>NC_064639.1:1000927370-1002177370 GCF_023864345.2 Schistocerca serialis cubense
ATGCCCTGTAGTTCAGAAATAACCGGATCATAATAAATGGTTACTAGTTTTATATCAAATGACGACACGACTTGATAATTAGACTAAAAAATAAATATGTAACGAGCAATATCATGCTTCATCATTTGCGCTATACCTTCGTTGAGTATAGAGTTCAGTCTGTGCGATGAGGCTGTGCATTGTGAGCACGTGCCAAGTGATCTTCGCTTAGTTCCAGAAGGGTACTGAACCGCCCAGCGAGCGGTGAAGCGAACAGAGGGAAAGTGGCAGAGGGTTCTCGAAGCACTCAAAAGAATACCATCGCAAAGAGGCAACTGTATTGGGGCAATAGAGCAGAAAGTATTCGGGAGGCGACTACATAGACACACTGTAGGACAGAAAATGGTAGGTATTCATATACGAATTGAAAATGGCAGAAGAGTGAAGGTTTCCTGCAAGAGAAATTCGCCACGTCGAGTTCCTTAACAGCCTCAGTCTACGATGAGCTGTTCTGATGTGCGGAACATTCACCTGGTTTCCGAAGGTATTTTGAAATGCAACTGAAAGGCGGCAGTCAATCCTAATATCATACTTTTCATACTTTTTATTGTTTTATTAAGTTCTGCAGAGTGTCTTCTCTCAGACTTTTTCCCTTTATTATCATATCATTCACCAGCCCCTATGGCCAGGCAACAGTAGAATTCGCCACTCTTCAGCCAAGACAATACATAACATACCGTAGGAGAACAATAAATATATAAAATGCGGGGATAAAGGATGAAATGTTCACATGAGAATGGGGAAGCAATTGGGGTTAAAATATTCAAAAAGGTAGTTGTTGGATGATGCACGTTTGCATAAAATCCACGTAAAGTTGGAATGGCACTCGATGAACACGTAGCACGTTAACACAGGCGGCACGAACAGCACAATCAAAAAGGACGTTAACAGTATGAGACGACAACACTAAACACACACTGCACTGATGTGACATACACGGCGAGCACCAAAATACAACAAAGTAACTGCAGTAAAATTTGAAGGACCTGCCAAGGGAAGGGAGGTCGGAGAGGAGGGAGAGAGGAAAGAGAGATGGAGGGTTGATGGAGGATGGGGAGCAGGGAGGAAGGGATGGAGTCTGTAGCACACCAAGGGGCAGGATATGGGGAGGGAGCGCAAGGACTGGGAAAGGAGAAGTGAGAAGGACATGGGAAAGGGGGGGAGGAAACAACTGGGGGGAGGGGGAGAAGAGCGAGCCAAAGGGGGGATGGGAGAGGATGAGGAGGGTCAGAGCTGGAAGGCGAAGCATATCATCCAGGATGGGGTCCAGTGGAAGTTTCTTTGGAGAGGAGGTGGAGGGTGTGGAAATGGAGAGAGGGGAGGATACATCAGTAAAGAGGCGGCAGGAGTTGGGGGGTGGAGAGGAACAAGGAGACCTGGGGGTGAGGAGGATCGAGGCAGCGATTGGCGTAGAGGATACAGATATGCTCAAGAAAAAGGAGATGTGGGAAGGGGATGAGGTCGTAAAGGATCCTTGTGGGGGACGAGAGATGGATGCAGAAAGCGAGGTGGAGCATATGGCGTTAAAGGATTTGGAGGGGCAGTGATTCAGGCAATACTGGCATAACAATGAATGGGGCGGACCAAGGATTTGTAGGTATGAATGGTGGTGGAAGGGTGGGAGCATGCAAGTCCCATGTCTGGCTGGACAGGAGTTTCAGAAGGTGGAGTCTATGTGGGCTTCTCTCTACCTGTGTGTTCTCGTTTTTTCTTTTTCGTGCCAGGAACCGAAATTGAGTCTGTCTTATTTTTATCTTTATTGCGTTTGATATTCAGCTCATAATGTACAGGTGCCTCTAATTAAACTAATGGTGTACTAACTGCTGCAGTGCGGGATGTAGACAGTGGAGGACGGTGAAACATTGTAGGTACGTTTATTAATCGGTGTGCTCGTGGAGTATGCCGAAGAACATAATGGTTCCACTTTCTACCACCAGGTGAAATATGGGTACGTAATCAATCAGAAGCAATCAGGACAGGATGATACGACATCTGTAAAGATATCAGGGAATTACTTCCATGGTACTAGAGGGAGCTGTATAGGGCAAAAACAGTTGAGGAAGATAGAGACTGGAATGCATCCAGAATATAATTGAGGATGTAGATTGCATGTGCTACTCTGAGATGAAGAGGCTGACACAGGAGAGGATTTCATGGTGGGCCGCATTAAGCTAGTCAGGAGACTGATGACTCAAAAAAAAAAATCATAATGTGTTGTGGGTGCAGGAAAAGGGGAGGGAATGATTCTGGTACGTTTATTAGCGTATCGTCACAGATTACATGTGCTCAATGTGTTCTCCCGACTCAGTAACGTGCAGCATCCGTAATACGGCATGGTTGACAGCTGCTCACAGCATATCATGTGTAATCAGAGCAATATGTCATCGAATACTGTCCTTTCGATGAGGAGGAGTCCAGATGGATCCCTGATACACATGATCTCCGAGATACTCCTACAGCCAGAAGTCACAAGGATTCAGGATTGGGTGCGCCACAAATGGCTCTGAGCACTATAGGACTTATCATCTGAGGTTATCACTCCCCTAGAACTTAGAACTACTTAAACCTAACTAACCTGAAGACATCACACACATCCATGCCCGAGGCAGGATTCGAACCTGCGACCGTAGCAGTCGCGCGGTTCCAGACTGAAGCGCCTAGAACCGCTCGGCCACTCCGGCCGGCGGGCGCGCCACACATCTTGAAATTGTCATGTTATTAAGCGGTCGTTACCAACAGTTTCTTGAAGCAAAAAAATGGTTCAAATGGTTCTGAGCACTATGGGACTTAACTTCTAAGGTCATCAGGCCCCTAGAACTTAGAACTACTTAAACCTAACTAACCTAAAGACATCACACACATCCATGCCCAAGGCAGGATTCGGACCTGCGACCGTAGCGGTCACGCGGTTCCAGACTGTAGCGCCTAGAACCGCTCGGCCACACAGGCTGAAGGGTGCGCCACACATCTAGAAATTTTCTTGTTATTAAGAAGTCGTTACCAACAGTTTCTCGAAGCAAATTAACTTGGCAAGTGTCATGCTGGTTCGCCCAGTCTTCTATGAAAACAGTGCGGTGGATACGATTAAGTTATTCAGAAGCTGGAGTAGCGTGTTGCACAAGAAATTCATTTTAGCGTGCAGATATCACTATACATCTGACAGGCTCACGAGGTATCATTTGCTGAAAGATAAACGCACCGAGGATGAAGGAGCATTTGAAACGACACCGCACAGTCACATAAGCTGAGCGCAGTGGCTGTTCCTGCACAACATAGCTGAAGTAGAACCCCATATGCGACAGTTTTGTGCATTCACAGCTCCATGCAGAGTAAAATGTGCCCCGTCCATCCAAAGAATATTCCATGGCCACATGTCATCCATTTCCACGTATATATAAGAAAAATGGTCAAAGACACGGCGTTGTAGCCAATCTTGGGGCTTCATCTGGTGCACCTTCTGAATCTGGTAGGTATTCCAGTGTAAAATGCGCCTCAAAAGTTTTGAACTGTTGACCAGGGGAGAGACGTTTTCCGTGATACACCAAGAGAAGTGGCTGCAGAATTTGAGGCACGTACTGCACGGTTTACTATAACTACAGCATCTTCATCAACAACTCCCACAGGGATTGGCCGCCTGCCTCTCCCTGCTGCACCATCTAATTCACCAGTTTTTTCCAACTTTTTGATCATATTCTTTACCCCACTTATTAACATTGTGCCTCTTCCCAGCTGTTTCTGTCGGTGATGTTCCCGTAGTGCCGCACAACTATCGCTGCCGTTATGGTAAAACGCCGCTGCCCGCAGTGCAGGTCTTTCAACTCATTGTTAATTGCGTTTCGCACGGAAAACTTCAAGCATCGTAACTCTTTACACCAACAGTCATTAAAAATAATAAAATAAAATAAAGAGTCAACCTGCGTTGCCAAGCAACAAACAGCGTACTGAAGTCAAAACACGAAACATTCCACATTCTGATTGCTTACAGCACCATATTTCAGCTGATGGTAGGAGGTGGAACTGTTACCTTTTTCCAGCATACTCCAGCGAACGCACCGAATTGATGGGCATAACTACGGGGTTTCAGCGTCCTGCGATGTATACAGCCCACACCGCAGCCCTCGGAACGCTGCAGGTTCATCAGAAACACAAGGTACCTGTAAACAACTGTCTGAAACAACATGGATGATCGCCGAATCGAATGAATGTCAGCGTAATTTCAAACGCAAGCAACTAGGCAGCAAGAGAGCCTGGGAACGACACCTGAGTTCAAATTTGTAAGTGACAGAGGGCGCGTCGGAGCACTAGCTCCTCGGAATTGGCCTTTCCAGTACCACATTCGAGGGTCGAATTCGTTCAAATTTTAAACGATGAAAGGATAGTAAACTTTTAAGGATTAGTAAACAGTCGTCATCTCCCCTGACCAGTGACTGTAGGTACCATTAGAGAATTCGTCTTATTGATTATAATATCATCCGAAATTGTGCAAAACACATTCCCTGAAAATTATTTCGAACAGTTAGCTCATGTGCCCAAGCGAATAGCTTCATGGTTCCGTACCTCAAGTACTTGATTTTAAGAAACTAGTTTAGCTTTAGGTTTTTTTTACACTATTTTGGTACATTTCCGATAGCACTATTCAAAATGACTTGTCGATCATTAGATATTAAAGGCGATGAAGGCGACGTAGTACGTCCTTTCGCGCATTTACATTAAGACTGTCATACTAATTTGACCCTTTTCTGGTCAATAGCACTTAGAAAATAGTAGCGTAGTCATCATATACTATAATCAACCCCAAGGAATTGGAAAATTGTTTATTCATCCTCCATATTTTTAGCCTGCTTGTAGCTGGTGGTATTTGAGCTAAGTACAGCTATTGACATGCTACACACGTACCGTTTATTTTACATGTTATGCGAGTCTGATGCCCTTTTGGGCGTTATATATTAATGCTGGACCATGCCTCTTTAGGCTGTTTGTAGTTTTAGTGTGTCCCGAAGAAGGCGTGGCTATCCGCGCCGAAACCTAGGTCAACATCCAGGTTCTATTTGCAATCGAGGCGGATTCTTTATACTCATTAAACTGAGACATTTGTTGCAACCATTACTTCAGACTCACCTATCAAGATTCGGAAAAAGTTCGCATATCAACTCTACGTGTTCTGTGTGATCACGTTGAACACTTTTGAGAAAAAGTGTCTGAGCTGCTCTTTCATTAGATGTATTTTTTATAATTGTGAATCGAATGTACTAAATGCTTCAATGCCTTAAAACCTAGATATTCATTTTGGAATATGCGGTATACTGCTTCCTCCAACCTACATCTCGCGGAATGACAAAGAATGCAAATTTAGAGCGATATAACTCACACAGAGGCTTACCAACATTCGTTCTTCCCGATGACCTACCATCGCATATTTAAGAAGTTCGAACAGTTGCCTTTGCTAACGATTCAAAGATTATAATGAACTTAAAACTCCGAAAATCTAAATAAAAGTTTGTAGAAAATTGCTAACTTTTCCTCTGTTGATCCAATGTCCCTGAACTTAAATAAACACTTTTGTCGTCAAATATTGTTATAAGTAAAGAATGAGAGAATCTCAATAAATGAAACAGAATATCCTAAATTTTTGGTTGTTAGTATTCATAAGAACTTGAACTGGAATTCACATGTTGCAGTTTTTAAGCGAGCACTTTCTACATCTTTTGCATTATTTACGCGAGTGCGGATTGGCCGTGAGTGGTAGCGAGATTGTACTGTGGGGCGGCGGTTAAGTTTGTAAAAATAAATCTAATATGCTGATTGCTGTATAAATGCTTGCATATTGAATCAGTTTCTGGCTTTTAGAATGTTGTTAATGCTATCTTTCGCCGTTCTCAACACTGGCTCTCTATCTACTTTTTAGCACCCTGAAAGTGATTTATTAAAACATGGAACCAGTAATTAGAGATCCTAGTGCCCACTTTATCTGAGACTGTTATTATAGCTGCAGCTTATAGCTCTGAGGAATTAGGAGATTGTTCGGGATTTCTAATCAAAAACGGTTTTCCAAAATAGTTGAGTATATTCTGAAATTCACTGATAAAAACCACAAGTATCCCTACAACCTAACTAACAGAGCAGTTCAGAGTCTAATGCGCTGATGCAACTATAAATGTCCGAATTAAATGTTAAAAAGAATGCTCGCCATAATTTGATGAAAATATTTCATCAAACGCCACGCTAAATAATTGGTAGAATGTCTGTCCTGCGACGGCACGTGAAAATACGACAATACGCAAACTGAATACCGATAATTAAAGTCAACCCAGAATTAACACTATACGGCATCCGAGGCTGTTTGTAGCAGTGACACTGATGCGACGCGACTCCCGACACAGATGGCGTGTCATTCAGCGTCTGGAGAGAACTGGGGCCTTGCTTCCTCGCGCAGCGTTCTTATATATAAAGCCGCGGTGCGGACGGCTAAGGGAACGCCTGATCTATTCGACTCTCCCGACTAGCCGCTGGGCTAGTAACGCACCACTTCAAGTTACATAATAATTTATAGCTTCTTTTGCTGATGGCCGATGAAGCTCTTAATTTAAACGTGCATTCAGCATGCAGGTAAGTATTGATAATAAAATTTTGACGTGGCTAAGTTAAATATTTTGGGCGAGAGAATTAATTAAATTACACTGCACGCAGTAGATGAGCTCTGAACTGGCCCTTATGAGATCCGCTATCGCTATAATTTTATAGGTATTCAAAAGAAACTTTACACATCTTCATAGTCATAGCGGACCTCCAACCTATTTAAATCTAAACATCCTAGCCTTATTTATTAGCCTACTTAATCTATCTTGCTTCCTTCAGTTTTGAGACGAAAACCACAAAATCATGAATTTCCACTAAAATCTTAATTTGTGAAATCCAAAGTACTATTTTTATTAAATCATTATGAAAGATGAATCTAAATATAAATTTTGAAGTCTCTAGCTCTTTTCTGTTGCGCCAATGATTTTTTTTAGAAAAACGTCCAAATTTCGAAAATGGCTGAAGTTATCGAGCTGATATTTAACACACATTAATTTAGTATTATTCCTGACATGCTAGAAAAGTTTTAGGTCATTTGCTTGATTTTTAAGGTATTGCGCAATATTTATGACGTCAGAGCTAGTTACAGCAGACTGGCTGGCACACAATGGAAACTGATGTGAATTTACTACAGCGTGAGTAGGCTGCTTCCCTACATCACCCTCTACTTAAACTTTTTGTTTATGAATGTTAATGAATGAAAAAAATTTAATTACAAAAGGGGAAGCAAGAGTACAGTTTAACTCCCTATGAAAAATCAAAATTGAAATATAAACATGTAGAAACATTAAAGAAAACAGATTACCTACATTAATTATTTAAATTGTGGGCATGTTCACTGCCTTTTAAACAATGTCATTATTCAAAATTTTAAGCAAAGTCAATGAAATATTTTGGCATACATATTGCCTTGGACAAACAAACACATACAAATTGAAAAATTATGAAAATCTTAGATCCATTAAATACATTAAATACATTTTTACATACACAAATTCAAAGAAAATAACATGATACATAAACAGATGATTATCTCTTAGCAGTCTTTTCTAAACCTGAAAGAAAATTCACAAATAATTTTTACACACGTGGTTGTAGCCGCTTTGGCTGGTGTCCTACACTTCCATTCACAAGGGTAGATGAGGGGATGTTGCTATGGTGTGCGTCCTTCACATTCTCTCTAAATTACATGGGGGAAAGGGGAGGGGTCACTGTGAGTTGTGTCCAAGTCACTCCACGCTTTCACGCAGCTACCAGGCTGCCATTATCTGGTTTGTCCTGTAGAACAAACAATAAGAGTGCCTCAGACTCTGTTCACTTAATATCTATGGGTGCGTCACAATGAAATGGGGATATATACATTTTATCCTTCAATATTTTGCTGGAACAAAGTTAACAGAGCTTTTTCAGTATTACTCTTGTGGTTACTTAACTGTCATAAAATCGTTAAACAAATGGCTCAAAACGCCTTTAGTCATTTACTGGAGAAAATCTAGGCTCAAGGCATACAATCATGAATCCCATTTAACATCAATTTATTATTTCTGGGCCGGAACACTGAACCAATGCTCGGTACATTCCTGACAAATCTGTATTTTAAGCACTTAACTGACTCATCTTTGATTACCTTATTCTTAGAGATAGTATGAGTATGATTAGTGGTTGTTTTCTCAGCTTCTTAGTACATGTGAGTAACTTTTGGTAATAGTACAGTTGTGAGTGTTCAAAACACACTACGTTAGTTGACTACTAAATCCACTTATTGGTCCTCTGCTGTTGTCAGTTCCACATCTGCAATTAGGTACTTACTTATTTTGAAGTGTATTTATGCTGAGCTAAAATAATGTTTCACGTCGGTCAGTATGTTATTTATTTACTTTGCTAGTGTATGAGCTTATTTAACACTCACTGTATTAACATTTAAAGCACAGGATAGCACATTTATTTCATATCCATAGTGTATTGCAGCTGATTAGTTTGCTCACGTGGCAATCCATTTCCACTCGATCGGACGCTGAAACCTCAGGTAGTCTCTCTCAGACCTACCACTAAACTGCATCAAGTAATTATGGACGAGCGTAATGCTAAAGTCCTTAAACCTATAGGACACCATGAGCTGCTCTGTCTCATCTAACATATGGGTACCTATGGTCGCATTCACGCCTCCAACTCATAACCCCAATACGTGTAGGTGTATCCTGTCACACACTACACTAAATTAATGGCCAGCTCCAACCTTATAAATACTTCAGGGACGTGTCCTTCACGTCTCAACCACAAACACTACTCAATTCTGTTACACTGTCTTTCCTTGCTACACCAGGTGAGTTTAATCTTACAACTTATCTGCATATTTTTCCTAACACTAAGCAATCTCTTTTACTATTTCTTAGTTAGCTCTAATGCATACACAAGGTTTCACTACCACTTCAGATTCTGCTTGTACATGAATTCATACATCTTTTTAAATTATTATTGTGGGACCATTTCCAATAACACAACACTTTGTACTTACTATATTACCAGGGTACTATACATAATTGTTACTCAAATACATTTGTATCTTAATTACATCATACTTCCCTATTGTTTGTCACTATTAGGTTTGTCACATTAGGTATTTTTGTTCACTAATCGGTAGATAGAATGGTTACATAACTCATGGCTTGATAGCCATGACAGAAAGTTTTCATGTCTGGAAAGAAGAGGTCGAAATTTTTGAGGACAGGAAAGAGGAAGAATGAGTGAGACCTGAAAGGGAAAGAAGATCTCACACAGCTGGGACTGCACAGTTGCCACACTGTGTAGAGGTTACAGAACAACCTCCTCCCTACAGCATTCATTGGTTTAATGCTGGCTTGATAGTCATAACGGAAAATTTTAGTATTTGGAAAGAAAAGGTCGAAATTTTTGAGGACAGGAAAGATGAAGAATGAGTGAGACCTGAAATGGAAAGAAGATCTCACACGGCTGGGACTGCACAGCTGCCACACTGTGTAGAGGTTACAGAACAACCTCCTCCCTACAGCATTCATTGGTTTAATGCTGTAAAGAAGAGTTAGAAATTTTAGGTGGATAGAAAAGATGAAGAGTGAGTGAGACCTGAAAAGGAAAGAAGATCTCACACAGCTGGGACTGCACAGCTGCCACACTGTGTAGAGGTTACAGAACAACCTCCTCCCTACAGCATTTATTGGTTTAAAGCTGTATTGATAACCATACCGGAAAATTTAATGTATGAAAGAAGAGGTCGAAATTTTTGAGGATAGGAAAGAGGAAGAATGAGTGAGATCTGAAATGGGAAAGAAGATCTCACACAGCTGGGACTGCACAGCTGCCACACTGTGTAGAGGTTACAGAACAACCTCCTCCCTACAGCATTCATTCATAACCTTTGACCACGCCACGTCGATCCGAAAATACCTTATGATGCCTTTTTAGAACCTGTCTCAGTTCTTCCTTCTGATTGGCTGAAATCTTATCGATTTCCTGCAATTTAGCTTCTATTTTGTCTAAAATAATTGCTTCTTCTTCTTCTGTGTTCAGCTTACTTGTACTAAGATTAACACCTTCGTCCCAATACCTCCTATTTTTCATAACTCGTATAGGCAGCTCCCAAGTTTCATTATCAGTTACTACATGTTTATCACTAAAAGGTACTATAATTACTCCGGTTATTGGCAAGACCATTCTTAACTGGCTTTTTTCAAAGTCAACAACACTCTGATATTTTGACAAGAAATCTATGCCAATTAAAACCTCAATGCTGAGATTGTTTACAATTAAACCTGGATGATCAATTAAATTACCATTAATGTTAAAGGGTAGTAAAGCTTCTTGCTTTACCGCTTTTGAAACCTTGCCAGTAGCACCAATTATTCTTAGTCCTGATACCCTCATTACTGTAAGCTTGTCTTTACCAGGTAATGCATCAAAGAAGGACTGAGATATTGCACTCACCTCACTTCCACTGTCTAAGAGACAACGTACATTGATACCCAACATATTCACTATTATTATAGGGTGGCTTATTCTAGGTTGTACAGGTGGTTCCTCACATTCATCTAGTAGTTCCTTTTGGATTTGTCTCCAACTAAAGTGATCGACATCTGTCTTCATTACATTTAGGTCACTGTGTGTAGGGGTTTCCTGAATTACATTTTCAGCTGCCTTTTCCAGTCGGTCTATTAATTTTAAATCGAAACACTGCACGACTTCATTACATTTAGTTTGCTGAACATAACCCAAATTACTGTAGTCTGAGCGATTCTGCGTCTCCAGACCGGGCATAACACTAGTTACAGCTAAACCACTTTTACCATTATCGTCGGTTTCCTTCTCAAGTGACAACTGGTCACAGCTACTGGGTTCATCGACCCTCAACAGCCTACCCTCTACATTCTCACTTATCTCCTGTCCTAAATCTATTAGTACATTATCAACATCCTGCACAGGCACTTTAGATAAGAGCACATCATCTTCATCGTAAATATAAGCATGAATTTCTTCTGCTTCTTCACCTGTCAATTCAGTATTTTGTAGCTCGTCCCTATCGTTACACTGCTGCGCCTTCTCTTTCTCTTCCCACTTAGAAAGCGTCTCTAACACGGTATCTAACAAATACTGTGAGTGATCTAATATTTCTGCTGTATTCTTAGGTGCTACCGACTCTTCATCCACACGTTCAGTCTGAGTATTCTGATCTGTCTTACCAATTCCCTTAACTACTGGCTTAGGAAAAGTAACCGCCTGGTGAGCGCCAGTGTCCTCATAGACGGGAACTAGTTTTCCTGCCTCGGCCTACTGCTGTTTCCTTTAGTTTCATTATAGTTGACTGGCACAGCATTACTTTCCGTACTGTTGTTTACATGCATATTTCTGTTTGGAACAAAATTATTATCCTTTGGACGCCATTGTTGGTTCTGATAATTATTTCCCCAATTCCTACCTCTCTTAGGACGGCGAACACCTACTGTTCTGATGTTTACATTGCCACTTTGCTCGTTCCTAAAATTACTATTATTGTTATTGGCATTTCGGTTATTACGTGCTTGCTCCTCATTGGCAGCAACACGTTCTACACGTTCCAAATACTCAATGAAACGATCCAGATTGTCTCTAGGGGCTGATATAATTCTAGTTTGCCAATACCATGGCAGTTTGGCTTCAAGACCCAGTATTATCATTTCAGGTTTCAGCTTTTCGTCCAAATGTGACAAACGTGAAATCCATGACCTAGCAAACTCTTTAATAGTTTCCTTGCTTGCATTGAAGCGTTTTCCACTCCAAAATTCTCTCAACACTTCATTTTGCTTATTACTAGACCAATATTCATTAATGAATGCTGTTTTAAACTCCGCTAATGTTTTACACTTCAACATAACATCAGCTGACCAACGCATGGCGTCACCTGCTAAATGGCTTTTAATAAATGAGATTTTCTCTCGTTCAGACCAAGTTGGTGGAATCACATCTTCAAAATCGTTCCAGAAATCTAGCGGGTGGATATTTTTATCTGGATCAAACCGCAAAAACTGCCGACACCCGATAAAAGCGTCGTTTGCAGCTACAACTTGCTGTATACTACCATTACCAGAAGTTACTGAAGCTACTTTACTCTCAATGTTAGCAACGTTAGTACTAATATTTTCTACTTTCATTTCAACATTTTCTACTCTTTGTACAATATGAGTAGTATCAGTTTTGATTGCATCTACATCTGCTTGACATATGTTTACTTTTATATTAACATCTTTAAATCTATCTGAGCACAGTTCAGACTCCGCCTCGATCTTTTCTGTTAACTTGTGCTCCAGCTTCGCATCTTCCATTTGGAAGTCTTTGCGAACCTCTGCAACTTCAGATTTTACTGTTTTATACATTTCAGAAAACTGTTGAGCAAACTTCTTCTTAATATCTTCATGATTGTAATCAATTTTATAATTCAAACTATCTAGATCCTCTTTCAACTTATTGCAACCAGCCTTGAAGGTATCGTCCATTACCTCCAATCGTTTATTAATATTTATTTGGCTGGCCATAATCTCAGACTTTAATTCAGCATTACTGTTTTTGACCTGTTCACTTATTTCAGACTTTAATTCAGCTGTCATTCTTGCATTACTGGCAGCTATAGCTTGTAATATAACATTTAAATCAACAGCCCCAGCATCTTTGGGTTGCTCACGAGCTGGCTTTTTATCACACCCAGGTGACGAAAAACTAGCTCCAATACCAGAATCATCAAAACTACATGAAACTTCTGATTGATTAGTCATATCCAACTGCTCCTTCTTAAACTCTACCATCTCTGATGACTGTTTCATTTTTAATTCATCAGAGAAACTATCATCCCATAAATTTACAATTTCTACTTTCTGCTTTACTACAGGGGTCTCTAGTATTGAATCATTGCCCCTTCGCACACTACTGTCAGGAGACAATACTTCATATTTCACTTTAACATAACTACTTTCATGCATATTTACACTCGAACCATTGTCTGGATTTACAGTTCCCTCAACAGACATAGGTTCTGATATAAGTTTAACCTCAGTTTCTTTTGGCGCTTTCATCGCCGACAGTCTTTTAGTGCAGGTTAGTAAAATTTTTAACAGCTTTTCACTTAACTTAGTTCCTTCTGCACGACGTATGGCGTTGCCGGCTCGGCGTACCAGGATTCCTGATGCGACGTGGCACGTTGAACTGCAGACGGCTCTCCGACGGCTGTTGTGTGTTTGCGTGGCCCGCAATTGCAGGCGCTGCGCCGGCTGCTCCAGCGGACGACTGCGGTGCGGCAAGACTGGCTTCTCGCGATGCCGGCAGCACCGCTAGACTCAGTGCCAGCTCCGTCAATCCAGAGGCGTTGTTAATCCAATTGCGTCGTCCACATACACACGTAACACATTCACTGTTCTATTCTCAGTTGCATGTCGCATTTCACTCGCGAATCCGGATAGTTAAAAAAAATCACTTTCACTTAATTGATTTCCCGGCCGATGCACCATATGTGGGGCGGCGGTTAAGTTTGTAAAAATAAATCTAATTTGCTGATTGCTGTATAAATGCTTGCATATTGAATCAGTTTCTGGCTTTTAGAATGTTGTTAATGCTGTCTTTCGCCGTTCTCAACACTGGCTCTCTATTTACTTTTTAGCACCCAGAAAGTGATTTAACAAAACATGGAACCAGTAATTAGAGATCCTAGTGCCCACTTTAACTGAGAATGTTATTATAGCTGCAGCTTATAGCTCTGAGGAATTAGGAGATTGTCCGGGATTTCTAATCAAAAACGGTTTTCCAAAATAGTTGAGTATATTCTGAAATTCACTGATAAAAACCACAAGTATCCCTACAACCTAACTAACAGAGCAGTTCAGAGTCTAATGCGCTGATGCAACTATAAATGTCCGAATTAAATGTTAAAAAGAATGCTCGCCATAATTTGATGAAAATATTTCATCAAACGCCACGCTAAATAATTGGTAGAATGTCTGTCCTGCGACGGCACGTGAAAATACGACAATACGCAAACTGAATACCGATAATTAAAGTCAACCCAGAATTAACACTATACGGCATCCGAGGCTGTTTGTAGCAGTGACACTGATGCGACGCGACTCCCGACACAGATGGCGTGTCATTCAGCGTCTGGAGAGAACTGGGGCCTTGCTTCCTCGCGCAGCGGTGCGGACGGCTAAGGGAACGCCTGATCTTTTCGGCTCTCCCGACTAGCCGCTGGGCTAGTAACGCACCACTTCAAGTTACATAATAATTTATAGCTTCTTTTGCTGATGGCCGATGAAGCTCTTAATTTAAACGTGCATTCAGCATGCAGGTAAGTATTGATAATAAAATTTTGACGTGGCTAAGTTAAATATTTTGGGCGAGAGAATTAATTAAATTACACTGCACGCAGTAGATGAGCTCTGAACTGGCCCTTTTGAGATCCGCTATCGCTATAATTTTATAGGTATTCAAAAGAAACTTTACAGATCTTCATAGTCATAGCGGACCTCCAACCTATTTAAATCTAAACATCCTAGTCTTATTTATTAGCCTACTTAATCTATCTTGCTTCCTTCAGTTTTGAGACGAAAACCACAAACTCATGAATATCCACTAAAATCTTAATTTGTGAAATCCAAAGTACAATTTTTATTAAATCATTATGAAAGATGAATCTAAATATAAATTTTGAAGTCTCTAGCTCTTTTCTGTTGCGCCAATGATTTTTTTAGAAAAACGTCCAAATTTCGAAAATGGCTGAAGTTATCGAGCTGATATTTAACACACATTAATTTAGTATTCTTTCTGACATGCTAGAAAAGTTTTAGGTCATTTGCTTGATTTTTAAGGTGTTGCGCAATATTTATGACGTCAGAGCTAGTTACAGCAGACTGGCTGGCACACAATGGAAACTGATGTGAATTTACTACAGCGTGAGTAGGCTGCTTCCCTACAGTACGCTAAGTTGAGATGAGCTTTGAGCCGGATGGCGCAGTGGTGAAAGCACCTGCGTAGTAAGCAGGAGATCTCGGGTTCGAATCCTAGTCTCGTACACATTTTCACTCGTCTCTGCTGATTTCCACGGAATGTTCCGATGCAGCTGACAGCAGTGGTCCCCTCCATTTCCTTTGTTTTCTCACCACCTCGACCTTCAGTTTACTTATAACGTATCACAGTTACCGACATGTCTGAAAGAACAGACACCACGCGTTAGTATAGTTCTCCAAACCAATAGCGAAAAATTTTGGGTTGGTGACATGGCGCATTGTCACCAGTAAAAACTCCATTGTAGTTCCGGACCATGTGTATGAATAGCTGCAGATGGTCTCGAAGTAGCAGAACATTACCATTTCCACTCAATGAACGGTTCAGTTAGACCAAAGGAGCCAGTTCATTACAAGTAAACACAGTCAACACCATTATGAAGCCACCACCAGTTTGCAACGTGCATTGTTGAAAACTTGGGTCCTTGGCTTCGTGGGTTCTGTGCCATACGCGAATCCAACCAGCAGCTCTTACTAACTGAAATTCGGACAGGCCACAATGTTACAGTCGCCTACGGTCCGAACGATATGGTAACGAGCTCAGGAGAGGCGCTGCAGGCCATGTAGCGCTGTTAGCAAAGGCACTCGCGTCGGTCGTCTGCTGCCATGGGCCATTAACGCCAAATTTCGCAGCATTGTCCTAAGGGATACTTTCATCGTACGTCCCACACTTATTTCTGAGGTAAATTTCACCCAGTATTCCTTATATGTAGGCACTGACAACTGTATGCAAACGCCGCTGCTCTTGGTCGTTATATGAAGGCCGTCGGCCCATGTGTTATCCGCGATGAGAGGAATGCCATACATTTTATATTCTCGGCACACTCTTCACATACTAGATCTCGGAATATTGAATTTCCTAACGATTTATGAAATAGAAAGTTCATTGCATCTAGCTCCTACTACCATCCCGCGTTCAGAGTGTTTTAATTCCCGTCGTGTGACCACAATCACGTCGCAAATATTTTCACATGAATCACCTGAGTACAAATAGCAGCTCCGTCATTACACTGCCCTTTTACGCTTCGTGTTCGCTGTTCTACCGCCATCTGTATGTGAGGGAATAGCTATCCCATGAGTATTTGTCGCCTCAATGTGTAGCATCACATCTGAAATGCAATGAATTTCTTCTTTTATGTCTCTACCACAGTCTCAGTTTCATTTAGAGGCAGTGACGTGCTCCTGCAGTATGTTCACAGAAATTTGTTCCTAAAATTATGTTCCAAAATTTCATACTAAGAGAGCTCCTTGAAAAGTAATATCTCCGAAATTTTTGTATGGATAACACTTAAACTTTATAAATAAAACAAACTTTACTAACATTCTACATATTTATTGATCTTGTCTACATCTACATCTAACACATGGTGTGTGAAGAAGGGTACGCTGTATCACGGCTAGTTATTTCCTTTCCTCTTCCACTCACAAATAGAGTGTGGATAAAAAAGCCTACCTATATGCTTCCGTATGAGCCCAATTTCTCGTATCTTATCTTCGTACGTGAAATGTATGTTGGCGGCAGTGAAATCGTTCTGTAGTCAGCTTAATAAGCCAGTCTCTAAATTTTCTCAAAATTACTCCTCGAAAAGAACTGCGCCTATCCTCCAGGCACACCCATCAGAGTTCCCGAGACATCTCAGTAATACTTCTTTTTTGCTTGACACTGCCGGGAACATATCTAGCAACACGCCTCTGAATTCTTCGGTGTATTCTTTTAATCTGATCTGGTGCGGATCCCGTGCACTCGAGCAGTACTCAAGAACAGATCGCACCACGCTTTCAAAGAGTTCTCCCTCTAAACAGAACTCGACAATTCTCCTTTCCTACCACAAATCTGACATTCTCGTTCCATTTCATATCGCTTTCCAACGTTAAGCCCAGGTATTTAATTGATGTGACTGTGTTAAGGATAACCGTGCCAATACTTTACTCGTTTATCAACGTTTGTTTCTCCTACTCGTCCCCATTAACGAACATTTTGCTACATTTACAGCTAGTTGCCAATCATCACACCGGCTAGAGATTTTGTTTAACTCATCCCGTATCCTCAAAAGGTGACTCAACTTCGACATCTTATCGCACACCACAGTAACATCGCCAAACAACCGCAGGTCGCTGCCTACCGTATCCGCCAAATGATTTATGTAGGCCTATATAGACAATTATAGCAGTCCAACCACACTTCCATGGGGCGTTCCTGACGATATCCTTGTCCCCGATGAACACTCACCGTCGAATACAACAAATTGGCTTCTAATAATTAAATGTTTCCCTGAGACATTTAAGTCTCTTCATTATCTACGATAATGATCGTAGCGGAAGAAATGAATTAAAATCCATGCTGTGGCCGGAACTCGAACCCGGGTCTTCTTGCTTGCTTTTTTTCTGTTTTATTTGTTTTCATTTTTTCTTTTTTTAAACTTAATAGATTTTAATGCACTGTTTAGACCTCTTCCACTTCAGGCGTTGGCTCCTATCATCCATATTACCCCCAAAATTCTATCGAACCTCAAAACAAACACAAAGCTAGTGCCACCGCCACTTTCACCCTAAAGCTAAATAGGACGGTCGTGTGGCACCACTTCAGGCTCCACCCACGAACAAAAATTAAATATACCTCTGAACGTTTTACTAAAAATAGAATAATAGTATAAAGGAACGGTTACAATATTTTATTATATGTTATCTGTTGTTCATTTTGCTCTTATGTTTTTATTTTTTATTTATTTTTTTCTCTGGGTTGTCCAAAACACCCTATAATTACTGTTTCTGTCTCTCGTCAGTCTATCATGTGCAATATCTCAGTCTCTTCTCACACCCAGTACACCCCAACAGTCTGGAGGGCGCGTAAACAACGACCCCAGATAATCAGCAAAGAGATTAACATACGACGTTTTGCGCCGTAAAACCGTGTAGCGACTCGTTAAATAATGCCAGCAATGTAACAACCCTGAAACACTGTCATTAAATAAGTATGATAGTGCCACACCCTTAACCCACACCGTGGCGTTATGACGAGTTGCAGGGAAGTAAGTGACGTCGGGATGGATCAGCTCGGTGGGCTCTAAGGACTGAGGCGTCCGTTGCAGAAACAATGCCAACACGCGCCTTGTGAGGAGCCAGCAGTCGGTAGCCGTACCACAAATGGAACGGTGCATATCGTTGTCGACAGCGGCGCATCTGGGGCAGAGAGGATCCTCGGCAAGATAGATCATGTGTAAACGTTGCCGGGTGATGAATTTTTCAGTCGTTATCACATACCACACCGCCCCGACCGTGGTGGGAAGGAAAGGCGAGTGTGTGTTACGCCACACCCGCCTCCAGCCAACTGCCGGATGTCGGCGTTCAACAGCATTAGCAGGCAGCGTCCATTGAACGTAGTGGCAGAAGTCCTTGGTTCTAGTATTCCGAGGGGAATTGGTCGGAAAAATATCGAACAGATAACTCATGTTGATCAGATAGGTGCGAATGTCACACAGTGCGCTGGCCGGGGAGGCCGAGCGGTTCTAGGCGCTACAGTCTAGAACCGCGCGACACCTACGGTCGCAAGTTCGAATCCGGCCGCGGGCGTGGATGTGTGTGAGGTCCGTAGGTTAGTTAGGTTTAAGTAGTTCTAAGTTCTAGGGGCCTGATGACCACAGCAGTTAAGTCCCATAGTGCTCAGAGCCATTTGAACCATTTGTAACACAGTGCTGGGGTAATATGTCCAACAGGAATCGGCGGCCTTAGAGATTGAGGCAACACCTCCTGAAATAGTGCACCAGGGAGAGTGTCCTGGTCCGAAGCACGTAGGCGATGCATCTTTCGCAGAAAAAGAGCGCACACCCTGTTGTATACGTTTATCATTCCAGTGCCATCTGCCTGTGTGGGCAACGTTAGCGTCTCGTAAGGGTTCTTGAACACCCTACCTTCGCTGACGAAATGACCGAAGCCCTCCTGGAACTTGGCAGCTACCGTAGCAGCCATCGGGAGAACGTGTGTGTAATGATTAAGTTTCGGAGCGAGGTAGACGGTTAACAAAATTTACCCGCATGATCAAGGCACGTGTTCGAAAGTTATGGAGAAGAACTTGAGTGCGGATCACATTAAGTAGTCTGCGATACGTGTATGCTACTGTACGCTGCAAGTTCCCATAGAAGGCCAGTCCCAAACATTTCGTCGCCGGAACTTTGGTAATGGGCACTCGTGTACTCACATGCAGTCCTCTGCTCACATCCATGTAGTGCGACTTTCGCAGGTTGATACGGCTTTCGGCCACCTCTCCATATTGCTGAAGGCACGCGATCGCCGCACATATATCTTCTGCCAAACTCGCCAATAATACTACATCTCCCTCATAGGCACAACATTTAACATGTACATCGCGGAGGCGAATGCCCTCCAAGCGCTGTCGTAGACCGTGAAGTGTAGGCTCGACAGCGACGGCGAAGAGAAAGGCTGACGCGGGACATCCTTGTCACACTGAGCGCTCAGTAGTAAACAATGGCAGTCGGTAGCCATTGACCAGAACTGTGGAAGGGGCTCCGTGGTTGGGACGGAGAACCACACCTGCCGATATTGGGGACAATACCATCTTCTCTAAGACAGCCTGCAAGAAATGGTGCTCAATTCCGTCAAATGCGTGGTCGAGGTCAACCGCCACGGGGGCGCCTTCTAAGCGGCATGCCGACATGAGCTACACCATATCTCTGTAAGAGCTTAGCGCCTTGTGTGTATTACTGCCACCTCCCAGACATGTTTTGTCGGCATGAATGGCGTCTTTGACAACAGCGAGGAGACGAGCACGAAGAATGCGGGCGAACTGCTTTTAATCCGAATTCAATAACATCAACGGCCGGAAGTCTTGCGGTATGCGCCACCGTTTCGTTTTGGCACGGGTATCGTAAGATCCTCCAAAATGTGGAGTCACCGCCAGACACCACACTTGCTAGGTGGTAGCCTTTAAATCGGCCGCGGTCCATTGGTATACGTCGGACCCGCGTGTCGCCACTGTCAGTAATTGCAGACCGAGCGCCACCACACGGCAGGTCTAGAGAGACTTACTAGCACTCGCCCCAGTTGCGCAGCCGACTTTGCAAGGAACGATTCACTGACAAATACGCTCTCATTTGCCGAGACGATAGTTAGCATAGCCTTCAGCTACATGAGACGATAGTTAGCATAGCCTTCAGCTACAATTGCTACGACGTAGCAAGGCGCCATAATCCTTTGCTATATATATTGTGGTTATAATATGTACCGTCAAGAGAGATGTTCTACAAATGTGGATTAAAGTTAAGTATTCCAGAAGCTACGTACTTTTCTTTACAGCATTCATTACGTATCCTGTTTCAGACCACACGCCAGCCTGCGTGAGTTTAAGCGCGTGCCTTTCGGCTTCCTCTCGTTGTGTCTAGGCTGTCTTGTCTAGACACCACACAAAACTTAGAGGGGACGCGGAAGTCGGGATCCAGGAGTCCGGAGCACGTCTGCCGCCAAACTTCCCCCATCAGGTCAGAAAAGGTGCTATAAAATTCAAGCGGAAGACCATCATGTCCAGGTGATTTGTTTCTCGCGCCCCGCGAGAGGGCCATGCGTATTTCTTCCCACGTGAAAGCCTCCAAGAATGTGGCGTCTCCTGGCGCCCTACTCGAAGGTGGCAGGTCGTGCAGGACGTCCTCAGTGTCATTGCTACGCCGTTGTTCTACTAGACAGAGGGTGTGATAATAATCTGTGAGGGCAATGGAAATGGTGCTGTGTGTCTCTGCGCGTTTCCCGTCCTCAGGTATAACTGCCATGATGAGTCGTCTCTTACGGTGTCTCCGTTCTCTGACGATGTGATAAAGAGAGGCACGTTCCTCTGGGGTGGAATCTTGCAATCTCAATCGAACGTGCGTGCCGTCCAAACTGTCAGCCGTGATCTGCAGAAGCCGTGCCTGTATGCGGTGGACCGCCATTTGGCGCTCTGGCGAAGGTTGTTGCGACTCTAGTTCGCGCAAGACTGTGTAGTAAAACTCAGAGGCGTATCGGAGCCAAAGCGGCCTGTCTCGTCCATACGCCATGAGCGTGCGGCGAAGAGCTGGATTGGCGCAGTATGTCCACCATCGTGTCCTGGAATCATAGGTATGACGCCATCGCTCACATTTGTGCCAGGTATCAGTGACGCCCAGACAAAAAGCCTCTTCCCGGAGATTGTTAACGTTAAGAGTCCAAGGTCCTCTACTACGGCTCGTCTTTTTTCGTGGCAGAGTCACGGCTCAGATGAAGGTCTGATGGTCGGTGAATGCAGTGGGCCACAGCTCAGCACCAACATTTGCTGCCCGAAGACCTCAGGAGACATAAATCCTCTCCAACCTACTGGCCGAGTGGCTACTGAAATGTGTATATCCGCGTCGGTCACCGTGGATTAGCGACCATCTTTCATGGAAAGCGAAATCTCTGACAATAGCATGAAGGGCTGAACATGGGACATGGTGAGGGATTTGATCCTCAGACGCTGTTAAAGTCCCCGACAACCACCAGGTCCTCTGCAGCGCCTTGAAACAATGGAGCTAACTCAGTGGAGTACCATAATAGAGTGTTCGCTCTCGACGCTTCGCAGTACCGGACGGGGCATGCAGATTCACAAGCTGGACTGAGCCGCTGGTGAGCGCAATGCCTCTCGCTGTTGGCAAAAACTGAATATCTGTTGGTTCGATGCCATCGCGCCCACATCTCGTGGTCGTGCGGTAGCGTTCTCGCTTCCCACGCCCGGGTTCCCGGGTTCGATTCCCGGCGGGGTCAGGGATTTTCTCTGCCTCGTGATGGCTGGGTGTTGTGTGCTGTCCTTAGGTTAGTTAGGTTTAAGTAGTTCTAAGTTCTATGGGACTTATGACCACAGCAGTTGAGTCCCATAGCGCTCGGATCCATTTGAACCATTTTTTTGATGCCATCGCGTAGTAGTATGGCCGTACCATCACCACTGTCGGAAGTTGGGTTGAGCCGGCCAGTGTGGTCGAGCGGTTCTAGGCGCTTCAGTCTAGAATCGCGCGACCGCTACGGTCGCAGGTTCAAATCCTGCCTCGGACATGGTTTTGTGTGATGTCCTTAGGTTAGTAATGTTTAACTAGTTCTAAGTTCTAGGGAACTGATGACCTCAGATGTTAAATCCCATAGTGCTCAGAGCCATTTGAACCATTTGAAGTTGGGTTGACATAAGACGCGTATCCATAAACATCCAGGCGCAGATCAGGCCGTACCTCTTGAAGAAGCACGAAATCAATGTCCTCCGCCCGAATCGTGTCCGTTAACAACTGAGTTTTGATAGTGGAACTAATGCCGTTGACATTGACTGTACCTGTCCGATACACCTGGGTCATTTGATAGAACTATGACGTATCCTGCAGTCGCTTAATCCAGTATGCGCCACGTCGTCCGTCCGACCGTCCCTGTCACCCGGACCGTATATGTTATTGATCGGCTGAGCCAAAATGTCCGTCCGACGATCCGCCGGTCGTGGGCATCCGGTTGTCGCTCGAGTCTGATATCGTTCTTTCGATCTACATCTCGGTCACCCCGTCACCAAGCTGGAGGTGTGGTACGTTAGGCGGCGCATGACGTTCATCCGATGTCTTAGCGGCAAAATCGCCATGGGGCTCGTCGATGAGCTGAGCATCGTCAACCTCGATTTGTCCTTGGGCGGACGTTGCCAGCAGCGAACCAGGAACCGTTGGTGTGAGTTCCACACATATGGCCGCAGATGGATCTTCCTCACCTCCTGCAACGTGTCATCATCTCATCATTTCCTGCAGACGGCCTCCTCTTCTTTCGTCGCTTGGGCGACTTCTGCTTGCGGGAAAGTGTCCGCGTCCTGTGGATCACGACAAACAGTAGGCACCTCCCGCATCCCCGTGTCGGAGTTCAAATCGATTTGCTGATGCTCTCCTTCTTCACACGGCTGGGGTGCAGACGTGGTCACTGCTGTCGAGAACGGCGACGGTTCCGATGGAGGCTGCGTCGTCGTAGGAGCAGAAACCGGGCCCGCGGGGGTCGGCAACTGGAACGGAACAACGTCCGCGTCCGACTTGTTCCTCAGTGCCTCAACGTATGTAATAAGCAGCGTTGTCGGTTGCGATGGAGGCGTCGTGTCTGCACGTGGTATCTGGACGAGGCGTCGCTGCAGGCATTCAGATCGCACATGGCCTTCCTGGCCGCACCCAGAACAAGTCCGCGGTTGATCGTCATAAATGACAATGGCTCGACAGCCACCAACAGTCACGTACGATGGGATGCGTTTACGCAGTTCGATTCGCACCTCACTCACTCCATTCATTAAAGGTACGTCTCGAAAGTATGCCACTTTTCTTTCAAGTGACTTAGTACTTCCCCGTAAGGCCGCAGCGCGTTCACGACAAGTGTGGCCGAACTTCAAACGGCAGCTCGAAGACTCGTATGTTCCGAACTCCGAATTCTGCACCCACGTCGCCGTCAGAGTGGTGGAAACGATATCCGTCGGTGGAACGGTGAAGAAGCAGTTCGCACGCTTCTTCATCTACAAGTTTCAGGTAAATCATGCTGGAGACGATCGAAAGATGTGTACATGAAAGTTCCTGTGGATCGACGTGCATTACATCACGCAGGAAAAGCTCTACTTCGTGCCCGCATCTCGTGGTCGTGCGGTAGCGTTCTCGCTTCCCACGCCCGGGTTCCCGGGTTCGATTCCCGGCGGGGTCAGGGATTTTCTCTACCTCGTGATGGCTGGGTGTTGTGTGCTGTCCTTAGGTTAGTTAGGTTTAAGTAGTTCTAAGTTCTAGGGGACTTATGACCACAGCAGTTGAGTCCCATAGTGCTCAGAGCCATTTGAACCATTTGAACCTCTACTTCGTATGCCTTAGGTCGTGCGTACTGGGCGTCGAACGTTATTTAAATCATAGCCTTTCTATAACAAAGCGTCATTGCCGTTCGAGGTGATCTGTTTACACTTCAGTACCACTACCAGCGCGAGTAAACAACGGCCCGCTGGCGGAGCGCCGCACAGAGCCGCGCGCACGTCCGCTTCACAACACGGCAGAGAGCCGACTGCTAGGCAGAAATGCTAACCATTACACCGCCGCAGCACGATGGTGAACATTGCTGCACGAACCACCCAAGCTACTCACATTTTAATTCGTTTCTTCTGCTTCGATCATAATCGTAAATTGGCTTCTATTACTTAACAAGTCTGTGAGCCACTCATGTGACTGGGAACGTATTCCGTACTCTCGTACCTTCGTTAATACTTAATAGTTCTACAAATCTGCAACCCTCTGCCACTACAGTGCTTCGAATTGTAGCGTGTAACATGGCGTTCTGTAACGTAACTACGTCGGCGCGTGACAAACAAACAGCGTTCTATAATCGAGTTTCGAATCCAAATAGTTCCTTCATACATGGAGCACCCTCTCCTTCAGCATAATAGTGCCAGACCATACACAAGCAACGTGACATTTGTACCAATCCGACGCCTTTGGGTTCACTGTCATAACCTCCTGACAGGTCCGATTTGGCCCCGTTTGATTTTCACCTGTTTCGAAAACCATCAACACCTTCAATAACTTTCCTTTGATAGTGTTCTAAAGGTGCAGAGGTCAGGTTGCGGCTTTGTCAAAAATGATCTCTTAGTACATTTCTTTTTGACCAGACTTTTTTTTGTATATGTTAGGGTAAAGGATGAGCCACACAGTAGGGGATTTTAGTTTAATATATAAGCTTTCAAACGGTAACTTCATTTTTCCATTACGGACAAGCCACGGCTGGCAGTGTTAGCTGCCTATAAATTCTTTCGTCCCATGGTCTAGTAACAGGAAGTCAGCACCGAGGAAGGGCAACTTGATCACGCGCCTCCATCATGTGCTTATGAGGTAAGGCCGCTCCAGGCGTCACTTCTCAGGCAACCCCCGCGGGTTTCTCGGCCCTGACCAATCAGGGCGGAGGAAGCCGCGTGGTGCGTCAAATATACCCGGCCGCCCGTCGCCCGGCCCGCTCACTTGGACGCATGCCCCGTAGCAGTGTGGATCTTCCCGCTTTTCTTGGTGCTGCGGCACTGTGGACTTAGTTTTGGCAGCCACCAACTTTCGTTAGCTTCGCGAACTATGTTTCGCCAAACTCCACGCTCTGGCCCACCCTCACCTCCCTAGGCCTGGCTATGTGACCACTTTTTAACATGCTTTCGCCAGTAAATGGCCTTTGACTAAATATTACCCTATTCATTCCATAACGCCCAACGTCTTCCCCTACAGCCCATCCTGTACATTAGACTGCTTTATATATCCGTGTTGCTTCGTCTGTCACGTTCTACGCTCCTGGAAATTGAAATAAGAACACCGTGAATTCATTGTCCCGGGAAGAGGAAACTTTATTGACACATTCCTGGGGTCAGATACATCACATGATCACACTGACAGAACCACAGGCACATAGACACAGGCAACAGAGCATGCACAATGTCGGCACTAGTACAGTGTGTATCCACCTTTCGCAGCAATGCAGGCTGCTATTCTCCCATGGAGACGATCGTAGAGATGCTGGATGTAGTCCTGTGGAACGGCTTGCCATGCCATTTCCACCTGGCTCCTCAGTTGGACCAGCGTTCGTGCTGAACGTGCAGACCGCGTGAGACGACGCTTCATCCAGTCCCAAACATGCTCAATGGGGGACAGATCCGGAGATCTTGCTGGCCAGGGTAGTTGACTTACACCTTCTAGAGCACGTTGGGTGACACGGGATACATGCGGACGTGCATTGTCCTATTGGAACAGCAAGTTCCCTTGCCGGTGGTAGAACGATGGGTTCGATGACGGTTTGGATGTACCGTGCACTATTCAGTGTCCCCTCGACGATCACCAGTGGTGTACGGCCAGTGTAGGAGATCGCTCCCCACACCATGATGCCGGGTGTTGGCCCTGTGTGCCTCGGTCGTATGCAGTCCTGATTGTGGCGCTCACCTGCACGGCGCCAAACACGCATACGACCATCATTGGCACCAAGGCAGAAGCGACTCTCATCGCTGAAGACGACACGTCTCCATTCGTCCCTCCATTCACGCCTGTCGCGACACCACTGGAGGCGGGCTGCACGATGTTGGGGCGTGAGCGGAAGACAGCCTAACGGTGTGCGGGACCGTAGCCCAGCTTCATGGAGACGGTTGCGAATGGTCCTCGGCGATACCCCAGGAGCAACAGTGTCCCTAATTTGCTGGGAAGTGGCGGTGCCGTCCCCTACGGCACTGCGTAGGATCCTACGGTCTTGGGGTGCATCCGTGCGTCGCTGCGGTCCGGTCCCAGGTCGACGGGCACGTGCACCTTCCGCCGACCACTGGCGACAACATCGATGCACTGTGGAGACCTCACGCCCCACGTGTTGAGCAATTCGGCGGTACGTCCACCCGGCCTCCCGCATGCCCACTATACGCCCTCGCTCAAAGTCCGTCAACTGCACATACGGTTCACGTCCACGCTGCCGCGGCATGCTACCAGTGTTAAAGACTGCGATGGAGCTCCGTATGCCGCGGCAAACTGGCTGACACTGACGGCGGCGGTGCACAAATGCTGCGCAGCTAGCGCCATTCGACGGCCGACACCGCGGTTCCTGGTGTGTCCGCTGTGCCGTGCGTGTGATCATTGCTTGTACAGCCCTCTCGCAGTGTCCGGAGCAAGTGTGGTGGGCCTGACACACCGGTGTCAATGTGTTCTTATTTCCATTTCCAGGAGTGTATTTTGCTTCCAACGTAGCAGACTTCATTCACTTCATCTGCATTGTAAACCTTAAATTTGATGTTGAGTTTCAGTGTTAGTTATGCTTTTCCTCATTACTTCCGTCTTTTTTACCATTTAGTTTCAAACCATACTGCGCGCTCCTTAAACTGGTCATTCGATTGAACAGGTCCCACAATTCTTCTTTGCTTTCATTCAGGAAAACACTGTCATCAGGGAATCTGATCTGTGACTTTTTTACTCCTGAATCTGTCTTTCATTTCTGTCATTGCTTCTTTAAAGTATACGTTGAATCGTAATGGCCAAAGGTTACATCACAGCCTTATACACTTCCAAATCTAAATTTCTCACTCTTGATCTTCTGTTCTAATTTTTCATGCTTTTTATTAAGTCTTTCTTTCACTGTTAAGAACAACAGAAAAGGTGCCTCCCTATTGCATTTACCTTTTCTAAAGAAATACTAATCGTCATTTAAGAGATCCGCAAATTTCTTTTCCACTTTTCTATATATTTATCTTAACAACAACTTGGATGCATGAGGAGTTACACAGATTGTGCGCCAGCTTTCGCAGTTATCTGTTCTGTCTGGATTGTGTGGGTGGTACTATGCTGAAAGTTTCACGGTATGTCCTGAAATGGATAAATCCTAAAAAGGTACGCTTTTTTGGCTGCTACTTCCGCCAGTGATTTTTTTTTAATTCCGAAGGAGTATTATTTACGCTTTCCAGCATTTCGATCTCAAGGCTTCTAAAGCACTGATAAACTCTAATACTGAATCCCATATGTCTTTCATATGAACGCCAGTTTCTGTTCTCATCATTAGCCTTAGAGAACTTCAGAGATACCTCATAATTCCTCTTACTTCGGTATATAGTTTCTTTCCTCATTGATTCTTCTAGACAAGTTCTTTAAAATTTGCTATATTCATCTCACTAAATTGTGATCTGAGTCTATGATACCTCCGAGGCTACCTTACAATCGCTTAACTAATTTCGGAATATCTATTCGACCATGATGTAATCCACAGGAACCTTCTCGTGTCATCACGCCTTTTCCAATTATGTCTCCAACGCTCGGTCATGGTTTACTCACTTCATGTTACAGAATCTGCAGTTCTCCTGGTCGAGCAGCGAACAATCTTCGGTTTTTCTCATTGAACAGCGGTCTGATCGAGCGGCTGGAAAAATAATCTGCAAGAAGAGGAAGAAACTGCATATATTGGCCACAAGAAAACCACGTGAACATTGCGAAAAAGGTACCAGACCATTCTATCTTAGGCACATATTGGATGCAGATCTAGAAAACCCTGAAGTCTTCATGATTTACGTTCAGATTTATCCATATCTCCGGCAAAATGGCACCACGATCCGATAGTAAAAGACCAAAGAAACTGTTTTCAACAATGTATTACAGTAAATATGATTACAGAAATTTCGTATTCAGTTGCAGTTACTATTTCACCTGTTAGCAGACTTAAACCTTTCGATTGGGGGCAGGTGATACTTCAGAGTAATCCATTCGTTTCGCACGTACGCATATCGAAAAACTGTCTTCTGGGTAATTAAACTGAACACTTGATCACAGGGAAAATATACCTAATTATCTTAAGTTCTAATGGATTCAGGGGTGATGCTTACTTTTCAAGGGAAACCATCGGAAAATTTAACGGATTAATAAATCTGAAATTTCTGTAACAGTGTCTCTCGTAGTGGGTTACTGGAATACTTTTTGTAAAACATTTAATTTTTCCATAATTGGCACAGAATAGAAATGCGACCACGTTTTCATTTAATTTCTTCATCGCCATTTGATATCGGTTTTCGCAAATATTTGTGATAGATAACTTCCCGTCAAAACATCTCAGATTATGAAACACCACAGGCAGTGTAAAATACGGCTTGTAGTTCACACTGCGGCCAGAATGTCCTGCACCTCGGTGTGCACCTGCGATACGGCAGCGGTCCTGGCGTTTCACACCAAGGATCTCGCGTATGTGACAGATTTTTGCTCAGAGAAACGTTGATTGTTCCTCGATGTTTAATCTCATCTGTTCATTTTGAAGTGGAAAGGTATTCATACTCTCAGGTATCGCACAGAGCTGTTGCGTAAGTCATTCCATGCAGTCGCTGCCTCAAAATAATTTAAACTGGGAACATTCTGGTTATAGCTGCAGTACGAGGCTAATCCGGAACGTAAGGTTTGAAGAATTTTCGAAGTTCCAAAAATGAGTTATTTATTTTAATAAAATTTACAGTACACGTCTTGCATTACATTTCCACGTAATTACTATTTACCTCAGTACATTTTGTCACCGTAGGTCGAGTTTTTTGGTTCCTCTCTCATAGACGTCTCCCGCCGCCTTTTTTTGCCAGTTCTTCACTTCTATTGCCGGCCCCTGGTGGCCGAGCGGTACTAGGCGCTTCAGTCTGGAACCGCGCGACCGCTACGGACGTAGGTTCGAATCCTGCCTCGGGAATGGATGTGTGTGATGTCCTTAGGTTAGTTAGGTTTAAGTAGTTCTAAGTTCTAGGGGACTGATGACCTGAGATGTTAAGTCCCATAGTGTTCAGAGCCATTTGAACCATTTTTCACTTCTATTTTCACCTCGCGTCGTCGAAAATGTCACTAGATGCGAGAGGGGTTGCTTGAAAAATCCCAACTAAACAAAGTCAACAATTCTTGTGTTGTGAATAAATGAAATGATCTGATCACGGCATCGTTGGCCGGGAGGTCCCATGCAGGGAAAGTTCGGCCAACGTATTGCAAGTCCTTCTCAGCTGACGCCACGTATGCGACTTCCGAGTCAATGATAATGAAATGATCATAAAGAACACACAAGACCCAGTCATCACGAGGCTGAGAAAAACCCTGACCCCGCCGGGAGTCGAACCCGGGCCCCCGTGCGCGGGAAGCGAGAACACTACCGCAAGACCTCGAGATGCGGACATCTTGTGTTGTATGAGCAGTGTGCGAACGCGCGTTGTCATGGAGGGGACAGAATCCCGTTGTCAGCTTCCCGCGACGGTTGTTTTGTTGTATTCTGTGAAGTTTCTTCATGATCTCACAATATCTTGTAACATTTATTGTTTCACCTCCTTCCAAAAGATCAACGAGCAGAGCCCCTTTTCAGTCCCAAAACAGTGACACCATTATTTTCCTCGCTGTTGGATGAGTTCTGAATTTTTTGGCTGAAGGAGAATGATTATGACGCGACTGCACTTATTGTGTTTTGCATACGGGGAGTGTGTTGATAAACACAGGTTTTGTCTCCTGTCACTATAGAGATGAGAAAAGCCTCGCCTTCAATCTCAAAACGGTCAGGAGATTCGCGAGCGGCACTGACTCTGTTCGGTTTGTGCGCTTCGGTAAGCATCTTGGGTACCCATCGCGAACACAACTTGCGATAACGTAGTCGATCAGTTACAACTTAATAAACAACATTTCTGAAACGTTTGGAAAAACTGCATGCAGGCCGTCAATTGAACGGTGATCAGAGGGAAGACGTTCTTCAGTTTCCTGCGCCACATCATCACTCACAACAGACGTCCTTCCGCTTCAATCTTCATTGTGAATTTCCGTCCTTCCATTATTGAAATTCAGTACCCATTTTGTCCTGTTGCCTTGACATTACGTTCTCTCCATAAACTGAATCAGTTTCACGATGAATCGCTACGGCATTCACACTCTTCGCATTTAGGTAGCCAATTACAGCGCGCACTTTGCACTTGGCGGGAGCCGGAATGAGAACGCTCATTTCTAACTATGACCATAATACTAATCGACGAGCTACTGATTGTTGCGAATGATCATTTCTTCCGCTGGCTTCCCGCTACACGGCAGTGGTACTAATTTTCCCCATGGACATTCCATGCTAAAGCTACATGCCTTGTAACCTTAGTTTTCGGATAACCCTCGCGTATGTAGTAAGCGACACTGAATGGTCTAGGTAACATCGGAATACAAACCATAGCGTGCGCTACGAAAGCAATCGGTAACTGGTTACAGAATGAATTCCTTATCAACATAAAACACAAAAGAGTAATTAGTTTGCTGATTCAACTCAATATCTCATGACACTAATGCAAAAAATTTTATGAACTATTCTAATTGTATTTTACGTAGAGAACATCGTTTCTCAAAACGTACATAACGTAAGTCGCACAGTTTTTCGATGAAAATTCATTTAATTAATCGCTCATGTAGTGCAAAAACATTCACATTTTAAAACATTGTAAGAAAAATTATTTATAATGAAAGTTATAACTATCGTATTTTGTCCTTGAATTTTTGTTATCCACCCTATTTTCTCCAAACTCTGTTTCCAACATAATGTCAGTGAATTTCTCTCTGGCTCTCTGCTGCAATGTGTCTTATCAGGCTACCTGAGACATGGAGAGATTACTGGACCACTCTCTCTGTCTGGCAGCGGCAGGTGAGAAGCTGAACTGAACCTAAGTAACATGTGTACCACTTAAATATTAAATCAGAGGAAATAGACAGATTTGATTGCTTTATCAAAGGTATGTTTAAGGAGCACAGACTTTTTTAATTTTAATTTTTGGTTATATATTTATTTGCTTTTGAGGTATGAAATATAGGGAGAACATGTGATTTTAAAGAGGACGGAATTTATTACGTGCACAGACAGCATTCTTACATATACAGTATGTAACTTCGACCTTGGAGTCATTTTTCTGTTGTGTCAGAGGTACATATTAGTATGTAAATAGTGTCTGATGATACTTTGCCAGTCTCATATACTCTACACAAGCTCAAATAGTCGTTTAGTTGCCACCTTCCTCTAATGATTTTAGAAATTGCAATGGAATGTTATCTGACGCTTCTGCGTTATTTGATCTCAAGTCGTTCAGAGCTCTGTTAAAAATCTGACTCTAGTGTTGGATCCCCTTTGTCTTCCCTATCGACTCCAGTTTCTTTTTCTATGACGTCCTCTTACAGAGGCCTTCAATGTACTCTTTCCACCTATCCACTCTTTCCACTAATCTGCTATTTGCTCTGCGTTTAACAATGGACTGCCAATTGTACTCTTAACGTCACCACCCTTACTTTTAATTTAACCTGCTCTTTTCACTTTTCTATGTGCTGAGTCAATCTTTCCGACAGTCATTTCTTTTCGATTTCTTCACATTCATCAAGCAGACAATTTGCCTTATCTTCCCTGCACTTCCTATTTATTTCATTCATAAGTGACTTTTATTTCTGTATTGTTGAATAATTTCCATAAACATTCCAGACGACAATTTCATTTTCGGTTTCTTCAAGTATTTCCTGAAACCTTTTCACCTTCTCGCACTACACTTGCCAATTATTTTTTTCTAATTTTGCGTGCTCCGTGACAGTATTAATGAGATCCATGGTTGGAGGAAGGGCTGCATCGCTCGTAAATTTTTAATCTGTTTATTACAGACCGACTGTAGATACTATGTAGCTGTCGTCAGTGCGCTTATATCTGAGTCATGATGACTTATTTAAAATTTTACTTTATTTACGAGAGTTCATAATGATTTTGATACAATTGTAATGAAGATAGCTACAAAGTAGCTGAAATCAATCTGTAATAAACAGATTAAAAATTTACGAGTGATACTGCCCCTTGTCTTACCTAGGATCCTATTTATGTCGCTCCTTAGGGTTTTACATAGCTATATTCTCGTCTTTCCCCGAATACTTTTGTCCTTCCTTTTTTCGTTGATCAACTGAACTATTTCTTACGTTAGCCAAGGTTTCCGCAGTTACCTTCCTTGTACGTATGTTTGTCTGTCAAACAACCGTGACTGCCTTTTTTCTAGATATCCACTCCAACCGAACTGCCGGTTCTGGTGTTCACTATCGCGTTACCCACACCCTTAGCGAACATCGACCTTGTCTCATCAGTCCTCAGTTCTTCCACATTTCACTCCCCACTTCACTGATTCTTTCGTACGTTTCCCTTCAATCTCAGTCTACCCTTCATTATTACTAAATTGAGATCTCAGCGTATGTCTGCACTTGAGTACGCCTTACAATCCAATATCTAGCTTCGAAATCTCTTTCTGATCCTGATGTAATCCATCTGGGATCTTCCAGTGTCATCAGGTCTGTTCAAAGTATACCAACTCCTCTTGTGATTGATATTTAACCGCTCTTATCTTTCATTCCAACTGTCAAGCCCACGTACTTCCGCAATCCTTTCCATTATTCCTTCCTTTACAAGCGCGTTCCATTCTCTCATGATTATTAGATTTTCATCTCCCTGTACATACCGAAATACCCATTCAGTAATCTCATTTACTTTCTCCATCTGGTCCTCTTCTGCCTGCGACGTTGCCTGGTAGACCTGAACTGTTGTTTTCGGCGTTGATTTGCTTTCGAGTCTCATGAGAACAGCCTATCACTGAACTGCTCACAGTAGCCCATTCTTTGTATAATCGAATTCTGTTGCTCGTATTGCGAAAAAGCTGATATTACTCTCGCCCGATCTGGTGGCTCCCGCCCGATCTGGTGGCACACGCCTAATAATGACTTTAATTCTTTTGAGTATTAGTTGACTAATAATCAGAACACTTCTGGTCCCGGGTTCGTTTCCAGCCACTGACAAATTTTGAATACAAATCGTCAACAATTGCGGCCGAAGACTCACAGTATGTCACCTTCGTTCTGCAAACGGCCTATTCAAAGAGAGCGGAGGAGCTGACACCACCTATCCTTGGGGTGTGAAACAGCCTCAAAAGGCGGAAGAATCAGAGGTTAACAACGGCATGAGGATAGAGAATGGAATCGAAGACACACATGACGTATTCATAGGACATGTGGCATGCAATACAAAAAGCATCGATACGATCTCGCCTCTGCAGATTAGTTCCACATTCGGAATTCCAGGAGGGGACTGAAAAGAGAGGTAACCATAAGCAAAATATGAAACCTCGAAGTGCAGAATGTGGAATGCTAGAAGTTTGAACATGGTAGGGAAGTATACGTTTGTCCTGAACCGAATCGACAGCAAACCATCATCAACAAGAATAGTTCACAAACAAAAGTTGAGGACATGGACATAATATGTGAGGATATTGAATGGGTAATTCGATATGTAAAAGGAGGTGGTAACAAAATAATCATGGGTAATTGACGGGCTTGCTGCAAAAACCAGATACGTCCATTTCTGGTCAAAAATGATATGTTATCGGCATGAGATATAACATCATAACGTGCATCTTTTGGTTTAACAACCAAACTTTTGGGGACTGATTTGAATGATATAAGCACGGTTGCGTTTGGTGGAAGGATCAGATAGGCCTGGACTTGCCTGGTTCTTGCACCGGTAGGTGGCGGCACTAGCGTGGCGAGCTGTTGTGCTGTTTACATGGCTGCATGTGAAGTTGAAGTTGTTCAGATCGTGCGTTTATCTGCGTTTATCTGTAGTGTATATTGTGTTTAAGACATGTCTTCCGATGATTCACGTGGCGATAGTGAATATGAACACGTAACAAGGAAAAGAAAAGGTGAGTCTAGTAAATGGAAAGGAAACTGAGACAAACTGAAAAGGCTACGTGGTGAGTCGTATGTCACATTTAATGGCAAGGTTATTCCAGCTCGGGAAACTGGGCATCAATGCAATTGTAAAAGAAAATGTTTAGATGTATTTGATTCAAAGGAAAAACAGGAATTACTGACAATGTTTAACCAACTTTCAACAAAAGAAGCACAGGATGCGTTTTTGTGTGCATCGATTACACTATAATAATGGAAAGGATTGAGGAAGTACGTGGGCTTGACAGTAGGAATGAAAGAGAAGAAGGGTTAAATACCAATCACAAGAGGAGTTGGTATACTTTGAACAGACCTGGTGACACTGGAAGATTCCAGATGGATTACATCAGGATCAGACAGAGATTTCGAAACTAGATATTGGATTGTAAGGCGTGCCCAAGTGCAGACATACACTGAGATCTCAATTGACCGGCGAAGGCCTAGAAAAAGTGAAGCTTCACAGGTTCCTAAATTCACATACGTTTACAAGGCATGTATTTGTGTAATAACATGCAGTAAAGTAATATTAGCCCAAAATAATACGCATTTTTTAAATGAGGAAACCAAATTAGTTCATGAAAGTTTTTGAAATAATATTTTTTGTCTTTCCAGGTTCAGCTTAAAACTCAACAAATATGTAATTTTCAAACAAGCTTTCTGCAGCCTTTATGGGATTAATAAGGCACGAGTTGAACGTGCGGCTTCATTTGCATGCAAAAATATTGGTCCACCCACGGATCGTAGTGGAAAACATTAAAACAGGCCTAACAGAGTGAGTGATAATGACTTAGAAAATATTATAAATCACATAAAACAGTTTCCTGCACAAACATCGCACTACAGTAGAGCAGATAATATCAAGAAAGTCTTTTTATCTCCAGAATTGAATGTAAAGAGAATGTATGATTTATATTTAGAACAAAAATTAAGCAGATGTTTTTAAGGCCTTAAAACCAGGTGAAAAAGTGCAAAACTGTAGGGTAACACATGACTATTGTCATAGATGTTTTAAAGCTAATTTCAATATTTCATTTGGACACCCAAAATGTGACACTTGGGAGAAGTGTGATTCTGTAAAGAAATTAATAGAAGATGGTACTGATGATTTGAATCACAAAAGAGAGCTTGAACTCGAGAAGGAAGTACATTTGCGAAAGAGTGAAGTATTCTATGTAAGACTTAGAGAAGAAACTAAAAGGGGTAGGGAAGATAAAGCTGTTTACGTTTAGCATTTGATTACCAGCAAGATTTGTCACTTCCAGTACTTCCTTCAACAGATGTATTTTATCTGAGACAACTGTGGATGTACAACTTTAATATACACTGTTGCAGCAGTGGAAAGGCTCATATGTTCATGTTCATAGAATGTGATGGCAAAAAGGGTCCTGATGAAGTTATTTCCTGCTTAGATTGGTACCTCAAACATGCCATTCCTCCTGATACAACGGAAATTGTATTATTTTCAGATGACTGTGTTGCCCAAAACAAATACAAGAGACTTCTACAGTATCTATTCAGTCTTGCACATACTAATAAATTTCAAAAAATTACACATTACTTTCCAGAGCGGGGACACTCATTTTTGCCTTGTGATGGGGACTTTGGGAACATTGAAAGGAGGAAAAGGGTTGTAACTAGATGTCACCTTCCTGAAGAGTGGCATTCACGTGTTAGAAAAACATCTAAATTCTTTACTATTGTTCCTGTGAGACAAAACATATTCAAAAGTTACAAAGACCACTTTAAACAGTTCTTTAAAATAAATATGAAAACAAAAGACAACAAGCTTACCGAAATTTGACAGTATATAATATTGCAGTACAGTTATGCTCACAAACACATATTTGAAGCCAGCCAGAATCAATACATGACTGTTATGTCAGAGTTTGCACCACAAAAGAAGGCAATAAAAGGTGACATTACCTTCCCAGAGGAATCATTGTATGGTGGTCCTTTACCTCTTAAAAGGCACAAATATCATGATGTTATGAAATTGGTTAGAAAGTACATTCCTACTGCAGATATGGGTTTTTATGAAAAACTGTTACCCTTTGCAGGAAATGATGATGGTGAACACAGCCCCAGTGAAATAGAGTGAGAACATGAAGTACTTTAACTGTAAATCAAGTAGGTCAACAAAATGGTCTGAAACTGTAGATTTTATACTTAGTTAATGATAATTTCCTTAGAAATTTACCTTAGGACAGAATAGTTTACGATATAAGGCATGCAAAACTATGTATAATTTTTCTGAAAAGATATTGTCAAACGCATTGTAATTAATAAAAAGTAAATTATGATTCATTAATTGATGTTATTTTGTTTTCATGTTATTTATGTCCGATTTTGAAGGCAGTATTTCCGATTTTAAAGTCTTTGATGCAAAAACCAGGTAAGTCCAAACCGTTACAATTGCAATTTTGATTTATTTATGTGTATATTTTTGATTTCAAAATTTTACGTATTGCATATAAAATACGGGGCTATACGTCAGTAACATCGTCTTACATAATTTCTCAAAAATACACACCTTCTGTAGATGTCAAACTTTGTTTCCTAGTTCTCTCAGAAGGAGTATTTTGTGACTTGCCTGGTTTTTGCAGCAAACCCTTCAATTATAAAGTGGTAGTAGGTGAAAGGACAGATGAAAAAGTTACGGGAATATACGGTATTGTTAGTAGGAATGAGACTGGAGGAATGTTTAGTCCTGCAATAAATTACACCTATCATTAGTGAATGCATTATTTAAAAATCACAAGAGAAGGACGTATTCTTGGTAAAGGCCTAGAGATGCGGTAGGATTTCAGTTCCATTATATCACAGCCAGACAGAGATGAGTTCAGATATTGGATGGTAAAGAATATCTAGGAGCAGGGCTCGAATCAAAATTTAGTAAAGACGAAGAATAAATGCTAGACGAGGTAAGGTACAGAATTACTAAGGAATGAAGATGCATCCTTAAATTTCTCTGAGGCTGTAGCTGATACAGTTCAGTTGAAGAGAAACTGACTTGTCTAAAAAGTGCAATCACAGAGACTGGAGAGAAAAACTCGGGTACAAGGAGAGTAGTTGAGAAGAAATCTGGGGTAACAAAAAAAATGCATCAATTTTTCGGCGAAGGAGGACGTGCAAAAATGTTCATAGAAATTTATAAATGCAGAGGAACGAAATAAAGAGGAAGTGCAGGAAATCTAAGGTGAAGTGGCTGCAGAAAGAGTGTGAAGAAATTGAAGAATAAATCGTCGTCGAAAAGACATCAGCGAACTGGAAAGTGAAAACAAGCTTTGGTGAAATTAAAAGCAAGGGCGGCAACATTAAGTTTCCAGTGTATTTACCACTCTTCAGCGCAGAGAAGAGAGCAGATAGGTGGAAGGGGTACAATGAAGACCACTACGAAGGTGACGACTTTTCCGAGGACTTGTCTATGTGAGTCGCTATCGACGACATAAGAGATCCAATATTAGAGCACAAAGCGAGGCGCCGCAGTGGTTAGCACACTGGGCTCGCATTGGGCAGGACGACGGTTCAAATCCCATTCCGACCTTCCTGATGTAGGTTTTCCGTGATTTCCCTAAATTGCTTCAGGCAAATGCTGGGATGGTTCCTATGAAAGGGCATGGCCGACTTCCTTCCCCATCCTTTCCTAATCCGATGGGACCGATGATCTCGCTGTTTGGTTGCCTAAACCAAATCAACTAACCAAAGAACTAATATTAGAATGTGATATAGCTTTGGAACATAATCACCGTTATCTTCCCACGTCGTTCTGTCCTTTTCGATGAATTGGCAAACGATCCTTCTCCAGCAACTAGAACACTTGCGATCAAATAAGGCAGAAGGGACAACTCATATTCCATCAGAATTTGTATATCTTTGAGGGGTGTTGGTGGTGGGAGAGGGGGGGGGGAGGCAACCAAGCGACGATATAATCTTTGAGTCTGTAGAGATACCGTTAGACGTTTGGTAAAATATCATACACACAACCCTAAAGATGGAAATGGAGGTGCGAATACTATCGCAAAATCAGCATAACGCCTCGTGCATCTAAGCTGCTGTCATGAATTACAAGGAAGAATAGAAAAAAATGTTGAAGATCTATTAGGTGATTAAAAGTGTGGCTTAAGAAAAGATGACGGTACTAGAGAGGCTGTTACGACTGATGATGGAAGTAAGACTTATGGAAAAGCAAGATACATTCATAGCATCAGACTAAGTTGAAATACCTTTCGACATGTAAAACTGTGCGAAATTCTCCAGATTCTCTGAGTCAGCTATAAGGAAAGACGGATAGTATACAGTTTGTACAAGGACTTAACAGGAATAATAAGGATGGAAGACAATGTACTCGAATTACAAACTGTGAGGTCATGGAAGTGCTCTCCGGCCCTAATCTTCAAACTATATGTCGGGGAAGCAATGACAGAAATAAACGAAAAGTTTAAGTGTGGGATTAAAATTCAGGGTGAGAGGTCAAAAGTGATTTGATTTGCTAGTGGTACTACTAACCTCAGTGAAAATGAAGGGCAATTATTGCTTGTGCTGAATGAAATGAGCAGTCTAATGTGGTCTGAGAGTAAACCGAAGATAGACGAAAGCAAGAGGAAGTAGCAGATATCAGACGAGCGATACAGATAATATCAAAATTGGGGACGACCAAGCAGACAAAGCTAAGGGGTTCTGCTACCTTGAAAGCAAAATGACACATGACGAGCGAAGCAAGGAGAATATAAAATGCAGGTAAGCACAGGCAACGAGGACATTCCTGGTCGACAGAAATCTAGTAGTATAAGACACAGGTCTTAATTTGAGAAAGAAATTTCAAAGAAAGTGTGTTTGGAGCACAGCTTTGTATGGTAGTGAATCATGGACTGTTGGAAAGCTGGAACAGAAGCAAACCGTTTCATATGTGATGCTATAGAAGGATGTTAGAAATTAGGTGTACTGGTAAAGAATGAGGAGGATCTCAGAAGATTCGGCGAAGTGAGGAACATAAGGAAACTTCTGACATGAATAAGGGTCAGGATGAGATCGCAATGCATGTAACAAATACGGGCTGTTTCAAAAAGAATATAAGTATTTCGAATGCGTATACTTACTAAACTTTAAGACATACGAATATGAAACTTTACCCATATATTTACGAACCTCTTAAGATCAGATTATAGATGTTCAATATGTTCTCCATCAGCGTCACGAACAATATCACATTGATACTCAAACTCCTCCCAAACTCGGGCAAGCATGTCCTTCTTCACTGATGTTACCGCGGTTCTTCAACTCTTCGTGGTTCTGTGGGAGTGGTGGTGCAAAACCATTGTATTTAACGAAACCCCACAGGAAGAAGTCAGAGGGTGTCAGATCCGGTGACCGTGGAGCCCAGCTGAGACATGCTAAGACGCCAGCTCGTTGACGACCAATCCAACAGCTCGGTAGAGTTTCATTCAGATACTCACGCATTTGCCGACTCCAGTGAGGGGATGCCCCGTCTTGTTGAAAAATGAAGCTGTCTTCGTGCAGCCTCGGAAACAACCAGTTTTGTAACATAGCGAGATACTGCTGACCGTTAACCGTGTTTCTATCACAGAAGAATGGGCCGTAAACTGATGATCGGAATATCGAACAAAACACATTGACATGGGCGAATCTCGTACATGTTCAGTGGCTGCATATGGGTTCTATAGACCGCAAATTCGAACATTGTGTTTGTTTACCTGACCACCAACATGTAAAGTCGCTTCATCATTGAACACGATATCATTGTCAATAGCATCAAGAATCTCGTTGCAAAGTGCTAAGCGTTTGCGTTTGTCGTCATAACGCAGAGCATGTAACAGCTGTAACTTGTACGGCTTCATAACCAACCGACTTCTCAAAACAGACCAAATTGTTCTCGTAGGCAGTTGTAACTACCGACTAGCAGGACGAGTTGATTTTGAAGGACTGCGTTGGAAAGTAATTTGAATCCGTGCAACATTTTCTTTAGGAACACGTGGGTGGCCAGGTCTCTTGCCTTTACATACACATCCTGTGTCTAGAAACTATCGATACCATCTGCGAATGTTCCACCCATTCGGAAGATCAATTTGGTACCTTAACCTGAATCGTCATTGTACTGTTACACGGAATCGCACTTCGCAAATCCGAGAACACAAAATGATTTCTGCGGCGGAGTAGCCATTTTAAACATATGATGGTTACCAAGCAAAACAGTAGACAACTGACATCTAGCGGCTACTAATACAAACTAAACTATGTATTCTTTCTCAAATAGCCGGCGCAGCGAAGGATAGTTAGGAGAAAATATTACTGTGTAATATTTTAAACTCCGTGTATTTGAGGACGTACCTTGCAAGTGCCACTCTGAGATGGAGAGGTTGGTGCAGCAGAGGAAATCTTGGCGAGCCACAGCAAACTAGTTAGAAGACTGATGACTCATGAAAAAAGTATTGTGATGTGTAGTTCCATAAGGACGGAAGAGCTAGTTACGCAACTACATAGAAGTGAAGACAATCAACTTTGGCTAGAACTTCTTCTTCTTTCTTATAGTGTTCAACCCTGAGGTTGGTTTGCAGCAGAGCACCATTCCTCTCTCCTGTCTGCCCTCCTCTTCATTTCCACGTATTTGTTACATCCAATGTCATTCATGACCTGTTGCATGTATGATATCCTTGGTCGCCCCCACCGATTCCTTCCCTCAGTAGCTCCCTCTGCTATTGTTCTAATGATGTTGTTGTGTAGCGGGATGTGCCCTAAAAGTTTGTCTCTTCTTGTTTGGATGTGCCTCCACAGAGATCTGGTTTCCTGTACTCTTCTAAGCACCTCTTAATCTGTCACTTTGTCTCTCCAACTGATCGTCATCATCCTTCTATAGCACCACATCTCCAGGGTCTCTAGCCCCCTTCTGTTCCAATTGTCCAAGTTTCACATTCGTATAGGGCCACACTCCAAACGAAATCTTTTCTGATACGTTTCGTTATTTTCAGACTGATGTTGTTGCTGGCGAGTAAGTTCCTTCTCCGATTAAATGCAATTTTGGCCTTTTGTATTATGGTCGCCAATTTCTTTCCGGCTTCTACCATCCCTTGTGATTTTGTTTCCCAGGTAAGTAAATTCCTCTATCACTTCCAGCTCCTCTCTTCTCATTCTCAGAGGTTCATATTCTGATCCTGTACTGCATACCATCACTTTAGTCTTTTTCTTGTTTACTCTCATTCCATACTGATTGCATAGAATTTTTTTTCATTGTTCTGAAGACTTCCTCTAGATTTTCATTTGTCTCCGTGACTATAGCAGTATCATCTACATTACGTAGCATGTCTTGATCCCCACCTCAATAGTTTCTCGAACTTGGTCTACAGCCTCCTGGATGCAAGCATTGAATATAAGACTAGAGACAGCAAATCCTTGCCTTACCCCTCTTCGAATATTTGCTTCTTGTTCCTGATGACAATTCCTAATCACTGCCACCCTATTCTTATAGAAACTAGGTATCACACGAATGTCTTTGTACATTATTCCACTTTTTCTCAGCACTCTGAACATCTCTTGCCAGATAACGTTATCAAATACCTTTCCTATGTCTACAAAGGCAATATAAGTTGATTTATTATTCTGTAATTGCTTTTTCGATAACGAGTCTCAGTGCCCGAATCGCCTGTCTTGTTCCCAGTCCAGTTCTGAAACCGAACTGATTTTCAGTCAGTGTATCCTCCACCTTCTCTTCAATTCTCTTCAGAAGTATTTTTATAAGAATTTTTGATGCATGTGATATTAGGCTTAGAGTTCGGTACTGTTCGCATTTTGTAGCTGCTGCCTTCTTTGGTATAGGAACTGTAGTATCATTGCCACAAATACTACTACAACGCCGCGCCAACACAAGATTGGCAGCCTCTCGTCTGCCGAGCACAGCGCTCTCTAGCGGGCTGTGCGGCTCTACGGAACTGGAGTGTGCCTCGTTCACTTCTTAGCTAGATTTCAACCAAGGCAGACGCACTTTCATAATCGGCCCTCAGCCAGTTCTGTAATGATTGCATTGATTCTCTGAGGAGGGCCCATCAGGCTTAGTCCCTGAGAATATGTTGTATTAGTTCATGGTATTCCATGTTACGAGATGGTCAGTTCATAGCCGCAGCTGCAGTCCTACAAACTACTGAAGATAAGTAATTTCATTGTACTATGTGTTTCTTGAATAATAATCCTTCTCTCTAACAGTGTGCCGTACCGCATATTATTGCAACCTGGACTCCTTCAGCTCCTATCAACTCGGCCTCCTACTTATTTGCATTTAGTAACGAGCTGAAAATACCCACGCGTTTTGTGCGTCTAAACAGTGAGACACAATAGGAACAATGATACAATTGACTGGAACTAGTCAACAGAAAAAAATGCAACTGACGCTCAAAGTAAACTAGTAATTTTGGAAATCAGAAGAGTTGCTGCACCTGTCACTATGAAGATGTCTGGATAGTAAACTAATCTGTTGGAGAGATGACGCAAAGGAATTAGTAACTGATTAATAACTTGTAAGAGTTTTTGCAGGAGTACTGGTTGCCGAACTGAGAAGCGCTCATCGGCAGACACCAGCACGTCTGTGGGAAGAGGAAGTCCCGTCGGCGCTTGGGTGCAGTACGTGTTGGGAGTGCTGGTTGGGTCGTCCTCTGCTCGTTCGTTAGCCTCGCCACTGGCTCCGCCACGGGACCGGAACAGAGAGAGCACCGCCGGTGAGGTACGAGCTGTAACTTCGTTGTGGCTAGTTGCGCCTCCTGGGATATCCGACGCGTGTGGCGTAGCGTTGCGTTGCATCACACAGAAGCGCATGTTGCTGACTGGAACGCCGACCAAGTGTGCAGTATCTGTAGGCCGTCGCGACGCGCAGTGTCCCACAGGTACTCAAACTGGACTATTGTCGGGGGAAATACGATCCGCGGCTAGTGCTAAAACTGGAGCACGGGGAAATCAGTTACCAGTGCAACGCTGCTTCCAGAAAAAAGACATAAGGAATGAAACTTCCTTACTACTAGTTTGTTCTATCTGTTTTCATGAAATGGTCCTACGCTGATCTGGAGATGCCACGGATGTTTTGAGCACTCCACAGGTGAAAATTAACTTGAGATCCACCTAACACAACTAGGTTGCCACCATATTAACTGTTTATCGTGTACTGAGCAAATAAGGTTAAGAAGAAAATACTGAGGAATAAAGCTGTCATGTAGTCATTGGCAATTCGCTTCTAAATAAGTATTGAATAAAAAGGAAACTATACGTTTTCGTAACAAAATTTGTAATGAGAATTAAATCTGAAAGCTACTAAGAGACAAAAATTAGAAAATTAAGATAATAATACGTATCTAAAATACAATTTAAGAGCTGGTATAAGAAATATCAACGTGTAGGAGCAACTATTTAGTGATGTAGCACTTAGTCAAAAGAAATCAGCTGATAAATGATGAAGAACAGGTAACTGCTCCTGTCATCTAGGCAATGGCAGTTGTGTTTCTAAATAAGTATTGAATAAAAGAGAAACTAGAGGTTTTAGTACCAAAATTAGTAATTAAAATTTAATCGAAAAGCTAAATTGGTTCAAATGGCTCTGAGCACTATGAGACTTAACATCTGAGGTCATCAGTCCACTAGAACTTACAACTACTTAAACCTAACTAACCTAAGGACATTACACACATCCATGCCCGAGGCAGGATTCGAACCGGCGACCGAAGCAGTAGCTCGGATCCAGGCTGAAGCGCCTAGAACCGCTTGGCCACTGCAATCGAAAAGCTACTAAGAGACGAAGATTAAAAATTGTAATACATATCTAAAATATAATTTAAGAGCTGGTATAAGAAATCTCAATGTGTTGCAGCAACTATTTAGTGATGTAGCACTTAGTCAAAGGAAATCAGCTGATAAATGATGGAGAACAGGTAACTGCTGTCGCTGAAGCCAATCTTTTTTAAAGACCAGCTTCGATCATATAATTCGATCATCCGTTCTTTCTGAGAGCTTGTCACCTCTCACTTTCTCCAATAGCAGAGCCGAGGCGCAGCGAAGGATAGTTAGGAGAAAATAATACTGTTTAGTACGCATATCATTTTTTGAAATTCCCTGTACTTGAGGACGTACGTTGCAAGTGCTACTCTGATATATAGCTATTTACAGCAGCTTGGATGGCTGTTTTCTTACTGTAAACAAACTGAACTCCATGTTATTTCTCTACTGTCAATAAAAAAATTAGCAAACTGCTTTTTCCCATATACGGCAGTGATTCAGAATGGATTTTATTTTATGTGATGCCGCAGCTATGAAATTCCCCTACTGTCTGCTATAAACAATTTTATGTCACGTGAAGACGATTAGATGCTCTTAAGTTATATGATGAAAAAGTCCTGAACCAGGAAATGGCAGGTGGTGGAAGCAAGGTACTACACTTGAAGATAACACGTATATATTGCGGAGATGATACACTATCTCACATACGAAATGTTGTAAGAAAGAGTATCTTTTTTTCTCGAAATACTATTGGACAAATTAAAATGATCATTTTCTTACGGAACGATCATTGAAACATGACAAAAACATGTGTGGAGTAAAAGTGAAAGTAATTTCATCAAAACACCCAAACCAATACAAAAGGAAATAGATTTAATTGAAATTATGCATTACCATTATTCATAAATTTTTGTAAATCTACACTGAAGAGGCGAAGAAACTGGTACACCTGCCTAATATCGTGTAGGGCGCTCGCAAGCACGCGGAAGTGCCGCAACACGAACGTGGCGTTGTCTGGAGTAATGCCTCAAGTAGTGCTGGAGGAAACTGACACCATGAATCCTGCAGGGCTGTCTATAAATCCCTAAGAGTACGAGGGGGTAGAGATCTCTTCTGAACAGCACGTTGCAATGCTTCCCAGATATGCTCAATAAAGTTCATATCTGGGGAGTTCGGTGGCCAGCGAAAGTGTTTAAACACATAACAGTGTTCCTGGAGCAACTCTGTAGCAATTCTGAACGTGTGTGGTGTCGTATTGTTCTGCTGGAACTGCCCAAGTCCCTCGGAATGCACAGTGGACCTGATAATACAGACTATCATACAATAGGCTTACGTACGTGTCACGTGTCAGAGTCGTATACAGACGCATCAGGGATCCCATATAACTCCAGCTGCACAGGCCCCACACCATTACAGAGCTTCCAACAGCTTGAAAAGTCCCCTCCGCACATGCAGGATCCATGGATTCATGAGGTTGTCTCCTTATCCGTGCATCCATCCGTTCGATGCAATTTGAAACGAGACCCGTCCGATCAGGCAAATGTTTCCAGTCATCAACAGTCCAGTGTAGGTGTTGACTGACTCAGGAGAGGCGTAAAGCTTGCGTAAAGCTTTGTGTTGTGCAGTCATCAAGGGTACACGACTGGACCTTAGACTCCGAAAGTCCATATTGATGATGTTTCGTTGAATGGTTCGCACGCTGACATTTGTTGATGGCCCAGCATTGAAATCTGCAGTATTTTGCAAAAGGACTGCACTTCTGTCACACTGGACGATTCTCTTGAATCATAGTTGGTTCCGTTCTTGCGGCCGCTGCAATATCGGAGATTTGATGTTTTACCGTATTCCTGATGTTGACGGTATATTCGTGAAATGGTCGTACGGGAAAATTACCACTTTATCGCTACCTTGGAGACGCTATGCCCATCGCTCGTGCGCCGACTATAACACCAAGTTCAAACTCACTAAATCTTGATAACCAGCCATTGTAGCAGCAGTAACCAATCTAACAATTGCGCCAGAAAGTTTTCTTATATAGGCGTTGCCGACCGCAGCGCCGTATTCTGCCTGTTTATATATCTCTGTATTTGAATACTCATGCCTACAGCAGTTTCTTTGGCGCTTCTGTGTAAAGTAAACCCCCATGCTCATTCCCTGTCGTCAATAATAAAATAAGTTGCTATATCTCATTACTTTAGATTGCATACTGGATTTTTTCTATTGGTGGAAGTGAGTAATAATAGATTTTTCTTTCTTTCTTTCTTTTTTTTTTTTTTTTAATGCCATATCTAGAAAATTTTCCTGCTGTCTGCTCTAAATAATTTTGCGTCACGTGAAGATGATTATAACGTCTTGGATATGGAGGTGGCACGTTGGTAGTGCTTGTGGATGCAAGGTCTTAGATTTGTAGATAACACATTCATATTATGGAGATGATACACTATCTCAAACACGAACTGTTGTTAGAAAGAGCGTCTGTTTATCTCGAAGTACTATTGGAAAACTTCAAATAAATGTTCATGTACTGTGAAATGATAGTGTTCTTACCCAGCGATTGTAGAAACATGATAAAACTATGAACGGAGTAAAACTGTGAGTAATTTCATCAACACTCCCAAATCGATATAAAAGAAATGAGATGTACTTAAAATTGTGTATTATCCTTATTCATAACTTTTAATAAATCTAGGTGTGTGTATTTTAAGGCAGTAATTGATTCAGTTAAGAGAAAATGCTGCGATTCTTTATATAAATCTTTATAAATCTTTATATAAATCTTTATATAAAGAGTTGTCTAGCCATAGAATTAATATTAATTTTACCATGGTTCACTTCGGCCGAAACACTATGCCTGCACCAGAGTTGTGCCCTGCCGTCAAATCCGCCACTGATCATTACCTATCTGCCGTATAAAGCACGCAAGCCTCCGACCTAAGCACTCCGTGTTACGGCGTGGACATCCAAAAGCCTGACCGCTACCCTTAGTTTCCTCGTTCTGCACTCGAGACAAATTCCGTTAGAAAAGATTTCCTTACACTTAAATCTACTCGTATATTAAATTCGATTCGATTTTATGAAATTTCTTTTCTCCAGAAATGTTTTCCTTGTCACAACCAGTTTATATTTAATATCTGCTCAACTTCGCATATCATATACTATTTTACTACCCAACTAGCAAACTCACCTTATATCACTAGTGCCTCATCTTCTAATCCGATCGGTTCAGTAGAGCCTGATTTCATCCCAACTACATTCCATCATTTTTATTTTACTTCAGCTGACGCTCAAATTATAACCTCTTTTCAAGACACTATCCATTAGATTAACGTCTCTTCCAAGACATTTGCTGTCTCTTACAAAATTCAATGTTATCGGCAAACCGCAAGTATGTAATTCTCCATAGTGAGATTTAGTTCCACCTGCAGACTGTCCTTTGGTCTCCTTCACTTGCTTGTTATGGTACGGATTTGTATAACTTCGTACTTAGGTTATATCCCTGTCTCACTCATTTCTCAACTGTGACTTGCCTTCCATGTCATTCACACTCTGCGGGAATGGTTCTGTGCATACTCTCTGCATTTTTTTCTAGCCAACTAGTTTCAAAGGGTATATTCCAGTCAACATTATCAAAATATTTCCCTAAGTCTACAAATGCTACAAGCGTAGGTTTGCCTTCATTTAACCTATATTATTATCAAAGATAAGTCGTAGGTTCAGTATTGCCTGGTGTGTTCGTACATTTCTCCAGTACCCTAAATGATCTACTGTAGTAGTTTTTTTTTCTGAAAATAATTTGATACAGGATTTTGCGATGTTGAGTTCTTATGCTTTGCTAATATTCACATCTATCAATGCCTGCTTTTTTTAGAACTGGAATTATTACTTTCTTACTGAATTTTGAGGGTATTTCGCCTCTCTCATGTATCTTGCACACCTGAATGACTAGTTTTAGCATGACTGGCTCTCACAAAGTTCTCAATAACTCTCATGGAATGTCGTCTACATCGGAAGCATTTCTTCGAGCTAGATGTTTCAGTGCTCAGTGATATTCTTCTTGTAGAATCTTATCTCCCATCTCATCTTCACGTAGTTAGTCCTCTCTTTGTATAATAATGTCTTCATTTCCCTTGCAGAACCTCTCTACATATCCCTTCCCCCTATCAGCTTTCCTTTATTAGCTCATTACTGGCATGCCATCTGGGGCTTTCCCTCTAAAGGTCTCTTTCATCTTCCTATAGGTGGTATCTATCTTTCCTCTAGTTATATATGCCTCTAAAGCTTTGCGCTTGTCCTCTAGCCATTTCTTCTTAGCTATGTAGCACTCTCTACCAACCCCAGACTTCTGTATTCCCTTTAATCCGCTGCATATGCTGCATTTTTTATATTTTCTCTTTCCGTCTGCTAAATTCACAATTCAACGTTTTCTTTTGCGGATATGATCCTCCACTGGCTTCACTGTTTCATCTCTCAAAGCTACCTATTTATCATCTATTGCAGTTCCTTTCTCTGTAGTGCGCAAACCTTGCGAATGCTTCCTCTGGAAGTCTCAGTAATCTCTGATCTCTCATCTTATCATCTCCTTAATCTCTTACCTCTTTGTAATCTCTTAAATTTTCCCTTACAGTTCATAACCAACACATCGTGATCAGTGTCGAAGCCTGCCCTTGGGAGTGTCTTACATTTAAAATCCTGCTTTCGAATTAAACGTCTTGACATCATGGAGTCACGATGGAATCTTTCAGCGTCTTCAGGTTTCTTCCAAATATAGTAATACAACCTTCTAACTTGCTGCTTACATCAAGTATTAGCAATGGTTAAATTATGCTCAGCGCTAAATTCTAGTAGAAGATAAATTTTTCATTTCTTTCCCACTTTCCATACTCTTCCTTCTCTTCCTATTCCTATCCTCGACTTTTAGTCTTCTATCTAAAGTACACTCCTGGAAATGGAAAAAAGAACACATTGACACCGGTGTGTCAGACCCACCATACTTGCTCCGGACACTGCGAGAGGGCTGTACAAGCAATGATCACACGCACGGCACAGCGGACACACCAGGAACCGCGGTGTTGGCCGTCGAATGGCGCTAGCTGCGCAGCATTTGTGCACCGCCGCCGTCAGTGTCAGCCAGTTTGCCGTGGCATACGGAGCTCCATCGCAGTCTTTATCACTGGTAGCACGCCGCGACAGCGTGGACGTGAACCGTATGTGCAGTTGACGGACTTTGAGCGAGGGTGTATAGTGGGCATGCGGGAGGCCCGGTGGACGTACCGCCGAATTGCTCAACACGTGGGGCGTGAGGTCTCCACAGTACATCGATGTTGTCGCCAGTGGTCGGTGGAAGGTGCACGTGCCCGTAGACCTGGGACCGGACCGCAGCGACGCACGGATGCACGCCAAGACCGTAGGATCCTACGCAGTGCCGTAGGGGACCGCACCGCCACTTCCCAGCAAATTAGGGACACTGTTGCTCCTGGGCTATCGGCGAGGACCATTCGCAACCGTCTCCATGAAGCTGGGCTACGGTCCCGCACACCGTTAGGCCGTCTTCCGCTCACGCCCCAACATCGTGCAGACCGCCTCCAGTGGTGTCGCGACAGGCGTGAATGGAGGGACGAATGGAGACGTGTCGTCTTCAGCGATGAGAGTCGCTTCTGCCTTGGTGCCAATGATGGTCGTATGCGTGTTTGGCGCCGTGCAGGTGAGCGCCACAATCAGGACTGCATACGACCGAGGCACACAGGGCCAACAGCCGGCATCATGGTGTGGGGAGCGATCTCCTACACTGGCCGTACACCACTGGTGATCGTCGAGGGGACACTGAATAGTGCACGGTACATCCAAACCGTCATCGAACCCATCGTTCTACCATTCCTAGACCGGCAAGGGAACTTGCTGTTCCAACAGGACAATGCACGTCCGCATGTATCCCGTGCCACCCAACGTGCTCTAGAAGGTGTAAGTCAACTACCCTGGCCAGCAAGATCTCCGGATCTGTCCCCCATTGAGCATGTTTGGGACTGGATGAAGCGTCGTCTCACGCGATCTGCACGTCCAGCACGAACGCTGGTCCAACTGAGGTGCCAGGTGGAAATGGCATGGCAAACCGTTCCACAGGACTACATCCAGCATCTCTACGATCGTCTCCATGGGAGAATAGCAGCCTGCATTGCTGCGAAAGGTGGATATACACTGTACTAGTGCCGACATTGTGCATGCTCTGTTGCCTGTGTCTATGTGCCTGTGGTTCTGTCAGTGTGATCATGTGATGTATCTGACCCCAGGAACGTGTCAATAAAGTTTCCCCTTCCTGGGACAATGAATTCACGGTGTTCTTATTTCAATTTCCAGGAGTGTATTTTTTTTTCCTTCCTTATCTTAATAATTTCTTTTGCCTCGTCATTCAAGGCGCCACACCTCAGCAAGAAAATTGGTTTAAATGGATCTGAGCACTATGGGACTTAACATCTGAGGTCATCAGTCCCCGTAGCGGTCGCGCGGTTCCAGACTGAAGCGGCTAGAACCTCTCGGCCACAGCAGCCGGCTCTTCAGAAAGATATATGGTTCATTGGGGGGGGGGGGGGGGATATACATTATATGTTGACTCTACTGTATCGAAAAGGGACTAAACCTGTTAATTTATATGTAGTTCTGGCACTCACTGTATTTGCTTAAGGGTGTATAAAAAAATCATCCAATTTGGAACGTCTATGTTTCTGAAACAATGAATTTTTTCATATCTTTTCATAGGTGTTCGATTTGCCTCCTTGAGATACACGGCATATGTCAATGCGATATTCAAATGGTTCCCACATTGCAGCGAACATGTCTTGAGTTACAGCTTCCACAGCTGCTGTTATGCTATGTCTCAGTTCATTCATTGTTGATGGTAACGGAGGCACACAAACAGAGTCTTTTATAAACCTCCGCAAAAAATGATCACATAAAGTAAGGTCTGGTGACCTTGGAGGCCAGTAATGTAAGGCTGAATCATTTGGTCCAGTGCGACCAATCCATACTTCAGTAATCCTTTGATTTAGAAATTCCCTCCCTTCCAGATGCCAGTGTGGTGGTGCCCCATCCTGTTAGTAAATGAAATCGTTCGAGTCAGTCTCCAGCTCTGGGAAAAGAAAGTTCTCCAGCATATCGAGATATGTGCTTCCTGTAACAGTGTTCTCAGCAAAGAAAATTGACTATCCACCCTTTCCGGTGAAGCTCCACAAAAAAGGTAAAATTTTGAAGCGTCCCTCTCATCTTGTACAACTTCATGTAGTTGTTCCGTACCCCATATTCTCCGTTACGACGGTTCACCTTTCCATTTAAATGAATGTTGCCTCGTCACTAGACACTAAGCGCGGAAGAAAACTATCATCTTCCATCCTGTCAAGAACGAAATTACAGAACTCCATATGTTGAATTTTGTATGGCTTCGTGTGTAAACCTCGACACAACACACACCAGACGGACATCGGGGCATGTAGTAAACGGATTTATGTGGACTCGTTGTCAAACTATGGCGGATACGTCCGATGTCTGTGTCAAACAATCGGGGACACCCGGCGATTTGTCTTTATACAAAAAACCTGTTTCTCGGAATTGTTCACGCCATCGTCTTATGCTCTGTTCTGTAGGACGATTCACACAATATCTAATACGAAGGTCACATTGAGCACTTATTACTGACCCGCACTGCGCAAAACGTACAACACAAAACGCTTTCTGTTATCCCGATACCATTTTTACTAGAAGTGAAGTGGGCACATACTGCTGCTACCTAGCAGGAACAACGTAAAACTCAAAAGTTCGTTCTTTCCAAAAGTTCGTTGTTCACGCACATATCTCAGATAATAGTTATGATGCTTTTAAAATAGGATGATATATCCTGGGTTTAGTCTGTGGTCAAGACCGTTTTATCCCACATCCTGAACCACAAAAGCTACCACCACCATTGAGAATTGGCACTACTTGGACAGAAAAGTCACGACAAATATGTGACCAACGTCAGTAACACATCTTCACCCCTGAAGGCAGCAACAAATGTTTTTCCAAGTCACCTTTTTAAATACGAGAACTGGCGAGGCAAGGGCAGGATGAAGTGAGAAAGATGTGAAAAACAGTGTATACAACTACAACCCACAAAGAGACACACCGTGGTTAGACAACGGGAAATCCCAGTAGAGATCCTCAAATACTGTTAATTTCGAGAAAGTATTCAAAAGAAATTGGGTTTGAACAAAGAATCATATTTTTAGGGCTTATTTTCCGATTACATACTATAGGGCCGTAACAGTCATAAAAGCTGGCCACCTGAACACAAAAAATCTTAAAAATTAATGCACTATCAGGTGAACATCGAGAACAAAGCGAAAATTTATGTCGTAGTGATAGGCCTAAAACAGAAAATAAGTCAGAAGTTTTATACAATATCTTACAGGAACAAAACTAGACTCACTGAATAAGACACGTAATTGTCTAAATATTCTTAGTTAAGGAATCCAAAAGGTAATAAAAGGAATTTCTAAACTAGGTGTAAAGAACATATACGAAGTTGAAATTATGTAAATAGAAATTTTACCTTTGCTGAACACCTGATAAAACAGCTTACGATCCATCCAATATGGAACAGGACACAAAAATCATTAGAGTGAACAATGTCAACGAAAGACTCCTGATATTCCAGGAAAAATTTCATATGCAAAGAGCCCTTACAATGAAAGAGAAAGTAATTCATGACAAAATCAATAAATTACTGAGCATGTAAGCCAGTAAAACAATAGCAAATAGAAATTTTTAACGTAACTAGAGCAGTTAGTTAATAAGTACGCTGATTATGCAAAACATTATGACCACTGAGACTTCCTACCAAGTGGTAGAGCATTTGACCGCGGAAACCAAAGGTCCGGAGTTCGAGTCTCGGTCTGGCACACAGTTTTAATCTGGCAGGATGTCTCATGTCAGCGCACACTCCGCTGCAGAGTGAAAATCTCGTTCTGGAAACACCCCCAGGCTCTGGCTAAGCCATGTATCCGCAATATCCAATCTTCCAGGAGCTAGTTCTGCAACGTTCGCAGGAGAATTTCTGTGAAATTTGGAAGGTAGGAGACGAGCTACTAGCAGAAGTAAGGCTGTGTGGACGGGGCGTGAGTCATGCTTGGGTAGCTCAGACGCTAGAGCACTTTTCTGTGAAAGGCAAAGGTCCTGAGTTCGAGTCTCGGTCAGGATCACAGTTTTAAGCTGCCAGGAAGTTTCATATGAGTGCACACTCCGCTGCAGAGTGAAAATCTCATTCATTATGACCGCTGCCGGCCGCAACGTTGGACACCGCCTGGTTGTGATACAAGCACGTGATTCGGTAGCAAAATTATGTAAGCTGAGAAGTGGATCACACTAGCGACGGTATGGGAGGCAAATGTGGAAATCCATTTCGATAAGAGACTTTGACAAAGGGCAGATTATTATTAAGCAGAGCCTATGAACGAGTCCCTCGAAAACGGCAATGCTGGTCGAATGATGAAGCACTATTGTTGTGAGCATCTACCAAAATAGGTAGAAAGAAGAGAAATTACCACTAGGCGCTAAATGGTAGGACGTGCATGGCTCGTCACAGAAGTGCTGGGTCACGCACAAGTGTTTCGGAGCACACCATTCATCGTACATTGTTGAACGTTAAGCTCCGCGGCAGACTACCTCTACGTGTTCAGTTATTGACCCAAGGACATCGTCGATTACGATTGCAGTGGACAAGGGACTATCCGGATTCTACCGTCGATAAATGGAAACGCGTTGGGTCTTCGGATGAATGACATTTCTGCTACATTGGGTGGCTCGTCGTCTCCATAAACGCCGAGTACTATGCTATGGGAGACATTCTCCTGCGCTTGCATGCAAACCACCTGCATACCATCATACATGATTTCATCCCTGACGACTATGTAGTCATGCAGCAGTATAATTGTCCGTTCAGAGCCAAAACCGTGCTGCAGTGATTTGACAGGCATTATGGTGAACTCATGTTGATGTCTCGGCTACCAAATTGCCTCATGTGAATTCTATGGAACCAGTACGAGTCACTATTGGGCACTATCACTGCGTCCGTAAATCAGCGGCCCGTTATTTAAGCAATTACATGACTTGTGAACAGTTGCGTAATCTCACAACCTCCACAAACCTACAGAGGAACTGTAGGATCCTTGATACTCAGAATCGGTGGTGTATTCCGTTACGAGGATGAAGTAACAGCCTATTAAGCAGGTGGTTATACTGTTTCAGGTCATTAGTGTATCTCTCTCATTCTCACACTCGCTCTCTCTCCCTCCCTCTCTCTCACTAACACACACACACACACACACACACACACTCACGCAAACAAACACAAACATAGGACGAAATAAAAACACATAGTGGCAGTTGGCAAGTGTAAGTGATATGTTGTAATGAATGTGGGTGAAAAACGCCAGAAGTATGGAGTATGGCGACCGAGTTTACAAATCTCCAGGGCCACACACAAACTAGCAACATGGGAAATAGTAACACCAAACGATAACTTGTGCTGCAAAAGTTGCTTCTGACCTGAAAGACAAGAGAGAAACATGAGAAAACATAACATAGTAACACACCTGTAAATACTACACTATGCATGTACATACATAAAAACAAGTATGTTTTACAGACCACTCAAGATGTTTCATAAATAAAAGATGCGAAACGCGTGTGGCAAAAAACAAACTGCCTTTCATTTATTTGGAAAGACGGAACATACATTCGTAAAACAAGGAAGTTTAAAGATCACTGTGTCTTGAAAATCCTAATTGAATTTGCAAACACTTACAAACGACAACAGGACTTTCGAGCGCCATGTTGTTGTTGTTGTGGTCTTCACTCCTGAGACTGGTTTGATGCAGCTCTCCATGCTACTCTATCCTGTGCAAGCTTCTTCATCTCCCAGTACCTTCTGCAACCTACATCCTTCTGAATCTGTTTAGTGTATTCATCTCTTGGTTTCTCTTTACGATTTTTACCCTACGCGCTGCCCTCCAATACTAAATTGGTGATCCCTTGATGCCTCAGAATATGTCCTACCAACGAATCCCTTCTTCTAGTCAAGTTGTGCCACAAATTTCTCTTCTCCCCAATTCTATTCAATACCTCCTCATTAGTTATGTGATCTACCATCTAATCTTCAGCATCCTTCTGTAGCACCACATTTCGGAAGCTTCTATTCTCTTTTTCTCTAAACTATTTATCGTCCACGTTTCACTTCCATACATGGCTACAGTCCATACAAATACTTTCAGAAATGACTTCCTGACACTTAAATCTATACTGAATGTTAACAAATTTCTCTTCTACAGAAACGATTTCCTTGCCATTGTCAGTCAACATTTTATATCCTCTCTACTTCGACCATCATCAGTTATTTTGCTCCCCAAATAGCAAAACTCATTTACTGCTTCAAGCGTCTCATTTCCTAATCTAAAACCCTGAGCATCACCCGATTTCATTCGACTACATTCCATTATCCTCGTTTTCCTTTTGTTGATGTTCATCTTATATCCTCCTTTCAAGACACTGTCCATTCCCTTCAGCTGCTCTTCCAGGTCCTTTGCTGTCTCTGACAGAATTACAATGTCATCGGCGAACTTCGAAAGTTTTAATTTCTTGTCCATGTATTTTTATTCCGACTCCAAATTTTTCTTTTGTTTCCTTTACTGCTTGCTCAGTATACAGATTGAATAACATCGGGGATAGGCTACAAACCTGTCTCACTCTCTTCCCAAACACTGCTTCCCTTTCATGCTCCTCGACTCTTATAACTGCCATCTGGTTTCTGTACAAATGTTAAATAACCTTTCGCTCCCTGTATTTTACCCCTGCCACCTTCAGAATTTGAATGAGAGTATTCCACTCAACATTGTCGAAAGCTTCTCTAAGTCCACAAACGGTAGATACGTAGGTTTGCCTTTCCTCAGTCTTTCTTCCAAGATAAGTTGCAGCGTCAGTATTGCCTCACGTGTTCCAACATTTCTGCGGAATCCAAACTGATCTTCCCCGAGGTCGGCTTCTACCAGTTTTTCCATTCGTCTTTAAAGAATTCGTGTTAGTATTTTGCACCTGTGGTTTATAAAGCTGATAGTTTGGTAATTTTCACATCTGTCAACCCCTGCTTTTTTGGGATTGGAATTATTATATTATTCTTGATTTGACCACCATCAATGTGAAGAATGCTTTAACTACAGTCTAATACTAGAAGGCCTTAATATCTACACCTACATCTACATCCATATTCCGCAAGCCACCTGACGGTGTGTGGCGGAGGGTACCTTGAGTACCTCTATCGGTTCTCCCTTCTATTCCAGTCTCGTATTGTTCGTGGAAAGAAGGATTGTCGGTATGCTTCTGTGTGGGCTCTAATCTCTCTGATTTTATCCTCATGATCTCTGTGGTGTCACCGCCAGACACCACACTTGCTAGGTGGTAGCTTAAATCGGCCGCGGTCCATTAGTACATGTCGGACCCGCGTGTCGCCACTGTCAGGATAGCAGACCGAGCGCCACCACAAGACAGGTCTCGAGATACGGACTAGCACTCGCCCCAGTTGTACGGACGACATTGCTAGCGACTACACTGACGAAGCATCGCTCATTAGCCGAGCAGATAGTTAGAATAGCCTTCAGCTAAGTACATGGCTACGACCTAGCAAGGCGCCATTAACCATTTTAAGATAGAGTCTCACTTGTATCATCAAGGAATGCTGTATACAAATAATGGATTAAAAGTTAAGTATTATAGCAGCTACGTACTTTTCTTGCTACCATTCATTACGTATCCTGTTTCAGACCTCTCTCTAGCCTACGTGAGATTAACGCGTGCCTTTCGGCTACTTCAGTGTGGCATAGCTGTCTTGTTACGCCACAACAATCTCTTCGCGAGATATACGTAGGAGTGAGCAATATACTGCTTGCCTCTTCGGTGAAGGTATGTTCTCGAAACGTTAACAAAAGCCCGTACCGAGCTACTGAGCGTCTCTCCTGCAGAGTCTTCCACTGGAGTTTATCTATCATCTCCGTAACGCTTTCGCGATTACTAAATTATCCTGTAACGAAGCGCGCTGCTCTCCGTTGGTTCCTCTCCATCTCTTCTATCAACCCTAACTGGTACGGATCCCACACTGCTGAGCAGTATTCAAGCAGTGGGCGAACAAGCGTACTGTAACCTACTTCCTTTGTTTTCGAATTGCATTTCCTTAGGATTCTTCCAATGAATCTCAGTCTGGCATCTGCTTTACCGACGATCAACTTTATATAATCATTCCATTTTAAATCACTCCTAATGCGTACTCCCATATAATTTATGGAATTAACTGCTTCCAGTTGCTGACCTGCTATTTTGTAGCTAAATGGTAAGGGATCTATCGTTCTTTGTATTCGTAGCACATTACACTTGTCTACATTGAGATTCAATTGCCATTCCATCCACCATGCGTCAATTCGCTGCAGATCCTCCCGCATTTCAGTACAATTTTCCATTGTTACAACCTCTTGATATCCCACAGCATCATCTGCAAAAATCCTCAGTGAGCTTCCGATATCATCCACAAGGTCATTTATGTATATTGTGAATAGCAACGGTCCTATGACACTCCCCTGCGGCACACCTGAAATCAACGGAGGAACAAAATCGATCAAAACAGCAAATAAAATTTTCAGTGGTGTGTCCTGCATGCAAATGTCGGGTGCAGGTTTTGGATGGTTGCCCCAGGCAAGCGTTTCGTGCGACGGCGACTCGGCCCGAGTGGAGGTAAACAAGGGGCGCCGTGGGCCGCTTGGGACTAGGGCGCGGCGGCTCCCAGATTGGAGGCGATACCCGCGCGAGCCGCTCCGTGCCGGACATACAGAGGCACCGTGTTGGCCCCCGGGGGCGCAGCCCCACCTGCTGCGGCGGCCGCGGTCGCCGCACCCCCACTGTGTCGGCGGTGAGCAGTGTTGCTGGGGGGAGGCGGGCGTCGGGGCGCCAAATGTCGTTATGGAGCCAGCAGGGCCGCGGGGAATCCGGGAAAAGGAGCTTCCACTGAGCGTTATTCAGAACAAACTCATACTTTTCTTTTCTTTAATGGGTGGCTCTTCAGCCATATGAAGTTAAAATATTTATCTTTTGTTTTATTTTACTGATTTTTTGGTTGTGGTCCTGTTCAAAGATTCGTTTGAGCCTATTCTCCATGCTAATCTGTTCATTGTAAACCCCTTCATCTCTGCAAAATTACAGTAACCTCATTCAGTACTTCCGTCATGAGTAAATGGACTGGGACTGCGACTGGTCGAAAACTGAAGGAAATGGATACTAACAGCCCTAATTTTTGTTTAATAATTTTGTTTAGCTAGCAGTTTCGGTGCCTCTTTCTTACCATCTTATAGCCCCTATACACATTGATAGGTACGTCATCTAATAGTTTGTGCTATTATAGCGATATCTTCTCCATAGACGTGGAGCCCTCACACCTCTAACGGCAACTCTCTGTCCGTCTCCTCCATTCCTTTTAAAGGTGTGAAGGGTCTGCTAGATCCAGGAAATACAGTTGTCCCTATAACAATACAAACGAGTAGATGACGCATACAGCAAGGTGTATAGGTGACTGAACATGGTGTGAGTGAGGTACCGAAGCTGGTAGCTTAAAAAATGTATTACATGAAATTACAGATGTGGGTACCTATTTTCATAAGGAGTATAACCCCAATCCTTTTGACCTTACTTACTGTAGTCATGTCTTCTCTTTGTAACGTAGGGTTTGTAAGGAGTGGGGTTTGGACTGTCGGTTGTGCAACTGTCATCTTACTATTATTTTTTTTTAATTGTTGAAATTGCTCTGAGCACTATGGGACATAACATCCGAGGTCATCAGTCCCCTAGAACTTAGAACTACTTAAACCGAACCAACGTAAAGACGTCACACACATCCATGCCCGTGGAGGGATTCCAACCAGCGACCGTAGCGGTCGCGCGGTTCCAGGCTGAAGCACTTAGAACCGCTAGGCCACAGCGGCTGGCCACCTTATTTCACAAAATATTTATTAACGTAGTGAATATTTTTACAAAACAAAATTACATGAACAGATTGTTAAACAGCAGCACTAAATCAATGTTGAAATGAACAGATCTAATCTCTATGTAATTTCTGAATCAGGTAATAGTACAATGAAAAAAAACTTTACGAAATACCGTACGTGCAATTCAGAGTTCATTCATTAGTAGGGGCACCAAGTGAGGACTACGAAATCGTAATCACCATCATCATCAACCCAAGCTGGGTCTATTTGGAGCATAAGCCTCGCCATCTAGTTCCGCTTTGCTACCATCTTTCTGTGTTAACTCTGGTCCAGTCTTCTCCGGTTTCTCCAACGGACGCCTCCACTCATTTCAGCCATCTTTCCTTTGGTCTTCCTCTAGGTTTTTTTCTTTACATCTCCATTTCACGTATGTTCTTGGCAATCCTCAATCAGTGTAGGACTACAACCATTACAGTATGCTATTTCTTTAATTTTTCTCAGTTTATTTTCAAAAACTGGTTTGGTTTTCGTTATAGATAGCAGGCAGTGCACCATGGAGTGGAAAGCTCTATGTTTACGTCTTATGGGATGCTGGGAACTGGCTGGTATTACTGCGTCTGTTAAAGTTACTTTCTTGTATATCTTAAATAAATGCTGTTGGTTACTGATAACAAAGGTGAGTTCCAAAATGTTGATAGAGTCTCCTCCCAACTGCACTGTGAACTTGATTTTACTGTGCTGTGGGTTGCCATAAATTAGCAAAAGAGTTACTTTCACTAATTAAATCGTAACTAAATTTCAACCAAAATTTCAATACCTTGCATTAGTGAAAAAAACTAAAACATATACCAGTTCGACCCTGCGAGAAACTAGTCTCATTTAAAGTCAGCAGCCTGTTTTCTAATATTCCATTGCAGAGGCAATGGAAATTTTAACAGAATGGTTACATAAAACCATAACAAATCCATCGGACACAGAACACATCAGGATAGCAACTGAAACATGCTTAAAGCAGGGTTATATTCAATTTCAACAGTCTCTGTATAAGCAGTTCGGTGGGTTAGCAATGGCGTCCCTCCTGGATGCCTTATTAGCTAAAATGCTTATGGGTAATTTTGAACAAATATTCTTACATAAAGTGACTCTTAGTTCTAAAATACAGTATTGCGCTAGGTATGTGGATGACGTAATGTGCTTGTGGACAGGTAACACAAGACAATTAAATAAAATTTATTAACATTTGTATTCACACCATAGTAAAATCAAGATTACTATGTAGCTGGGAGGAGACTCTATCAACTTTTAGACCTCACCATTGCCATCAGCAACCAACAGCATTTATGTAAGAAGTATAGGAAAGTAGTCTCAACAGACACAGTAATACCAGACAGTTCCCAGCGTCCCATAACACGTACACATAACACGTTTCAGTCGCTAAACTAGTTGGTGCACCGCATACTATCTGTACCCAAAAACAAACCTGATTTTGAAAACGACTGCAAATAATTAAAGGAACAGCATGGGTAGACAACATTTCATTAGAACTACTGATAGCCTGGGGAGAGCCAGTCCTGGCAAAACTCTACCATCTGGTGAACAAGATGTATGAGAGAGGCGAAAACACCTCAGACTTCAAGAAGAGTATATTAATTCCATTCTCAAACAAAGCAAGAGTTGACAAGTGTGAAAATTGCCGAACTATCAGTTTCATAAGTCATAGCAGCAAAATACTAACATGAATATTTTACATACGTAAGGAAAAACTGGTAGGAGCGACCTCTGGGAAGATCTGTTTAAATTCTGTAGAGATGTTGGAACACGTGAGAAAATACTGACCTTACGACTTATCTTAGAACATAGTTTAAGGAATGTCAAATCTACTTTATAGCATTCACAGACTTAGATGATTTGACAACACTTTGAAATTCTCAAGATAGCAGGGATAAAAATACAGGGACCGGTAGGAGATTCACAGCTTGTACAGAAACCAGACGGCAGTTACACGTGTCGATTGGCACGAAAAGGAGACAGTGGTTAAAAAGAGAGTGTTACAGGGTTGTTGCGTATCCTAAACGTTCTTCAATATGCACGTTGAGCAAGCAGTAGCGGAATCCAAAGAAAAATTTGGAGTAGGAATTAAAATTCAGGGAGGAGAAATAAGAAGTTTGAGGGTTGCCGGTAAGACTGTAATTCTGTCGGCGACAGGAAAGAACTTGAAAGAGCAGTTGAAGGGAATGGACAGTGTTTTGAAAGGGGGATATAAGAAGAACACAAACGAAACCAGACAAGGAGAATGGAATGTAATCGAATTAAATCAGCTAATGCAAAGGGAATCAGATTAGGAAACGAGATACTTAAAGTAGTAGAAGAGTTTTACTATTTGGGCACTAAGATAACGACCAAAGTAGAAAGAAGATAAAATGTTGATTGCAACAAAAGCATCCCTGAAAAAGAGAAATTTGTTAACATAGATTTAAGTGTTAGAAAGTTTTTTCTGAAAGTATTTGTCATGAGTGTAGCCATGTACGGAAGTGAATCTTGGATGATTAACAGTTTAGATAAAAAGAGAGTAGAAGCTTTCGAATTGTGATGCTACAGAAGAATGCTGAAGATTAGATGTGTTTTCACGTAAAATATAAGGAAGTAGTGAGCAGAATTGGGCATACAAGATGTCTGTGACATAACTGGACCGAAAGAAGGGATCCGCTGGTAGGACACATTCTGAGATATCAAGGGATCATCAGTTCAGAACTGAGGGAAATGAGGGGGTTAAAAATCGTAGAGAGAGACCAAGAGATAATTGTAGTAAGCCGATTCAGAAAGAAAACCTGCAACGACAAGGATGGACATACACAAACTTGCTTTAGTAAGATGTACGTAGCAGTAGTTATTCGGAGATGAAAACGCTTGCACATTATATTAGGATGGAAAGCTGCATTAGCCAGTCTACGGACTGAAGATCACAACAACAACAACACTGGTTAATCTAACGTTAAGTTTATATCATACACAAATCTGTTCCTGGAAGCAACTGCGTAGCCTTTCTTCGTGATTACTGTATCAAGGATTCCATTTTCTACGTGGTTAACGAATATGTTTGGCAATGTTCCTGACCAGTACACTTATCCGCTATAAATATAAAGAGAGATCACAATAATCACAAACCTGACGTCAACAGAATACTAACAGAAACAGAATGATGTATTTCACATCAAACCATCCACGCAACTACTAACTACCAGCTTTCCAACACATAAGTACAAACACATTAGCTCCTGATATTACCGTAATCTTCAGTCCAAAGACTGGTTTGATGTAGCTCTCCACGCTGTTCTACCCTCTGCAAGCTTCTGCACCTCCGAATAGCTATGGCTACTATATCCTCCTCAATCTGCTAGCTGGATTCTTCTCTTTGTCTCCGTTTACGAATTGTACACCACACCCTTGCCTTCAACACTAAGTTAGTGATTCCTTGATGACACAAAGTGTCCTACTAACTTATCCCTTCTTGCAGTCAGGTGCGACAAAAATTTATTTTCCTCCCATTGCTCAGAATTGATTTTCGACCTGAGATCGTGACATTCGCACAGTTCCTTCTCTTTTCTCCAAAGGCCTCTTTAATTTTCCTGATGACGGTATCTATTTTCACGTAGTGATATATGCTTTTAAATCTTTGTATTTGTCATCTTGCCATGCTTAGTTAGTTTTCACTTCCTTTCAGCCTCATTTTATAGATATTTATATTTCCTTTAGCTTCCTACATTTGCTGCATTTTTTTTTTAATTTTCTTCTTCCATCAGTTAAATCTGTACGTCTAGGGTTGTCCAAGTATTTCGACTAGGCACTGTCTCTTTACCTAGTTGATCCTCTGCTACCTTCACTGTTACGTCTCGCAAAGCTACTATTCTTCTACTGTGCTACTTCCCCCTGTTTTAGTCAGTCGTTACCTGTGGCTCCCGCTGAAGCTCTCAACAAATTTCTAACGTTTTTGCAATTTCTTCAGTACTAGCCTACCGTTTATAAACAAATTTTGTGTCAGAGTCCACGTCTGCCGCTGACTTACCATTATAAACTCAATCTAAAATCTTCTGCTGTCTCCAGGTCTGTCCCTCTTATACAGCTTTCTTTCATGATTCTTAAAGCAAATGTTTCCCGTGACTAAATTGTGCCTCGTGAAATATTATACCAGGTTGCTTCATCTTTCATTCCTTTCCTCCACTCCGTTTTCAACTACTACTATTTTTACTTCTCTTCTTTTTCCTGCTGTAGAATTCTAGTCCATCAGCACACTTAAATTTTCGTCTCCCTTCACTGTCTGAATACTTTATTTAATCTCATCATCAATTTCTTCAAACTCTTCTTCATGTTCAGTGCTAGTTGTCATACAAACATATGTCACTGTGGTGGACGCGGGCTTCGTGTCTATCTTGGCTACGATAATAGGTTCACTGTGCTTTTTATAGCAGCTAACCCACATTCCTTTTCTTCTTATTCATTATTAAACGTACTCCTCCATACCCCTATCTCATTTTGTATTCATAACCCTGTACTCACCTAACCTGTTCTTCCTGACACCGAACTTCACTAATTTCCACTACATCTTAACTCGACCTATCCACTTCCCTTTTCAAATTTCCTAACCCACCTGCCCGATTGAGGGACCTACGATTCCATGCTCTAATCCGTAGAATGCCAGTTTTATTCCTCCTGATGTCGACATACTCCTGAGTAGTCCCTGTCCTGATATCCAAATAGGGGACTACTTTACCACCGGAGTATTTTATCGAAGAGAACTCCGTCATCATTTAACCATGCAATGAAGCTGCACTCTGCACTCTTTCAGATAATATTATGGCTGTAGTTTCCCACTGGCTTTCAGCTTCTCGCAATATCACCACAGTAGGGACATTTTGGTCGATGTTACACGGCCTGTCACCAGTTTGTTGTCTCTCTAACTACTGAAAAGGCTGCTACCCTCCTCAGGAACCACATGTTTGCCAGGGCTCTCAACGAATAGTCATCTGTTGTGGTTGCAACTATGGTACGACTATCAGTATGGCTGAGGCAGCCAAACCACACCAGCAAACGCAAGGTCAATGGTTCACGGGGTAATGGGAGGGAGGTGAAGTGCATGATGCACTATGTACAGTTGTTGTAGGCAGTTTATGTACAATTGTTTCCCTTTGTTACATATGGCCAGAGAATGATCAGTGTGTTTCTGGGATAAATAGCCAACATAAAAATTAGTAAAGTTATGTATTGTGTTCTTAACATGCAAGTTCATTCTTCCACCAAGCCGGCCGCGGTGATGAGCGGTTCTAGGCGCTTCAGTCCGGAACCACGTGACTGCTCCGGTCGCAGGTTCGAATCCTGCCTCGGGCACGGATGTGTGTAATGTCCTTAGGTTAGTTAGGTTTAAGTACTTCTAAGTTCTAGGTGACTAATGACCTCAGATGTTAAGTCTCATAGTGCTCAGAGTCATTTGAACCATCTTCCACCAGCTGTATGTCGTGGTTCGCTTGGTTGCCTATAGGGCCCTCCCTGGAACAGTTAGCTACGTTGTTCATTATGCACTATGAAACCAACGAAGGGTAGCACTAACTGCTGGACGACTAATCTGGCGCAGCGCTAATAAATTATACGCATACACCTCCCTCATTAATCAGTGTATCAGAAAAACCGTATCGAAATCCCCATAATGGTTCCTGAGATCGTCACTTGCAGACAGAAAACCGCGACAGGGGACTGTTACTTATAATAAGTATAGTTGATATATATACACATTCCCCGTAAATCAGCGTGTTAATGAAAACCGTATTAAAATCCCTTCAGTAATTCGTGATATTAGCATCAGTACACAGACAGATAGACGTGGTTGAGGGCTTTAGATGATATATATACTACAGATTTTTATCGAATTGTCCTCTTTCCTAGAACAATCCCAATGCAACAGACTTCCCAACACTAAATTAAAATATTTCGGGTTTACTACGATCTGTTATCTGTATTTTGTAAGCGTCTTCTTACTTAGACCACTGTCAGTGCAAGACTTCCCAAAAGAAACCCTTTTTTTAGTTATTTTACTGTTCTGTATTCCACTCTCGTAGTGATGCAGTGACCAAAGTGAACTTCATTTTCGCAACTGTGACATGTTGCTTATGAGCAAGTCGCCTATTGGTAATAGAAGCAGCTGTTCTAAATAGCTGTGAACACATTCAAGAATCCCTTCAACACTGATGAGTACAACACGTCACGTGGATTACAATTTGGTCCATACACACTTTCGTAAATTGTTAATGCACTCTGCTACGATCAGTTAATATTTTATTAGTATTATCATCCTCTACGACTACAATTGTAACATTCTTTTCTTTATCAGAAAGATGAATCATGGGTGACTACTACATACATGATATTGAGAGCGATGCAGGAAGTACATATATGGTCCTTCACATTCAGTAAATTTACACCAGAAGGTATGATACTAGGTGTCAAGTGTACTGCTTGGTGGCGTTCTGAGCCTTCATAGAATGGTAAATCATCTGTCGAGTGGCTACGGAATGGAAACAGTCAGTTTTGAACACTTCCTACACAAGTAACGTGAATGACGTACAACAACCTTTCTCATTATCTATGATTAGGTAGCGATGTAGTAAAAATTTCTGTTGATAGCTATTAGCGTCGATAAATGAAATTTACGATAACGAGAGCAGAAATGTATACAAATCTAGTACTCATAAGCCACTGGTCACATTGAGATGCGGAAAAAAGTTGATTGGATTGTTCATGCCAGAGATTTAATTATATCAGTTTTATCAACTGGGAACAAACGAGAATAACTTAGGATGTAATGCTATGGTATTAATTTACGCCAAAAGGGATGCTTTAACTGCGTATATTGCTTTCTCATACATCTGAGAGAAAAGAGAAATAAAGGGAATGAAAAAGACTGATGGAAATAGGACAGTATGGGTTCAATAAATTTTTTTCTCACGTGGAGGTTTCACTGATGCGACCCTCCTTGTTTTCAATTTCTACGTGACAGTAATTGAAAAATATAAACGCCTTTCAGAAGCATGAGGTATCATAGACGACCAAGCAGGTTCCCGTCAATTAATAGGTAGAATTTAAGCTCCAATGCTATACTTTCTTTCTAAAATCGTGGCAAACTTTACACAATGCTCGTCTAATAAACATAATGAGCTAAACGTATATGTTCATCATTTCTGTGCTGTGACCGTTTACGATTATGCTTAGTGTTACACAGCGTGTAACAGTATCTGCTTGTGGTAGCAAAGTATAATCTTCTGTGGAACATATTCCTTTCATATTTCATCATACCTATTCAGAATAAACCTGGTATTTTACGGTTGCGCTTGTTACTAATTATGAACGCATCCATTACTGTAAATCTGTTCTCTTCGCCATTCTAACCGTTAGAATCGTTCTAAATTCATTCTTGACATTATTTGTAGGGATTTATTGTTCCAGATCTACAGTGAAATCACCTTTGTGACACCAGTGAAGAAGATGTTCGTCCTAGATGTATTCGACATTTTCTATATGCATTGGTGGTACAGAGTGCTATTCCTAACATTTACAGTAACCAGCAACATGAAATTGTCTAATAAATATTTTTCATTTTTATTTTGTGTCAGTCGCATGAACATTTCCTTTTGTCTCATATAACGCTACACCTGTATTTAATTAACCCTTTTTTGGTAATGACTGTTGCGTAGTACATCTCTGATCCGAACTGCAGCAACTAATGATTTCAGCACCACACAAACATTACAAATGTAAGCAAACGAACAAACTAGTCAAACGGGTTCTCATGCAGTAAGTGAACGGATATGACACTGGAGGCCTACGTTATTCGTAACCACTTTCTCTCTTGACATTCCATACACAGAGTTTTTTTGTGAAAGTTTATTCCAGCAAATATTATACCTCTAGCTAAGCAAGTGTTATGTGATGGGATGTACTTCCCTGCTGCACTTACGTATTAAAATGCCGGTCGGTTCCAGCTTTCGGTTGTAATGATTACTGGAATAGCATTACTAGGCAGTCGCTAAACAGAGATGTGCACGCTGATTACTAATTATTTATAGAAAAATCAAAGTACTTGTTACTGATTAGTAACTATCGAACACGAACATGTGACTATAATCCATCTATTCATCTAGGGAGGAACTGATATCTCTTTTGCTGCGAAGTAGTATTCGTTACCCTGGAAACATATGATTGAGCTCTGATAAATAGGTTACAGTAATTTGTTGAATAATGCATATCACTACGTGATCGACAACGACTAGTATAACGAAAAAGGATAATTCCCCTTTTCCTGTAGAGACGAGATAATGCTTGACATAGAATTGTTCCCATGATGCGTATGTAAAATGTTTACAATGTAAAAACTGTCGATCGTTACTTATGTCTTTACTGTAAACTCCAGTTACTTTATTTTTGAAACCAGTTATGCTTTTACATCTTATATTATTTTCTTAACTTTCAAACATTATTATTACCTACGATTCTACGTTACATTATGTAAGTGTTCCGATCTTATGATATGTGAAACTTTGACTCAAACAACTACAATATTCTCCAGCCGACACCCAAAGAGGTGGTTCAGCGGTAAAGTACTTGACAAGTATCCTGGCAGACTACAGCTCAAATCCACATTCGGCCAGCAGCTTTCCCGTAATTCTCTGTATCGCTTAACACTACTAGAACGGCAGAGTTCCTTCCACACACGTTCCCCAAGCGAGCCTGCGATCCATCCCTAATGATCTCGCGTCGACGGACGTTAGAGCCTTTCCTTCCCTCCTTTAATAGACGACACTCATGTTTTCTCTGAACGAGTAAAGCGAAATCCAAGTGAGCCTTAAGTAAAAACTTGTGTTCAATTCTTTTAGCTTACATTGCAATACAAGTAATAAATTAAGCAGTTGAGGACCTTAAGAACATAAAGCTCAGCGTCACCGATTTTGAGATTGTAGCATGTCTGCATCTTCCTGACATCTGATGATCTTACGGTGAACCAGCTTCGTGTATATCTGGAACCCCACAATGTGCATTTGACATTCACGAGAAGCTGTCTCTATCTATGGTTGATAAATGAATTTAATGTCTTCATCATGTACAAAATAGTAATGAGAGGTGGCACTCCACTCTCTCACTTTAATTATATTGGCAGTCAGAGTAACATTCATATTTGTAGATCATGATCTCGGTGTTCCCCAGTACTACATTTGCTATGAGTGGTTAATGACTTTTTTACAGCAGAATGTTCTTATAACTGCATGTGTAGCCTATACCCAACGAGCAGTAGTGGAGATGACAGAGAACAGCGAGATATATGAATTGGGGCCATAAATGATGAATGCCGTGACCTGGCTGTGTGACTGATTCTGTGAAGCAGCACTCAGTGAATCTTACATGCAGTGGGACTTAAGGCTGGTGCCCTCTCCCCCTTCTGCTATGTGTCCGACAGCAGGCACAGGTTTGCAAACCATTTTACCTGGGCCAGGCGGCAGTCCATCTCACAGGGGACTGGATGGCAGATAGTGGGTGGAGGAATATATTTAGTTACTTAAGAGAGATGACTGTAAACTGAGCTCTTATGTAGATGGTGGGGTAGTCATAAAACTTCAAGCTTTCTCGTGTTAGATGGTGGGACGATATGGAGAGAGTGACTGGTGTACATGTTTAGTAGAGGCAACAATGTAACTCCCTATGACACCAGGAAGTCGCCAGGCACTTTTAGCGAGTGGCAGAGCGGCTAAAACGTATATTTCATGGGCATGACTGCCTGGGAAGCTTAACAGTCTTCTTTAAAAAATGGGAAATGGTTGGTCAAGAAGTGGTTCAGGGACTCTGGTCCCTTCTAGGTAGAACTTTTTCGCCAAAACATGACTATGCTAACGGTGATAAGGACGCACCCTTAGTGTAACTTTCTTCTTTTTTCAAACAAGTATGATTTGGAGCCGATGTTGGCTCCTCTCAGGAGATACAAAGCTGAGTCTTGCACCCCCAGACTAGGAACCCCAGTGCTGTGTCTTTATTGGCTACCAGGCCAACAGAACTGTCGAGAGGGGAGATTCAATGAGCGGAGAATAGTTCCATATATATGTGTAATGTGGTGTGGTTTCGTTTTTACTAATTCGGGTTCCGTACTGAGGCTTGGTAGGATTCTTTACCTTCTTCGTCTTCTGGTAATCCCCTGGTGGTGAACTTCAGGTCTTTCCCTGGTGGGTGAGACATTTGGTCTGTGTCTTGTGGTAATCTAAGAGCCAGTGGCAGTTTCACACTGTACCAACAATGGAACTGCGTATCTTCTCGGACATATTGTCTGTCATAAGTGTGAACTTATTCGTCTTGAGACGGCCGTCTGAGATTTGACAATTCCAACAAGTACCGTCATGCCTGCGAATCAAATTAGTTTGGCCAGACCAGAGAACAGGTGCAACTTGTATTGAAATCTGTCGCGATTTCAGGGCCCGTGAGTCAAAGAATTTCACGGGCTGTAGCTGTTACTCTGACTGAAAATGTACCTAAAGTGAGTGAGAGGTGTGCTACCTCACAACCCCTCCCCCCAACCCCTGGTTACCCAAAAATTATTGCATGGGGAGCGTCACACCTAAAAAAAGAGGTTAGTGTGACTTGGAGCAGATGAAATTATGATACTTTAACTGGGTTTCCAAGAATGGCATGCTGGACCATGACAGCTTTGCGAACCTAAACCAAAAGAATACCATACCCCGTCTTGGGCTCATTCAACACACCCACATGAAGTGCTGCATGCCTGCAAACGTTTTGTGATTTGATGGGTGTCAGAATTGCCTTTGTGAACCTTCAGGTCTTTGACACACATCCCTGACTCTAAATTCAATGACTAAACAGTTAAAAGGTCATGCAGACATGTAACTAAGCCACTTACACCGAAGTTGAGGTCAGAGATGATTGGTTTCCATGGCAGGAATACAGCATCACTGAGCATCCTCTGCCTCATAGATTTAGTTACTCTTGCCCAAGCATTTACAGTGACTCAACCTTCCATAGAGACAAATAACATGATAAATTGTGTCCAAGTACTAAGCAAATCGGGATAAGTCAAGTGTGTGTCTTTTTAACATGTATAATGTTTTAATCTGTTTCATAGCAAGGCATCTTTCTGTTCTTTTAGTACTATGGTGCAAATGGTGTTACAAAACAAACAACATTTAAATGACATGTAAAACGTAGTAAGACTTTACACAAATGACAAAGACAAAGTAAAAACATGAGTCAACCTAAAAAAGTGGTTTCAGTATTAGTGTATTTGTTGTGTGTAATCATTTATCAATCTTAGGTTTTAGATGAGAGTGATCTTGTATCCCAGTGCACATCTAAAAGAGATGTTGTCCATCATGACAAACATAGTAGGAAAGAAAAGTATAAAGCTACATTTAACCTAATTAAATAAATACAGTGAGGCACACAAAAAAAGAATGAAAAATAACGTAAATATATTTCAAGTCTACCACTACTCCCTTCTCAAGAGTCTTTAAGGAATCCATTAATAAACAAGTTACTTAACAGTATCAGTGGTGGCAGATGTTCTTGTGGCACGACCTGTCTCATGTCTATCCCAGCAACAGTTGGGCATCTGGACTATTGACAGACTGGAGATGGGACAGCAGTTAACAGCAACACGGAATGGCCACATGGTTTAGGTCGCCATTTCACGGATTGCATCGCCCCTCCGGCCGGAGGTTCGACTCCTCCCTCAGGCATGGGTGTGTGCATCGTTCTTATAATAAGCTACTTTAAGTAGTATGTAAGTCTAGGGACCGATGACCTCAGCAGTTTGGTCCCTTAGGAATTCACATACATTTCAACATTTGAGCAGTTGACAAAGTGTAACTCATGTGGAAGACAGTCCTCCAGCAGCAGTTGTCAGTGTTGTGGCGGGTATCCAGAGAAGTCAACCGCCTGCTCTGGTGCTCTCTAGTCCCTCCTCACTCGTTGGCTGTGGCATTACATTCAGATATGGTCCCTTGAGAATATTGTGTCAAACAGTGGTGGCTCGAGGTTCTGATGTCTGGGGAGAGCCTCTGTTACCTGCTGGCTGCGGTCGAGATGACAGACAATAGGCAAAAGAAGTAGAGAGATGAACAGGATGGCAGAAATGCTGAGTGCACCCACCTGTCTATGTGAGTGATTCTGGAAGTAGCGCTCAGTGCAACTTAACTGCAAAGGGACTTCTGGCTGATACCCTCTCCTTCTGCATAGGGTTGGACAGAAGGGCACTTGTTCTCAAACCATTTTACCTGGATCCAGCATCAGTCAGTGGCCAAGTTTGCCTGATGGCGAAAAGGGGGTGGAAGAAGTCATTTGAGAGAGACTGCTGTAAACTGAGCTCTTGTGCAAATGGTGGGATGGGCATAAGACTCCAAGCATTCTCATGTTCAAATGTGGGACGATATGAACTGGTGTACATGTTTAGTGCAGGCAAGGCTGTAACACCCTCTGACACCAGGAAGTCACCAGTTTCTTTAAGCGAGTGGCAGAGAGGCAGAAACATATATTTAATGGGCGTGACTGTCTGGGAAGCTGAACTATCTTCTTTCAGAAATTGGTAATGATCAGCCTGGAAATATTAGATGTTACTGTAAATGAGGTACTCTTGTCCCTTCTAGCTAGATGTCTTTTGCCAAAATAATGCAATGCTTACCATGAGAACGATGCCTCCCTAGTTTAAATTCTTCTTTCTTCAGACAAAAGAGAATTTGAGCCCCTGGTTGGCTCCTCTCAGGATATACAAAGTGGAGTTTTAATTTCTCTGCTTGGGAAACCTGGTGCATTGTTTGGATTGGCTACCAGGCCAACAAATCAGTCAAGATGGGATACTGAATGAGGATAGTTCGATAGATTGGTGCAATGTGAGGTGGTTTCGTTTTTGCTAATTCGACTCCAGTACCGAGGCTTGGTGGAAAGTGGTTGTAGTTCTTTGCCATCTTCGTCTTCCAGTTCTCTCCTGGTGGGGAACTTCAGGTCTTTCCCTCGTGGGTGAGACTTGTGGTATGTATCTTCTGGTGGGCTATGCGCCAGTGGCAGTTTCCAACTGTACCAACAATGGAAATGCATGTCTTCTCGGACATATTGTGTGTCACAAGGGTGAACGTATTCGTCCTGAGTCAGCTGTCTGGCATTTGACAATTCCAGCAAGCACCGTCGTGTCTGTGAGTCAAACTGGTTTTGCCAGACCAGTGAATAAATTCATCTCACAGGGAAATCTGCTGGGATTTTAGGGCTCTGATAGGGAAGTTGCCCACGTTCTGACAATCAGAACGCAAGGCTGCGTAGTTTGGATCTTGTCACAGATGTGTCAGAACATTACAGCTGCCACAGAGCATTCCTCCTCGCCTACAATACGCCTTCCTTTTCTGCCGTATGAATCATAGTGAAAGGTGAAAGAAAATTACTGTTAATGAAATAAAAGATCCACGCAGTGGGCACCAAGTGAAAAACCACTCCTTATGTTTCTGAACTAGACTGTCTGGGCACCAAGTGAAAAACCACTCCTTATGTTTCTGATCTAGACTGTCATAAAAATGCGAAAGAACTGTTAATCAGAACGCTAACCAGAACACTATTCGCTTTATCTCACTTCATACTCATGAATCCAGGTTATGGCATCAAACTACGCCACCACAAAGTATCTATATTCTACCATACAGAAAAAAGGAAAAATATGGTTCGAAAGAACAGGGTGCTGAGAAATAGAAATTATAGCCCTACATCGCAGCAGCGAATACTTTACCATCCTACTGCTCAAGGCGGCACACTATGATGCATTCGGCGACTGAAGTCACTCGTTGTGACCGTGGTGATATAAGCAATACCTCTAACGGTTCAGAAGGTGACTGGCACAGGCTCTAAGTCACGCCCTAGCAAAGGACACAAGTGTCACCGTTGAGGTAGAGACCTGCAGTTCTTTACTAGCTAAGCGCCAGTACAAGAGACCTGTGTTGCCTCTTAGCTCAGTTCCGAAAGCACTTTTCTCTTCTTTGACTTCCTGCAATTTCGCATAAGCCAATCATGGGCTAGAGACCGTCATTCTAAGATCGGTGAATGGTCTTTGCATTGCCAACCGATTTGACCAATCAGTGACTTAAAGCAAATTTTCAGAAAACGGAAAAAAATTCAGCTTCGCGGCCTCTTTCCCACATGTTTGCCGTGTCTTTTGCTAACACAATACAGGGTGGAAGCACAGCCCTCCATAAACAGCTTGTTATATCCCCTGTTGCATACATTTCAAAGTTTTCATGGAACAGCCATAAAATCGCATTGACAATACATGTTTTGAAACTGAGTCTGCACGTCTGGGCGCCAGTTTTCCTGTCCAATGGGCATTTGCAGAGCGTTTACATTTCTTCTGGCGGCTTGCTAACTTCCAAGGCCTACAATGCGCTGTTGGCGACTTTTCGGCGCTAGGCCATATACCTGGACATCTGGCGCCAAAGCTTAATGTGTTTCTGCACAATGTGACCATGGCATGGCCCGTCTGGAAATGTCTCCTCACGGTCCTCCATAAATAACGCGCTTTGTCGCCCCACCAAAGCCATGCTTTTACTGCAGTCGTTTAAGTCAGCACCCTTGAACGCAAGTAAAGCTTACCGTATTTCTTTCCCTTGAGCATGCAAACAAGACCATAAACAGCTGTACACCATTTCATCACAATGTATTAAGTCAAATCGCCATAGATCGTATTCCCTACACCAAATCAGAAGTGAGAGTGCCGTGCAATCTCTCAAAGGGTCAAGTATTGATGCATTGGCATAGGTTTTCTAAATGATAGTTACTGCTCCCAGTTCACTGGGAGCTGTAGTTTGCGGTTCGTAGCATCCATGCCAATATCTGTTTTGCCAAAAAACACCATTCCTTTTTTATTAGTGTTTGCCATTTTTGTGTATGATTTATCAGCTAGTTGTAGTTGCAAAAGGATTAATAAAACTTGTCATTATTTTGTAAACTTAAATATGCCACTGTTCTCGCTCATACTTCCTCTACTATTCACTGTTTCTGTTTAATTGTGGTGGTACGTGGGTACACCAGCAGTTTAAGGATGAGTTTTATTAAATTCGTTAATTTGATTATTAATTTGACTTCTGAAAGTGATCTCAAGCATATTCAACAAAAGTGCCATGAGTAAATTCACTTATTCATGTATAAAAATAAAGGGTGTAGCATATGATATAAAGGTTTTTGAGAAGATAATACTTTACTTTATGTAAAAATAATAACATTCAACATCACTGAGACATATACAGGGTGATTACAATCATTCTTTCAAACCGATGTAGAAACAACACCTCTGGTCTGAATGACGTCTAATTGCAACGTAATATTTTCGGAAAAGGGGGGAAACGTATGGCAGAAGAAAAATAAATAGTTATAAAATGTAGTAATAAATGGCGCTGTAAGCATCGTAATTTAATAGCGATCGACTACAAATGACAAATTAATCATACAACAATGCCTAAGATGTACGTTTGACGTTAAACAAACTGTACTACACAGTGTGCATGGGTGTAGAGGTGTGAACTGTTAGTTACGTAAGCCCATCTACCACGGCAAGGTCATATCACGTTGGATGGGAAAAATTGGTTTTTAATTGTCCTCCAGCCAAAAACCTCATAACAAGCATCACTCACATCGGTTTTTAACTGTCCTGAGGCCAAAAACCTCATAATAAGCATCAATCACATCATTTTTAACTGTCTTGCGGCCAAAAACCGCATAAAAAGCATAAAAGCATAGATAAAAATCAAATCCGATTATTAATTTGCATGTGACTGTCGCAAAACATTTCAGTATGCTGCCAACCGTTTTATGGAAGTTGAAATCGAGAAACAGCATGTTCCACAACTGATCGAAGTGTTTCCGGGATCACGTTCAGAATGTGTTGCGCAATACTTGCCTACAGCAGCTAAGTTTTCAATCGTAACACTGAACACAACATCTTTCAGATAGACCCACAGCCAGAAGTCACACGGATTAAGATTAAGTGATCGGGACGGCTAGGGTGTAGGGAAATGGAGGCTGATAATTCAAGCATTTCCGAAATTGCGGTTGAGCAGATGCTTAATTGGATTTGCAACGTGCGGAGGTGCACTATCTTATAAAAAAATGATCCCGTCCACGCTGTTGGAGAGTTGGAATGACGTGATAGCACAAAAGACACTCATAGCACTTACCAGTGACGACACAGGTAACAGGATCGGCTGCACCTGTCTCTTCGAAAAAATACGGCACTACGATAAATGATGCCGTAAACCTGCGTCACACAGTGAACTTTTCACGATGAAGTGGTACTGGTTGATTTGCGTGTGGATTTTCCGTTGCTCTCATTAGACAATTCTGTGTACCGGCATCTCCTGTCAGTTGGAAATCGACTTCATCTGTCCACAAAATCTTCCACGGCCAATCATTGTCCACTTCCATGAGAGCAAGAAATTCTAAAGCAAAGATCTCTCTTGCTGGGGGGTCTTCAGGAAGCAAATGTTGCACATGAGTAATTTTGAATGGATAGCAAAGAAGGATGTTTCGTCGGATTTGACGCACTGTGTTCACAGGTATTTCCAATGTTCGGGCAATTGTCCGTGCACTACACGTTTGCACCCCGCCACTCGTCTCCTCCTGCACTGCTGTAGCCACTGCTTCAACTGTTGTCGAATCAATTCGTTCCCTCCATCTACCAGGTTGCACACCAAAAGAATCCGTGTTTTCCAATTTACGACTCATTTTCTCCAGACCCACAGCAATCATTGGACCAACGCCTTTTTTCAAACATTTCAGAGTCCGGAACTTCTACAGAGCGACGTGTGCACAGTCATCATTCTTGTAATAAAGCTTTACAAGCAGAGCTCGATCCTGCATTGAGACAGTCATGGCGAACGCAGACGCGAAATGAGGAAAATCCGTGTGCCCGGCGTGTTCATACCAACTTCAATAGGTCGTGCGCATGACAGATGTTTTCATTTACGTCGATCAATTTCCGCACAATTTTTTTCTGACATGCCTTTTCCCTCTTCTCCCACAATATTTCGTTGCTATTTGACCTCATTCTGACCAATGGTGCTATTTCTAAATGTTTTTGAAAGTTTAACTTAAATTAAAGCGAGCGACGGTTTGCAGTAATCGTACCTGAGGTGTATCGACAGTTTTATCTGAACCTCAAGGCACAGAATGTGTTTAATGAAAATTATGATACTGCGGATCATGAAGTGTTGGAATAGGTCATAACTGTGTGTGTGGTGCAACTACTATCTATTATTTATGTTCTGATTTTAGTTTCTTATTAATTAGAAGCATCAAACTGTCAAAAGACACTACTGTCATTAATGTATACATGGAAATTTTGAGAATTAACATTAATAATAAATATAATTTTAAATATTAGTTAATATTGCATAACATAAAGTAGGTACACTACTTTTTCACAGGAAATATAGGATACTGTGACTTGGTCAAAAAACCGTTCAGACTTGTGAGACTGGACGTTTATCTGTATATTCGATTTTCGCCAACATCTTTTATACACAAAACTTTGTTTCTATGCTTTGGGCCCTTATTGTGCCTCTTTTATATTATAGATAGTACTTATTAGATAAATAACGGGGTGGGTTTGTGAACAGAAACAACAAAAAATAAGTTTTAAAAAAATTACGACATTACCATCCAGGTTTAATCTTGTACCAGTGTTGGCTCCAAAGAAAGCACTTTAATGCTCGGTGCTGTTCTTAGTACTCTTTGAAAGCTTTAAGATTTGGTAACGTCTTTACTTAGATGCCTGATGTAGCGTGTGCTTCAGCGTGTGCTTAGAAATACAGGAAAATAATACTTGGCGTCATAGCTTCTATTGCTCTATGATACAGACGATTGGTCATTGCGAACATACATAGTTCTACCCACACTATTAAAGAACTTCGTTTATGGTCAATGGACGCCACACAACTGAAGTTTCCATTGTTAGGTGATGATCTATGACACCCAGTCGGTTAGTGTGCGCACTGTAAGGTTAAACGTAATAACCGAACTGATTAAAAACTAGGTTCCAAGCATAGTGCTAATACCATATAACGCAAGCTACAGCTTTCCTGTACCTCTGTTATTCGAGAGAAAAGTTGATTCGCTGTATGCCGGCTGTCAACGAGGTCTTTGGTGGCGAATAAGTCACATGGACCAGCCACCGACGTGAAGTCAGAGAGAAGGCCCGGCCAGCAAAATGATGCAAGACTGTTTCCAATGTACCGGGCTAAAGTCTATCTAGCTTAGACCGTTCTTTTGTGATACTTTCGTACTTCGCTGTTTACTAGATTTCAGCTGGAAAACTTTGAATTGTTAAATACTTCAATGATGCTCGCGCATTGGCGCACTGAAACGTACCAATGGTGTCAAATGAAAGTTTACGTCGGACCAGGTCTCGCAACCGGATTTGACGCTTTGTGCGAGATCTCGCCTAAAATTCCTGGGCCATCAGAGCGTCACCTTTTTACCATAGATACATTTTAATGCCCAAATGCGACTAAGGTCAATGAAAACTTTCAGGAATTATTCATATGGTTTGGACATTTCCGAAATATCAGACACCACATATAGACAACTCTTGGACTACTTTTCCGCAGATGATTCATGGATTTGCTTCAATCTGAGGTGGACTGTTCTCTTTATGTAATATATTTACTACGACCGGTCTCTGACAGGAATTGTGACCTGTCATGTGACTACAGTGTGTCCATATCTCTCTGTAACAAGTGTGATGCACCGTAGCAGGTATAATATCGGCGGCGAGGACTCTAAATTAGCGTGTGCTTCAAAATAGCAGACCAAGTTCAGTGATCATGGATGTGGTATTCATGAAGTGTGGCACCAACTGCTGCAGCTTCAAATGCAACAGCTGGGGCAACAAAAAAAAAAAAAAAAAAAAAAAAAAAAAAAAAAAGCAAATGCTGCAGTTTCAGACACAACAATGAAAGCAAATTCTAGAATAGCGGCAGCTAATACTGAAGCAGCTCATCAAGCCTGAATAACACCCACTACAACGAATAGTAACATGTAATCCAGAATACGAGAACTGCGACTTACACTACAAACCCTCTAGCTCCCCTTCTAGGCAGGAAGGAAACCCAATGTTGTTAAACAGAGCGTTTTAAGCTATCTACTAAACATCACATTATTTTTCTTCTAGAAAAGTTCCTTCCTCTCGATAAACTTGAGTGTCTGGATTTGCCTGAAATTCATAGTTTGCTCTCTAATCATTACTGGTACCAAACGTGCAGGGTGACAATTATTGAACTATATGAAATGAAATCTTTTGAACAGTTGGCGTTACGACGTTCAAACTGCAACGTTGGCTGCGGGGCATGATGGGAATTAGTATGCGCATTGTTCTTTGGTTTAGCGACGAAGCCCACTTTCATTTGGATGGGTTCGTCAATAAGCAAAATTGGCGCATTTTGGGGACTGAGAATCCTCATTTTTTGATCTAGAAGTCTCATCATCCTCAATGTGTGACTGTGTGGTGTGCAATGTCCAGCCACGGAACAACCGCTGCGATATTTCTTGAGGGCACGGTGACTACCGAAAGGTACTTGAAGGTTTTGCAAGATAATTTCATCCCCATTATTTAGAGTGAACCTGATTTCGACAAGACATGGTTCATGAAAGACTGAGCTCGACCCCATAGAAGCAGAAGAGTGATGTTTTGGAGGAGCACTTTAGGGACCGCATTCTGGTGCTGGGGTACCCAGAGGCCACTGGCATGGACCTCTATAGGCCGCCATATTCTCCGGATTTGAATACATGTGACTACTTTTTGTGGGTCTGTTTTAAAGACAAGGTGTACAGGAATAAACCCAAAATCATTGGTGAATTAAAAATAGCCATTCAGGAGGTCATCGACAGTATCGATGTTTCGACACTTCAGTGGGTCATGCAGAATTTCGCTATTCGGCTGCGCCACACCATCGCCAATGATGGCAGGCATATCGGACATGTCATAAGCTAAATCTGAATACCTGTAGAAACGTTTACATGTTGAATAAATAGCATGCACACCGTAGTTTGTAACTAATTTACGTTTTTTTTTTCGTATAGTTCAATTATTATCACCCTGTATGTTGTTGAAGCTAGGCTCGGATTATTTCGTTGTCGCAGGATCTCGCATCAGACAAATGCTGCATGGCCAGCAGATCTCGAAGTGCTGAACAGTATGTGCCGATCTTTGTGCCAAATCTTAATGCGTGATGTAATAATTATGCGTGCGCTTCATAAAGAAGTTTGTGCACATACACTGAAATCCACAAATTCTGTTCTCGGAGAAGTGTTAACAGTAGCGAAAGCTTTTGAAATGTCAGATGCAACACAGCTCTGTTTCGACAAAAGCAGCTTATCTTCTGAAACTTTCTTAAAATATCGAATTCAGCACAGCAAAATTATGATGAAAGTGAGGTACATTTCGTAAAACAGCGTTACTACTAACGGTGCAATAATCGCAAAAGGGTATCATCAGGTTTGTCAGCTGACTCGGGATTCCAACGTCCACATAGGTACAAAGTCCAAATAACAAATTATCAGAGATGACAATGGTTACAGTCCTACAAAAAGCCCTGAGTATTTTTGCAAGGTAAATGCAAAGTAACCGCGTTGTACAAAAACATCACCCACCACATCACCCACCTGATTACTTTCACAGTTCTGCCATCACGTCAACCACCACACATTTCTGAGATGGACGCTTTTTCATCTTTCGGTTTTAAAGTAATAGACCACATCAACATTGTTCAAATATCTGTCGGGAATGCAGCTGGGTGACGTTGACGACAACCCCCTATATTTTGACAGGTGACCACGCCGTCATTTTCAAAGCAAAACTGCAGCAAATAAACAATGTTAAAGGGAATTTAAAAACTCTGTTTCGAAAGAAGTTCCCGGAAGGTAGCACATTCACACACACACAAAGACACACACAGACGCACACACACACACACACACACACACACACACACACACACATACATACATATACATAGTAAGCACTAGCGCCATCACAACTCACGACAGAAGTTATCGGTTGTGAAAATTACAGAAAAATGGGTGAGGTAGCAATAACTTTGCTCCTCTGCCATTTTGACAGGAGGGACAGCAGATTTACAAACAGAATTTAAGCGAAAACCTCCATCCCTATTTACAAGATTGGGTTGCTCGCTAATTTAGGTTCAACTGCTTCCTCAATGAGACTACCCCAATACCTGGAACTGCATGTCAGAACCTCCCTGTGGATATTTGACATGACCGGTGCCAAGACAACGTTGTGCAACATCAGATTTTCGCTGGTGCTCTAAGCGTATTTGACGCTAATACTCAATGCACCGGTCCTCTACGGTCCTGATAGCCTCACCAATATACCACATGTCAAGGAAGGAACACAATACAATCAGCCTTACGCAAGCGAGATCATCCATAATGGAACCCAAAAGCCCTCTAATCTTCGATACAGGTCGGAAAAACTCATATCATATCTTATTTCCGCGAAATGCTTCCAATATTATGGGAAACATTCACTTGGTAAGGCAAAATGGCCGCCGACTTTGGTGCCAACTCGATATTTTCATCATTCACCGGGTTCACGATTAGTCGGTAGCGTAACGCACGTTTACAAGTATACGTATGAATTCTGACGAAAGGTGACTTCAGCTGTAGGTTAACTCAGCTGACAAACTTTCAGGATCTGAAGTAAAGTAGGCTCTGTGAGCGAAGGTGCGAAGTACCCCTTCACGCTGATCCGGGTGGTGACAGCTATCGGCCTGTATAGACAAATAAGTGTAATTAGTCTTCCTACACACAGCATGTCCCAACGTCCTGAACAATACATCAAAGAAGGGAAGGCAGCCATCCTTTTCCATCTGCAAACGTAAAACGATTACTCGGATGAATGGAATACAGATGTCCTAAAATGTTGTTCAAATTTTGACATGAGGCCAATCAATAAAATTTACGTTTTCATATCTGAAAAAAAAACAACACACAGCTTTCATACCTGCCACTTCCTAGGTACCTTCCTCAAAGTCTTCCATAAACAAATATGCAGTAATAGGTGACAAAGGGCTTCCCATCGCAAGTCCACCCCTCTGCTTATAGAACTGGACAGTGAATAAGTAGTAAGAAGAAGCCAACACATGTCGAAATAGATTCGTTAATTTAACACTAAACTTAACCTCAATTAAACGTAACGAATCAAACAGAGGAACATGAATGAAGAGAGTGATCGCATCAAAATTTACTAGAATATCAGAGTGGTTTGGACGCGCTCCCTCGAATCGGCATATAAGATATTCTTCGAGTTCTTAATGTGATGCTCACACCTACCTACTAAGGGCATACGTCGGAGCGCCAATGTTATTCAAAATCGGACAACAGGTTGTCATTCGGAATTTCTAGTACATCAGCAATTTTACAACGTTCTTTGGAACAGCTAATTAAAATGATTTCGGTCACGGCTAATTGTCCGTTCACTACATCGGTAAGTGGCATTACAAGAGAGCGATATCTCACGAATATATGTCTACTCCTCCAGACGCCACCGTGAAATGGAGTAAAGCGGAATCTCCAGAAGTGCGAGTTGTTAATTAGGCCACATATTGAGTGATAAGGGGCTTCGACCGACTCAGCAACATGTGGAAGATAAAAATTCCAGGTGGCTACGAATTTGAAAGACGTTCGCTCATATGTCGGGAAAATAGATTACTATATAAAATTTAAGCCAAGTGCTGTCTAGGTCGCCAGCCACTTAAAAATCTACACAAGAAAGAATGCAAAATACGTAAAGTCGCAACATTGAGGCTATTACGTAAGTAAAAATGGGCAAGACATACACTGGGCCAAAAGGGCACGCAATATTGATGGTCCATACCGAGAACACAAGCGGCACACTCGACTAAAGCACCCAATAAGTGGGTGGCCACAGAGCACTGTATGGTAGAGACTTATGCGATAGAATGCGAACATACCAGTGTTTCAGCGCAGTCGTCGAAATGCTGGGATGTCATCGTTAGCCGGGCCACCGAAATTTGCATGAGGGAGCATATCATCGGCAGAGACTGTGGCTATAGGTTTAGCAGGGCTACAGAAATTTTAAAAAAAAATGTTTCAAATGGCTCTAAGCACTATGGGACTTAACATCTGAGGTCATCAGTCGCCTAGACTTAGAATTAGGTAAACGTAACTAATCTAAGGACATCACACACATCCATGCCCGAGGTAGGATTCGAACCTGCGACCGTAGCAGTCCCGCAGTTCCGGACTGCAGTGCCTTGAACCGCACGGCCACCGCGGCCGGCGCGCTACAATTTCAGCAGGGCTTCGGAGCGAGCGCTGGGTCTTATAAAGAGGACTGCAAACGCTACGATCTGGAAACCAGGATGGCCGGAGTAGCTACATGTACCTTACCACAGACACCGGCGCCAGTGCCTCCACGACCACCAACAGGCGTCCTCGGGCGCCGACAACATGAGGGTCAACCAAACGCCTTAAGCATCTCAGTTTGTCAGTGTACCTAATAAAGGCGACATGTCTGATAACGAAAATACTGTGCACGTAGGACAATATAAACCAGCAGTATACCCGTGGAGTGTTCAATTATTAGCTTTCTTGTTAGGAAAACATTACTCTTGTAAATAGACACATTACATAACCGCTTACAGGAGTTACCTGTTACTGCATACATAATTGCCAAGCACACAGCACAGGACTATTAAACAGGTTATGAATTACATTTGGCCGGAATGCCTCCCACCCCTCTATCGTCCACAACGCCGGGTAAATTTAACCACAGAAACAGGGCCTAGCTGGCACGGGGAGTAATGGTCCTGACATCGGATCACAACTACGGCTGGGTGATCACTTCGCTGCCATTTCGGTCGACTGTCATTAAAATCCTGCACGCATACCACTGTGGATGACACGCTTGAAGGTACTCACAAGGCGCACGCCTACTGGCCTGGCATCCCGCAGAACAGCGGGAGGAGAGCAAACTGCTGTGAGACCATCGCGGCATTCCAGTCAGCACAGTAGCAAAAGTTCCACGCCTGGCCAACTCCATAGCGGCCACGAGATTGCGTCCATCGGACTAAGCCGGATTCTTTCTCATGGAGATGTGACTCTTAATCCTGGACTCATTCCTCAATATTTCTTATGTAGTGACATCCCACGGTAAGGAAGACAATAAGCACGTTTCAGGGGATGTTCGCTGTTAAAGGGGCCCCAGAAACAAAATGGCTCTGACCACTATGGGACTTAACTTCTGCGGTCATCAGTCCCCTAGAACTTAGAACTACTTAAACCTAAGGATATCACACACATCCATGCCCGAGGAAGGATTCGAACCTGCGACCGTAGCGGTCGCGCAGTTCCAGACTGTAGCGCCTAGGACCGCTCGGCTACCCCGGCCGGCGCCCCAGAAACAATCGCTTCGGACAATGGACGACAGATTTCTTCCAGTATGTTTTATTATATCTATTCGCACAACAGCATAACGCACCTGACAACGGTGCGGCTCTACCCAGCTTCCGTCAGTGAATGTGAGCGGTTCGTCCGCAACTTTAAGAAGCAGAAGTGGAAAATGCGCCAGCCACACCTAAAGCCGAGGTCTTGCCTCGGTTCCTGGCCTCCTACAAATCGATGATACCGATATTGAGGTGGCATGGCTGCCGGCCGACACTGGACCTTTTGGGCATTCCTGAGGTCTGCATCACGCCCACGAAAGCACAACCACCACCACTCTACTCACTAATTTGACGCTTTGCACGGAGAAAACACATCTGCAGAGCTGAAAATTATATAAACAGAATAGTACACAAATGGAAGCTTACGATTAAGTCTCTCACCACAAGTTTCGTCATGCTGCCAGAAGCACTAAACAGGTTTTGAAAATGATACGGGGATCACCAACGTAACAGTAAGTAATGTAACATGAATTGTAACATGCAATGGTAATTATGTTAAATAGGTGAATTACATTTTGGCTTTGTTGGTTTTGTTATTACGGTCATCAGAAAATAGCCATTGGATAAAACTGGGCAGTAATGTAATGAGTGAAATGTGGTTTACAACTTTCGCGTCGCTGGCCGTTGTGGCCGTGCGGTTCTAGGGGCTTCAGTGTGGAACCAGGTGACTTCTACGGTCGCAGGTTCGAATCCTGCCTCGGGCATGGTTGTGTGTGCTGTCCTTAGGTTAGTTAGGTTTAAGTAGTTCTAAGTTCTAGGGGACTGATGACCACAAATGTTAAGTCCCATCGTGCTCAGAGCCATTTGAACCATTTTATAACTTTTGCGCCAGCATCATCAGCTCTTTGGTGGGAGGCCCAGACCAGAAAAAAGTAAATGGATATATTATTTGAAACACCATTCACAATAAAATAACAGAATTCAACAAATATTCATTTTAAAGAATTAGTTTACACATCACTCATAATGAAACTACTTAAAACTTGATCACATAGCATTCCCAAAAAGTACAAAATCAAATTTAGAACATAGCCTTTATACAGGTGCCATCGGTGATAGTAACAGAACAGTGATCCCAATTACTTCACCAGGATCACCGAAAAGGTGTCACACATACGTGCAGAAGTGCAGTTACAATCAAATCACTACAACAGATTAAAAACTAAAATTACATTTCAAATTTAAACGGAGTCTCAACAAATTCCTTTTCTAACCAAAGATAACACACTTTAAAACCTTAAACTAAGGTACAGATAAAGATGATGTAAACTATAGAGAAAACAGAAACTGAGTTGGAAAAGCGTAAGTGGTGACATATTATTTTAACCTTGAAATATTCAACCTCTTTAAAAAATCTCAATGTTCTTCCAGAAGCCCTTTGGTTTGACGAAACTGATGATAAGAAATGGATTACAATAAATTAGAAAGTTTTAACTTCAGAACAAATACCTGTTACAACTTCTGGACTGCAACACCCAATTGCGCAGTAACATTTATATTTCTTTGGTTAACCACAATGAAATAAAGAACTGCCGCATAACAGCTCTTCAGCGGCAACTGCGGTTTGTGAATCAAACTGCTTGATGAAACGGGTGTTAATCCCGCAGCAGGATATGCTGTAATGACTCCAGAATGTCATTCAGGCTGCACACCATCTTTGAAACTTAAGAAACACATAAAATTTTGCACGTAAAAAAAGTGTCCCAATCAATTTGCCCAATATGAGGATGCCACATAATAGTAAAACTACGATTAAGAATAATCGAAAGCGCTTTGCTCTCCAAACCTTGGTCTTATGAATCACAATAGAACCTGAAAACAAACACTAAGAACGTTCACTCAGCAACTTGGCCTCATCCACGCTCAAAGTTCAGTTGCAAAATATCAAACAAACCATAAATATGCCTAGAGTGGGAATCGCCCTAAGTAACAACTTTCGCCAGACACAAACATGAGCGGCATCCTAATGCAGCTATTACAGTGAATTTAAATTTGAGTCGGCACACCGAGAACCACATAAAACTGCAACACAACATTACACAAACAACAAATCTGCCCACCACATCACGTGTAGTCGTGACAAATAGCCACTTGAATTAAGACATGAACATTCCCGGTACAGGCAGCTGACATCAGAGCGCATGAAATCCAGAGCAAGGCGTTCCACCGACCAGGGCGACACCGTACATCGCAGCAACCAGTTGTTCAGTATACAGCCTCGTATAGCCAACCATCTTAAGTATACTCCCGCAGCTACGCCACATCAGCTGGCCTCAGCACACAGTACTGGCACGCGGAACTGCTGGCCACTCCCTCGTGTCTGACTGAGCCGTCACTCCACGACAGCCCTTGCGGTCCGAACACTGTACGCTTTCACCACTTACGCCGTCTGCTCAAGTCCCTCTATCTCTCCTGGCATGGCTCTCGGTCAAAGATAACAACTTACGTGGGACACTCCAAAAGAAATTCAAACTACTTTTGTAAAAATACAGTTTTCATTCTGCATGTGGGAAAGTCTTACAGTGTGTAGATACATCCATCCCGCTTGTTTTCAAACTTAGTTCAACCTGTTCCCGTGAGTGGCACCGTCTTCAAGATGGCTGCTACGCTTGACGTTCGTCACAAGCAACGTGCTGTCATAGAATTCCTGTGCTGTGAAAACGAGACAGTGGGAAACATCCACAAGAGGTTGAAAAAGTTGTATGGAGATTCTGCTGTCGATCGCAGTCGGTGGGCAAGCACGTTACGTGATGAAAGCGGGCACACCAGTGTGGAGGATTGTCCTCGCAGCAGCGGGCCTCGTATTGCACACACTCCAGACAATGTGCAGAGAGTTAACGAATTGGTGACTGCTGACAGATGCATCACAGTGTACGAATTGTCACGCTACGTTGGGAGAGGCTGTTTGCTGTTGCACGACAATGCACAGCCACATGCCAGTCAGAAAACCATGGAAGCGATCACAAAACTCGGATGGACTACACTGAAACACCCGCCTTACAGTCTTGACCTGGCTCCGTGTGACTATCATCTCTTTGGGAAACTGAAATACTGTCTTTGTGGAACAAGGTTTGAAGATGACTCCCTTGTGCGCGCTGCCAAACGGTGGCTCCAACAGGTTGGTCCAGAATATTACCGTGCGGGTATACAGGCGCTTTTTCCAAGATGGCGTAAGGCAGTTGAGAGGACGGAAATAATGTGGAGAAAAGAAAATATTGTTCCTAAAATATGTATCTACACACTGTAAAACTTTCAAACATGTAGAATAAAAGATGGTTTTAAAAAAATAGTGTGCATTTCTTTTGGATTGATCCTCGTACGTCGGAAAGCAAGATCGTAGGAGTCCAGACGTTTCGTTGAGGACGTTCTGATTCGAAGAAGGGAAAAACGGAAGTTATGACAGAACTTGAGTAAAGGAAGGAATCTGTTCATAGGACACACCCTGAGGCATCAATGTGTTGTCAGTTCGGCAGTGGACGGAAATGTGTGCGTGTTTGTGTATGTGTGTGTGTGTGTGTGTGTGTGTGTGGGTGTATGTGGGTGGGTGTTTGTGATGGGGTGGGGCGGGAGGGGAGAATGGCAGTGGTGTAAAAATTGTAGAGGTAAATTAGGATGGAGAAGCATAATACAGTAAACCGGTTTAAACGGTGCACAGGTGGTTTTTGAGGGCAGAGAGATGAAGAGGGTCCAACATAACGCACAGGATTGGAGAGGTGCATAAATCAGTCTCTGGACTGAACTTGTAACCTCCCCACAGAAAATATAATAAATAATAATGTAAATGAGCCAGGTGTAACCTCCCTACAAAAATTGAAAATGTGAGCCACAATTTAAACTCCCCACAAAATATTGTTAAATGTAAATGTGCAAAGCGTAGCCCCGCCACAAAAAATAATAATTAAATGAAGTTTTCTAATATTGTAACCTCTGATCAAAATTGGTTCCCATTTATTGTCTGTGTGCAGAAATGCATTCACACTTAACATTCCCACAAAAATTCTTTTCTCATTTAATGTCAAGTTCGAAACAGAAAAATTCCTAAACACCAAAATAATAAAAAAAAGTTTTGTAACCTGATGAACTTTATGAGGACAGCGGCGCTGACCTTCGGCCCTGTATTCTGAATAACAAAAGCAAAAATTCTTACCTCAATAAAACTGCAATTATATCTGCTCTTAATTAGTCATTTTTCGACACAGCTTCGTGCAATGCTGGCGTATATATATATCTTTTTTTTTTGATTCTTGGATGCAATGATAATGCATTGGAAATTCTTTAAATTGAAATGAATGGTTTTCTATAAAAGAGTTGCTTTATATTATAAAAATTAGTATTGGAGCATTTTTTGAACAAGTTAAATTAAAATTAACATACATTATTAAATATGCGCAAGGCTGCTTCTTTACCTTGTACAACAATACTCATCCTCCAGAGTCCTGACCAGAGTCGCGAGCAGAGCACACAGCAGACGCATGCCGACTCCCGCCAACTCACGCAGACTGCTACAGACTACTACTCGACTCGCGCAGTCAAGCGCAGACTAGCGACAAGCAACAACTAACGATAAACTACTCTCTGGTCAGAGATTCTGTCATGCCTCGCCCATCGCTGGCAAAGCAGACGTCTTACATAACCCTCCACTGGGGGGGGCAAAAATTTGGCAGCGATGGTGAGTCAATTGGACTTGCCATAAGCAACAAATTTTTCTTAATTAACTAACTTTACAATCACAGAATATGTACACATATAGGTGCAAAACATGAAATAAAATATAGTGCACATGCACTGAGTACAGAACATATCAGGCAATGACAAAATGTATACACAATAAGTACAAAACATATTAACAAATGGCAAAAGTGCACATGAACTGTAAAATTCTCTAGCATTTTATAACAAATAAACATATCAAGTAGTGAAATAAAGTGCACACGCACTATAGTACTGAACATATCAGCAAATCACAAAAATGTATATGCAATGAATACAAATCATGTTAACAAAATGACGAAAGTGCACACGCACTGTAAAACTCTCTAGCATTTTTATAACAAATAAACATAATGAGTACAAATCATATTGACAAATGACAAAAGTGCACACGCACTGCAGATCAGAACATATCAGCAAATCACAAAAGTGTATATGCAATGAATACAAATCATGTTAACAAAATGACAAAAGTGCACACGCACTGTAAAACTCTCTAGCATTTTTACATAACATATCATGGAGTGAAATAAAGTGCACACGCACTGTAGTACTGAAAATATCGGGAAATCACAAATGTATAGGCAATGAGTACAAATCATATTAACAAATGACAAAAATGACAAAAATGCACACGCACTGTAGTTCAGAACATATCAGCAAATCACAAAATGTATATGCAATGAATACAAATCATGTTAACAAAATGACAAAAGTGCACACGCACTGTAGTAGTCTTTATCATTTTACAAGTATTTAAACGCATTGTATAAGTGTTTACCATTTTACAAGGACTAGGAGAGGAATGGGAAGGATTGCGTCATGGTTGTAGCACTTTAGGTTGCACCCAGCTGCACTGAAAGTCCATATCTTTCTATAGAAGCACAACACCAAGCGAGACAATCTGAAGTTCTTTTCCTTGAAGTATTAATCAGTGTAGACAAGACACTGAAAAGTCGTCATAACATTCGATGTTATCATTTTGATAGTACATTAGGTACACCAAACAGTAGGACCATAATAACATCTCCATCGCTCAAGGTGGTGGACAGCATGTCGTGTCAACACCATGTTCTTGTAAAGTACACCAACGTAGAATTAGTGCAAAAACCAAATATAGTGCTCCATGATCATGAGGATAGACAGGACAAACGGATATTGCAGTAATTTCTGGTAATTAGGTCAGAAGGTGAAGGATATTAAGTCACATAGTAGTCTTCATTGAGAATTACACTAGTCTAACAAAGGATTTGAGTAATTGGTGGTTCTCATCGCCCAGTTACTGAACATTTCTGTACCATGTATGTAGTATTACAGAATAATGTTCATAAATTATCTGAATATAGTAATTACAGGCACTCATTGGCCAGATACAAAGCATTTTTTTATGCATTATTCAGAAGTCATCATTCAAAATGAGTTAATTATTGGCATAGCATTTGTACATAATTAATCTAATTATAGTAATCATTGGCATCATAGGTCATCTTATTACAGTAATCAGTGGCATTCATTGGCCAGTTACAAAGCATTTTTTATGGATTATTCAGAAGTGATCATTCAAAACAAGAGTTAATTATTGGCATAGCATTTATAGACTATAACAAAAATATTGCATAGTATTTATGCATTATTACAAAGCATCATTCAGTATTATTCAGAAGTCATTATTGAAGTGACATACTATTCAGAGCTGATCAGTATTACTCAGAATTCTCTTAAACTGGTAGCATTATTTGGGACTGGTAATACATTTTTTTTTTTTTTTTTTTGCTAGCAATGCATTGCGTTGGGATCGATAATTAATTAGTGGGTGATAACAAAATTTGCTTTTGAGTTATTGCTGCAAATGAAGATGTGTAACGTCATTCGTCATGAGTAGCTGTAGCAAGGTTATAAAACAAGTAGAGTATATGTGATCACATTCATAAATGACATAGGTTTAATGAACAACGGCTTATGGCACATTAATTTCATGAATAATTTCTCCTGCAAAATATACAAAAATGGATTACTAAACTGAAAGAAGAAACGCATATTATGCTGAAAAGTAGTGAACTTCGAATTAACAGGTAGTGAAATGTGTATAAAAAATATATATGTTCTCTAGGTGTCCTTTCCAAACCTTCAGTCATCATACCATGCGATATAAAACATACTGTCAAAACGAAGTGCAACAAATACTTAAATAACTGCATAGCATCACTTAATTAACAGTAAATATATAAACTTCATCATTATTTTCATCTGCCAAGAAAAAACTTCATTATCCATATTATCATAATTCCATTATTATCATCACCTGTAAAGAAAAACTTCATTATCCATAGTAGCATATTTTTCATCATTATTCATCACCATTCATAATCATCTGCAAAAAAGGTCACTTCATTATTCATTATACAACTATTCCTTATTTCTAGCATATTTCATCACTGAAACTAAGATGTGTAGTTCTGTCTGACAGCCTGCATCAGTCGCCTGGCATTCTGAAAGAAAAAATTAGTTAAGACTGCTATCATACGATGTGTATAGTATATTCTTGTTAATGCTTGTTAATCCTGATCCATTTACTCTTCGTCACGACGTATTGTATCCTCTTTCGTTCATTTCGAAGGTGAAATTTCCATTTCTGTTTAATTTATTTCTTTTACACGTTATTTCTTTCTGAAAATGATGAACAAAGATTAATGTCTTGCATTTAATTTATATACCCATTAAATAAAAACTGGTTTATAGTAGCATAATTGAGCATACAGCATAGCATGACAGAAAACGTAATATGTCACAAACGTAGATAGTGTTCACAGGCAAAAATATACCCAGTGTATCACAATGTAGCAGCAAAAAAAAAAAAAAAAAAAAAGTAAAGTAGTCACGATGTTGAGATATCATATGGCAAAAATGTTAAAGCCAACAGGTGCTTGTTATATCTTAACTATTTCATAGTGCATACAAACAAAACAGGAAAACAATCATACATACATAAAAAAATGGAATATATGCACGGTCTAATGTGTAATGCCAAGAAGAGCAACCTGCTAACCTTACCTTGCCGGGCACTTGCCAAGAAAAAATACGATAAACATCAGTAAGTGCTCGTGTGAATATAATTGCATAAGTGGTCTTAAAAAATTAGGAAATGGCATTACAGTGTGATAAATCATGAAGTATGTTCATTCAATTAAAGGTTTGGTGTTCGACACGTGGTGGGTTCCCTTTGGTTTTTCTGGTCCTCAAAGTTTCGACGTGTACTACATTGGGGTGAGGAATGCTGCGAATCCGATATGGACCTGCGTATAGAAGTTCAAATTTACTACACCTACCTTTTCGTCTATTGTACAAATAGTGTGTACGTACTAATATCTTCTGTCCAACGTGAAAGTCACGGCGGGTACAAACCTGTTTTCGCTGTCTTCTCCGGCGCTCTGCGGCACGTTTGATGTTGTTCAGCGCAATGTCAATTATTTCATGGTGTCGTAGTCGACGAGATGAAGGAAAGGTTACTAATTCTTTAATTTTGTTAGGTGGTTAAACATTTTTCAGTATAACAGACGGAGATAACATAGTAGATTCATTTGGTATGGAATTAATTACAACCTGGAATGAAAGTATGTGTGTGTCCCAATCAATATGTTTTTTATGGCAGTATATTCTACACAGTTTACCAATTTCTTTCATTAATCGTTCACAAGGGTTGGAAGAAGCATGGTACCTGTATATATAGATCGGAGAATTGTTTCTAGCTCGTAACATACGTGTCCATATAGCAGATCGAAACTGTGATCCATTGTCAGAAATTACTTTCAACACATGCCCTACATGAAATAGAAAATGTTTTACAAATGCTTTCGGAACAGTTTTAGCAGTAGCTTTGTGTAACGGATTGAAGGTAACAAATTTTGAAGTGAGTTCAACAGCGACAAAGATGTAGCAAAAACCTCTATTAGTTCTGGGAATCGGACCAAAAATGTCTACAGTGGCCATATGTCTCAATTTAACAGGCACAATGGGATGTAATGGAGGAATATGTGAAGTCGTGTCTGATGTAGCTTTCTGGCAGATTTTACATGACGCTAAAACTCGTCGTATACGTTTCTCCGTGTTGGTAAAATATCAGTTCTGTATCAGTATAAGAAAACATTCTCTGGCTCCGTAATGTGCGTAACTTAAATGAGTATACCAGATTAATTTGTTGACAAGTTCGTCAGGAATGCATAACAACCAATTGTTGCTGTCATTGCGTACAGTGTAATGGTTTCTAATGGTAACATTATTCCTATCTTGCCAGAGGTGTTTAATCTCTTTCCAGACGTTGTCTTTACTTTGCTCTTGTGCTATGTCCTGTAATGACGACGAAATCAAATTTTCAAATGCAACTTGAATGTACATGACGCTGAAATTTGCTTTGCAGAAGTTGGTTGCGATGTCTTGCTGATTGTTGTTAAGAGAACGGGATAGTGCGTCTGCTACAATATTTTGTGTGCCGGGAATGTGAACAATTGTAAAATTAAATCCCTGTAAATAAAGTTTCCATCAACATAATCTGTCGTGTGTAAATTTAGCAGAAAGTAAAAATTGTATCGCTCTATGATCTGTGTAAACGGTAGTGTGTCTTCCATAAAGAAAATGCCTAAATCTGGTAAAAGCCCATGCAACACATAATGTTTCAAGTTCTGTAACAGAATAATTTCGTTCAGCAGGTGACAGAATGCGACTTGCAAAATCGATGTTTTTAATTACTGTTCAACCATCTTCTTCAATTTCCTGAAAAATATGTACGCCTAAAGCGGTGTTAGAACTATCGGTGGCAATAGAAAAATTTCTGGTAAGATCTGGGTGCGATAAAAGTGGTGCATTCAACAAAGCTTCTTTCAGGTTCACAAATTCAGAATGTGCTTGCCTATCCCAGGACAAAATAGTGTTTTTACCTGTCAATTGACATAATCTAGGGGTGTCTAAAGCAGAGTAATGAATAAATTTACGAAAAAAGTTAATTAAACCCAAAAATCTGCGTAGTTGTTTCTTCGTCGTAGGAACAGTAATGTCACGTAGAGCTTGAAGTTTTTTCCGGGTCAGGCGTAATGCCCTCTGCTGAAATTATATGTCCAAGAAATTTTATAGAAGTTCTACCAAAGTGCGATTTACTGAGATTAACTGTGAGTCTATGTGCACGAAAAGTTTGCAACAGTCGTTCAAGAATCAGATTGTGTTCAGACCAGTTAGCTTCTGCAATGAGAATGTCGTCTACGTATGTTGTGATTCTGTCTTTAAGTTCTGTCGGAAGTATTCTATTCAAACCGCGAATAAATGCTGCTGAAGAAATAGTTAAACCGAATGGTAATTTACAAAATTGATAACAGTCACCAAAACAGAGAAATGCTGTGTACTTTCTGCAGTTCGGATGGAGCTGAATTTGCCAAAATCCCGATTTCAAATGTAATGTGGAATAAATAGCAGTACCATGAAATTTCTGTAGAAGTTCTTCTAGTGTCTGTGGGCGATCTGTTTCACTAGTAATAATGTCATTGATGTGACGCGAATCAAGTACGAGGCGAAGTGAGCCATCTTTTTTCTTAACAATATGGAGCGGGTTCATGTACGGACTAACTGCCGGTTCAATAATTCCTTGGTCAAGCATAGCTTGCAATTCTTTCTTAACTTGTTCCCTGTGAATATACGGAATGGGATAATGCTTGGCTTTAAATGTGTCGTGCTGTTTGACTTGAAATTCATACATAAAACCAGACATAGTACCAGGAATGTTGTCAAAAACTGGAGCTTGCTGTAAAAGAATTTTATGTAATTGCGTGCGCTCGTCGTCTGTATTTGCACTGCTCTGTTTAACTTTATCAGAAATCATCTGTATAACGTCATAGTCTGCTTCGTCTGGAGTATTATGGTTGTGTACGTATATATCTGTGAACAATGTCGAATTACAGTCTATGTTACGTGATACGGAAATGATCTCTGTGCGATTAATTGTTTGTTCTCCTGCAGATAAAGAGTGCTGAAATTCTAAAGCCAGTTGTACATTTTCATCCTTTAACATTAAATAGGAGTTTTGAAAGTCAATAATTGCGTCTTGTTGTACCAGAAAATTCGTACCTAAAATAATGTCTGTTGTCAATAAGGGAACAATCCAAAAATTTGAGTGAAATGTATGACCTGCAATACTAAATGATAAATGTGTCTACAATTTTACATCTACTCCTTTACTAGATACTGCTCCTTTTACTTTCGTTTTGCCTAATGGTAAGGTAGGATAGGTATTCTCTTTGTTACACGCGTTGAAAGTTTCTTCATTTATAACCGACATAGGTGATCCGATACTGCTGAAAATTTCGATGATCCAATTTTAACTTCGATGACAGGGTGTGAAATGGTTTTTTGAACAACTGGTCTTTCCTACAAAAGAGTGTCTCGGATGTCGTCAAAAGTAATAAAATTTTCGTGAACAAGATTCTGCGTGTCAAAAGTAGTGCTTGTGTTGCTGGAAGATGCGAACTGTACAGTATCTAGTCAAATTCTATCTGACGTGTTATTATTTTCAGGGGGATGCTGTGGCATTTGGATTATTTGTACTGTTCTATTATTTCTTTCAGACGAATTACGCTCTGGATGATACCTACTGTCTGATTCATTCATATGTTGTTGCTGATGTTCTTGCTGCTGATAAGATCGACTGTTATTAAATGTACGCTCAAAATTGTGCTCATTATTTTTACGTCTGTCATGATGGTCATTTCTATACGGTGCATTGCGATAGGAATTGAAATGGTGTGTTTTCTGTACGTACTGGTTTCCTTGTTGCTGTCCATTACTATTTGTTGGGGCCAACGCTGTACGTGTATGCGGTGAAACATTAAAGCTTGGTTGACCTTGTGCATTACATTGTTGGTTAGGTATGCTAACCGGTTGTTTTTGTTGTTGTTGTTGGGAAAAACCTCTATTGTTACCAAAATGTGGAACCTGTTGCTGATAATTTTACACATACTGATGATTACAATTTTATCTGTTATTAAAGTTACGGCGATAGTTGTCATTTCGGGAGTATCTAAAGAGAAATTGTCACTTTCGGTAAAATTTGTCTTATCGGGTTTTCTTTACACATTTCTTAATCCTAGGTAGAGCAATAGTTGAAGAGCTGTTTTAATAGATATAAAGGATAGTGGAAGAGAAGGCAGTAGTGCAGAAAACTAAAAATGAAATAGCACTACTATGGCTCGGGGCCCTGTGCACGCTACGGCACATATTCATTAAAGTGTAATGAGTCCCCTGAGGTCTATTACGCGCTGCAAATAAATTTCAGTTTCTGCGTTACAGGCAATGCCGTTGAAAATTCAGAAGCAAATTGCTGTAGCCATACTAATTGTAGTTTCTGCATTACAGGCAATGGCGGTGAAAATTCAAAAACAAATTGTTGTATCGATGCTAATTCTAGTTTCTGCCTTACAGCCCAAGCTGATGAAAGTACAAAAATAAATCGACGTATCCAGTTCAAAGCGTATACCTGTGCTCTGTCATTATTAAATTCCTTAGATTTTCTTACGGATAAAAATTGCTCGCAATCAATGTCATCGTCTCTGAATTTGAGAACACGTTCAGAATTGCATAAGAATCTGTTTGTCTGTGTCTTTTCGGATTCTAAGTCATGTAGTTTATGTAAATTACTTAAGTTATACTGGCTGTACGAGTGTGAGAAATGTTCGGAATGTGGCGTATGCTGTGCTGTGTTATTGAGTGAAACATTTTTCATTTCTGTCACTTTAAGACATTCGTCAATTTGGCTAATGTGTTGTTCAAATTGCTTATCAACTTCCGTATCCAGAGTGTGTGAAAGTTCTGATGACTAAATTAAACTCGTCGCGTAACTGTGTTGCTTTTTCAGAGCATTGTTTACCGACTGCACTAATTTCGCATCTAAGTGATTCTGTTGTAGCTGTTTGCATATCCCTCAATTCTTGAGCAACAGATCTAATTTCCTCACTACTTTTCCTAGCACGAGCCTCAATTTCCTCACGTAATTGATCCTTAGTATCATGACACTGTGCGGCAACGGCTGTAATCTGTTCACTAAGCTGTCTGGAATTGTTGTCTAATTTTCATTCAACTGTTTGGAATTGTTACCTAGTTTTTCATTAAGGTTGTCATATTTCTCATTAAGTTGTTTGAAATTTTCATTAAGTTGTTTGTTCTGTTTACTAAGTCGTTTGTGATTGTTCTCTTGTCTTTCATTCTGTTGTAGCAATATTGCCATAATTTGATCCAACCCAATATTACCTTCTCTATTCTCTGTACTGTGTGATGGTGTATCTGTAATTGTCAAGTTTTGTGTATCCATTTGGATATTCTGTGATTCTTGAAAATATTTACTAGTCGGATGTGCACTGTTAGACACTAGCACGGAATCAAATAAATCTGTCCTATTTTGAGTATACTGTTCATTTCCGTTGGAAACAATTATCTGTTCGCTACGTATATTTTGCAAATCGGGCCTGTCGGACTGGGCAGCGTTCATTGTAACAGAACGTCCTGCGTCATCAATTGTCGTTAAATTAACAAAGGACACAATTGAATTCGTTTGTTCATCATTAGGATAAAAATCATTACAAGTGGTCGGTACGCACTGATTGTCTGTAGATGGAGGATTGTCAACATTACACTGAGTGTCGCAAATACTATCGGTCAAATTATTAGAATCGGCTATTTCACTCATTGTACATCGCGATGTACTGTTAACAGTTTTTCGCGGCATTTTTCACAAATCAAAATTATTCACAAATGAAACAAAGACAATGCAAAATGCAACAAACACAAATACAACAAAGAGCAAAATATTGCCGATGATCTGTGAAAGAAAGAGTGACAAATTAGTAAATGCGTTGCGCCAGATGCAAACTACGTTTAAGTAAATAAGAGCAGATGTATGACTACTTATCAGAAGATTCACAAAGAAATACGATCCTGGCCGGATGTTGCCAAGTGTAACCTCCCCACAGAAAATATAATAAATAATAATGTAAATGAGCCAGGTGTAACCTCCCTACAAAAATTGAAAATGTGAGCCAAAATTTAAACTCCCCACAAAATATTGTTAAATGGAAATGTGCCAAGCGTAGCCTCGCCACAAAAAATTATAATTAAATGAATTTTTCTAATATTGTAACCTCTGAACAAATTGGCTCCCATTTATTGTCTGTGTGCAGAAATGCGTTCACACTTAATACTCCCACAAAAATTCTTTTCTCATTCAATGTCAAGCTCGAAACAGAAAAATTCCTAAACACCAAAATAATAAAAAAAAGTTTTGTAACCTGATGAACTTGATGAGGACAGCGGCGCTGACCTTCGGCCCTGTATTCTGAATAACAAAAGCAAATATTATTACCTCAATAAAACTGCAATAATATCTGCTCTTTATTAGTCATTTTTCGAAACAGCTTCGTGCAATGCTGGCGTACATTTTTTTTTTGTTCTGGGATGCAATATAATGCATTGGAAATTCTTTAAATTGAAATGAATGCTTTTCTTTAAAGGAGTTGCTTTATATTATAAAAATTATTATTGGAGCATTTTTTTGAACAAATTAAATTACAATTAACATACATTATTAAATATGCGCAAGGCTGCTTCTTTACCTTGTACAACAATACTCATCCTCCAGAGTCCTGACCAGAGTCGCGAGCAGAGCACACAGCTACGTATGCCGACTCCCGCCGACTCACGCAGACTACTACAGACTACTACTCGACTCGCGCAGTCAAGCGCAGACTAGCGACAAGCAACAACTAACGATAAACTACTCTCTGGTCAGAGATTCTGTCATGCCTCGCCCATCGCCGGCAAAGCAGACGTCTTACAAACTCCACAAGACCAACAAATTATACAGAAAGTAAACATCCTCTAACCGCTAACAGGTTGCACCCATTTATTCCATATCATTCTCGTTTCACCACCACTTTGTTCTTTCCCTCTACATTTTAATTAGTGTCAAAGTACATCACTTACTCCATGTTCCTCCTCATTATAGCATAGGATTATCAGATATCAAATCTGTAACAAGGAAAACCTGAGGGATCAGTTTGTAGACAATTAAGCATACTACCTTGTTCTCTCATCAAAACGGTTTATTCACCCCACCACAAGCCTCATGTTCATACTTTAATCCTCTCAACACTTACACCGAAATACGGCGGGTATATCCTCCGTCAGTTTTAGGTATCAATCTTCCGACAATGTCTTATCCATATACGTAATCTGTCCCACTACCCCACTTTAATGCTGCCTTGTTCCGTCCGGTGTGGGTATTTTAAACGCTTTAGAATCAAATGTAAAATGTTCACAAAGCAATATCGCGTCATATTGAAGACAGCAAGGGAAAAACGTAGGCTTTAGAATTAATGACTTGAGATAAAATTCTCTTGCTTTGTCCGATATCTTGAATTAATTAAATACGTCTTACCTTTATGAAACTGACTCATCAGGCACAGAAGTCGTTGTTGGGGAGCGGAAAAGTTTGATGACGCAAAACGACATTTTATGTTGGGTTTCAACGCAAATAATGATTTGAATGACAATAACAACGGCGACCGTACGGCGCGCGATCTTTGCGTCATCAACCAATCATTTACAACTAATTTACATGCTGGAAATACGTCAGTTTTTTTTCACTAGTAGAGAATGGTGGTGTCACACTATTTTAAACAAAATGTAATGGAATTTTAAGCGTTTATTTTTAATTTCTTTAGCAATAACGATAAAAAAAACCAGAACCTTCTCACCCGGAAGCCCTGACAGGAAGAAGAACGATAGATAGATGCACATAGCATTTTAAAACAATAGAGGAACGAAAATGCCAAAGATAACTAACTGAATACACGAAACAGACAAGCTTTCATCAGTACAATCAAGTCTTTGACTTTGAGACATAGTGATTTCTTACGGTACCCACCGAAAACTTTGAGTTTTCAGCCAGTGCTACCATACACCATTATGGTGTGTTTTCAGCAACATGTAGTCGGTCCAGTGCTTTACGAAACAGAGACCAAAACAAAATGCAGATTCTACGAGGCAGTACATGAAGTAAAACTGTTGGAGTCGTAGCTACCAGCTGACGCACAGAGAGGTTCGTAAACGCAGCCGCATACCATTTGTTTCTACCACTACTGTCCCTTTGCGTGCCGCTAGGGAGTTCTGCTTTGCATTCCAAAGCTCGGCAATGGTAAGGCGGTTTAAACTGATTCAACAGGAAATCAGAGGTCTGCAAATTTGATTTGTGGGACAGTTGGTTTAGTAAACGACCGGCGCTGTTCCGGCGGGCAGTTTCACGGTGAGGTAGTAGGCACGCCTATACGGTGGGGGCATTGACGTAGAACCGTCCGGCCCCCTAAATCGGGACGGGCAGCTGGCTTCGGCATTCCGTATGCAGGCAGCAGGGCCTGGCGCGTGCGGGCGTCGATGCGAATAAATACGCGAGCGGGGCGCGCGTGTCCGGTCCGGCCGGTAGAGGCGCTGGCAGCAGCGGAATGCCGCAGACTAATTGGCCGTCCGCAGGAATGCACGCCGGCGGGCGTCCACCGCGGGACAGCGGAGTGCGGCGGCTGGGGGCGGGGGAGGGGGAGGGGTGCTCGCTCTTCATCGGCTCGCGGTCTGTCACGCCGGCATTAGCGCAGGCGGCCGCTCTGTTAGGTACAGCAGCTGCGCGCACTGCCTGTGACGCCCGTCTCAAAAGAGCTGTTTGTACGAGTGACACAGTTAACGTGACAAGTGAAACTGCCTGCTGGTCGAATCCGTAACAACGATTAATGCGATCAACCTACTATACAAACATTATTCAATTAAGTCAATTCCGACCGCCACAAAACGACAGGAAGGCAAAAATATTTTTTTTTTAAAAAAAAGATTAGTCAGGTGCGAATGAGACTCCGACACTGATGTTCCTGTTGGAATTTAATTATGTATATATAGACGGCTCATATAATCCGTCAATCGAGAATCTGGACCAGTTTTGACTGTTATCTGCACTGATACTGGAGAGATGTCGGTCCTAGGGACTGCAATATTTCCGATGGATTCCAGTATTTCTGTGACTGTTTCAACTTCAGTAAAATAAATGTGACACAATATTCTGCAGGAGGCAGGCGAGCATTATTACAGTAATCAGTAGCTCTCCATTCAGGCTGACAGGGTCGCAATTTTAAAAGTCAAACATGACTCTAGGAAAGACTTTATTTCTTACATGATGCGTTTCGGAATTTATCTATCATTAGGTATCTACTACACGTAGATATGGCGTTTCAAATAGTATGTGAAAGGTACATTTTCAGATTACTCTATGGCCGTGTCTTTTGAATGCATTGACTTACCAGATAATGTTGTAAGTAGGCTGTTTAAGTTCTAAAATAGTATGTGAAAGGCACATTTTCAGAGTAGTCTATGGCCGTGTCTTTTGAATGCATTGAGTTACCAGTTAATGTTGTAAGTAGGCTGTTTAGGTTTTTATGTTGGTAACGCCACGTAGCGCTCTGTATGAAAATCATTGGCTGTGCTGTGTGCAGTATGTGGCTGGTTGGTATTGTAGGAATATTCGCTATTGTAGTGTTGGGCAGTTGGATGTGAACAGCGCGTAGCGTTGCGTAGTTGGAGGTGAGCCACCAGCAGTGGTGGATGTGGGGAGAGAGATGGCGGAGTTTTGAGAGCGCATGATCTGGACGTGTGTCCATCAGAGGCAGTAATTGTGTATGACTGGATATCATGAACTTGAACATTATTAAAGTAAATACATTGTTTGTTGTTTATCAAAATGCCTTCTGTTGTTAGAATCTTTTATTTAGCTGGCAGTATTGGCGCTCGCTGTATTGCAGTAGTTCGAGCAACGAAGATTTTTGTTAGGTAAGTGATTAATGAAAGGTATAGGTTATTCTTAGTCAGGGCCATTCTTTTGTAGGGATCATTGAAAGTCAGATTGCGTTGCTCTAAAATATTGTGTGTCAGTCTGGTGATGATCAGAATAAGTAAGCTGGCCGTGGTGGCCAAGCGGTTAAAGGCGCTACAGTCTGGAACCGCGTGACCGCTACGGTCGCAGGTTCGAATCCTGCCTCGGGCATGGATGTGTGTGATGTCCTTAGGTTAGTTAGATTTAAGTAGTTCTAAGTTCTAGGGGACTGATGACCTTATAAGTTAAGTCCCATAGTGCTCAGAGCCATTTGAACCAAGATTAACTGGCGCAGTAAAAGCGTTCAACAATAGTTGAGAGAAAACTGTTTGAGTACGTTGAGTTTTGTTCAGCTGTATGAAAATCAAATAACGTAGAACTTTACCAGCACAGTCATTCTTAATTTTTGAAAAGGGACGTTTCAATGTGTATTACAGCGCCATTTAAAATGTGACATTAATTCGAACCTGATACGGATACCTGTTCTTGAGAAAAAGGTAATCAAACGGACGGCCAGTCTGGTAACATATGACTAATACATTTTTTCGTGTGACAGAATTAAATATTTATACTTTTCGGGTTTTTTTCATTTGGTTGTACTGCAAAACCTACCTTCCTGTGGAATTTTGTGATTCTAGGACAACGTGAAGTACCCTATAGATTTTGATGAGTGATGCCGATATTAAAATAGGTGACGTAAATAGCCATGACTTTTGATTTCATTGGCTTAGAAACGTCAGTTCTAAACGTGGCCAAGGGACTATAGACCTCAGTATGTGACATAAATTTCAAAGTGATACATCTACCCGCTCCTGAGAAAAAGGGACTTTAACAGTCAAATAGAGAGACAGATAGACAGACAGACAGACGGACAAGAAAGCAGACCTATAAAGGTTCCGTTTCTACTGCCTGAGGCATGAATCCCTAAAAAACACAAACAACATTAATTATAAAATTTTGAATTGTGTACTGAAACCTATCTTGATTGTACTCTTATACCTGCTTTTAATTTTGCTATACAGATAATGAGCATTTGTGAAGTTGCGAGTCAAGAAAGAAAAAATAACGTTTTCTTCCGATATGTACTGAGTTCTTACATATCCTTTTAAAAACGATGTCGAATAACCGACACACATGTTTCAAGAAAAAAAATCTAAATTTCAAACTTTATATATTGAAAGAAAGCTTTGGGAGATTTGCAGACATATGAGCCAAATGGGATAAATAACGAACCTAAAATAATTGAGGAAAGTGCCAACTAATCGACTATTCAGTTTCGTGTGTGATATCTGTGAGACCAAAGACATAACATCAGATCTTCTGAAAAATGTCATCCACACAAGACAGAGAGGGGAGATTAGTGAAATACTGTCGCACAATTCGCTAAATCACTCATGCATTGAAGTTGCTGACAAGAACAATATACAGGTTAATGGTCGAAAAAAAAAATCCTTAGGTTAGTTAGGTTTAATTAGTTCTCAGTTCTAAGCGACTGATGACCTCAGAAGTTAAGTCGCATAGTGCTCAGAGCCATTTGAACCAAGATTAACTGGCGCAGTAAAAGCGTTCAACAATTTGTAATGATCAAGGTGTACCTTGTCCACATACGCATCTACATGACTACGCTGAAATTCACAATTAAGTGCCTTGCAGAAGGTTCATCAAACCATTCATCGAACCACCTTCAAGCTATTTATGTACCGTTTCACTCTCGAAAAGGCGTGCGGAAGAAACGAGCATTTAAATGTTTCTTTGAGAGATCTTATCTCTATTATTTTATAATGACGATCATTTCTCTCTACATATGTGGGTACCAACAGAATATTATCGCAGTCGGAGGAGAAAGATGGTGATTGAAATTTTACGAGAAGATTTTGACACAGTCAAACATGCCTTTGTTTCAGTGACTGCAACCCCCAGTTCACCCTATCATGTCCGTAGCACTCTCTCCCCTATTTCAGGATAGTAAAAAGAAGCAGCCCTTTTTTGAAATTTTCGATGTCCTTCGGCAGTCTCATTGGATGCAGATCCCACACCGCACAGCAATACTCCTGAAGTGGGCTGACAAGCGAGGTGTAAGCAGTCCCTTCAGTAGACTGTTGCACTTGTAAGTGTTCTGCCACTAAATTGCAGACTTCGGGCGAAGTAAGGGTGTAAGGCAGGGTTTTCATCTTCCGCCCCTATGCTTCAGTCAATAAATCGAAGAAGCAATGACGGAATAAAAGATCAGTACAGCAGTCAAGATGAAAGAATATCGTGATAACATTCACTGGTGACATAACTATCCGCAATGAAAGCGAGGGAGAATTACTAGGCACACTGAATGGCATGCTCAGCGTAGAACAGGGACTAAGAGGACACCTAAGAAACACGGAAGTAGTGAGGAATGGCAGAATTGAGATTAGTGACAAACTTAACATCAAATCTGGGGAAAGACGAAGTAGAAGAAATGAAGGAAATCTGCAACCTCTGAAGCGAAATTGAAAACCTACTTACGTTTCAAATCTAGACTTAAATAATAAAATGGGATGGTACTGTTAATCAGAACTCAGGAAGAAGTTGTGATCCAAATGACAATAGATTTATTCATCCTTAACATCACAAGACAACAAAAATGTTGGTACTCACTCCCCAAAACTTCCTGCAACTGCTGGCCTACACCTCTTCCATGAGAACTACCTAACAGCAGAACCTTCATCTTCCTCTTCGACCTTGCAACTTTCCTAGCCACCGTAACTGCTAAGATCTGCTGCACACTTCCCACATCTACAGCCACTAGAGATTCCTCTCCACTAGACTCTGACAGTTGGTCATATCTATTGCAAACGCCAGTAGTAAAACTATCTGAAAATCACCTTCTCCTAGCAGATCTCTTGCCAACAGCCAGCTCCCAATTCCCCCACCCCCTTCTCCCTCCTCATCTTATCTAGCTCCTCCTGTGCGTTGTTCAACTGCACCTGAAGGGCACAGATCTTACACTCCTGCTCCTCTATCAACTTACTCTTGCTACATAACCTGCAGTTCCATGAGAGGATCTCGCCAGAATTCCGACTTGCTTCCCCACTGCATTGCCCCAGTGAAAATACTTCGAACAAGTCTCACACCGCAATCCACTACTCACGAACCTACGGCAAAGCCCACACTTCTCACTCATGGTAAAATTTTACAGTTATTGGAACAAGAAAACTACTTCGTCTAAGTTCCGCTACTACAATAAGAAGATGTTAAAAAACTGACTACAATAATCACAAACTTACTCTACAAGGGAAGTAACTACTATTCCTAACAGTATTAATCAACAACAAAAGAGAATTTAACAAAAGACTAACACAGAAACAAAATCAAACGTCTAATGACACAGTAACGAAGCTGCAAACAGTTCCCAAAAAGTTCATCTGAAATTATTTCACCAGAAAAACCCCAAGAACACCGGTTGAAGACTACTAAAGTTGCTAAATAAACCACTATACACAAACAATTAATTAGTACTTAGCTTTCGATGCACCGCTACAGCTGCAACTGGTCAGCGTGAAATGTAAGCACAGGTAAGAGGTTAAGTTGCTCGCTACGAAACACTCACAAATATCAGGTCACAACACAAGAATGGCAGATGTGAATGAAGAAACCACTAATAAGTCATTTATATAGTAAATATTATCACAAAAACGTTAAAATATCTATCTGAAACCTAAAAATAAATAAAAACTTGGACAGGGATCTCACACGCAGTCTTGACATCAACTCAGCCGCTCATAGCCTGCACAAACTTTACAAGGAAACTCAGTGTCGTTTTTTTACAAACATGTTTACAGCATAGATACAGTGAATTATAATGAATGATTACTCCAAGAATAAAAGGAATAAAAGGGGTTACATTTCTTTGACAAAAATATAATCATATTCTATTACTTAAATAATTTGATAGTATTACAGCAATAATTTTAAATGGTTAATTTTCTGTGTCTAAATCTTTATAATCTTAACTAGTGGTGAAGTGTTGTACAGTATGATGGTGTAGTGTTAATTTCCCACAACCTTTCATGCACTCAAAGTAGCAAGCTGGCCTAGACTACACATTCACTTCAGTCATTATCATTCCATCTAGGTATACTAGTTATTCATGCAACCTAACTGCTATAAAAGGTACGCAAACTACTATACTCCCTAACTAACGCTGGTGTATGCCGTGAATCTCGATGAGTACCAACGTTACCAATCTGCTCGCTGTTCTAAGTGGGATAAAAAAAAACGCGAAATTCTCTTTTTGCTGGAACTGACACAGATTTTTCTCAGGTTGGTGTTCAAATTTTTCAGCTCCAGTTCTTGAAACAAACATAAAAAGCACAAGGTATTATCGACTTTTGACTGCAAAGCTACACACCTTCGGTTCTTCTCTTTCTCACAAACTGATGGTGTGCCTCACTCACTCTGCAAAAACGTACCAAAGTGACTCGCACATTCCGTGCTCACGTCTTATAGTACAAACTATAGTCAACCACTCAGGCACCTGCGAATTACTAGTGAAAGCCCACACGAATATCATCGCACAATAGTGCGAAAACCACAAGTGAGTAACCACAGTGAACCACAACCGCATTAGACGCGATAGCTCATCTGTGTAACCACACTGGAATAAAATATCCCGTTCGCGAGGGTAATCGCACCAAAGGCGACATCCACAGAAAAAAAAAACACACCACAAATACATCGCATAAATGGCGATAACATTAATCAGGCCACAGCGAAGACATATTGCACTGAGCACTGGGTACTGGTCACAAAACACAGTGAAACGCACAAGAAAGTCAACACGCCTTTTGCGTCGACAATACACGACCGTCCTGCAAAATATCTCCAAGAATCTCGCAAACTAATCTCAACGACGCCCTTCTCACACACTGTACTACGAATTATACACCGGATCATACAAGTTCGTGTACTGCGATGCTCACACAATAACAGAAGAAATATTATTGTAGCTGATCTCTAAGATGTTGCGAGAAGAATTCCGTCCCCAATACTTGTGCACTTGTTTCGTACTTGAAGACGTAAAATTCTGTCCTTGTGATGACACCTGTTCTGTAGTTCCGTGCAAACTGCAAAATTGCTATGAGAATACATTAACTCGTGCGAAATAGAACTCAAATAAACAATGAAGTTTCCGTCGTGAAATCGCCACATTTCTATGGTCAACAATTGTAATTTATTCAGCTCTGCGATGACCTACTGTACATCTGTACACTTGATACATGTTAAGGAGAAATACTTGTATAGTGAAATTCTAACAATGCCAACTCTTACGACTACCAGTAATAGGAGAAGTTCCTATGCTAATTACCATGGTGAATCACAAAAAGATCTAAAGGAATGATTCTCATCGTTAAAATTATTATAACTAAGAAAACTTAAGCTACAATGTTTATGTTCGGCTGTCACTGACCATTAAACTGTCTGCGGCTGGTTCAGAAGGTCAGTGCCGTTGGTTAGCATTTCCTTCCGCCTCTCGAACTGGTTTCGGTCCCCGAATCTCAATTTCCTTGATCTGAACTCCATATCCGTTTCCTCCGTTTTTCAATTGTGCCCGTCTTCTATTGCCATTGAAACCGGAGCCATGGTTTCGCCATTCATTGTGGTCCGTAGCCTTCATTCCTCCTTCCATTCCAGCCTCTGTTGCATAGTACACAATTATTGCGGTTCCCATTCCAATCTCATCGATGTTCAACTTCATTACTCTCGAAATTTCCCGACCGCGAATGGTTTCCGTAGGGCGCTCCATTCCGCGCACTTCCGTTCCTATTATTGTAATGGTTATATTGTGGACGCGACAAAGGGCCTGCGACGTATCTGTCAGACTTCCTTCTGTGTTCCCTAATATTTTATGCTCGGAATGCGTAGTCTAATTCGTAAAGTGTGTTACGGAAAGTACCGAGCTCCACATTACAACTGCCAGCTAATACGTGTTGACATGTTGACGGAAATTTGGTGTAACAATGACGGATGATTTCACCAGTAGAGCATGGTACGTCAAGATACTGGTACTTGTCGATCATTGCGTCAAGGAACTTGACTGGACTTTTGTAGCCTGAACTCTCGAAATCTTTGCCAACAATCATCTCGTATTTTATGCACTCATGTGTCTCCTTGGACCAGTAGATATTTAGGAAGCTGTCCTTGAACTGCTGGTAGCTTCTACACGTTGCTGATATTCCGCGCATTTTCTCCGCGACTGACCCTTGCAATCGTCCACAAATAAAGTCCAGCTTGTATTTTAAAAGCCAATTTGGAGGTAGAGAGAGGTCAAATTGTGATATCCAAGTGCGTGGGTGAGTAAAATTACCCTCATCACGGAAATTCTCGAATTTTCGTACTTGTAAGAAAATCAAATGGCGTTTCATCGACAACTTCCGTCCTACGGAATTAATCAGACCTTTGGATGCCCTCGTCCGACGTCCCCACATTTGTGCTCCCTCCTCGGCATCTAGAAAATGCGACGTTCATCTCATCGTGCTAACGGTATGCAGTTATCTGTCACGTCTGTATTCGTTTCTGGTTCTGTTGCCTTCGCGCTCGGCCGTGTTGGAATGTGTTTCCTTAGCTCCTCCTCCAGTTTCTTCTCCACACGCGTGTTGATCGCTTCTTGTTGCGATTTCAACGAAAGGAGAGTCCGGACCTCTTCATACTCGCTCACTGGAGTACGATTCCTCCGAACCAGTCTCTAATTTGCGCAGCTCAGATTCTAATTTGTCCGTGGCCGTTGTAGCATGAAAATCCGTGGCTTCACGTATTTTTGTGTCGATGCGCTGCTCCGCTTCATTTTGCTCCTTTTCCACGCTTTCGACCTTCTTGTTCAAATTTATCACTGCCTCTCGTCCTTGCAATACTATGCGTTTAATGGTTTTCGACGCTACAGCTGCTACCCGTCTTGCCAAAACTGCAACTGTCTTGGCGCTCTCTGCCTTCTGCTTGGCATCATGTGCAATATTTAAATTTTTCATTGCTTTGGTGTTTACTTTCCGTAGGTTTTCCTGGAGTTTATTTGCGATTGACTTGTGTGCCTCTCGCATCTGATTTACCTGAGTAACGATGTTTTTTTATTTCCATTTCTCCTCCATTCCTTTTAGTCCATCAAGTTTCTTCTCAATTCCCATTAAGAATGCCACCAGATTGAAGACCTCTTCCTTTTCCTCAGTATCGTGATCGACCGAACTCATACATGATTTCTGTGGTGTTGTATCTGCATCATTACGTTCTCATTCCACCCTGTCTTCTCTGTCCGGATTTCTAATAAGCATCGGCATCGATTTGTTGTGGTGCGCACACATCCTCTATCACACCCCATCTGACACTGTCCGTCCAATCAAGAAAAACCATATCGCTTTCGTCTCCCTGATTTCCTTGTTGCATGACACCATTGTTGCTAACACCATTCAAGAGCAACGCCTCCCTACGTTAAAACTGTGCCTCAACCGTTATATTGCCCTCTTCCTCCATGACGTATGCTTTATTTTCCCGCTCCCAGTCTACTTGTCTAGCCCTACTTCTCGATATCATTCAAATTCTTTATCAACAACATACTTTAATTACCTGTGTAACACGTGGACAAACGCATTATCTAACTCACAAGACGTAAGCAGTACAGTAGAATGACAACAGTACACTAGATTCAGAATCCAAAACAACAAAATACAAAGAAAATACAATAGTAAACACCACAAAAATAATGCGACAACGCCATTAGCAACTACGAGAAATCGGTCTAGATGTGACACAGACGTCGCTGACACAAATGGGCTGTAAATAAAACAAATATACAGATAAACAACACAATCACAGAATCAAATATCTGCATCATACTAATGAGCCATATTTTTCTTTTTTCTTTTGTTTTTTTATTTCCTCATAATGTGGACCTGTTCGGGAAGTACGCAAACTGACAGCATTATAGAAGTGCCAAAGACCAAGATCCTGGCAGCGGTTCACCAATTGAAAACCCTCTACTTCCGTTTCAAATCTAGACGTTAATAATAAAATGGGAAGGTAAGGTTAATCAGAACTCAGGGAGAAGTTGTGATCTAAATGACAATAGATTTATTCAGCTTTAAAATCACATGACAACGAAAATGACTAAAGAAACGTCACACAAACATTTTTATTTGACAAACGCTTTCACAAACAAGGGGTCTATGGTGGACAAAGTGATCAGCTGGGATCGACACACGACACTAACCGAAACACTAATCGCTTTATCTGACTTCATACACGTGAGTCTAGGTTATGGCACAAAAACTACGCCACCATCAAGCATCTATACTCTACTATTCCTACAAACGAAATCTGTGGTTCGAAAGAACAGGTGCTGAGAAACATATATTTGAGCCCTACGCCATAGCAGCGAATACTTTAGGCTTCTGCTGGTCAGGCGTCACACCACGATGCATTCAGCGACTGAAGTCTTCGATGGGCGCAATCTGTCATTAATGGCGCGCGCCCGAAAACTGCAAGTACGCGTTCTCGCGTTCGCTTAATTCGGAACGCTGGTACTTTCCTATGAGCCTCTGAAACCCCGGTGGATTCCAGTGTGCTGTTGGATCCATTTGCTGCTCGGCCAAACAAATTTGACTCTGTTCCACGACTATGCGTGACGGAATATGTGAAATGTTTAGACGGTCGACTCAAGACAAATAATTACTCCCACGCATCACTCGTGTGTGTGATGCTAGAAGCAGTACCTCTGACGGTTCAGAAGGTGACTGGCATGCTCACAGTTGTTTTGTCGGCTTCTTGCCTAACAACGCCCCATCCTCTGTTGTATTGCCATTCTACAACGTGCTGGTCATTGCAGCGGCGACTTCTTGGCGCTAGTTAGTCTACCTGCACACGGCTGCCTCCCAATCGGCGCCAACTAACGTGCCTGCACAATGAGACTGCGGAACTCGGCCATTCGGAAATGTTTCCACCCAGGTTCTGCAGAAAAAAACGCCATTCCCTCGACCCACGTCAATGTCCTTTTTTACTGCCGTCGTATAAGTCAGCACCCTATTCCTTTGAACGCTGGTAAAGCTTACGGTTATTCCTTCCATAGAGCACGCAAGTAAGAGCATTAACTACTGCCCACCATTTCATAATGATGTATGAAGTCAAAATTGCAATAAAGATCATATTCCCTAAGTGTGGTGTCACCGCCAGACACCACACTTCCTAGGTGGTAGCCTTTAAATCGGCCGCGGTCCGTTAGTATACGTCGGACCCGCCTGTCACCACTATCAGTGATTGCAGACCGAGCGCCGCCACACGGCAGGTCTCGAGAGACTTCCTAGCACTCGCCCCAGTTGTACAGCCGACTTTGCTAGCGATGGTTCACTGACAAATTACGCTCTCATTTGCCGAGACGATAGTTAGCGTAGCCTTCAGCTACGTCATTTGCTACGACCTAGCAAAGCGCCATTACCAGTTACTATTGATGCTGTAAAACATGTACCGTCAAGAGCGATGTTCACCAATAATGGATTAAAGTTAAGTATTCGAGCAACTACGTACGTTTTTTGTTAGTCTCATTTCCTTGACCTGTTCCAGACCTCACGCCAGCCTGCGTGAGCTCAAACGCGTGCCTTTCGGCTTCCTCTCATAGTGGGTTGGCTGTCTTGCCAATCCACAGCACTAAGATCATGCAGTGTCATAACACTGAATCCGAAGTGACAGTGCCTTCAATCTCTTAAAATAATAGGACAGATCTAGTAAGGACATAATAAGTAGACTTGTAAAGGCGAAGAGGGAATTTCTGGCCTAGAGAAGTCGTCTACTACTATCAAACTTCAGTCTGAATCTGAGGAAGAAATTGCTAAAAATTTACGTATCTAGTACAGTATTGTATGGCAATGATTCATGCATTGTGGGAAAACCAGAAGATTAGACAATCGAAGTGTTTGGAATGTTGTGCTACAGATGGAGGCTGAAATTAGGGACATGACTAATTTGAGTCTACTAGAGGGACCTGTGGAAAGTAAATACTGTAAGGTAAGTCAGTGATTGTAATACATCGAACAAAAATTGAGAGACAGATATTGGTACTACTGAGAACTTCGTGTGGAGCGAGCAACAGACGTGTCAGAGGGCTGATCACTCCAAACAAATGAAACGTATGAAAAGTTTTGTGGACGAGCTCTATAAATACATTACGATAGTTATGTTAGCATTTTACTGTGGTTCACCAAGAGAGTAACAGATATATGAATCTTATAACATCGATGTATGTATGACACTGACTTAGGGGATTTGAAAAGTAATGTTTACAAATAACGGAACCGAAAAAGGGCAGTTGCGAAGTTGGTGCAGATGAACAAGGAAACATGAGATGAATTATAAAACATCTTTAGAAGTATTAAGAACCAATGTAAAATACAATGACAGCTCAGAGCTGCAACTTCTTCTGCAGATTGCAGTCTTCGTGTACATTGCTTTTTATTTTCCATAGTTCTGAGCATAGATGTACAAATTTCATTTATGGAATGCATAGCTCACTTGTTTGTCCAATTCTGCATTCTTGCAGATAGTAAAAGATAAAATGCCTTTACGGGCGCTAACTTACAAACAGAATTGTATTGCACCACTGCCATCATAAAATAATGAGGCTGAAAGTGAGAGGGAAGCATTTACAGACAAGTATAGTCCACCCAAACTAAAAGTGTTCCACACTTGGTGAACAATACTGGCAGAATCTCTGTCACACCTCGGCAAACAACGGCCGTGCTGACAGAGTTGGTAGTGAGAGTCACAGTAGAAACGCTGACAACTTGCACCGAGTGAGGTACATTGGAGTCCCCAGACACTCCAACAGAACGACGTGCTTCAAAAGTTCTCCTCGCAGGCTCAAACCAGTATCGACTCTCCCTTGAAAGCTGTTGTCTCTTTACTCTTCTTCTCCTTCGCTTACTTTCACTGGATCCACCGCTTTACATTAACCGGCCATTGCATAGCAACGTTACAACGTCGTAGCCTGCATTCTTTTCGTGTCAGTTTATTCATCTTCAAAACCAATTCTTACTGACAATGGTTCGATCGACCTTTGCTCTCTTGACTGCCACGTGCTTATGGACAAAGGCTGGATTCCCATGGGTTCACTATTACCCAACGGCGACCTTGCTGTACCTGTTCCACCTTGCCGTAGTCCTCAAAGAATGGACATTTCTGGTGTCAAAATGTAGCCCCAAGGGCGTAGGAGCTTGAGAGGTCCGTCAAACTGATTTGCAGCTAAGAAATATCTCCAGAAAGACTTCTTCACTTATATACACTAAATATTCCAGAATTCCAACGAAAAATAGCTGCTAAAAAGAGGAACTGGAAGCAGATAGCCGCGGTGTAACGATGCAACGTAAGTCAACTAATAAAGACAAGTCCTCCGTTCAAAATTTTACTCCATTGGGTTCCTTTCGGAGCCGGCTGGTAAAACAGCTCCGTTTTTAGGAGTCGTACGCAATCTTTCAACGAAAGGTCCGTACCTAATGACTGGAAAGCTACACAGATCTTACAAATGCTCACAAAAAGAAATAGGTGTAATTCGATGAATCATGACCCATATCATTACAGCTGATTTGCAGTAGGATTCCGGAACATATACTGCGTTCGAACGTTGTGAATTACGTTTGAAGAAGGAGATCATTCCACAAGGCTGTTTTTTATATAGTTTAATTTGCACTGCTAGTTCCAGAAACTGTCCAATCTCAAGTGCATCTATAATAACAGATATGGATACATCGTCCCCATTTCATCATTAAAATAATTTAAAAGACAGCCTGGTGACATAATGTCCTTCTTCAAAATTATCGAGGCTGTGGCGTCCACTAATAAGAAGTTGAGAAAATAATGGACTACAATCCATGGAAACGATCTATTGACTCAGTAACATGGATTCGGCAAGTACCGTCCTTGTGCAACACAACTAGCTCTTTTCTCTCACGAAGTAATGAGTGCTATCGGCAGGGTTTCTAACAGATGATTCCAAATTTCTGGATTTACAGAAGGCTTTTGATACCATTCGTCACACGCGGATTGTAAAAAAACTGCGTGCCTTTCGAATAAGGTTTCATTTGTGCGACTGGATACGTGATTTCCTGTCGTAAAGATCAAGGTTTGCTGTCGTTAACGGAAAGTCATCTACTGAAACTGAAATCGTATCTGTGGTCCCCAACGAAGAGATGTAAGCCCTCTGCAGTTCTTAATTTATGCAAAATATTTAGGAGGCAGTCCAAGTAGCCCTCTTAGATTGTTTGGAAATGATGCGATAGTTTACCATCTAGTGAAGGCCTCTCACGATCAAAGGCAATTGCAAAATGTGCCTTAGACATGATTTCAGTTAAATGGTACATCACACTAGTTTAAAGAATATAAACTGAACTAAATACCTGCAGATTACAATTTAGAACAGCTAATACTGGAACGGTAATACAGAAATTGTTGTGGGGAGGGCGAATAAAAGTCTGAGTTTTATTGCCAGAACACTTAGATGTTGCCACAAATCCACTAAACGAATTGCTTACACTGCTATTGACCGTCTTATTGTCGAATATTTTTATGTGGAATTGGGTCCCTAATTCGCATTATTGACGGAGTTCATCAGAAAAGTTGTAAAGAAGGACAGCTCATTTTATACTATTGTAAAATGGGGGAGTGAGTGTCACGGATATAATAAGATGTCCAGGCTGGAAATTTCACAGAATTCCAAGCACTAACATTCTCTTTCGACGACTAAAATAATTTATTGATTCCAACACACATTGATATAAACCTGCACTGGAATATACACTCCTGGAAATGGAAAAAACAACACATTGACACCGGTGTGTCAGACCCACCATACTTGCTCCGGACACTGCGAGAGGGCTGTACAAGCAATGATCACACGCACGGCACAGCGGAAACACCAGGAACCGCGGTGTTGGCCGTCGAATGGCGCTAGCTGCGCAGCATTTGTGCACCGCCGCCGTCAGTGTCAGCCAGTTTGCCGTGGCATACGGAGCTCCATCGCAGTCTTTAACACTGGTAGCATGCCGCGACAGCGTGGACGTGAACCGTATGTGCAGTTGACGGACTTTGAGCGAGGGCGTATAGTGGGCATGCGGGAGGCCGGGTGGGCGTACCGCCGAATTGCTCAACACGTGGGGCGTGAGGTCTCCACAGTACATCGATGTTGTCGCCAGTGGTCGGCGGAAGGTGCACGTGCCCGTCGACCTGGGACCGGACCGCAGCGACACACGGATGCACGCCAAGACCGTAGGATCCTACGCAGTGCCGTAGGGGACCGCACCGCCACTTCCCAGCAAATTAGGGACACTGTTGCTCCTGGGGTATCGGCGAGGACCATTCGCAACCGTCTCCATGAAGCTGGGCCACCCTCCCGCACACCGTTAGGCCGTCTTCCGCTCACGCCCCAACATCGTGCAGCCCGCCTCCAGTGGTGTCGCGACAGGCGTGAATGCAGGGACGAATGGAGACGTGTCGTCTTCAGCGATGAGAGTCGCTTCTGCCTTGGTGCCAATGATGGTCGTATGCGTGTTTGGCGCCGTGCAGGTAAGCGCCACAATCAGGACTGCATACGACCGAGGCACACAGGGCCAACACCCGGCATCATGGTGTGGGGAGCGATCTCCTACACTGGCCGTACACCACTGGTGATCGTCGAGGGGACACTGAATAGTGCACGGTACATCCAAACCGTCATCGAACCCATCGTTCTACCATTCCTAGACCGGCAAGGGAACTTGCTGTTCCAACAGGACAATGCACGTCCGCATGTATCCCGTGGCACCCAACGTGCTCTAGAATGTGTAAGTCAACTACCCTGGACAGCAAAATCTCCGGATCTGTCCCCCATTGAGCATGTTTGGGACTGGATGAAGCGTCGTCTCACGCGGTCTGCACGTCCAGCACGAACGCTGGTCCAACTGAGGCGCCAGGTGGAAATGGCATGGCAAGCCGTTCCACAGGACTACATCCAGCATCTCTACGATCGTCTCCATGGGAGAATAGCAGCCTGCATTGCTGCGAAAGGTGGATATACACTGTACTAGTGCTGACATTGTGCATGCTCTGTTGCCTGTGTCTATGTGCCTGTGGTTCTGTCAGTGTGATCATGTGATGTATCTGACCCCAGGAATGTTTCAATAAAGTTTCCCCTTCCTGGGACAATGAATTCACGGTGTTCTTATTTCAATTTCCAGGAGTGTAATAGAGATATCCAACCTCGCACAGAAAGATTTGCGTGTTCGTTTGTCCCATGTTCTATTCGATAATGGAACGCTCGAGAAAGAATCACGAAGTGTTTCTGTGCATCCTTTGGTGGACTGAAAAGTAATCATATATATGTGGATGAAGATGAAGCGGTATGCTTTCTGTCCCACGAACTGGACTGGACTGAAGAATGGAAATGGAGAACATTCTAAATGACTTTCTTCCATAAAAGCGTTTTCAGTATTAGTGTGGTCTTGGTACTCTGACGCATGTCTCTAGGAAAGTTCCAAATGCTAAACTACGAAGCAAATGTTTCGAACTTTCCTTACTAGATGACGCATGGTCTTCGTAGCAAGCATTGTTTCTCAGTGGAGTTCCAAGTTCCATGCAGCAAGGTCTCCTCCACTTAGCGTGTAATGTGTTGAAGACATAAAACATAAATTTTGTTGGGTATGCACATTACTTTCGAATTATAGAGAAACTAGGAAAGGTAAGCAAGGCCTTTCCTTCGCAAGATTTAGAAAAGACTGTTATGTAAGCTAAAGCTATGAACTCACTCCTTGTGATAATAATCCACACAATACACTGTTTTTATTTCAAAGATGCTGCTAAAGCACTGTTGTCAAGGTCTCCAAATGAGATCTCCAAATTCAGTATGTTTATTTGAAATGACTACATAAACATTCTCAGTCTGCAATTGAAGAATGAAAATATGTCAACGTATCCTAAAGAGCAAAGACCGTGGTAGATGTAGATCAGGCAGTACTTTATCTTAGAGAACACATATTTCTATAGTTGCAAAATTGAAAGATCTGTTGACAATGGTGCTATTTCTTCTTCAACAGCACAGGGATTTTTGCAAACGGTTTTGCTGCATCTGATGCCAAGAATGGATTTGTATAAGAAAAGGCAGTTAATACAGAGAGATCTTTTCTCTTGAAAATAGTTATGCCATTGCAAAAAAATTAAAATAAATGTGAATCTGTTCTAGCTAAAATATTACTGTTGTATTTCTGCAGTTGTATTAGCACAAATAAAATATAATGTCTATTTATGAATCTCACATGATTACTGGCCCTTAAAACCAGATCCCTTGTACGGCACTTAAAACATCCTTAATAAATGATTTACTTTCTCATTTGTGTCATTATTTTTTTGCAGTGATGAGGGAGCACTATAATTGTCTTTTCAGAATGCATTCTCAAGTTTTTCGATAGAAATAAGCAATGTACAAAAAGAGATACATTGTTTTTCGATTCTCCTGACATGTGAAATTTGGCACTTAAAACCTTTCCATTTTCACTCTTCGGTTGTATGCAGTGTCTGCTACAGAGGCTGAAACCAGATCACACGTAAGCAGAAGTACTTGTATATTATCTTATTTTATCCCTATCCGTGCTACCACATGTACACAATTTTGTTGCAGAGCGCAGAACAGCTACAAAGTCACAGAGCCTGTTGAGATGCTGTACATAGTGCAGAGAAAGGGAATGACTGGATAAACAGCAAAAGAAATAAACATAAGAATAAAGCTTGCGTGATTGCTTTGGGTAAAATAAACATGATTTTCCTAAGTAAGTTTATGATGTTCATGAGAAGGAAAGCTTAACATCAGCATTTGGTAGGTTTTGGCCTAAGACTCTACAGTGAAAGTTTAACGTTCGTTGCTCAGCAACCATTGGAGATGTACTCTTGAGAAATTCTTGGAAAGAGAAAAATGAAAGGCATAAATCAGAGAAAGGGCTAGAACACGTAATTGTGGCGACTGAGGAAATGAAATATTGGTGGGAAGGGCATGTAGCCAGAGAACTATGCTAGATACAAGACGACAATGTCATGTACTTAGAAGGTATTTAGGAGAGACATACTGTGAGAACATGGATGCATATGGGTGAAGATCGAATTGTATGCGAAAGTGTACAAGAGATATTCACTGACTAGTGGCTGGCGAATGTTTAATTAAGATAATGAGCAAATATGACGTATTAAAATAGTTTGAGGCAGTCTCTTGTCAAGTCGAGAGTTATGAGGACAGGAAATAAAGACGTATAACATGCTCATCAAGGGATCACAAATTTAGCATTGGAGGGCAGCGTGGAGGGTAAAAATCGTAGAGGGAGACCAAGAGATGAATACACTAAGCAGATTCAGAAGGATGTGGGTTGCAGTAAGTACTGGGAGATGAAGAAGCTTACACAGGATAGGGTAGCATGGAGAGCTGCATCAAACCAGTCTCAGGACTGAAGATCACAACAACAACAACAAAATGCTCATGAGTACCCGGTAATGACACATCTGCAGCAGCAGTAACTAAATAGCCATACGTCACTTTTGTGGGCTGAGATAATTTCTCCTGTCTACACTCTGAAATGTTTAAAGGTCGAATGATATTTTATTTGTTCACGATAACATACACAATCCCAATACCCTTTGGAATTGTGTCAAATGTTAATTACACTACTACTTTTACTCTGTACTTTTGAGTGCCAGACTGCGCGTAATATGTGTATCACAGAGACAGGTAAATTGTATATATTCAGCAAGAGGAAAGAAAAGGAGAGGAGGGAGTCCATAGAAGAGATGATGATACAAGGGAGGTGGGAAAGAGATAGCGACTAAGATTATATGCACGATACATTATATCCATGTGTGCGTGCCTGTGTGTTTGTGTGTGTGTGTGTGTGTGTGTGTGTGTGTGTGTGTGTGTGTGTACTTGTAATTCTCTCTAAAGTCGTCCACCACTTGGAAGGGAAATAGAGCCTAGAAAAGAACAAGCTAGACTGAACAATGCCGGAACAAGCTTTTATTCTTCCTCTACCAGTCAGACTTTAGAACCGGTATTGGCTGCCGTAAGGAGAGAGGGACCGGCATTCGAAGCTGCTTCAAACGCATGTGTTCCGAGACGGCCGGAAGCGGTGGGCTTACAGCTCTATTGATCTCCACGCTAACAGAGCTACACCGGAGAGCGAAACTGCCTCCCATTCGAGGTCCCGCGGTAAGAAACGTCTGTCGAGAGGGATTTGAGCAGAAAGCGGGAACACTGCTAGATTTTGGGTCCTTTGTGAGTCGTATGCGGAGCCCGGCACTCGCCAAACCGTGCCACCAAGTGGTATGTAGCGTTAAATTCAGTGCGCACATTACCTTTCTTATAGATTTCAGCTCCTCTGTCACGAAAGTAATTTTCATACGGTAAGTTCTGTAAGACCATTACTGTTCACTGTATTTTCAGTGTGATTCATTTATAATATTACAAACATACATGATTGATGGGGGAGTGTGAATGTATCAATCGGAGGTGAGGGACTCTGGTACGGAAACACAGAATTTAAAGTTATAATCGAAAATCGTTAAGACACTTTGACAGTGGAATACATGTACGGGTACTGCTGTTGCTAAGGTCAAATGATATGCACCTTTCGTAGTTGGTAGTATGGACCAAAACAAGAAATAAATTCGTAGTAAAATAGGGCACTGAAGTGGATACGGTAAGAGCTAAGAGCAATTGTTCGTCTTCGGTACTGTACAACATATCTTCTCTACTGCAAGTTTTTTGCTTTCTATATTTCAGGATGAGATGGTCTCGTACAAGACAAGCAAAAAAATCCAATAACCATGGGTCTATAATGCACACCTTAAGAGATATGGACACGTTTAGTAAAAGAGATGTATTTCACAGTATCCAAGAAGAACAAGTGCTAATAGCTCTTAAGGTATGCAACTTATTACTCAAATTTACTAGACTTTTTCCTTATTTTGGCCCATGCCACCACCAGTGAAAGTTGCATGCTCTGCTATCTTAGCAACAAGAGCACCGATACATGTATTCCACTGTTAGATGTATCAGAACGATTGCTGATTATAGCTTTAGAGTCGGTCGTTTCTGTACCAAGGTCCCTTTCCTCAAATAGATACATTTACCCTCCCCTATCATCCCTCAAAGTCTATCATAACATCACGCAATCACACTGCATAAAATGGTGACCCGAACCGGTTTCGCACGGCAACTCTTAAGTATCTACGACCAGACGAACTCTCTGGCGTAGCTGTGAAAACTTGTACACAGCTTGTTCTCGGCCAGTCAGTCAGAGTGTAATCAATATTCTACGAAGTTTATGAGATTAACTTTCACAAACATATAGTAAAACGTCGCGGGCGACTTTAATAGACCGCGCGGGATTAGCCGAGCGGTCTTAGGCGCTGAAGTCATGGACTGTACCGCTGGTCCCGGCGGAGGTTCGAGTCCTCCCTCAGGGATGGGTGTGTGTGTTTGTCCTTAGGATAATTTAGGTTAAGTAGTGTGTAACTTAGGGACTGATGACCTTAGCAGTTAAGTCCCATAAGATTTCACACACATTTGAACATTCTTTTTACTTTAATTCATAATAGTTTAGCCTATTTACATGCCATATTAAGATTTAGATATACAAACATTCCTTGTGAATCAGTCTGTCTATTAGTGGAAATCGTATCCGAGTTCCTACAGCAGTTCCGGAGATTAGCCTTCACATATAGACAGAAAAAACGTGTCCGAAGACATTAATGGATGTACATAAGACAACATAAGCAACTAATATGTTTCAAAACGCCGCGCATAAAAACGTGATTTTTCGATGCCATGCCTGGGGTTCTGTTGGTGAAACAAACGTAGGGTGAAGTGTTTCGGATAGCTATTGAGCTGGGGACCTCTTGTATACTCAAAAGAAGGATCGCCTTTGTGTCGCTGTCCTACAGGCTCAAAGTATGAGTATTGTACATATCCTCCGGCTTAGGTAAATGGAGCAAATCGATTGGTTATTTTTGCATTTGTTATGGTCTGCGACTGGCCTAATGGAACGGAGGCACCATTACTTCATAATTTGTTCCACGGAAAACTCCCAAAAAAAGGCATTTCCACTGTATTTTCGTCGTTACCAGCGGGCCAAAACTCAGCCGAGATTCCAGGATGGCTATGCACAGAAAATCAATGAAATTTTTACTATATGTTCCTAAGATCGCGATCTCGAATAAACTTGAAAATTTTCTTGAGATCTTTAACCATTCTCAACATACAGAGGTTCAAATGTACCCTACTTCTAAACGTAAAATCCATTATGAGGCGAGATCTAAATTGTAAATAACAGCATCAAATTTCTCTAATTTTAACGGTATATTCCTTGGACATTGATCTAGACGAGCCATCTCCCCGTTTTCAGAAATTATCAGACTTTATCGAGTAACATCCAAAAACTTGTGTCTTGGATATCAAAACACAGCCGCGGATTCCAAGACGGCTATGCCCAATAATGGCTACAATTTTCGCTATATATTCCACAGATTGCAATGTTGAACCACCTTGAAAAATTTCTTTATAGTTTTATTAGTTTCCGAGATCCGGAGGTTCAATATTACGCTATTTGTTCCCCCACACCCCCACCCATGTTGTAGTACTGATGCATTTTGCATTTAAAATCAAGTGTGAGGTGTAATTTAGTTCTGCATTATTTAAATTTCACATAAGTGAACGATCTAAATTTAACTGACTAATACATTTTTTTTTCTTATGAGTTGCATGCAGCAGGCTAAAGGAGGAAACCAGGAGAAAATGTTTCCGTCGGAGCACAAAAAATGCGAATATGTTTCTGTTCCTTTTAAAGACAAGTGGGTACCAGCCGTTTATCTTCCTTAGCACCTTTAAAAACTTTCCAAGAAATATTGGCGTATAGCCTTTCACTACAAGTAGGGAAATTGGTTGTCAGTCGTCCTGTACGACTCTTGTGTCTTTCTTCTGGGTAAGGCCAGTTCCGCCACCACGATAACTGCTCTTCGCGCTCATTTATGCTGATTGAGAAGCAGACAGTGGCAAAGAGTCATGAAGTAATATATACTGGAAGATAGGAGACTGTGAATGTGTCATAGAAAGAAAGAAGGAGACAAAGGCAGTGTAGGAGAAAGAGAGGGACACTGTGGCAGTGAAAGGTAGTTGACAGTGACAGAACATTGCTATGAGAAGAGTGAAGGAGACGGTGCAGGAAAGAAAAAGAGAATGCGGAAGTAGGTGAGAGCTAGCGACAATGAGAGACAGAGTATATGATAGTGCATGGGAAGCCGGGTTATAGTATGGTTACACCATTGTTGAACAGTGTCGGGGAACAGTCACATCCGTAGATATCTGGAGCCATCCATAGGGAGCAATTTAAAGTAAACCACACATACCATAAAATGTGGAGTGTGCGTGTGTCTGGTGTGTGTGTGTGTGTGTGTGTGTGTGTGTGTGTGTATGTGTGTGTGTGTGTGTGTGTGTGTGTGTGTGTGTGTGTGTGTGTGCGTGTATGTGCATGGTCCACTTTTCCTAGGCTACGGGACCTATGTCGACCAAACTTGGTACACTTACCCCTAACTGTCGGGCAACAATCGCTGTGGGGGTAAGAAACACGCACGTGTCATAATTCACGAGATATGACGTGATGAACAATGATATTTGCTATTAACTCTAATGGCAGAATTTTGCAGGCAGTGTCCACATATGTCGCTGAATGCACCTACTAAATTACACTCATGCTCATAAATTAAGGATAATGCTGATACATGATGAAACAACGCTCTGGTGAGCAGTTTTCGGGTTTAAATCACATCGGTGTATGACCTTGCAATGCATTTGACCTGCGGGCGTCGCGCGGAGAAGCTGGCAGCAATCCACATACACAGAGGTGTGTTGGTGCATGTCAAAGTACAGTGCAGCGAGTAAGTGTGCAGACGTTTTCAGATATGCTAATGGTGACTGTGTGTTTAAAATGGCAGAAAGAACACATATTGATGACGTTATGAGGGTTAGAATACTAGAGCGACTGGAGGCTGGTCAAACACAGCAGGTCATAGCACGGGGCCTCCGTGTACCACGAATTATTATCTCAAGATTATGGCAACGATTCTAGCAGTGAGGAAACGTGTCCAGGCACTACAGTACTTGACGTCCACAGTGTATAACACCACAAGAAGACCAACATCTCACCATCAGCACCGGCAGACAGCCATGGAGATCTGCAGGTAGCCTTGCTTGGGACCTTACCGCAGCCACTGTAACAGTTATCTCCAGACACACAGTCTACAGACGATTGAACAGACATGTCTTATTCGCCCGGAGACCTGCAAGATGCATTCCACTGACCCCTCGTCACAGGAGAGCTCGTAAAGCCTGGTGTCAAGAACACAGTATAGGGTCATTGAAACAGTGGTCCCAGGTTATGTTCATGGAAGAGTCCAGGTATAGTCTTGACAGTGATTCTCGCCGGGTTTTCATTTCACGTGAACCACGAACCAGATACCAACCTCTTTATGTCCTGGGAACGGGCCTGCATGGGAGTCATGGTTTGGTGGTGTGGGGTGGGATTATGATTGGTGCACGTACACCGCTGCATGTCTTTGACAGAGGAACTGTAACTGTTCATGTGTATCGGTACGTCATTTTGCACCAGTCCTTTTCAGGGGTGCAGTGGGTCCCACCTTCCTCCTGATGGATGATAACGTACGACCCCACCGAGCTGCCATCGTGGAGGAGTACCTTGAGACAGAAGATATCAGACGAATGGAGTGGCCTGCCTGTTCTCCACACCTAAACCCCATCGAGCACGTCTGGGATACTCTTGGTCGACGTATCGGTGCACGTGTTCAAACCCCTAGGACACTTCAGGAGCTCCGACAGGCACTGGTACAAGAATGGGAGGCTATACCCCAGCAGCTGCTCGATCACCTGATCCAGAGTATGCCAACCCGTTCTGCGGACTATATACTTGTGCGTTGCGATAATATCCCAAATTGATGTCGGGGTACATGCGCACGAAACAGTGGCGTTTTGTAGCACTTGTGGTTCAAATGGCTCTGAGCACTATGGGACTCAACTGCTGTGGTTATAAGTCCCCTAGAACTTAGAACTACTTAAACCTAACTAACCTAAGGACAGCACACAACACCCAGCCATCACGAGGCCGAGAAAATCCCTGACCCCGCCGGGAATCGAACCCGGGAACCCGGGCGTGGGAAGCGAGAACGCTACCGCACGACCACGAGATGCGGGCTGTAGCACTTGTGTTTCCAGACGGTTTTCTCAACTTACCACCATTACCTTGGACTTACAGATCTGTGTCGTATTTGTTCCCTATGTGCCTATGCTATTAGCACCTGTTTTCTATAGTACCACGTTGTGTGGCACCACATTCTGCAATTATCCGTAATTTATGAGCATGAGTGTATATAATTGTATGACACATGGATCAGGAGATATAGTGTCATAAACATTATGATCCGTAAAGAAACCCTCGCACCGTACATGACATTTAAATTTATTACGTCTTTGTTCCTCCCTCTATCTGCAACATATTTCGCAGACAATATCCACATACTCTCCTGAATTTTCCTGCAGAAACATAGGTGTCCACCTGCGGCCGCTGCGTCGTATTTCTAAGCTACCCCTGGCTTTCATGTGTCCTTTTGCCTTGACGTTCTTGCAAGTCACTTTGCTGGCCTACCGCGGCCGACTTGGCTCTTATCGTAACCCTTCGGCACGCTACCTCAACTCTGGCCGTCCGTCTGCCTGACATCCTGCTGCATTCTAATCGGCGTTCGCTTAATTAAAAGGCTAGAAATTCAGATTTATTATTATTCTTAAGACTATTGCTTTAAAGGGTGGTCATTCTTTCACAGCACAGTGCCACGTTTCAATTTTTTGTTTTCGTTTCTAATAGAGTACCGGGTTTGTCAGCTAGTGACCAAGTAAAACTATTCCTAGGAAAGGCAGTGTCAGACTGAGATAAATAGAATGAAGCCTCAGAAAGTGGAATCCATCCTCGAAGGTTGTAGGCTGCAAAGCCCTACCGCGACTGATAGTTGAGCACTGCTCCATTGTGTACTACTCTTTCATAATAGAGAAATAGAAAGTATGAAACGAAGAGCAGCAGATTTTGTCACTAGCTTTTTAAATAAGCACGAAAGCCTTTTTGAGTTCCTTATGTAACTCTAGTGGCAGACGCTATAAGAAAAGTGCAGTACAACGAAATGTTGTTTACTGTTAAAATTTCGAGACTGTATGTTTATAGAAGAGTGAACCAGCGTGTTGCTTCCTGCTACGTATGTGTAACGAAAATATTGTGAAGACAAAGTCGGAGGGGTGGCAGATCCCATGGAGATTTACCAACATTGTTTCATCTCACGCAGCATTAGCGAATAAACAGGAGGTTCCCGTGGGATAACATTACAATTGGGTGCACGCTGTACTCTGCTTAAGGGTCGCATTGCACACGTGCGTTCCCTTAGAAATTATTTTTCTGTACGTGATTTTCAGCAGTTAAGGTAAGTTCGATGCATCCGAGATCATCCGACGATGTAGACGACAAATTTACAATTAGTAGCTACTGACAAGAGGAATCATGCTCTCACATTATTAAGTAGCGACGGGTGATTGCTAGTAAGCTACACTACTCGAGTTAGTAGGTAGTTCGTACAGTGCGGAGTTTACAGTTTGCACTACATACTCCAGTGTCTGAATGGTATACGATAGAGTGACGTTCCCCCGTCGTTGCGCGTTGCGGAAGCTTTGCCATCTCCTTATTACTAGTCAAAAGTCAGATGGCGTTATCCATAAGTGAAATTTTCTGTTTATGGGTATATCATGGCATTAACAGTACTCATGTTCTTGAGTGAACACTTGTGGTTTGCTCAAGAAGGAGTGGCAGCTTTCACAGTACAATGACATATTCAAACTGAGAGCCGTAACGTGACGAGACAGATGCACTAACCCAGTAGTTGATCCACCCACAATGCAAGTAGTCGAGGAAGGACCTTATCCAGATCTATCTGAACGTGGGTTGAATCAGAATATTAGCTTAAAGAAAAGAGACAGGTCGCCATCAGAATAGGAAAAGAAGAAATCTGCTTCTTCCTAGCAGTCATGGGAGGGGTGTAGGCCAGTAGCTTCAGCAGAAATTAGGTGCAGGAGACCAGGTGACTAGTTTTGTGAAACCAATTGCTAACCTTAGCCAGGCGACAGAAAACTTAGGTCAGCTATGCAGGGACTTTGAGTAGGAAGATTAAACATATGCAAAGGAGTTGCAGCTGATTTTCAGAGTCACGTACATAATGCCTCACTAACTCCAGGTATTTTCCCAGACAGGTTAAAATATGCCGTTGTCAAAGGGAACACCACAGATGTCAATAATTACTGGCCAGTATCCTTGTTTACAGCATTTTCAAAAATCGTCGAGAAAGTAATATACTCAGGAGTGGCTAGCCACCTCAACATTTGTGGAATACCTAGTAAATCACAGTTAGGATTTCAAGAACGCTGTTCCACTGAGACAGCAAAATACATTTCGACTGTCAACATAAGAAGTCTTTAAATAGTAAAACGTCACAAACAGGAACTTTCTGTGACTTATCCAAAGCATTTGACTGCGTGAACCATGACGTTACATTACAGAAATTATAATTCTATGGTATAAGTTGAACAAGATATGAGTAGTTTAAGTCATACCTACAGAACAGGAAGCAAAAGTTTCTTTGTATGGTTCAAGTGATTTAAGGAAGTATCCCACTTCATCTAACTGTGGTGAAATTATAAACATTAGGTGTTCCATAGTGTTCAATCATGGGTCTCCTTCAGTTCTTGACCTCCCTTCTTATCTGAAACAAGAAGCTGAACTGGCACTGTTTGCTGCTGATTCAAGCATCATTATTAATCCAGTAAAAAATACGTCCAATAGAAAAAGATACAAATAATGTCTTTGGAAAAGTTGTTGATTGATTTTCTATGAATGGGCTTCCTCTGAACTTCGAAAAACCTCACTACATTCAATTTTCTACTGCAAGGAGTACAGTTCTTCTAATAAATATGGCACACAAACGGAAGTCAGTAGCTAGGATAGGGCGTACTAAGTTTCTGGACGTACGTTTAGATGAGAATCTTAATTGGATCTCCAAAAGCGAATAGGTTCAGCAACTTTTGCAATCAGAATAACTGCCAATTTGGAACATATAGAAATTAGTAAGCTAACATACTTTGCATACTTTCACTCTATGATGTCATACGGAATAATATTTCGGGGTAACTCAACACTTAGACAGAAATTATTTACTGCTCAGAAGAAAGCGGTCAGAATAATGTAAGGGGCTCATAGTCGCACATCTTGTACGCATCTGTAAAAGGTTATGAATTCTTGCAACAGCCTCACAGAACATTTACTCAGTAACGAAATTTGTTCGGAACAACATGAATCGCTTTAAAAACAACAGTGACATTCATGATTATACTACAAGGAGAAAGAAAGACTTACACTATCCTGTACATAACCTATATTTGGCACAGAAGGCGTAAAATATGCTGCTGTAAAGCTTTTCGACAAATTACCAAATGAAATAAAACGTCTGACAGACAGCAATAATAAATTGTAATCATATCGCCTTGACAATTCCTATACCATAGATAAATTCTTGAATAGGAATACTTAAATCTAATGGTATAATATATGTATTTTGTGTCATTTAAGGAAATGGGGTAGGTAGTAAAAATTTTAAGCTTAAAAGAAAACAAAAGGCCTTGATTCATGTGTACATTTCTTATGCAGTTCACATGTTCCATGTCATAAGGGTCACCGTGAGACTTATCAATGAAACACGTAATTAGCTAACTAACTAACTGCTTTCACTACGCAGTTTCAACGAGGACCCCTTCATGAGTATGCGAAGTCACTAACCGAGCTCTCTCAGCACCCCGATCCTCATAATCTATATTTGTGCCTACACGTGACCTGTATAAGTCCATAATGAATAAATTTCTGGGAATATATTTTGGAGTAAATGTATCATAGCCCTTATTTCTTTCGATAACTTCCAAGGTAGCTTCAATGGTAGTAGAGAGAACTGTGGAGGGCAAAAACTGTAGAGGAAGACAAAGATTGGAATACATCCAGCAAATAACTGGGGGTGTAGGTTGTAAGTGCTACTCTGAGATGAAGAAATTGGAAGTTGGCACAGGAGAGTAACTTGTGGCGGGCCGCATTAATCCAGTCAGAAGACTGATGACGATGACTAAAAAGAAAAAAAAACTTCCAGAATGAGAGTTTAAACTTATTGCTTACTTGTTTTTAATATTGCGTGCAGAACTAGCAGATGACCCATGGTGCTATACCTGTATCTGAAAGAGTTTTGTTCCATGACGTGGATTAAACATATATAATATTTATCTCTAGTGTTTCCGATGGTGTTTTGCTTTTGGGGTAGTAGTACAGGGTATCCGTGATTAAAGTTGCAGTTTAAAAACGGTGTACAAGGTGAACCACTGCCCAGAATAACATCAAATTTGGACAGCTTATTATTGTCACAGTGATAAACGTCACGGGGCAAAAAAAAGTTTAACAAAAGTTTTAACACTAGATGGCGCTATCACCGTCTTAACGTAAATGACATCGGTCACAACTGACACATGAAACGCAATACGACGGCTATGGTTTGAGTTGCACATTACAACATCATACCGTTCAATGTGCATGACTACGCAAGATCGGCAGTCAACAGCTGTGGCTCTATTAGATAGGCAAGCCCATCCACCAAGGCAAGGTCGTTCCACATCAGATGGGAAAAATGCTTTAATAATCCTGAAGCTAAAACGCAAGTAACGAAAAATGACATCGGTTTTCAATAGTCCTAGAGCGAAAAACTGCATAAAAAGCAAAATGACTTCGGTTGTTGATTGCCGTGAGTGGTGTGTGTGTGTGTGTGTGTGTGTGTGTGTGTGTGTGTGTGTGTGTGTGTGTGTGTGTGTGTGTGAAGGGGGGGGGGCAAAACCCCTTTCAAGCAAAATGACATCGGTTTCAATTTGTCGTAGGAGTGGCGCCAGGCTAGTTCAGTATGCTGTCCTCCATTCCCTGTCCCTAGCTGAAATCGAGAAGCTGAATGTTCCACAACAGACCAGAGTGTCTCGGGAGTCACGTTCAGATTGTGTTACGCTATGTGTGCCTTCGATTCAGCTACGTTCGTAATCGGAGCACTGAACACAACATCTTTCAGATAACTCCACACATACAAGTCACACATATCAAGTTCAGGTGATCTGGATGGCCAGGCTGTAGAGAAATGGAAGCTAATAATCTTAACATTTTAAAAATGCCTCTGCAGCAGCCGCTTCATGGCTCTTCAGTGTGGGAAGGAGCGCCATCTTGCATAAAGATAATCATACTCACACATCGACGCGGTTGCAGGGTTGGAATGCCGTTGGTGTGCGAAAGACTCTCACAGCTATTACAAGTAGCGGTACAGTTAACAGGAACCGCAGGACTTACCTCCTCGAAAAATGTTGCCGTACGATAACACGTACCGTCTACGCGCACCACACAGTCACATTTGCAGAATGAAGTGGTATCGGTTGATTTGTGTGCGGACTTTTCGTTGCTCATATTCTGCGATTCTGCATATTGACATGCTCTTGGTCATGTAAATGGGCTTCGTCTGTCCACAGTATGTTCCTTGGCAACTCGTTGTCTACATTCATGCTAAAAAGAAATTCCATAACGTACGTATTTCTTTTTGTCATATGAGCAGGAAGAAACTCTGAATATAGGTGGTTTTGTGTGGTACACGTCGGATTAACTGCTCTCCTCCTTCTGCCACTTAGCACTTCAAAAGAACCTGTCGTATCAAATTTTGTAATCACTACTTTTACCACCAGAAAGAGGTTCTTACTCATAGGTCTGAAGTAGTGGTCGAAACCGGTCACCATAATAAATAAACAGTGATCAAGACTGTTTTTGATGGCAAATATTAAAAAAAAAATGGCTAGAGCTCTTCATAATTTTTCTGTTCCTTTTCTCATTCACCAGCACTATACTGACCGTACGGCTTTCCTAGTTCCATTAATTAAAACATAGCTATATCCCTCGTTAATTCCTTTGGATCATTGGTTACCAGACGTTTCCTAAACAGGAAATCTGCGAAAGATTTAATTGGACATATGGAAGAGTGAAGGCAAGTATTATGTCTCTCTGAAGTCATCCAAGAATTCAGATGACAATGCGACGTCGGTTGTCACACAGCCACCGACGAGCTTAATGTCCAATATAATCTGAGCGCTACCTCAGTTGCATTTAATTGCTCTGAAGTTTGACGATCTAGGAAACTAAATTCGTGGTATGCGTGACATAACACGTGCCACGTCTGACGATAATAGTGCTCTTTAAACACATACCAGCCAGCCTGACTGCCTCGCTGTCCCGATGTGGAAGAAAACACATGCACGGCGTGCCCAGGACAAAGCAGCCCCGAGGACTGGAAGCTCTGACAGTAGCAAGTAAACAAACACGGCCGCAACGGCTCCTCAGATACACAGGGTACAGGGATCCCCGGCCAAACGCGGCGGTATTTTCTACATCCACTGTATTAACAGAATGAGATTAGAGTCACAGAGAATGAACGCCAGCAGAAAGCAGTAGTGCAGCAAACAGAGTTGTTAAGATTCATCAGATAGGCACAATAAGGATTTGCAAGGAGTGACGACAAGGTGTTCCGCCATCATAACTTGTGATGCACGTGCGTGAAAAATAACGCCGAAAGTCAGTTACAGTACTTGATGCATGTACATGAGTGTGAAAAAAGTACATTAATAGTTCTCTGAGCAGCACTCTCGCTATTACGGAGCATAATGTCCACTGAATTAACCGACATGGCACATGACGTGTGCTTCAAATACGACTCGTAAGGGAAAAAAATAAAGAGAGATTTAAACGCTTTGACTACATATGAAACGTCCCCTTTGAAGAATTATACATGATTGTGCTTAAACTGACACACAATATTTTTAGCGCAACGCAATCTGACTTTCAAAAATCCCTACAAAAGAATGGCCCTGACTAACATTAACCTATACCTTTCACAAATCACTTACCTCACCAACAATCTTCGTTACTCGAACTACTGCAAAACAGAGAGCGCCACTACTGCAAGCTAAATAAAAGATTCAAACTACGGAAGGCACTAACTACTGATAGGCATAGTTAGGAAATGAAAGATTTTAGTAGAGAACAAACGATGTATTTACCTTAATAGTGTTGAAAAATCATAATATACATAACAGATCATGACATCCAGTATTACAAATTTCCAAACTCCGCCATCTCTCTCCCCACATCCACCACTGCTGGCGGCTCACCTCCAACTGCCAACGCTATGCGCTGCTAACATCCAGCTGCCCAACACTACAATGACAGACAACAATGCAAACTAGCCACAGACTGCACGCAGCACAGCCAGTGATTTTCATACAGAGTGCTACGTGGCGTTACCAATAAGAAAACCTAAACAGCCTACTTACATAGCCCCCATGCTTCCCACAAAAAAATTTACAATTTTTTTTGGGCACTTGCCAATACATATTTGTTAAAATTTTTTTCACAATTACAATAACAAAGAAATCAAATGCACACACTTATTGATACAATGTTGGTCAAAAGCTAAAATTTTCTCACAGTCCATAAAGACAGTCCTGATCATTCATCACAGTAAAATTGCCGTGTATTTCACATAGTCTGAGCAGTAAAAGAAAATGCACACGGAAGTAGTGGATTTCCATGCAGTCTTGAAGAAGTAGTATTGTCCTTCCAACGAAAAGACAGTGCTGACTCTCAACATGCAGACAGGTAATGGGCCACAACAGAGCAAACCCACAGCAGAGTCATTCGACGTTTTGAAGAATATTGGTAGGAACGTCATCACAGAACAGACCCACTGTAGTCCTGGTAGAGATTACGGTATTGGTGGGCCACCAGAGGTGCAGACCCACTGCAGTCCTTGTAGAGATAATGGTATTGGTGGGTCATCAAAGATGCAGACCCACTGTAGTCCTTGTAGAGATGGCCAGCAGCCATCTGTTGTGACTGTGCAGGTGCAGAATCACCATTGAAGAGTCTTGCGGAGAATATAGAAAGTCCATAAATCACCACTTGTGCACGCACAGAAAATTTTTTTTGAAATGTCCTTAGAACCAGAAATGTTGTTATCCAGTCCCTTGGTGAATTATTAACACACGTGCAAACACTATCAGTCCCTACTTCTCACATATTGTCCATATAATATGACCAAGAGAAACGTGTGCAGTGAAATGTAACTTAATTTGAAGAACTGGTGTCTACACAATTATAAATTTACAACATGAAAATAAAATTACAAAGGTACAAAATACATCATTAATGAACATAATAGTACAGATAACATTTGTAGTAATATGGGCTTTACAAAAGAATCAAAATACTATATACATCAGTGTTAGAGGAATTATGACATAAGTAAATATATAAAAGATCAGAATAACTTTTGAAACATCAACTTCACACATGAGCATTAAAACAAAACAGAATAAATAATGTCTAAGCATATTTACAAGGTAAATAAAATTGTATTTGAAAAATTCTACAACATAAATCTTATTAGCTAAACACTTAAAGACAGAAAAAAGACAAATACACAATGGTACATAAACACATAGCAAAATAATACAAAAGGAAAGACAGGGTTCGTTTTCAGTGTGACATTTGGTACTGCAGTCCACCCCAAAACTTCATTCCATATTTCTTTTCTCTTATTTCAACATTTGTTTCCACCAAAAAATTCTATCCAAGCATGCCTTCTGTATTTATATACTCACACATTTCTTACCTCATTATTTATTTTCCATTATCTTATCTCATCATTTATTTCCAAGAAATTCCTACCTAAACCTGTTGTCCCTAAACCCAACTTTTTTTTCATATCCTCTTTCAACATACTTTTTTTTGTCAAACCATTTTCTTACAGCTTCTTAATGCATTTCTTCCAATTCATCACAACTCGTTCTCTCATATAGCCTACCCCATCTTAAACTAACTTTAATTTGTGTGTTAGAGAAATATGGTACCGATGTGTAAGGTTTTATAAGCAAATACCATATTAGCTAGGGCTGCTTGTGCTTGCCAAACACATGGTACACAAAGTAAGCGTATACCCCCCTATTCCTGAGGCAAGCTGTTGCCGACCGATCGATCGATAATGCTTCCCTGTTCACTGATTGTTTCACTGCCTACGCCATTGTTTGCCGCCCGCTCCATTTCCCTACGCACAATTACCAAATTACTATGTTGAACTTTAGTTAATTCATTACACGGTGGCGCTAACACTCTGCTTTCGTCGTCACTGTCTTTTCTCAGTTACTTTGGAGCCTAGTATTACGTTTTTCACACGCTATAATTGTCACAATATTTCACACGATAACACAGAAAAGCACAATTTGAAGAGCAAAGTAAGACAACATAACAATGGAAATAATGTCTACTTAATTGCAAGCGCAGCTGCGAAATACATGGTGCAAATCTACATGCATGTCACAACTGTTTTTCTGTACAACAATGAAAAACTACATTTACAAAGGAAATGCTCTCTATGATTACACGCTAGCAATAAACAAAGGCTACACTAATTACACAAACTACAAGAAAAAAATCAGAAGATTCCAGTGAGGTATCCTCCGCTAAGGGTCGACATATGAAACATCCCCTTTTTGAAATATTATTCAAGATTGTGCTTAAACTGACACAGAATATTTTTAGTGCAACGCAATCTGACTTTCAAAAATCCCTACAAAAGAATGGCCCTGGCTAACATTAACCTATACCTTTCACAAATCACTTACCTCACCAACAATCTTCGTTACTCGAACTACTGCAAAACAGCGAGCGCCACTACTGCAAGCTAAATAAAAGATTCAAACTACGGAAGGCACTAACTACTGATAGGCATAGTTAGGAAATGAAAGATTTTAGTAGAGAACAAACAATGTATTTACCTTAATAGTGTTGAAAAATCATAATATACATAACAGATCATGACATCCAGTCTTACAAATTTCCAAAGTCCGCCACCTCTCTCCCCACATCCACCACTGCTGGCGGCTCACCTCCAACTGCCATCGCTATGCGCTGTTAACATCCAGCTGCCCAACACTACAATGACAGACAACAATGCAAACTAGCCACAGACTGCGCGCAGCACAGCCAGTGATTTTCATACAGAGTGCTACGTGGCGTTACCAATAAGAAAACCTAAACAGCCTACTTACACATATTACAACTATGATGTCACTAAAAAGCAAACAAAAACCTAAAAAGATCTTCAAACACTAACAGACACCCAATGGTAGTGATACTGATCGCTTCAATGTTTCAGTCGTGGTCTACATCTCGTTGGCTCTAAATACACTGTTGCCTAGTAACCATGTCTTACACAAGATTAGTCGGAGACGTTTCATTACTACGGAAGACGCCAGAAATGTGAATAAAACTCTTAAACCCCATTTTAGAAAAAATGTTATGTAATATGTGGCAGAGAATTTGATTTTCATTCAATGTGCTGTTTAAATATCGTCTCATGTAGCGCTAAATGTAGCAACAGACTTACCATTTGTGAGAAAGGCGCATAATGTTGTGGAAGTTGCTTATAATATGCGTAACTACCTGCTGGTAGGTTAGGGTTTAATGTCCCATCGATGAGCAGGTCATTGGGTGACGGATTTCATTTTTGAGTAGAAAGAGAGGAGATACCTGTAGTTCACTAATTAATGCCAGACATCCTGTATAACGAAATTAGTTCATATAATAATGGTTGTGAGTGCCAGTAGCTTATGTGTCAAATTTTTGTCAACAAGAGCGTGAGAGTGAGCATGTATTGACTTGTGCTGCTCACAGTTTATTTGATGTTATGTTGTTCTCGTAATAGTGTGGAGTACCATTTATGTACAACACATTAAGATTTCTTCTGCCTTCATAAACATATAAAATTCAAAATACCAAAAACAATTTTCATCGAGGTAGAATTTTCTGTAAAATGGTGCCCGGACCCATAGCACAATTGGATTAGCTGTAGTTTAGCACCTGAGAACGGACTGCAAAGGTTCGCTTATATTTTTACGTGTGGAATTGCTGTGTAATCAGCTGGACACTACTCCACTTAGTGCAGTGGAAGCAGTTCGTCAGGGACCCGAAAAGAAAGAGAATTTATCAATATTTTACGTATACACCACATCGGCGTGCCACTTCCGCTGGAAGAGTGTTGGGACATCAACCACAACATATTAAAGGAAAATTTCTAAACAGCATGAGCTGCACTTGAGGTGATATCTTTGATTCTTCTGCAGTTTTCTCCTTTTGTATATTCTGCTCTCATGTATCAGTTGTCTAAAGCCTGTACTTTACATCCGCTGAGGTAAGACCAAGTAATGGGACAGGAATATGTACATACACAGAGATGGTGGTAGTATCGAATACAATAGGTATAAAATGGCAGTACACTGGCAGAGGTGTTATTTGTACTCAGGTGAATTATGTGAAATGGCTTCTGACGTGATCATGGCCCCACGATGGGAATTAACAGACTATGAATGCGGAATAGTAGTTGGAGCCTGACGCATGGAACATTTCATATCGGAAATCATTAGAGACTTCAATATTCCGAGATACTCAGAGACAAGAGTATGCCTGGAATACCAAATTTTAGGCATTGCCTCTCACCACAAACAACGCAGTGGTCAATGGGCTAACCGAGAGTAGTGGCGTTTAGTTTGAGTTTTCAGTGCTAATAGACAAGCAACAATGAGTGAAATAGCCGCAAAAATCAATGTGGGACATAGGATGAACGTTTCCGTTAAGGCAGTGCGACGACATTTGATATTAATGGGCTGTGGCAGCAGACGACCGGCCAGACTGCCTTTGCTAACAGTACAACAACGCTTGCAGCACCTCGATTGGACCATGGACGTCTGGAAAACCGTGGCCTGCTTCAGTGGGTCCCGATTTCAGTTGGTAACAGCTGATGATGATGGCTGGTTAGTGCGACGCTCAACTGTGCAGTCATTAGCAGTCGTACAAAGTCCCAATTTTTACGCAGTCCATTTTCTTTCCACAATCCAATCTAGTCACTCTCACAAATGATGATGATGAGAAGGACAATACAAACACCCAGTCCCCCGGCAGAGAAAATTCCCAACCCGCTGGAAATCTAACCTGGGACCCTGTGATCCAGAGGCTTCAACGCTAGTCCCTAGAACACGAGCTGTGTACAGTTGGTGAGAGCTGATGGCAGACTTCGAGTATGGCGCAGACACCACGAAGCCATTAAGCCAATGACCCAAGTAGTCAACTAGAAACTGTGTAAGCTGGTGGTAGCTTCATGACAGAGTAGGCTGCATACACATGGAACTGATTGGGTACTCTACTCCAGATGAACCGACAATTGAAATGGTTGTTTTAGCTGCTTCGATACCATTTGCAGCCATTCATGGACTTCATGTTCCCTAACAACGATGCAGTTTTTATGGATGACAGTGCGCCATATCGCCAGGTCACAATCGTTCGCGATTGGTTTGAAAAACATTCAGGACAGTTAGAGCGAATGATGTGGCCATCCAAATCGACGTGAATCCCATCAAAAAGTTATGGGACATACTCGAGAATCAGTTTGTGCACAAAACCCTGCTCGAGCAACACTTTCGCGATTATGGACGCCTAAAGATGCACCATGGCTCAGTAGTTCCGCAACGACTTGTTGAGCCCATGGCACGTGGAGCTGCTGCACACCGTGGGGCAGAAGGAGGTCCGACACCACATTAGGAGGTATCAGATGACTTTTGCTATCTCAGGTGGAACGGATTTAGAGTGCAAATTGAGAGTTCAGTACCGCCAGCACCTCCACCTCCATGACCATGGGGCTGGGCTTCATGATCGTGGTGGTGAGGGTTGTAGGATGGTGATGCGGTTTGGGCTGGAGGGGAGAGAAGGGGAAGGAAGGGTGCAAGAATAGGATGAGGGCCAAAGGTCAGACAAATCTTTTTGAGAAGGTCAGTGTGCAGGGGGAGATTGAGGGATTTGATAAGGATGGATCCCTTCTGGGGAATGAGTTGAGAAATGGGAGCATGGGAGAAGTATTTGTAGATTTGTAAGGCAAGGTCCCTGGCATCAAGGAACTTGGGGTCAGGGCAGGAGAAGATGAAGGTGTGCTTGATAGGTGGCTAGGATGATGGAACAGGGGTGGTATCCAAGGGGGGATCAGAAGGGGTGGGGTTGGGTGGTGGTTTCTTGGTGGAAGGGGCAGGACTGGGGACAAAAGCAAGTCGATTACGGGATTTTTGGTGAGGGCAGCCTGGGGATAGGGTTGAGGGATAGCTTGGAGTGGGAGCTGACAGAAGGCAGGCCCCACCTGCAGTGTGGAGGCGCCAACAAGAGGTGGTGTCTTTGAATCATTTGGGGTAGCGACTGTGATACAGCGAGCAATGATTCAGGCAGATGAAGGAGGTGCTGATGTAGGGTGACTGGGGAGGGGCGGAAATGTATGAACATGGGTGGCAGGGGCAGGAGCAATAGCAGGAGCTGGAGTGGACTGATAAATATGGGGATACAATATTCAGGACTAGATGGAGGGGGAGGAAACAGTTACGAGGCCAGGCTGAGCATAAGGAGGGGCCCAGTGGAAGTACTCCATGAAGTGATGGTGGTGGCAGGGAAGGGGAGGGTTAGATGATGGTGGTGATTGGAGTGACGATGTGTAAATGGGGATGAGCCTACCAGCGACTGGTGTCGCTAAGATAGGATACGAAAACAACGAGCAGAGAGAAAACATGGAGCAGGTGAAGACGATAACGAAGACAAAGACGAAGACCAAACAACAAGGTGACAGCACAGCGACGGCTACAGTGACGGCGACGGTGACAGCAACGGACAGTAGCGGCGGGCAGCCGGCAGACCCTGAAGCGGTGGGCGGCGGGCGGCGGGCGGCGGACGGCGGGCGGCGGGCGGCGGGCGGCGAGAGACCAGCAGCAGCAGACCCAGAAGCGGTGCGAGACGGTGGCAACGGCGGCGGCGGGCAGTGAGGCGGCGCAGAGAAGTGTCACTGAGCTTCCAGTTGGAGAATAGGTACTGAGAGTAGCCGACAAATTCTTCCGTGTGCAAGGAGGGATTCCAACCTTCTGGATGTGTTGTATGAAGTTGTAGTGGAAGGAGTAGAAGGATAGGTTACAGGAGAATATGAGATTGGGACAAGGAATGACAAAAGAGAAAGACTAACTGAATTCTGTGGTAAATTTTAGCTAGTAATAACGAATAGTCTGTTCAAGAACCACTGGAGGATAGAGTATACTTGGAAAACGCCGGGTAATACGGGAAGATTTCAGTTGGATTACATCATGGTCAGACAGAGATTCCGAAATCAGGTTTTCAACTCTAAGGCGTACTCAACAGCAGATATAAACTCAGATCTCAATGCAGTAGTGATGAAGAGCAGTCTGAAGTTTAAGATGTTAGTAAGGAAGAATCAAAACGCAAAGAAGCGGGATACAGAAATACTAAAGAATGACGAGATAGCCTTGAAGTTCTCTGAGGATGTAGGTAAAGCAATGAAGAATAGTCCAGTAGGTGGTACAGTTGAAGCGGAATGGACATTGTAAGTAGGCTGTGTGGGTTTTTTATTGGTAACGCCACGTAGCGCTCTGTATGAAGATCACTGGCTGTGCTGTGTGCAGTCTGTGGCTGGTTTGCATTGTTGTCTGCCATTGTAGTGTTGGGCAGTTGGCTGTTAGCGGCGCGTAGCGTTGTGCAGTTGGAGGTGAACCGCCAGCAGTGGTGGATGTGGGGAGAGAAATGGCGGAGTTTTGAAATTTGTAAGACCGAATGTCATGAACTGCTATATATATTATGACTATTAAGGTAAATACATTGTTTGTTCCCTATTAAAATCTTTCATTTGCTAACTATGCCTATCAGTAGTTAGTGCCTTCCGTAGTTTGAATCTTTTATTTAGCTGGCAGTAGTGTCACTCGCAGTATTGCAGTAGTTCGAGTAACGAAGATTTTTGTGAGGTAAGTGATTTGTGAAAGGTATAGGTTAATGTTAGTCAGGGCCATTCTTTTGTAGGGATTATTGAAAGTCAGATTGCGTTGCGCTAAAAAAATATTGTGTGTCAGTTTAAGCACAGTCTTGTATAATTTTTCTAAGGGGACGTTTCATATGTCGACCCTTAGCCGAGGATACCTCACTGGAATCTTCTGGTTTTTTCTTGTAGTTTGTGTAACAAGTGTAGATTTTGTTTATTGCTAGCGCGTAATTGTAGAGAGAATCTCCTTTGTAGTTGCAGTCTTTCATTGTTGTACAGTAAAACAGGTGTGGCACGCATGTAAATTTGCACCAAGTATTTCGCATCTGCGCTTCCAATTAACTAGATATTATTTTCAGTGCTATGTTAATGTGTTCTCTTATTTTCTGTGTTATCGTGTGAAATATTGTGACAATAATGGCGTGTGAAAAACGTAACACTGGGCTCCAAAGCAAACAGAGAAATAATAGTGACGACGAGCGTAGCTTACCAGCACCGCTGTGTAATCAATTAACAGACATTCAAAGTAGTAATTTGGTAGCTGTGCATAGGGAAATGGAGCGGGCGTCAAATAATGGTGTAGACAGTGAAACAGGTAGTGAACAGGGAAGCATTATCAGTCGATCAGTCGGCAACAGCTCGCCTCAGGAATCGGGAATGACAGAACACAATATTGCAAATACTGTAGACTCAGGTTTTGGGTTCTCACCGTTTTCTCAAATGAGTCAAGACACATTTTCCGCTTGTCAAAATGTGAATGTTGCCGGTTCAAATGCACTGCCGAATAGCACTGAGAAACATGTTTCAGACACCAGTACACTGTTATTACAGTTAATGCAACAAATGGGACAAAGGCTACAAAAGAGACACAACGCTTTAACAAAATCAGAAACAAATGGGACAAAATCTTCAAAAGTTAGACTCAATGGAACAAAATCTTCAAAAGTTAGACACAATGGAACAACACCAGAGACAAACACAGCAACAGTTAGACACAATGGAACCAAATCTTCGGAAGTTAGACACCACACTTGAACAAACACGTGAAGATTTAACTACTGAGTTACATAACATTGAATCGAAATGTCAAAAAGTCTGTAATGACGTAAAAACACAAATTTCTGAGCATTTCCAACCTATTTTTTCGCCTCATGAAAATGCATTACAGAATCACGAAGCAGCCATAAAAGAACTGCAAACTAATGTTCATGAAAATCATGAGACCTTGCAAGCTAAAATGGACTCAGGTGCATCTACCGATTCGGTTACGCAACTTGCAAAAACTCAGGAAAACTTAAAGGACACAGTAGAAAGACACATGGAGGAAATTAGTTCATTATCAGAGAAAGTAGTTGAACTTTCGGATCACCTAAATAATTTATCTACGAAAGTAGATGATAATCTGATTGACACAAAACCAGTAGTCTTTAATGACACAGAAGAGTGCGAACAAATTAGGAAATTCAAACAAAATCAGAATCAAATTAATACGCAACACCAAAGAGAAATCCGGGAAGTACAAGATCAGCTGACACAGGTAATACAAGATTTACGTATTTCAGTGGACACTCGCGCTCCAGTACGGGAAGAGGGACATAGAAATACGGAACAACCACAAAATAATAACACAGGACACTTCGGAAATTATGAAAGAAATTGGCAAGGCGCACTGGATTTTGAGATGGAACCGCCGAAACGAAGTAACAATGAGCGATGTGCGACTCGCCGACACGATGATTTTGACTATAAGCTGTTCATTACTACACGTAAATTCAAAACATTTAAGAATTCTGACTCTCAGCATATCGGTCTCAAGCTACACAAGACCGAGTAAAACATAGCATCATAATGATGAAACATTTCGAACAATCTGAAATTTCCAGTCTTGTGAAACATTTTGAAGACATGTTGCATAAGAATCAATATCTTTCAAACCCATACAGCCCTTCAGAACTCATTCGCATTTGCTTAATGAAATTGCCTGAACATTTAAGAAATATTATTTTGGCAGGACTTTGCAAAGACGACATTAAAGCTTTTCAGGGACTCTTACAAGAATTAGATATTGACACAGACAGTCACGGGATGCGAAAACAGGAAAACAATCACTACAGGTCACATCCGTCACAATTCCGTGACGACAGAAACAATAACTGGACACGACAAGTCTATTCTTACAACGCAAATCGTGAACAAAACAGACACCACCCATATGACAACCACAGGCAGAGTAATAGTTACAGAGAAACATCGCATTTCCGTAGTAATGAATATGACAGAGATAACCATAGAAACAGACAATATGAGAATGAAAACAATTATTATCAAGGGAGACAGAATAACTTCAGACGCAACAGTTAAGCGTGCAGTTACGATTCCGGGAGAAATTCTCCACCACATGACCGACAAACAAGGAGTGCTAGTTCAGCAAAGTTCGCAGGAGAGCTTTTGTAAAGTTTGGAAGGTAGGAGACGAGATACTGGCAGAAGTAAAGCTGTGAGTACCGGGCGTGAGTCGTGCTTCGGTAGTTCAGATGGTAGAGCACTTGCCCGCGAAAGGCAAAGGTCCCGAGTTCGAGTCTCGGTCGGGCACACAGTTTTAATCTGCCAGGAAGTTTCATATCAGCGCACACTCCGCTGCAGAGTGAAAATCTCATTCTGGAAACATCCCCCAGGCTGTGGCTAAGCCATGTCTGCGTTATATCCTCTCTTTCAGGAGTGCTAGTTCTGCAAGGTTCGCAGGAGAGCTTCTGTAAAGTTTGGAAGGTAGGAGACGAGATACTGGCAGAAGTAAAGCTGTGGGTACCGGGCGTGAGTCGTGCTTCGGTAGCTCAGATGGTAGAGCACTTGCCCGCGAAAGGCAAAGGTCCCGAGTTCGAGTCTCAGTCTGGCACACAGTTTTAATCTGCCTGGAAGTATCATATCAGCGCACACTCCGCTGCAGAGTGAAAATCTCATTCTGGAATATGGTATTTGCTTATACAACTTTACACATTGGTGCCATATTTCTCTAACACACAAATTACACAGCTATCTGAACATTTAACTGAGAGATAAACACTTTTTACTACATCAGTGACACATGTTTACGCAATTACACAGTTGGGTAACTTCACATTTATGAAATTGTATATTGTCTGTACTTTGTGAACTGTTCATATATGTTTGGAACCATTGTGATACTATGAGAGCTTTGAATGATGTATTTGGTAAGGGAGCATGATTTTTAAAGTAAGTTTGAGGTAAATGACACTACTGACATGAGCAGAGAATTTTTTTAGGTTTTGATACTATTGGAGGAAGCTACGACGATTTTGAGATTTGGCTGAGGTTTTGTGATGTTATTATTACGATGATGATGTGTATTATGCTATTGAGGTATGTTTATGATCATTTAGCTGATGCTATATGAGTTATTTGAGTATGCTACGTATCTGTTGTGGTGAAATATTGAAGAAGTGTCGACGAATAAGGTAAGGAATAATGAGTAGTGGTTAGGGACTCTGGTTTGTGAAAAAATATGTTGGAAACCAAGAATCGTACTTTAAGAGTTATGAAATGTGTGTAAATGCGTGAATGTACCACAATGCCGACGAAAAATTTTTGGACACTGTTATATTTACAAGATTTTTTTGTTTCTACAGATCTGTAACGCAAATATTTCGACCTGTGCAATTTTATTTGTATCCAAGTGTCACTGTAGCGGAAACTGACGTCATAAATATTTCGGTAGGTTACTGTAAGCACCCAGCTGTGCGACAGTCGCCTGGATAAAAGCCATTAGTGTGTGCCTTTCAGAGGCACAGGTGGAGAAAAAAAAAGAGGCCATTATTCTCGCTATTGACATTTCTTTGTAGAAAGCATCGCAAATACGACACGCCCAAAAATGAAAACGTATGATTACACTGTGGAGCTCTTAATTTATGATATTTACTAAAATGCCTAATGAAATGATGAGAAACATTTTACATCTATTGTCTTTCTAGTTGAGAGATTGCTCATTTTGTGTAATATCTGGTTTCCAGCTGTGTTGCAGCATTGGTTTTACAAAATAAAATAAAATGCATTTGCTAATGTGAACACTTTCTGTCAACAGAGCTATTAAATAATTACCTTATGATCCACATTCTTCGAAAAAGGAGCTCTTGGAATGGAAAGAAAAATAAGAAGGGACTAATAACAGTAACTGTATATATAATTTTCTTTTCAAGTACTTGGTAATTTTTGTAGAATTAGTTTCTGTGGTGCACCACTTTAATGACATAGAGATTAAGATGTGAACAGACATTTCCCTTATCTGCATTGTTGTCTTTAGTGTAATATTTTTTTCTGCTTAAGCTATGTCATGTTAAGATATAAGTTATTGCATTTGCTGCTGCTGTTTGCCAGACATAGTGTTACTGAATTTGACTTTGTGTTACTCTGCTAAGCCAGTTTACTACTGATTTATTTTTCTTGTTTGCTGCTCATTGCCTTATATTAGTTGTAATATTGTTGCTCACTTTGCCAATTTGTATTTTTTTTGTCCTTGCTGTTTGTGTTAATTGTTTTGTGCTGCTGCATTGCCTCGTTCCTTAGTTTAGCATCTGAGCTCAGCAGATTTAAGTTAGCTTAAGATGGGGTAGGCCATATAAGAGAACAAGTTGTGATGAATTGGAAGAAATGCATTGAGAAGCTATAAGCAAATGGTTTGGCCAAAAAAGTATTTTGAATGAGGATATGAACCTAAAAAGGAGGGTTTAGGGACAACAGGTTTAGGTAGGATTTTCTTGGAAATAAACGATGAGGTAAGATAATGGAAAATAAATAATGAGGTAAGAAATGTGTGAACATATAAATACAGAATGCATGCTTGGATAGAACTTTTTTGGTGGAAAGAAATGTTGAAATAAGAGGAAAGATATATAGAATGAAGTTTTGGGGTGGACTGCAGTACCAAATGTCACACTGAAAACAAGCCCTGTCCTGATTTTTGTGTTATTACATTATGTGAATTTGTGTTTTTCCTGTCTTAATGTGTTTAGATAAAAAGAGTTATGTTGTAGAATTTTTCTGATAATATGTTATTTTCTTTGCAAAGATGTTTAGACATTATTTATTCTGTTCTATTTTAATAATCATGTGTGAAATTAATGTTTCGAAAACTATTTTCATTATTTTATATATTTACTTATGTCATAATTCTTGTAACACTGATGTGCATGTTTATTTCTATTCTTTTGTAAAGCCTGTTTTACTACAAATGTTATCTGCATTATTATGTTTTTAATGATGTATTTTGTACCTCTGTTATTGTATTCTTATGTTATAAAATTGTAACTGACACCAGTTCATCAAATTAAGTAACTTGTAAGTTACATTTCACTGCACACATTTCTGTTGGCCATAGTATATGGACAATATGTGAGAAGTAGGGACTGTTAGTGTTTGCACGTGTGTTAATAATTCAGAAAGGGACTGGATAACAGCATTGCTGGTTCTAAGGACAATTCCAAAAACTTTTTGAGTGCACAAGTGGTGGTTTACGGACTTGCTATATTGTCCGGAAGACTCTTCGATGGTGATTGTGCACCTGAACAGTCGCAACAGACGGCTGCTAGCCGTCTCTACAAGGACTACAGTGGGTCTGCATCTTTGATGATCCACCAATACCATTATTTCTACAAGTACTGCACTGGGTCTGCATCTCTGGTGGCCCAACAATACCATAATCTCTACCAGGACTACATTGGGTCTACTCTGTGACGACCTACCTACCAATATTCTTCAAAACTTCGAATGACTCTGCTGTGGGTTTGCTCTGTTGTGGACCATTACGTGTCTGCATGTCAAGAGTCAGCACTGTCTTTCCGTTGGAAGGACAACACTACTTCGTCAACACTGCATGGAAGTCCACTACTTCCGTGTGCATTTTCTTTTACTGCTCAACCTTTGAGATAAACACTGCTATTTTACTGTGATGAACGATCAGGACTGTCTTTATGGACTGTGAGAAAATTTTAGCTTTTAACCAACATTGTAACAATAAGTGTGTGCATTTGATTTCTTTGTTGTTGTAATTGTGGAAAAATTTTAACAAATATGTATTGGCCAGTGCCCAAAACAATTTGTAAAATTTTTTGTGGCAAGCATGGGGGCTATGTAAGTAGGCTGTGTGGGTTTTTTATTGATAACGCCACGTAGCACTCTGTATGAAGATCACTGGCTGTGCTGTGTGCAGTCTGTGGCTGGTTTGCATTGTTGTTTGCCATTGTAGTGTTGGGCAGTTGGCTGTTAGCGGCGCGTAGCGTTGTGCAGTTGGAGGTGAGCCGCCAGCAGTGGTGGATGTGAGGAGAGAAATGGCGGAGTTTTGAAATTTGTAAGACTGGATGTCATGAACTGCTATATATATTATGACTATTAAGGTAAATACATTGTTTGTTCTCTATTAAAATCTTTCATTTGCTAACTATGCCTATCAGTAGTTAGTGCCTTCTGTAGTTTGAATCTTTTATTTAGCTGGCAGTAGTGGTGCTCGCTGTATTGCAGTAGTTCTAGTAACGAAGATTTTTGTGAGGTAAGTGATTTGTGAAAGGTATAGGTTAATGTTAGTCAGGGCCATTCTTTTGTAGGGATTATTGAAAGTCAGATTGCGTTGCGCTAAAAAATTATTGTGTGTCAGTTTAAGCACAGTCTTGTATAATTGTTCAAAGGGGATGTTTCAACATCTCTGAAAAGGGCGATCACAAAAGCTGGAAAGATAACACAGGTACAAAGAATGCAATTGTAAAGAAACTATGGGTAACAGATGATATACTTCAACTGATCGATGAACGAAGGAAGTACAAAATTGTTAATGGGAATTCAGGTGTACCGAACTGGAGTCGCTGAGGAATCAAATAAACAGGAACTGCGGGTAAGCTAAGACGGAAAGGCTGCATGAGAAATGTGATGAATTCGAAAAAGAAATGATGTCGGATTGCCGTACCCAGCATATAGGAAAGTCAAAGTAACCTTCGGTGAAATTGAAAACAAGGGTAGTAACATTAAGAGCGCCGTCTGCATCCCATTACATCGAAGGCCTGTATGCGAGGGCAGATTCCCCTGATGTGATAGAAGAAGAAACAAGAGCCTGTTTGGAAGAGATAAGGGATCTGGTATTAGGATCAAAATTTAAGAAAGCTTTAGAGGACGTGAAATCAAATAAGGCAGAATGGACTGATAGTATTTAATCATAATTTTTAAAATCATTAGGGAAATGGCAACAAAACGAGTATTCACGTTGATGTGCATAATGTATCAGTCCGGCGATATACTGCTAGACTTTTGGAAAAATATCATTCACAAAATTCCGAAGACTCCAAGGGCGAGAGTTATTGCGCCATCAGCATCCAAGTCGCTGACAAGAACAATATACAGAAGAACGGGTAAGAAAAATTAGGACGTGTTAGATGACGATCAATGCGGCTTTAGGAAAGGTAAAGGCACCAAGAGGGAACGCTGACGTTACAGTTGATAATGGAAGGAAGACTAAAGAAAAATAAGACACGTTAATAGGATATTTCGACCTAAAAAGGTGTTCGACAATGTAAAATGGTGCAAGATGTTCGAGATTCTGAGAAAAATAGGGGTAAGCTATAGGGAAAGACGGGTAATATGCAGTACGTACAAGAGCCAAGGGGGAATAGTAAGAATAGATGACCAAGATCGAAATGCTCGGATTAAAAAGGATGTAAGACGCGGAAGTAGTCTTGAGCCCCTACTGTTCAACCTGTACATCGAAGAAATAATGATAGAAATAAAAGACATGTTCCGAAGTGCGATTAAAATTCACGTTGAAATGATATGAATAATTCGATTCCCTAATGACATTGCTATCTTGAGTGAAAGTGAAGAAGAATTACTTGCTCTACTGAATGGAATTGACAGTATAATTAATACAGAATGTGGATTGAGAGTAAATCGCAGGAGAACGAAAGTAATGAGAAGTAGCAGAAATGAGAGCTGCGAGAAACTTAACATCAAGACTGATGGTCACAAAGTAGGAGCAGTTAGGGAATTCTGCTCCGTAGCCAGCAAAATAACCAATTACGAAAGGAGCAAGTAGGACATCAAAAGCAGACTAGCACTAAAAACAAGGACATTCCTGGCCAAAATAAATCTACTAGTATCAAACGTTGGCCTTAATTTGATCCAGAAATTTCTAAAAATACACGTTTAGAGCACAGCATTGTATGGTAGTGAAACATGGACTGTGAGAAAACCGAAAGAGAAGAGAATCGAAGCATTTGAGATGTGGTGCTACAGACGAATGTTGAAAAACATGGACTGACAAGGTAACGAATGAGAAGGTTCTGCGCAGAATCGGAGAGAAAAGGAATATGTGGAAAACACTGAGAAGGAGAAGGGACAGCATGATACGGCATTTGTTGAAACATCTGTGAATGACTTTCGTGGTATCAGAAGGAGCTGTAGAGGGGAAAAACTGTAGAGGAAGACGGAGATTGGAATACCAGATAATTGAGGACGTGGATCGCAAGTGCTATTCTGAGATGTAGAGATTGGCACAGGAGAGAAATTATGGCGGGTCGCAACAAACGAGGCAGAGGACTGATGACTCAAAAGAAAAGTCTTCCGGACGCTTTACTTTTTATCAGGCACTTTATTACGTACTATTTGTATGCGTGGTGTCTGTTCTTTCGAAGAAATCCGAAGGAACACACACCACGCATTCATGTAATTGATTCGCATATATGGGCAATGGATCTTCCTTCATCATTTCGGATGCACAAAAACGGCAGACCTCCCGCGGAAATGTCAGAGAACAGGGACTATGGACATATAGCGCTCGGTGGGAATGTAGATCGGCTAAGAGGTGTGACGAGATAGTCCGATCAGGTGCGATAACATTGTGTCCTGGATGACGCAATGATTAACTCATCTGCCTAGTAAGTTGGAGACCCCGGAACGAATTCTGATTCGGTACACATTTTCACTCGTCGCCGCTGATTCCCAGTAATGTTCCGTTGCAGCTGACATCAGTAATCCCTTTCCTTTCCTCTCCTCCCATTTCATCTTCAGTTTACATAAAGTTTATTATAGGACAGCAGCTTGCATATTGCTCACTCCTAGCGATGTGCTACGGTAATCTGTATATCTTACACCAGTCGGCTTATTTAGCTGTATCGGGTTATGATTCAATAATTCATAGTACTTTTCAATTTCACCCTAATTTTACCATTATACGATTATTAAATACAGTTCATTGTTAAAGTTTTAAACATGGCTGCTTGGTCAGGGACAGTTTACAAAGTAAAATTGAAGCAATAACAGCCATCGGCCGCAAAAAGTAAGTCTTTTGACCGGGTTCGGTACTGCTATGAGTGCCGTCATCAGAAATAAAACATTCAAACTGGCCTATAACACAAGTAAAAAATTATGGGAAATTTCTTTTCTTTAAATGTAATTTGCTAACTAACAGTACAAGAAAGAAACAGTAGGTACAAGTCCCGTATAAAATAAATATCAGGTGACAAAGCTTTAGTCACAAAGTTTTTAAAAAAGAATACAAGGAAGGAAAGCCATAGGTAGCAACAGACTGAGGAGCCCGCATTAGCAGTTGCGGGCAGCTGAACATTACACCAAGAGTGTCATCTAGTAGCAGGAAATACAAATAGGCTACTTAACATAAAAAATATAGACAGATGAATATTATGATAAACATTATACAGCATATGAAATAAAGGCAATATATTGTTTGACAGCAGCAGACAAGGTAACATTCTTTCCAGATAAGGGCTTAGAAGTATAGTATAAGCGTTGAAAACGCCATTATAGAATTAGAAAGGGGACTGAATGAGAGCATGCAGAAAAACAATATGACATGAAATTGCAGCCAATATAAACCATTTTAAAGACAAAAATTATGAGTCGACTTAGATAGAAAAATGATTTTGGTAACTGCATGAGGGAACATGAAATCAAACATGAAGTAACTTCTTTATACTATCGAAGAAGTTTTTATTACGTAATTGTAGTTTCTCATTAAGAATGAGTCCATTATTTCGAGGAAGATGTTTAAAAATTCTTAGAGGGTATCTGATCTATGCCCTTTCTTCTCGCTGTGCAAAATTGTTCTTGTTGCGAACAACGTTAGGCACCTAACCTGGTCCGCAGCTCGTGCTCGTGTGGTAGCGTTCTCACTTCCCACGCCCGGGTTCCCTTGTTCGATTCCCAGCTGGGTCAGGGATTTTCTCTGCCTCGTGATGACTGGGTGTTGTGTGATGTCCTTAGGTCAGTTAGGTTTAAGTAGTTCTAAGTTCCAGGGGACTGATGACCATAGATGTTAAGTTCCGTAGTGCTCAGAGCCATTTTTTCGCCTAACCTGTAATCAAAATGTGCTCGGCAAAATATCAATTTTGGAAGCAAGTGCCTATCCTTCTTAAAAGATGTTCTTTGTATCTGATTGTAAAGGCACGTCCTGTCTGTCTTATGTAGTAAGAAGAGCAGGTGATGCAGAACATCTTACAGACGCCAGAATTTTCCAAAAGGGAACGAGTCGATTTTAAATTATGACTAAAATTATTTTACAAACTATTATTGGTTGAAAAGGTGACATTACAGTTGTATTTATTACGAAGCAGGCGTTAAATCCGATAGGAGATGGACCCCAAGAAAGGAACAGATGAAAACTGTTATAGGTTGGATTCAGCGATAGAGGTGCTGAGTGTAGTAACTCTCAGTTTCCTTTTTAAAGTGTCATCCACTGTGCCAGGTTCATATTCATTATTAATTGTTATCGTTTTGATTAAATTAATATCTCCATCGAATTTTTCATTCGAGAGTGGTACAGACGTAGCTCTATGAATAACAGGGTGAAAGAAGGCGTTTTTATGAGATTGTGGGTGCATGGAAGACGCAGGTAAGATCAGATCTGTATATGTTTCTTTCCGAAAAACATTGAATGAGATTTTATTTTCTTGTACTGTAAGAGTCAAGTCAAGAAAGTGTAGTTGACGGGCCTCGTTTTCGAGTTTACTTGTGAGAGATATTTTCTCGTGAAGTTCGTTAAAGAGATTGAAAATACGGTCAGTGCTATCAGTAGGTCCTTTGTAGATAACTACAATATGTTCAACAAACCTGAAATAAGCCTAGTGCTGTAGCTGAGAAACAGTTGACCAACTTTTCTTCTAGAGAGTTAATGAAAATGTCAGCAAGGATACCAGCTAACGAATTTCCGATAGCGAGACAGTCGGATTGCTGATACAGTTGTTCACTGAAATCAAAATAGCCGTATTTGACCACGGCTGTGATTAGATTCATGAAGTCACCGACTTTTTCGTCTGAAAATTCTTTTCGGAAATGACGTAATTTGTTATCTACGATCTGAAGCGTTTCTTGCACGGGAACGTTTGTATAAAGATTTTAGATGTCTAGTGAAAACCACTTGGCATCTGGACTTGTAACCCTACGCTCGGGCGCACGATACTCTTTAAAGCCTGTACTATGGTAAGTTGACGGGCTTCACCTTATAAGAAGGGATTTTGGTATATATGTTGACCGTGTGTACCTGAATGGAGGCAAAATCAGACTTTCACCCTCTCATTAACAACAATGATACGTCAACCAAGTCTGAAGTGCAACTACACGTTAGGACGGACAAGAAACAACACACCAGATGCTACCAAATTGCTAATAATACGTCGCCAGCCTAATTAGGCTTTAACTGAGTTTCTTCCCAGTACAAGTTGATGCACGTTCATACAAAACAACACGTAATGACACTGCATAATATGGTAGATTTTAGAACCAGAAAATCTACTGAACTAATAATTTCACTTTCTGTACTAATATGGACAAGCCATAAATACACAACAATACACTCTAATGTTTACTACGAACTTCGTACTGTCTATGGATCTGATTAAAATCGGGCATAGGTTACCCTAGAAATAGCACTTTCGAAACACACATACAATGTCAATTTTGAAAAGGGTAAAACACTAATAAATTTTGGTTTTATATGAACTTTAACTTTGCTGGTCAAATCAGTTCAGTACACTTCAGAATTTAAATGAATAGAAAAGAAAAGGGGGGGAGGGGACCCTGAAACTGTTATGATCACTGTACTGAAATTTTTTATTATAGAAATGGTTAAGCAATCAAGATTTCCAATATATGAGTTACTACTCTTTTTGTCTTATTTCTTGCTCATTTAACTACCATTATTTTTGTCTCAAATTAATTAGCCTTCATTACTAAACCAATTTCAACATTATCTTCCAACTTTGTCAGACCTATATTATTTACCTTTATATTCATTAACAACAAAGTTCTGTAAACATCATTCTAACATAGATAGGTCTGCAGGTAATTATTATTAACAAAAACTTTAAATCTTCATCTCAGGACACTCGGATTGCACATCATGTGGAAAGGACCCTGTCTAGGTTAGTGATGAGGATAATTAAATGATAGGACAGTTCTGGTAAAAGTGAAGTTGTTATTGAACAGTAAATGTAACACTGGTCCACACGAATACAATACTAAAAGTTTCAACCTGTTCGTATCGATGCGGCGGTTGGCGGGCGGCGAGATGGCGAGGCGCAGAGCACACATACAATCACAGTTATGGCTCTTTATGTATCGGCACTTTACTTCTTCATAGCGTCGCAATATTTTTCATTTAGTGCCTATGGAATTTTGCCATGCTGTATAGTCGTCGGAAACGGCACATCCGAGGCTCAATGAAACTACGTCTTCCAGGAGAGCCTCCTCGACCCAGAGCGTGTTTCTCAGACCGATGCCCAACTCCGACTACTACTGCTGAGCCCGTTATGCCGTACAGTGCCCGTGTGCATTTTCCCGCGCTCGCCTACCATCCACCTTTTACCGCTCCCCTACAGACAGGGTATTCACCCGAGGTTTTGCATTCTACGTATCCTAATACATTGCCTACGTATGGACCAGGTGCAAAATTACAAATTTGACATCTTACAATAGTTTCAACGTTTCTTACATTTCAATTTTGTTATAATATTGCTTGCAATTTGACATAAACATTAAAATTTACATCGAAAATTGCTTACACTTGAAACGTCCCCTTTCAACAGTTATACACGACTGTCCTTAAACTGATACACAATATTTTTTTTTAGCGCAACGCAATCTGACTAACAATGTATTTACCTTGATATCATCATATATAAATATAGCAGTTCATGACAAATTACAAAACTCCGCCATCTCTCTCCCCACATCCACCACTGGTGGCGGCTCACCTCCAACTGCCCAACGCCACGCGCTGTTCACATCCAGCTGCCGCTGCCCAACACTACAATGGCAGACAACAATGCAAACTAGCCACAGACTGCACACAGCACAGCCAGTGATTTTTCATATAGAGCGCTACGTGGCGTTACCAATAAGAAAACATAAACAGCCTACTTACATAGCCCCCATGCTCCCCACAAAAAATTTTACAAATTGGATTGGGCAGTGGCCAATACAGATTTGAAAAAAATTTTTCATAATTACAATAACAAAGAAATCAAATGCACACACTTATTGATACAATGTTGGTCAAAAACTAAAATTTTCTCACAGTCTATAAAGACAGTCCTCATTCATCACAGTAAAATTACAGTGTTTTTCTTTTTTTTTCAAAGTCTGAACAGTAAAAGAGAATGCACACAGAAGTAGTGAATTTCCATGCAGTCTTGAAGAAGTAGTGTTGTCCTTCCAACGGAAAGACAGTGCTGACTCTTGACATGCTGACAGGTAATGGGCCACAATGGAGCAAACCCACAGCAGAGTCATTCGAAGTTTTGAGGAATATTGGTAGGTAGTTCATCACAGAGCAGACCCACTGGAGTCCTGGTAGAGATAATGGTATTGGTGGCCCACCAGAGGTGCAGACCCACTGCAGTCCTTGTAGAAATAATGGCATGGTGGGTCATCATAGATGCAGACCCACAGTAGTCCTTGTAGAGACGGCCAGCAGCCATCTGTTGCAAATGTGCAGGTGCACAATCACCATCGAAGAGTCTTGCGGACAATATAGCAAGTCCATAAACCACCACTTGTGCACTCACAAAGTTTCTGGAATTGTCCTTAGATCCAGCAATGCTGTTATCCAGTCCCTTGCTCAATCATTAACACACATGCAAACACTATCAGTCCCTACTTCTCACATATTGTCCATATACTATGACCAACGGAAATGTGTGCAGTGAAATGAATGCTTACAAGTTACTTAGTTTGATAAACTGGTGTCAATTACAATTTTATAACATGAGAATACAATAACAAAGGTACAGAATACATCATTAAAGAACATAACAATACAGATAACATTTGTAGTAAAACAGGCTTTACAAAAGAATAGAAATAGACATATACATCAGTGGAATTATGACATGAGTACATACATAAAAGATCACAATAACTTTTGAAACATCAACTTCACACATCAGCATTAAACAGAACGGAATTAATAATGTCTAACATCTTTACAAAGTAAGTAACATATTATTAATGCCAATTATATTCGAGGATAACAGTATTCCTCATCATAGTGAATGTAGCTTAATATTAAAAGAAGAAAAAATTCTATGAAACTACACAGAGACAGGAAGAAAACAAATACACAAGGGTACACAAACATATAGTGGGATAATACAAAAGGGAAAGGACAGGGTTTGTTTTACTGCAGTATTTTGCATGGAGATCTCCCTTTGTTCATCATTATTCCCAAAAAGTCCTATCTAAGCCTGCCTTCTGTATTTTGTTCACATCCTTTGTCAATAATAGTTTTTCTCCACTGTACACTACCCTATTTCTTATAAATTTATAATAGTTAGTTTCTTATATAGTCTACCCCCTCTTAAGCTAACTTAAATCTACTGAGCTCAGATGCTAAACTAAGGGACGAGGCAATGCAGCAGCACATAAAACAATTAATATAAACAGCAATAAAAAAAATGGAAAATCGCAAAGCAAGCTACAGTAAATCTAAATTACCAAGCAATTCAACATTACAACTAATATGAGGCAATGCCCAGCAAACAAAAAAATAAATCTGGCTTAGCAGAGTAACACAAATTAAAGTTCAGTAGCACTATGCCTGGCAAACAGCAGCTTATATCTAAACATGACATAGCTCAAGCAGAAAAAATAGTACACTAAAAATGGCCATGTCTAATACCTATGTCACATCTTAACACTAGAGTGATGCATCACGAGAACTTACACTAGCAGATAAGTTACCAAATCGTAAAAAAAATTATTTATGCAATTCCTGTGAAGGGAAATGTCTATGTGCCCTCTCATTTTTTTTTAAAAAAAATTATTATTTACTCGATCTGTAGACAGAAAATATTTATATTAGTACATCTATAAAATTCTATTTTAACCAATGTTGCAGTGCAGCTAGAAACTAGATATTAAGAAAAATGAGCAAATATGTACAAAGGACGGCATGAAACATCATTCATTAACCATATGGCATTTCATAAGGCAGTAAAAATTCTCTCAATTCTCGAGAAAAACGCTTGTCATAATCAGGTGTGCAGATGTAAGTATCTTTCCAAGTAATTAGCGAGTCTTATTTGCGGTGCTTTCTACAAAGGAATGTCGATAGCGAGGATAATGGCTAGCGAGGATAATGGCCTCCCCTTTTTTTTCTACCTGTTCCGCTGAAAGGCTAATGGCTTTTTTTCGGGCGGCTGTCGCCCGGGTAGGTGCCCGCGACACATTACGTGCAGGTGGTCACTTAACTTTCTTACGGATATATTTACGACAGCAGTTTCCGCTACAGTGACAGTCTCACATAAAAATATTTCACAGGTCAAGAATTAGCGCTGCAAATTTGTAGAAACAAAATCCTATAAATATAAGTGTCCAAAAAAAATATTCGTCAGCATTGTGATACAGTCACGCATTTACGCACATTTCATAACTCTTAAAGCACGATTCTTGGTTTCCAACATACTTCTTATTCCTCATATACGGTAGCATCATCTTATTGATCATAAACATATCTCAACAGCATAGTACACATCGTCGTCGTAATAATAAGATCATAACACCTCAGTCAAATCTCAAAAACGTCGTAGCTCTCTGCAATAATTTCAAAACCTAAAAAAAATTCTCTGCTCATTTCAATAGTGTCATCTACCTCAAACGTACTTTAAAATCATGCTCCCTTACCAAATACATCAATCAAAGCTCTCATAGTATCACAATGATTCCGAGAAAATATGAACAGTTTACAAAGTACAGACAAAATACAGTTTCATAAGTGTGAAGTTACCCAACTGTGTATTGCGTAAACATGTGTCACTGATGTAGTAAAAAAAATGTTTATCTCTCAGTTAAATGATCAGATAGCTGGGTAATTTGTGTGTTAGAGAAATATGGTACTGATGTGTAAAGTTGTATAAGCAAATACCATATTAGCTAGGGTTGCTTGTGGTTGCCACACACATGGTACACAAAGTAAGTGTGTAACCCCCTGAGGATTAATGTAATTATACCCTCAGGTGTTACAGATTACAGCAATGAAATGAAATGTATCACTGAAAACCTTTGTATCATTGTACTTCAAATATCTTTAAAAATTAATGTTTTAAGTACAAAATTAATCACTCAAATGCATGTCCTGTAGCGCTAAATGTGCGTCTTGCTGTAAGATAATTCTGTGGAAGTGTCGTACTTATCGTCCTCCGAAAGCTAAGTTCTGCAGAAGTCAATGTACTTACCTCATGATAAAGAAAAGTGAAATGCTTTGTGTATAGATATCGTAATTATTATGTACATTACTGTGATCAAGGAAATACTATACTGTAATGTAATGTATTGTTGTGCTACGAAAAGGCAATCTCATTGTAGCTATACCACAAAAGTTACTACTAAAACATGTTTTACTTTGCAGAATAAAACAGAAAAACTGTGCAGAAATAAAACAGAAACACTACAAAAGCAACATTGTAAATTGTCACTCATTAGAAGCGTCGTGATAAAACCGTGTAGTTGTCACTTAAACTAACCACTGTGTCGTCTGGTATCTCACAGAAAGTACATTAAACCCAGAATGTATTTTCAAGTAAACCAAAATGTTGCATTAAAATCTCATTAGCAGTACCAGTATGTGTCCTAAGTATGTAAGCCTGATAGTCGTTACGTAATCGTGCAACTAACAAGCAAGAATGTACAAATACAACACTGTGTCGTCTGTTCACTATAACAATGCATTCGTAATTTCTGTTTAAAAATGTTCCCTCGGTTCTAGACTGGATATTTAACTTCAAACATTGTTGCATGTTAACAGTTTCTTAGATCTGACAAAGCATACTAGAAATGTGAAGTGAAAAGTATTATGGCAAAGACAAAGTTAAAAAGCAGATTATCTTTCAATAAACGGTTTTACATGTGAAATGTGGTACAATCTTTTACTCTTCAAAGTACTCAGAGTTTCAGCTTGAACGCAATTATCATGCAGTATACGTCGGTAAAGAATACTGGAATTTTTCTCAAGGTTAGCTTCTATGTTATTTTTCTCTGAGCCAGCCGGCGCACGTGGGTGCCTGCAGTGCGAGTCATTGTCTGTCTCTTTGTTGGCGCGCGTCGTTATTGGGATCAGCAGACCTAGCTTCTACAAATTCACGTTGTCGAAAGTGCCCTGCTCTGTTTGAATCCCGCCAGTTCTGATGCAATTCAGGTCTGTCGTTACGATCATATCGTCTGTCGTCATGTCGGTAGATTCCATAGTTTCTTTCTTGTCGGTCACATGGTGGAGAATTTCTCCCTGAATCGTAACTGCGCGCTGGTCCGTTGCGTCTAAAGTTATTCTGTCTCCCTTGATAGTATTTATTTTGGTTCCCATATTGTCTGTTTCTCTTATTGTCTCTGTGATAGTCATTACCACGGAGAGGTGATCTTTCCCTGTAGTTATTACTACTCTGCCAATGGTTGTCGTACGGGTGGTGTCTATTTTGGTCACGATTTGCGTTGTAAGAATAGACCAGTCGTGTCCGGTTATTGTTTCTGTCGTCACGGAATTGTGACGGATGTGACCTGTAATTGTTGTGTCCTTGTTTTCGCGTTCCGCGATTATCAGTGTCAATTTCTAGTTCTTGTAACAGTCCCTGAAAAGCTTCAATGTCGTCTTTGCAACGTCCTGCTAAAATAATATGCCGTAAATGTTCAGGTAATTTGATTAAGCAAATGCGGATGAGTTCTGAGGGGCTGTATGGGTTTGACAGGTACTGATTCTTGTGCAACATGTCTTCAAAATATTTCACAAGGCTGGAGAATTCAGATTGTTCGAAATGTTTCATCATTATGATACCATGTTTTACTCGGTCTTGTGTGGCTTGTGACCAATATGCTGAGAGGAAGGCATGGTAAAATTCTCCTTCACTGTGGCAATCGTGAATGACCGATCGCATTCTTACAGCTGGTTCATTCTCTAAGTAGCCACACATAAATTCTAATCTGTGTTCCAACGACCAGTTGGGAGGAAAACAATGAGAGAATTGATGGAGCCATGCTTGTGGATGAATGTCGTTGCCAGAATTCTTAAATGTTTTGAATTTACGTGTAGTAATGAACAGCTTATAGTCAAAATCATCATGTCGGCAAGTCGCATGTCGGTCATTGTTACGTCGTTTCGGCGGTTCCATCTCAAAATTCGGCGTACCTTGCCAACTTCTTTCACAATTTCCAGAGTGCCCTGTGTTGTTATTTTGTGTCTGTTCCGTATTTCTATGTCCCTCTTCCCCTATTGGGGCGCGAGTGTCCTCTGAAACACGTAATTCTTGTACTACTTGTGCCAACTGATCTTGCACTTCTCGGATTTCTTTTTTGTACTGTGTATTGATTTGATTTTGATTTTGTTCGAATTTTCTAATTTCTACATACTCTTCAGTGTCAGTGAAGGCTACAGGTGTTGTGTTATTCAGATCATCATCTACCTTTGTAGATAAGTTAGTGACCTGATCCGAAAGTTGGGCTACTTTCTCCGATAGTGTACTTATTTCTTCAGTGTGTTTTTCTGAACCAAGTTTCAGAGTATCTACTGTGTCCTTAAAGTTTTCCTGAGTTTTTGCAAGTTGCGTAACCGAATCGGTAGATGCAACTGAGTCAAATTTAGCTTGCAAGGTCTCATGATTTTCATGAACAATAATTTGCAGTTCTTTTATGGCTGCTTCGTGATTCTGTAATGCATTTTCATGCCGCGAAAAAATAGGTTGAAAATGCTCACAAATTTGTGTTTTTACGTCATTACAGACTTTTTGACATTTCGATTCAATGTTATGTAACTCAGTAGTTAAATCTTCACGTGTTTGTTCAAGTGTTTGTTCCAATGAGTCTAACTTTTTAAGATTTTGTTCCATTGTGTCTAACTTTTGAAGCTTTTGCTGTGTTTGTCTCTGATTTTGTTCCATTGTGTCTAACTGTTGCTGTGTTTGTCTCTGATGTTGTTCCATTGTGTCTAACTTTTCAAGCTTTTGTCCCATTTGTTGCATTAATTGTAATAACAATGCACTGGTGTCTGAAACATGTTCCTCAGTGCTTTTCGGCAGTGAAGTTGCACCGGCAACATTCACATTTTGACAAGTGGAAAATGTGTCTTGACTCATTTGAGAAAACGGTGGGAACCCAAAACCTGAGTCTGCAGTATTTGCAATATTGTGTTCTGTCATTCCCGATTCCTGAGGCGAGCTGTTGCCGACCAATCGATCGATAACGCTTCCCTGTTCACTACCTGTTTCACTGTCTACACCATTATTTGACACCCGCTCCATTTCCCTATGCACAGTTTCCAAATTACTATTTTGAACATTAGTAAATTCATTACTCGGCGGCGCTGATAAGCTACGCTCGTCGTCACTATTATTTCTCAGTTTACTTTGGAGCCTAGTGTTACGTTTTTCACATGCCATTATTGCCACAATATTTCACACGATAACACAGAAAAGCACAATTTGATGAGCAAAAATAAGAGAACACGTTAACATAGCACTGAAAAAATATCTAGTTAATTGCACGCGCTGCTGAGAAATACTTGGTGTAAAACTGCATGCATGCTACAACTGTTTTACTGTACCACAATGAAAGACTGCAACTACATAGGAGATTCTCTCTACAATTACGCGCTAGCAATAAACAAAAGCTACACTAATTACACAAACTACAGGAAAAAAATCAGAAGATTCCAGTGAGGTATCCTCGGCTAAGGGTCGACATATGAAACGTCCCCTTTTGAAGAATTATACACGACTGTCCTTAAACTGATACACAATATTTTTTTTTAGCGCAACGCAATCTGACTTTCAAAAATCCCTACAAAAGAATGGCCCTGACTAACATTAAACTATACCTTTCACAAATCACTTACCTCACAAAAATCTTCGCTGCTCAAGCTACTGCAATACAGCGAGCGCCACTACTGCCAGCTAAATAAAAGATTCAAACTATGGAAGGCACTAACTACTGATAGGGATAGTTAGCAAATGAAAGATATTAACAGAGAACAAACAATGTATTTACCTTGATATCATCATATATAAATATAGCAGTTCATGACAAATTACAAATCTCCGCCATCTCTCTCCCCACATCCACCACTGCTGGCGGCTCACCTCCAACTGCCCACCGCTATGCGCTGTTCACATCCAGCTGCCGCTGCCCAACACTACAATGGCAGACAACAATGCAAACTAGCCACAGACTGCACACAGCACAGCCAGTGATTTTTCATATAGTGCGCTACGTGGCGTTACCAATAAGAAAACATAAACAGCCTACTTACACACTTTCTTTAACATAATGACAGGAAAATAAAATAAATGAATTCAGAATATCGATTACACTAATTTATCGAAAATCAGAAGAAAAATTTATTATATTTACAATAGTACAGCGTTGTTGTTGTTACAGATTGCATTTTAAATCTTTTATTTCATGAACCAAGACGTGACTACTGGGGATAGATTAATTGTTCACGAAGGTGAATGTTTTTTTTTTCAGAGTTTCATGCAGAAATTTGGCTATAACATGGTACGCGCTATTCATACTATTAGAAATTGGGCGTATCGGGTGGTTAGGTTTGTGAATTTTGAGTTTAGGACGAAGTTTTGGGGGCTGAGGGTTCATGTTACTAAGCATTTTCTTCTGAATAGTTTTGATTAAAAATTTTGCGTCATTGATAGCTGGCCTGATTTCTGTTTGTAATTCCGAAGTCGGATACTCATGCAGTTTCGAAATATTATTTTCGTTAACGAATCTAAGATTTTAGAAATATATTCAGAATTGTAGGCAATAATCAAAGAGGAACCTTTGTCAGACTTAGTTATTAAAGCATCAGCTTCTCTAAGTTTATTATTAATGGATTTAACTAGCTTACTGTCGTTATGCGCAACATTTTGAACACATTCTGTGTTTTTACGGAGAGTATTAGCTACGTCAAAGGCAATTATAGTTTGACATGAATTATCCTCTTTTTATAATTAAGACCAATTTTTACTTCTACAAGCATCCTTTATATTACACTTTTGTCTGCCAAGTTGGGCATAACATTGTACTTTAGGCCTCTTTCATGTAAGACAGTTTCATTCTGTGGGAAAAGCCTTTTATAAAATACGTGACTGCTTTTCTGGAAAGTACTTTGATAACATTTTTCAGCTGGAAACAGACAAAAAAGTTTACTAAGCCTACTTTCGTGCTTAGGCAATATCCATTGTTTACAAATTTCTAAATGTTCGTGTATGCAGAAATCGTGAAAGTTAAAATTATAATTAATACGGAAAACATTTGTGAGCTCTAAATATAGAAAACGTGCTTCTTCATTGAGAACATCCTTCGTAGCATAGCTTTTTAATATGATCAGATATGAGATTTTTAACGACAGGTTTTGAAAAACTTGGAAAGTTTCTTACAATTTGTGAAGTTAATATACGCTTTCATATAATTAGGGACTTGCTCCCATTTTTCGCATTGCTTATTAAACTGAATGGCCATACCTGTACTTGGTAGTTTCATCTTCATATCCTTGTATTTAGAGATAGCCTTGTATGCTTGGGCAGAGCAGAAATCTTAAAGTTCTAAACATGACTGCGTGGTCAGCGACTGTTTACAAAGTAAAATTAAAGCAATAACAGCTCTCGGTCGCGAAAATTAAGTCTTCTGACCTGGTTTCGGCACTACTATGAGTGCTTTCATCAGAAAGTAAAACATTCAGACTAGCCTATAACGTAAGTATATAAAATATAGGATTTTTTGTATAAGTACTGACTAAAGGCATAAAAAAGAAGCAGTATTTACATGTCACGTATAGAATATATATCAAGCGATAAAGCTGTAGTCACAAAATTTGTAAAAGAGTTTGCATGGAAGGCGAGCCACTATGGGCTGCCACAGGTAGCGAAAAACTTAATTTTTGCCACTGAGGGCTGTTATTGCTTACGTTTACAGTTCATGCTGTAGTGATAGTTTTGCCACTTAGTTACACACTTATGGTTATGTAACTAAGTGGCAAAACTGTCACCACAGCATAACTGTAATAATGGTGCTTCATCTTTTTGTAAGTACAGATATATTTTCGTCAAATGCTGCCTTACCACTTACAATTGTCCCACATGTATTTGTGTAGTCACCAGCAAATAATTTTTATTGTATTTATACAGTGATCTTCAACAGTACAAACATGTACATGAATGTATAAACACCTGAAGACGGGCATAAGCCCGAAACCGGTGGTGTGACAAATAAACAACCTTTTATTATGACTGGTAGCGGATATTTTTCTGCAGACCCATAAAGGAACAGTCACGTAGTTCGACAGCATCCACTATGGATAAAACTAATTTAAAGGAAGTTTAGTCGATGCTTGGATGCCCGACTCATTCTTCACATGGACCGCAGCAGAACAGTGTTACTTGCAGTGTTTGAGTATAGAAGGTGTCAGTCTTATGCTAATGCATCGCAGGATGGAAGCACAGTACTGCGTTACGTCTGTGTCTCTGCAGCGTGTGCGAGTGCCGCACGAAGTTTAAAAGAGGCGTAACGTCTGTGGCAGGCATTCTGCTCCACGCACACTGCATGGTAACGAACGAAAACAGCGCTGCTTATCACTAAATTAAAATCATCCTCCTCTGGAAGCCAAACAAATAAATTTAAAAAATGCCCTCCTCCTATTATAAATTATGGACTCCAGTCGTGGTTTTTACCTATGTGTGGAGGCTAATCCCATGAACTACCGTACGGATTTTGGTGCGTTTTTCCCTAGTAGACAGACTCATTCACGAGGTTAGTTTATATATATAGTCCGCAAACAATTGCTGCAAATTCCATGCACTATGATTATGTTTGTCGATTATGTCCTGGCTCCAAAAAACTACAGTGGCGTGTGCAAATTAACTCGTTTAAGTTACCGTAGAAGCAAAATTTGGAGATAATATTAAGGTACCTAACGGTTTCTCTGAATTTTAATCGCAACTCTGGATTCGCCGGTACACAAAATTACCCTTACATCCGATAAGGCGTCCAGCCATGGATAGTGGCTGGTTACTTTTAAAGTGAAGCTATTCACAGAGGTGCAACGTAATTAACGTATGGCAGCACAGCTTGGGAGATATGCTAATCGCTAATCTGTAACTGCTTGCGCTGAAAATAAAATAGTTTCGATTTAGACCACCAGATGTAGATCTGGCGCTGTGAATGCAAGAAAGACGTACAGAAATGATTCAGTATGTAAGGTATAAGCAATGGGACGTAGGCAAAAAATGTCAAACAAGTGAGAAAGGCGTAATGTCCATTTTATTGTTAACCGCCGCCTAAAATTTCTTCTGCATGAGCACCGGATGACGATGATGATGATGCCGGCCGCGGTGGCCGAGCGGTTCTAGGAAATTCAGTCCGGAACCACGCTCCTGCTACGATCGTAGGTTCGAACCCTGCCTCGGGCATGGATGTGTGTGATGTCCTTCGGTTAGTTAGGTTTAAGTAGTTCCAAATCTTGGGGACTGATGACCTCACATGTTAAGTCCCATAGTGCTTGGAGCCATTTGAACCATTCTGATGATGATTATGACAAGTTTGGTTTATGGGGCGCTCAGCAACGATGTTGCCGGCGTCGGTACAATTTCCCAATCTTTTCATGTCACAGTCTTGCTATTTTCCTGAATGATGATGATATGTAAGGACAACACGAACACCCACTCCCGGGCCGAAGAAAATACCCGAGGCGCCCAGGAATCGAACCAGAGACCCCGTGGTCCAGATGCAACAACGCTAACTACTTGACCACAAGCTGTGGACATGAGCACCAGAGATTTCAAGGAGATGCTGCATCAGTAAAATGAGGTGATGAGCAGTTGATCGTAGCTGATCCCGTGGAATCTCTGGCTTTCAGATTAGGTAGAGGCCGAATGTGTCCCTCGTATACGTGTTCTTTTAGGGAATTCCCAGAGCCTAAAATCACATTGATTCAGATGAACTGGAAAGCTTCTGGGGATAACACGTTCTTGCTTCTGGAGATAACACGTTCCTGGATGGTTAGATTAAGCAGATGCTTCACTGGGCACGTGGCATCAAGCGTTCCCCATCTCGCGTGAGAACTGTGGTTTCTATACAACTGCGAGCTTCCACAGCAGCAATCACATGCTGTACAGGAAGGTCTCGAGTGTAAAACGTTCCACGTCACTCCACAGAATAATACCCTGTAACATGTCATTAATATCGTACCATTCCAGAAAAGAAAGGGCGGATTCCCAACGTTACTGCATATCCCTAAGGTTGCTGCACTGCTTGGCTCTTTAATGGGTACCAGTGAAAAATAAACCTCAAAACTTACCGTACTGCTGACCATGGGCTGGACATTTCTAGTGACACTGCCCAAGAATTAGCAAGACCTGGGGCACGTGCTGCGTGGTTAGTACCAGCAACAGCAAACTCGTCAATCCCTTTCCCAATGTAGGACGCCTTCCTCATCCAGGTGTCACACCCGTGCTTTCCAATTTCATTATCACCTTCCGTAAACCATGTAATGACCTCCGACTTCTCCTCAGACTTTTAAGTCAGCGGTACTCTCTCAAAGCAGCGAGTAACTGCTCCCATTCACATAAAACAGTTCAGTATTTTATCCATCCTCAGCAGCTGTACTTGTACACGTCGAAATAACCAGCAACAAGATGCATAAAAGAAATACAATTTCCATAACATGTTTCAGGCACTTACTGCCCTTTTCAATAAGTTATAACTATCGCATTATTTGCAAGTGTCAACAACCTTCTCAAGAAAGGCGCTAAGTGTGTGAAACAGGTTAAGGAAATCAAATTTCCTTTACGCATCTGGTTGCTTATCATTTCGATACATAAAACAGTTTCAAAAGCAATTCCAAGTATCTCTTTTCGAAACTCGTGCTCTTCACTCAACCTTAACATACGGTTTGTCAAATGACAGCATGGATGTCAAATCGTCATAAAAGCAGTTTACGGCGCCAATTTCCGCCTCGTGGCCAAAACTGGATGTAATTTCTATTTCCAGCGTCAGTTAGCTTCGCATTAACGGAATAAAAAATCTACTAAGCTTCGCTGTGATATGATAATTATAACTTACACTGGATCTCCGTGAGTAGCTGCGCTTTAATTGTAACCACTTAGCTCCATCCTGCGAAACCGAGCCTAGTCGGCAGTAGCTACTGTTTTGGATTCTGTCCCGTATGTCCTGCAACCAGTAGTAAACGACGAGGACTTCTAACTGTTGGTGTCTCGTTGCAGTGCTACAATGCTCGTCCGCATACCGCCATTTGAACCTCAGTAACAATGTAGGATGTGAAATCTGAATGTCTCCTGTGCTCATAGTACTCACAAAACCTGTTCCTGAATGATTTTCATGTGTTCGAATTGTTCAAAGAAGCTCCGAGATGCGGAGATATTAGAAGCGATAAAGATGTGAAAACCTTGGTGCACGAGCGACTGCGTTCATAACCAAATCAGTTATTACTCACACGAGGTATCTATGCGTTTCCGAAGCGGTGCAATACGTGCATAATACTAGAGCGAAGAATTTCTTTATTACTTCATTTGCTTAGTAAATAAGCTGTTAAAGTTTCCAAATGAATCGCCGTCGTCAACAACAAATAATGGGAATACAACCTTTACCTGTTTACATAGTTCCAGTTTCACTACATTTTTTTTCCAAAGGCTAAACGCAAATAATACTTTCATTTCATTTTAGCGTAGCGTGTTCTTCACAGGTATATGTGATGCTTTGAAACGTTAATAGTGGCAACACTAGTTAAAGACGCAACGCAGAATAATCAGATAATGTCATTTATAGTATACATTAGTTACATAAACATACCTTGCCTCAGCCCATGTGGAGTACGTTTCCCACGGTACGTTCTTGAACATTTATGGAAGGAGATGTGGTGCGTGTAGTGGTCAGTCTAATGTAAAGCTATCACGATGATTTCTAAACTAAAACAGCAGAGCTAAATAAAAATCGAATGCACCGGAGGAGGTATATCACTAAAAATGTTGTCAAGGTATGCAAGACCCTTCGGAGGAATCTGAGTCGCATTACAGAGTAGTAAGAAGGTGGTTAAAAGCTTCCAACGAGGGACGCCAAGATGTGGCTTACGTTCTTCGCCCAGGTTCTTATTTGTCCCATCTGGCAGGATTAGCACATATAACTGCGCTCCACATTTTGAAAGAACGCCGAGAATAAACAAAACTGCATGGGTTGCGCAGTGTTTGGAGCAAACCTAGAAAGGCTACGATACAATGCTACTCACACCCTCTTGCAAAGTTATGAAAGCTATAAAAGAGATTTTCTTAGTCTATTGCGCTGGATCAGACATGGGTGAAATCATGTGTATTATGGGCCACCACGATGATATCAAATTCGGCATAACTCGAGCTATGTGAATGTTACTGTGATTCTCGAGTTCGACTCGGGAACCTTTATTCTAACACATACCTATCTCCAAGGCGTACCATCAATGCAGTTTATTACCGTCGTATTTGAATCACAAATTGCCACCAGCTTCGAAAAATAAGGTGCGACACTTTCTTCTCCTGAACCCCCACACCATTTTGTAGGGTAAATCTCTGACGTACAACGCAAGTTGTGCCATCGAACATACTCCAGGAGTAAGCCGTTGTACGAGTAATTTCAACTGGGTTCCTATCATGAAAAAGGCACTTTGTGACGCCCACGCAGAACCGTTACTGAGATTCTCCGGGGAATAGACAGCGCCATTTTGTCAACATGACTCGTGCTGATAAAAGTATCCTACGACTTCCGCATCGCTGTCAGCGTTTTGTACATTCCGATACCACTATTAACGTTCTATCGCTCGTATTATATTGCCTTGGACAGACCGCCGTGATGTAATGCGTTAGTCCACTCCGATTCGGACCTTTCCATTTGAAGTGGTGGTCAAATTTCATTACATGCTGTTATGTGTGAACTTCACCCCAGTGCGTACAGCCATCCCATTTAATTTATACGGTAATTTCGCCTAAATAGACCATACGGAGCAAGCACCAACTGTTTTAATATGAAATTATCAGGTGCATTTAACTGACACAATGTTACTGAGCTCTGAACAAAACGGATTCACTATTTAACGCAACCAGACGCTTTTTTTTAATTTGGTAGCCTAAACTGTATGGGAACTGCTTTGTAAAGTAATAATAAATTTTCTCCTCTTGTATACACGTTGTTGCCTTAAAGTCGACATTACATTTTAATAACGTTGATGTTTTGTTCGTCAGTCGGAAGATTGCAATTCTTGTTTTGTTTTTGTTTCTAATCGTCCACGCTTGTTTATCCTGTGCAAGTCTCTCCTCTGCTTAACTTCTCCAACCAACATCCATTTCAACGTGCGTATTGTTTTCAGGCTTTTGTCTCCCTCAGCAGTTAGTATTTGTTTCGTTCAGTATTCAACTGAGGCACAGTATATCTCTGTACAGCCGAGGTTTTCACTTGTATTTGCAACTAAGTCAGTGCTATGATGGGCTGCCGTGTATTTTTTCAAAAGATTTAATGGAAATTTGAAGCAATATGAAACAAAAATGCCTTTAGTTATGTACTAAATTCCTAGGATCGAAGACTCCTCAACTGACTGTAATATTCCACTCTCAAAATTAATTTAAAGCATTTCATCATAAGTTACATCAATAAAAAAAATTTATGGTCAGGTTTGAAAGTTATCATTCCACAAAAGGTGTTTAGGGCAGAACAGCACATGCTGTAGAGGAATGGGTTGTAGAATACCAGAAACTACGGAAGAACTTTAGTTTGAGAGGCGGAGTGTTATGTTTGACTAAATGGGAAATCCGGCTGGTAGTCCACATCTCACCACATGTTTGCTGTTGTAATTGCTGATGTAATTGTTGTTTAAAATAGTTTTTCTATTGTACAGGACATTTGAGTATCGTTGTAACGATGATATTGGTAGCAGTGCATCAGGTTCGGAATGTACGGTCGGACTGTGACAACTTCGTAGCCTGCTTTGATCTTTGAGGGAAGCATCACTCTATCAAATGTGAGAAAAAGAGTGCATGTGGGCACTAAGGATGCATCTACATTTTTCGTACCCGATGAACTGCAATGACGCCCTGGTCAGAAAGGTACTTTTGGATTTCTGCCTCAGTCAGACCATTCAGCGGGCTAGTGTAAATAACATCACACGAATAATTCAGCGTTCGAAGGGCTTCAATACGCAGAGGATAGCCGTGGAGGAACAAAGCTGCAAGCAATTGTTGTGGTCGAGAATCACATGTGGTTTCCAAAAGCAAAGTGCACTTGCGAAAACAAGAGCAAGAGCAAGATTTCACAGAGCTGGCAATTCCATCAACAACTTTCTGAGTAATAAACGGATTAAAAGTAGCAAAGGACTGACCGTCTTCAGTACATGAAATCACTAGGAACCCTGCTGCAGCTGGGAAGGTTCTTCGAATCATGAGCATCAGTCGCCGGCTGAAGTGGCCGAGCGGTTCTGGGCGCTACGTTCAGAAGCCGCGCGACCCCTACGGTCGCAGGTTCGAATCCTGCCTAGGGCGTGGTTGTGTGTGATGTCCTTAGGTTAGTTAGGTTTAAGTAGTTCTAAGTTCTAGGGAACTTATGACATCAGCAGTTGAGTCCCATAGGGCTCAGAGCCATTTGAACCATTTTTTGAGCTTCATTCAGTTCACGATTAGTAGACGTTGACTGTGGTGGTGATGATCGGCTCTTTGCGAGGAAATCCCCCACGATTACTAGCTTCTCCGATGGCGTGCTCCTTCCAACTCAACTGGGGGATCCCCTTAGAGGGGGGCCCTCCCGCCTCAGGTGGTTCCTCACACATCCGGTCAGACCTCCCTACCAACTGACAGAGGGAGGGGCCAATTGGCAATTTGGGAAGGTGTCAGCTTAGGTGTGGGAATGGCCTGTACCCGGGTGTACGTGCAAACCCTGTCAACCTGTGACTTGGAATCATGTGTTCCCCTGTCACCTGTTACAGGCAGATGTGTGAGCTGGCCTTCAAGAGCACACAGGGAAGATGAAGAAACTCAAATGCCAAAGCAGAGGAAGGATACGAGAAGAGGAATGAATTAATAAAAAAGGAGCAAAAAACCGTGTATAGACTGTTCTCACGTCGGCTACTGAGAATTCAAAACATATTCCCATATACATTACAGACAAATTCCCGAAGGGTGACGGGGGGGGGGGGGGGGAGGGGGGAGCGGGGGCATAGCAGAGGGATAGACATGCAGCATGGAAGTGAAAAGATGCTGCAAAGGCTGGAGCCCCTCGGGGTCAAGCACGAACTAACCAAAAAGTGTTGAGCCCCCTGGAGGATTCGTCAAATATCATACACTACAAAGAGCTGAGAGTGTATGATGACATCTTAGATTGATTTTTGCTGAAATTTTCGTATATCTGGTGGAAAACTTAGATGCAAGGAAGAATGTCTTAACTCACTTTATTAACTGTCAAAGAATAAAATGAAAATCCCACTTACACATAGCATCCACATTCAACACTACAGGGGACTGGTAAATAAAAACCATGTATTTCTTGAAAACTTGTTCCTAAAATATTTGTGTACGCAACAAAACGTTTACAAGCCTCATGTAAAAAAAAAAAATCGTTTGTCTTGCAGTTGAAGGTAGATTCAAGAAGGAAAAACAGATTTCAGATGTTTATTGCTGACAGACTATGAATGACAGAAACAAATTGCACATACCGTTATATAGAGGAACGTTCAATGTTTTACGTTCGCACAGACGCTATACCATACACCCAACATTAGTACCATGAACTGATCCAGAAACATCGCAAAGGTAGTCCATTTGGTTCCACACACGAATCAACAAGTCCATTTTTATTGAATCGACAATTTCAGCAACTCGATTTTCAGCTCTTGGATAGTAGCTCCCATTGGTGGCATAAAATTCGGTCTCTTAAGTAACCCCACGGTAACAAAATCGCAAAGTGTGATGTCTGGTGATCTAGGAGGTGAAAAGCAATGAACAAGATCTTGTAGTCCACCTCTTCCAGACCAACGTTGTGACATGGTGTCGGTAAGATAACGCCGCATCTCAAGGACAACATGAGCCGGAGCGCCGTCATTCAAAGAACTGAAATCATTGAAAGCTTCGTGAGTTTGAGGAAATAACCAGTTTTCCAGTATGTCCAGATATTATTTTTCTGCCACAGTTTCCTCAGAGTAAAAGAAAGCTCGATAAACTTTGTGAACAGAATCGCCACAACGTTCGATTTCGATGCGTCTCTTTCACGTTCGAAGACAACGCCAGGATTTTGTGAACGCCAAATTCTTATTTTACAGCGATTTCCCCAACAGTTTAATCGTCGATTCGTCCGGAAAGATGCTTCGTTGGGAAAAAAAGTGTCCTCCGGCAAATTCTGTAGAACTCAAATGCAAAATTTGTCCCTTCTGTTATAGCCGCAAGAACCTAATTGCTGCAGTAACTGCAATTTGTGAGGCTTCATATGCGGCCGTTGTTTCAGAATGCGCCACACTGTTGTAAGAGGAAGTTGAAGTTCCTAGCCTGGGCCTCTTGTGGAGTTCCGAGGGCTACGTGCGAAGCCATCTCGAATATGCTGGGCATTTTCATCAGGCGTGCGTGACCGACCCAATAATAAGTAAATTTTTGTGTGTCAGTAATATATCTACTTATGCAGAGGCGGGTTTTCGCTGCATCAACGGTTGCACGAGAACAGTTGACTGACTTCGAGCAAATTCCAACGCACAAAATGATTTCTCTTGTGGTGTGGTTGCTACGATCTTACAAACAAACAACAACGTAGCCTGCGAAAACTTTGTACCTTCCTCTACTCAATACACGCGCAATGTATTTTTATCTTTTATAGGTTTGTCGGTAATAAACAACTGAAATCTGTTATTATGTTCAGAATCACCCGATATGTCTGCTACGACTGATATCAGCGTCAGTTATAACGTAAGGACACAATAATTCACATGAGAACTACTTCTTTTTGCGTTTTTCAGTGTTATTCCTTGCCTGCAAATGTAAACATCTGCAGTGTTCCCTTGTCAATGAAATATTTTGAAACAACGTTCTTGCAATTTACAAAAAACAGTTTTATAAATGGTAGAAGCAGACACACTGACAATGTGAAGAAATTTCTAATGATACTAACGTCTGCTGCACTCCAGAAAGCGAATGAAGTGTCAGCAGCTGACAGTGAAAGAAGTCGGACGCCAAGTGACTGCGAGAGACCGTGAAAATGGGTGTAAATAGACAGTATGGTGACAAAAGGGCCCCAGGGGACTTCATCTAGAGGTTCGCAGGTGGCATCACGGGGCTCCGAGCTGAGCCTGACATTCCTTCCACTGACTTGTGTCGCCCGCCGGTGTGGCCGAGTGGCTCTAGGCGCTTCAGTATGAAACCGCACGACCGCTACGGTCGCAGGTTCGAATCCTGTCTCGGGAATGGATGTGTGTGATGTCCTTAGGTTAGTTAGGTTTAAGTAGTTCTAAGTTCTAGGGGACTGATGACCTCAGATGTTAAGTCCCATAGTGCTCAGAGCCATTTGAACCATTTGACTTGTGTCAGACCTCTCCTGTTTCCTTCCTGTCTGCATCCCTTGGCCAACCCTTGTTTTTTTTTTATTTATTTATTTCGACTCCAGCGGCATTAGGTTCCGAATCCCCGAGGGTATCTTTCAGTTTCGTATCTCTCTCACGCCAGTTCTGCGGGGTTCGATACAGGACCCTAGCCCAAGGTTATGGATGAAGCTACCAACGACAGCTGCGGCGCGGCAGGAGAGCTCCCGTAAGGTCCACTTGCTTGGCGGAAGTACCGTACATTAGGCGACAATAGGGTTCAACCTGAACAAGTCGTCAAGTTCTGCAACCCACTCCTGTGGAAGCAGTTGTTAGGGTCGAGAGAAAGCCACGAATGCTGGGCAAGTTCGCGGTTTGTTAGTATGTCCTGGGAGATGCAGTGACCGTGGAGATGGCACTCCGTCTGCGCCAAGCAAAGGTGAGGATAACAACACGGGGAGTCGCAGTTACCCGTTTTAAGCCTTGTACTCAAGGACGAGTGTGCAGGCGCCAGGGGTGACTCTCGTCGGTGCGACAGTTCATCGTGACTAATTGAATAGATAGCTGCTGGGCAGCTTCCAGTCAGTAAAGTAGTAACTTGTCCCCCATCTTCAGCTTCTATGGGTGTATAGAGTTACAAGCCTCTTACAGTACTTGATAGAAGGTGGGTTACTGAGTCACCTGGAGAAAACAACATTAAAGTAGTTTATATGAACAAAACAAACAGTTCAGTAACACAATTTTCCACCTGAAAAGTCAGAACTACGTTACCCGGACATAACACTCCAGCAGATGCTGCCCTGTAGTCAGAAAAACACCCATAGTCGACAGGGAACTGCTGCGTCTTCGCACTGATGTGGCTACATTACAGAAAACTCACATCTCTGTATAGGGAGAGATTCTGGAGAAAGACGGGAGCATGGAGGTGGCTTTGCTGTAGGAAGTAGTCTTCTTAGTTCCAGCGAACAACCAAAATCTTTCTCTGAACGATTAACAACTTTGAGATTAAAAACAATATCAGGTCCCTGCACATTGTCTCAGCATACGCGCTTCCTCTATGAAAGCGCTACACGAATTCAAAGAGAAGTTTCACGAAGTTCTGTGGAAATGCTTGAACAATGTTGTGTATCAGAAAAATTCATGATACTGAGAGACTTCAGTGCTAGAATTGTGAAGATATGCAACAACTGGCCTGACTGCATTGATCCACACGGCACTGTCAACATGAACGACAATGGTCAGCGACTGCTGGAATTTTGCACCTCTTTTTCTCTCTGCATCGTTAAAACTTACTTCCGAACAGAACCATGCACAAACTTGCATGGAAACATCCACGTTCAGGCCATTGCTATTATCTCGACTTTGTCATACAGAGAAGATGTGACCTACGTCACATATCACAGTCCTGACCGTGATACTGATCACTCCTTAGTTAGGACTGTGATACTGACCACTCTTTAGTTATGGCCAAATCACGGTTCACGCCAGAGAAGATTCACTCAAAAAAAAATTTTCAAATGGCCCTCAGCACTATGGGTCTTAACATAGGAGGTCAACAGTCCCCTAGAACTTATAACTACTTAAACCTAACTAACCTAAGAACATCACACACATCCATGCCCGAGGCAGGATTCGAACCTGCGACCGTAGCAGTCGCGCGGTTCCGCACTGAAGCGCCGAGAACCGATCTGCCACCGCGGACGGCTAGATTCACTCAGTTGAGGGCGTTTGTCAAAGAGCGAAGATCAACACCGAAGTTATCCGGGATGATGCGCTACATAAAAAATACAGGGAAGATATTGAGATGGAACTGCTTCCTGAGCAACTGATAATGCACAGAGCGCCGAACGTATGTGGCATCTAGCAAAAGAAAATACACACATCAAAGAAAGTTTCCCATCAGCGCGGTTCCTAAAACTCGTTGACTGTGAATATTGTATCACAGACACAGCCCCTTTGACAGTTCATAGATGTCACTAAACCCGCCCAAAGATGTAAACAACCATGCATCAGCAGCCCCTATTAGACGGAGATGGTTCGACAGCCGATCTGTTCAGGTCATTCCACCAGGAAGGAGGTACACTGCTCACGTTGTCTGCAGTTCACACATGCCTAGACGGTCAACACCTCGGTACGATCGCGTCCGCATTGTTACTTTGTGCCGTGAAGGGCTGTCAACAAGGGAAGGGTCCAGGCATCTCGGAGTGAACCAAAACGATGTTGTTCGGACATGGAGGAGACAGAGAGAGAGAAAGGGAGGAACTACCAATTACATGCCTCCTTCAGGCCGACGAAGGGCTACTACTGCAGTGGATGATCGCTACCTACGGATTATAGCTCGGAGGAACCCTGACAACAACTCCACGATGTTGAGTAATGCTTTTCGCGTTACGACCCAAATTGTGCTCAGTAGGCTGCATGATGAGTAACTGCACTTCCGACGTCCATGGCGAGGTCCTTCTTTGGATCCACGACCCCATGCAGCGCGGTACAGATGGGCCCAAAAAAAATTCCGAATGGACCGCTCAGGTTTGCCTTCAACCAGACAATCGTCGGAGATATGTTTGGAGGCAACCTAGTCAGGATGAACGCCTTAGCAACCCTGTCCAGCGAGTGTAGCTAGGTGGAGGTTCCCTGCTGTTTTTCGGTGGCGTTATGTGTGGCCGACGTACGCCGCAGGTAGTCATGGAAGGCGCCATAATAACTGTACATACGTGAAAGCCATCCTCCGACCGATAGTGCAACCATAACGGAAGCATATTGGCGAGGCATTCGTCTTCATTGACGAGAATTCGCAGCCCCATCGTGCACATCCTGTGAATGACGTCCTTCAGGATAACGACATCAAATGGATCTAATGGCTCTGAGCACTATGCGACTTAACTTCTGAGGTCATCAGTCACCTAGAACGTAGAACTCATTAAACCTAACTAACCTAAGGACAGCACACACATTCATGCCCGAGGCAGGATTCGAACCTGCGACAGCAGCGGTCGCTCGGTTCCAGACTGTAGCGCCTAGAACCGCACGGACACTTCAGCCGGCATAACGACATCACTCGACTACAATGACCAGCGTGTTCTCCAGACATGTACCCTATCGAACATGCCTGGGACAGTTTGAAAAGGGCTGCTTATGGACGACGTGACCTAACAACCACTCTGTGGGATCCACGCCGAATCGCCGTTGAGGGGTGGGACAATTTGAACCAACAGTGCCTTGATGAAGTTGTGGACAGTGTGTCACAACGAATACAGGCACGCATCAATGCAAGAGAACGTGCTACTTTGTATTAGAAGTGTCGGTGTGTACAGCAATCTGGTCCACCACCTCTGAAGGTCTCGGTGTATGGTGGTACAACATGCAATATGTGGTTTTCATTAGCAATAAAAAAGGCGGAAATGATGTTTACGATGATCTCTATTCCAATTTTCTGTACGGGTCCTGAACTCTCGGAAACGAGGTGATGCAAAGCTTTTTATGTATGTGTATGTATGCAAACAGCTATTAGAACAATTGTGAAGCAGGGTAGAATTCAAATCTACTAGTTTCCTGAATGTGAAAGTTAGTGCGCCCATATAAAGAGAAGAAAGGAAATGCTCTTATACATGTCGTGAGTAATCCTAAAGACCAACGAGCAATAGCTGATCAAGCGGCCTGCAGAGCAGGTCTGCAATGAATTTTTCGTCATTGTTCAAACAGATAATAGATCAGCCTTTGGAAATCTATTCAGATCGGCAGAGACAAGATTACCGTGGAATGGATAAAGGCATCAAAACGGCCATTGGACCAACAAGCAGGAAGTATGCTGCAATAAAAGATATTAATGGTGACCCAATCAACGATAAAAAGCAGCAGCTACAGAGATGGGTGCAGCACTTTGCTAAGCTGTGCTCAGTAGGTGTCAACACTTCTTCAGAGCTTTGGGTTCTTTACCAACTTAAGCTGTTATGTCTTAGCTTGACGATCCTCTTCCACTCGACGAATTAAAGCTCCAGCTTAGAAATCTAAACCTAGGCAACATTTCAGGTCATAATAACCTACTGGCTGAAATCATCAAACCTGACTGTGTTTCCCCTCTATTGTATCAAATTATACTGCAGTGATGGGAAGATTGCACAATTCCTCAAGACATGCGAGATACAATTACAGTAACAATCTATAAGGGAAAAGACGGCAGAGGTGAATATAACAACTATAGAGGAGTGTCTCTCTTGGGCATTGCTGGAAAGGTGTATGCGAGGATAATCCTGAAAAGACTGGAAACTTTGGCTGCTCGAATCTACCCCGAATCACAGTGCTGATTTGGAGCTGGCAGTTCCAAAAGTGACATAATATTCAGTTTGTGCCAACTACAAGAAAAGTTCCGCGAACATAGAGTGCCATTACATGTCGCTTTTTTCGTTCTCAACAAAACCTTTGACATCGTCAGTAGGGATGGACAGTACAGCATATTGGAAAAAATTGGATGTCCACCACCTTTGTCGTCCTTAATAAGATCTTTTAATGACAACATGTATAGCTCTGTAATCTTCGATGGTAGCCCATTTAAACCATTCGAAATTAACTGTGGCCTGTCTGTTAGCATGTACACTTTTCGGAATTTTCTTTTCGGTTCTGCTCCAAGTGGCTTTTGAGAATTACAATGTTGAAATACATCTGGATACTAGGAAAGATGGAACGCATTTCGACGTCAGTATTCTGAAGAATAAGACAAGGAGTTATGAGATATTCGCTCCTGAACTCCTATACAGTGATGACGCTGCAATTGTTGCGAACTCTACAGGAGAGCTGCTAGAGCTAGTATCAAGATTTAGTCATGTATGCCACCTATTCTCGATGAGTGTAAACAGCAATAAGACCGGAATAATGGTTCAAGTTACTACTACACAGCCGGATATCACATTAGATAGAACGCTCCGCAAGTCGTGGATAACGTCTCTTATCTGGAATCCACTATAGAATCAAACGTGTCTGTTGACAAGGAGATTGATGCTCGCATTCTAAGAACTGCGGCAGATTTTGGCATGCTCTCTACACGTGTGTGGAGAAACAACAAACTCTCTCTACCGCCAAAATTCTTGTATATCAAATTTACGGTTCAGCATCGAAAACAAGGGCTACTTATGCCAAACAAGAACACCGCCTTAATAGTTTCCACATGCGGTGCCTGCGATCCATCGTCGGAGTAGCGTGGAAGGACCGAGTGACCAACGAAGCAGTACAATCTAAAACTAACTGCAACAGCATTTTAGCTGCCCTGAAGCAGAGACGACTCCGCTGGATGGGACACGTCTCTCGTATGGATCCTGATAGATTACCACATGAGGTGATGTTTGGAGATATTTCTACAGCCAAAAGTCCCATAGGACATCCTGTGTTGAGGTTCAAGGACTACTGAAAACGATATATGGAGAGCTTTGGCATCCACACCAACAGGTGGGAGGCACGGGATAGCATAAGACCAGAGGGGCGTAGTAATATATCATCTGGAATTTCCAAGCGTGATGAAGGCATGTTAGACAAATTAAGGTAGAAAATATCTTCCCAGTGGTACCACCGCTCCTGCCTAAGCAGTTGGATGTGCTGCCTTTGGCTTGATAAGGCGTACGAAAAAATGTAAATCATAACCACACAGCTTCTGTAACAATTATCTACCAAGATGTGGTGACAAAATATATGGCAAGACATTGTGAATACGAGGGAAAGTAGTTCTATGGGCCAGAGTAAAATATTTATTCGAGGAGAAATTTCGTTAGGAATACTGGAGGAAGAGTACCGTTTAGCAGGTTTAATAAGTAAACTAGTAACTGTAAGACTACACCATTTCGTACTTTTTGATGTGCAGAACACTTGGTAATCTCATAGAATCAATTCTTGAGTAATACAGCGTTTGTGCGAACTTTATACTGACCTTCGGTTAATAACTTCATTGTGTCATTATTACCAACAGTAGGATCCTTTTCCTCTTGTTAAAACAATGAAGTGTCACATTATTAAGAGCAAAGTAACTCCAATACGAAAATCTTGAATGAGCCAGAAAGTTAAATTTTGATGTTCCAACTATAAGACCAACATTACCTGCTAATAGATTTTATTCCATGGTTTTTGCAGTTTAATTCATTTAGCCTCGCAATATCACGTGGTGTGAGTACTTCACGTCCACTTTGGGAAAACATTATGATCTACTAAGTTACTTTAAGTTTTAATACTGTGAAAAATTGTCTATTGTTTGTAGTGAATTCTTCTAGCAGATTCCATAAATGTTTAGAATTATTTAGTAAAACTTAACCTAAAATTTAATGTCACTTTACCCAGTGAATATCAAGATCAATATATTCAGTTTCAGGTCCTTACTAAACATTAGCATCTCTTTCAAACGTATGTTGTGGATAAGAGTCAAGAACAGTTAAGAAAATTTGCAGTTTTAACTTTTTTGTCTTGGTCATTAATCAACCAGAGGTCAGTAGTGCACGTTAATGAAAACGCGGGGATATTGCTATGAGGGTGCTAAATGATATTTTCGGGATCTGGACCTTACTTATGAAGCAGTATCTCTTGAAAAAGCATTTCTTTTTACTTTTTAAAGTTGGGCCTGAAGTACAACCCCCCCCTCCCACCCATACACTTGATACTGCTTGTAATGAAAAATGTGTTCACATTGCTAGGGTTAAGTGTCATAATCATTTATTCTGACATATCGTATTAAAAGTTTGTATTATGATTCAAAAGTGTTATGTAGTTTTATGTATTTATCGGTTTTCTACGTTGATCTTGGCTTTCATATTTTCGGCGTGTCATTATTTAATTTGCTGCTATTTGTGACGTCATTAGAAATTAACGATCATTATGTTCTTCTGGACAATGAATTTTGATTGTTTGAAAGAAGTGACCGATAACATACACTGTTGGTGAACATCATAAGAGACCACGTTTCTCATAGATTACCACGTCACGATATACAATTTGTTTTTAATGTGTCCTAATTTTTCAGTGTTATAATAATTAACTTTCTAAAATTTTATAATTCCGTGTATTTCCGATTGATTCCTTGAACATGCAATGTCCATAGTTAACTTCAAACTTTTTCTTTTAATTTTTATGTTAATTCAGATTAAATCCTACATAATATGGTCATAGCATTTTTCCTTAAACGGACTGGCGACAGTAGTATGTAATGTAATAATTTCAGAATGAAATTTTCACTCTGATGCGGAGTGTGCGCTGATTTCAAACTTCTTGGCAGATTAAAACTGTTTTCCGGACCGAGATTCGAACTCGGGACCTTTTGTCTTCTGCGGACAAGTGCTCTAAGCACGACTCACGCTTCGTCCTCGCAGCTTTAATTTCGCCAGTACCTCGTCTCCTACCTTAGAAACTTCCTTCTGCCAGGAAGTTTCATTTCAGCACACACTCCGCTGCAGAGTGAAAATATCATTCTGAAAACAACCCCCAGGCTTTTGCAAGCCATGTCTCCGCAATATCCTTTATTCCAGGAGTGCTAGTTCTGCAGCATCTCACGAGAGCTTCTGTGAAGTTTCGTTAATATGAGATGCACTGTAATCACAGTGGATTGCAAATATAGCGAACTGTGTAGGCAAGTTATACGTGCCTGTTCCACTGAAAGGAACTACGTTGCACGTGGCATTCCTTTGTTTACAGGAGATCATTTACTGGTCTCTTGAGCCCAGCAAAACTGAAATATTCCGTGTTTAGACAGCAACTTTGTTATTTATTATCGAATTAGAGCTAAATTAATGTCGAACTGGAGAATAGAGGCCGTAGCGGTCACACCAACAAGGACCAGCCTTAGTACAACCCCCCATATTTCGTTCACATAGGGATCGTGAGAATAAGATTAGAATAATTACTTTACGCACAGAGGCATTGAAACAATCATTTTTCCCGCGCTCCATACGTGAATGGAACAGGAAGAAACCCTAATTACTGGTACAATGGGCCGTACCCTCTGCCATTCACCTCACGGTGGTTTGCAAAGTTTAGGTGCAGATGTAGAACAAAGGAACTAGACATTATAAATTTCACTTAGAAAATTTCGGGAGAGACAAAACTCAAAAGGCTCTGAGCACTATGGGACTTAACATCTGAGGTCATCAGCCCCCTGGAACTTAGAACTACTTAAACCTAACTAACCTAAGGACATGACACAGAGCCATGTCCGAGGCAGGATTCGAACCTGCGACCGTTGCAGTCGCGCGGATCCGGATTGAAGCGTTTAGAACCACTCGGCCACAGCGGCCGGCCGGGAGAGGCAGTTGCAGATTATATGGATGAGGCTGAAGCAAGCGCAGGATTGATATTGAGTAAGACATGTGACTGGGGCACAATAATGATGTTTCAATTGGTGAATAATCAGTTAGCAAATACTGTAACCAAACGTACGGTAAAGATAAATAGTAAAAAGACCTTTAGACAAGGTAATGGAAAACAAACATGAGAACTGTGCGTTGAGCCATGAATTAAAGTTGAGAATAGATTGGACAGGATCAACGGAGAATATCGAGGAAGTTCAAAGAAGGGCAGAACGTTCTGTATTATCGAGAGGGGAGAGAGTGTGACGAACATGATAGAAAATTCGGGGTGGCGTTTTCCTGAACGGAAAGATCTTCTCGCGATATTTCAATCACCAACTTTCTCCTCCGAATGCGAAAAATTTCGTTGACGCCGACCTACATAAGAAGAAACGACCATCATGATAAAATAAGGCAAGTTAGAGCTGGCAGGAAAGATATAGGTTGTTATTTTTTCCACGCGCTGTTCGAGAGTGAAATATTAGAGAATTGTTATAAAAGTGGTTCGATGAACCCTCTGACAGGCACTTAAGTATGATTAGCGTAGTATCCATGAAGATGAAGATGTGGATAACAAAATGGAGTCCTACACGAAGGTTCAAGAAATTGTTTTAATTAACCTTAATAAGATGGTAAATGTAAAGCAAGAAACTACAAGTAATGAGACTCGTTATGAACTGAATAAATCGGCTGAAATCTGAAGGGACAGATTGTGCAGTACAGAAACTCTGTTACAAGATTTTGATGAACAGTTGATAACTAATTGGCTGGAACTTTAACGGCTATTAATACATACGTTCACGTTAGAAACCAAATCTTAGGCACTAACATGATCCAAAATATCGAAGTACTTACAGGCAAAGTCGTAAAAAGATTGAAATATGCAACATCCAAAATTAATATGCTTATTGAAAGCTTAGATGCTATTAAATGGTGGGACATGCCATTGCAAGTAAAATGCTGAAGTAAAGAAATTCGATCCTAAAGGAAAAACTCACACAGCGAAATTTATGAATGCGTGTAGGAAACTGAAACCCGGAAAACTCCTTGAAAAGAACTGCGTGTTAATAGTGGAAACAAAACACATCAGAGACGAGCTCGATGATAGGAGAGCCGGCCGGGGTGGCAGAGCGGTTCTAGTCGCTGCAGTCTGGAACCGCGCGACCGCTACGGTCGCAGGTTCGAATCCTGCCTCGGGCATGGATGTGTGTGATATCCTTAGGTTAGTTGGCTTTAAGTAGTTCTAAGCTCTAGGGGACTGATGACCTCAGAAGTTAAGTCCCATAGCGCTCAGAGCCATTTGAACCATTTGATGATAGAAGTAAATCTGAGAATAGCTGAGGCCGATTTCTGGTAGCACACTAGGCAGAGTGAAATATTTCAGTAACTCCTGAACGCACCTCCTTACTAACCTGGAGGAGAAAAGAATATGAGATATTACTGTGAGGAACTGTGCAGCAAATCTTACAATATCCTGCCCACTCATCTAATATAGGGTACCTAGGAAACTGTTTTCTCGGATTGCTAGACAATTGAAGCAACTCGTATTAATGGAGTTATTACAGTGAAGTTAAATAGACAGTACTTTACGCATTCACAAAAGTGTGTCTCAAGCAAATGGTGACATGCAAATAATCAATGCAATTTCAGTGCAAGCAAAACAAAAAAGTTTGTAAGTCACTGCTGTAGCGTTTGTATTACGGCTCTTCTTGTACTCCGCCCGCGGCCAGATAGAGCGGTGCTTATATTCCTTTGGCCTGGATGCCGCTCCTACCTTGGTGTTGAACTAGTCAGTGTACTATTGGCTGACATCATCTTACAGACTTCTCTACTCTCTTGTTCTTCATCGTCGTGCCGCCCGCCCCCCCCCCCCCCCCCTCTCCAAAGTGACCGAACATCGTCGTGCAGGGAGCGTGATAACGGCGGGGAGTCAGTTCTTGTCCTGAAATGAGATACATGCAAGCGCCAAGACGACGGACGATCTCTCGTCGCGCCCACCGTCTGCTGCAGCTAAAAAAATTGCAAAACACAATATCATGATGAGCGGAGCGATACTTGCGGCCTTCTTTGGGCGCCGGATGGTGAGGAGGAAGGAGCAGGTGGAGCAGTGTCCGATGGCGGCGGCCGTGAAGCGACTCTGAAGGCGAGGGTCCATCTCACGGGTGCCAATGATAGAACGCGAGTAACAGTTGGAATGATTGATCCCTGGTGTGTGCGGAGCGAAGTTTGGCCATCCGCTGCTTGAAGGTTCTGACAAAACGTTTCGCTTCTGACGCTAGATTCTGTATGCTATTGCGTTTATAGAATGTTACAAATTAATTTGATGTGAAGTGAGGTCTGTTGTCCGACACTACTGCTTCAGGTAAACCTTAGAGGCAAAAAATAGAGGACAGCACCTGAGTTGTGCTACGTGGCGTTGTCGAGGTCATTGGCACAGCAAAAGGAAATTTGCTCTTGGCGTCAACCACAATCAACCAACGAGTGTTCCAAATCGGTCCCACAAAGTTTATGTGCACCCGATTCCATTGTGATTGCGAAATAGGCCAAAGAGAGAACTTTCGTGACGGATCGGAATGATTTTCTGCACATGCGTGACACTGTGACGTCATCTGTCCTATTTGGGTGCCCATACCCTGCCAAGTACAGTGTCGACGCGCTAACTGTTTCGTACGAACTACCTCCCAGTGACCTTGGTGCAGTAACAGCAACACTCCTTTTTACAAGGCTTTACGGATCAACACACATGATGTCCACTGCGATTTTGAACCAGAATCACACCTTTCTGTATAGTGAGGCTATGCCGACGTGCAAGTTATCGGAGCACTACAGAGTTCTTCATGCAATGCAAGGAATGAGGCCAATCCTGAGCGTCGATGTGACAACAAGATGAATCAGAAGCGTCAAAGTCTGTATCAGGACAATGTTGAGTTGTCGGACGATACATAATCTCATACTGGTGCTGAGACAACAACAAAGCCCATCTTTGCAATATTTGGCAGTTCATACAGGAACCGGTTTCGTCGGATGAAACAAGGACTGCAGTGGCTTTTGATCCGTTACTTAGTTGAATTTTTGCCGTACAAATATTGGCGGAATTTCGTGACCCCATAGGCAATAGCCAAAACCTCTTTCTCAATTTGTGAATAGTTACACTGAGCTTTGGAGAAAACTTTTGATGCGAAAGCAATAGGCCTGTCTTTATCACCAATTCTGTGCAAAAGCACTGTATCAATTCCGCAAGAAGAAGCGTCAACTTGCAGTACAAGTGGTTTGTCAGGATCAAAGTGAACTAAGCATCGATCACTGAGCAATGCATCTTCACCTCTTTGAAAAGCTACTTAGCACTCATCTATCCTAACAAAGGGTATGTTCTTGCGACGCAACCGATGCAATGGAGCTACGATTTGTGCAGCATCGGGTATGAACCGTTGATAATAGTTCATGTGCCGTAAGACAGACAGTAATTCTGTGACATTGCGAGGAACTGGCATATCTCGTATCGCTAACAAATGGGACTGGAGAGGATGTACACCTTGACTGTTTATGACAGGACCAAGATACTGCAACTCAGGATTTAAAAAATCGCACTTGTCTAGTATACCCTTTAGTTTTGCATCAGATAACACATGAAACAAAGCACTAAAATTTGCAATATGAGCTTCAGGTGTACTACCTGCTCCGACAAGTTCGTCCAAATATTTTGGCGTTTGAGCAATCAGCTTTTCCAAATACCATTGGAAAATGGCGGGTGCAGAACTACTGCCAAAAGGGAAACGGAAATATTTAAACGAGCCCAAATGAGTTTTCACTAAACATACTTTTTCAAATTCTTCATCGAGCGGTATTTGATGATATGCGTCGCGCAAATCAATTTTTGAAAAGTAGCGACCAGTCCCTAATCAGCTCATGAGATCCTCTGGACGTGGAAAGGGGTAGACTTAAAGTCAACACAGAGGCGAATGAGACCTGAATGTTTGGGGAGCAAAACCAATGCACTTGCCCTCTGACTAACTTGTATGGGCGCAATAGCTGAACCATGTTGCAATTCTCTAAGTTCAGCAGCGACTCTGTCCCATAATGCAATGCGAACAGTTCTGGCCGGGCAGAATTTGGGCTGAGCATTGTCTTTGAGAGTAATACGTGCAACAAAATTGTTATCCTTGCCGAAAGCTTGAGAAAAGAGTTCTTGGAATTCTTTCAACAAGCTAGCTACACTGTCTTTTCATTGAATGCAGACATTGACAACAGGTTGTCCTGAATGTTAAATCCAAATATATCGAATGAATCAAGACTAAATATGTCCTCACAATCGCGTGACTGTAGCACCATAAAAGTCCCTGTTCACGCATTCGAGGGGTACGTGCCAGGCAAAGTACATTGTCTGAGAACGGGTATGACTTGTCCATTATAAGCCGTCGGATGCGTGTTAATTTTAGACAGACGTGGGGAGCCTAACATTTCATGTGTGTGACGATTCAGCAACGTAACAGAGGTATCCTTGTCCAACTTAAATTTCACATGTTCCCCACAGAGAAGTAAATGAACAAAAATTTTGTTGGACTGGGGTAGCACGGAAGAAACTGCTCGCTTGCTAGTTTTGCTAATGCCTGTTGCAGATTTGGAATATACTGCATTAAAGATATGGGCCTTGTGACTAGATTGTTGTGAGTGTGCCAAACTGTTATGTTTCTTCCATTACAAACTTACTTATTGCACATGTCCTTTCCTATAATAAGCATAAGAATGTGTTTGTCAGGAGTGGCAGTCTTGGCGTTTGTGCTTCGAATAACACCTACGGCAAGACTTAATTCTGTTCGCCAGTTTAGCCGCCTGTTTAGCGAGCTGCTTACGCAGCGTGGAGAGTTGTTTACGTGGTGTGGCGAGCGCAGGCTACTGTTGCCGACTAGGCCCATTGCAAAAAAATGGTTGAAATGGCTCTGAGCACTATGGGACTTGGCTTCTGAGGTCATCAGTCCCCTAGAACTGAGAACTACTTAAACCTAACTAACCCAAGGACATCACACACATCCATGCCCGCGGCAGGATTCGAACCTGCGACAGCAGCGGTCGCGCGGTTCCAGACTGTAGCACCTAGAACCTCACGCCCACCCCGGCCGGCGGGCCCATTGCAAACAAGGGACTCAACCTAACAAATCGCTTGCTGCTCGAATCTGTCAGCCAACAGGGCACCTGAATCGTACTAATTAGTATTTGCACTACTTGCTGAAACGATGCATTAGAGTATTTCAAAATCTGTTCTCTGAGTTAGACATCAGTTACATTGTGCATGATTGCATCACGCAACATAACATATGAATATAAAACACCACAAGCAGATCTGAATTTGCATTTCCTCGCCATACCCTGCTAATCTGTTACCCATTCATGAAACGAGGCTTCAGACTGTTTTTTACAATTATAGAATTGATACCTAGCTGCTACCACATTCACTTGTTGGTCGTAATAGTTAGTTAGCGAATCTACAACCTGATCATACGAAAAGTCACTCAAAGTGGCGTTAGGGAACATTGTTTGTAGGATCCTAAACACCGCACTTCCTAAAGTTGAGAGAAAGTAATGGCTTTTCACAGTACCTGGTACATTGTGAGCAATTATGTGGGCTTCGAACTGTTACAACCACTTAAGCTATTCCTCTTCTTGTTCATGAAAGTGTCGAAAAGGCGGAATAGCTCTGGGAGCTGGTGTTGCTTGTGCAGTGTTAGTAGTTCGGTTCGCCAGGAGCTGCTGTACGGTATTCAGCAGCGAGGATATTTGCTGGCTCTGAATCTGAATCATCTGCATTAGCTGCACTGCATCAAATGCTGACATCTGTGGCGCCTGCGTAGGTGGTGGGATAGGTAGGGTGGGCATTTTGGAAGAGATAAATGCAATAAATAGACAAGGCAAGCAAGAAAATAAGTACAAAAGCAAAGATAATTTATGCAACACCCACCTGAAAACACTGATTACCAAAAACACGATAAGAGACTTTTAAAGCAAGTAAAGATCTCAGCAAAGAAAAGACGAGAGAAAATTAAGGCGGCAGCAAAACACAAAAGAAAATTCTGTGGCCGCCAGGCACTGGGTTCTTCTGATAACTCGTCGCCAATGTAGTATCCTGACCCCTCGTCTAATTTATTGTGCCTAGGAAGCTGTTTTCTTGGATCTCTAGGCAGCAGTTGAAGCAGCTCGTGTTAATGGAGTTTATTACAGTAAGTTAAATTGACAATTCTTAACTTAGCGTATTACCAAAACAGTGTCGCAAGCAGATGACGACTGTTCTTCTACTCCACCCACGGCCAGGCGTAGCGGCGCATATATTCTCTTGGCCTAGATGCCGCTCCTGTCTTGGTGTCATCTTAGTCAGCGTACTGTTGGCTGACGTCGTCTCGCAGCCTTCTCTGCTCTTCCGTTCTTCATTGTCGTGCCGGCGTTTGTCGTAGCGAGGAAACTAAATTTAATACATTAAAGGGTTTCTAAGAGAAGAACCTCAGAAAACTGACTTGGAAACTATATCAGTTTACGAGAAGAATCGGTGAGCTCGATGTACGGCGACAAAGCTCTGCGGAACTGTCTATGTCTCTCCAAATGCCGACACTTCATATCAGACTGTATTTTATTATGAACGCTGAATGCTGGAAATAATTAACTAACTCTTAAAATTTTTTGTGATATACGTTGCGAAATATGAAACCAAGCAGCGTGCAAGATGATCAGTATTCCATGCTCGACTGCATTACTCAAAATGTGATACATTCGAAGTTTCCCCCTCTTTCCGCTGAGACAGCATGGTTGATAGTGGAAGAAGCGTGCAGCCAGGTGACAAAACTCAGCGCTTGAGCGAGAGCATTGCATGTATTCAAAATCGTTGACGCCCTTGCATTAAACTACAAGCAAAAGTGTTCACCGTATCGCCCCCATTCTTCGCTCCAGGACAAGATATTCAGAAACAAAGGAAAGCTTTAACCAAAACTGATAAAGTTCATTTTCCGCTTAGATTGTGTATTTAATGTTGAAGTGTGTGTGAATTACTAAGGAACCAAACTGCTAAGGTCATCGGTCCCAAGTCTTACACACTACTTAAACTTAGACTAATCTATGCTAAGGACAACACAACACCCATGCCCGAGGGAGGATTCGAACCTCCGACGGGGGCAGCCGCACGGACCGTGGCAAGACGCCCAAGAGCGCGCGGCTACCCCGCGCGGCTTTGTTTACTTAAAAACTCGGATTAACAACAGGAATTTCATGATATATAATGTACAGACAATACTAAAAGGAATCATCAGTGCCTGTAGCATTCAACATGTACTTGCCATGAAGGTCCAGGTTTCTCACATTGAAAAAGAAAACTTTATAGATAGCAACACGTGACATCTTGCACATTAAAATATTGACTAATAAAACACTGAGTTTTACGACTCCGAACTTTAATGTATAACATGTTACCTGTTACAATCTGTAATGATATCTTACGATTTGAATGTGATTGCTAGTTCAGTCCAAACCGCTAATATTTCATAAATTCGCTATCTAGACAAATAATATTTATATTAATAAATCAAGGCCGTTGTCGCACGGTCTATGACATATTCATCCTAATTTAATTACTCGAGGTGTTGCAAATGGTAGTGCATTATGGCACAGCTAAATGGTTTTAGACTTAGGCAAATTGCTGGTGCTCATATGCAGATATCAAAAATGGTTTTGAATCACCTCGAATCCGAGAGTTACCTAACCTATACATAAAATTTGAGTAGCGATCAATAATACTTTCCGCCCTTTTTATTGCTCATGGAAACCACACATGGCATGTTGTTCCACCATAAAGCGAGACCTTCACAGATGGTGGTCCAGATTTCTGTACACACTGGTGCCTCTAATACCAGTAGCGCGTCCTCGTGCATTGATGCATGCCTGTATTCGTCGTGGCATACTATCCACAAGTTCATCAAAGCACTGTTGGTCCAGATTGTCCCATTCCTCAACGACGATTCCGCGTAGATCCCTCAGAGTGGTTGGTGGGTCACGTCCTCCATAAACAGCCCTTTTCAATCTAGCCCAGGCATGTTCGATAATGTTCATGTCTGGAGAATATGCTGGACATTATTAAAAAAATTGTTCAAATGGCTCTCAGCACTATGGGACTCAACATCTGAGATCATCAGTCCGCTAGAACTTGGAACTACCTAAACCTAACTAACCTATGGACATCTCATACATCCATGCCCGAGGCAGGATTCGAACCTGCGACCGTAGTGGTCGCGCGTTTCCAAACTGAAGCGCCTAGAACAGATCGGCCACAGTGGCCGGCTGGCCATTATTGTCGAGCGATGTCGTTATCCTCAAGGAAGTCATTCACAAGATGTGCACGTTGGGGGCGAGAACTGTCGTCCATTAAGACGAATGCCTCGCCAATATGCTGCCGATATGGTTGGACTATCGGGCGGAAGATGGCATTCACGCATCGTACAGCCGTAATGGTGCCATCGATGACCACCAGCTGCGTACTTCGGCCCGACATAAAGCCACCCCAGAACAGCTGCACTCTCTGGACAGTGTGCCTAAGGCGTTCATCCTCACTGGGTTGCCTCCAAACGTGTCTCCGACGATTGTCTGGTTGAAGGCAAATGCGACACTCGTCGGTGAAGAGAACGTGATGCCAATCCTGAGCGGTCCACTCGGCATGTTGTTGGGCCCATCTGTACCGCGCTGCATGATGTCGTCGTTGCAAAGATGGACCTCGCCATGGACGTCGGGAGTGCAGTTGCACATCATGCAGCCTATTGCGCACAGTTGGGTGTCGTAAAACGATGTCCCGTGACTGCACGAAAAGCATTATTCAACATGGTGGCGTTGCTGTCAGGGTTCCTCCGAACCCATGGGCGGCCTGAGAGAGGCATTTCATCGATATTTCCTGTCTCTCTGTACCTCCTGCATGTCCGAACAACATTGGTTTAGTTCACTCCGAGATGCTGGACACTTCTCTTGTTGAGAGTCCTTCCTGCTACAACGTAACAATGCGGACTGTGTCCGTGGTACAATATCGCCAGTCAACGTATATCTTCAGGATTTCTGGTTAGCGGGATGATAAAAACCTATTTTTGATGTGTGTATTTGGTGCTTCTGTAACCTAGGTAGCCGAAGTACGTACTGTTTCGAAAAGCAATGTATCGACAATATACATCGATTACGGAGGGAGAGCACAAAAATATCGTCCGTTAGGTCACAACGCAGACTAACGTGTGCGTTGAGTAACTGTGACAGATGGTCATTGAAGATGACTGTGACGAAAAACAGGTCAATAAATTCAAAAGTCATTGCAGAACCTGTCATCGTACTCGCGAACTGCGTCAGCACCAAAATAACGCGAAAGGAGCTCCATGAGATGGAAATTGCAGGGCGATCTGGAACTCCAAAACCATAGGTCAGTGATGCCAATGCTAGCAACAGGAAATCGTGGTGTCAAAGCCGTAAAACATGCCTCATGGATCAATGGAACAAAGTCATTTGGTCGCCTGTGTTTTGTTGCACACTGTTGAGAACTTCTCGTGGAGTTTTCGTCTCAAGAGTGAAATACGATGGCGGTTCAGTGGTGATCCATGGGCCTCACTGTTATTCTGTGATATCGCGTTCCTGCCAAAGGTTATGTGATCATTTTGGCTGATTAATTCCGACGCATGGCACAGTATTTGTTCTCCTGTAACACTGAATAAGCAGATAAAATACCTTCTGCACCATCCAAAATTTTTCGCCGTTTAATATCCGTTGATAACTTGTAGCGTATTTCTGATTCTAAATCTATAATCTTTATCACAGAAACGATGTTTAATACGTAGTCGATGCACTGGTATATTTATTTCTGACCGTATGTAATTGATTCTACTTACAATAAAAATATTGTAAAATGCTGGGTAATAACCAAGGAAACTTTATGTATAGATAGCAACGACAAAAAGGGGTAGCTGTACTACTGTTTATCTTTGCGTGTGGAGAGTGTCTTTCGCGTTGTGGGAAGAGAGGAAGCAGAGCAGGTTGGGTCTTGAAAGAGTGGGGAAGTGTTTGTTGCTCGCTCCCGCAGACGTGGGGTGCGTCTACGTTCGCGTCAGTGTAGGCACGCCTAATACTTAAAACCGTGAGCATTGAGAGCACGGCAGTAGTGGACAGGCGGAGGAAGCTGCAGTTCTAATTGTTGTCTGTCCCATAATTACCCGTAGCTCTGGGGATGACTCGGGGTTCTCAACCAGCAGCAGCAACAGCGTCAGATCAACATTGTCATCGGCTACATTCTTCGTCGACCGCACGGTTGCGGCATCTTAAGACTGTTAAGTGAAAAAAATGTAAACCTGTATAGGCATTACCCAGCAGCGTTTCTTTCACAACGTGTGACTGACTTGAGTAATAACCTGCAATAGTTAAAAATTACAGGGCGTCTTTGCTGTCATTGTCCTCAGACATTAATATCAAGCAAGGCCTCTTTCCTTTCCTGCAATCACCTATTATCGTGAAGTTATGATAACTGGTTAACTATTTACTGCCAGTTTTGCTTGGTAATGATCAGTTTCAGTCTAAATTTTCTGCTCCAGTACCTGTTCATTCCTTTATTTCATGATAGAGGCTTAATTGTTTTGCAAATTTGAGCATTGCTTAAAGTAACGTAAACTATCACTGGTAAAACTAATAACTAAAGATACATTACACATTAAGAGAGAGCAATATCATTTATTCTGTATTTAGCTTAATGAGTGACTTCTGCTGGCTTGGTATGTATTTTATTGTTCTTGTATTAAAAGTAAAATGATTGCTCATTTACTCAAATTAATTTGAATTCAGTCTTTCAATAATAAAAAGCAAATTTCTTGCCTTTTTTCTAAATTTTGCATTACGCTGCATTGTGGTTACTGAAAGTCATTTTTTACATAACGAAGTTTTAGTTACATTTATTTAACCACTAACTTCATTTAACTATACTTTCAAATTTTAACATTTCAGTATAAGTAAGTGCAAACTCAGTGTCTCCTGATCCATTTGTTTTCTCGTATACTGTTGTGTTGTGCAACAGCGTGACAACCTTCTGTTTCTATGCCAGTGGTTACTTATTTAAATTACTTTTCTTAAGATGTTGGAGATTCATTGTCCTAGAGGGCTGGCGACCGTTTAATTATCCCCTTTGTACTATCAGCAATTTTTGTAGTAAATACTAGTATTATGTGGTACCCTTCACCCCTTGTGCGCTCCGTGAGCGATTGCAGTATATTCCTCCCATTTCAAAATTATAATCTGTTTGTAGACTAGGTTTAGAATAGAGTCTTCCTTCAGGAAGGCCTGTCGTACGCTTTCCTCCAGCTAACCGTTGTTATTTTCCTTCTGCAACGGTAACCTTACTCACTGTAAAATTTCACTGGGCTTGTGCAATCGTGGTCAGTTATATCGCAGTCTAGTAGGCCGATTAGGAAGGAGGAGGTAACTCCCCAGTAGTGAAGCGGTGTTGCAAGAAGACGGGGCATGTACTGATACAGCTTGCATCTGGTTTCTGAGCTCGAGGATAAACAGTCGCATCTCCCCTGGCCATAATCGTCAGTAGATCTCAACGTTATTAACCGATTGCGGTCTAGTCTGGATCTACATCTACGATTACATCTACATGGATACTCTGAAAATCGCATTTAAGTGCCAGGCAGAGGGTTCATCGAACCAGCTTCACATTTCTCTATTATTCCAGTCACGTATACCGCGCGGAAAGAACGAACACCTAAATTTTTCTGTACGAGCTCTCTGATTTCCCTTATTTCATCACGCTGACCGTTTTCCCCTATATAGGTCGGCGTCAACAAATATTTTTGCATTCGGAGGAGAAAGATGGTGATTGGAATTTTGTGAGAAGAATCCTTCGCAACGAAAAATGCCTTTGTTTTAATGATGTACATCTCACATCCTGCATCATTTCAGTGACACTCTCTTTCCTATTCCACGATAATACGAAACTTGCTGCCATCCTTTGAACTTTTTCGATGTACTCCGTCAATCCTATATGAAAAGAATCCCACACCGCGCAGCAGTATTCTAAAAGAGGACCGACAATCGTAGTGAGGTCAGTTCCCTTATTAGATCTGTTACATTTTCTAAGTGTCCTGCCAACAAAACGCAGTTTATGGTTAGCCTTCCCAACAACATTTTCTATGTGTTCCTTTCAATTTAAGTTATTTGTAATTGTAATTTCTGGGCATTTAGCGGAATTTACTGCCTTTAGATTTGATTGATTTATCGTGTAACCGAAGTTTGACGGATTCCTTTTAGCACTCATGTGGATGACCTCACACTTTTCGTTGTTTAGTGTTGGTTGCCAATTTTCACACAATACACAATACATGTTTTCTAAATCGTTTTGCAATTTGCTTTGATCTTGTGATGCCTTTACTAGTCAATAAACGACAGTTCCATCTGCAAAAAACCTAAGACGGCTGCTCAGAATGTTTCCCAAATGGTTTTTATCGACAGGGAACATCAAAGGGAATATAACACTACGTTGGGGAACGCCAGAAATAACTTCTGTTTTACTCGATGAATTTCCGTCAATTACTACGAACTGTGACCTCTCTGAAAGGTAATCACGAATCAATTCACATAACTGAGACGATATTCCATAGGAACGCAATTTCACTACAAGCCGCTTGTGTGGTAAAGAGTCAAAATCCTTGCGGAAATCCAGATATACGGAATCAGTTTGAAATCTGTTGTCGATAGCACTCAACTCTTCGTGCAAGTAAAGAGATTATTGTGTTTTACAAGAACGACGTTTTCTAAATCCGTCAATAGACCTTTTCCTTCGAGATAATTGATAATGTTCCAACACTATAAGTAGGCTGTTTGGTTTTAATGTTGGTAACGTCACGTAGCGCTGTGTATGAAAATCACTGGCTGTGCAGGGTGAAGTCTTTGGCTACTTTGCATTGTTGGAATATTAGCTATTGTAGCGTTGGGCAGTAGGACGTGAGCCGCCAGCAATGGTGGAAGAGGAGAGCGGATGATCTGGACGTGTGTCCATGAGAGACAGTAAATTTGCAAGACTGGATGTCATGAGCTGATATATAAATTATGACTTTTGAACACTATGAAGGTAAATAATCACTTGTTCTCTATCTAAATCTTTCATTGGTTAAGTATGCCTATCAGTAGTTAGTGTATTCAGTAGTTAGAATCTTTTTCTTAGCTGGCAGTATTGGCGCTCGCTGCATTGCAGTAGTTTGAGTAACGAAGATTTTTGGGCGGTAAGTGATTCATGAAAGGTATAGGTTATTTTTAGTCAGGACCATTCTATTGTAGGGATTATTGAAAGTCAGACTGCGTTGCGCTAAAAATGTTGTGTGTCAGTTTAGTGAATCTCTGAATACGTTCAGTTTTTCCCAGCTGTTTGAAAATCAAATAACCTAGAGGTTTAACAGCACTGTAATTCATAAAATTTTCAAAGGGCATATTCCAACACAATGTATGTTCGAAAATCCTGCTGCATATCGACGTTGATGCTATGGGCCTGTAATTTAGTGGATTACTCCTATTACCTTTCTTGAATATTGGTGTGACTTGTACAACTTTCCAGTCCTTGGGTACGTATTCTCTATGTACCTCCATTATCGTTACTTGAACCACTCACTCTTTTGTAGGAAGATTGGTATAATATTGTCTTGAAAACCATTCAGCACCTGCATATCCATTTCGATAAGCTGTTCTAAAGGCCAGCGGTTTTCTTAGACCGATTAGGCACGGTAATGTGTGTGCGTTTCTGGTGTTTCAATGATTTTGTACACTCCATGTATTCAAACTGTATATTGAGCAAGCAGTGAAGGAAATAAAAGAAAAATTCGGACTAGGTATTAAAATGCATGCAGAAGAAATAAAAACTTTGAGGTTCGACGATGACATTGTAATTCTGTCGGAGACAGCAAAGGACTTAGAAGAGCAGTTGAACGGAATGGCCAGTGTCTTGAAAGGAGGATATAAGACGAACATCAACAAAAGCAAAACGAGGATAATGGAATGTAGTCGAATTAAGTCGGGTGATGCTGAGGGAATTAGATTAGGAAATGAGACACTTAAAGTAGTAAAGGAGTTTTGCTATTTGGGGAGCAAAATAACTGATGATGGTCGAACTAGAGAGGATATAAAATGTAGGCTGGCAATGGCAAGGAAAGCGTTTCTGAAGAAGAGAAATTTGTTAACATCGAGTATAGATGTACGTGTCAGGAAGTCATTTCTGAAAATATTTGTATAGAGCGTAGCCACATATGGAAGTGAAACATGGACGATAACTAGTTTGGGCAAGACGAGAATAGAAGCTTTCGAAATGTGGTACTACAGAAGAATGCTCAAGATTAGATGGGTAGATCATATAACTAATGAGGAGGTATTGAATAGGATTGGGGAGAAGAGAAGTATGTGGCACAACTTGACTATAAGAAGGGATCGGTTATTTGGACATGTTCTGAGGCATCAAGGGATCATCAATTTAGTATTGGAGGGAAGCGTCGAGGGTAAAAATCGTAGAGGGAGACCAAGAGATGAATACACTAAACAGATTCAGAAGGATGTAGGTTGCAGTAGGTACTGGGAGATGAAGAAGCTTGCACAGGATAGAGTAGCATGGAGAGCTGCATCAAACCAGTCTCAGGACTGAAGACCACAACAACACCATCGTGTACGTCACCGATGAAGAAGACGTATCGCAAGGTGCTGAAGTGCCCATTTGAGAAAACGGCAGTCGAAAGAGCAAGTAGCGTTAGAGAACAGGAACCTTGCGGTCTCTTCGCTGTGGGCGGCGCGGTCCCCGGAGAGGTGTGACAAGCAAGTGTCGCGTGCGGCGGCGGGTCCCGCGGGCGGCGCGCTCGCCCCAGTGTCCGGCGTGCAGCGGCGTGGCGGCCGTGCCGTGGGCCGTGGGCCCTTCCCTGATCGATAGCATTCTGCGGCGGCGCCACGCCAGAGCGGGACAGCGCCCGCCAGGCCGCGCCGATTGGTAGTCGGCGGCCGGGGCGGACCCAGAGCCCACCGGGGCCGCTCTGTAACGCGGCCACGTATTCACTCCGCCGGCCCGGGCAGCATTTATGGAGGGTCGTCACAAGGCCGATTCGTGGGGTGTGCTCCTTTTAACGGACTCCCGGCGGACCCCATAAAGACCGGGACGTCGGCCGTGAGGCGCCGCTGCGAGGCCGCCCCGCGACGCCCGGCGGGATGGGCCGCATCTCAGGCGTGTACTGCCGATTCTCTGCTGCCGAACACATTCAAATGAACTGCACTTCCTATCAATACTGTAACGTCCTGTCGCGGTCTGGGCTAATTAGATCGATTCCTGTACTGATACTTTTTTACATCTTTCGTTATCTCGCGTTGCAGCTGGAAAGGTTGCTTTAGCTCTTACCTTTTCTTCACCCTAATGTCCCAGTACGAATCTGTCTAGACTTACACAAGGCTTTTGAAAATTTTCTAAAATAATTGAAAAGCCACGATCGTTTAGATATCGTTTACTAGATGAGTGGTTGTAAGAGGTCCATGATTAAGGAATTTGTTGCTAGCGCACTCGAGCAGATGTAATTTCGATGGATTGCTCGCACTGCCTGCGATATGCAAGCTATAAGAGAATCTCAGACCAGAGAGCAGTGTTGACTGCAGTAAGAACTGTGTAGCGGTAGGAGTAAGTAGTAGCGAGCAGTCGTGTGTATCGTGTTGGCTGGGCCGGTCATAGGGAGCGATGGCGCAGCCTGAGCGTTGTAGTGTAAGGTAAAAGCAGTCTCGCGTATGTAGTATTGTTATATCAAGTCCGATGTAAATGTTTAAAAATAAATCTCTTAATAATAATCTTTCTCATAAAAAGTTACTTTTGACAATCATTCATTTCAATTAAAAGAATTTACTAATATCTCCAATCCTTGGTCATCTAGATTATTGAAAAGAAAAATCAGTTATTTCTTTCATACATGTCAAATCTATCGGCCAGCATTGCACTCGGCTGTGCCAGAAAAATTTCTTATAGGAGCAGATATATATGCGTTATCCGGCGACTTCACTGAGGTAAGATTTTTCAATTTATATGGAATGAATTTTCAGGACCATGACACAGCACTGCTGACGTCCAAAATTTACCAGTTCAAATTCACAGTCAGTTATTGAAAGGTTATCTATGAGTCACATTTTTTAATCAGGAGGTTAGTCTCAGTGAATTATATATTATGTTTTTTACTATTGGGAGGTTTTTATATAATTTTTTCTGTTGGGAGGTTACACTAAATGTGAATGCTACACATATTATTTATTTATCTGCGGGGAGGTTACATGGTTTCAGCACTCTGAAGGTGCCATCACCGGATCTGAAACGTCGATAAACGTTTATGAAACCATATGGACGTCATGGCACATGAGGCAGACTATCTGATAAAAACCACTGTCACAACCAATAAAAAAATTATAAAAAACTGCTCTCTTGGTCGTTCTTTCCATACAATATGAAACTGAAGTCACCAGATGAAACTGCCACTGCTCGCCTAACACCGGTTGGCACCATCTCTGCCCCAATCCCTTTTTTATTTCCTTTTTTTAACATAACAGGTCTGAGGGAGGACTTACATGAGTTAACTATATACATTACAATTATTACAGAACAGCATACCTGAAACGTGGATTAACGTTTATAAAACTATATGGACGTCATGGCACATGGGGCAGACTATCTGATAAAAATCACTGTCACAAATAATAAAAAATAATAAAAAACTCCTCTCGTGGTCGTTCTTTCCATAAAATATATAACTGAATTCACCAGATGAAACTACCACTGTCGCCTAACACCGATCGGCATCATCACTGCCCTATTCCGCGCAGGTTTACCTGCTGTGATTCTAGCAGTTCACAACCGGCTACTATATAGCGCTGTACAAGCAGCACACATACAGTCCCACAGTATAACCACTCACAACTACTAAAACACAACCGATTACCGTAGCAGTCTGGTCCCTTTACTCCCCCCCACCCTTTACTATAACTGCTTGTCACATACCCATGCAAAGCCCAAATTTGCGCATACATTTCCTGTACATACTATAATCACTATAAAGTAGGTCAATTACAAAGTAAAAGCATCTGTGGGATACACATTATCCATTAGCGCAAGAGGGAATAGGGAATAGGGCAGTGATGATGCCGACTGGTGTTAGGCGAGTAGTGGTAGTTTCATCTGGTGACTGCAGTTTCATATTTTATGGAAAGAACGACCACGAGAGCAGTTTTTTTATTTTTTATTGGTTGTGACAATGATTTTTATCAGATAGTCTGCCTCATGTGCCATATAGTCCATATGGTTTTATAAATGTTAATCCACGTTTCAGATCCGATGATGGCATCTTCAGAGTGCTGAAGCCGGTCATCTAGTAAAAGGTATTGAAGCGATTGTGGCTTTTCAGTTACTTTAAAAACAGAGTGATCGCCCCAGTACACACCATGTGTTCACTGCTTTTCACAATATTGTCTGGAATACTCTCTTTCAAATTCTGAAGGCAGCAGTGGTAAAATCAAGGGAGCCAAAGACAATTTATAACTAGTACACAAAACAGAGGGCAATTAAAAGAGTCGAGGGAGCATGAAAGGCAAGCAGAAGTTAGGAGGGGACCTATGTTATACACTCTGTACATTGACAGGCAGTAAAGCAAACTAAATTTGGAGTGACTTAAAGTTCAGTGAGAAGAAATAAATACTTTGACTTTTGACAGTGACATTGTAATTTCTTAAGAGCCAGCAAAAGACTTCGAAGAGCAAGTCGACAGTATGGATAGTGCCTTCAAAGGAGGTTCTAAGATGCTGAGGGAATTAGGTTAAGAAACGAGATACTTAAAGTAATACTCGAGTTTTGTTGTTGATGATGGCCGAAGTAGAGTGGATAATAAATGCTGACGAAATGACAGAAAAAGTGCTTCTGATGAAGTGAAAGTTGCTAACGTCAAATATAAATTAAAGTGTTGGAAACTCTTTTCCTGAATTATTTGTATGGAGTGTAGCCATGTATAGAAGTAAAACATGGACGATAAACATTTTATACACGAAGAAAACAGAAGATTTTGAAATGTGGTGCCAAAGAAGTATCCTGGAGATTTGATGCGTTAATCATGTAACTAAAGAGTAGGTATTTAATAACTGAATAGAACTGGGGAGAAAAGAAATTTGTGTCATAACTTGACTAGAAGAAGGGATCGGCTGATAGGATAAAGTCAGACATCAAGGGATCACCAATTTAGTGCTGGAGGGAAGAGTCAGGGGTAAAATTAGAGGGACACTAAGAGATCAATACAGTAAGAATATTAGAAGGGTGCTAGTTGCTTTAGTTATTCGAAATGAAATTATTGCACAGGATAGAGCAGCAAGGAGAGTAGCATCAAACGTGCCTTCGGACTGAAGACCACAATAACAACAGCATCAAAGAAGGCTGGGTGGCAGACAGCAGGATACTCAGCTGAGAATATATGGAAGAATGTTTCCAGTTCAATCACTGACTTCATAATCACTGAAAACGTTCCAATATGTCTCTACTCTAACAGAGTCTGTACAGTAACTTGAGCAATTGTATGCTTTCTACTTTCGCCAATGATTTAAATAATTTTTAGGAAATGTTATGTACTCCTTCTGCTTCGATTCATCGCAAGTCTTCCAAAATTATGACAGTTTCTGACTGTATTAGGCCTTCTCGACTCCCTGTGTCTTGCAGTAGGACACATTTTTACGGTTACGTACTTCAGTTGTTATAGGATCAGTTTGTCGTTCGTCCAAGACTCCTTTTTCTCAGCAACGGTTAGAGGTATCAAGATGAAATTTATGTAAGTGCAAAGGTCTAACGTACCATACTGGTGTAAAAAATGTAAGCTTCAGTTCAATGCAATCGAATGAAACGGCCATTCTTGTCACATATTTTGATACTCGCAACGTCACTCACTAAAAATTTTGATGAAGTATCTACACTGAAAACGCCAGACAAAGAAATAATCTATGTAGGGGAATCATTTCCAAATATGGTTCAAATGGCTCTGAGCACTATGGGACTTAACATCTATGGTCATCAGTCCCCTAGAACTTAGAACTACTTAAACCTAACTAACCTAAGAACAGCACACAACACCCAGTTATCACGAGGCAGAGAAAATCCTTGACCCCGCCGGGAATCGAACCCGGGAACCCGGGCGCGGAAAGCGAGAACGCTACCGCACGACCACGAGCTGCGGACAATCATTTCCAGAATACATCGATCTGGGTAACATATTTAAGCGATTGACGATGCAAGATCACTGGTTAATGTTAAGTGCGAGAAAAATCATTGAAAATGTGAAATGCTGGTACATTAAAAACTGGTATAATTACCACAATGTTGAATTCAAGCTTGCAGACTTGTATGTATTACGTCGTACAGGTGTCAGATGTAAGATTGTGAGATGGAGATCCACGCTTGTTGCTCTTAGTTGGTCAGTACTGGGTCAGTTAAGGCTGGTTATGGTGAATGGCCGCAACCCCTGAAACCTCCCATCAGATATGGTGATAGCAAAGAGCAAGGCAACATGCCGACACTCTGCAGAATACGTTGGGTTATAAAGCAGGATGTGGACGAACATTATCCTATCGGGAAACACCACCTGGAATAAGACCAGAATGACGTCCAGATTTGCCGTCAGATTGCGTGGAATAACCTCGAGTTTGCTCCTGGTGTCATAAGAAATCGCACCCCAGATCACAACGCCAGGCCGCAGGCAGCTGGTTTCCTTATATCCAAAATATTGCAGTCATCCTTGCGCCGAGGCAGAACCAGCTATGATCAGAAAAAATGACAAATTTCCAATCCACCGTCGGCGGTTTTGGGTCAGTAAAACGCACACTAGAGGGCGTCTGTTCTTAAAGTAACCGATTTTCAAACTTGTTGCGGGAGCGCGGTGCCAACCGTTTTTACAACTGCTGCGGCAGACGCAATACGATTCACCACAGCCAAATACCGAAACAGACGATTTTCCCTCTCGGTAGTGCCCTGTGGCCGTCCGTAGACTGGTCTTCTTGCGGCCATACCTCCCCATGGAGGTAGCTGTGGCTACATTCCTACTAACTGTTTCTGCAGTGTGACAGTAAGAACATCCAGCTTCTCGTAGCTCCATTACGAAACATCGTTTTAAGTCAGTAAGGATTTATAATGGCGTCCTCGTCTTATTAAGGCAGTCTTGTCTCATATCCACTTACTACATCCAATTTCTAAGGCATCTAACGCTCACGACAGTTATAGTACATATTTAATGCAAACCTGATTTCCATTCTGTCAGTGGTGCTGTTAGCGCCTTTCTTAAGATACTGGTATTAAATTTGAAAAGACACTATCTTCCAGATGCAAAAACATGGCTATCAACTTTCATTTATTTCGCACAACTCTTTCTTGGTATTGTGACTTTTTCCGTCGGTGTATGTGCTTGACTACGTTTATACTGAAACATCAAAGCGCAAGCCGTATTAACCCTTGTAGGATTTCCTACATAAGCTACATTAGACGACCGTTCTTTAACATCAGTGGGAACCTCAATGTACGCTCCCTCATCTGCATCTAACTGCGTAAATCCTTTGGCACTCACGTTGTCGTCCCAGCATTTAACTTCACCGAAAGTTGCACTGACGTTTCTGCCTAAACTGTCCTCCCAACGATTATATCCTTTTGATTTCCTCGTGTTTTGCAGCAATCACTTCATTTCAGCTTCCAACTACTACATGTTTATTTCGTTACTAATAACATACCATTCCTTTATATTCCTGATCATATTTACAATTTTTGTTCCGTAGATCATTTGAACAATTTTTTCTGCCACGCAAGGTTTCATTGCAGTTTCTTTCCCAGTACCTATGTTTGTCTACATGACTTCTCTGACTATCCACTTTAGGTTGTCCATTCTTCATCTAAACTGCCTTCTGTGTTACTGTCGTCGTGTATACAGTCATAGAGGACTACAAAGGAACATAATCATTCCTTAACACTTTGTTGTTACACTTCAGCACGTACTAATTCTTTCTTACGATCCACTTCAACTTTACCACGCCTCGATCTCAGCCTATATCTGCCCCTGCGAGTGACAAGCTGTCCAGTACCTCTCTTCGGAATCTCTGTCTCGCTGTGACGTAATCTAGAGTGTATCTTCCTGCCTCTCAGATCTTTTCCAAGTATATCTTCTTTTCTTGTGATTCTACAATACTGGATTTGCTATTACTAGCTGCAATTTACTCTTGTTCCTAGCATCTAACCCTTATTCTCCCTTACTCTTGTCATCTGTTGCTTCCCCTGGTGCACCATTACAGTCCCTACAGAGATACAGATTTTCTTCTCCCTCTCCCTCTCCCTCTCCCTCTCCCTCTCCCTCTCCCTCTCCCTCTCCCTCTCCCTCTCCCTCTCCCTCACCCTCTCCCTCTCCCTCTCCCTCTCCCCCTCCCTCTCCCTCTCCCTCCATCTCCCTCTCCCTCTCCCTCTCCCTCTGGCTCTGCCTCTCCCTCTCCCTCTCCCTCCCCCTAGATACGATCCAGTCACAATAATGTGTCCACCACACATGTTCGACGTCAACGTGCAGTAATCACTTAGAGGACAGGTAGCAGTAGAACAGTTGAGGGCTTATATAGTGTGTCGGGGAGATGCGAAAAACGGTGCAGTCGTTGTCATAATGAGGAAAAGCAGCACTAAGAAGAAAGGCATAATCATTGGCTTTGGAGCCAAGGGTTAAACATTTCAAAAATGGCTAAATTTGCAAAGTGTTCGCGTTCTGCAGTGGTTAAAGTGTAACGTGCAGGCCAAAATGGCACTATCAAACGTGGCCCCGTGGCAACTGTCGTGTACCACGCACCACAGATGACAGGGTTGAACGACGACATTTGTAAGGGCAATTGTCACAAAACGACCGGCCAGACGGACTGAAGGGTGAACCAGCAACGTTTCCTCGACGATCGTAAGGACCTCCGCAGCAGCCGCCCGGTTCATGCACTGATGTGCCTGCTGTTCACTAGCGACGAAGGCTGGAATTTGCACACCAATACCACAACTAGATGTCAACCGAGTGGCGACAGATGGCCCTTTCAGATGAATCATTTTTATCCTACATCGTACAGATGACCGTAAGCGTTTACGGCGTGAACCGTTTACAAGCAAACACCCCGCATGCGTAATGGTCCGGAGATTGTTTCCGTGCCTTCCCCTTGGAGACCTTGTCACTCTGGAAGACACAGTATGTATCTGTTCTTGTGGACAATGTCCATTCATACATCGTTTTGTTTTTCGTAGGCACAGTGGTATTTACCAGGAGGACACTACAGGGTGTCACCAAGCTCACAGTTTACTTATGTAGGGTGAAGCGCACCAGTAGTAGTTTATCGTACTTAGCCAGATGAAAATTCGCGTGATTTAAACTCTATCGAGAACCAGTACAACCACCTCGATTCTCCCAGCCGAGGAGCCTAGCGCAGTTGGCCAAGACACTGGAGTCGACATGTCTCTACATGGACGGTAGTCTGTCTTGCTCGCAGTGATTGCTGATTCCACATATGGTCCCACCAGCGAAAATTAAAGCTCCACATACAAAAATTATAACATAAATCATCCTCCTTGATCAATATAAACGTAGCAATCCCAAGAGTTTGTTGTGATCTGGATCGTGACACAGGTCGTGAATCAGCTCGTAATGTAATCACTGTTGCACAGTCGTCTGCATTCCAACATATGTTCTGTCATATGGTACGCCACAGGCGACAAGCGCGGATGGCCTGAAGCGAAGCTGCGACCGTAACCGACCGCTGTTCGAAGGCGTCTTCTCAACAGGTTGCTGCTACTGGTCGTTTGAGTATATTATATTACCCTAAGGTACAGCCTGCCGTATATGATCTATGGTTAGTAACTGGTATGGACTTAATAAATTCACATGGGCCTACTGCCTATCAGGCAGTACCACGGGCCAGGTGCTCCGCAACGCATTCTTACATTTCGTATGAGAAAATTTGGTGGCGATTGTGTCTTCTGATGCAGCTAGGCTGCATGTTCCTGAAACGACATTTCATTTCACGGGAGTACAATCGGTTCCTTCGCTGCCTCATGAGGGTAACAGACTGGAAAATTATGCGTACTTAGAAAATGCGTTAAACAGCGTTATTCTGCAGCGGTGCAATTTCTCCACACGTCTGTTAGCGGAACTGACCACTGGAGCGTGCGCTTCGACTTAAGTACAACGTGGTGGCCGTATGTCTGCGGGCTGTCGACAGATTCGCGGTCATAAGACAGTCCGTGATAGCAGCGCCGCCGTTTTTGCTGCGCGCGCTGCCTGTGGGCGGTATTAGTGGTCCCTCTTGGTGCATGGTAGAGCTGAGCCTGTAAACAGAATGTTTACAATCAGCGCTGGGTACAAACATCGGAACCACTAGCGAGATGCCTAACTGTTTGTTTCCGAAGTAGTAGCGCCTGCGACAGTCAGGTGCTGCAACCCGCTGCGCATAAACGTCGTGCCAGAACATCAGTAACAGGTGCCCAACCTTGTGTATCAAAATGGTTCAAATGGCTCTGAGCACTATGGGACTCAACATTTGAGGTCATCAGTCCCCTAGAACTACTTAAACGTAACTAACCTAAGGACATCACACACATCCACGCCCGAGGCAGGATTCGAACCTGCGACCGTAGCTTTCATGCGGTTCCAAACTGAAGCGCCTAGAACCGCACGACCACCCTGGCCGGCCCTTGTGTATATTCCACTATCCGTTCCTTCCAGAACATAATTGACTCTATTACTGCACGTCCACAGAGGTCCGTGCTCCAAGAAATGGTTATTTTGACGAGTGGTCATATTAGTGTTCAAATGGTTCAAATGGCTTTGAGCAATATGGGATTTAACATCTTAGGTCATCAGCCCCTAGAACTTGGAACTACTTAAACCTAACTAACCTACGGACATCACACAAATCCATGCCCAAGGCAGGATTCGAACCTGCGACCGTTGCAGTCGCACGGTTCCTGACTGAAGCGCCTAGAACCGCTCGGTCACATATTAGTGTGATTGAAGAGTATACATACGGTGCTCCTCTCCTAAGCGCAGGCAGGCACCTTTTCTCTGATGTTTCTACACATACACTCCTGGAAATGGAAAAAAGAACACATTGACACCGGTGTGTCAGACCCACCATACTTGCTCCGGACACTGCGAGAGTGCTGTACAAGCAATGATCACACGCACGGCACAGCGGACACACCAGGAACCGCGGTGTTGGCCGTCGAATGGCGCTAGCTGCGCAGCATTTGTGCACCGCCGCCGTCAGTGTCAGCCAGTTTGCCGTGGCATACGAAGCTCCATCGCAGTCTTTAACACTGGTAGCATGCCGCGACAGCGTGGACGTGAACCATATGTGCAGTTGACGGACTTTGAGCGAGGGCGTATAGTGGGCATGCGGGAGGCCGGGTGGACGTACCACCGAAGTGCTCAACACGTGGGGCGTGAGGTCTCCACAGTACATCGATGTTGTCGCCAGTGGTCGGCGGAAGGTGCACGTGCCCGTCGACCTGGGACCGGACCGCAGCGACGCACGGATGCACGCCAAGACTGTAGGACCCTACGCAGTGCCGTAGGGGACCGCACCGCCACTTCCCAGCAAATTAGGGACACTGTTGCTCCTGGGGTATCGGCGAGGACCATTCGCAACCGTCTCCATGAAGCTGGGCTACGGTCCCGCACACCGTTAGGCCGTCTTCCGCTCACGCCCCAACATCGTGCAGCCCGCCTCCAGTGGTGTCGCGACAGGCGTGAATGGAGGGACGAATGGAGACGTGTCGTCTTCAGAGATGAGAGTCGCTTCTGCCTTGGTGCCAATGATGGTCGTATGCGTGTTTGGCGCCGTGCAGGTGAGCGCCACAATCAGGACTGCATACGACCGAGGCACACAGGGCCAACACCCGGCATCATGGTGTGGGGAGCGATCTCCTACACTGGCCGTACACCACTGGTGATCGTCGAGGGGACACTGAATAGTGCACGGTACATCCAAACCGTCATCGAACCCATCGTTCTACCATTCCTAGACCGGCAAGGGTACTTGCTGTTCCAACTGGACAATGCACGTCCGTATGTATCCCGTGCCACCCAACGTGCTCTAGAAGGTGTAAGTCAACTACACTGGCCAGCAAGATCTCCGGATCTGTCCCCCATTGAGCATGTTTGGGACTGGAAGAAGCGTCGTCACACGCGGTCTGCACGTCCAGCACGAACGCTGGTCCAACTGAGGCGCCAGGTGGTAATGGCATGGCAAGCCGTTCCACAGGACTACATCCAGCATCTCTACGATCGTCTCCATGGGAGAATAGCAGCCTGCATTGCTGCGAAAGGTGGTTATACACTGTACTAGTGCCGACATTGTGCATGCTCTGTTGCCTGTGTCTATGTGCCTGTGGCTATGTCAGTGTGATCAAGTGATGTATCTGACCCCAGGAATGTGTCAATAAAGTTTCCCCTTCCTGGGACAATGAATTCACGGTGTTCTTATTTCAATTTCCAGGAGTGTATTTGCAATGTGTACTAGGGTCATCTTGAACAAATACTGTACATCACACGCAAGTGCGGCATTCGAGTCACTCTGGAGCACTGATATTTCTTGGAGTTTTTCCGAAACTTTTAATACGTGTCAATAAAACCATTATTGCACTAGATTACTTTTGGGTCGCCCTCTAATGGGTACGACTTCAATTTAGTTGTAGCGGTAAACAAATCGAAAATTCCCATTGTGACTGGGCATCGCATTAAACGTGTTATGAGGATCATTTACTTGGGCTGACTCCTGCTACACACGGCCAAAACGAATTGCAAATACGTGAAGAAATACGAGAGAAATTGTGTGAGATGACTTTTTCTCTGCGTGTGTCGTGGACATGTAAATCGAACTATTACAGATTGCGGGTCTACTTCCGAGTCAGATAAGAAAATAAAAGACTATCTTAATAAAAAGTTTTCAGGATATAACCGTTCCCTTTAAATGTTAATTTATTACTCATATTATTGTTATTCTAACTTCCGATTTGCAGGTAGTGGAAATAATTATTGTTCAGATCTTTCTGAGTACCTCTGGGACAACGTTGTAATTGTTTGTCAAATTTAAGAATCCATCGAAAACTGAGTTGTGACTGAATAGCTAAGTGTCAATTTTATTACTGCACTTCACTGAAACGTAATCTTCCATTACTTTGATACTATTTAACGCTGTTAAGGCATAATAAAGGGGTCAAAAGTTCCTATTTTATATACTCATCATTTTTTCACTCCTAGATCCATGCCCCAAGCCATTTCAACAACATTTCAGTTTCCGTCAGAAGTAGTATTTCATTTACGTTATACTCAATGAGACATAAAATTTTAATTGATATGACTCATAGGCAAATGTGACCTTTAAATCCGCAATTCAGAGGACTTCACAGGACTGCTTAAGACACTTAAGCTGCAACATTGCATACTTTGGTTAGCTTTAACGTTGTGTCTTTATTTACGAAAGCACCTCTGTAAGACTCTTTAGACCCTACCGGCAACAAGTTTGAAAAGGACATTGTGACATAGTTTAAACATGTACGTACCTACTAGTAAGCAGAATTCCGAACAACTGGATGGCATCGCCATGGGAAGTCCACTGTCTCCCACGGTGGTCAACTATTTCAGGGAAGACTCTGAGGAAAAAGAAGCACCGTACTCGGCAAGTATCCAGCCTTCATGCTTATGGCAATACACCTGTTGTGTGGCCCTGAGAAATGGAGATATTACCTATGTTCCTCCGGCATTTGAACTCGCTCCATCCGAATATAAATTTCAACAAGGAAGTGATAATAATGGCATCTTACCATTCCTGGATGTCATCATTAGAAGAAAAGTCCAAGGTACACTGGCAACAGTGTCTACTGCAAAGAAACTCACACGGAGTAACATCTGCAGGCTACAAGCGGTCATCATCCTGTTCACCGCGGTAGTGGCTTACGTTTTTTGTGACTCAGAGCGTTTATGGTCTCAGATATCGACAGCCAGCCTGGTAATCTACAACAACTAAGAACTATGTTCCAACAAAACGGCTATTCTGATAGATAAGCCATGCGTTCCGTTTTAAATAACGTCAAAACAAGTATGTATATGAAGATGTGGAGGTACGCATTGCAACGGCGTTCTTCCCGTACTTTGGCGACATGTCTTCAAGAATGGACTGAATCCTGAAGAGACAGAACAGCAATTGCGTTTTTCGGTCACCAGCAAAACTGAGGAATTTTTTGTTTTCAGGGAAATATGATCTTGAACGTGCCGTATATAAGAACCCGTGCAAATAAAGGAAATCTTTTATTGAGCAGACCGTCTAACCGTGCAAGTTCGACGTGTTCAACATCACTGTCGTACATACCTGAAGCAACCTTATAATCAGCGGTAGTGGAGCTCTTCCTGGTCACGTGGCCTCCCATTTTTTGCAAAAGGACTGAAGTTTTATCATCAGCCTCATCTACCTGGGACTGTGTTTTGTAAGGAGGACGTTCGTTTCTGTACAGCGAACAATCTTATTTACAGGGATCCAGGTTTTGAGTTATGCGCCGCCTGGAAACCAACACTGGCTGCCATGAAATTAAAATGAGAGCAACAAGAACTTCCTATTCATGACCTGACACAAACGAACTGCAGCAATTCAGTTCGGCTATTAAGCACATGAGCGGTATGCAGTACAGTCATTGCCCACAGTGCACGCTCGCAAGGCCTTTCTGCAGCTTCTTGCAGCGGACATTATGAGCTTCGCTTTCATCCAACTTCGAGCGTCTTCCCAAGAGCTTATTACCTGCTCCTGGCTTGATAAATTCAGGAATCGCAGCGCGATTTTGATCAGACGGGCAGCAACACTTCACTCTGTTCATTAACACATATTCACACATGGAACACTTAAACCAAACACACTCATCACAGCCGGCCGCGGTGGCCGAGCGGTTCTAGGCGCTACAGTCTGGAAGCGCGCGACCGCTACGGTCGCAGGTTCGAATCCTGCCTCGGGCATGGATGTGTGTGATGTCCTTAGGTTAGTTAGGTGTAAGTAGTTCTAAGTTCTAGGGGACTGATGAACTTAGAAGTTAAGTCCCATAGTGCTCAGAGCCATTTGAACACTCTTCACACATACACAACATGACAATTTTTTGCTGTTCAGCATCCTTTATGAAGAACGATAGCCCAGAATTAAAGTAATATGGTTCAAATCATCGGTTTCCGAGAAAAGCTTTCGGGAGCTTTCCCTTGATTGTAAAGCATATGCCGGAACTGGTAGGCCCCTCCCATCTATTCCCAGTTGGTATCCCCAATTTGCCCCACTATCTGCTTGTCTGATAACTGACTGAATAGAAGCACGATTCTTAAAGGGCCGGATGTAGAACAGCCCTCCCCACTCGTAGGAGTGGAGAATGAAAAAGTGAAAAAGAAAAAAGTATGCTCAGTAACGTCTAGTAGCAGAGACAACAGCATCTATCATCACCTGAAGACGTCGAACAGTTGTACCGACGAAATATTGTGGGATTTGCACACTATGATCCCACGACAAGAACGAGAAGTGTATTTGAAAATCTGAGCTATTTAAATTACTGCACCTGATTTAATCACAAGGTTTCTAGATATATTTTTGCTTTTCTACAATCCTACACATATCTGTTCGGAGACTCTTTTCAGAGGACAGATAACCACCTACAAATTTGGAAATTTTATGCACTGACTGTAAATTCCTTGACATCAGCTGTATCAAGTATATATCTAATACCCAGCAGTAACATAAGAAAATTCTCTAGCCGAAAAAACTTCAGAAACCAAGACGGCTAACAAAATTAAAATACACATTTTATTGGATAACTAGTTTCGACAGAGCTATGGTGTCACCATCGAAACTTATGCTTTTGAAGTTTTACAACCGTTGACAATTCACAACTGTACAAAATAAGATGACACGGCATAGCTCTGTCGAAACCTAACATCCAATACAATGCTCTTTTAGCGATTCTGGCTTGTGAAGTTTTCTTCGGTTACCATACACAGCAGGTCGCCCCTCCGACTGACCACGCCAGGAATATAATAGAATACAATAAGAAAATTGGCTTCGGACTGGACTCGAAACCTGATTTCCTTATTACCGTGAGCAGTCCTCTTAACCATTGCTGCAATCCGTGAACGCTTCCCCAGCCGACCCAAACCTCCTGTCTACGTCCTTATATCGTAGTACACTAAATTCATCACTTAATGCTCACAATATTACTTGATTTCCCGCAACACGGAGAAACAGTCAATGAGGAATCTAGGCTAATCTTATTATCGTCGCTTGTCCACCATCTTTGTAATACTTACCTGCATGTCTGAAAGAACAAGTAATGTTGACAATCCACAGCTGTAGAAATATTTCGAAATTGGATAGTAGCTCTATACTATTACAATTTATCCAATAATTTTTTTAAGTTTTTCGTACGACTATGGATAATTAACAATGCTTGTTCGTTCAAACATGCATGTAGGAACCACCGATGTGTAGACCCTGCAACTGCCATTTCTTAATACTGATCATTTTGGGAACTGGTCGAGGCAAATAACACGCGAATGAAACCGGACTTGTGGTATTCATGCTTCTAATGCTTCTACTGTCTTTGATTATTAATTAAAAATCTCTAAGAGATCTAAACGAAATGAATGAATCAGAATTTATATTTGCATCCATATCTCATCATCTGTGAGTTTAGGATACCAATGTTACTCTATGTAATCTATTTCATTGCGCATTTGTATTGGTTTGAATTGCGTGATCTGCTGAATGTAATGAACAGTCTAATGATTGCAGAATGTGGATTGAGGGTAAATCGAAGAAAGACGAAAGTAATGAGAAGTAGCAGAACTGAGAACAGCGAGGAACTTAACATCAGGATTGATGGTCACGAAGTAGATGACGTAAAGGAATTTTACTATCTAGGCAGCAAAATAACGACTGACGGAGGGAGCAAGGAGGACATCAAAAGCAGACTAGCACAGGCAAAGAGGACCCGCCTGGCCAGGAAAAATCTACTATTATCAAAAATAGGTCTTCATTTGGTGAAGAAACTTCTGGGAAGGTACGTTTGGAGCACAGCATTGTGTGGTAGTTAACCATGTAAATGAAATGAAGTCCCATGCTTCTTTACAGAGCATAGGGGAACGATGTGGGAGACCTGCACCACTTTACTAGGTCCTAGTGGAGGTGGTTTGCCATTGCCTTCCTCCGACCATAATGGGAATGAATGATGATGATGAAGACGACACATCAACACCCAGTCATCTCGAGGCAGGAAAAATCCCTGTCCCCACCGGGAATCGAACCCGGGACCCCGTGCTCGGGAAACGAGAACGCTACCGCGAGACCACGAGCAGCGGACAAGTTAACCATGGACTATAGGAAAACCGGGACTGAAGAGAATCGAAGCATCTGAAATGTGGTGCTACAGACGAACTTTGAAAATTAGGTGGACTGAAAGGTGACAAATGAGGAGGATCTGCGCAGAATCGGAGAGGAAAGGAATATGTGGAAAACACTGACAAGGAGAAGGGATAAAAGTTGTAGAGGAAGGCAAAGATTGGAATACTTGCAGAAAATAATGTAAGACGTAGGTTGCAAGTGCTACTTTGAGATGAGGAGACTGCCACAGGAGAGGAATTCGTGGCGGGCCGCATCAAACCATTCAGAAGACTGATGACTCGAAAAAAAAACTTTTTTGTTAAAATAACTTACCGCATTACCTATACCTGTATATGGCGCATTGCGAAATGTAGTATAGGTGTCGCTGTTGTATAATCGTTAATGACCATCTGTTGAAGCACGTAATACATATCACTCACCTTCCAATGGGATATAGGCTACCATCAGGCATTATCAATACTATAACAGCTCTTAACCAAGTAGCTGCACGCAGGTGTTGAATAACATACCACAAGATCACAAATACATTCGCGAATATTCTGAAAATCCTTTTATGTAGGAGGCTATGGAAGCAGTCTTCAGCTCTATTCTTACCGTTGTGTCGGCTACTGTAGGAGTTAGCACGAACACAAACAAGGATGGAGAAAAGTTGTAAGTGCTGGTGACAGGAATGCAAATAATTTCTGCGAAACGATAAATTTTCTAGAAATTTTTATTTCTAAGAATGAAAGAAACATAGCTTCTCAGTATGAAGTGGTTTTAATTGCTCCCTGTGCCTCATAGACGCAATTACTACTCGCAGAATGCAAGCTAAGTATCATCTTCCTATTGCTCAATACAGATGCTCTCGAAATCTACAACCAAACTGGATCCTACCAGCGACGGATGGTTGGTTAAGTCAGCGTTCACAGGGGGCGCTGAGCTCTGTCTTCCTGAGGGTGTGGCGCTGACCACTCTTTCTACTGCCGCTGTGTCGGCATATTCTTGATCCAGATTCGTGGTGCTGCGCTGGTTCGTGTTCAGCCGACGATTTAGGACTGCACACTTACAGGTAATACACTTATTAAAGTCGTCTCCGTCCAGTAAAATCATATCGTCAATTGAACACGTTTCCCACCACAAATAAACACATTACTTTCCATTCCAGCCTATGGGGATTGGGACCGGCGATGGGATAGTTTAGAGCAACACAAGTACGCAATCAGATGAAGTGGCGGCGGGACCACAAGGGCAGTGGAGGGCGGCAGTGTGGGGAGGTAGCTGTAGGACAATCCAGCAGCAGGATAACACCACCTACCACACATTTTCTGCCAAAATAAATAAATAAAGACTGTATGTTGTGCAGTTCCTTTCAAGCAGCTCAGCAATGACTAACCCTTTTTCCCACCAGTTCACTAGGGGAAGGAGGAGAGGAGAAGTGGAGGAAAGGAGGGGAAGTCGACGAGGGGGGGGACTGAGGGTGATGACGCCAACAATGCTACATTCCCCCATCTACACCCCATGGAGAAGCGGATGACCACCCAAGAAGAGCCACCATGTTGATTATACCTGGCAAAAATGCAGACTGGCATCACTTCAGTTATATCCTGCCTCTGCCTTTCAGAAAGAGTAATACCCCGTTTCATGTCCCTTACATGCTCAATTGGCGAGAGATCTGACGATCTTGCTAGCTAAGGCAGTTTATGTACACCACAAAGAGCACGTTTCGTCGCAACACCGCTAGGTGGTTATGCACTGTCCTGCTGAATAAGCACATTGGATTCATGTCGAAGATATGGCAGCAGCATGGGGATAACAGCCTGTGCAATGTAATGGGCACTGCTTACATTACCCTGCTGAAACACGAAATGTCACTCACACCAAGAAGCCTGTGAAGTTACCTGTGTGTCGTGAGGGAAAGCACGCCGAAGTAGGCAGCTCACCAGGTGTAAGCCACATACGCGTACGTCCATCCATCACATACTGACAGAACATACCATCATTACTTAGGATAACAGATCGCCATTACACTTGCCAGTCAACTATTGCACGACGCCAGAGTAGCCATGCCTAGTATGTGTCTCGGAGTTAGGCCGGCTAGAGGTACACGAGATCTTAACCCCGCAGCAAGTAGACGGTTCTCAAGAGTCCTTGGTGACATAGCGAGTGTAACATGTGCCCAGATGTCGTCCTTGCATGACGTTCGGTCGGCTACCGTTGCACACACAATCTATCGAACTTGATGTGCATCTATACTACGTGGATACCAAGAACGTGTTCCGGATGTGTAGGAATATTCCACAGACCACTGCTGAAATCTGTGACACACCTCCGGTACATTTTGCCCAGTATTACAGCAACCCGTCGATACGTTCATCCTGTTTTACGCATGCCCACAATGCGAACCCGTTCAGATGGCTGAAGACGTTCAATAAGAGTACCCAATCGTCCGTCGGGCTTGGCTCTATCCTATAACTAATTTTGCAAATAATGGTCACCTCTGAAAGCAGCATAGTTACTCCCTGCAAAATCATCGCAGAGGGTGCATAGACAGGCCTGAGCGCCATCTGATTGCCGACAACCGTGAAAAATAAATCGCTAAGCCCGCAACGCCTCAGTAGCCACACGTTATACACATGTGACACTAAACCGAGTCCTGGAAGGTGTTGCACCCTCTTTCCGGCAGTGTAAAGTAAAAGTGTTTCATATCGAATGCATTTTTATTATTACCGAATACTTTGTCGCACCTGGCGGTCTAGTGGAAAACTGCTTGGCTGGAAACCTAAAGGTGGCGAGATCGAAGCCTGCTTCGATCACGGAATATTTCAGAATGCCTGTAACCAGGATTTAATCTCTCTATAATGTGAAGCTTCGCATTGAAAGGCTAGTATTTGGATCCACGTTAAACGGTAGGCCCCTTTCCCAGGCAGTTTTACTGGGGCAGGTTTGGGGTGCCGAATAAATGACTTGCGTCTGGCCACTGAGCCAGACGGAATCGTCATTATTGTTTTTACTGAACATGATAGGACAACGGTAAAGATACAGGACTCCTATTCCGCAGGGTCGCAGAATTCAGATTTACGTCCCATCAGTTTCTTCTGAACAACGTAAAGTAAATGAAAAAACGGCTTCCTCGAAAAAACGGGGATTTGTTTCTTGCGGCTTCCTCGAAAAACAAAAAATTGGGACTTGTTTCTTCCCCAAATGAGCACATTTATAATTGTACCACGTCTTTAAGATAATCATGTCGTCGGGACATCAGAAGATGTCACTTTCCGACCCTTACACAACATGTAAACGTCATAGAAGTGGAATTATGCGTAGGCAATACCAATCCATATTTTTAAAAACAGAAGGTTCAATGCAATTTGCAGTAATAAATACGTTATTTACATCAAATCGGCATATAGCCGAGAATTTCCGATTCTAACGTTACGAGAATCCGTCGGATTTAGTAGGCTCTTTGGAAACAAAATACGCATTGGCCGGTATGACGCTTGTCGAGGCGATGATCTTGAGCAACGAGAGCTCCCGTTGGTCGACGACGGGACGGCAATGCCCGTTCCACCGCCCGCTCCGCGCCCCCCACCGACGGCAATAAAGACGCGTGTGGCGCGCAGGGGTGCTATAGGGGAAACCGCTTTTACGTCGGGGGCGCCCGAGGCGAAGGCTAACACCGATTTATGAGAGTAGTTGGCACTGCGCGGCGAGTTACGTGAGAGATTAGCACAGGTCGCCGCCGGCCCCCCGTGTTCGCACAGCGCCGGCGTTTCTCCGCAAAAATACCTGCAAGTACTCGCGGCGATTCTGCATAAGAATACTTGATGATATCTGTTGTGATTTAGAGTGCTTTGCGGATTTTATACGGCGGCTTTCCGGAATATTTCCCAGCGGTCGACAAACGTAGAACTTCTTTCTGTCACCGTTAAAAATTCTCTGTATAAGGGAAATTCAACTCACGTATAACCTTGTACGCCGTAAACCCTTTGCCACGATATCTGCAGAACGTATTTTTTTTTCGTGACCTGAGCTCTTAGTCCTACCTTGGCTAAAGGGCAAATTAAAATTCCGTTTTATTGTATAATCAACAGATCACTTTAACTCTTACATCGTCTTACTTCTCACGGCTCTCTCGCGGTCATTTGCTTTGCTCTGTCTGTTGACTTCATTATCCATCATTAGATTATGTATTTGTTTCAACTTTCTTGGTATAACGCTCTCCCTGACAACACAGTTTTCGGTTAACCACAGTGGAGAAGGTCGTGTGTGTTGTAGATGTCGAGGGTTCCATTGGGCCACGTTTAAAACTACTAACTTTGCGACAGGGACGGTAGAAATTAATATGGATGCTTGACTTTTAATTCCCAATTACCACGTACATTTAACCTTACATGATGTCTTCACTGTGGCCAGCATCAAACCTCGTCTCGCCTAGCAAAAGTTCTTGATTATTGAAACTTCCTGGCAGATTAAAACTGTGTGCCCGACCGAGACTCCAACTCGGAACCTTTGACTTTCGCGGGCAAGTGCTCTACCATCTGAGCTCCCGAAGCACGACTCACGCCCGGTCCTCACTGCTTCACTTTTTCCAGTATCTCGTCTTCTACCTTCCAAACTTTACAGAAGTTCTCCTGCGAAACTTGCAAAACTAGCACTCCTGAAAGAAAGGATACTGCGGAGACATGGCTTAGCCACAGCCTGGGGGATGTTTCCAGAATGAGATTTTCACTCTGCGGCGGAGTGTGCGCTGATATGAAACTTCCTGGCAGATTAAAACTGTAGTGCACTTGCCCGCGAAAGGCAAAAGTCCCGAGTTTGAGTCTCGGTCGGGCGCACAGTTTTAATCTGCCAGGAAGTTTCATATCAGCGCACACTCCGCTGCAGAGTGAAAATCTCATTCTCTTCTTGATTATTATTTACCTGGCCCTACACGAACGGGTTTCTGCGACAAGCCAAGGATACTAGTATTTCAGATTTATTTTTTGATGCCTCCAACAGTCGAACTTCAGACCACTACCAGCCTGGGAAATGCCAATGCGGCCTCTCAGCAGGTACACACACGGACGGATTTCTGTGACGCCCGTCGTTTAGTCAAGTCCGTCCGTTTCCGGCGAGCCAGTTGCTGACGCACTACTCTCATACAGCGACGCGGTCTTGTCGGTCATCACACAGTACATCTCAAACGATTTTAAAGAAAGTATTCGGTATAAAGCATTGGTTTTTATGTTAGTTGTAGCTTTATTTGTCAGTTTCATGGCGAAGTATCTATAATTTCACTAATGGTCATGGTTATTGTGATATTTCGCTTGTAAGTAACACACTCCGTAAAATTCGAAAAGTATGCAATGAAAAGGAGTGGTAGCTATGAATTTGTGTTTGGTCCGTGTTAGACGGTATACCGGCTTGCATGAAATCTAGCTAACATATCGAATTTTCCTATAGAGTTGGAAGGAGGTCTCTGTCTATCACAGATCTCGAGAAAATTTAAGTTTTATATCAGACTCATACAAGATTTTGCACACCAGCAACAAGGCTAGACTGAAATACTGATAACACCCCACACATCTCAGAAACAGTTGGAGATGCCGAAACGAGATTTTTGCAAATGACAGCGCACAAGGAGAAGAATATTTGCCATACAACAGACAATTGGAATTTTCTTACCTACCGCGATACACGAGCAATTGTAGACTTTTGCAAAGGAATGATGCAGTTTTTTTAAGAGTCATCAGTAGTTGGTTAAATAAGCATTAATGTGGCTTTGCAACTACGTAAGTGAATAAATTACACTGTCACATTCATACCTAAAATGTAGTTTTTCATAAGTTTTTCACCTGAATTGTACTCAATTGATCGTGTTCACGTCCCTTTTTTTCTGACAAAAGAAGCAAATTTTAATATGGCAACAAGAGAAAAGTAGGCGATACTCGAAATTCACCACCGATGAATGAGTGGTTTTCAGGTTACAACAGGTTTTAGGTGATGAAATATAGTGAAAAACGATCACATTGTAAGACTTATGCACCTCTGTCGTGAAATACCTTGTTTGTGAGAATTGACACTTGAACATTATACAAACAAGAAAACGAAACATATTACCTACAAGGAGATGGCTGAAACATTTCTAGACGTATTCCAACTGTAGACCAAAGTGTTATAAAAACCAAGGTCACTGCTAAAGGAACCGTTTCCCGGTGTGAGCGAAAATCTGACATAATATATATTATGTAACATCAACGTCTTTTTTACTGAACCGTTTTTAGATGTAAAAAGCAGCCGCATTGTAAAAATGTTTTATTGCAGTCCACTGATGACGTTTACTTCACTAAAACGACGATTTGAAAGGCCGTCAATAGCTTCTTAAACAATATCAGGAGGATGTAGGGGGAGGAGACAAGCTCTATAGAGCTACACAGGAACACTACAGTGAACGCCAATGTAATTTTTCTTGTACTATGTTCATTATTGTAGACTATTACCCACAACAGTTCAAATGGTTCAAATGGCTCTGAGCACTATGGGACTTAACTTCTGAGGTCGTCAGTCCCCTAGAACGTAGAACTACTTAAACCTAACTAACGTAAGGACATTACAAACATCCATGCCCGAGGCAGGATTCGAACCTGCGACCGTAGCCCACAACAGTGCAATGCCCATTATTTTACAGGTAGTGCGAATTACTATACTTTCCAAAGGTTCGAACAGCCAGAGACTGCCGAAATTTTCGCTTGAAGATATAAACTACTTTCAAAGTGCTAAAATGTACTGCAATGAATGAAATGATTATGTAATGTCGCACTGTACAACGTACTTACGATAAGACACAGTGGGAATCCTAACATCCGTCACCATTGACCTCCTGCCTGTCGGGCAAGCACGACTGTCCTAGGTCCGGGGACAAATCGCGAAAACCCGCGAAAGCCGGCCGATTTACTCCCACACACGAACGGACCCGACCTTCGTGCAGACCGGTGAGCTGGACCGACGGGTGGGGACTGCACGTTACTGGGAAACGACGGACCAGACCCGTCAGAGATATGAGCGGAACTGGCCCGTCTTTCTGGCCCGTCATGGAAAACACTCGTATATTGCCAGCTATTAAAGAGTTGTAGAGGGCTAGAGAGGAATTACACAGGCCAGAAGTCGGATAGGTCTGGTACAGTCTTGGCTATACTTCCATAAACTAAGACATGGAAATGAGAGGCAACCTGTTGAAATGCGAGGCAGCCCTTACTCGTCCAGCACTTGATCAGAGAGACAGAGGGAGAGACAGAGAGAGAGATAGTACTGAGAAACCAACTGTAATGTTTATTATGCACGCGAATGAATGGCCTAAAACACAGTGTGGGGCAGCAAAAAGTATTATCGCGCAAACATGTTTACCTTTGTCGCGCCTATCGATCAGTATGCAAACCGTTGCATTTCTGATGGTTCACGGCCGAAATAATCTCGGTTACATTAACATTAAGGTAAAAGACTACTAACAGACGTTATAAGATCCATGGCTGTTACTGAGAACAGGAAGGAGCACGACGACAGCTTCTGTGCTGCTGAAGTTCATGGACCGACTTCAAGCAACAACTTAAAGCAATTGTGGACAAAAGATACTTTATCGTCTGTTTGTTACCGAGAGTATTGCAACCCAGTAAGTTTCCGACGACAGAGGGACGAGCCTGTAGCCAACCTAATCAGAGTGATAGTTACAGATTGTTCCAGCCCGCAAGGCCTGATCTCATGGCTTTTAAATTCGGATTCCCTTGAATGGCTGCCATACCGCGAAAAGGGAGAGACGGACTGGTGTCCCTCCGCCATGAAGAATCCGTGGTTTACAATTCAGACTAACAGCTCGAACCACCTTTGTGGGTGTTTGTCATGTTGTAGTTACTAGGAATACACTTCTGGAAATTGAAATAAGAACACCGTGAATTCATTGTCCCTGGAAGGGGAAACTTTATTGACACATTCCTGTGGTCAGATACATCACGTGATCACACTGACAGAACCACAGGCAACAGAGCATGCACAATGTCGGCACTAGTACAGTGTATATCCACCTTTCGCAGCAATGCAGGCTGCTATTCTCCCATGGAGACGATCGTAGAGATGCTGGATGAAGTCCTGTGGAACGGCTTGCCATGCCATTTCCACCTGGCGCCTCAGTTGGACCAGCGTTCGTGCTGGACGTGCAGACCGCGTGAGACGACGCTTCATCCAGTCCCAAACATGCTCAATGGGGGACAGATCCGGAGATCTTGCTGGCCAGGGTAGTTGACTTACACCTTCTAGAGCACGTTGGGTGGCACGGGATACATGCGGACGTGCATTGTCCTGTTGGAACAGCAAGTTCCCTTGCCGGTCTAAGAATGGTAGAACGATGGGTTCGATGACGGTTTGGATGTACCGTGCACTATTCAGTGTCCCCTCGACGATCACCAGTGGTGTACGGCCAGTGTAGGAGATCGCTCCCCACACCATGATGCCGGATGTTGGCCCTGTGTGCCTCGGTCGTATGCAGTCCTGATTGTGGCGCTCACCTGCACGGCGCCAAACACGCATACGACCATCATTGGCACCAAGGCAGAAGCGACTCTCATCGCTGAGGACGACACGTCCCCATTCGTCCCTCCATTCACGCCTGTCGCGACACCACTGGAGGCGGGTTGCACGATGTTGGGGCGTGAGCGGAAGACGGCCTAACGGTGTGCGGGACCGTAGCCCAGCTTCATGGAGACGGTTGCGAATGGTCCTCGCCGATACCCCAGGAGCAACAGTGTCCCTAATTTGCTGGGAAGTGGCGGTGCGGTCCCTTACGGCACTGCGTCGCTGCGGTCCGGTCCCAGGTCGACGGGCACGTGCACCTTCCGCCGACCACTGGCGACAACATCGATGTACTGTGGAGACCTCACGCCCCACGTGTTGAGCAATTCGGCGGTACGTCCACCCGGCCTCCCGCATGCCCACTATACGCCCTCGCTCAAAGTCCGTCAACTGCACATACGGTTCACGTCCACGCTGTCGCGGCATGCTACCAGTGTTAAAGACTGCGATGGAGCTCCGTATGCCACGGCAAACTGGCTGACACTGACAGCGGCGGTGCACAAATGCTGCGCAGCTAGCGCCATTCGACGGCCAACACCGCGGTTCCTGGTGTGTCCGCTGTGCCGTGCGTGTGATCATTGATTGTACAGCCCTCTCGCAGTGTCCGGAGCAAGTATGGTGGGTCTGACACACCGGTGTCAATGTGTTCTTTTTTCCATTTCCAGGAGTGTATTTAAGCCAGGGCTCGGAAAATGACTCCGCCTCCGTTGGGTCCTCTGGATAGACAAGCCTACTGGTATATCTGACTGCCGGGGAAATTTAGTATGGTTTAATGGACAATTAATTTCACTGGATTTGTGAATATTAATCGGATCGACCTTTGTAATATAAGAAATGATTCGTAATTTAGCGTGTAGTTTCACTCTACCGACAGCAAGTTATAAATGTATTTTGCTATGACTGTCTTTATCAGAAAGGCTCGACATGGCTACTACTGCACACCTGGTGGAAGGTTAGAGAAAAATCTTTGCTCTGTAGTGTCATCTGCCAGCGACTCGTGTCAACGCTGTTCGCTTCACTTCACAGTCGAGTATCGTATTTTATGAGTGGATTCCCGAATTAGTCTAACCGAACGTGAAAAAGTAAATCAAACTGAGATAGGTCGCTGGTGACAGAAAAGAAGCATTTCTTTATTTCAATTTTTCTTTCCTGTTCTTGCAGCTTTCGTTTCTTGCTCTCCAACAACGGACTTGCCAATTTTAGTTTACGGAAAGCAGAAATGTAAACAGCTAAACTAAAACTGTTTTCTTAATGTTTGTCATGTCAGGAAACTAATTCCATCTGGGGTTAGATTAACCTACAGAACTGAAGAAACTAAATTTAATCCACTGGGAAGTTAAAGTAAAGCAGTTTTGTTTAAATCTTACAGCGTCTAATGTCGGAAGTCGTGTTGTATTAATTGGGTCCATCCCCTCGTCTCTTGTGTATTGGTGGTCCTGTATATATGTAATATCTATTTTGTAGGTTGGGTATGGTTATGCTTAAAGTGTTTTGGCAGGTGCTTTCTTAGCTCAGTTTCGACCAGAGAGTGATGTTTCGGCAGTCGTGAACTTTATAGTAATATACGTGAAATGACCAGTTCTCAACGATTAGGGATTTTCGAGCTGGAAAGTACATTAATCAGGGTTAAAAATACAGTGATATCGATTGCACATGGCACCGTACTATTTCCCTTTTCCATTTCCAAATACCTTGATCTTTCTTAAGAAAACAGTGAGAGACAGATGCTATTGTATAACAGCAAACTAGGTGCAATTCTGTTGGCAAGCGAGCTTGCTGTGTTAGTCCAGATCACTAAACAATCTATTCCACGGTATATAATTGGAGGGGAGATATTTCAACGCTCCAGAATTGCCTGTGAAAAAACACCTCTGAGACTAAAACTGTGTCAGACCAAGACTCAAATTTGCGACCTCTAACTTCGCGGGAAATGCTCAACCGTGCTACCCATGCACGACTCGGGACCCGTCCTCACAGCCTTTCTTTTGCCAGTTCTTTGTCTATTAACTTCCAAACCTCACAGAAACTCGCCTGCGTAACTTCCGACACTAGCACTCCTGAAAGAAAGAATACTGCGGAGACATGGATTGGCCCTAGTCTAGAGGAACTTCCGGGAATGAGATTTTCACTCTTCAGCGGAGTGTTCGCTAGCGTTTATCTACCTTTGCCTTGGGGCGGGCAAGTGCTCTACCAACTGAGGCGAACGCCCCGAAACCGAATCTCTTTCTGTCGCACAGTTTCTATCTGCCACTAAGTTTCATATCAGCACACACTCCACCGCGGAGTGAAAATCTCATTGTGAAAGCGTCTTGTTGTTATTGTTTTCAGTCCTAAGACTGGAGTGGTGCAGCTACCTGTACTAGCATATTCAGTGCAGACATATTCATCTTTACTTAACTACTACAAGCTACAGCCATTTGAGCATGCTTGCTATACTCAGGTACTCTTTTCCTCTACTATTTCTACCCCTCCATCACCAGACTGATGAGTCACTGATGTCGCGTGATGTGTCCCATCAATCAGTAACAAGCATTTATACTTCGCTCCCCAATTATGTTCTGTATCTGCTCGTTGGTTATCATTATATTCATCAAATTTTCAACATTCTCCTGTGGCATCACATCTGAAAATCTATTTTATTCACGTCTGAACCACTGATCGTTGATATTTAACTCCCGCAGTTATGTACAATGCAAACAAAAAACCTCAAAAGACACTTCCCAGCACTTAAATTTATATTCGATAGCAACAGTTTTTCTCTGGCTAAGGCCCGTATGTATCTTTCACTACTTCAGCCACAGTCAATTATTTTTCCGTCTGAATGAAAAACTCATTTAATATTCTTAATGTCTCACCCCGTTATCATCGCCTTGTGGTAATACCTCGCACCTGTCCCCCCACTTCCTCTGACAACTGTAACGCACAGCATGTGATGCCGTACCATATGGCCTTGCAAGCACTGACACGATCCTAGTTCCAGATGTGAATAATGCAGTCAGTTTCAACATTGGATAATTAGAGCTTATTGTGGGGATGTAGGTAAACAGGGAAAGCGGTACCAAAATCGTAACAATGTATCAAACACAATTTAATTCGTTGATTGCGATGTACTATCCGTTTAATATTTAAAAATAAGCAGGAAAACGAATATTAACCACTGAAATAGTGAGGATGGTGTTTGCTACTATCCAGTATCAGTCTTCACATGTGATCAAGCATTAATCAAGATAAAATCTGCAAAATGACTTCAAGAAAGTTACTGTAGGTTTGAAATGACTAGCAGAGAGGGCAGGATGACGAGTAACAGTCTGCTGGGCCGTATTTATAAACACGTTGAAGGCATCAGAATGTGACAGTAGGCGCTATTTTCTGTTACCAACTTAAACGGTGGCTCTTACAAAAAGATGTGATAGGTAGTTAATTAGTTCCACATTCCACACATCTTTTGATAGATTCGTTTATCAAAATGATGTGGAACTCGCCATTTTACAGGATATGTCTACGTGATTAGTGACAATGTTAATAATAACATTATGTGTTTAGTCCTATTCATGCAACTATACTTATTGTTATTATTATTATGACTATTATTATTACTGTTACTATTATTTTTAACTGCCTGCCATATTTCAAGTAGAAATTCGTGATTGTAATACAAGGATTTTTCCAGGGGAAATGATTTTAGGTTGGATTAAAAATGGCTTTGCTACATGTTAGACGTTTTATGGCATTGGGCAAGTGATGAAAAATTTTTGTTTCTACAAACTGAATTCCTTTCTGAACCAGCAACAGCTTTATTAACGGATAAAAGTGTAATAAACGCCGTTTTCCCTCTAGTGTTGCAGTTAAGGATGTTCATTATTAAACTGTGATGAATTTTACTAGCGAACTCAAAATGCTTAGCTCCTTGAAGAGGTACCTACATGACGTCCTTGGTTTTGTGCAATCAATGCTTTCTTTCGAAGTGATGGGTTAGCCCAGACAATTTTTCCACAAGGCATTACTTAGCTGAAATACGCAAAACAAGTCAGAAGAATAACTCGTTTGATTCTAATAATACCAGTTACGCGAAGAGCAAAAGCAGGTGGACTTAATTGTCTGATAAAGTCTGAAATATGCTTCTTCTAGTTCTTGTTTTGATGAATATAGACACCCAAAAGTGTGAAGCATTCTACCCCATTGATTGACTCTTGCTCATCTAATACATCAATTGTTGGTTTGATACTATTTGTTGTACAGAACTGAATACAGTGTTTCGTCTTCAAAATTTAGTGTGGGTGTATTTTCTAGAACAACTTCATAATTCTCTGGAAAATATCATTTACCGTCTGTTCTATTTTTTTTTTCCTCTCCAACAAAATTTATTATAAAACTTGTATCAGCTGCAAAAAGTGCCAAATTTACTTGTTGAATGTTAGGTGGACGGTCATTCACTCATACATCCTAATATATATGTGCAAGACCTTCCATCTAACATTCGTCGACAGGTGAATCCTCTGGGGATGCTTTTGTGATTTTTTCACAGTCACCAAAATTTTCTTTCTAAAGAACACTGCTTGAACTGTTCTCCACAATCTTTGGCAATATTACAAGCGCGTTCTGAGAAAAGTCTCCATATCTGCAAAGTTGAGTTTGCCCAGCTGGTTCAGACCGCCAGCAACCTCCCAGGAAGGTATGCTTGCGCTCCTTGCGTCCTTCTTCAGACCTAGGAACCTCTTTGTCACCGTGTTGGTGACCATTAACAAGTAATACATTTAATTTAACCTAACACAAAATTACGTCTAATCAGAGGGAAATATGACGTACGATTTCGGTCTCACTCCCGTTTCTAGGGCATTTATACAGGCGCGATCAAAAAAGTTCCCGTTCAGAGGCCACGCTAGCCTCTTGCCTATATGTCGATACTTAAATACCTGCATCGGAGTCGTGTTGGGTTGCAAATACGCTGCAGCAACCCCCTCAAACGGAAATACTTTGATCGCCCCATTTAGAAAACAGGGAGGAAGGTTTTTTTATTATAATTTATAATAGTTCACAAATGTATCACAGTCTCATATAGGGGAATTACCTTCCAGTAACCTCACTTTGTTGAGGTCCATCTTACAACCTAGTTTCAAGCATTATCCATTTCGTTCACTTCCTGTTTCGAATCATTTGTCCTCACTGATAAAATTGCAGTACCGGCAATCACCGAATTTAAATTTTTCTCCCTGAAGTTAATTCTATTTCAAAAATTTTTCTTAGCTTATTTGAAAGCTTGCTGATTGCGTAGGTAGAGCAGATCGGGAGAAGCGTACATCACTGTCTCATTCTGCTTTCAACTGCTGTTTCATTTCCTTTGACTCTTTTAATTGCAGTCGGGCTCCTATAAGAATTTTTGCTTATCTTTCACTCTCTATATTTTATCTATGTTACATTCAACATTTTAGAGAGTGATGTGTCTCTCAACACAAAAATGCATTAAATGTAGGTTTCCCTTTTTCAGTCCACCGGGAAGGATATGTCAGTCAGAACTGAATCGCGCGTTACTACATTTTTCTTGAATCCAGAGTGGTCTTTCTCGACATCAGCATCTACCGTCTTTCTGTTCCTGTGTAAGCAACTTATTGTACTGTTTAGCGCCTACAGTTGATTAAAGTAATGATTCTGAAACTTATGAATGATGAAACCTTTTCAGAAAACTGACATAGACTGTCAATTGCATTCGCAAGGGAGCCTTTATTGCACCGTGTATATGTAGGACATTACTGGCCATTTCCGACCTGTGAACATTTTCAGTTGTATTGCGTCAGACATGTGTGTGTGCGTGCGTGTGTGTGTGTGTGTGTGTGTGTGTGTGTGTGTGTGTGTGTGTGTGTGTTTGTGTGTGTGTGTCGGAACAATTGTCTGTTGCCAAGTAGCATGAAACAGGTTTTAAATATGACAAACAGTTCACAGACTACGTTCCTCGAAATCGGAATCCTTACATTGCACTTGGAGTTTGAGCGTATTTAAGCTTTCTCATAGACCGTGCATGCCAGTTGTAATAGTTTGAGACTGCTGGGTCTCCCAGTGATCTCAATAACGTTTGCTTAGTAGGTCAAATTGATTTCGCAGCATCATTTATTTCAGTTCATTTCCAAGTAATTCCCTCCCTTTTCCTGTAATATTATATGCAAGTCCGCTTCCTCTAAACAGTCCATCTAAAGTTTCCGTTTAGTATTGTCATCTTTTCTTGCTAAATGAACTCTTAATATTCATCCAAATACTTTTTTATCTTCATATATGTGGCATCTGTCTCTCAACGTCTTGAAGGCTTCAGCAGCTTTGCATTTCATTTCTAGTCAGTCTTTCTTTGTCATCTGGCACATTCTGCCAATCTGTGTGTTTTTTAAATTTAATTCCGTTTTTGCCTTCACTTAATGAATTACTATACTTTTTTCCTAAATTCAGTACCTCATATGTTACCGTAGGATTTCCATTGGACCCCATCACTTAGCATTGTTTATACTGTGGTGTTTTTCCTATGCTGACTTCATTATTTAGTCCCTCTGATCTACCCATTTCTCTTCTGTCGTAATAGTATGCCTTGTTTCAGCGAAAGGTTGCCTAATGCTTCCTTTGAAACTTTCAATAACGTCTGGTTCTTTCAATCAATTCAAATCCTACCTCGTAAATGTCTCACCTTTCAGCTGTTTCTTCAGTTTTATTCTGTAGCTCACAACTAATAAACTATTGTCAGTTTTCACCTCTACTAGCGGAAATTTTCACAGACTAAAATCTGAAACTTCCTGGCAGATTAAAACTGTGTGTCAGACAGAGACTCGAACTCTGGACCTTCCTCTTTCGCGGGCAAGTGCTCTACTATCTCAGCTACCCAACCACGCCTCGCGCTTCGTCCTCACAGCTTTACTTCCGCCAATACCTTGTCTCCTACCTTGAAAACTTCACAGAAGCTCTCCTGTGAACCTTGCAAAACTAGCGCACCTGAAAGAAGCTCTGAGGACGGGGCGTGAGTCGTGCTTGGGTAGCTCAGATGGTAGAGCACTAGCCCGCGAAAGGCTAAGTTCCCGAATTCGAGACTCGGTCCAGCACACTGTTTTAATCTGCCAGGAAGTTTCATATCAGCGCACACTGCGCTGCAGAGTGGAAGTCTCATTCTGGAAACATCCCGCAGTCTGTGGCTAAGCCATGTCTCAGCTATATCCTTTCTTTCAGGAGTGCTACTTCAGCAAGGTTCGCAGGCGAGGTTCTGTAAAGTTTGTAAGGTAGGAGCCAAGGTACCGGCAGAAGTAAAGCTGTGAGGACGGGGCGTGAGTCGTGCTTGGGTAGCACAGATGGCTGGATGAGCCCGTGCTGTAGTGGTAACCGTCGTGAATTCTAAACTTATAGACGCGTGTTCGCGTCCAACTGTATCATTGCCGGCACGGTAACTCAGCGTGTTCGGTCAGAGGGTTAGCTGCCCTCTGTATGAAAAAAACTGAGTTAATGGATCAACGACGAACTGAAACGGATGTCTTGCGACGTCCATCCCGAGCAGATACAACGAACGAAAACGAGCAAAATGACATTTCAAAAAAATAAATAAAAATAAAAACAAAGATGATGGTAGAGCACTTGCCCGCGAAAGGCAAAGGTCCCGAGTTCGAGTCTCAGTACGGCACACAGTTTTAATCTGCCAGGAAGCTTTACATCAGCGCACACTCCGCTGCAGAGTGAAAATCTCATTCTAAATTATAATCTGTTTCTTAACATAATACAGACGATCTGTAACTTTTCTGTGCCTTTTCGTGTTTTGCATAACTTTTTTTGTGATTTTCTAATCACCTCTTCAAATTCTTCTATCTGCCTACCTGGTTGACGGCTCTTACAGTCGACACTACGAGCTGTAGAAGTTCACCTTTTTTCGCCTGATAAAAATATCTTCCTGAGTAGTCCCCTCCTGCGAATCATAACGGACGAATACTGTAGCAGTGATATATTTTACCCAAGAAGATACCCCCACTTAAGAAGCCATGCGGAAGGCTGTATGACAAAGAAAATGTAACATCTCTGATGTGGCTGCACATACGGTATCGCTATCTATACCTCTGAGGTACGCATGCGCTCTAATGGACTAGGTCCATGGTTCGTGAGTGCTTCTTATATTAGTTATTTTCGCTCTAATATGTTTAAATATATTGTCCCTCACTGATGAGATCATAATTTATTTCTCTGAAAGCTGAAAAAAATATTTGTTGGATTGACTTACCCGTGGCCCCGAGGACGATGTCATTGGTAGGTCACGAGTATACTTTGGTGCTTGAGTGTTGTGTTAACCAAACTTGCAGGTAGCGTTGTTGTATTTGACCACGAGCAGTACCTGTGCAATGTCCTTAATACGCTGCAAGTGACAGTCGTGAGCAGAAAAGTGCACTGTGTAGTTGTGTGTGCATTATGTCTGAGGTAAGTGAATTCGGACGTCGCAAATTGTTGGTGCTCTTACGGTGGATTCTTCCGGAACCATGGGAGCAGAATTGCTTAGCGTTTCAAGACGAACCATATCGAAAATTTACACCGCGCACAGGGGAAGTGGAAAAATATCATCCGCTAAGTCACAACACTGACGAAACTGTGTAACAGTCATTGAAGAGGATTGTGACGAAAATTGAAAGTACAACGGCTGCAAAGTCACTGCGGAACTGAAAGTTGCACTCGCGGAACGCTGTTAGCACCAAAACAACACGAAGGGATCTCCAGAAAAAGTGAATTGCAGGGCGAGGTGGAATTCCAAAACCAGTCATCAGTGATGCAAATTACCGGAACAGGAAACTGTCTTGTCTCACACTGTTTCCAACTTGTGGCCACGGTTACGTCCCAAGAGTGAAACAGGATGGAGATTCGGTGATGATCTGGGCAGCTGTCACGGTTTTCCATGGGTCCCACGGTTACTTTGCAACTTCGCATCACTGTCAAGGATCCGATCATTCTGGAAGATTAGCTTCATCCCATGGTACAACGTTTGTTCGCTAATGGCGGCGTTGTGTTGCACGAGGAGAGGACCCTGTTCACACAGCTTGCGTCGACCAGAGCTGGTTTTTGTGAGCACGAGGTTGAATTTATACATCTCCCCTAGCCACCAAATTCACTGGCTCACAATATTTTGAGGTTTTGTGGTGTACTTTGGATCGCTTTCCATATTCATCATCATTGGATGATAACTGTTTGCAGGAAGCAAGGTATAAGAGTTTCTTAAGAACTATGTAGGACATATATTTATTCGTTCCGGGACGATTGGACGCTGTTTTCAGTGCCAATGGTTATCATACATCGTATTAGAGATCGTAATGTATTGTGTTTGTGCTGTTTTCATATCTTTCTCGCCCCCTATGTTTCTATGTAAGATTTGTGTAGCCTCTGCAGGGCCTGCTCCGACTTTATTGTTTTCCCTGACACCTTATCTGGAACGACGGATTTTAATCCCTCTTTCATTTGATTACAGCTCTTGGTGATGCTGAAGGGAGCGTATAAATCTACGTTACCACTCAAAATTCCCAGTGAATGGTTAGAGTGAAGTTGGGTTAGCGCCCAGGAAGTGAAAAAATATGGGTAAAGTGCACATCACGTCAATTTATAGTTTTGTTTTTGTAGAATTTCCGGGAGAACCAAACAAAAAGTAAACGATGTCACTCCACATTGAAAAAATCATGTGACGTGACATCGTTTTACGTTCTTACAATGTTTTGTTTACTTCTGTTTCTCAATATAACTGCGTAATAAGTAGTCATCACGAGGTGTGTTCCGTCTGGCTTAGTCTCCATAGATTTGTTCCACATTTTCACCTCCAGCTAACCTCTGGTGAATGGTTGATAAATATTTAAATGACTTCACACCTGCAAAACCCGTAACCTACGTTGGCCATGCCAATTACTGGTAGACATGTTTCATTGGCGATGACTAAATTAATAAAGCATTTGCAACACAATCATTCAGCCACCTAATGACTTCAGTTTCATTTATTCCTATCACCCCCGCTAGCTAATTGTCTACTTCATCTAACTTCGGCCTCTCTTGACCATACGGGATTCCGAAACAAGTCGTATTTCTCCTGTCTAACATATCCATTACTGGTGGATAGTTTGTACTTGCAGATGTGTTCTTCTCGGTCTACTTGGTTGCATGGCTGGAGGAACACATGATAAATTCTCATGACCTGGTGAACCACTGTAGTGGTAAGAGTGAAAGTGTACTGAGCACTGAGTATAATTTGACAGAAAACCAAATAAAAATAGATGTACTAGGGTACAGCAAGGTTCAGATGAGCGACAAGCTTTGCTTCATAATAGGTGAACGTGTCGCAGACAACTATTTCTGATGACTTGGAACCAAATTAAAGTGTCACGGACTAAACAAAGAGGATATAAACAGCAGAGCAGCGCTATAAAAGAGTGTTAGCACCTGATATAGGTCTTAAAATGAGAAATAAAATTCACAGAATGTGCATGTTGAGAACAGCTTGATATGAAACTATGTCGTAGGGTATGGGAACATCGGAAAAGACGAGAGTTAGAGAGTTTGATATGTGGTAGAAAGAATAATATAGAAAATTTAGTTATGTCACAAAATAGGGTTTGAGGTCTGCCGCAGCAAGGTCAGCGAGTAAGTTAATACAATATACGGAAAACACTCACCAAAATAATGGACAGTACATTAAGAGCTCAGATATCAAGGAATATTATCCATGATTCCAGAGGAAGACTTCTAAGACAAAAATTATGGATGAAGATATAATAAGTTCAACAAATCTTTGAAGATCTTCAGGGTCAAGAGATTGGCACGAGACGAGAAATCGCAGAGAACCACTGCCAAGGGGAGGGAACAGACGTTAGGATCACAGATTTACTTCAAACTTTGTACATCTTTAGTAGGGCATTGAAACAATATAACGTGCAAGTAGTAAGCTGCAGTACTCTGGCAGTTCTGAGTAAATCGCAAGAGAAGTTTTAGTGGTGTATTATGTAACTTACCCCCCCCCCCCCCCTGCCAATGAACCATGGACCTTGTCGTTGGTGGGGAGGCTTGCGTGCGTCAACGATACAGATAGCCGTACCGAAGGTGCAACCACAACGGAGGGGTATCTGTTGAGAGGCCAGACAAACGTGTGGTTCCTGAAGAGGGGCAGCAGCCTTTTCAGTAGTTGCAGGGGCAACAGTCTGGATGATTGACTGATCTGACCTTGTAACACTAACCAAAATGGCCTTGCTGTTCTGGTACTGCGAGCGGCTGAAAGCAAGGGGAAACTACAGCCGTAATTTTTCCCGACGGCATGCAGCTTTACTGTATGATTAAATGATGATGGCGCCCTCTTGAGTAAAATATTCCGGAGGTAAAATAGTCCCCCATTCGGATCTCCTGGCGGGGACTACTCAAGAGGACGTTCTACGGATCGGAGCGTGGAATGTCAGATCCCTTAATCGGGCAGGTAGGTTAGAAAATTTAAAAAGGGAATTGGATAGGTTAAAGTTAGATATAGTGGGAATTAGTGAAGTTCGGTAGCAGGGGAAACAGGACTTTTGGTCAGGTGAATACAGGGTTATAAATACAAAATCAAATAGGGGTAATGCAGCAGTAGGTTTAATAATGAATAAAAATAGGAGTACGGCTAAGCTACTACAAACAGCATAGTGAACGCATGAATTGTGGCCAAGATTGACACAAAGCCCACGCCTACTACAGTAGTACAAGCTTATATGCCTACCATGTCTGCAGATGACGAAGAAACTGATGAAATGTATGATGAGATAAAATAAATTATTCAGGTGGTGAAGGGAGACGAAAATTTAATAGTCATGGGTGACTGGAATTCAAGAATCGGAAAAGGGAGAGAAAGAAACATAGTAGGTGAATACGGATTGGGGGTAAGAAATGAAAGACGAAGCCGCCTGGTAGAATTTTGCGCAGAGCATAACTTAATCATAGCTAACAATTGGTTTAAGAATCATGAAAGAAGGCTGTATACATGGAAGAAGCCTGGACATACTAAAAGGAATCAGATAGATTATATAATGGTAAGACAGAGATTAAGGAACCAGTTTTTAAATTGTAAGACATTTCCAGGGGCAGATGTGGACTCTGACTACAATCTATTGGTTATGAACTGTAGATTAAAACCGAAGAAACTGCAAAAAGGTGGGAAATTAAGGAGATGGGACTTGGATAAACTGAAAGAACCAGAGGTTGTACAGAGTTTCAGGGAGAGAATAAGGGAACAATTGACAGGAATGTGGGAAAGAAATACAGTAGAAGACAAATGGGTAGCTTTGAGGGTTGAAATCGTGAAGGCAGCAGAGGAACAAATAGGTAAAAAGACGAGGGATAGTAGAAACCCTTCGGTAAAACAAGAAATATTGATATTAATTGATGAAAGGAGAAAATATAAAAATGCAGGAAATGAAGCAGGCAAAAATGAATACAAACGTCTGAAAAATGATATCGACAGGAAGTGCAAAATGGCTAAGCAGTGATGGCTAGAGGACAAGTGTAAGGATGTAGAGGCTTAGCTCACTAGACATAAGATAGATACTGCCTACAGGAAAATTAAAGGGACCTTTGGAAAAAGGAGAACCACCTTCATGAATATCAAGAGCTCAGATGGAAACCCCGTTCTAAGCAAACAAGGGAAAGCAGAAAGGTGGAAGGAGTATATAGAGGGTCTATACAAGGGCGATGTACCTGAGGAAAATACTATGGAAATGGAAGAGGATGTAGATGAAGATGAAATAAGAGATATGATACTGCGTGATGAGTTTGACAGAGCACTGAAACACCTGAGTCGAAACAAGGCCCCGGAGTAGACAACATTCCAATAGAACTACTGACAGCCTTGGGAGAGCCAGTCCTGACAAAACTCTACCATCTGGTGAGCAAGATATATGAGACAGGTGAAATACCCTCAGACTTCTAGAAATATATAATAATTCCAATACCGAAGAAAGCAGCTGTTGACAGATGTGAAAATTACCGAACTATCAGTTTAAAAAGTCACAGCTGCATAATACTAACGCGAATTCTTTACAGACGAATGGAAAAACTGGTAGAAGCCGACCTCGGGGAAGATCAGTTTGGATTCCGTAGAAATGTTGGAACACGTGAGGCAATACTGACCCTACGACTTATCTTAGAAGAAAGATTAAGGAAAGGCAAAAATACGTTTCTAGCATTTGTATACTTAGAGAAAGCTTTTGACAATGTTGATTGGAATACTCTCTTTCAAATTCTGAACGTGGCAGGGGTAAAATACAGGGAGCGAAAGGATATTTACAGTTTGTACAGAAAGCAGATGGCAGTTATAAGAGTCGAGGGTTATGAAAGGGAAGCAGTTGTTGGGAAGGGAATGAGGCAGGGTTGTAGCCTATCCCCGATGTTATTAAATCTGTATATTGAGCAAGCAATAAAGGAAACAAAAGAAAAGTTCGGAGTAGGTATTAAAATCCATAGAGAGCATATAAAAACTTTGAGGTTCGCCGATGACATTGTAATTCTGTCAGAGACATCAAAGGACTTGGAAGAGCAGTTGAACGGAATGGACAGTGTCTTGAAAGGAGGGAATAAGATGAACATCAACAAAAGCAAAACAAGGGTAATGGAATGTAGTCGAATTAAGTCGGGTGATGCTGAGAGAATTAGATTAGGAAATGAGACATTTAAAGTAGTAAAGGAGTTTTGCTATTTGGGGTGCAAAATGACTGATGATGGTCGACGTAGAGAGGATAGAAAATGTAGACTGGCAATGGCAAGGAAAGCGTTTCTGAAGAAGAAAAATTTGTTAACATCGAGTATAGATTTAAGTACCAGGAGGTCGTTTCTGAAAGTATTTGTATGGAGCGTAGCTATGTATGGAAGTGAAACATGGACGATAACTAGTCCGCCCAAGAAGAGAATATAAGCTTTCGAAATGTGGTGCTACAGAAGAATGCTGAATATTAGATGGGTAGATCACATAACTAATGAGGAGGTATAGAATAGAATTGGGGAGAAGAGGAGCTTGGGGCACAACTTGACTAGACGAAGGGATCGGTTGGTAGGACATGTTCTGAAAAATCGAGGGATCACCAATTGAGTACTGGAGGGCAGCGTGGACGGAAAAAATCGTAGAGGGAGACCAAGAGATGAATACACTAAGCAGATTCAGAAGGATGTAGGTTGCAGTAGGTATTGGGAGATGAAGAAGCTTGCATAGGATAGAGTTGCATGGAGAGCTGCATCAAACCAGTCTCAGGACTGAGGACCACAATGACAACAACCGGTTGATTCCGCAGTGATGTTACAAGCTTTCTAGGATGATGTAGAAGGATAATTGTATGAATTCGGGATAAGTGTCCCTGTATCAGAAAGGAATGAATTCGAAAATTTTAAGCAGAGACCGTTCCGGTACCTGTGAAAAGGAATATCTGTACTGTTGTTGCTAAGATTGTAGTGTAGGGAACTTTCAGAAACAGTAGTATGTGCCAAAACAAGGAAGAAAGTCACGTAAACATGGGCTACAAAATGCATACTTTGAGATCTATGAGCAGTTTTTCGATAGAGGAGATGTTTCCCAATAGGGTGAAGTGCTCATAGCTGCTCATGTACCCATTTTAGAGCCCAGGTTTACTGGAAATTGTTTATTGTTTTGGCCGATAGGCCACCTCTGAACGTTGCCAGCCCAATAATCTTAGAAGCAACAGTAGCAGTACATGTATTCCACTGTCTGAGGTGTCAGAGAGGTTTTCGCTTATAACTATAAACTAAACTGATACATTTACCCTTCTCCATCATCCTAGGAAGTTTGTGAGATCATAACGTAATTCAGAAGGATGTAGGTTGCAGTAAGTACTGGGAGATGAAGCTTGCACAGGATAGAGTGGCATGGAGAGCTGCATCAAACCAGTCTCATGACTGAAGACCAAAACAACAACATATGTAACTGACATATCTCTGAGTAGATGCCGGCCGTTAGATTTCATGGCAGTTAGATAGCTAGCGTTCGAGCTTGATGAGACGATCGCGTATGAGGCGACGGTTCGACTCCCGCTGAAAGCACTCTGGTGTAAGTGTAAATTCTGTTATATTGAAAAAATTGGCACGTATACCATTCGTTCTTCCTTCATTTGCAACGTCTCACCACTACGTTGTTTAACTGCCAAACAGGGCCTGTCTCTATGTCTGCAGCTCGAAACGTCGGGGTGTTCTGGATACCTAACAAGATAGAATGTATAAGGGAGTTGGCAAATCACGACAGGCACACACATTTAGGAAGAAATTTACTAAAACGTCATGCAAGTACGAGGGTTTTTTAATTATATTACCTCGCAAACCTTATATAAGTTAAATAATATGACCAGTTGAAACGTCCCCTTCGGAAAATATTGAATTACTTTGCTGATAAACCTCTTACATTATTTGATTTTCAAACAGCTGAGCAGAACTTAACGTACGCAGACATTTCGCTCTTTACGTATTCTGATAAACACTAAAGTGACACACAATATTTTTAGCGCAACGCAATCTGACTTTCAATAATCTCTACAAAAGAATGGCCCTGACTAACAATAACCAATACCTTTCATGAATCACTTACCTCACAAAAATCTTCGTTACTCGAACTACTGTAATACAGCGAGCGCCAACACTGCCAGCTAAATAAAAGATTCTAACTGCTGAAGGCACTAACTACTGATAGGGATACTTAGCAAACAATGTATTTACCTTAAGAGTGTTCAAAAGTTTATATATATATATCAGTTCATGACATCCAGTCTTACAAATTTACTGTCTCTGATGGACACATGTCCAGATCATCCGCTCTGAAAACTCCGCCATCTCTCCCCCCACATCCACCACTGCTGGCGGCTCACCTCCAACTGCACAATGCTACGCGCTGTTCACATCTAACTGTCCTACACTACAATAGCAAATATTCCAACAATGCAAACCAGCCACAGACTTCACATAGCACAGTCAGTGATTTTCATATAGGGCGCTACGTGGCGTTACCAACATAAAAACCTAAATAACCTACTTACACAGTGAAAAAAAACATATAGATTAAAAATTACGTTTGCGCAGGAGTCGAACCGACGCCTCACACGCGTTCGTCTTACAGAGCTCGAACGCCAACCACTTTCTTTTTATCTCGTTTCCTTCGTTATTGTTCGTAGTATTTGTTGGTGGTGAATGTCCCTTATACTCGTTCATGTTCGTCATTGATCTTTTCACTCAATTTCGTTTATTACACAAAGCAGCTAATCCACTGACCGAAGAAGCTGACCTTCCGTGCCGGGTACCGCTTGACCACTATGAACTATAACGGCCAGCACCTAGGCACAGATACATCAGTTACATAACAGGCGCTTAAACCTTCCCTTGCGATTTTCTCGAAATTTCCGGAGTAGTACACCTTCCGACGTGCACATTATGTTCTTTTAATGGCCTACTAAAGGTGTACAAAGTTGATCCCAAAGTCGTTGCCTCCATTTCTGAAATCAATGATGACCGAAAAAAGGAATCTGATCACAGTATTTCATTCTAGAACATAGTATGCGTAGGAGAGACAATAGGAGAAATTTTAGCTAGAGCTGTCAAGGATAGGGCACTATACAACAATGCTATTCGTTTCTACTTGTAAGTTTAACTAACTCGATTAACACTAATGAGGCTGCCTTTTAAAACTTGTACTGTGATACCTCAACATATTCCATAACACTCTTCTACCTATTTGAACATAGTACTTAAATTCCTCAAGGGAGTGGAAACATAAATTTCGCTTATTTATCACTGTCACATTTCGTATGATAGATCATTCACCTCTCTTAGCATCTACAAACTTGTCTGTTGTATCCAGTCTATTACGCCTTTATGAGAATAAAGTCGTTTGCGATACTCATGTACTTCTGTTAAAGGCGTTCACTGTTCCTCATTTTTCCTGCGGAAGGTTAAGAGGCAGGGAGGTGGGAGGTGGGGGGTGGGCTTTCCACGTCAGACTCCGAGACACAATTTTCTTCCTCCTGTTTCGTTATGTCTTGATTTCATGTGCTACTACCTGGTTAATAAGCCAAATGAAAGGGCAAATTGAAACACCACATACACTTTGAATATTATCTGGTCGTCCGACACGTACTCGTGCTTTCGGAGTGCAAGTTATCTGCTTGAAAGGTTCTAGCGTTTTATGTCGGATGGTGTGGTTGAAGCTGCATAACATATCATAGAGGTGGCTGTTCTGCATCTTTTAAATATGTCTGAAAACGACAGTCGCACTTGAAGGTGTGGCCGTGCGGTTCTAGGCGCTTCAGTCTGGAACCGCGTGACCACTACGCTCGCAGGTTCGAATCCTGCCTCGGGCATGGATGTGTGTGATGTCCTTAGGTTCGTTAGGTTTAAGTAGTTGTAAGTTCGAGGGGACTGATGACCACAGATGTTAAGTCCCATAGTGTTCAGAGCCATTTTTTGTGACGACCAGCTGCCACATTTTAATACTGATCAGTTTCCACAACATCCTACTCGATGCACGAAGTGATTTATGGATAAAATGGATATTCAGGATTGCAAGACACAAATATGTGTCTCTTTTTCCTGTACAAATGACTACTCTCCTGTTGTACTGCTATTGACAACAGTTACTCATTGCGTTCTGAAACGATTTAGGATCGGATGTTTTTCTTGAAATTAATAATAAAAAGCAGTTATAAAAACCGAACGAGACAGAGTGAAAAAAGAAACCACAAGATATGGTAACGACTTATCTGATACACAGATTTCGAATGTTTTTTATCACTTCCACGCAAAATCGATTCAGGAAAACTCCAAGCTACCTGCTTTTGTGAAAACGCATTAGTTCCACGCACACACACAAACACACACACACACACACACACACACACACACACAACAACAACAATTTGCAGAGAAACAATTATCTGTCATCCTGTATGGCATGTTATGAGTCGGTGAAATTTCTAAACGCAGAATTACATAATTTAACTGGTCATATTCGCTGTGACCCTGCTTTCACGAGGTTCTTTTACAATTATTATCTAATAAGTATGCCTAGGAATATATTCTCCAGATGTATTCTAGCCACAATACTTAAAAAGGCTGAATTTTAGATTCGTCTGTTAAACATTTACGCGTAGCATTCAAACTTGATATTGTGCACTTAAGAGGTAGGACGTATTCGATAACATTGTAAATTTCGTACAATTTTCAGTGAAACTAGTATCTGTCGTCCTGTACCGCATGGTTCGAGTATTTAATCAATATTGATATATTCAAATTAGACAACTACGGAATAAGCTTTTGTGATCCTCTGCGCTGTATAAATGATTTCGTTTCCGTGCTACCGGTAGAAAAATTCTAGCTTCACAGTGCCATATCTCAGTAACAATGTTACCCGCACTCCTTATCTTTAAATTCACCAGTTTATTTTAAGTGACCGGACATTTCTTTTCTATCTATCGACTCTAGTAACGAATTTTCTTCTCTTAATCGCCTCTCATGCCCGACCACAAATACGCTGTGAAATTCAGCGTCACATTCTCAGCCTCTCTATCACCTCCAGTCTCATTCCTTTCCCCCCCAAAAAAACCGCTCCAACCTTGCCACAAGCAGTGCAAGATTCACACCGCATTATCAATCCAGCGGTCTCAATCAGCTACGTAACATCCGTCTTCTCCCTCTGAATCAAAGTGCAAGCATCAGATTCCTCCCTCCCTTCACCCCTCCTCCCATCCCCCTTCTCTCACTCCAACCCGCCCTCACTTCCGTTTCTCTTCCTTCCCTCTTGCTATCATTCCGCGTCAGCCCCTTTCCCAGTACCTTTTTTCTATCTCATTCCCGCCTTTTTTCTGTTACCCGCGTGCCGCATCAGTCGTCAGCGCTCTCGGAACACATTTATTTCCATTTCTCTTCGTTTGCGAATCGTTCGCGCTCCCTCCGCTTTCCTGCTGCTTGAAGGAACCGCATTCACACACAATCCAGGAATGGACGACGACTCGTCATACGTTACGCCGTTCCTTCTCTTGGTCAAAGTGTTCCTGCTACAGTATCCCTCTCTTCTGCTTATCTCCAATGTCCCTCTCTTCCGCTTATCTCCCTTGCCGTTCCTACCTTCCTGTATCCTTCCCTCTGTCTCATCCTCCCACGCTATTCGTGCTTACCTCAGGACGCCGTGAGCCTGCCTCTTCGCCAACCCTTTTTTCTACGCCGTACGTCTTTCTCCTCCTACGTTGCTCCCTCCTTTTGAAAAGTGCCCAATTTTTCACTTGCCTTGTCTCCGCGCGCTCTTTCGACGCCCGACGCACCTTCCGCATGGACGGCCATCCGTCACTGTTGCCCGCCCGGCGGGTCTTCCTACAGACTAGATGCGGTCGCCCCCCTCCCCCCCCCCCCCCCCGTCCCCATCACACTATTCAGTCTCCACTGTGCCACACCTCCACAGCATCTTTCCGCAACCTACACGGACGCAGCACCCAGGCCCCGGCGGCAGTGGCGGTGAACGCCTCTGGGTGACAGCGCAGACGCCTCTGATAACACCTTGCCCACGCGCCCACATTTTGTCCGCCTTAGAGCACAGGTGTCGTTATCGCTAATGCCGCGTCACGCCCTGACTAGAGTAGCAGCTAGCTGCCGCAGCCGTCCGGCGCTCGTAGCGGAAAATGACAAGCATTAAATAAGAGAGCCGCCTCAGGTGCGCTCCCGTGATGAAGCCCCGTCCTCTTCTTTACGCTTTTCCTTTTTCTTCCTCCTCGCCTCCCCCCCCCCCCCCCCTCCTTCCCTGCCTCGCCGTTCTCAACCACCTGGATTGCGGACGCTCTCCACGCGGAACTAAGAGGATCACGCAGATTCTCGCCTCTGAGCGCAGGAAATAAGAGAGCGCAGCTTTCTCTCCCTCTTAGGAAACTTTTAAATAGCGTAAGAGATCCCACTTGGAGAAAATAGCTTCCGTAATTGCATGAAGATCCCCAGAACAACGACCGTCAGATACAAGAGAAGACATTTCTTTTGAAGTTAATGTATACCAAGTCTGCCAAGGTTCTCCAATGAGGTAATAGTAGCAACGGTGAGAGCTGTTACCTAAACAAAAGATATATCATTATCAAAAGTTTACATCTCATTTACACATACACAAGCGAGCTCTCACATCGTTGGCTGTCAAGACGACATTCCTCATTTTTCATTACATCCTTCGTGCTGTGCTCTTTGTCCGTGCGAAACTGTAAGTCTGAAAACGTACTAAGTTAGAAAATAATACTGTACCTATACGAGGTGTGTGAGAAAACTGATGACCAACAACACAACGTGGGGTCTGACAACGCTATGCTGTTTTGCTTGTGTCGATAGGTGTGTTCATCCCTTCCAAATGCTCAGTCCGAATTTCGAGAGCGCCACCAGTGAAACTGTGTTTTTGGAACAGCGAAAACGGAACAGCGAAATTCAGAGCAACATTATGTTTTGTATCATACTTGGAGAATCCCAGAGTTTGACCCTTGAAAAATTGAATCGTGCCTACGGGGAGCCTTCTTTATCAAGAGAACAAATTTTTCTCTGACGCAAATCATTTTTGGAACGCCATGAATACGTGCAAGATGAAGCTCGATCAGGGAGACCTTCATAAATCGACGGAAACATCGAATGTGTATGTGCTCTTGTGAGAAAACACTGACGTTTAACTACTGAGAAACAGTCAAGCAAGTGTTTCACACAGACTTCAATGAAGGGCTGTGAGAAAAGACTCACGATTAACTACTGAGAAACAGTGAAGCACCTGTTTTACACAGACTTCAATGAGGGGCTCAGGAAAAGTGTGACTCGACTGGGACCAGACATTGCAGACAAGTGAATGGTGCCTCATGACAATGCCCCATGTCACACAACAATTTCCATCAGGGAATTTGTTACCTAAAAAACGTTCCTGTTGTTCCACACCACCCTGTTCACGTAATATGAGTCTTTGTGACATTTTTATTTCCCCGAAATCGAAAAATATCTTAAAAGGACGCTATTTTGGGACTGTGAAGAACATTCAAAAAAATGTGGCCCACATGTTAAAGGCCCTACCTGGTGAAGCCTTTCAGCGCCGCTACCAAAGACTGGGAGAAACGACGCCTCCGGTGTATAGCTATAGAAGGAAACGACTTTGAAGGGAACAATATTGTTTTTGAACAAAATAGCCACTTTAGTAAATAAGAGCCAACGGCCTTGCCGCAGTGGTAACATCGGTTCCATCCAGTTAAGAACTGCCAGGGTGGGCTAGCACTTGGTGGGTGACCATCCGCTCTGCCAAGCGCTGTTGCCTAGTGGGGTGCACTCAGCCCTTATGAGGCAAACTGAGGAACTTTATGATTGAGAAGTAGCGGCTCCGGTCTCGTGAACTGATGTACGGCAGTGAGAGCGGTTTGCTGGCCACATTCCCTTCCACATCGGCATCCAGTGACGCCTATGGGCTGAGGATGACACAGCGGCCGGTTGGTACCGTTGGGCCTTCATTACCTGTTCGGGTGGAGTTTTATTTTTGGTAACTAAAAAAATCAGTCTCATTACTTTTCTTACACATCTCGTACACAGTGTTTAAGGAGGAAAAGAACAGGCGAATCGTCTCTATGGAAATTCCTGGTGGTAAACCTCCCAAAAATAATGGGATTAGTTTTGAATGATTTCAGAATACAAGTTACATGAAACCGTAAGGAACATGTACACGTGATAAGAAAATTAGCTGACAGTTCCTTCTTAAGATAAATCTGTATCTACTTCCATACTTCACAAGCCACTTAATGGGTGTGGTAGAGTATAATTTGTATATCACTTTCACTTCCCATTTCTTGCTCCACTCGCATAAGCGGAATGAAGTATTCTCAGATTTGAGTTCGATTCTCTCTAACTTTCGCTACATGATGTTTTCGCGAGATATATTTAGAAGGAAGCAACACACTGGTTACCACTTCTAGGAAAGTACACTCTCGGAACAGTAACCCCTTCCTGTCGCTCCGACAACGAAGGTGGATAAACAATGTCGTGCAGCTTTCGTACATACTAAACAACCTTAGACATTCTGCGCTGCTCTTCTTTGGATCTTTTTCGATTCCTTTAAAAATCTTGTCTGATACAAGTCCAAGACTGACGAGAAATATTCAGATATCTGCTGATCGAGCAATTAGCTCTTAATTTACAACGCATAACTGAGTAACCCTCACACAAAGCTGATGCTGGTACCAATAACTGTTACTTTGAAGATAATAAATCAACATAAGCATTAATATTTTAATTTACAGTCGACTCCAGTGTTACAGTGTTACTGTATAAGTAGATACGTTCCCAAAGCCGTTTGGAATGGTCTACACAATAATTTTGTGACTATATTTACTGTGAAGCAGAAACAATTCGGTGCTAATTGACACGTTAGTGAATGAATATTAATTAAATATAAGCCATCTAACACAATGGTTCCCAAACAAGTACATTAAATTAAGATACTAATTATCTGGTAGGTTACTGGACAATGATATTAAATTTTCTTAGGCAAATAGTGGTGATATAGTATTGAATTAGCTATCTGAATTTATAATATAATTCCAAGTTAATCTACGTCAATTTGACTTGCATCGGTATGTCTAATATCCACGAGGCCTAAGAAATTAATGGTCGGTAATTTATTGAAGCTTCAAGAAATTATTTCCCACTTATGTCATTGGTCTCACGAACAACAGACATGCTGCATTCAGATTAAGTCAGGGTAATAACTTGGCATGATATAGTGAATTCGTTGGTTACTTCATGCCAAATCGTCAATATTTATGATGTAACTTTTGGCATCATTGTTTACTGCACTAACTGCCTCATGCGAAGACTGTAGTCTCTCAGATAATATGTTTATTTGACACATGTAATTTGGCATATTAATGAAGGAGTAATAAACACTCTCTCAAAACATTACATTTGGTTAATGTTGACACGTTAGACGGAACATGGTGAAATCGCGAGTTACCAGGATCAGGGTAAGTACTTGGAAGGACTAGGCCCCTTTAACTAACGTCGTTTAGCCTTGAACAATAACATATATTTTTACATTTTTTTGTAATAACAGGGCCTTTTTGGAAAAAAAAGGTTAAGAAAATTAAATTTCATTTGACATTACAAAGATAAAGCGTTCAAAATGGTGAATAAGACAGCCGTTGAATTACAATAAAAACAATTTCGAACCAGTTCAAGAAGTAAGACCTTAACAATATTGGCCTCTTTAAAATTTGTAAGCTAAATAATTTTAAATAAACCAGCCAATTAAAACACTTAAAACAGTTCTGGATAAATCTCTTCGAAGCATTAGGCAGACCCGCAAAAGGTTAAAATCAAAAGATTAACAATAAACTTAGAACATAGCTACAATGTGTATTAAACATTAAAGAGAAAATTTCTTGTAAGAAGCCTGCTAGTCAAAGTCCTCTTGGCCGACAGCAAAATTTCTTGTACAGTGCAAATCAGATAACATAAGATACTCGGTTTGAGGACAGACAGCCAGGACGCGCGACTGCAAACCACCAGCAAGCCGCGCTAGGAAATGTTCGAAAGCGATGCATACGGCCGCAAGTAAGCGTGGCCCACGCGGCGAGTAGCCGGCGACAAGAAACGCTGTGCCAGCAACGTACAAAGTGCTGTTAACAACAAAAAAGTAGGTCACTATATTACACTATAAGTAAAGTTGCGGTCTCACCATGATCGCACCTGTAGAACATTTCGAAAAAGTTCATACGCCATAGGAAATAAGCTAGGCTAACACTTAGTTACAGGAAGGAAGCTGTAATTTTTTCAGGAAGGAATATAATAAACATCTCGCTCGGGTGATATTAATAACAGGTGCTCACAACATGCTTAAATTGCTGGAAGATAGTGATACCGTCCGCAGCTCGTGGTCGTGCGGTAGCGTTCTCGCTTCCCGCGCCCGGGTTTCCGGGTTCGATTCCCGGCGGTGCCAGGGATTTTCTCTGCCTCGTGATGACTGGGTGTTGTGTGATGTCCTTAGGTTAGTTAGGTTTAAGTAGTTCTAAGTACTAGGGGACTGATGACCATTGATGTTAAGTCCCATAGTGCTCAGAGCCATTTGAGCAATAGTGATACCAGAACCCAGCAGATTCTAATACATCGTTAAGACAAATATTGAATCTTGAAAAAGCAGGTTTTCTCGTACAAGAATTTTAAAAGAACACAATTTTTTCTTTTTTAAAAAAGAAGAAAGCTAGGTATGGCATAGGCTCCTGATACAGCTACGCGTGACGACTGGGCACAGTACATAATCACAGCAACACTAAACATGCCTTTTTTTTGGGAAAGAAGTCTGGGCAACGGATTAAGACAAGTTTCTTCAAATTATCACAGAGCAGGCAGATTCCTAAAATCACAGAGGCAAAAAAGAAAAACAAGGCGTACATGACATCTCAATGAACATAAACATGAACATTTGTTCAGACAACTTGGGAAGCGGGATATTGGTGCACAGAGCTGAAAAACTACATGGAAGAGCGAAAGAAACATGTACAGCTGCCTGATACCGTGTAGGCCCCCCCGCAATAGCGCAGAAGTGCTGCAACACGATATGGAATGGACTCGACTAATGTCTAAAGTAGAGCTGGAGGGAAAGGACATCATGAATCGTATAGGGGTGTTCGTACCCTTAAGAGTACGAGTGGTCGAGACCTCTTCTGAACAGCTCGTTGTATGGCATCCTGTATATGATCAATAATGTTAATGTCTGGGGAGTTTGGTGGCCAGTGGAAGTGTTTAAACTCGGAAGAGTGTTTCTGGAATCAGTCTGTAACAATTGTGGACGTGTGGGATATCACATTGTCCTAATGGAATTGCAAAAATCCGTCGAAATGCACAATGGACATGAAGGATGCAAGTGATCAGACAGGATTCTTACGTACGTGTCACCTACCAGAGTTGTATCTAGACGTTTCAGGGGTACTATATTATCCCAACTGCACACGGACCACACCATAGACCCCAACAGCTTGAACAGTCGCCGGCTGACATGCAGGAAGCATGGATTCACGAGATTGTCTCCATAACCGTTCACGTCCACCCGCGCGATACAAGTTGAAACGAGACTCGTCCGACCAGGCAAAATGTTTCCAGTCATCAACAGTCCAATGTCGGTGTTGACGGGCCCAGACGAGGCGTAAAGCTTTGTGTCGTGCAGTCATCAAGGGTATACGAGTGGGCCTTCGGCTGCGAAAGCCGATATTGATGATGTTTCTTCGAATGGTTCGAATGCTGGCAGTTTTTGATGGTATAGTAATGAAATCTGCAGCATTTAGCGGAAGGGTTATACTTCTGTCACGTTGAACGATTCTGTTCAGTCGCCTTTGGTCCCGTTCTTACAAGGATCTCTTCCCGGCCGCAGCGATGTCGGAGATTTTTACCGGATTCCTGGTACTCGCGGTTCACTCATGAAATGGTCGTATGGAAAAATTCCAACTTCATCGAAATCTAGGAGATGCTAAGTCCCATCGCTCGTGCGCAGACTGTAACACAACGTTCAAACTAACTTAAACCTTGATAACTTGCCATTGTATCAGCAGTAACCGATCTAACAACTGCGCCAGACCTTGTTGTTTTATATAGACTTTGCCGACCACACCGACGTATTCCGCCTGGTTATATACCGCTGTATTTGAATACGCACGCCTATACCAGTGTCTTTGGCGCTTCAGTGTAGTTGCGCACAAGCCCAGGTGACGCCTGTATATAAGAAGGGTAGAAGGATGGGTCCTCAAAACTACAGACCAATATCCTTAACATCGGTTTGTTGCAGGATTCTGGAACATATTCTCAGTTCGAATATAATGAATTTCCTTGAGACAGAGAAGTTGCTGTTCATGCATCTGCACGGCTTTAGAAAGCATCGCTCCTGCGAAACGCAACTCGCCCTTTTTTCACATGATATCTTGCGAACCATGGATGAAGGGTATCAGACGGATGCCATATTCCTTGCTTCCGGAAAGCGTTTGACTCGGTGCTCCACTGCAGACACCTAACTAAGGTACGAGCATATGGGATTGGTTCCCAAGTATGTGAGTGGCTCGAAGACTTCTTAAGTAATAGAACCCAGTACGTTGTCCTCGATGGCGAGTTTTCATCGGAGGTGAAGGTATCACCTGGAGTGCCCCAGGGAAGTGTGGTAGGTCCGCTATTGTTTTCTATCTACATAAATGATCTTTTGGATAGGGTGGATAGCAATATGAGGCTGTTTGCTTATGATGCTGTGGTGTACGGGAAGGTGTCGTCATTGAGTGACTGTAGGAGGATACAAGATGACTTGGACAATATTTGCGATTGGTGTAAAGAATGGCAGCTAACTCTAAATATAGATAAATGTAAATTAATGCAGATGAATAGGAAAAATAATCTTGTAATGTCTGAATACTCCATTAGTAATGTAGCGCTTAACACAGTCACGCCGATTAAATATTTGGGCGTAACATTGCAGAGCGATATGAAGTGGGACAAGTATGTAATGGGATTTGTGGGGAAGGCGGATAGTCGTCTTCGGTCCATTGGTAGAATTTTGGGAATATGTGGTTCATCTGTAAGGGAGACCACTTATAAAACACTAATACGACCTATTCTTGACTACTGCTCGAGCGTTTGGGATCCCAATCAGGTCGGATTGAGAGAGGACTTAGAAGCAATTCAGAGGCGGGCTGCTAGATTTGTTACTGGTAGGTTTGATCATCACGCGAGTGTTACGGAAATGCTTCAGGAACTCGGATGGGAGTCTCTAGAATAGGAGGCGTTCTTTTCGTGAATCGCTACTGAGGAAATTGAGAGAACCAACATTTGAGACTGATGCAGTACAATTTTACTGCAGCCAACTTACATTTCGCGGAACGACCACAAAGATAAGATAAGAGAGATTAGGGCTCGCACAGAGGCATATAGGCAGTAATTTTTCCCTCGTTCTGTTTTGGAGTGGAACAGGGAGAGAAGATACCAGTTGTGGTACGAGGTACCCTCCGCCACGTGCCGTATGGTGGATTGCGGAGTATGTATGTAGATGTAGAAGACAATCGAACCAGACCTTTGCCTTCTGCCTAATCCTGGCGAAGAAGAGTGAACGATTATCCGGAGAAGACGCCGTGCCGATCCACACCACGCGTCCATTGAACCGGACGCTGCTGACGCCCCCGGCTCCACACCATGCGGAAACTACGAGCCTGCGACTGTGCCGCGCTCTTCGGAGGCGTCTCTCTGTATACACGAGTAGGCGGTCGCATGAGAAGACTAGGCGAGGCAGCGATAGCCGCACAAGGAAGTCAGCCGTGGTCGCTGGTGAGACGCCAACTGAAAGTTGTCGATAGTGAAATGAGCCGCCAAGGCTCAAACGGTATGGTGCTACCGTAAGAGTAGCAGTACTTTAAAATGTCCAAGTTATTCATGAAGTACCAAGGAACCGGCACCCTTCTGTCGATATAAAAAGTTATCGTAACCACAAGATTGGACGTTGAATAAGTTTAGATGACTCTGTGAAAAGTGAACAAATTCTCGCTCCACAGTCTAACACGTTCTGAAACACGTATTAGACGATAATTGTTCAAACTTTGTACATACGTTAGCAGTGCACTGAGTCAACTCATTATGCAATGTAAGTAAGCTCTCTGTTAGGGCAAACAAAAAGCGATTCACTGAGATGCTCACAATATCTGTACGTCCGTTTGATAGAGATAGGGGGACGCAAGTGTATTAATTTATTTATATATGAATATTTTTTTCAATTTACTTACTTTAAAGGAAGCCATCTACATTTGCAGGCGGAATGATATTATTGCTTCAGTAAGGAATAGTGTATAAGAAATTATAGTATCTCATACAAGACTTTGAAATTGCATTACACAATCAAATTCATACTGCATTCAGTAACTGTGCATTAGGAGGTTACTTCACAAGCAAATTCAGATTATTCACATTCTAACATAGTGACTTTGTTACCACCTACCTTGATTTCTATTCATTTCCGCAAAGCAATATTAAGAAATTAAATTTATCTTTAATCGAGGGATGGTCTCATAGAGAGTAAAGAATCTGCGAGTGGCATCTAGTATTTCTAAATTTCGGACGGGCAATCAAATATAGAGAATATCTTAGAAAGGGATTAGACTATAAAGAAGACACAGGCTCTAGTGACATGATTAATGTGGCAAGAGTGAAATTAAAAGCAAGGGAGGTAACATTAAGAGTGCACTGTAAAATGCAGAGGAGAGAGCGGATCGGTGGAAAGAGTGCGTTGTAGGCCTTTGAGAGGAGGCTGAGTCTTCTGATGATGGGATAGAAGAAGAAACAGGGGTCGATAGGGAAGAGATAGTGGATTCAGTATTAGAATCAAAATTTATAAAAGTGCTTTACAAAGACTTAAGATCACATAAGGCAGAAGAGATAAATACCATTCAATCAGATTTTTTTAAATCATTGGGAAAGTAAAGAAATTCATTTCAGTTTGTAGAATGACTGGCGATATACCATCATACCTTCGGACAAGTGTCATCCACTAAATTCCGAAGACTGCAAGAGTCTAAAAGTGGGAGAATTATCATACTATCAGCTTAACTGCTCGTACTCCAAGTAATACACAGAAAATTTCGGAATCTACTAAATGCCGATCAGTGCGGCATTAGGAAAGATAAATGGACCCGGGAGACTGTCATGATGCGATTGCTAATGGAAGCAAGACTGAAGAAACATCAAGACACGTTCATAGGATTTGCCGAGTTGGAAAAAGCGTTTTCCAAGGTAAAACAGAGCAAGATGATCGAAATTATAAGAAAAAAAGAGGTAAGCTATAGGAAAAGAAGGACGAAATGTGATATACAATATGTACAGGATCAAGGGGCAACAATGACCCTAAGACGAAGAACGAAGCGCTCTCATTAAAAACTATGTAAGACAGGCGTGTAGTCTTTCGTCCCTACTGTTTAATCTAGAGATCGAAGAAGCAATGACGGAATTAAAAGAATGGATCACGAGTGGAACTAAAATTCAACTTCACAGGATATCAGCGATAAGATTCGTTGATGACATTCATAACCTCAGAAAGTGAAGAAGAATTACCGGATATTCTGTATGGAATGAACAGTCCAATGGGTATAGATAATGGGTTGAGACTAAATCGAAGGAAGACGAAAGCAATGAGAAGTAGCAAAAATGAGAACAGCGAGAAACATAACGTCAGAATTGATGACCACGAAGTAGATGAGGAATTCTGCTTCCTTGGAAGCCAAATAGCCCATGACGGACAGAGCAAGGAGAAAACAAAAGGCAGACTAGCTCTGACAAAAAGCGCATCCCTGGCGTTGTACGAAACATAGATAGCCCTTCATTCCAGGAAAAAATTTCTGGGAATGTACGTTTGGAGTACTACACTGTGAGGTGCCGAAACAAGGACTGTGGAAAAACAGGAGCATTTAAGATATGATGCTACGGAAGAATACTGAAAATTATGTAGCCTTGAAAGATAACGAAGGAGGAGGTCCTCTACAAATCGGCGAGGAAAGGAATATACGGAAAACTGACAAGAAGAAGCTCAGGATTATTGGAGATCTGTCAAGAACTCAGGGAATAGCTTCCATTGTATTAGAGGGTGCTGTAGGGGCTATAACAATAGAGGTAGACTGAGACTGGAATATACAGCAAATACACTCCTGGAAATTGAAATAAGAACACCGTGAATTCATTGTCCCAGGAAGGGGAAACTTTATTGACACATTCCTGGGGTCAGATACATCACATGATCACACTGACAGAACCACAGGCACATAGACACAGGCAACAGAACATGCACAATGTCGGCACTAGTACAGTGTATATCCACCTTTCGCAGCAATGCAGGCTGCTATTCTCCCATGGAGACGATCGTAGAGATGCTGGATGTAGTCCTGTGGAACGGCTTGCCATGCCATTTCCACCTGGCGCCTCAGTTGGACCAGCGTTCGTGCTGGACGTGCAGACCGCGTGAGACGACGCTTCATCCAGTCCCAAATATGCTCAATGGGGGACCGATCCGGAGATCTTGCTGGCCAGGGTAGTTGGCTTACACCTTCTAGAGCACGTTGGGTGGCACGGGATACATGCGGACGTGCATTGTCCTGTTGGAACAGCAAGTTCCCTTGCCGGTCTAGGAATGGTAGAACGATGGGTTCGATGACGGTTTGGATGTACCGTGCACTATTCAGTGTCCCCTCGACGATCACCAGTGGTGTACGGCCAGTGTAGGAGATCGCTCCCCACACCATGAAGCCGGGTGTTGGCCCTGTGTGCCTCGGTCGTATGCAGTCCTGATTGTGGCTCTCACCTGCACGGCGCCAAACACGCATACGACCATCATTGGCACCAAGGCAGAAGCGACTCTCATCGCTGAAGACGACACGTCTCCATTCGTCCCTCCATTCACGCCTGTCGCGACACCACTGGAGGCGGGCTGCACGATGTTGGGGCGTGAGCGGAAGACGGCCTAACGGTGTGCGGGACCGTAGCCCAGCTTCATGGAGACGGTTGCGAATGGTCCTCGCCGATACCCCAGGAGCAACAGTGTCCCTAATTTGCTTGGAAGTGGCGGTGCGGTCCCCTACGGCACTGCGTAGGATCCTACGGTCTTGGCGTGCATCCGTGCGTCGCTGCGGTCCGGTCCCAGGTCGACGGGCACGTGCACCTTCCGCCGACCACTGGCGACAACATCGATGTACTGTGGAGACCTCACGCCCCACGTGTTGAGCAATTCGGCGGTACGTCCACCCGGCCTCCCGCATGCCCACTATACGCCCTCGCTCAAAGTCCGTCAACTGCACATACGGTTCACGTCCACGCTGTCGCGGCATGCTACCAGTGTTAAAGACTGCGATGGAGCTCCGTGTGCCACGGCAAACTGGCTGACACTGACGGCGGCGGTGCACAAATGCTGCGCAGCTAGCGCCATTCGACGGCCAACACCGCGGTTCCTGGTGTGTCCGCTGTGCCGTGCGTGTGATCATTGCTTGTACAGCTCTCTCGCAGTGTCCGGAGCAAGTAATGTGGGTCTGACACACCGGTGTCAATGTGTTCTTTTTTCCATTTCCAGGAGTGTAATTGAGAACGTAGATTGCAGGTGCTACTCAGAGATGAGAACTTAGGCACAGGAGAGTAATTAGAGGCGGGCCGCTCCAAATCAATCAGGACACTGATAAATAAAATATAAGTAACGCATTTAATATACCAGTTAGCTTTTATTCTCTCTTCAGGACTGAAAAATATTTGAGTATGTGTCATTAATGCCTAATACTGTATCATCAACATATTCATTCTTAGTTAATTTGTATCTGGCCCATTTCATTCAATAGATTACAAGAATGACAGCGTGAATTTTTTCAGGTAGGGGCGGATGACTACATTGCGCTGTGGAGAACGGATTGCTTGTTGTGAGGACATTCTGCAGACGACTGCGTAATAGCAGTGGTGTGGTGCGTGAGTATCAGGTCGTCGTCCGACGTCCTGTAGTAAAGAAAGAGTTTGCAATTAATCTTTTATTCCTTATTAGACTACGATATTCGTGGTGGTGCTACTCGTACATGGCGGTTACCACCGTCCAAGATGCCTGCTGAATTAGGTTGCTGAAGTATACTCAGGTACGTAAACGACGTTCTGTCAGCCTGGTTAGCAGGTGTCGGTGACACCCCGTGGTTATCAGTTCCGTAGTGGTGCCTACTCAAGGCCATGAGTATGGCATCGAGTGCCGGCCTGGATACAAAGCTGTGCGGTCTGTCGCGAACGTACAGCCTGGTGCAGCACGTGTTGGGCGTGCAGAATCAAACTGCGAATCCCAGTGCAGACAGTGGCAGCTCAAGGTAGTACGATGTGTCCGCGCAGACGTCGGCGGACAGCGGTAGCGTTTGCCAAGACACTACGATGAGCAGCAGCAGTGTTCGCCTACACGGGTGAAGACCGCTGTGAAGCTACGTCGCACAGGTACGAAACTTCGTTCCCAAACTCAGGCAGCCAATGTCAGACTCAAATTAGCCAGAACAAGTCCCGACAGCTGGGAGGCTCTAAGTCAGTAGCTTCCGTGATGTGAGTAGCAGGCAAGCAGCTAGCGAACGTAGAATCTGAGAGCGGGAACTTGCTGACACATTCCTGCTTCCTGACTACGTGAGCAAACCTCTCGTAGCGGATGGCTGACAAACTGCGTACTGCCTCTGCTCATCTCTGTTCTGTCGAGGCATCGTTTCCCATCTTGTAAGCCGAAACAGATCCACGGCTTGGTCGTGTAAGCAGTCAGCTCATCAAGACCGCAGTGACTTCTAGCTCTCCGCTATGTCAGTGATACTACAGCTCTCGCTTCTCCAACGGCGCTGGTATGTCTGATAACTTTCCTGAGGCCTCAGATGGCATTACTTGCATCATCAGAACGTAATCCCTGATGAGAGTGCACCCGGCCACCAGCAGACCTCCTTCCACATCGCTTCATGTGTTTAGCTGTGGATGCCGTCTTTACTTTCATTTAAATGTCTCAAGTAAAGCAGAAATAGAATTTTGGGAGGATACAAGAAGTTACACAGCTACACATAAAAATTCTTAGAAAAATAAAAAAAATACTACATTGAACGAAGTCGCTTTCTAAACCACAATAGAGAAAGGAAAGAATCTCAGAAACAGGTTCCAAGTTTGGAGAACTGTCTCGCATATTGCTACGACATATGGAACTAATTTATTAATCCTATACATCTTAATAGTAGCATAGTGTAAAAACTAAATGTGCATCGACAGGAAATTGGAGAAGTAGGGTTTCTAGTCTCTCACATGAGTGATACAGGATTCCTTTAAAAACTGATTTTAAAGATAAAACGCGAAATGAGTGGTTTTAGAGAAAATAAACGATCATAAATGTTTTTTAAAGATTGTAAACTGTCTTGAACGAAAACTTTTTATTTTTATTGGAGTGACCTGTTTCAATTCTATTTAAGAACCATCTTCATACTCCAGAAGCAAGTTGCGTCGACTCTCGAAGCAGGAATATTCCAGCATCGAGGGTCGGCGCAACTTGCTCCACGGAGTCCACCCACCCTTCCGGAGTCTGAAGATGGTTCTTAAGTACAATCTAAACCGGCCACTCCAATAATCTTTAAGTTTTAATTTTAAAGATAGCTAATAATGTTTTCGAAAATTTTATGATCATAAATGTGCATAGATAACTATAACCAAAATGCAGATGTGAGATCTGCAAAGCAATCAAATAATATGTATCTTACATCTGTGCGTCTTTCCTACTTCTATTATTATTATTATTATTCCTACTGGAATAGATACTAAGTCCTATTGTCTTATTGTAATTGCAGACCGAGTTTTGTTTACTAAAACATATGTAAAGAATTCCACAGGCTGCTGGAACTACGTAAGGAAGTAACCTCTGTCATTATTAGCAGGAAATCTTGCCATAGATACTACAGCTTTCCAAGTGAACATAAATCAAGAAACAGCAGACCCTAGCAATATTAATCCAAAGATATTCGTGGTCTCCAGACGATCATTAGTGATAACGCTTCATGAGAATGAAGTTACTAGTTTTAATTTCAGTTACCGACATTCCTGATCACACGATTTTGGATATTTACCTTGAAACTTTCCGAATAAACTAGCTTAATCTTTGAATGCAATATTTTTTAGCTTTTTACGTCGCGTCATGTTGTTCTTCAATTTGGTTTACATGGTAAACGTTTCCGCCAGTCCGGTCGTATCTGCTTCAGGATCTTCTGTGTTTACGATAGCTTAGCTTAGTTTAGTCTAGTGTTGTTCACTGAATAACACTAGTAGAGCAATCACATACCAGAAAAGACGTTTTCACTAATAAAACTTATTGAATTTTAACGTAGGCGTCGATTTTGGTACCGTTAGCCAGATTCTGGAAGAAGTAGTGGTAACTCATGGTAAAGCAGACGAGAGGAAGGACGTATAAAAAGAGTTGATAGAAAATAAAAATGGTGAAATCTTAGAAATGTATAGTGAGTAAAGGTAAGTACGAGTTGTTATGTTACTTGTATGTAAGTCACCTTGATGGGTGTGTCTGGAAATGGGACTACCTCAGGTAGCAAGTGAATAAGCGTCCAGTTGAGTTGGCAGTGCAGCTGGTTATATATCCGACGAGCAGCCGTCACGAGTAAGTACAAGAGTCTTCCGTTCAGAGCTCAAAAACTGGAGTCTAACGGCCATAATGAACCTTTGCAAAGAAACGTAGCGCTCCAAATCTTAGTAACCCTGCTAAAAGAGCACATTGGTCACTTAGGAGTGCAGAGATAGTGCAGGACTCGCACGAGCTCCTGATGGGATGTAAGACCTGGGAGTGAAGCGATACGCTACTTGTGCGGCTGGTCCCGGCGGAGGTTCGAGTCCTCCCTCGGGCATGGATGTGTGTGTTTGCCCTTCGGATAATTTAGGTTAAGTGGTGTGAAAGCGTAGGGACTAATGACCTTAGCAGTTAAGTCCCATAAGATTTCACACACATTTGATTTTTGATACGCTACTCACGCGAGCCAGTCGGTTGTGACAGAGTCGGCCACGACATACCAAGCCTCACGCGAGCCAGGTGTGCTGACCGCTAGTTGGTTCTTCGGAGCACCCGGTGCAGCGAGACATTTTATTGAGTATTGCGATGTGGGTCTTCACTTCGGCAGAATCGTAATTTCAGCACTGTATATCATTTGCTATTTGTCCGTGGTGTGAAGGATATTCACAGGTTCGATGTATGCTTGCAGAAAAAGACGCAGTCTAGTGATCTATCGTCCCAATGCTTTAAAAATGGAAGGGAACGATAGAAGAGAGATATGAGAATTCTCAGTATCTATTATACAGTCATATAAGCGACAGGTGCTGCAAATTTGCCATGAAACGATATTGAAATATGGTGCAGAAAGAATTAATAGATTTAGTAGACGGCGAGAGAGCAAAAATTTACAACGATTGACAGATGGGATTTATTGTTCAGTACATCAAGAAGTAATTTATTCAAAATTAGCAGGCATTGAGCACGTGCAGCAATTGGTGGTATGAACAGTAAACTTTCTGGTGCCACACGCATTATTCCACTTTCAGCTGCAATTGTTTTCAGCGCTATTGAATGAAGGATTTGGAGATCTTGTATGTCACTGCAAAATACGTTGTTAAGTCAACTCGCAGGCCTGGAACGATTTTTCGATTTAAAACTCGCTATAGTTGAATTTATCAAGGGGAAAGGGGTGCAGGAACGAACATTAGATCCTCTTGAACGGTTTCACAATCGGCGACATGGTCGCATATAAAACAGTGACGCGAATGTAGAATAAATTTCCTTTACTTTAAGTCTGTAGTCACAATTTTTTTTTTGTCATTAGACAACTTGTTTCGGTCTATAAAGACCATCTTCAGGTATCTTCTGTAGAAATATGGCTGCAGTACATTACGACATGTTCTTATAGAACAGACCTAAGATGGTCATTATAGATCGAAACCGGTAGTCTGATGACAAAAAAAATCTGTGACCAGAGACAAAAAGCAAATAAAATTTATTCATCTGAAACGGATTGAAGACCTCTCATTTTAAGTGCAGTTGATTGTACACTGCCTATAGTACGACACCGAAAGGTGAGAAACAACTTCCTTCTGATTTGATGGGGATGCGTTTAAGAAAATCGCATTATGGACGGGGAATATTCCTTTACCTCACTGCTGTTAAAGAAAACGTAAAAGTAGAATAATTTATTGTGACCTTGAAACTATTACAATACAGTTTCCTAAACATTTTCAGGACACTGTCAGTCTTAAAGTTGTTTTGAGCTGTTTTAGACACCGTTTGCTATTTCAGTTGAAAGTGCCTCTGTGGATAACGAATTGGCCTGCAATGTTTTTCTCGCTTTAATGACAGATCCTTGTACGTTAAAACTGCCCAGGCTGTCTACTCGGCTGTCTTCAGGAAGAGTTACACCGTCAGTACAATGATGTTTGTAAGGTAGTAAAATATTTAGATCGACATATATGTTTGAAAGACCTATTATTGTTTCTTGTTGTTGTTGTTGTGGTCTTCTGTACAAAGACTGATTTGATGCACCTCTCCACGCCTGTCTGCCCTCTGCAAGCCTCTTCATCTCTGAGTAATTACTGCAACCTACATCCTCTTAATCTATTTACTGTATTCATCTCTTGGTCTCCCCCTACGAGTTTGACCCCCAATACCACGATCCAGTAGTAAATTCGTGATCGCTTGGTACCTCAGAATGCGTTCTATCAACCAATCGCTTCTTCTAGTCACTTTGTGCCACTACCTTCTCATCTCCCAAATTGTTTTCAATACCTCCTCATAATTTACGTGATCTACCCATCCACTCTGAAGCATTCCTCTGTAGCACCACATTTCAAAAGCTTGTATTCCCTTTGACTTCCATACATGGCTAAACTCTATACAAATACTATCAGAAACGACTTCCTCACGCTTAAATCTATACTCGATGTTAACAGATTTCTCCTCTTCAGAAACGCATTTCTTCCCAATGAAAGCCTGCATTTTATATCCTTCCTATTTTGGCCATCATCAGTGATGTTGCTCCTCAAATATCAAATCTCATCTGCTACTTCAAGTGTCTCCTTTCCTAATCTGTTTCCCTCAGCATCACCTGATTTAATTCGACTATATTTCATTATCCTCGTTTTTCTTTTGTTGATGTTCATCTTCTATTCTCCTTTTAACACAATGTAAATTCCGTTCAACTGCTCTTCCAAGTCCTTCGCTGTCTTTGACAGAATTACAATGTTATAGGCAAACCTCAAAGTTTTTATTTCTTTCCCCCGGACTTTAAATTCTACAACAAATTTTCTTTTGATCCTTTACTGCTTGCTCAGTATACAGATAAAATAATGTCGGGAACAGGCTACAACCCTTCCTCCTGAACCACTGCTTCCCTTCCTCCAATCCCTCACCCCCCCTCCCCCCTCCCCCCCACTGGACTCTAATAACGCCATCTGGTTTCTGTACAAATTGTATGTCCCCTTTCGCTTCGGTATTTTGTTCCTGGCACCTTTAGAATTTGAAAGAGAGTATTTCAGTCAACTCTATCAAGATCTTTTTGTAATCCTACATATGCTATAAGCTTTGGTTTATCTTCCTTAACCAATCTTCTATGAGAAGTCGTAGGGTCAGTACTGCTTCGCGTGTTCCTACATTTCCGAAAATGTTCAAATGTGTGTGAAATCTTATGGGATTTAACTGCTAAGGTCATCGGTCCCTAAGCCTACCTAAGTCATCCTAAGGACAAACACACACACCCATGCCCGAGGGAGGACTCGAACCTCCGCCGGGACCAGCTGCACAGTCTATGACTGCAGCGCCCAAGACCGCTCGGCTAATCCCGCGCGGCACATTTCCCCGGAATCCAAGATCGGTTTTTGTCAATTTTTCCATTCTTTTTTAAAGGATCCGTATTAGTATTTCGCAACCATGACTTATTAAACTGATAGTTCGGTAATTTTCACTCCTGTCAGCATCTGCTTTCTTTGGAATTGGAATAAGCGTAGTCTTCTTAAAATCTGCGGGTATTTCCCCAGTCTGATACATCTTGCTCACCGTATAGAAGAATTTTGTCGTGGTTGGCTCTCCCAAGGCTATCAGTAGTTCTACGGAATGTTGTCCACTCCTGGGGCCTTTTTTCGGCTTAGGTCTTTCAGTGCTCTGTCAAACTCTCCATGCAGTATCATATCTCCCATTTCATCTTCATCTACATTCTCTTCCATCTCCATAATATTTTTCTCAAGTACATAACCCTTGTGCAGACCCTCTATATACTCCCTCCACCTTTCTGCTTTCTCTTCTTTGCTTAGAACTGGGTTTCCATCAAAGCTCTTGATATTCATACAAGTGGTTCTCTTTTCTCCAAAAGTCTCTTTAATTTTCCTGTAGGCAGTATCTATCTAACCCCTAGTGAGATATGTCTCTACATCCTTACATTTGTCCTCTACCGATACCTGCTTAGCCATTTTGCACTTCCTGTCGATCTCATTTTTGCGACGTTTGTATTCCTTTTCGACAGCTTCATTTATTGCATTTTTATATTTTCTGCTTTCAGCAATTAAATTCAATATATCTTATGTTACCGAAGGTTTTCTGCTAGCCCTCGACTTTTTGCCTACTAGAATCTCTGCTACCCTCACTATTTCATCCGTCAAAGCTACCCATTCTGCTTCTACTGTACTTGTTTCAAACACTCTTCTCAATCGTTCCCTAATGCTCTCCCTGGAACTCTCTACAACCTCTGATTCTATCAGTTTATCCAGATCTCATCTCATGAAATTTCCACCTTTTTGCCTTTTCTTTAATTTTTATCTACAGTTCATAACTAATAGATTGTCGTCGGAGTCCACATCTGCCTCTGTAAATGTCTTACAATTTAAAACCTGGTTCCTACATCTCTGTCTTACCATTATATAATCTATATGAAACGTTCGAGTATCTCCAGGCCTCTTCCATGTATACAACCTTCTTTCATGATTCTTGAACCAAGTGTTAGCTATGATTAAGTTATGCTCTGTGCAAAATTCTACCAGGAGGCTTCCTCTTTCATTTTCCACCCCCATTCCTTTTTCTACTATCGAATTCCAGTCACCCATGACTATTAAATTTTCGTCTCCCTTCACTATCTGAATAATTTCTTTTATCTCATCATACATACCATTAACCTCTTCATCATATGCGGAAATAGTTGGCATACAAACTTTCACAACTGTGGTAGGCATGGGCTCCGTCTCTATCTTGGCCACAATAGAGCGTTCACTATGCTGTTTGTAGTAGCTTACCCGTGCTCCTATTTTTTATTCATTATTAAACCTATTCCTGCATAACAGCTACTTGAATTTATATTTATAACTCTGTATTCACCTGACTAGAAGTCCTGTTCCTTCCACCGAACTTGACTAACTCCCACTATATCTAACTTCAACCTGTCCATTTCCCTTTTAAAATTTTCTAACCTACCTGCCCGATTATTGGATCTGACATACCACGCTCCGATCCGTAGAATGCCAGTTTTGTTTCTCCTGTTAACGACATCCTCCTCAGTATATCCCACCCAGAGATCCAAATGGGGGACTATTTTACCTCCGGAATATTTTACCCAAGAGGATACTCTCATCGTTTAACCATACAGCAGAGCTGTATGCCCACGGGAAAAATTACGTCTGTAGTTTCCCCTTGCTTTTAGCACTTCGCAGTACCAGCACAGCTAGGCCGTTTTGGTTAGTGTTACAGGGCCAGATTAGTCAATCATCCAGACTGTTGGTCCTGCAACTGCTGGAAAGGCTGCTGCCCCTCATCAGGAACCACACGTTTGTCTGGCCTCTCAACAGATACCCCTCCATTGTAGTTGCACCTTCGGTACGGCAATCTGTATCGCTGCGGCAGGCAAGACTCCCCACCAGGAGGGATCATTCATTGATTATGAAACAAAAGTCAAGAAGATATGGCAATTTGAAGTGACATTCTGTGAAATTGTTTGTGTCTGTCCGTATACCGACGGGTACTACTAGATACAGTTTTTGTGTCTTCAGCGAGCCACTACTGTCGCAGGTTCGAATCCTGCCTCGGGCATGGACGTATGTGATGTCCTTAGGTTAGTTAGGTTTAAGTAGTTCTAAGTTCTAGGGGACTGATGACGTCAGAAGTCAAGTCCCACAGTGCTCAGAGCCATTTGAACCACTTGAATCTTCAGCGAGCCAAAAATAATTAAATAACAGTGGAAATGTGTTTTGTTTGAGATCTGTATAGTTGAGAAATGTGAAATATAAAACCAAGCACATGCAGTGCGACTGCTCTGCGATTTAAATGCGGCCGTTCTCAAGTTCCTCCTTCTGACCCCTCCAAGCGCTCACGCAACGTGGTGTGGCGGTGAAAGAAATGTGCTGCGAGGCAACTGTGGGCTATGGCACTCGTGGCAGGGCAAGGTCCGCGAGCCGAAATCTTCACCACCGATACAGACACAACTGACGCAGTAGCAGAAAGGAGGTTTTCTGTTTAGACGTACACATCGATACAGGACTATCAAAGCTAGTATCTGAACGAGAATTGTGCTATGAACGCACGCAATCTACTTGGATTCCTCGCAAATGGTGATTTATGACAGCGGCACTTAAGGCCTTAAGCAATTCCTCCTTTTTATTTAAACTACGGCAAGCTCGAGGAAGCGTTTAACTTGCTTTGTGGAGCATGAAGTTCAGGCAAGATGTAAGTGTTTCTAGCAGCCATAGGGCCGCTATTTAATTTCTGTGTAGGGTAGATTTCCACAGGGCTTTTTTTGTGTCGGTTGTTTGTTGTCGTGTAGTCACTCTGTAACAGCTGTAGGTCTCATTAGTTGGTCAACAGCTCCCCTCTAGACAGCAGTAGTTCAGAGCTTATTGTTCCGTTTGTGAGTTCCGTCTTTTAATCACAGTTCATTATGTAGTTACTCCGACTTTATTATGAACAGAGACGGTGATGGCTGTGTTCTGATGTGAGTTGAGTTGATGACCCTTTCGCTGGCAGCTCCAGGCGAAGCTGGCTTCAGTCATGCAGCTTGAGATTATAGCCAATATGCGTCCTTGTGGGTACCACAGACGATACTGACGTAGTTCCTCTCACCACAAAAAGTACACTAATCTCAAAGAGAAGGGAACAAAATGGTTCAAATGGCTCTGAGCACTATGGGACTTAACATCTGTGGTCATCAGTCCTCTAGAACTTAGAACTACTTAAACCTAACTAACCTAAGGACATCACACACATCCATGCCCGAGGCAGGATTCGAACCTGCGGCCGTAGCAGTCGCGCGGCTCCAGACTGAGCGCCTGGAACCGCTAGACCACCGCGGTCGGCAAAGAGAAGGAAGGGAAGGTACTCTAGAGTAGCGTCCTTACACATTAAAAATTACATCCGAAACGCTTGATGAACCGAACGATCCGCACGCAAGCGGGAGATATGCCTGTTAGAGTTTAACCTAAACAGAAAGGCAGCAGTTCCACTATCTTTATATACATTTCAGCAACGAAATTGGACTGCTATGAGATGTGAAGAAATGTGATCTAGGAAAATTAAATTAATTTTCCTAAATGAACATTGCAGTTAGGCTGGAGCTAAAAGTGTCCTGTGTCCTCCTAAACTGCATGAAAGCGTCACTCTGAAGAAGCCATAGCATCACTTCAAATTCCTCTCACTAATTCACGTAATAAAAACAAGCGTTTTAATGAAAGAGGAGACTGCATACTCCCAATCATCTCCAAAGACTTTACTGAAACACCACCGTTCACAGCAACGTTGCTCTCCATATTAAGGCGCAGAATTAAGTGATGATACGCAATTGCTAAAACAGTGGGTCACTACATCTCTAGAAATACATGTTTACTTGGAAAACTATCCTTTTCGGTTCTTAACACAATACTTATTATGGTTGCTTTATGACACTCATAATGAATATACCGAGCGAGGTGGCACAGTGGTTAGCACACTGGACTCGCTTTCTGGAGGACTACGTTCAAATTCACGTCTGGCCATCCTGATTTAGGTTTTCTTTGATTTACCTAAATCACATCCGGCAAATGCCGGGATGGTGCAAAAATAGTTCAAATGGCTCTAAGCACTATGGGACCTAACATCTAAGGTCATCGGTCCCCTAGACTTACAACTTCTTAAACCTAACTAACCTAAGGACTTCACACACATCCATGTCCGAGGTAGGATCCGAACCTGCGACCTTCGCAGCAGCGTGGTTCCGAACTGAAGCGCCTAGAACCGCACGGCCACAACGGCCGGCCGGGATGGTTCCCTGGAAAGGACACGGCTGACGTCCTTCCCATCCTTCCCTACTCCTGTGTGACCGATGACCTCGCAGTTTGGTCCCCTCCCCCTAATCAGCCACCAACCACCAATATATTGAATACTACAATGGCTAAGTACCTTCATTATAAACAAACTAACACGAAAACCTTTGAGCTGTATGTTACTTATGTTGGTGCCATCTATTATGTAACACCTTGTTTCACCGTACAGCCGCCTCGTCATTTTAAATTTCAATTACTGGTGTCACCGAATTACTGTCTTGCCTGCCCGTGAGTGGCAGCAGCAGCGCGTATCGATATTTGCCCTGCCGTATTATCTTTGCTGGACGGCTGTTACTTCCCGGTCATGGTGTGTCGTGGGGAGAGATCGGACCTCGAGCGGTTGGAATTGGAATGCGGCAGAAGTGCAGTCGGGATATAGCAGCAGTCGGGGACGGAGCGCTTGGGAGGCGCAGACAGCCAGCACTCGCCGACCGCTCGCGACGCAGGATGAACTGTCCGACGGACGGAGATGGCAGCGGCATCGACCGTTGGTCGGTCGTTCAGTTGGCCGCCTCTTTCAGTTGGTCTTTTGACCGTTTCTGGGTCTCGTCACTGGGTCATCTTGCTGGACGTGGCTGGGCAAGAGTTACCTCTGCATGATTCGGTCCGCCGGCCGCTGTGGCCGAGGGGTTCTAGGCGCTTCAGTCTGGAACTGTGCGACCGCTACGAACGCAGGTTTGAATCCTACCTCAGGCATGGATGTATGTGGCGGCCTTAGGTTAGTTAGGTTTCATTAGTTCTAAGCTCTACGGGACTGATGACCTCAGATGTTAAGTTCCATATTGCTCAGAGCCATTTGAACCATGATTGGATCCGAGCCCGGATCGCCGTGTCTCCCAGTTCCCGACGAACAGCGGACGCACATGGTTTTAGTGCAAACGACCTTCGTTAGTTGTTGGTCGGTCGCCCTGTAAGACGACGTGTGTTTCGTCACCGAGCGTCATTCGGGTTTGTGTGTGTGTCCGCCGGCGATTTGTTCTAGATGTTCATCAGTGATTCGTTTTACGAGTGATCGGGTTTCTTGTGGCAGTGTTTCGTGGAACACTGTGTACCCTGTGTCAGTTCGACTGAGCAGTGCTTTAAATGCTGTAATGCTGTCTGCATACTGCAGTAGCCAGTTGGTCGGCTGCGACAGAGCAGCGAGTGAGTGCTTTCTTACCATGGTGATGCTGTCCGCCACGGCCTGTAGTTCCACAGCCGTTGCTATGTTCGTGTATGTCAGTATTTATTCTGCATTGGCTTATTAACAAACCAATATTTGAATACGAGTGTTACTGGTCTCTTTGGCATTTGGGTTTCCGTGTTTTTGGTCACGAGACCGAAATCAGGTAGTTGGTTGGTTCGTCGGCTGTTTGTCGGTTGGGTTGCCTTCTGATTTAGAAGTTGTTGGTCAGGCTGCCTGTCTCGCCTAAATGGACGTTTGTCTTAAAATTCCAGGCCGACCCTTGGAAACTTCTGAGAACCGTTCCATGTCCGTTACATAGTAACTTCCCTTTTTGAGTTTTAGTTATTTGGTTGATGTGTGGCCTTCAGCCGAGTTTTTATATATCCTGAATTAATGTTCCGGTCTTGCCCTTTGACATACGATTGTTATTCCTTACATGGGGCTTTCAGCCGAATTTTACCTCAAATCTTTTAAGGCCTTAAGCCGTTAAATTATTGCGTTGATGTATGGCCTTCAGCCGAGTTTTAATAACTGCCTGCCGTTGTGGTCGAGCGGTTCTAGGCGCTTCAGTCTGGAACCGCGCGACCGCTACGGTCGCAGGTTGGAATCCTGCCTCGGGCATAGATGTGTGTGATGTCTTTAGGTTAGTTGGATTTAAGTAGTTCTAAGTTCTAGGGGACTGATGACCTCCGATGTTAAGTCCCTTAGTGCTCAGATCCATTTGAATAATTTTTAATATCTCTTAAATAAATGTTCCTGTCTTGAATATGAAATGTTTTAAGATTAGGCCTTCTGCCTTTTAAATTGAAATTATTCTTTCTAGGCCTAAGCCGTTAAATTATTGATTAATAGCCGGCCTTCTGCCAAATTCCATAAAAATTAATTTCTAAAGCCTTCAGCCAGTTTACATTGAAGATTTAAAAAATTTTTTTTGGTGCCTTAAAGGTGAAACCTCCGAAGAAACTTGTATTTTAATTTCTTGCTTAGGCCTTGCGCTTTGGATTTTGAATGTGGCCATCAGAAGATCTAAATTTAATCAAAGGAGATCTATTAAAACTTTGTGTGTTTTGCATCCTTGTATAATATTGTGCGTGGGCAAATAGAGTTTGTATATTGAGTGCAACTGACAGGAACATATTTTGGCCCTTTCCACAAACTAATGCGCTCTGTCCATCTAGCCGAGGCATTTCAACCATCGATAAACTTATTACGTGCATTCTCAAGGGCACAGTACAGTCATGTGCTGCAGAATAACGATAATGGTTGGTGGGTTACATGATACACTGCTGCTTGCACAGCGCATCGCCTCCACTAAGTGCACACCACAAAAGTGGTTAATCCTGTGTGCGTATACTCTGACAGTGACATGCTACAGCACTGAAATCCAGGGTCTTTCAGGGAGACAGAGTGTGTCACGTGTCACCTAGTGCCGCGTAAGAAGACGCCCTCCCCACCCACCACCCCACTTTTACGTGAAACGAGGCCTGCAACTCCTGCTGATGACGTCACATTCTGAGACAGAGCTCCTGTGTAATAAGCTGTATCGTCCGCCATGTTTTTCACAACTTCGAGGATTCCACAATGTTTTCCTTGTGGTTGGGTAACCTGTCCAAGCTCCTTTTTACTGTATTTGTTTTAAAACCTTTGACACTGCTTGTATGAAGTGTATAGAGACATTCAGAAAGTCCTTTATATATAACAGAAAAATTGAAATGTAATTACACGTCTGTAGTGATGTAGGTTCGAAACTTGCGTGGTAGTTTGTTAATGTTGAATGTAATGAGTTAAGAACTCGCTACCAATGTCTTCAAATGTGGGTGTTATGCAGTAACATCTAGTGTCAATTTATTAGTTTTTCCCCGTACATAGGCTCGTGCAAAATTGGTGTTTACTTTTTAATCGTAAGTGGGTACTTTGAGAAATTCGGCGTTTTTATTGTACAAAAGGGAGAGCCTACAGTAGTGTGTTACAGTGAAACGAATTTTATTACTAGTTTCATTTCTTACTTGTTGAGCTGTGGTCCAAACTTTATTCTCTGAAGGTTATGACATTTCTACAGGTTCCCTAAAAATTGCAAATCCGTTATAAGAATGCCTTAAGTATCACTCGTGTTACCGTATCTATACAGGGTGAGTTACTAGCTATTGCCACCTAGAATAACTCCGGAAGTATGATAGTAGCTGAAAAGTTTGAGTCAAAAGTTGCATGGGACAACGGGGTCTATAATACGACGTTGGTTTTTCGATGCTAGGTGGGGTTGCGTCAGAGATATGAAGGTCAACTTTGTTTTTTTAAATGGGTTGCTATAGTTTGGTACTTATTTTCTAATAGCGGCTATCGAGACGAATCCAGTGATTTGTTACAGTAAGATCCTTGAAGGTCAACGAAGGTCAAAAACGTGGCATGAAAGTCCATTCACAGATGGTTTTCGAAGGGATGACCATTGGTATCAATGCAGTGCTGCAATCTTCTTATCATGGATTGAGTGGTATCCCTTATCACTTAGGCACTTACCGAAGCACATGCTCTGACAGTTCTCTCTCTTGTATCGTGCAAATAGTAAATATTCGCCAAATACGGCGTATCTATCTACCGTGTCACGGACATGTAAACACCATTCGACGGTTTCGCAATACAACACCAATAGGAACATTAAGACTAGTATCGTCGAATCAAGCGAGTGTGAATTATGGATTCCTTCGAAGAACAAGTCGATATGCTTCTCATTTACGGAAAATGCCAACAAAATGCAGTGAGAGATAGAGACTTATACGCTGAAAGGTATCCTCAACGTACTCACCCTACACGTCATACATTTAAATATGTATGTCATAAATTGAGAACAACTGGATCTTTAGCGCATCGGAAACATATCCGGAAAAGGAAAGTTACTCACGAGGAAACGGAATTTGGTACTCTAGCCACTGTGATTCGAGATCCTTGTGTTAGTTAGCGTCAATTATTAAGTTTATTTTATTAACTTAGGAGGCTACATTCACGAACCATGGATACGTTAATTTGCATATCATGCATTATTGGGCAACTGAAAATCTATGTTGACTGCGGCAAGTTGCACACCAAAAACCGTGGTCGGGGAATGTATGGCGTGGGATTCTGGAAGACAGAACTGTAGGCTTCTATTTCATCGAAGTAAATATTAATGGTATGAAATACACCACATTCCTCTACGAAACATTAGGTCTGTTATTGTAAGAAATACCTTTAAGAACAAGGAACAGAGTGTGGTGTCAAGACGATGGGTGTCTGGGACATTTTTGCTGATGGCTAGAAATGAGTTGCAGAGACAATTCCCAAATCGTTGCATTGGACGCGGAAGAGGTGTGTCGGGGCCGGCTCGTTCGCCAGACTTGAAGCCTTTGGTTTTTTTTTCTTGTGGGGATTCGTAAAATACATGGTTTAGAAAGACGTTCCAACTGCATCAGAAGGTGTGCGAGAGAAAATTGTGACGGCATGTGCTTCGATAAGTGCCGATGTGATGAGGAATCCGTGATAAGAAGATTGCAGCACTGTATTGTTTCCAATGGTCATCACTTCGACCATCTTCTGTTAATGGACGTTCATGCAACCTTTGCGACCTTCGTTGGACTTCATAGACCTTCCTGTTACACATCATTGGATTCGTCTCGATAGCCGCTGTCAGAAAAGAAGTACCAAACTATAGCATACCATTTTCAAAAAAAAAAGTTGACCTTCATTTCTCTGACGCGACCCCGCATAACAACAAAAATCCAACATCATAGTATGCCCCCCACTGTCCCATGCAACTCTTACCCCATCAACTTTTCAGCTCCTATCACATTTTCTGGGGTTAATCCTGGTGGCAATAGTTGGTGACTCACCCTGTATAGGGAATCGGGTTAAGTATTATTCAGTTTGCTTAAGTATGTTTATGATAAAGTCGTGAAGGCAACAGGGGTAAAATACAGGGAGCGAAAGGCTACTTACAATTTGTACAGAGGGGTATGAAAGGGTAGCAGTGGTTGGGAAGGGGTTGAGACAGGGTTGTAGCCTATCACCGGTGTTTTCAATCCGTACATTGAGCAAGTTATAAGGAAACAAAAGAAAAATTCGGAGTAGGAATTAAAATCCATGGAGAAGAAATAAAAACTTTGAGGTTCGCCGTTGACATTGTAATTCAGTTAGAGACAGCAAAGGACCGGGAAGAGCAGTTGAACGGAATGGATAGTGTCTAGAATGGAGGATTTAAGATGGACATCAACAAAAGCAAAACGAGGATAATGGAATGCAGTCGAATTAAGTCGGGTGATGTTGAGGGAAATAGATTAGGTCATGAGAGAGTTAAAGTAGTAAATAAGTTTTGCTATTTGGGAAGCCAAATAACTGATGATTGTCTAAGTAGAGAGGATATAAAATCTAGACTCGCAATGGCAAAGAAAGCGTTTCTGAAGAAGAGAAATTTGTTAACATCGAATATAGATTTAAGTGACAGGAAGTCGTTTCTGAGAGTACTTGCATGGAGTGTAGCCATGGCCGGCCGTGTGGCCGAGCGGTTCTAGGCGCGTCAGTCTCTAACCATGCGACCGCTACGGTCGCAGGTTCGAATCCTGCCTCGGGCATGGATGTGTGTGATGTTCTTAGGTTAGTTAGGTTTAAGTAGTTCTAAGTTCTAGGGGACTGATGACCTCAGATATTAAGTCTCATAGCGCTCAGAGCCATTTGAACCATTTTAATTTTTTTTATAGCCATGTATGGAAGTGAAACATGTACGATAAATATTTTGGACAAGAAGAGAATAGAAGCTTTCGAAATGTGTTGCTGCAGGAGAATTCTGAAGTTTAGATGGGTAGATCACATAACTAATGAGGAGGTATTGAATAGAATTTGGGGAGAAGGGAAATTTGTTACACAGTTTGACTTGAAAAATGGATCGGTTGGTAGGACATGTTCTGAGGCATTAAGGAGTCACCAATTTAGTATTGGAGGGCAGAGTGGAGGGTAAAAATCGTAGAGGGAGACGAAGAGACGAGTACACTAAGCAGATTCAGGAGGTTGTAAGTTGCAATAGGTACTGGAAGATGAAGACGCTTCCACAGGGCAGAGTACCATGGAGAGCTGCGTCAAACCAGTCTCGGGACTGAAGACCACAACAACAACAACGTCGTATAAGTACATCACAATAAACAATTCTCTTCACTTCACCAGTTCTCAGGAATAGCAAAATGTGGAGACGAATTTCCTTCAGCATAGTTTTCGAGTGTGGAAGAAAAACATTTGTATACAGTTGGTTTCACATTTATAACTACTTTTATTAACATATAGTTACAATACCCTACTGAGCGCCAGCTCCTGGTTGGGGCCGTATTTCTTCGCTTAGGGCCACGTGGAAATCTAAACATGGAAAAATCAATTTTGCAATGATTAGTGCCATTCACACCTGAGCAGCCGTCCATATTTGGGCCGAATTCATTACATTTACTTAGCAATTTCCACTCCCATCGTGACTCATGTGAGAACAAGTATTCTATACTTTGAGAAAAACGTGGCAGACATTTCAGTTCAGGTTATAGGAGTCTCATTATGAGTGTTCGCGGAAGGTACCATGCAATTTCCAGTGTAATATTTAGAAGCAGACACGTAAACAATCATTGGCTGTGTATTTAAATGAGGTTACACTACGAAACAGCGAACCGAGAGGGAGGAACAAAATCTGTAAACACTGTCCAGCAATACTAGTTTAAACTCTGCTTGCCTTTAAGAAGATACTTGCTTCATATTCGAGCATTTGTGAAATGTGCAATTGTAGGACTTGATCCGATGTCATTTCAGCTTCTATATTAGACGGAAACATACAGAAGGGGAAACCACTAAGAAAAGACACAAACGACTACACAGAACCCGCACATTTTTTTATGTAACTAACTGCTCTCTAAATTAGTTTACAAGACAGCTGTTTCTTATTTCTGAATTATTTACATGAAAATATTTCCTAAACTGAGTTCGAGTCTTGGTCCGGCACACAGTTTTAATTTGCCAGGAAGTTTCATTTCCTAAAATAACATATGTTTTTGAAATGATTTCTTTCATAACTATTGGTCTCAGGAAAGCAAGGATAGTCAATAGTCTTTTTCAAAAGCTGTTTACAAACGATCTTCCAAAGTCATTAGATATATTTTGAGAAAGCGTTTCCTTCAACTATAATCAGAAATACTCACTGGGGTGTTTTTATAGATCTTACTTTGCTCTATTCTTTTGCATTTTACTATCAACATAAAGGTGAAGAGACATAGACTGAATGTCCAGGAAACACAGAAAGTCCACCATCCAGTTTCAGTATTGAAAAGGTCTTGTGAACTCATAATAGTGAACTTTCTTCCGTCCTCATTTTAGGTTGTGTAACAATGTGCTTCGCTGGAAATGTTTTGTTCAAACTACAAAATCGTCTCTAGTTGCGAAATCTGTACGAAGATCTGCTTGTAAGAACTTGACGCGAATGTTTCCATCTCTTAGTAATTTAAGCGTCTTTTAATTTGTAGAGCAACATAGTGCAAAAAAAAAAAAAAAAAAAAAAAAAATACAGCACAAAACTGATATACAAAAACGAAAAACCGATATATCCATTCTGAAATCAAGGAAAAAACCTGCTGCATACTATTAAGGCCGATTCGCCCTAGATGTGAAACGGAATGCAAGGTGACGCACCGTTAAATGGTGAAGGCTTCATATTAGACGGAATGTCAACTCGACGTCAGTTCACTGAGTCAGGTATCGAACGGTAAATGTGAGGGTATAAGATACCACTAGTGAGTCTAAGTACGGTATCGCAATTAAGGAATTAGCAATGATAAAATTGATTAACGGCCAAATAGTTTACGACGGATAAGCTCATTTTCTTACGGTAAATTGCTGAGAAGCGGAACAACATTTCAAAACAACGGCTTGTATTGGCTAGCGAAAATATATACATAACAACACATGTCTACGAGGATATATAACACATAAAACCTGTTTACCTAATGCTTTGCGCTTCTTTTTCGTACATGGTAAATATCGTCGTAAATAACTTTTTCTCCTTTAATACGGACGATCTTTTCAAATAATAAAAGGTTATAATCTCATTTATACAAAGTGTGGACGTCACCTGTATTCATTTATTGCGAAAAAAAATGGTTCAAATGGCTCTGAGCACTATGCGACTTAACTTCTGAGGTCATCAGTCGCCTAGAACTTAGAACTAATTAAACCTAAGGACATCACACACATCCATGCCCGAGGCAGGATTCGAACCTGCGACCGTAGCGGTAGCTCGGCTCCAGACTGCAGCGCCTAGAATCGCACGGCCACTCCGGCCGGCTATTTATTGTGAATTCTTTATCAATTTTCACTTTCAAGTATATGGCCTCTCGTGCAGAAAACAGTCAGTGGAAAAAAAATCGAGTGAGCATGGAACATTAGCAATTTGTCACGAAAACAAAGTTAAATAACAAGAAGAACATTCCAAAAGTAAGCTTTATTCTTGTTTTTGAAAAGAAGATGGTCGACTGTGTCGAAGAATTGTGCCCTGGAGTATTAGTTTTTGGTAGTCAGATGTGAAAAACAGTGACTTTCGTGGCGTCGCTCGTAGCGTAACAGGTACTTAGACGTAAAAGCATGAAATCCACTTCTATATCTCTAGAGAGAGGGCAAGAAACTGGTTAACAGATGACAACGCAGTTCGCCCCACAAAAGTCGCCGTCAAAACTTTCTTGACGTTATGTGCTGCTGACGGCATGTATAAACACCGCCAACTGAAAATGATTGTCGAATGCTTTGACCTGACGTTTCGTTCCATCAAGAGTGATCCGGCCTTAGTCACGCAATAAAATATAGTGAATATAGTGAAGAAGGGGCGAAAAGAAAGTTTCATTTCGAAGTCCACCATAACCCCATGCCTAGATGTGGGTTTTTATACAAGGTGTTCGGGAATTCCCATTACAAACGTATAGAACGTCTAAAGGCAGTGAGTACATACCATTTTTAATAGCAACTCATTTTCGGAAATGTTAAAAAGCGACTCTACAGAGCGTGCAAGTTACGGGCCCTAGATCATGTAAATGTATGTACACACAGGATAATTACGTTATGATCTCACAAACTTCCTAGGATGACGGAGAAGGGTAAATGTATCAGTTAGAGGTAAGTGTCCCTGTAACGAAACGAACAAGTTTACAGTTATAAGCGAAAACCTCTCTGACACCTCAGACAGTGAAATACATGTATTACTACTGTTGCTTCTAAGATTATTGGGCTGGCAACGTTCAGAGGTGGCCTATCGGCCAAAACAATAAACAATTTCCAGTAAACCTGGGCTCTAAAATGGGTACATGAGCAGCTATGAGCACTTCACCCTATTGGGAAACATCTCCTCTATCGAACAACTGCTCATAGATTTTAAAGTATGCATTTTGCAGCCCATGTTTAAGTGACTTTCTTCCTTGTTTTGGCACATACTACTACTTCTGAAAGTTCCCTACCCTACGATCTTAGCAACAACAGTACATATATTCCTTTTCAGAGGTACCAGAACGGTCTCTGCTTAAAATTTTCGAATTCATTCCTTTCTGATTCAGGGACGCTTATCCCGAATTCATACAATTATCCTTCTACATCATCCTAGAAAACTTGTAACATCACTGCGGAATCAACCGGTTGTTGTTATTGTGGTCTTCAGTCGTGAGACTGGTTTGATGCAGCTCCCCATGCAACTCTATTCTATGCAAGCTTCTTCATCTCCCAGTACCTACTGCAACCAACATCCTTCTGAATCTGCTTAGTGTATTCATCTCTTGATCTCCCTCTACGATTTTTACCCTCCACACTGCCCTCCAATACTAAATTGGTGATCCCTTGATGCCTCAGAACATGTCCTACCAACCGATCCCTTCTTCTAGTCAAGTTGTGCCACAAACTTCTCTTCTCCCCAATCCCATTCAGTACCTCCTCATTAGTTATGTGAACTACCCATCTAATCTTCAGCATTCTTCTGTAGCACCACATTTCGAAAGCTTCTATTCTCTTCTTGTCCAAACTATTTCACTTTCATTCATGGCTACACTCCAAACAAATACTTTCAGAAACGACTTCTTGACACTTAGATCTATACTCGATGTTAACAAATTTCTCTCCTTCAGAAATGCTTTCCTTGCCATTGCCAGTCTACATTTTATATCCTCTCTACTTCGACCATCATCAGTTATTTTGCTCCCCAAATAGCAAAATTCCTTTACTACTTTAAGTGTCTCATTTCCTAATTTAATTCCCTCAGCATCACCCGACTAAATTCGACTACATTCGATTATCCTCGTTTTGCTTTTGTTGATATTCATCTTATGTCCTCCTTTCAAGACACTATCCATTCCGTTCAACTGCTCTTCCAAGTTCTTTGCTGTCTCTGACAGAATTACAATGTTATCGGCGAACCTCAAAGTTTTTATTTCTTCTCCATGGATTTTAATACCTACTCCGAATTATTCTTTTGTTTCCTTCACAGATTTAATAACATCGGGAAGAGGCTAGAGCCCTGTTCACTCCCTTCCCAACCACCGCTTCCCTTTGCTGTTCCTCGACTCTTATAACTGCCATCTGGTTTCTGTACAAAATGTAAATAACTTTTAGCTCCCTGTATCTTACCCCTGCCACCTTCATAATTTGAAAGAGAGTATTCCAGTCAACATTGTCTAAAGCTTTCTCTAAGTCTACACATGCTAGAAACGTAGGTTTGCCTTTCCTTAATCTAGCTTCTAAGATAAGTCGTAGGTTCAGTATTGCCTCACGTGTTCCGATATTTCTACAGAATCCAAACTGATCTTCCCCGCCTTCGGCTTCTACTAGTTTTTGCATTCGGCTGTAAAGAATTCGCGTTAGTATTTTGCAGCCGTGTCTTATTAAACTGATAATTCGGGAATTTTATCAACCGGTATATACACATATTTATAGGCACCAGAGTCTGTATTTTTGAAACGCTGTAGTGTTGTTTCCGGACATGGGTTACTGTTCAAAATATTATTTACTCATTCCTCTTTACAGGTCCTAGGAATTTGTAACGGGAATTCCCGAATACCCTGTATATCCATAATGGAGTAGCGCTGGGTTGCACACGCTCTGCATCAACGTACTCACACGGGAAGTTTGTGATCACCCCCTGATATGTTCCTATAGTTTTAGCAGTTCGTGGATATTTTGTAAGAGGTCCATGATTAAGGAATTTGTTGCTAGCGCACTCGAATAGATGTAATTCCGATGGATTGCTCACGCGCTGCCTGCGATGTGTAAGCTATAAGAGAATCTCAGACCAGAGAGCAGTGTTGTCAGCAGTAGTAACTGTGTGGCAGTTGTAGTAAGTGGTTGCTAGGAGTCGTGTGTATGAACTTGGCTGGGCCGGTTGTGGGGAGCGATGGCGGAGCGTGAGCGATAAGATATAAGATAAAAGCAGCCTCGCGCGTATGTAGTATTGTTATATCAAGTCCCATGTAAATGTTTTAAAAAAACTTTTAATAATCTTTTTTATATAAATTAACTTTTCACAATCATCCATCTCAATTTAAAGAATTTACTAATTTCTCCAATCCATGGTCATCCCGTTAATTGCAAAAAAAATCAGTTGTTTCCTATTATACATGACAAATCTATCGGCCAGCACTGCAGTGGGCTGTGCCAGAAAAAATTATTATAAGAGCAGATACATATGCGTTATCCGGCGACTTCATTCAGGTAAGAATTTTCAATTTATTCAGTATGATCTTTCAAGGCCATGACGCAGCACTGCTGACGTCCAAAATTTACCAGTTTAAATTCATAGTCAATTGTTGAAAGGTTATAAGTAAGCCACAATTTTATTGAGAAATTAGTTACTTTATTATTGGTATAACTGTTGCTAGGTTACACTAAGTGACAATGCTATTCATATTTCCATGTTGGGTAGTTACGCTAACTTTGAATGTTATTTGTATTATTTTATTGTGGGGAGGTTACAATTTTATTCACGTGAAATACACAGATCGAAGAATAAAATCTCTAACGAAACTCAGACTAGTCGATGGTGCTCGCTCAGACATCAAACGTTTATTTAATAGGGGAGCCCACAAACTGTAGCTTAGGCCCTTGTGGGATTAGAAACCAACCGTAACATACCGAATTTCGAGATGAGAGAGGGGTGCCAGGTAGGAATCGAACTTGCATAGGGACGTCGTGCCAAGCTAACTGTCATCTGCCCCAGGGTTTACAGCACATCCCGTAGACTACGCCCCGCGTCGTTCACGGCCGCGAGTCGGAACACAGGCTGGCCGCCACGCCCTTCGCCTGCTGTGTGGCGGACACACAGCGACCACAGCAGGCGCCCGCGACGCCGCTCGGCAGGTCATCGCCCCGACCGCGGCCGCCGCCGGAATGCCATTATAACGCCCCTCCTGTCTCCACCCCCATCTCCACGGCGTCGCCCGCCGTAAGTGCGGAGGGCCGGTCGGCCACTGATGCGATAACGAGGTGCCTTCCGCTGGGGCACCGCCCAACCCCGGCCGCCTCACAGGGCGTGCCATCGTCAACAACGTTAACCTGCGGCCGCGAGCGCATCGTGAAACTTTCTTAGCAATTCTTGTCCTTTATCGGGGGACCGTAAATGTTTACACTATTCACAATAGCGCAGAAGATGCAACGTTGCTGACTGTAACGTATTAGGCATTTGCGTTCCTCAGCAGGATGTACAGCGTAAAACATTACCTGCTTGCTAAGAGCTGATTAAGGTCAGCCAACTCATTGGACACCCCCCACATACTTATTCGGAATTTCGATAAGACTGAATATCACCTGCTCCCCATTACTGGTTCTGACATCCCGTCATTTGCAACCCTTCCTGCTGTGGCCTTCTCCACCAGACATCACGCGGCCTAGGGTATCAGCAACCGAACTGACAGCCTGCAGCCGCGGGTTGCCCGCTTCACAGGCACACCGAAGCATTACACAACCGACAGGCAACATTGATGAACGGCCACAACAACAACACAGCAAAGACACCAGCGGCCACCAGGGGCCACTACCGGCCCCCATAAACATAAGGAAGAGGTCGCTGCAGATCCCGGAATTATTTTTACACGTCAAACCACGTGATGGAAAATAGTTCCGAGGTACTCATCAGCCGAAGTGCTATAAAGGCCGGCGCTCGGTCGCAAATCGGCAGCCCGGCTTGGATCTTCTCGCTGATCTCTGGATTAGGCTTGGTATATAGGAGAAGTCTCTGGCGGAGACTAGTAGGAAATTATTTCAGTTGTTTTCTATATTATTCTTGTATGTAGTTGTGATTCGAACACAGATCACTGTTTTGTGTTGTTGTTATTCTTGGAAAATGTTTTTTGGTTAACTGAGCAGTCCAATAAATTGTTTTCGGACTTTGATCGTTAGTTGGCTCTGAGCACTATGGGACTCAACTGCTGAGGTCATTAGTCCCCTAGAACTTAGAACTAGTTAAACCTAACTAACCTAAGGACATCACAAACATCCATGCCCGTGGCAGGATTCGAACCTGCGACCGTAGCGGTCTTGCGATTCCAGACTGCAGCGCCTTTAACCGCACGGCCACTTCGGCCGGCGATCGTTAGTTTCTTCTGCTTACGCAGACATATCACATCCCATTCTCTGAGACTGAAAAAATTTTAGTGTCTCTCTCCTTTACACTGCTATGAAAAAAGTCATCGGATACCTCCCAATACAGTGCCTGGGGTAGTGCTGCATCTCGACGTAGCATGGACTCAACAAGTCATTGGAAGTCCCTTGCACAAATATTGAGCCATGCTGCCTCTATAACTGTCCATAACTGAGAAAGTGTTGGCGGTGCTGGATCTTACGAACGAACAGACCTCAGATTATGTGCCATAAATGTTCGATGTGATTCATGACGGTCGATCATGGTGAAGAAACCATTCACTCGAACTGTCCAGAATGTTCTTCAGACCAGTCGCGAAGAATTGTGGCCGACTGAAGCTGCGCATAGTCTCCCATTAAAGTTCCGTCGGTGTTGGCGAACATGAAGACAATGATGGTCTGCAAGTAGCCGAGCACTCAGAGGATCCTGTCCATTCCATGTAAACACAACCCACTACCAGCTCGCACGGTGCCCTGTTAACAACTTCTGTCCATGGCTTTGTGGGGTCTGCGCCACACGGAACCGCACCGTCAGCTTTTACTAACTGAGATCGGGACTCTCCTGACAGGTGATACGTTCCAGTCGACATGATTACGAGCTCAGGAGAGGCGCTACCGACCATGTGGTCGTGTTAGCAATTAGCAAAACCATTCGCGTCGTTTGTCTGCTGCCATAACCCATTAACGGCAAATTTCGTCACACTGTTCTAACGGTATGTTCGTCGTACGTCCCCCATTGATTTCTCCAGTCATTTCAGTGTTGCCTGTCTGTTAGTGCTGACTTCTCTAAGCAAATGCTGCTTCTCTCGAACTTTAAGTAAAGTCCATCGGCTACTTCATTGTTCTTGGTTAAAGGTAACGTCCTAAATTTGGTATTCTCGGCACACTCATAACACTATGCCTCTCGGAATATTGAATTCCCTAAAGATTTCCGAACTGAAATGTCCTATGCGTCGAGCTCCAACAACCATAGTCACCTCGGAAAACTTCACATAAATCACCCGAGTACAAATGACAGCTCCACCAGTGCCCTGACCTTTTTACTCTTACCCGATACTGCTACAATCTGTATATGCGCACACCGGTATCCCATGCCTTTTGCTACCTCAGTGTGTAACCTTGTGTATAAATCTTACTATTGCTAAATCTTACTCTCCTACGCTTCGCCTCTTTCAAAGGAGCATAATTATTTCGTATTATCTTTCTTTCAAGTTACCAGGAATGTTTTACCGTTTTCGTGCTATAATGGATGTTTAATCTTCATGTAGCAGATCCGTTTTAACATAAAATAATCGAAACGGCAGGCATGAACAGCATGTGATGATCAAATGCGAAAGAAATCTACAGTATCGGTTAATTAGACCCACGAAAGAGCAGCTGCGATTGCATTATTCACACAAAAGAAATTTATGCTCTAATTAATTTTTACGTAATGCATTAAGGCCAATGACCTTGCCGCAATGGTATTACCGGCTCCCGTAAGATCACTCAACACTAGAACGGCGGCAGCGGTCAAAGTGGCCGCTCATTATCATATCGAATTTATTTACTACGTTAATGAAATAATATGAGTTTTCCTAACTTTTTCTCCTCTTTATGATGATGTCTTATAATTTACAAAACATTTGTATTTTCTTTGACATTTCATGAGATATACTTAGATGGCTGAAAGGGCCAGTTTGACCCCACTGTAATTTCTCTTTTGAATATATGCAAATTATCCAATAATAAGGCAGCAACAGTCAGCAGTCACGCAGAGCAGTTGCTGCTCATTGTTGCAACTTGGCACGTGTAAATTCCAGTGTTCCACAGTTTATGTCACGTCATCCAAGTAATAGTCTTTGTCCACGAGACAAGTTTTCGAACACGTTTCGTCAGCGTGGACTTTCTGATGATGTGTTACCTCTCTTGGAGAATTCCAAAGTTGAGCAGGAAACTGACTTCACTGGTGATGATGATGATTATATACCTGAGTCAAATGAAGATTAAGACATTGTGAACGAGGAGCGATTAGTGAAAGAGGAAAATACGAAGTTGCTTCCAAAGCTCTGCAACCTGGTTACCAGGTGATATGGATACCTCCTCCTCAGTACCATTATAATGCAATAAAACTGGTGTTGGCGCAGATGAAGAGATATGTGGCCGATAAAAGTACTAGTTTAAAGTAACTGACACTGAAAGACTAATCATGATGCAATAGACAAAATCGCCCTTGTTGACTGGGAAGTGTGCGTACGTAACATTAACAAATTGTAAGAGGATGATTACCTGAAAGAAGTTGTTAAAGACGAGATAATAGGTTTGTTAATTATCAGTCTGGCACCGACATCCAATAGCTCTAGCTCTGAAGGCACTGACAGTAGCTGAGTGGTCAGGTTAGGTTAGGTTAGGATTGCCGTCCTCTGGGCCCGGGTTCGATTCCCGGCTGGGTCGGAGATTTTCTCCGCTCAGGGACTGGGTGTTGTGTTGTGTTCATCATCATTTCATCCCCATCCGGCGTGCAGGTCGCCCAATGTGGCGCCGAATGTAATAAGACCTGCGATATGGCGGCCGGACCTGCCCCGCGAGGGGCCTCCCGGCCAATGACGCCAAACGCTCATCATCATCATCATTGAAATAAAATTGAGTGTGAATGAAATGTAAATTTATTTAGTAATATTCACGAGATATTTACTTTCTTGTCAAGCTGTCGGCGCAGTAGAAAATGTTTCCTAGCAAAATCTTTTGTGTAATAGAAATTTTATTTCACTTACCTAGCCTTTCTTTTCTTTTTGAGCCATCCATTTTCGGACTGGTTTGATGTGGCCCGTCACGAATTCCTCTCCTGTGCTAACCTCTTCATCTCCAGAGTAGTACTTGCAACCTACGTCCTCAATTATATGCTGGATGTATTCCTATTTCGCCATCCGCTGTGACCGAGCGATTCTAGGCGCTTCAGTCCGGAACCGCGCTGCTGCTACGGTCGTAGGTTCGATGTCCTTAGATTAAGTTGGGTATAAGTAGTTTTAAGCCTTGGGGACTGATGATCTCAGATGTAAAGTCCCATAGTGCTTAGAGCCATTTGAACCATTTTATTCCAATTTCTGTCTTCCTCTATAGTTTTTGCCCTCCACAGCTCCCTCTAGTACCATGGAAGTCATTCCCTGATGTCTTAACAGATGTCCTATCATCCTGTCCCTCATCCTTTTCAGTGTTTGCCACATATTCCTTTTTTCTCCAATTCTGCGCAGAATCTCTTCTTTCCTTACCTTGTCAGTTCACCTAATTTTCAACATTTGCCTGTTGCACCACATTTCAAACATTTCGATTCTCTACTGTTCCGGTTTTCCCAAAGTTCATGTTAAACTACCAAAGAATTCTGTGCTCCAACCGTACATTCTCAGAAATTTCTTCTTCAAATTAAGATCTGTTTTGGATACTATTAGACATCTCTTGGCCTGGAAATCCTTTTAGCCAGTATTAGTCTGCTTTTGATATCCTCCCTGCTCCGTCCGTCACTCATTGGTTATTTTGTTGCCTGGGTAATATAATTCTATAACTTCGTCTACTTCGTGACCACCAATACTCATATTACGTTTCTCGCCTCTCTCATTTCTGCTGCTTCTCATTACTTACGTCTTTCTCCTGTTTATTCTCAATCCATATTCTGCACGTGGTGTGCTGAGAACATGCCACTCCGTATCCACATCAAGTGATACCCCTGGCTGGTAGGATTGTAATCCCTGACACAGGCCTGTGCTATGGTAAGTGAGCGGGATACACCATATGAGAAAGGATTTTCGCATAGATATCAACCGCGTGTACCTGAATGGTGGCAAATCAGACTTACATCCATTCTGTAATAACAATGATATATCAAGTAAGTTCGAAATGCAATCACACGTCAGAATGGATCAAAAGCAAACCAGAAGATGCTACCAATGTGACAATAATACCGTCGCGAGCCTAATTTGGCATTAACTGAGTTTCTTTCCTGTACAAGTTGGTATATATTCATGCAAAACAACAAGTTGTAACACTGCATAATAGAACCAGAAAATCTATTGAACTGATAGTTTCACTTTCTGTACTGATATGGAAAATCATGAATACATAACAGTAGACTATAACGTTTACTACAAAACTTTATACTGTCTATTAATCTGATTAAAATCGGGCGTAGGTGACCCTAGAAATTGCACCTTCATGCCACACACAAAATGTCAATTTTGATAAAACACTTATAAATTTTGACTTTTTTATTGACTAACTTTTGCTGGTCAAACCAATTTAGAACACTTCAGAAATCAAATGAATGAGGGGGGGGGGGGGGGGGGCAGGGGGACTGAATCTGTTATGATCGCTGTATCTTAAAAATTTTCATCTTAGTTTCTGCTCATTTAAATGCCTTTAAATCTGTCTCGAAATAATAAACTTCATTACTATATCAATACTAAAGTTGTATTTCGACTTCGTTAGACCTTCGCTATTCATTTACTGGTTCATTAACAAAACATTTCTTTAAACACCATTCCAATATAGCTAGTTCTGCAAATAATTGTTATTAACACAATTTTTAATTTTCATTTCGGGACACTCGGATTGCACAACGTTTGGAAAGGACCCTGTCTAGGTTAGTTGTGAGGATAATTAAATGATAGTAAAGTTCTGGTAAAATTTAGATTATTATTGCACCAAACAAACACAGTTCACTCTCTGATCCATACGAATACAGTACTGAAAGTTTCAACCAGCTAGTATCGATGCGGCGGTTAGCAGGCGGCAAGATGGCGAGGCACAGAGTACACAGACAACCACTGCAATGGCTCTTGATGTATCGGCACTTTAATTCTTCTTAGCGTTGCAATACTTTTCCATTTAGTGCCTATGGAATTTTGCCATGCTGTGTGGGCTTTCGAACGGCTTACCCGAGGCTCAGTGAAGCTATGTCTTCCAGGAGAGCCTCTTCGTTCCAGAAGGTGTTGCTCAAACCAGTGCCAAGCTCCAACTACTACTGTGCCCGTTGTGTCGTGCAGTGCCCGCGCGCAATTTCCCGCCATCTTTTACCGCTGCCTGACAAAACGGGTATTCACCCGAGGTTTTGCATTCTACATATCCTAACACATTGCCTACGTACGGACTAGACGCACAGTTACAATTTTAAACATCTTACAACAGTTTCAACATTTATTACATTTCAATTCTATTACAATATTACTTGACATTTGACATAAACATTAATATTCACATTGAAACTTATTTACAGTTTTCTTAACATAATGACATGAAACAAAAAGAACTGAAATCAGAACTTCAATTACTCAAGTTTATCGAAAAATCAGATGAAAAGAATTACTTATAAGTACAATAGTACAGAATCGTTGTTGGTACAGGATGACACGGTGGCCGGTCGGTACCGTTGGGCTTTACGAGGCCTGTTCGGGCGGAGTTTAGTTTTAGTTTCATATTTTGTATTGATTAAACTGTTCATTCCACTCAGCAGATAATATAATTCTTCTTCTCTTTCACTCAGGATGGCAATGTCATTAGCGAATCGTAAAACTGATATCCATTCTCTTCGAATTTTAATTCCTCTCCTGAACCGTTCTTTCCTTCTTTGATATACAAACTGAACTGTAGAGGTGTAAGATTAAATCACTGTCTTACACTGTTTGTAGTCTGAGCACTTCGTTTTCAGTCTTCCACTCTTGTCATCCCCTCTTGGCTCCTGTGTGTGTCTCTCGACATAACTTATCCCTGTTTTCTCGAGCATTCCGAACGTCTTGCACGTTTCACATTGTCGAACGCTTTTTCCAGGTCGAGAAATCCTATGAACTTGCTTCCATTATCAACCACAACGTCAGAATTACCTCAGGCGCCTTTTCGTTTGCTAAGGCCATCGTCATCTAACACATCCTCAATTTTCTTTTCCGTTCTTGTGTACATTATTCTTGTCAGTAACTGGCATGCATGAGCTGTTAAGCAAAATATGCGATCATTCTTTCACTTGTCACCTCTTGCAGTCTTCGGAATTGTGTGGATGGCAATTTTCCAAAAGTCGTATGGCATATCGTCAGACTACTACACTACTGGCCATTAAAATTGCTACACCAAGAAGAAAGGCAAATGATAAACGAGTATTAATTGGACAAATATATTATACTAGAACTGACATGTGATTACATTTTCACGCAATTTGGGTGCATAGATACTGAGAAATCAGTACCCAGAACAACCACCTCTGGCAGTAATAACCGCCTTGATACACCTGCACATTGACTCAAACAGAGCTTGGATGGCGTGTACAGGTACAGCTGCCCATGCACCTTCTACACGATACCACAGTTCATCAGGAGTAGTGACTGGCGAATTGTGACGAGCCAGTAGCTCGGCCACCATTGACCAGACGTTTTCAGTTGGTGAGATATCTGGAGAATGTGCTGTCCAGGGCAGCAGTCGAACATTTTCTGTATCCAGAAAGGCCCGTAAGGGACCTGCAACATGCGGTCATGCATTATCCTGTTGAAATGTAAGGTTTTGCAGCGATCGAATGAAGGGCAGAGCCACGGGTCGTAACACATCTGAAATGTAACGTCCACTGTTCAAAGTGCCGTCAATGCAAACAAGAGGTGACCGAGATGTGTAACCAATGGCACCCCATACCATCACACCGGGTGACACGCCAGTATGCCGATGACGAATACACACTTACAATGTGCATTCACCGCGATGTCGCCAAACACGGTTGCGACCATCATGGTGCTGCAAACAGAACCTGGATTCATCCCAAAAAATGACGTTTTGCCATTCGTGCACCCAGGTTCATCGTTGAGTACACCATCGCAGGCGATCCCGTCTGTGATGCAGCGTCAAGGTGACTGCAGCCATGGTATCCGAGTTGATAGTCCATGCTGCGCAAACGTTGTCGAACTGTTCGTGTAGATGGTTGTTGTCTTGCTAGCGTCCCCATTGTTGACTCAGGGATCGAGACGTGGCTGCACGATCCGTTACAGCCATGCGGATAAGATGCCTGTCATCTCGACTGCTAGTGATACGAGGCCGTTGGGATCCATCACGGCGTCCGTATTACACTCGGGAACCCACCGATTCCATATACTCCTAACAGTCATTGGATCTCGACCAACGCGAGGCGCAATGTCGCGATACGATAAACCGCAATCGCGATGGGCTACAATCCGACCTGTATTAAAATCGGAAACGTGATGCCACCCATTTCTCCTCCTTACACGAGGCATCGCAACAACGTTTCACCAGGCAACCCCGGTCAACTGCTTTTTGTGCATGAGAAATCGGTTGGAAACTTTCTTCATGTCAGCACGTTGTAGGTGTCGCCACTGGCGCGAACCTCGTGTGAATACTCTGAAAAGCTAATCATTTGCTTATCACAACATCTTATTCCTATCGGTTAAATTTCGCGTCTGTAGCACGTCATCTTCGTGGTGTAGCAATTTTAATGGTCAGTAGTGTACATTCTATACATGAACGTGAATAATCGTTGTGTTGGCGATTCCGCCATTGATTTTAAAAATTCAGATTGAATGTTATCTTTTCCTTCTGCCTTATTTCATCTTAAATCCCCAATAGATCTCTCAAAATAGTATTCTAGCACTGGATCCCCTATCTATTCTTAATCGACTTCTATTTCTTCTTCTATCGTATCAGACAAATATTCCCTCATAGAGGCCCTCAGTGTATTCTTTCCATCCATCCGCTCTCCCCTCTCGTTGTTGTGACTAAAATACAAAGTAGTTTAAAATGCTGTTCATACTGCTATGGATAATTTAGGATTCATTCTTTCGTCATTTCATTAATAAAGTAAGAGGCGACAACAAACGGCGTAATTTATTATTCGATCCATCCTTCATTGCGAGAGTCTGTATTACTGCTTTCCCTGTATGCCGTTGTGGTTGAGAAAGCTTGAACAGATTTTCCTTTCTGTAATGTGTAACTCATACTTATTAGGTACACTTAGTAAATATATCGCGAAACGATTTGAAGCGTACAATGAACCAAACCGTAGGAAGGCAGGTTACAGCACTGGTATTATACCCATCCGTTACGTAAGTTGCTGTCTGTGTACTTTCATTCCAGTTGGCAACGCAGCATTCTTTGTGAGCGGGAGGCCCACGGGGGTGAAAGCTATAAGAGAGAAGAGGCAACAAGCCAGTTAGTTCCTTCCAGACCACTAGAGGCTCTAGACGTCAAACGAAGCTGGAATTGACCAATGACAGCTATCCAATGGCGGTTGTTGCTATTATATCATCTTGCTCTGTGCTGAAGTCAGCGGTTACAGTCGTCATTGCACATGTTTCATATTTAAATAGTACTGATCTTCATTATAAACAGGTTTTTTTTCCTTTTAATTTCATAAAGTTCACCGTAGAATTGAATAGATTTCCTGGCGAAAAAAAATATCCGCAATTAATCCTAAAGTAAGACATTTAAATTTCAGTAAATAATCCCGTAGCCTATAATTGAAATGTATTCTCTTCTATCGTGAATGAAGCTGTGTGATTTGTTTGCTTACTTAAATAACTTTGGTATGTCAGTAGTAGTTTTATTTGATGAAGAATTTTATGTTTTTTCAGAATATTCAACACAACAATTGACGTTGAAATACTCCTGTAAATTCGCCAGCTGTCCATCTGGATATTACGTCGGTTCAACGGAGAAAGTTAGCAACAAGCAATTCTACAGGTTTCCAAAACCACTTCAAGAATTGCTTCTGAAAAGGAAAAGTGCGAACTGTCATCTGATGTGAATTGTGCTACTTATTTTGTTTGTGAAGATCATTTTTTCGAAGAAGATCCTATGAATGAAACTTGGCATAGGCTAAGCAGGGATGTGTTCCCGAAACATGTGGCAGGTGGTCCATGTGAAATTTCTAATGTCACTAGTGAATCAGGTCAAACTGTTGTTCATAGTGAAATTTTTATTGTCTGCTTGAGAAATAAAAAGGAAGTTTTGCCTTCATTTCACTGTTTTTTCCACCTTTCCTATTTTTTGTACTTAATATATATGTCTTCTTTTTTGTGTTGAAGCATTTGCAATCGTAATATATAGGAATATTTTTTAAGAAATTAATGGTCAGTAGTGCAGGTTTCCTGGGTAATTATTCAGAAATTTCAGTCCTGAAATATAGTTGTAACGATTTTAGAATTCTTCATTAATTAATACTGTGATAAAGATTTCTTAATTGAACCTCTTTAACTGTCGATTATTCTCTTCATTATAGTTGTTTTCTCCATTGACCCCATAGTTTATAAGATGTCAAAGTAAGAAATTAATTAGGAATTAGCTGCAACAATTTTTATTTAGCTTGTGACAGTTATTTAGACTTGAAGCTTGTTTCGACTTACTGTCAGTTTCAAGTGTTGCGTCTAGTTGTTGTGACGGACAAAACGTCCTGGAGCTTTTATATGTTGATAGAAATCAATATGTGTCAATTTGGAAGTCTATTCTTGACGGTAGCGCCTGACAGTTGATGCTCAAGAAAACATTGGAGCAGCGACAGTCAGACACAAACGTCAAAAATAGACTTGTAAACTGACGCACTTATACTTATTTCTATCAACATATAAAAGCTCCAGGATGTTTTGTGCTCATAAAAACTAGATGCAATACTTGAAACTGACAGTAAGTCGAAACAAGCTTGCAGCTTAAATAGCTGAAGCTAAATAAAATTGTTGCGGTTAAATTGGACTACAAATATTTCTGACTAATAGGTTTGTCACTGTTGTACTGCAATGTGCTATAGCCGTGTTTCAGTTATTTTATTATGATGCTAGCCAAAACAATTCCATAGTACGTCCAGAAAACTGAGATAAGAAAATTAAAAGAAAAAAAACAGCGTACATAAGCAAGGAGGGATGCAACCTGAAATGTTTATCCTTTTTTGTAGTTCATCTTCATACCACTAGAGGCGTTGCTATCGGCCTGTGTTTCCCTCTTTTAACACGGAAGTTGCGCTTACCTTTCCTTCTTGTTCTGTAGGGAGGCCATTAACGGTGGTGGTGGTGGTTAGTGTTTAACGTCCCGTCGACAACGAGGTCATTAGAGATGGAGCGCAAGCTCGGGTTAGGGGAGGATTGGGAAGGAAATCGGCCGTGCCCTTTCAAAGGAACCATCCCGGCATTTGCCTGAAACGATTTAGGGAAATCACGGAAAACCTAAATCAGGATGGCCGGAGACGGGATTGAACCGTCGTCCTCCCGAATGCGAGTCCAGTGTGCTAACCACTGCGCCACCTCGCTCGGTGCCATTAACGCTGTAGCTGACTGTAGCAACGAACTTAAACACGTGCATCTGTTTGCTGTCGTAAAAGTCTTACAAACAGTAGCTTAAAGTGACCGTCACAGTTTGTGAAGTTCGTTTTGATATAGAGTAATTAACAAGAATCAATGCGGTGTAATTCGTTTTACCTCAGAGGATACGACTCCTGTGTAACCGAGTTAAATAGGGCACCTTTGTCGGCATGAGGAGTCCTAGAAATCGTTACAGCGCGACACTACAGTCAATTGTCAACACCGAAGCTACGAACGTGCGCGGAAATAGACGCGCTGCTGAAACCTCTACGACTTAGTGGCCTCAGCAAACACCGGGTGTTCCAGCAAACCTGTTTCTTCTGAAAATCTGATCTCGCCAGAAAAGGCTATCACCATCGACATTATTCCCATTATATGCCTACGTAAAATCGATAAGTGATATAATTTCTTGCATCCTTGCATCAATGTTACTCATGTCTCGCATAGTTCTGGAGTCAATATTTGTATTTAAACAAGAGCTGTTAAAAAAGTAGCTCGATTAGTACTAGAGGATAATTTCTGTGTTAAACAGATAATGACGCCATTAAAGCGTTTCAAGTGTGCCAGTACACGAATTGTTTTTTCTAATGTATTTCCATTTATTAGTAGTGCTGTAACAGTTAACAAAATGTCTCTATGGTGACGTATACTGATACATTTCAGAGAGATTCTAACTGGCAAAGGATTCAGGGACGCTCTTTTATAAAACCATTTCATCGCATTGCTCAGCAGAGATATGACGATTTAAGCAAAGTAGTATGCACGGTACACATTCCCATTAAAGGTATTATTCAGTGTTTACATTACCATGGAGGTCGTTTTATGGCATCATTGCAAAGATGTTAGTCATATCAAGAGAAATTCTTTTCAGTTACTAACTATTCTTAGTGATGAAAGCGAATTTCCTATTCTCGTACTTAATGTCGCTGCACAAAACTCGGTACCATTGGTACAAGAAACAGCTCCGAAACTTCCTCAGCCTCTCACAACGTCTGGAAAAGAACAACATACGTGTAACTCTTCTACTACAGTACCAGATATATCACCATCGGTACAAGAAGTAGTTCCCAAAATTCCTCCTCCTCCCATATGGTTTGGAAAAGACCAACATACATCAGACTTTTGCGTTGCCGTTGTAGAAATATCATAAACACACTAAAAGACTGATGATACCGCATCTCGACATGTGTGAGCAGCCCATAGTGGCTTGGGTTCTATGTTTTCTATTTTAAAATTTTGTGACTAAAGTTTTATTGCTTGATATCTATTTTATCCGTGACGTACCAGTTCAAATGTTTTACTTCTGAAGAAGGCACTCTTATCATTGGCCGAAACCTAGGTCAAAAGACTTCATTTTTGGGACTGAGGGCTGTTATTGCCTTAACTTTACTTTGTAAACGGTCGCTGACAACACATCCATGTTCAAAAATTTCATATTGTTCAAGTTTTAGAGCCTCCACCTTACTCTCCCTGTGACTTCCAAACAATTGCCAATTCTGACGTAATTGCTCCCAGTTCAATAAAGAGTAATGGTAGCTCTATGTACGTATTAATACATTGACAAAACAACGTTCCTGGGCTGTTGTTAAATGGATTTCAAGCGGGTGCAGCAGCTTGAGGCAGATAATTCCCCGACTTACTCATTAGTATAAGGGGAAACCACGGGTGTAACAACACATCACTACAAGGTTAACTATGTAGAGCGTGCAAGGGAAAGGAGTATTGGCTGAGATATCTAAAGAGTCATCAGTATGATTTTAAAACCAAAGACACGTTGGCATGCATGGAGAAAAATGTGTAATGATATTTTAAAACAAATAGGAAACAAATAAAACGGTTTTGTTAACCATCACATTTAGACAAATATTGCCATGACCAACTAAGAATTACACTGCCCTCAAAGGAATAAGATGCTTTCTTCCAACCATTGGAAAGATATTCAACTGATGAGCATGAAAACAAAGGCAGAGTTAGCAGTAGGAAATAACAGTGTAGCATAATTTTCGCCCAAGCCGACGTAGTACACACGTTTAAACCGTGGAGAAAATATCATCAAATTTTAAGCGGTAGGAGCACAATATCCCTGTGACAACTATTTTAACAAGTTTAGCCGACATTATTTCAACACGACAGAGCTAGAACGATATATTTACGATGCGTTACGAAGCGCTGTAGCGATCTGTTAGTCCTACGGTTTTAGCAAAGATTTGGGCCAGCTATGTTTTAACGCCAGACACTTCTCTTTTCTATCGACGGTGATGTGCGGGCAGTTCAGTATTAGGCCAGGACTGTATCTATGGTCCAGCCCTAAATTTACATTTCGGCAGTAGATCTGCCTTTAGCCAACATTTCTATCACCATTTGGATCTCTTGCTAACGAGGATCCTAATGAGCACAATACACAGGTAGGAGCAACACTGTATTGAATATCATTCATTTTCATTCTGTAGATGCATAAAAAACAACACTTTTCGACAGACTGCCTCGATATTGGTTATCGTTTGCCTCTTATTTTAGAGCATTTTCAGGCTTCTTGTTTTTATTCTTCCATGCCCATCGGCCACGAATGGTCATAGTTATGGAAGCAATGCGACACTTTTCTTGAGCAAATTAGTTGGGTCGGATCAAATGAGCAAAACTGAAGCAGTCACATTATAATTACTACGTGAGAAGTTGAAACGGTGTTGCCAACTGTCTGACCTGAAAACGAACGTCCATTACCATAGACCCTGATCGGACGGTGCGTAAAGGATCCTACTATAGGCGTGTTTCATTGTGACAATCACAGTGAAGTAAATTGGACTTGATTATTGATTAAGGGTGGAAGTCTCCAGAAATAAGACTTGAATACAGACTCAATACAATATGTATATTTCATAGAGGCCACAATGTTAGGACTGTATGTAGGGTGGTGGAATGGGTAGTTGGCGGTTAGGTTGCCAAACTTCGCTACCCTACGCAGTTTATGAAAGGAGTAGTGATGGGATGTCTGGTAGTCATCCGTGGTGTTATCGTAGAAGCATTGGTAAAATATACATTGATTGTTAATCAGCTACAAAATTTGCGTTGGTATTCAGAGAAACCAATTCCCCCAGGTTGTATTCCGTGTATGTCCACAAAAAATGCCGATTGACAGTGGGTGTGGCATAGATTGTCGAATAGGGCATTAATGATGATAACAGTAAGTCAGTAAGTACGCTGACCACCGCAGCTTGTGGTGGCACGTAATGCACCCTAGAAAGTGTCAGGCACCCTAGGAAGAAGTGTGCACAGGAGGGCAGTTTTATGTCATGGCCCAAGCAGGATGAGACAGCTCCAAGCACCGTGAGTGTCAGGAGGCCAGTGCTCATGACAGCAGCAGTTCAGAAAGTAAGCTGACCACAGCAACATGTGGTAGCATGTATGGCACACTAGAGGATGTCAGGCACCCTAGGATGTTGTGTGCAGTGCAGAGCAGATTCATGTCATGGCCCAACGAGGATGAGACAACTCCCAGCACCTTGAGTGTTGGCAGGCCAGTGCTGATGAAGGCAGTAGTTCAGTAAGTATGCAGATCACAGCAACATGCGGTAGCACGTACTGTACCCTAGAGGATGTCAAGCACCCTAGGAAGCAGTGTGCAGAGGAAAAAAGAGTTACGTCATGGCCCAAGGGGGTGAGACAGCTCCAAGCACCTTGAGTCTCGGGAGGCCAGTGCTGATGACGGCAGCAGTTCAGTAAGTATGCTTATCAGAGCAATATGTGGTGGCACGTAATGTACCCTAGAGGATGTCAGGCACCCTAGGATGTTGTGTGCAGTGGAGGGCAGATTCATGTCGTGGCCCAAGGGGGATTAAACAGCTCCCAGCACCTTGAGTGTCGGGAAGCCAGTGCTGATGACGGCAGCAGTTCTCTAAGTATGCTGATCACAGCAACATGTGGTAGCACGTAATGCACCCTAGAGAATGTAAGGCACCTTAGGAAGCAGTGTGCAGAGGGGAGCACAGTCATGTCATGGCCCAAGGAGGACGAGACAGCCCCCAGCACCTTGAGTGTCGGGAGGCCAGAGCTGATGACAGCAGCAGTTCAGAAAGAATGCATATCACAGCAACATGCGGTAGCAAGTTATACGCCAGAGAGGATGTCAGGAACCCTAGGATGTTGTGTGCAGAGGAGAGCAGATTCATGTCATGGCCCAAGGAGGATGAGTCAACTCCCAGCACCTTGAGTATCACTAGGCCAGTGCTGATGACAGCAGCAGTTCGGTAAGTATGCTCATCACAGCAACATGCAGTAGCACGTAATGCACCCTAGAGAATGTGAGTCTCCCTGGGAAGCAGTGTGCAGAGGAGAGCAGATTCATGTCATGGCCCAAGGGGGATGAGACAGCTCCCAGCACCTTGAGTGTCGGGAGGCCAGTGCTGATGACGACAGCAGTTCTGTAAGTGTGCTGACCAATGCAACAATATGTGGCATGTGATGTGCACTAGAGGATGTCAGGCACCCTAGGATGTTGTGTGCAGAGGAGAGCAGATTCATGTCATGGCCCAAGGAGTATGAGACAGGTCCCAGCACCTTGAGTGTCGGGAGGCCAGTGCTAATGTCGGCAGCAGTGCAGTAAGTATGCTGATTACAGCAACATGCGGTAGCATGTAATCCACCCTAGAGGATGTCAGGCACACTAGGAAGCAGTGTGCTGAGGGGTGTAGAGTCATGTCGTGGCCCAAGGGGGTTAGACAGCTCCCAGCACCTTGAATGTCGGGAGGCCAGTGCTGATGACGGCCGCAGTTCAGTAAGTATGCTGACCATAGCAACATGTGGTGGCACGTAATGCACCCTAGAGAATGTCAGGCATCCTAGGAAGTAGTGTGCAGAGGAGAGCACAGTAATGTCATGGCCCAAGAGGGATGAGACAGCTCCCAGCACCTTGAGTGTTGGGAGGCCAGTGCTGATGAAGGCAGCAGTTCAGTAAGTATGCTGACCATAGCAACATGTGGTGGCACGTAATGCACCCTAGAGAATGTCAGGCACCCTAGGAAGTAGTGTCCAGAGGAGAGCACAGTCATGTCATGGCCCAAGAGGGATGAGACAGCTCCCAGCACCTTGAGTGTCAGGAGGCCAGTGCTGTTGACAGCAGCAGTTCAGTAAGTATGCTGATCACGGCAACAAGCGGTAGCATGTAATGCACCCTAGAGGATGTCAGGCACCCTAGGAAGCAGTGTGCAGAGAAGTGTGGAGTCATGTTGTGGCCCAAGGGGGATAAGACAGCTCCCAGCACCTTGAGTGTCTGGAGGTCAGTGCTGATGAAGGCAGCAGTTCAGTAAGTATGCTGACCATGGCAACATGTGGTGGCTCGTAATGCACCCTAGAGAATGTGAGGCACCCTAGGGAGTAGTGTGCAGAGGATAGCACAGTCATGTCATGGTGCAAGAGGGATGAGACTGCTCCCAGCACCTTGAGTGTAGGAGGCCAGTGCTGATGATGGCAGCAGCTCAGTAAGTATGCTGATCACAGCAACATGCGGTAGGACGTAATGCACCCTAGAGAATGTCAGGCACCCTAGGAAGCAGTGTCAGAGGGGAGCAGATTCATGTCATGGCCCAAGGGGGATGGCAGCGGTTCATTAAGTACGCTGACCACAGCAACATGCGTTGGCATGTCAGGCACCCTAGGATGTAGTGTGCAGAGTATAGCAGTTTCATGTCAAGGCCCCAGAGGATGAGACAGCTCCCAGCACCAGCGGTGGTTCTCCACCCGTACAGAAGCAAGCGGCAATAAATTAGCACAGGTGAAAGTGGTTGAACACTAGCACGGTCTTGGGTTCGAGCTGCAAACTTCCAGGGCAGGAGGAGACAGTAGCTGAGGTAAGCTTCCAGGTATCCCGCTGGCTGGAGAATGCTAAGTGCAAAGCATCAGTAGCAGCTACCAGCAGCTGGTCGAGTCAGGTAGACTCATTGACTTGTAGCCTTATAGCGAGTAGACTGACATAGGTTCGATTTGTTTTGCCACAGCATCTATTTCGATCATGCAGGACACAAATTTGTGTGGCTCGGATGTGAAGCCATAATGGCTGTACCTTCCTCCTGCATCAGTGATATGTTGACCCTGATCCTTTGGCTGCACATGGAGATCTGCAAAGTGTCCTGTGTCATTAAGGTAGTTATGGTTGTATTGGCAAGCAGCTTCTGATGATAACGTTTAGTACGCTCTAGTCCGACCTACTTATGTAGCCTTCTGCATAAGTTGTGGCAGTTGTCTTAATTTTACTCAACTGGGCTCAATACGTTATTTGCGATCCAACGGAAGCTCTACAAATACATTAACAATGATGCTCACACGAGTGAATAAGGTAAAATGATTGTGAATATCGTGCCAAAACTACCCTGATTGAACATAGCTATTACTAAACTGAGAGTCAAAAAAAAAAAAAAAAGATGAACGTATGCAATCAGAAGACGCGTACAAAACAAAAAAACAATACTTAATTGAGGGCGAGTGGCAGAGATACTCTCTAGCAATGTCACATGGTTATACACTGATGTGCCAAAGAAACTGGTACAGGCATGTGTATTCAAATATACGTAAACAGGCAGATAACGGCGCTGCGTTCGAAAAAGTCTACACAAGACATCAAGTGTCTGTCGCAGTTGTTAGACCAATTACTGCTCCCACAATGGCAGGTTATCAAGATTTAAGTGAGCTTGAACGTGGTGTTATAGTCGGCGCATGAGCGATGGGACACAGCATTTCTGAGGTGGCGATGAAGTGGGGATTTTTCTGTACGATCATTTCATGAGTGTAGCGTGAATATCAGGAATCCAGTAAAACATGAAATCTCCGTCATCGCTGCTGCCGGATACGGATCCTGCAGGAACGGGACCATTGACGACTGAAGAGAATCGTTCAACACGACGGAAGTGAAAACCTTCCGCTAATTTCAGCAGATTTCAATCCTGGTCCATCAACAAGTGTCATCGTGCTAACCATTCAATGAAACATCATTGATATGGGGTTTCGGAGCCGAATGCCCACTCGTGTACCCTTTGATGTGGCAAGGTCTTATGGGACCAAACTGCTGAGGCCATCAGTCCCTCAGCTTACGCACTACTTAATCTAACATAAACTAACTTACGCTAAGGACAACACACACACCCTTGCCTGAGGGAGGACTCGAACCTCCGACGGAGGGTAGCCGCGTGTAACCTTGATGAATGCACGATACAAAGCTTTACGCCTCTCCTGGGCCCGTGAACACCGACATTGGAATGTTGATGACTGGAAACATGTTGCCTGATTGGACGAACCTCGTTTCAAATTGTATCGAGCGGATGGACGTGTACGGGAATGGTGACAACCTCATCAATCCATGGACCCTGAATGTCAGCAGGGACTGTTCCAGCTGGTGGAGGCTCTGTAATGATGTGGGGCCTGTGCAGATGGAGTGATATGGGTTCCCTGATACATCTAGGTACAACTCTGACAGGTGACACGTACGTAAGCATCCTATCTCATCACCTGCATCCATTCATGTGCATTCTGACGGATTTGAGCAACTCCAGCAGGACAATGCGACATCCACACGCCCAGAATTGCTACAGCGTGGCTCCAGGAACGCACTTACGAGTTTAAACACTTCCGCTTGCCGCATTTTCGCTGGCCACCAAACTCCCCAGACATGAACATCAGTGAGCATATCTGGGATGCCTTGCAACGTGCTGTTCAGAAGAGATCTCCACCATCTTGTAGTCTTACGGATTTATGGACAGCCCTGCAGGATTCATGGAGTCAGTGCCCTCCAGAACTACTTCTAGTCCATGCCACGTCGTGTTGCGCCCCTTCTGCATGCTCTCTGGGTCCCTACAAGACTCGCATTCGGGAGGACGACGGTTCAATCCCGTATCCGGCCATCATGATTTAGGTTTTCCGTGATTTCCCTAAATCGCTTCAGGCAAATGCCGGGTTGGTTCCTTTGAAAGGGCACGACCGATTTCCTTCCCCATCCTTCCCTCACCCGAGCTTGCGCTCCGTCTCTAATGACCTCGTTGTCGACGGGACGTTAAACACTAATCTCCTCCTCCTCCCTACAAGATATCAGGCATCTGACTCAGTTTCTTTGGCTCTTCAGTGTAGAATTACGTTAGCGGTGGCCTATAGGCGTCGTCGATCAGGAAGCAATCGAAATTACTAGTTGCTTTCGTAATTCCAGATTGCAACGGCCTTGCCGCAGTGGATACACCGGTTCCCGTCAGATCACCGAAGTTAAGTGCTGTTGGGCGTGGTCGGCATTGGGACGGGTGACCGTCTGGGCCGTCATTCGCTGTTGCAATTTTTCGGGATGCACTGAGCCTCGGGAGGCCAATTGAGGAGCTACTCGACCGAATAGTAGCGACTCTGATCACAGAAAACCATCATAACGACCGGGAGAGTGGTGTGCTGACCACACGCCCCTCCTATCCGCATCCTCCGCTGAGGATGACACAGAGGTCGGATGGTTCCGACGGGCCACTTGTGGCTAGAAGACGGAGTGCTGCTGCTTTTTCGTAATTCCAGACCATGTGATTGTCGTAACTGTCGAGCGACATGATCTTTAACCAAATATCTTTAATCGATATAATGGAGCCTTTAATACTCATATTGCATCAGCATAGCGCGTAAATCGTATAGCCATGTGATGTAGAGACTGCACCAGCCACCGAAAAATGCATCGAGAGGGCAGAAGAACTCGGCTTTCACGTATTCAAACTAACTGTGCCCATTTGCACAGTTATTGAACAGGTTGCTATGCTACCTTACACTGGCTGAATGCTTCCGACGTCCAGATACCTTTCTCCGGCGCCTCTCTGGTGTATTTCTGCGCAAACGACCTTTAGAATTTAGCATAAAGCGCTCCCTTACAACTGTAAGCGCCATTTTGGCGAAAATTACCAGCCTCTGAGTTAATTGTAATTGGGACCTGCAATACCTATATAGTGATATGTCATTAGTGTCTACTTCGTAGTATTGAAGTTCGCCCTTGCAAGACGTACCGAGTTCGAGCAAAAGAGTTATTTACTATAATCATTGCTAGCCTCAAGAGCTTGTTAATATCTAAGCTAATTATGAGTCGGTAATTGTTTGCCATACTTGAAGAATGTGATAGCACAACCACAGTACGTTAGATAGGCTTAGGACCAAAACAGCTACGAATTCGACTACGTGCCGCAGGTGCTTCGAAGATGGTCAAGTAAACTTTAGACCCAGCGCGACTGAGAGGAGCAAATAATCTTCGTCAGAGATGAAAGCGAACTCATATGCAAAAGCTCACTCACTCAGAAGAGGAACTGGCGCTTGTGTGGTCGCTGGCGGAGCGGGATGGGGGGGTTCGGGACGAGAGGGCGTTACGAATCGAATGGCGGCGTGCGCCGAGCCGGCGAGGACGCTCGAGCGGGCAGGAGCGACGGCGCGACGGCGCCACGCACAGACGCTCACGCCCGACTGGCAGCGAAAACAGGAGGCGCCTCTGCGCCGCTCTACTACACAAACGGGCGCCGCTGAATACGCAGGTGCCGTCCTTTGCAGCTGCAGAATAAGCACCACTGGCGGCATTTCCAACGGCACCTGTCCTAAAGCAGGCAACCTCCCCAAATGAAATCCTCTTCTCGCACGTTCTTCCTTACCATGAATATTGAAGAATATTTGTCTAGATGCCACCATGCGTACTCTAAAATATTACACTACTGGCCATTAAAATTGCTACACCAAAAAGAAGTTCAGATGACAAACGGGTATCCATTGGACAAATACATTATACTAGAAATGATATGTGATTACATTTTCACGCAGTTTGTGTGCATGGGTCCTCAGAAAGCAGTACCCAGAACAACCACCTCTGGCCGTAATAACGGCCTTCATACGCATGGGCATTGAGTCAAACAGAGCTTGGATGGCGTGTACAGGTACAGCTGCCCATGCAACTTGCAGTCGTGATTTATCCTGCTAAAATGTAGAGTTTCGCAGGGATCGAATGAAGGGTAGAGCCACGGGTCGTAACACATCTGAAATGTAACGTCCGCTGTTAAAAGTGCAGTCAATGCGAACAAGAGTACACCGCGACGTGTAACCAATGGCACCCCATACCATCACACCGGGTGACACGCCAGTATGGCGATGACAAATACACGCTTCCAATGTGCGTTCACCGCGATGTCGTCAAACACGGATGCGACCATCCCGGATTGATCCCAAAAAATGAGGTTTTGCCATTCGTGCAGCCAGGTTCGTCATTGAGTACACCATCAGAGGCGCTCCTGTCTGTAATGCAGCCTCAAGGGTAACCGTAACCATGGTCTCCGAGCTGATATTCCATGCTGCTGCAAACGTCGTCGAACTGTTCATACAGATTGTTGTTTTCTTGCAAACGTCCCCATCTGTTGACTCAGGGATCGGGACGTGGTTGCACGATCCGTTACAGCCGTGCAGATAAGATGCCTGTCATCTCGACTGCTAGTGATACGAGGCCGTTGGGATCCAGCACGGTGTTCCGTATTACCCTCCTGAACCCAACGATTCCATATTCTGCAAACAGTGATTGGATCTCGACCAACGCGAGCAGCAAAGTCGCGATACGATAAACCGCAATCGCGATAGGCTACAATCCGACCTTTATCGAAATCGGAAACGTGATGGTACGCATTTCTCCTCCTTACACGAGCCATCACAACAACGTTTCACCAGGCAACGCCGGTCAACTGCTGTTTGTGTATGAGAAATCGGTTGGAAACTTTCCTCATGTCAGCACGTTGTAGGTGTCGCCACCGGCGCGAACCTTGTGTGAATGATCTGAAAAGCTAATCATTTGCATATCACAGCATCTTCTGCCTGTCGGTAAAATTTTCGCGTCTGTAGCACGTCATCTTCGTGGTGTAGCAATTTTAATGGCCAGTAGTGTATCTGTTGGTGGACGACGTAGAAAGCATTATCAGTACATACAGTATTCCTCAGGTGGCATATGCCACCATCAGATCAAAATCAACCTCGTCTTAACAGGTGCACAAATTTTTTTCGACCTCGGTGTATGTAATGACACGTTCAGTGACCTAATAAACAAATAAATGAACAAATAAGTATGTAAATTACTACAGTCGAAGTGCAGAACATGTGCATCAGAATGTATTGTGATATTTAAAATGCTAGGAGAGATACGACTAATAGAGCCGTGATGTCACAGAATCAGTTAAAAAATATGAGAGGAGCCGTTGACGGCTAACATTCACCTCTTAAACAGCAGAGCAGAGAGGTCTCCGTGGCGGGCCTGTAACGAAGGCAGGCCACGCGCCTGGGGATGGCGTTGTCATACGCAGCGCAGCGACGTGGCTGGAGATATTATCGGGCAGCGCGGCGGCTCCAGTTCCAGCCAGCTACAGCAGCCCCCCCCCCCTCCACCCCCACCTCCGCCGACGGGGCCGGCGCCACGTGTAGGGCGCCAGGAGAGGCCGTAGGCGGCGCTCCAAGGTGGGACGTTCACCGGGCTGACAAGCAATCAGCAGCGCGCCGTGGCCCGGTAATCCACGCACAGCACACTGCGCTGCACTGCACGGCCCGGTCGCTTTAGCTCCGCTCCGCTCCCACCCTAACAGAGGCGCCGGCTGCGGTGGGCGTGTTTTCGGCGTCCGCTCTGCAGGACAACTTGTTTATTAACTTACCTCCTGCTTTGCATACCCACACAGAAGCTCTCATCAGCTGAGAATAACAAACACATTGAGTGACCCACACTGTGTGTTGCCCTTTTGGATCTTACGTTTCGTCGTCCATGCTAATACTACAAATGTGAAAGTAACTGTTACGTCATCACGAATAAACTGCTGAACCACATTCGATGAAATGTTTTGTGGAGATGGCTTGAACCCCAAGGAAGAACAGCACCTACTTCAGATTTAACAAAAAGAAGATTCGGCCCCTAACAAGTGAATTAAGGAATGGGACATCCTTTTATACGTCGAAATATGTCTGTTACTTTGAGTACACCTTTCATTAGAGTCTAGCCTATCAGCTGGATATGATTCTTCATCATTTTCATGTACCATCTGTACCATTTTCTACTCGGACCCATGTCTACAGGAAATGATCTGTGGAGTATATGTTTTATTAAATACTCACTTTCCCGATATGATCAGCAGCCTCTATTTCATGAACGCTCCCGGTCTTGCACGAAATCCAAGTCTGGCTGTGTACCAAGGCGAATTTTCTGCTCTTTCCAAGCTTAGAAAATGAGGCCTGAACCACAGGAATGCACAGGATGATAACAGGGGAGAGGAATCGAAGAGCAAGGAGAGACATGGTGGCATAGGACAACAGCTATCTCTGTCTTGGCGTGCGTGACTTGAGCACATAGGTGGAACGATTTTTCCTGCAGAATCTGTGAGCGTGTGTTTCCACTGGTTGCTGGAAGCTCGTGGTAGAAGTTCTGAGATCTAAAATGGGCGGACAAGGAATCCATAGATTGCTGTTCGGTTGTGAGCTGACTGGGCCATCGTGTTGCGCGTGGAGGCTAGAGCTGTGACTGGTCAGAAGATGTGGCAAAAGGTGTGTACTCTATAGGGCAAATGGGAGATAAAAGGCAGCTGAAGACTGAACATGCAAAAAGCAGGGGGCGCTGGAGATGCTGTTGGCCGACGGGGACAAACTGCAGCTCTACAACAAGTCAGTATTTGTGAGGCAATGCAAATGCTCGCTGGCGTACCGTTAGTTACGTCGTAATCAGATCCTGTTAATGGCCACCTCTGGCTCAAACTCCTTTCGACTTGCTAAGGTATTGCCATGTATCTCGTAAGCTAAGTTCATTATACCGCCCTCTTTCAAAGTGAGCAGTGCACTCATTCTCATCTTTCAATGACTGTCTCTCACCCTGCTCTTATCCCATGCAAATCGGTTAATATTCAGTAAAGCTTCAGTAACAGTTAACGAATTTTAAATGCCATTAATCAGCATAGCGAATTTCTCTCACTCAGTAATAACAACTCCCTCCATTGTTCTTCGCTCTCAGCAACTTTTATCTTTGTGGCAACGTGCTGGATCACACAGAAGCTTGTATAATCTTTTGCCTTGTTCTCATAGGGCCACCCCTCCCTGTGCTCATCACTTTCAAATGGCTCTGAGCACTATGGGACGTAACATCTGAGGTCATCAGTCCCCTACACTTAGAACTACATAAACCTATTCCGTCTCTAATGACCTCGTTGTCGACGCGACGTTAAACACTAATTTCCTCCACCTCCTCTACTTAAACCTGAGAACAACACACAAATCCTTGCCCAAGGCAGGATTCGAAACCGCGCGGGATTAGCCGAGCGGTCTAGGGGCTGCAGTCGTGGACCGTGCGGCTGGTCCCCGCGGAGGTTAGAGTCCTCCCTCTGTCATGGGTGTTTCTGTTTGTCCTTAGGATAATTTAGGTTAAATAGTGTGTAAGCTTAGGGACTGATGACCGTAGCAGTTAAGTCCCATAAGATTTCACACAAATTTTTTTGAACAGGATTCGAACCTGCGACCGTAGCAGCAGCGCGGTTCCGGACTGAAGCGCCTAGAACCGCTCGGTCACAGCGGCCGGCAATTTTAAATTAAATATTTTACTTCAAGCCTCCCACGTCATATTCAGGTGCGTCAGGCAACAGACTCAGAATTATAAGAGGTACCGCTCAATTTAGTTTCGTCCCCATAAGGCCATACACACTGTCTGCTGGGCTCCGTTGCGTCAGCGTAAAGAATTTGTGTTACATACTTTCTGGGAAGAAATTCTTTCACAATGTAGCCACTGCATTTATGGGGCACGACACCAGCGTAAGTGGAAGGTAAAAAAAAGGCAATAGGGATTAATAGTTAATATATTCAAGTCCCACTTTTGCCTGCTCTTAACCAGAATCACAGATTAAGATGATTAGTTCAGTATCACATCACTCCATACTACGACATATAAGAACATAGGTAGCTCCTCATAACATCAATGAACATAGACCATGATAAAGAATTATAAAATTTGTTGCCTAATATGTACATTGTATGATGTAAGGCTACCTCAACAGCACAATGCACACATGCGCGCTCTTGCTCACATTCCCTCGGCACTCACCTCTTGGCAGCGACGGTGCACTTGCGGTGTAGTCGTGCATTGTCTCAGTTGGGTGGTGTGGGGGGGTGGGGGGGGGGGGGACGTTTGGAAGATTGTACATGCTTAAAGTCTAATATTTAACTAATTACCTCATTATAAAGTAGCAGTCATTTAAAGCTGTGTTCTAAATGGGAGTTCGATTCTTGAAAGATTCTATGAGTTCACTGGAAATTTCGGGGTGGCGGACGCGAAACGGACTAACTTTAAAAACTAGTAAAATTTTCAGTTTTGATTGCACAGGACTGCTTACAAAGGCAGTGTATAGAGCAACTTCGTAAACTTTATTAGCGGAGGGAAAGGTGACAAGGTACGGAAAATAAGGCCACGCAAATGGCGACTTTCGCTGACAATGGCTTCGTCAAGGCGGTCATTGAAGTTGCACCAGTACTGACACAGCTTCAATTCTTATGACATTTCTCTGATCTGAAAGGGTTCGTGGTATATCGATCGACACTCCTCACTTGAGTCAAGTCCAGACGGCAAAGTCACAGGGGAAGCGGTGTGTCTGACGAGAACAGAGGCCAGCGAAAGACACTATGCCCATTAATCACGCGCTCGGAGTAAATCGATCACACAAAAACCGTGCAAATCTCGCCTTACGAGCTGTATCAACGTTTTGTGGGAACCGTAATTTTTCAAAGTGATATTCATTTTTCTCAAAGTGAGAGATGGAAATTTCTTCAATCATACAAACACGACAATCACAATCCACAGTCACTGCCACATTTCTCTCATTTTCAAACACTAAGCTATCGTTATTACGAATATGGAAATTCTACACCATACCCTTATCTTTCCACTGTGTAGAGGCCGTCGGCGCAGTTCTCGCTATGCTGTATTGGAGAGGTAATCATTAGAACAAAGGCGGTTTTCGTTGCGACGGGATCTTCTCATAAAATTTCAATCACGAGTTTTCGCCTCCGATTGCGAAAACAGTCTGTTGGCACTCACCTACAAAGGGAGACATGATAATCACGATAAAATAAGAGAAATTACCGCTTGCACAGAAAAATTTAAATGCTGGTTTTTCCCGCACGCCGTTCGAGAGTGTAGACACAGCTTTAATGTGACTCATTGAATCCTCTGCCAGGCCCATTATTGCGAATAGCAGAGTAATCAAGTAGATGTGATGTATGCTCCCAGTATCGGCAATTGCTTTACTTGCCGTTGTCGTCCAAGTGTAAGTGAACCTCATCCATAAACACCATCACTGCAAGTTCATCCTCTAAAATGTCCTACATTAGCACGCTGAATTATGCAAGTTGATGATGCTCAGTCGGAAGGATCTTTTCAACGTATACTACTTTGTAATAGTAAAATATCGAATGAGCACTATGACTGTGACTAGGCTTTGACGGTAAATTCCGAGTGCTTGAGAGCGTCGTCTGTTTGTTGGGAGTGTACTCTCAGTAACAAACACTCTCAACACTCTTAAGCAATCAACATTTGTTGGTGTGACTACCTTCGACGAGGGCCTGGTTTTTGTTCGTTTTCTCATTACCAGAAGTACAACAATCCTTCATCCATGCCAAAATAGTGTAATGATAAGGAAGCATGTCATCCACACAGAGGCTATCGTGACGACGGAAGACACTCAGAACGACTACGTCACGCTCACCATTTTCAATAAACTCCACTACCGTAAAACATTGTGGTCAACGCTCCATTTATCCATTGCAATTAATCTTCCACTGTATTTCCCACAAGAAAAATTTCAATTTCTCGTCCACCACCCTGAATAAAGCTGTAGTATCGACGGTCTCTGCAGCGTCCCTGCTCATAGATACTATAGTTTATAGCTTGGTCATATTATAAAAGCTCTAGCAATCGGCATTTGCACACTAGGTGAATTTTATTTTATCGTTACAAGACATAATTTTGAGCATAAAGGTTCGTCTCCTGATGCTGGAGACATGAGAGTCAATAAACACATTTTGCATCGTTGTGTATAAACACTTCAGCTTACTGAGTTTGTTGAAGCTTTGAACTGCTATTTGAATCTTTGTAGCCTCTAATGGTATGGTATGGTAATATCAACAGCAGCATAAAATGGTATAACAGGTGTAGGACTCGTTATGAATAGGAAGGTAGGGCAGAGGGTGTGTTACTGTGAACAGTTCTGTGACCGGCTTGTCCTAATCAGAATCGACAGCAGACCAACACCGACAACGATAGTTCAGGTATACATGCCGAAGTCACAAGCTGATGATGAACAGATAGAGAAAGTGTATGAGGATATTGAAAGGGTAATGCAGTGTGTAAAGGGGGACGAAAATCTAATAGTCATGGGCGACTGGAATGCAGTTGTAGGGGAAGGAGTAGAAGAAAAGGTTACAGGAGAATATGGGCTTGGGACGAGGAATGAAAGAGGAGAAAGGCTAATTGAGTTCTGTAACAAGTTTCAGCTAGTAATAGCGAATACCCTGTTCAAGAATCACAAGAGGAGGAGGTATACTTGGAAAAGGCCGGGAGATACGGGAAGATTTCTATTAGATTACATCATGGTCAGACAGAGATTCCGAAATCAGATACTGGATTGTAAGGCGTACCCAGGAGCAGATATAGACCAGATCACAATATAGTAGTGATGAAGAGTAGGCTAAAGTTCAAGACATTAGTCAGGAAGAATCAATACGCAAAGAAGTGGGATTCGGAAGTACTAAGGAATGACGAGATACGTTTGAAGTTCTCTAACGCTATAGATACAGCAATAAGGAATAGCGCAGTAGGCAGTACAGTTGAAGCGGAATGGACATCTCTAAAAAGGGCCATCACAGAAGTTGGGAAGGAAAACATAGGTATAAAGAAGGTAGCTGCTAAGAAACCATGGGTAGCAGAATAAATACTTCAGTTGATTGATGAAAGGAGGAAGAACAAACATGTTCCGGGAAAATCAGGAATACAGAAATACAAGTCGCTGAGGAATGAAATAAATAGGAAGTACAGGGAAGCTAAGACGAAATGGCTGCAGGAAAAATGTGAAGACATCGAAAAAGATATGATTGTCGGAAGGACAGACTCAGCATACAGGAAAGTCAAAACAACCTTTGGTGACATTAAAAGCAACGGTGGTAACATTAAGAGTGCAACGGGAATACCACTGTTAAATGCCGAGGAGAGAGCAGATAGGTGGAAAGAATACATTGAAAGCCTCTATGAGGGTAAAGATTTGTCTGATGTGATAGAAGAAGAAACAGGGTTCAAATGGCTCTGAGCACTATGGGACTTTACAGCTATGGTCATCAGTCCCCTAGAACTTAGAACTACTTAAACCTAACTAACCTAAGGACAGCACACAACACCCAGCCATCACGAGGCAGAGAAAATCCCTTACCCCGCCGGGAATCGAACCCGGGAACCCGGGCGTGGGAAGCGAGAACGCTACCGCACGACCACGAGATGCGGGCAGAAGAAACGGGAGTCGATTTAGAAGAGATAGGGGATTCAGTATTAGAATCGAATTTTAAAAGAGCTTTGGAGGACTTACGGTCAAATAAGGCAGAAGGGATAGATAACATTCCATCAGAATTTCTAAAATCATGGGGGGAAGTGCCAACAAAACGACTATTCACGTTGGTGTGTAGAATATATGAGTCTGGCGACATACCATCTGACTTTCGGAAAAGCATCATCCACACAATTCCGAAGACGGCAAGAGCTGACAAGTGCGAGAATTATCGCACAGTCAGCTTAACAGCTCATGCATCGAAGCTGCTTATAAGAATAATATACAGAAGATTGGAAAAGAAAATTGAGAATGCGTTAGGTGATGATCAGTTTGGCTTTAGGAAAAGTAAAGGGACGGGGGAGGCAATTCTGACGTTACGGCTAATGATGGAAGCAAGGCTAAAGAAAAATCAAGACACTTTCATAGGAATTGTCGACCTGGAAAAAGCGTTCGACAATATAAAATGGTGCAAGCTGTTCGAGATTCTGAAAAAATTAGGGGTAAGCTATAGGGAGAGACGGGTCATATACAATATGTACAACAACCAAGAGGGAATAATAAGTGTGGACGATCAAGATCGAAGTGCTCGTATTAAGAAGGGTGTATGAGAAGGCTGTAGCCTTTCGCCCCTACTCTTCAATCTGTACATCGAGGAAGCGATGATGGAAATAAAAGAAAAGTTCAGGAGTGGAATTAATATACAAGGTGAAAGGATGTCAATGATACGATTCGCTGATGACATTGCTATCCTGAGTGAAAGTGAAGAAGAATTAAATGATCTGCTGAACGGAATGAACAGTCTGATGAGTACACAGTATGGTTTGAGAGTAAATCGGAGAAAGACGAGGGTAATGAGAAGTAGTAGAAATGAGAACAGCGAGAAACTTAACATCAGAATTGATGGTCACGAAGTCACTGAAGTTAAGGAATTCTGCTACCTAGGCAGTAGAATAATCTATGACGGACGGAGCAAGGAAGACATCAAAAGCAGACTCGCTATGGCAAAAAAGGCATTTCTGGCCAAGAGAAGTCTACTAATATCAAATACCGGCCTTAATTTGAGGAAGAAATTTCTGAGGATGTACGTCTGGAGTACAGCATTGTATGGTAGTGAAACATGGACTGTGGGAAAACCGGAACAGAAGAGAATCGAAGCATTTGAGATGTGGTGCTATAGACGAATGTTGAAAATTAGGTGGACTGATAAGGTAAGGAATGAGGAGGTTCTACGCAGAATCGGAGAGGAAAGGAATATGTGGAAAACACTGATAAGGAGAAGGGACAGGATGAGAGGACATCTGCTAAGACATGAGAGAATGACTTCCATGGTACTAGAGGGAGCTGTAGAGGGCAAAAACTGTAGAGGAAGACAGAGATTGGAATACGTCAATCAAATAATTTAGGACGTAGGTTGCAAGTGCTACTCTGAGATGAAGAGGTTAACACAGGAAAGGAATTCGTGGCGGGCCGCACCAAACCAGTCAGTAGACTGATGAAAAAAAAAAAAGGTATTTCCAGCAATAGGAGACTATACGTAGGCAGAGAAATACGCCTACGACCGTGGCCTAATACCCATGAAACGAAGTTCACCAAGAACACGCAGTTTATACTTGTTTATTATTTCATAATGGTACGGCCGAGGACTCACAAACTAATGACGGTAGCAAGAGGTCCGTGTGGTTCATAAGAACAATAATACAGTAGCATAGAATAGGCTCACGCCGTGTTTCTGGTCTTACAGAAAATGCTTTACTTAATGCTGCACCATTGCCTCTGAAAGTTGCTTTTCTTCTCAATTTCTGCTTATTGTATTCTACTTTCTACAGATCGCGACATATATCTTTGAAATATGTTGAATGTTTCTGTTACGGTCACATTCGACAGATTAATCTTTGATTAATCTCTTTGCATTCCCACTGAGGCATTTCGCATCTTCGTGAGGTCAGTTTGGCCATCAATGGGGAGCCATCGCAGTTTTGAAACCACCAGGTATTCCATGTTTGGAAGAGCTCTGCTCTGTTTCCTGGTCCTATCTAGTTAGTACTGTTTTCTTTTTTTTTTTTTGAGAAGAAATTTGCCCTTGATGTCAGTCGAGTTACTTCGGAGTTTCTTCAGGGAGGAAAATTGATGAGATATTTGCAATTTCTTGCCGTGGTGAATATCAGCCGAAATCATATTTCAGAGGCGTATTCTAAATATCTGTGCAGTTTGATAGCAATTACTGCGCGTTCAGACTCGTGGCAATATTCTGGCACGTGGCGAAATGGAGCATCATAGATTCCTCAACTCTTCTTAAATGGAAGCTAATCACAGGGTCGAACACTATCTTTTCGATCCGTCGTTCTGCAGACAGAAAAGCATCATACTCTTCTGAATTATAAATGACTTGCTGACTTGTTGAAGATCGTATTTTGAAACCGATTAAATCGGATTACAAATTGTTAGAGTTACCTTTGTATATTTTTACGCAGATAATGCTTATGGCCTTGTAAATCGATTGCATTCTTTCGCAAACAATATATGCACTTTACTGCTATTCCTCTCCGACTTATTTTCACCCGAAAATAAGTGATTTCATTCCCACTTTACTCAATATTTCAACACGCTGCCACGCCGCCATTTTGCTACAACTTGTTGACTGCGGGACGTAAAAGCAGCAACGTATCAGAAACAAATAATTCCACTCAAACTACAACACCAAACCACTAGTAATAAGTACCTTCTCTTTGCAAGAAACTATGTTACATATGGTGAAGCGTATTTCAGTGGTTGCCTTTTATGGACGAACTCTACTTTCTAAATGAGCTGCAGAGTGATCTGGCATATCAGCAAAAAACACTGACGGAGAAAAACATCGCAGCAAGAAAAAGTAATTAATAGAGAGTAACGAAATTTTGGGAATACATTTTTCTAGGTAGTATATGCAAGTGATTAACACTGCAAGGTAGCAGATTAATGTAAGTGTGGGGCAAGTCATTGAAAGTATGAAATGCTGGTACATTAATAACCGTTGTAACCGCCAGAATATTGAATGCACGCATGCAAACATGCATGCTTTATGTTGTCGGATGTCATTTTGGTCGGTCTATACAGGGACAGTTAATGCTGTTTGTGGATGATGCTGGAGTTATAGTACGATGATGTCACATATGTGCTCCATCGGAAAGAGGTCTGGATACCGGTCCGGCCAAAGCAACATTTCGACACCCTGGAGAGTATGTTAGGTAACAACAACGTATGTGGATGAGCGCTATCCTGTTGCAAAACACCCTTGGCATGCTGTTTATGAATTGCAGAACAACAGTTCGAGTCACCAGATTGACGTATAAAGTTGCAGTCAGGGTGTGTGGGATGTCGACGAGAGTGTTCCTGCTGCCATACGAAATCGCATCCGAGATCATAGCTCCAGCTATAGGAGAAGTGTGTCTAGCAGCAGACTTTTTGGGTGTAGGTCCTCAACTGGCCACCTTGTAACCAACACGCGGCCATCAGTGGAACCGTAGCAGAATCAGCTTTCATCAAAAACCACAAAGGACCACCACCATGATCTGCAATGAGCTCCAATGACGTCACAAATTGCGCTGTTTTGAGGTCTGTGGATTGCTCAATATAGAGTGACTGGCTCAGAGCTGTCCTTGTAACAGATTTGTAACAGATCGTTAATAGTATTACAAAGCCGTTTGTAGTGCAATTTTGATATCAATTTGTTATGCAAATTAATTAAACTGATCAATTAATCACCCCCAAATCCCCCATCCCCGACCGGTCCCAACCCCGTCCCCAGATGACGTCACGTGTTATCTCAGCTGCGTATGTGCCCCAGCCCCTTCCTTCCCCCCTTCCACCAAACTACCCTATTGGCGGGAATTTAGAATTTTGGCAGAATTTCTAATGTTGGCGGAAATTTATTTGTCCCAGAGTTGTGCCAACATCCATCCCCCCCCCCCCCCTTCTCCAACACTGTAACTGACGGGAAATTAAAATTTGCAGTACCCTTTCCGGGACCCGAACACAGGTACTCCTGGACGGAAAGCTCAAGTGTACGACCCCAACACAATTAAACCACCAGAGTTGCTTGGAATTGATGGGGAAATTAAAAATGGCTGTGCCCTTTGTGGGACTCGAACGCTGATCCTACTGAGTGGAAAGCCCAAGTGCACCCCCTGACACATGTAAACTGTCCAGTTGCGGGAGAGGAAGGTTAGGTTAGTGCAGGCCTACTTTATCTATTTTCGTTGGGAAACTAATAACATAATTAATTACAAAGATCTGGGCCTAATTACACAATCATATGCATAGTGCTACACAAGGACGTCATAAAATCGCAATACAACTCAAAAACTGACGTTATGATGATCTGGTGTTATCCTGCTAGAAAACGATATCACAATACCACTGGAAACTAGAGACAGACACACTCAAACTTTACTCTTCACCTACAAGCTGGTGGGAAAAACGCTGGGGTGTAAGGTGGTATACTATAATAGTGGGAAATATGTTCAACTGACGAGATACTAGTGTTGCACAGAGAGTTTAAGAAGTGCATCACCTGTAAGCATACAGTATCTATCGCTGTTTGACGTCAGAGTTCGCTACAGATACCTGGTCAAACGCCATCCTGCAGCCCAGATAGTCGAAGCCAATACACGCTACCACAACTGATGGAAAAAAAATGCACCACAGTTCTAATTACACTTCGAAATTGTCGTGAGAAAACCAGCACTCACAGCAGACGTACTGGGGGAAAGTCGTGGTCCTAAAAGACTGCAGAGTGCCGAGGTGGTGATAGTTGAACGTGCGTTCTTCTCGATGTACAATCACAAACTGCCGAAAACCAAGGCCTGAGGCGGCCGCGGTGGTCTAGCGGTTCTAGGCGCTCAGTCCGGAACCGCGCGACTGCTATGGTGACAGGTTCGAATCCTGCCTCGGGCATGGATGTGTGTGCTGTCCTTAGGTTAGTTAGGTTTAAGTAGTTCTAAGTTCTATGGGACTGATGACCACAGATGTTAAGTCCCATAGTGCTCAGAGCCATTTGAACCAAGGACTGCTCACTTCCCCTCACGCCTCCCCCTCCATCACCCCCTCTATACGATGTTCCGCCGAGTGTCTCGTACCCATGCTACCACCCTCTAAGGATGCTGCCTGAACTTGGCTTTCAACCATCTGCCCGCCGCCTTAAGGCGACGGTCTTACGCCTGCACCTAATCAACTGAACAATAGGAGATAAAAGCACAGCTGCCTCACTGCAACTCGTTCATATAAAATGTAGCGACAGAACCCACACGCACCGCAGACATGGCCGCACTCATGCGGCAGTAGCACTACGCAGCATGCCCTCAGACGATGGTACTAGACAACACAAAAACGAAATTAAGTAGCATAACGCCACCCATCTGGCTGCCACCTTAAGGCGACACTCTTACGCCAACTCAGTAGGAGATAAAAGGATGACCGCCTCAAGTGCAACTTGTTCGTCTAAACTAAAGCAACAGAGCCCCCAAACGCCGCCTCCCGCCGGGACACAGAGCAGCTGTGTCTGGCGACTGCCACAGCTGTCAGCCTCCCCCCGCCCCCCCCCCCCCCCCTCGCCGACCTATCATCCGCAGCAGCCCGCCGTTTGGCGATGAAGAACAGTTCTATTTGATGTCAATGTATCTATAATGAAGCATCTACTAAAAAAATCAGAACACATTTGCGACCATAATAAATGTCCTCTTTCCACGAGAAAAGGTAAAGTCTATTTTCTTCAGCTTTATGAGCAAAATGGCTATAGGTTTTACGATCGACTGCAGTCGCATCTCGATATTTTGTGACGTCCAGCAAAGAGTACCGCCAGCTATCACAAATGATCAGCAGGGGCATACCCTGTATACAATCAGGAAAAAGAAAAGCTTCGACTATTTTGATGCGAGAACTACCGATCACCACAGAATGTCCTCGTTATTTCGAAACCGTCTCAGAGCAAAGAAAAGGTGAGAATTTAAAGGCCAAAGACGAAAAATGTATATTAAACAATCTTGTACAACTTGTTGAACAAATTACACTACCTGATAGCGTCCACACGTTCCATGTCTGTAAATAAAATGTCATGCACACGTGTATTACAAACAGTTCAGACAACCTTTCATGCAATTTGCATACATGTGGAAAAAAAACACATTCATTTTACGTTTGACAATAAGAAGCTGTAATTCAAGAGAACGCCGCTTTTTCGTACACTATGACAGGGCTCCTTTTACCAGTGCGATGATATATCTTACTAGTGTGAAACAAATCGTGAGAGCCTGTACCGCGCTGTGTAGGTGGGAGATTGAAATTTGGTTAGAAGATATCGCACCAACGAAAAAAAAAAAAAGTAATGCTTGTCAAGAATCATTCCTTATAGCACTAGCCATCACTTCCACCGGTCAGGCGGCACGTCAATGACTATATATGACGGTAGTATGTGTTCCCGAGAGAACAGTTACCGTGGATAGATATGCAGCTTTGCTAGAAATGAAATGATAATTAAATGGACACCCTAGCTGCAAACAGGCGTTGATGTACTTCATTGGGGACATGTTGAAAATGTGTGCCCCGACATGTTTGCAGCTAGGGTGTCCATTTAATTATCATTTCATTTCTGGCAAAGCTGCATGGTCATCCACGGTAACTGTTCTTTCGGGAACAGATACTACCGTCATATATAGTTAAAATATGGCTTCCCAGCCATTGACCTTCTTGTGCGAACGCACACGCTATGCCCGAACTCGTACGGGACTTGGTAGATTAATCTGCCACGAGTAATGAGTGTGATGGGCAAACATCTATTAGGCGCACTGCGAATGTAGTGGTGTGGACATGTTGGGAGTGTGGATCTCACGGGGAGCGTGCATGGGATAAGTCCCTGCAGACGCACTATCCTCTGTGCCCGCGGTGGCTCAGATGGATAGAGCGTCTGCCATGTAAGCAGAAGATCCCGGGTTTGAGTCCCGGTCGGAGCACACATTTTCAACATGTCCCCAAAGAAGTACATCAACGCCTGTTTGCAGCTAGGGTGTCCATTTAATTATCATTTCAGCACGTCATTGATATCAATTTGGTAGGCTAATTAATTAAATTGATCATGAGAGTCACTTCGTATGGCATGCAATTTTTTCTTCAGCAGTCGCCAAGTATGACAATTGATAATCTATGGAGAGAACATCTGTTCTTTTCTAGGAACAGTATTGAGGAATAACATGACCACCCACAACATACATTTCGTGTAAGGACCGTGCTACTTAAAAACACGATCATAACACCTGTGGTAAACATCACCCTGCATAAAAAGTGGTCTGGAATCTACAGGCACACACAATCGATGATAATATTAGGCTTTCAGGCATAAATGCTGCCCAAAATGCTGTCAGGAATTTGGAATCAAGTCTATCTATCCAACCAAATATTTGCGTTGGATACTCTAGAGAAGTCTTTTAATGATTACAGTAACTGGTGAATCATATTCGTGCCACTCTCGTATCTCGAACTAGTCATTTTCATTTTCCGAACCTATCTGATAAGGATCCCATACACCAAAAACTCCTGCGCTGTTTTTAGACAGTCCCTATGCATCTTGTAACTGCTCCTAAGTCTCTGGCCCACCGTCCCTGCAGTTTAGTCCATGTGATCGCCCCAGTTTGAGTCTGATCTGTGTGGAAGGATGGTAGTTATAACTAAGGCCTTCTGCATCCTGGGGAAACCAGGACGAGCCGAGTTCAAGCGACAGGAGCGCATTTGACCACTCGGTGGAAATGGGAACACATTGTCATTACTACGCCAACCATCTACAGAGTGTAAGGTCAGCGCTAGACGAAGCTTTTCCCTTCAACACGAGGTAGTAGGAGAGATAGTATAAGCAGTTATAGTGGTGTTTCTTGTTGGGAAAATTAGGGAGACTACACATACATGGCACAGAAGGAGGACGAAAATTTTGCGACACATCTCCAAACAACATACAGGTAGTCTGAAGGAGATCTGTGTCTCTCAGGGTGCATCCATGTCTATCTCCCAAACATAGGTGGCGATCCTATTAAGTATACAGGTATTGGTTCATTGAAGCACGTGGTTCATGATCAAAGTCACTTCCAGAAACCAGTGTAAAGTTTCACTACCTGTACTGTCGGATGACTATATCCTACAATCAATCAGATGACAGCCTTCATTTCTTCCTCCTTCACAAACAGTTTAATACATTTTTTTTCAGTTGTAACACATCTAATCAGTGTACACTGCCATACAATTTGTTTTTCTATCATGGCTTAGAGACCTGTTTGAACTGCTGCTAAACCGACATTAACAAACTTTGATCCTCTGGTTCAAATAGAAAGCTGAACATCACATTGCATAAACTGTACAATTACCACACCATAGGCTGGTAGAAATAAAACACAGACGTGATCTTCCTCACTCACAAAAATTTGGAAGACATCGCAACATATGGGAACTGAAAGAGTTTGCGCTATTGTAGATCGCTTCCAACACTTGTTCGAAGGCGATTACCTATACAGTTAATCTCATCTGCCCATCGAAAGGTTAGCGGATGTCTGGGTGCTCTGATTCTTAAAGCACTGTCCCTTCACTTTGGACTCATGTACACGATTACCATTCCGGTGTTTACCATCGCCGGAAGGCACTGTTCACAACATGCGTGAGGTAGCACAAATACTGTTACCTTATTGGTGAAAAAAAAAATTAAAATAGACATGTCTAGGGTATCACAAAATATGTAAATAGGACTAGTCTGTAGCAATTATGAACGCTTGTAAACAACTGTATTAAGGTGAAGAATTCTGCTTTCAGTCCCATGTTCCAAAGCGTCAAGTAGCAGATATACAGTGTTCCTTGAAGGTTTCCTCCATCTCAACGGAACAGTGTCAGTCAGTTATTATGTAGAAATCAACAGCGTACCCACGAGATCAATACTAGCAATTTTACCCAGAAGTAGGAGAGAGATATATCCACCAAATTCTGCAACCTGTTTAAAAACAGAGTGAACTGAGGTAATGCTTTAGGAGCGTGTTTGGACCACTCGGTGGAAGTGGGAACATGTCGTATCTCTGCCACCCGTTTCTAATGTGTAAGATCTGCGTCAGATACAGTCTGTTCCTGCAACATGACAACCGTACGTACGGTTGCGGTGGTGTTTCCTGCTGGGAAAATTAGGAAGACTCAACACCGAAGCAGATCCGCGTCCCTCAGGATCCATTTATGTTTATCACCCAAACATTCTATCATCGTTATTCTGTACCATCCAGCAGAGAAAAATTACAAACTATAAAAGCTTAGTTAATTTCTTCTGACAGATTTTTACCGCATCTCTCTTCCAATACATCTGCATGCTGGCATCGAGCATATGTGGCGATCCTGTTAAATATACAGGTATTTATCCATTGGAGCAGGTGGTCAGTGATCGACGTCCCTTGCACAGACCGAGGTAATGTTTCACCGCCTGTTCAGTTCGAGAACCTTCTCCCACATGTTTTCAGTCGCAGCAGAGGGACCCTGTTTCGTTATTTGAAACACCGCTGTTTCTGCTGTAACACGCCACACAGTTTACTTTTTTTTCCGCTACGACTTTGAGCTCTATGTCAGATTCTATACTGACATTAACACCTTTGTTCCTTTGACTCCCCCGGGCGACTAGACAGCACACAGTATAAATCACATTATGAAGTAATCAACAGCGTATCCGGACTGTACGAATGGAAAAGACACCGTCGATGTACTGTAATAATAAGCATCATAGCTGATAGTGCGAATAGTTTTAGCAACTTTTTCGTAATTTCAACACTGACGAGTGATACGGCAGCATACTTACCGAGTTCTGTATCAACGCTAAGCAGCCCCTTCAAAATGGTTCAAATGGCTCTGAGCACTATGGGACTTAACATCTATGGTCATCAGTCCCCTAGAACTTAGAACTACTTAAACCTAACTAACCTAAGGACATCACACACATCCATGCCCGAGGCAGGATTCGAACCTGCGACCGTAGCAGTCGTGCGGCTCCGGACCGAGCGCCTAGAACCGCGAGACCACCGCGGCCGGCGCAGCCCCTTCCATTACTTTCTGAGTACCATCGAGAATGTAATTAGATGACTGGGTAGTATGTTCATTCATTGTTAATTATCTTAGATATACACCAAAATATACCAGACAGTGACGTACATATCTCTAGAACCTCGAAAATATTACGATCTTTCTGTATGTGGATGGGAATCACAGGACATTCTCGCATTCTTGGGGTAAAGTTAGAGACTGAAAAATCTCCTCGCATTGTCTTTCACCAACGCTCCCTGCAGCTGACCAGATGTAGACCGCTATATTACACGTTTCGTGTGGAAACAGTGTGAACTGAGGCTGTAACTGCATTCAAGAGCACAAGATTTCTCCAAATGCGCGGTTGTCGAGGAGGTTAGCATCCGTTATCGCTATACAGTACATATGGAGCTGCTATAATGATATAACAGATGGTTAAAAACAAGAAACGGGTGGTTTTTTTACATGATGGAGAACAAGACGGGCGGATTTTGCGGAATTTTACGTAAATCAACTGCTTTAGCAATTCTAAAAAATTGTTCTTGTGTCTGGGGTCAGAATCAAAAAGGTGTTGGTAAGAGAGAACACGTGCACTCTTAAGGCTGCAGTTTTCTGCTCTTAAAACACGATATAATGTTAGATCTTTGCGGTTTCTATCCTATTAGTCGTGTGGAATTTAATGCTGTTGCTACCACAGTGTAAGAAATATATTTACAGCGCATGACATACATTCTTCTTTCAGGTTTCTCTACGATAAACTATGGTGATAAACAGTAAAATGAAAAACTACTTTATTAAAAATCGATTCCTTGTGATAAACCGACATATAGGTTTCCATAGGTGTATAGCCTCCACTACTCACATCCGATGACGGATCAGAAATCATACTATGCTCGTGTCAGTCCTATGTAAAATGATCTTTAGTAGTGCCTCTCACAACGAAAGAGACAAACTCATAGCAGCGGTGTTTGGCATGTGAAATTAGCCATCATGTCGCCAAAAACTCCGTAAACACCACATCTGTCAAGCAGACAAATACGTGGGAATTGCAGTATCTAAGAAACACTTTTCGCTAACTTAGAAGCATTGCAGTGATGAAACTGAAGACTCGGTTTTATGCCCAAGTTGCTGCGGGGGTATTGAGTGCCTTGCCTCGTTGCCTCGTGGAATGGTCGAAACAAGATGGAAGTCTTCTGATGACCGAGAGGTTTGCTGTTAACGATCGTAAGTAGACAGTGCTCTTAGTCCTACAAAGGACACGCAGTTGTAAGGAAGTCTAACGCAAATTATGTCACACAATTGATGCATCTCGACAAAACAACGGAAAAAATGGTCAAATTACCAACAGCGACATGTCCCTCTCTCTCTAGAATGCATCATGAGTCTGCCATTAAATCCTACCTCGTTACAACCCCATCCCACCCTATCACTCCATCCACTTTCATATGCAAGTCAGTTTAGAGGCAGATGGTTCTCATTTTCCCCAGGAAAGCATCACAGACAGCAGCCAACTCGCGCGTGTCTCTCTTACCTCAGTAGACATGCAGTAGAATGTTGCCTCGACGAGAAATAAAAGATAGAATCCCCAGTTCCCGGTGCTTCCATCTCGTTGCTTTCCCGCATTCCTCTTGCTATCGTGCACTCGTTCCCATGTACAAGAATTGTTGTGCACCAATTAGAAGACATGCAAGTACTCCCTCAACTTCCTCGCGTTTCGGTGTACTTGTCCTGAATTTATACGTATTTCTCGTCATTTTATCGATTTTCTGCACTTCTATCAATGCGATCATAACGTCAGTTATCGTTCCATGTTCCAAAATTGCTTGTAAATGTTGTACAACTGCCAACACCTAGCGCAAATGCATTATTTTTCTGGTCGGGTGCCGTAGCTTTCTTCATTCTCAGACAGATGGGTAGTATAACACGCACAATGCCAGCTGCAATCCTCGAAATCTAAGTCGTGGTTTTCCTTAGGACAGAGCTGTGGCGGAAGACCCTAACTTTGCGTTCTTTTTCTTGTTGGTGCAGGCAGTTGCTGTGGGAGACAAAAATATATTCTGTGGAACAAGTAGAGGCTACTATCTTTAGGAAAACACTCTTTGTTCAGTTTCGGAGAGATAGTTAGTCTGACTTTTCCTTAGGAGAGAGCTCTAGGGGAAGACGCTAAGCCAGTAGACCGCCGGACAGGTGGCCGAGCGGCTCATGTGTCGCGGTTGTGTCGTTAGGCCGCCTAAAGACACTCGCGTTAGCTCGCCTAGTGCGGCGCCTTTGATGTTGGAAGGCCCGCCGTTGGTCATGGGGCGGGTACAGTGGACCACCTCCTGCGCTCGCAAGGGACTGGCACCTCATGGGGGCAGGCTGGCGGCTGCTCGGAAGCTAAAATGGCGAAGACACTACATGAGGCGAGGGAGGCGACGGAGGTAATGCGCGAGATCCGCAGCGCACCGCGGAGCATCTTAATGACCTTGCGATCGCCATATTCAAAGCGATGAAGCGATCGGAAGTTAAACTAGAATATCCATGTCAGACGAAAGGCATGTTATGTCCTTCTCAAAGCATTATTCTCAGATTTCGTGTTCTCTGAATTTTTTTTCCGATTTCTAGCACCTATTTTGCATATTTTGCAGATGGCTCCAAGGTCTCACAGTAGACCCGAGTTGCCGTTCGAGTGAGAGTCCGCCGAGCGCTAAGTCGGTAGCGATGCTGGGATTTGGATTCACAACACATCACATTTGGGACCGGGCTCGAACTTGGACCAGTCACTTGTTATGTAAGGAAATGTCTTCTGTGTTCGAAGCTGAATCCTCCAGCGAGAAGAGCATATCATGGGAGCCTTTTGCAGCACATGCACAGACAAAGACATTGATAAAACAGAGCAAGCGTGCTGCAGCTGTAGAATATGAGGTGGGACGTGACTGGTTGCATTCGAGTACAGTGCTGTACTACGCAGCCCGACCAGAAATTTTATTGTTTTTTGCTCTGTGGTGGCAGCTGTACTACATTTACAAGCAATTTTGGAACATGAAACGGTAAGTGCTGTCGTGACCGCGTGGATAGAAGTGGAGAAAATCTATGAAATGACGAAGAATATGTATAAATTGAGGGATAATACACAGAAATTCGGGGATATTGAGGGAGTAAGCGCATGTCTTCTGATTGCTGCAGAACAGTTCCTGTACATGGTAACGAGTATACGACAGCATGAGGAATGCGGGAAAGCGGCGAGATGGAAGCACCGGGAACTGGGGATTCAATCGTTTATTTCTCGTCGAGGCAACATTCTGCTGTATGTCTATTGAGGTGAAAGAGACACGCGTGAGGTGGCTGCTGTCTTTGATGCTTTCCTGAAAAAAAAAAAAGATCCATCCGCCTCTAACCTGACTTGCATATGCGTTAAAGGATGACAGTGGATAGAGTGATAGGGTGAAAGGGTCCTGTAGCCACCTTTCATTGCCAACTCTCGTAGTGGTCAAGTCGGCAAAGAGGTTTCCGCTACTTGTGAGAAATCCACCTGCGTTAGGTTGGTGGCGGAAATGGCATCCTGGGGTTTTCCGGTCCACGCGGAGCGTGGAAGAGGCTGGAGAAGCGGGAGGCAGTCTGCCGCCGGTACGGGAAGCGTACACAGCTCCAGTCGAAGAAGGGTGAGTTGGGCTGACCGCGTGGCGCGTTGTCACATAGAGAGGGGAGCTTTTAGCTTTTGGTCTCGAATTTCGTCTTATAAAGATTTACTTGCTGGGTTGCAGCAGGGAATGCAAGGCTTTTGTAGACTTTCAGTTTGATTCCCAATGCAGTCTTGACTTTGATCCGTGAGAGGAACGCGGCACAAAGGAGTTGCATATGTTGAAGTGCCCTCGGTTCAGTGTGAATGTTTATGTGCCTACAACTGTGTGTGTATGCTTCTAATCTTTTCCGGATCTTGGTAATTTTTGTGTATTTGTGAATTTTCTTTGTCTCATGTGATTAAAATTTGGCCACGGTCCATAGAAATTGTCTGCGCGGACCGAGTGGGCACGCGAGTCTGTTATGAAACGTGTAGTATTTCACAAGCAATTGTACATAGTTAGCATGCAACAGCAGTCTATAGATGCACTACATCAATGTTTTAAGGAATAAATAATTTTGCCTTCAATCGTATCTTGTGTACCGATGTTACGTTGCCGTTACCTTCGCCATTTACCTTGTAGTTTTCCTTGTTGGCCCACCTATAGCGCTTCTATGTGCACAGGTGTAGTGATTAGTGTCCCTTTTTTTATCTGAAACAAATGCTCTGGAATAGATCGTGTTTTCACGAATCTTGCTGCAGGCTGCACTTACGCATGGTGTTCACGCCCTCTTTACTTTACTCAATATTTGATTCACGGGAAGAATGCCTGGATCATATTAATAACTACATCCCATTCTTTATCAATGACTTTACAATGAATGTTCTTTTGTGAGTTTTTCTTATTAACAAATTAAGTAATTTTCCGACTCAGTGCTACCTCTTCTTTGTCGTGTGGCTAGAGTTGGTGGCGACCCTATCTTTTATATTGATTTCAGTGTCAAGTAGCATTTTCTTATTCAAAGTGCGCGTGGCTCTTTTAGCTATCAGGATACATTCAAAGGGCGCTTCATGCTTCTTGCACATAGCGTCCTTTTATTCACGCTACTTACAAGGGTGAGATGGAGTTGTAACGAGGTAGGATTTTATGGTAGACTCATGATGCATTTTAGAGAGAGAGGGACATGACGCTATAGGTTATTTGACCACTCTTTCCATTGTTTTGTCGAGACGCATCAGTTGCGTGACCTAAGTTGCTTTCGACTCGCATACAACTGCGTGTAACGTCTATGACTTAGAACACTGTCTACTTACGATCGTTAACAGAGGACTTCCTTCCACCCGGTTTCGACCATTCCTCTAACCGAATAAGATTTATGCGAGGCACTCCATCACGCTGCCGCATCTTGGGCATAAATTCGAGTCTTCAGTTTCATAACTACGATGATTCTAAGTTAGCGACAGGTGTTTTGTCAGGCACTACAGTCCCCACATACACAGCTTGACCGATGTCCTGCTTACAGAGCTAGTGGCGACATGACCGCTGCTATGCGTTTGTCCCTTAAGTTGTAAAAGGCATTCTCCGTTACTAAAGGACATTTTATATAGCACCAATAGGGCATAGTATAGTTTCTGAACCTTCATCGGATGTGAATAGTGGGGGCTATACACCTCTGGATAGCTATATTGTACGTGTATCACATGGAATCTATGTTTTAAGGAAGTAGTTTTTCATTTTTCTGTTTATCACCGTAGTTTACCGTAGAGAAACCTGAAAGAAGAACGTATGTCATGCGCTGGGAATATATTTCTTACATTGGGATACTAAAAGCGCTGCATTTCATATGACTAATAGGTCAGAAACAGCAAAGATTTGACATTGCAACTTTTTTAAGAGCAGCACATTGTAGCCTTAGGAGTGAATGTGTTTATGTTCTCTCTTACCAATACCTCCTTGGTACTGACCCGAGACACTAGAACAATACTTCAGAACTGCTAGCGCAGTTGATTCACGTAAAACGTGGCAAACTCCGCCCTATGGGTCTCCATCAAGCAACTCCCCCCCCCCCCCTCCCTCCTTTCTTGTTCTTAACCATCTATTATATCATCACAACAGTTTCATATGTACTGTGCAGCAATAAGGGCTGTTAACTTCCTCGACATCCCCGCATCTGGAGAAATCTTGTGCTCTTGGATGGGTATACAACAGCAGTTACAGCCTCAGATCACACTGTTCATACACGAAACTTGAATGTAGCGGTCTACTTCCGGTCAGCATCATGGAACGTTTGTCAAGAACAATTCGATGAGATCTTTCGGTCTTTAACTTTACCCTAAGAATGCGAGAATGTTCTGTGACTCTCACCCACATACAGAAAGATCGTAAGCTACGCACTATGATCGAAGTTCAAGAGATATGAAGGTCGCTGTCTGGTATACATTTTTGTTTATGTTCGAGAATAAACAATGAATGAACATACTACCTGGTCATCTACTTACATTCTCGGTGGTACTCACAAAGTAGTGGTGGGAGGTGCTTAGCGATGATACAAAAATAGGTAAGCATGCTGCCGCGTCACTGATAAGTGTTGTAATTATGATAAAATTGCTAAAACTATTCGCACTTGTTGAAATTATGATAAAATTGCTAAAACTATTCGCACTATCAACTACGATGCTTATTATTACCGTACATCGACTATGTCTTTTCCATCCCAACAGTCCAGATACGCTGTTGATTACCACATAATGTGATTTACACTGTGTGATGTCTAGTTGCCTGGGGGAGTCCATGGACCAAACATGTTAATGTCAGTTTAGAATATGACACACAGAGGACAAAGTCTTGACGGAAAAAATGTATGGCAGTGTAAAAAGCGTGTTACAGCAGAAAAAGTGGTGTAACAAACAACGAAACAGGGTCCCTCTGCTGCGACTGATAACATGTGGGAGAAGGTTCTCGTACAGAACAGGCGATGAAACATTACATCAGTCTGTGCAAGCGACGTCGATCACTGGCCACCTATTCCAATCGATGAATACCTGTATATTTAATAGGATCGCCACGTAAGCTCGATGCCAGCACATAGACGGTATTCGTTTCCGATATATCGGAAGAGAGGGAAGTGGTAAATGTCTATCAGGTGAAGTTAACGGAGCCTTTATAGTTCTTCATTTTTCTCTGCTGGATGGTACAGAATAACGATGACAGAATGTTTGATAGACATGAATGGATCCTGAGGGAGGTGGTTCTGCTTCGATGTTGAGTGTTCCTAATTTTCCCAGCAGGAAACTAAACCGTAACTCTTCGTACTGTTGTCATGTTGCTGGAACAGGCTTCATTTGACGCTGACCTTACACGTCATACACGGGTGCCAGAGATATGACATGTGCCCTCTTTCACTAAGTGGTCAGAACACGCTCTTATGGAATTAACTCAGCTGACGCCGTTTCTAAACAGGTTGCAGAATGTGATGGATATTGCTCTCTCCGACTTCTAGGTAAAGTTGCTAAAATTGATCTCGCTATCAACTGCGGTGTGTAGTATAGTACATCGCTCCATATCAGTGGCATCTATCGAGTCCCGACCGCCCACTGGGTACGCTGTTGATTACTGTATAATGATTGACTGACGCCGCTCCGTTCAGATGGAGGGAACCTTGACGGAACACAGGGTATCTGCTACTTGTCGCTGTGGAACATGGGATTAAATGTAGAAATCTTCACCTTAATTCAGTTGCTTATAAGTGTTCCTCATTGCTACATATTCGTCCTATTTACATGTACTGCGATACCCTAGACATGTACGTATTAATTTTTTTTCTGCAATAAGATAGAAGTACCTCTTTTTATTTGTGCTGCCTCACGCATGTTGTGAACAGCACCTTCCAGTGATGGTCACCACCGCAATGGTAATCATGTACATGATTGCAAAATGAAGTAACAGTGCTTTCCGGTTTGGAAGCGCTCTACAATACCGCAAACTCTACCAGTTTTCATTTGTTGCTATTTCATCCACACTTTTGTCAATGAGGAACAGTACATTTGTGTTTTATTTCTACCAGCCTGTGGTGTGGTAGCTGTAAAGTTTATGCCATGTGATGTCCAGTTTTCTGTAAGAGCCAGAGGATCAAAGTGTGTTAATGTAGGTTTCGCAGCAGCTGAGATGGGTCTGTAAGTCATGGTAGAAAAAACAAAGTGTATGGCAACGTACACTGATTAGATGTGTTACAACCGAAAAAAATATGCATTAAACTGTTTACGAAGGAGCAATACAGGAACCCTCTCGTGTGAGTGATAGTCTGTTCGGCATCTCATCCTACAGTAGAGGGGATGACACTTTACACCAGTAAGCCCAAGCGACTTCGATCTTGAACGACCTGCTCCAATGAACCGATACCTGGGATCACCACATGTGTATCGGTGATAGACACGAATGCACCCTGAGAGACACAGATCTCCTTCGGACTACCTGCGTGTACTTGGGATGTGTGTCACAAAATCTTTGTCCTTCCTCCATGCTGTGTATGATGTGTAGTCTTCCTAATTATCCCAACAAGAAACACCACTGTAACTGCTCCAACTATCCCTCCTACTACCTCGTGTTGCAGGGCAGAGCTTCGTTTGTAAAGACCTCACACGGTTGGTGGAGATATGAAAACGTGTTCCCATTTCGACCGAGTGGTCGCAACACACTCCTGTCTCATTAACTCATCTCGTCCTGTTTCCTCACAGGATGCTGAAGGTCTTAGATATAGATCTCTCTGCCTTCCATACAGGTCAGACTCAAATTTGGACGATCACATGGACTAAGGTGCAGGGACGGCGGGGCAGAGACTTAGGAGCAGTTACGAGATGCATAGAGTCTGTCTAAAGACAGCGCTGGAGGTCTTGGTGTATGGGATCCTACGCAGATAGGTTCGGAAGAAAAGTAGGTCTCTTTGAGATACGATAGTGGCACAAATGTGATTCACCAGAGGCTGTACTCGTTAAAAGACGTCTCTACTGGATCCAACGCTAATATGTGGTTGAATGGATAGACTTGATTCCACATTCCTGACAGCATTTCGGACAGCATTTCTGCCTGAAAGTGTGACACCATCAGCGACCGTGTGTGCCTGTATAGACCGCTTTTTATGCATGGTGATGTTTACCATAGGCGTTATGACCGTGCTTTTAAACAGGTCGGTCCTCGCGCGAAATGTATGATGTGCCTTGCAGAATTCGTCTGTGGTTAGCTTCAGATGTCATTTTCAATAGTGTTGCCCTACTTGGTGTGTGTAATCAGACCGCTGAAAAAAAAAACTATTCGCCATACAAAGTTACTCTCATGATCAATTTAATTAATTAGCCTATCAAATTGATATCAATGACGTGCCGCCTGACGGGTGGAAGAGATGGCTAGGTCACCATAGAATTATTCTTGAGAAGCATTACTCATTTCTTTTTCGTTGCGGCGATATCTTTTAACGAAATATCAATGTCCCACCTACATAGGGCGAGACAGGCTCTTAGGATTTGTTTCGTAAACGCTTATATGATACAGCATCGCACTGGGAAATAGGAGCCCTGTCATAGTGTACGTTCTCTTGAATTGTAGCTTCTTGTTGTCAAACATAAAGCGAATATAGTTTTTTTTCCTACATGTGTGCCAATGGTGTGAAAGATTGTTTGAAATGTTTGTAATACACACGTGCATGGCATTTATTTTGCAGACACTGAATGCGTGAGACGCTCTCAGGTCGTGTAATTTGTTCAACAAGATGGAAGAAATTCCTTAATAAGGATATTTTTCTTTGGTGATTGAATTCTCGCTTTTTCTTTACTCTAATGACGGTTTCGAAATAACGAAGACATTCTGCAGTTCTCGTATCAAAATAGTCGAAGTTTCTTTTTCCTGATTATACGCAGGGTGGGCATGTCTCTGCAGATCATTTGTGAATGGTGGCAGTGCACTTCGATGGACGTCAAAAAATAATGTTATTCCACTGCAGTCGAACATAACAGCTAGAACGACTTTGCTCATAAAATTAAAAGAAAATGGACTTCACCTACTTTCGTGGAAAGAGGACATTTATTATGGCCGCAAATGTGTCCTGCTTTTTTAAATAGATGCTGTATTATACACTCCTGGAAATTGAAATAAGAACACCGTGAATTCATTGTCCCAGGAAGAGGAAACTTTATTGACACATTCCTGGGGTCAGATACATCACATGATCACACTGACAGAACCACAGGCACATAGACACAGGCAACAGAGCATGCACAATGTCGGCACTAGTACAGTGTATATCCACCTTTCGCAGCAATGCAGGCTGCTATTCTCCCATGGAGACGATCGTAGAGATGCTGGATGTAGTCCTGTGGAACGGCTTGCCATGCCATTTCCACCTGGCGCCTCAGTTGGACCAGCGTTCGTGCTGGACGTGCAAACCGCGTGAGACGACGCTTCATCCAGTCCCAAACATGCTCAATGGGGGACAGATCCGGAGATCTTGCTGGCCAGGGTAGTTGACTTACACCTTCTAGAGCACGTTGGGTGGCACGGGATACATGCGGACGTGCATTGTCCTGTTGGAACAGCAAGTTCCCTTGCCGGTCTAGGAATGGTAGAACGATGGGTTCGATGACGGTTTGGATGTACCGTGCACTATTCAGTGTCCCCTCGACGATCACCAGTGGTGTACGGCCAGTGTAGGAGATCGCTCCCCACACCATGATGCCGGGTGTTGGCCCTGTGTGCCTCGGTCGTATGCAGTCCTGATTGTGGCGCTCACCTGCACGGCGCCAAACACGCATACGACCATCATTGGCACCAAGGCAGAAGCGACTCTCATCGCTGAAGACGACACGTCTCCATTCATCCCTCCATTCACGCCTGTCGCGACACTACTGGAGGCGGGCTGCACGATGTTGGGGCGTGAGCGGAAGACGGCCTAACGGTGTGCGGGACCGTAGCCCAGCTTCATGGAGACGGTTGCGAATGGTCCTCGCCGATACCCCAGGAGCAACAGTGTACCTAATTTGCTGGGAAGTGGCGGTGCGGTCCCCTACGGCACTGCGTAGGATCCTACGGTCTTGGCGTGCATCCGTGCGTCGCTGCGGTCCGGTCCCAGGTCGACGGGCACGTGCACCTTCCGCCGTCCACTGGCGACAACATCGATGTACTGTGGGGACCTCACGCCCCACGTGTTGAGCAATTCGGCGGTACGTCCACCCGGCCTCCCGCATGCCCACTATACGCCATCGCTCAAGTCCGTCAACTGCACATACGGTTCACGTCCACGCTGTCGCGGCATGCTACCAGTGTTAAAGACTGCGATGGAACTCCGTATGCCACGGCAAACTGGCTGACACTGACGGCGGCGGTGCACAAATGCTGCGCAGCTAGCGCCATTCGACGGCCAACACCGCGGTTCCTGGTGTGTCCGCTGTGCCGTGCGTGTGATCATTGCTTGTACAGCCCTCTCGCAGTGTCCGGAGCAAGTATGGTGGGTCTGACACACAGGTGTCAATGTGTTCTTTTTTCCATTTCCAGGAGTGTAGATGCATCGACATCAAATAGAACTGTTCTCCATCGCCGAACGGCGGGCTGCTTTCGGCGAGGGGCCGGTTGGGGATGGTGTGCGTGTCTGCTGTGGAAGTCGCCGGATACAGGTGCTCTCTGTCCTGGAGGAGGCGGCGTGTGGGGGCTCTGTTACATTTTAGACGAACAAGTTGCACTTGAGGCGGTCGTCCTTTTATCTCTTACTGTGTTGGAGTAGAGCGTCACCTTAAGGTGAGGTGGCGGCCAGGTGGATGGGGTTATTCTACTTAATTTCCCTTTTGCGTTGACGTCGACCATCGTCTGAGGGCATGCTGCATAACGCGAGTGCTGCAAAGGGAACAGGAACAGGTGGGGGGGGGGGGGGGGGTTGCATCTGCGGTCCGTGGGAGCTCTGTTGCTATATTTTAGACGATCAAGTGGCACTTGAGGCAGCCGTCCTTTTATATCCCATTGTTTAGCTGACTAGGTGCAGGAATAGGAGCGTTGCCTTATGGCAGCGGCCAGATGGTTGATTGCCGAGTGTGGGCAGTGGCCTTAGAGGATGGTAGCGGGTGGCGAGGGCGAGACGTGAGGGGAAATGAGAAGGCCTTGGTTTATGGCAGTTTGTGGTTGTACATCGAGAAGAACGCATGCGCAACTATCACCCCCTCTGCACTCTGCAGTCTTTTAGGACCACGATTTTCCTCAGGTACATTTGCTGCATTACGCCCAATTAATTATGAGTGCTGGTTTTTTCACGACAATTTCGAGGTGTGACGCATTTTTTTTCCATCAGTTGTCGTAGTGTCTATTGGCTTCGATTACCTGGGCTGCAGGATAGTTTTTGAACAGGCATCTGTAGCGAACTCTGACGTCAAACAGCGATAGATACTGTACGCGTACAGGTAATACACTTTTTAATTTCCTCTCTGCGCAACACCAGCATCGCATCAGTTGAACATATGTCCCACCAAGAAGAATAAAGATGATACCTTTCACCCCAGCCATTCTTCTGCCAGCTTGTAGGTTTAGGGTAAAGTTTGAGTGTGTCTGCTGCAGTCATGGACTGTGCACCTAGTCCCAGAGGAGGTTCGAGTCCTCCCTTGGGCATGGGTGTTTGTGTTTGTCCTTAGGATAATTTAAGGTTAGGTAGTGTGTCAGCATAGGGACTGATGACCTTAGCAGTTAAGTCCCATAAGATTTCAAACACATTTTTTTTAGTGTGTCTGTCCCTAATTTCGAGTGGTATTGCGAATTTTTTTTCCAGCAGGATAACACCAGTTGTATGGTATCGTCAGTTTTTGAGTTGTATTTCGATTTTATGCCGTCCTTGTGTAGCACTATGCAAATGGCTGTGTAATTAGGCCCTCATCCTTGAAATTAAATATGTAATTCGGATCAATCTTTGTGTCGGTTTCCCGACCAAAATAAATAAAGTACACTAACCTAACCCTCCTCTCCCGCATCTGGACAGTTTCCATGTGTTAGGGGGAGAACTTAGGCTTTCCATCTACTAGAAGCAGTGTTCGAGTCCCAGAAAGGGAAGAGCCATTTTTAATATCCTGTCAATTCCAAGACTCTCTGGTGGTTTAATTGTGTTATGGTCATACACTTGAGTTTTCCGTCCAGGAGGACCAGGGTACGAGTCCCAGGAAGGATACTGTCAATTTTAATTTCCCGTCAGTTCCTGTGTGGGGACTGGGATGGAATGTCGACACAGCTCGGGAACAAATAAATTCCCGCCAAAGATCTAAATTCCACCAAGCTTTCCCCCAATAGGGTAGTTTATGGTTGGGGGAAGAGGGCAGAGGAGCTGGGGCACACGTGCAGCTGAGAAAGCAAGTGATGTCATCCAGGAGTTGGGGTGGGCGTGGTCGGGGACGGGGTTGGGCAGGGTCGGAGGTGCATAATTGATTAATTTAATTAATTTCAATATTAAATTGGTATCAAAATTGCACCACTAAAAGCTTTATACTGCTACTGTCGCTGTGTCATTGTACTGCCAATTGCTGCACAAATTGCTGCTGCAGATGCAGTGCCATGCGTCACATTCATAAGCCGGACATGATGGTCTTCCCTCTCGCTATTGCCACATAGCCGTCTGCAGGCTGGTCTTCGTGCGACAGTGCATTCTCGTCACCACCCCTGCCACCATTGTTGTACAGTGGCTACATTTCTGCCTAGTCTTTGTGCAGTGCCGCAGAGGTAACATCTAGCTTCTCATTGCCCTGTTACACAATCTCGTCCAAACTCAATGAGGGTCTGATAATGGCGTCTTTCTCACCTTAAAGACATTCTCGATTAAAATCAACTCACCACGTCTCATCTGAATGGTAACTACTGCTCACGACCGTTACAGCTGTATTTAAAGCAAACCTGATTTGCATTCTCATAGTGGCATTATTAGCTCAAATCTTATTCTATTGGAGCGAAATATAAATACACATAATCTTTCAGATGTATAAACACCCTACGAACGTTACCAACTTTCGTTTATGTCGCAAAACTCCTTTTTACTGTTGATACTTCTGTTTTTCGTCAGTTTATATTGTCAAGTAAACGATAACGACGGGCTTGCTAACAGGCATACCAGGTGAAAACTATATTCTGATCTTGTGCTCTGATCTTAATGCTTCGAGTAACTGTTTGGTCAGCTAAAATGTTCTAATGTGTGTGAAATCTTATGGGACTTAATTGATAAGCTCATCAGTCCCTAAGCTTACACACTACTTAACCTAAATTATTCTAAGGATAAACACACACACCCATGCCCGAGGGAGGACTCGAACTTCCGCCGGGATCAGCCGCACAGTCCACGACTGCAGCGCATGAGACCGCTCGGCTAATCCCGCGCGGCCCGGTCAGCTATTATTGAAAATTTGGAAGCAGTTATTTATATCTGAGGAAACACATTCGTTTGCACTGCTTGGGTCTATAAGCAGAAAGTAGTAACTTACTCAACATTTTATCAGTTTGTTAGCGAATCTTCATATCTTATTTTGTGTTGACCTCTAGCTACGTAACTTTTGTTTTTCGTGCCGCTTAGAATACGTAAGAGTGGTCGTGAGTATTGCACTTTGTTCATGTTACATATTCATAGTCGGACTGCGTTTCCAATTGTTCCATTTCTTCATGTGACAGAATGTTTCATGTTTCCTGCGTAGCTTAATAATGAAGGGCTTTACAGCTCATGGGAGTATTCCGTTTCTATACTCCCCCCCAAACACACACACACACACACACAAACACAAACACACAAACACACTTCTTTACCTAGTAAACAAGTACGTAAATATGTAATTTATGTAAAGTCACTGGTTTCCAGTTTTCTTAACCTCCACATTGTACTCAATCGACGTAATAAGATGAAGGTGTAGGAAAACTTGATAGAGTAAATTTGCGCGAAGTAGTTCACATTATTTTTTATTTTATCCTTGTTGAAAGTGACACAGAATTTCCTACAACGAATTGATGCCATGAAACCTACGATACTTCCTACTTGTGAATTACTGTGAGGCATAATCGATGGTTCTCGGAAGAAATATTCAGCCCCAGACGCGATCTTAATTAAAGGTACTCCACATGGCAGTCGATTCATTTTACTACTCCACTCGACTATCGCGTTGGCGCACGCTTCAGTGAAACCGAATCTCATAGACGAGGCGGGAGATGCTGAAACACTGGTTATCGCAATCCACAGTATTTGTAGTTGTAATTGGCCGTCCGATGTGGCAGAGCGGTTCTAGACGCTTCAGTCTGGAACCCCACAGCTGCTATGCTCGCACGTTCGAATCCAGGTTAGTTAGGTTTGAGTAGTTCTCAGTCTAGGGGACTGACGATCTCAGATGTTAAGTCCCATAGTACTTAGAGCCATTTGAACCATTTACGTTGTAATTGAATATACACTGATAAGCCGGAATATTATGACCGCCTGCCTAAAGGCCTGTATGTTCACGTTTGGCACGGATAAAGTGGCATGAAAGCAGTGAGGACTTGGTAGTTCGCTGGAGGGAGCTGGCACGGCATCTGGACACCTAATTCCCTTAAAATTCGGGGAGAGGGTCGATGAGCTCTGACGCCACATTTAATCACATCCCAGATGTGTTTGATCGGGTTCAGATGTAGCGCGTTGGGTGGGGGGGGGGGGGGGGGGTCGCACCACATCAACTGTAACCCGCCATCACACTCTCAGGCTTTGTGACATTGCGTATCATCTGTTGAAAAATGCCATTACCGTCAGGAAACATGATTGTCATGAAGGTGTGTACGTGGTTGCCCAGTCTGGGTACAATACTTCTTGGCCCGTCATGGTGCCTTGCTCTAACTGCATTGGACTCATGGATGCCCACGTGAATGTTCCCCAGAGCATAATGGAGCCGCTGCCGACTCAGATCTGTCCCGCAGTTCAACTATCAAGGAACTCTTTCCCTGGAAGACGAGTGATTTGCGCCCTTCCGTCGCCATGATGGATAAGGTATCGGGATTCATCAGACGATTCAACGCTCTGCCACTGTGCCAAAATGCAGTGCCGATGGTCACGTGCCCCATTCAGTCGTAGTTGCCGATGCCGTGGTGGTAACATTGGTACATGCATGGGACGTCGGATGCGTTGGTCCATCGTTGGGAGAGTCTGGTTCAGCGTATTTTACTTGTACCCTGCCCAGAATTAGTTCCTCCACAGTTGGCCGCCCTTCCTGCTTTACCAGTCTGCCAGACTACAGCGTGAGACATGTGTAATGAGTGGTGGCCGCCCAACTTCCAACTTCATGGAATCTGAACGTGGTTTCACCTTGGTTTCGTCAAGCGTTGAAGACATTCACCACAGCATTCCACGAACACACGACAAGTCGTGCAGCTTCCGAAATGGTTATGCCGTGGCCCCCGGCCAACGCAATCTGCCCTGGGGAAAACTACGAGAGATCGCGTGATTTCCGAATTCTACACACGCTCAGTGACATTACATCTACATCTACATACTCCGCAACCCACCGTACGGTGCTTTGCTGATGGTATACTGTACCACTACCTGTCATTTCCTGTCCTGTACCACTGGCAAATAGAGCCACGGAAAAAGTGTTGTCTTTAGGCCTCTGTATGAGCCCTAATTTCTCGTATCTTTCTGGTCCTTACGTACAATGTACGTTGGTGGCAGTAGAACGGTTAGGCAGTCAGCTTCAAATGCCGGTTCCCTAAACTTTCTCAATAGCGTTTCTTGAAAAAAAAATCGTCGCCTTCCCGACCCCCCCCCCCCCCCCCCGACCCCCCGTCCAGTGATTCCCATTTCAGCACTTATGTCTTGTTCGAACCAACCGATAACAAATGTAACAACGCGCCTCTGAATTGCTTCGACATCTTTCTTCTGTTCGATCTGGTACGGTTCCAAAACCCTAGAGCACTACTCAAAAACAGGTCACACCAGTGTCCTTTATCCGATTTCCTTTACTGGTGATCTACTCTCTCCTAAAATTCTCCCAATAAAGCGAAATCGACCATTCGCCTTCCCTATCACAGTTCTCACGTGTTCGTTCCGTCTCGTATCGCTTCGCAACGTTAAGCTCAGATATTTAAACGACGTTACTGTGTCAGGCAGGACACTAGTAATACTAAATACGAACATTAGAGATTTAATCTTCCTACTCATCCGCATTAACTTACATATTTCCATATCTAGGGCTAGCTGCCATTTATCACGCCAACTGGAAATATTGTCCACATCGTCTTATATCTCCCTATCTCCCAACAGTCACTCAACTTTGACACCTTACTAGATACAACGGCATCTTCAGCAAACAGTTGCAGGTTGCTGCTCGTCCTGTCCGCCTAACAATTTTTGTATACTGAGAACAACAGAGGTCCTATCACACTTCCCTGGGGCGCTCCTGACGAAAATCTTGTCTCTGTTGAACAATCACGGTCGAGGACAACAGACTGGGTTCTACCATTTGCGGAGTCTTTGAGCCATTGACATATTTGTGAACTTATTCTGTGTGCTCGTACCTTCGTTAGCAGCCTGCAATGGGGCACTGTATCAAATGGTTTCCGTGCGTGTGTCTGATTAACAGTCATTCCTCGTTAGGTGACGCTGCTATCGCCTGGACAGGTTTTTATCGATGGTATACGTATTCTGCGCTCTTAAGCATAACGAGTGTTATCTGAGGCAATGTAGTTTAAACATCTACACTTAGACAAGCACGTTTTTCCTGATTTTATTGATTCAACGAAAATTCCTTCTGACAAAGACGTTTTGAATTATGATGAGCACTATGATTCTGAATAAGGAGAATTTTACAGTGAAAAAGAACTGTCATAATTTATTTTTATCTAATGTGGGCTACATAGATTTCAATCCCACCTGGTAAAAATGTGATATTGTCAATGGTCATTAATTATGTCTCATAATTTCCTTGCAACAACATTACGAATCATAACAAAATGCATTTACCATTTCTCACTAGCCAGAGGTCATCATCAGAGTTCCGAGATGCAGTAAGTGATGAAAGCGATGGCTCAAGTGTAGAAATTGCCCGTTGCTGTCATTATTGATTCACTGTCAAAAAAAAAGTTTGATAAGGTGGATTTAATCTACATGAGATAAGTCATAATATAGTAGCTGTGGTGGAAAGTGTATCTAGAAAGGGGTTCCAGAAATAACATTAAAAAAATGGTTGAAGACAAAACTTATTAGAAAAGTATTTCACTCACATTGACAATTTTTCTGCCTACCGTTGTCAACAAAATTTCAATCATCACGAAAAAATAGACTTCCGTAATTCAGTTTTTAGTTGTTTGCAGCTTCTACAGTCAGAATGCACAATGAAATACCTGACCCATAGTGCGATAGACGTACCACAGACAAACTAAAATAAAATGCGTCAGCCCGTTTCTACTTTTTGTCAGCTTACTGCTTTATGTTTTCAAGGTTATAACGATAACCTTATAATGTGCCTCAAAGGTCGACTAGTGTGACCTTCCGTTGAATTCTCAGTTGATGGAAGTGGAGCGCTCCAAAAGCTGTTAGCCCTTACCAAGGAAATGGGAATGAACAAAATCCTTAGGTTCGTTCTTTATAAGCCAGTAAAGCCTAAGCTGCGTAGTTAGTACCTCCAGATTTTCAGTCACAATCTTACAAGAATTTTCCTCAAGCACACCACGTGATCAAAAGTATCCATACACCCTCGAAAACATACGTTTTACATATTAGGTCCATTGTGCTGCGCCTACTGCCAGATACTCCATATCAGCGACCTCAGTAGTCAGTAGACATGGTGAGAGAGCAGAGTGGAGCGCTCCGCGGAACTCACGGACTTCGAACGCGGCCAGGTGATTGGGTGTCACGTGTGTCATACGTCTATACTCGAGATTTTCACACTCCTAAACATCCCAAGGTCCACTGCTTGCAACGTGATAGTGAAGTGGAAACGTGGAGGGACACATATAGCACAAAAGTGTGCAAGCTGACCTCATCTGTTGACTGACAGAGACGGCCGACAGTTGAGGAGAGTCGTAACGTGTAATGGGCAGACATCTATCCAGACCATTACGCAGGATCCACCGCAAGTACTATGACAGTTAGGTGAGGTGAGAAAACTTGTATTTCATGGTCGAGCGGTTGCTCATAAGCCACACATCACGCCGGAAAATGCGAAACGACGCTTCGCTTGGTAAGGAGCGTAAACATTGGACGTTTCAACAGTGGAAAAACGTTTTTGTGGAGTGATGAATCACGGTACGCAATGTGGCAATCCGATGGCAGGGTGTTGTGGGTGTGGCGAATGCCCGGTGAACGTCATCTGCCAGTGTGTGTAGTGCCAACACTAAAATTCGGAAGTGGTGGTGTAATGGTGTGGTCGTGTTTTCCATGGAGGGGGCTTGCACCCCTTGTTGCTTTGCGTGGCACTATCACAGCACAGGTCAAACCTGATGTTTTAAGCACCTTCTTGCTTCCCACTGTTGAAGAACAATTCGGGGAAAGCGATTGCAATATTCTACACGATCCACCGCCTGTTCATAATGCACGGCCTGTGTCTGAGTGGATACACGACAATAACATCCCTGTAATGAACTGGCCTGCATAGACTCCTGACCGGATTCCTACAGAACACGTTTGGGATGTTTTGGAACGCCGACTGCGTGCCAGGCCTGACCGACCGACATCGATACCTCTCCTCAGTGCAACACTCTGCGGAGAACGAGCTGCCATTCCCCAAGAAACCTTCCAACACCTGGTTGAACGTATGCCTGCGATAGTGGAAGCTGTCATCAAGGCTAAGGGGGGGGGGGGGGGGGGGGCGGCAACATCATATTGAATTCCAGATTTACCGACTGAGGTCGACACGAAGTCATTCTCAGCCAGGTGTCCGGATACTTTTGATCACATAGTGTATTTAATTTTCATGAGTATCAAAACGGTGATTACTTTCGGTATTCTTCGTGAATTATTGGTACTCCTGGCTCGGCTCACGTAATAATCATCCTGAGTTGAAACATGAGCATTAACGTTGCGCAGTACTTTAGAATTCGTCGCAAGTATAAAATACATCTCTGTCGTAGCTCTCTTGACGACCAAGTCCCAACTCCATTCCTCCCTGACAAATATGTCGCACTTCTCCTCAATCGACGCGGTTCTTACATATTAGCTTACCTACGCTTCACTGACTTCACTGATAATCGTTCAAGCTTCACGTTAAAAATTGAACACACGATCCTAAATTAAAAGAAATACCTCCACTTAATCATACTGATTCTACTTTAAATAAATACATGAATTTTCAAGTTTTAAATATTGTTTCAGTGTTACAAAACCGAAAAATAATGCTATTACAAGTATTTGTGTGGCTTAATACTGTTTCTGAATTCGATTAGAGATGCAATTTATATAATAATACTTGTTTTTCATCCGAACTTACTAGTTTTGGCATGATATAAGGTACATTGTGGTTACCGGTCCACTGAACTTTTCCAATGAGATAAAAACTATCGAGAGGTAGTAACTTTTAAAAAAATATAAACTCTGAAGCTGAGTGTTCAATCAAATTATGCATTATTTCGCAGTCCTTAATAATTTGGTTGACTCCTCGGTTCCTTAGTCAAGTAGTTATCATTGTCAAAGTAAGTCAGGAATTAGTCATAGCATATTTTTTTCTCAAGGTATTAAATTTAAATACATAGATTGCTGCAAACATTGTTCTAATTCTTATGTGTCAGTAACTTTCCTGTATCAATCAGAGAGAATGCACTACCGGTCAAAAGTTTTCAATCACTCATGATAAAAATTGTATACTTTATTTCAATGTGTATGTACAAACACATCGTAGAAACTAAATAGAGCGAGGTTCCCTATCGCTAAGCAGAGTATAGCTTGGTTTACGTTTTAGCTTCTTCAAAGTATCTACCCTTTACCCTCAGAACAGATGCACGAACTCTTGGTGAAGTGTTTTTGCAGATATGGCAGTTCAATAGGTCTGCGAATTACTGTATAGAATTTCAGCATGAGATGATGTCAATTTTCTGATTTCCCTGTCAAGTTACTGACTTGGCCATATCATATTCCTCAGTTTCTTAAATTTTTCTTTGCTGTTGACATACCCTCCGCACAATTTAGAAGCATATTTGAAATAATAACCCACGACCTATAAGTCTATTACCAAATGGACTGTGTTGTTGATCAGCAGAGACCGGATTATATGCATCATAAAAACCTCAAAATATGCATGCAAATATGCGTGAAAAATGTTTAAAATGCATGAAAACTATAGAAGTGTGTAAGGTCAAATAATAAGAAAACATGGTAGCTACTACATGCATATCAACTACGAGGAATAGTGCCGGCCACGAGAAAAATCTGTACATTTAGAACGCTGATATCATTTTCTGAATACTTTCTGGTAGAAGTTAGGATGAAGGCCTTTCTGGGATTATTTTTCCAAAATTTTCAAAATGATGATACAAACCATGTTCCAAGAATTGATCCTTCTTAACTGTTGTTGTCGGTTACAAGTGGACAGCGAAACAGTCGATATGTACAGGACCAAATTCGAGAGATATCGCACGCACGCAACGATTTACCACTGGTTCGGGAGGTAAAGGTCCATTTGGTAGTTCTTCTTTCTAGGTCTTGATGCGAGCAGGAGCCTTTAGAAACTCATTCTTTGTGAATGAAATCAGTTTATTTATATTCACAAATGTGGAACGTACTTGTTCAGCAAAGATATGTAGTCCATGATCAAAGCACGTCACATGAATCAAATGGGGATAAAATATTGGGAGAGTTTCTCGTAGTTTGATCATACAGGGAGTAGCACCTGAAATAAACACGAACACCCTTTCATCTCCAGAAGATTCTCGAAATATTTTTCTAATACCCATATTCACAACGCTGGCGATCGGAGAATGATCTAATTTTTCAAGTTATTTGTAGGCTGCCAAATAGGAAGAAGAAGGCTCTTCTTTTAAAGTACCAACAATTAAATTTGCAATGTAACGGTCACAAGAGTCTGTAGTTTCATCTACTGAAATCCAGATAATGCCATTCTTGAGTTCATTGCATATTTTTTGCGAACACTCACGCAAATTTGCGGTATATCATTTTTACGCAATTTCATTCATCTGGTATATTTTGATTTAAGCACTATTTGCACAGGAAGCCTTTGTTACTACAACTTGCTACTGTTGTCGTGGTCCTTTCATCAGCATTCCTGCAATATGAAGACTTATCCTGACACACTGGTCCATTTGAAACTTTTTTTTTTTTTTTGCACGAAACGTTTTTCTCGCAAACTCGACAATATTAAACAATTTCGTCATACATAAATGTTCCAGGATGGTCAGCTATCCACGAACCGACTTTTCTATTTTTGGGCGGCGTGGCGCACAACACGTTACACACTACACGCCGTAAACACGTTCCACTTTCTACAAGTAAATAGAAAGGCAAACTGAAACAATGGATATGCAACTGAAAGCTTGCGTAGTTTAATTTAATGGTTACAGACGCTTACGATATGACAGCGGAGGAGATTAACCGGGAGAGCGGACGCAGGAGCATTGACTCTGTCTGCCTGGTCATGTTCCTCTTCTGTAATGTTTTTGCTAGGCAGTGACCTCTCGGTTAGCGAATGCATGCAGTTCTACGTCGCGGTTTATTCTGCGTGACATCAAAACTACATCGCGCTAGCGACCATCCGTCAAAATGTTTAGAATATTGTAAACACAGACCGAAAGTATGCCTCGTCATTAGTTTTTAGTTAAAATATACAATAACCGGTGAAAAGGAGCCAAATATCCAAACGTATACGCAATATACACATACATGTAATCCTGTCTCTATTGATCAGTATCATGAGATAAGTTCCCTTCTCTAATGTTCCTTTAATTCTCACTAGGTAACTTGTTTTATCACCCACAAAATATCCCCACATCATGGCCGGCACTTCGCCATGCTTCACCGTTGGCGTCTCACACTGACTTTTCATACATTCTCCACGAAGTCGACTAACAAACATTCGGCGATTTTGAAGTAAACATACATGCATCCGTGAATAGTACCTTGCACCATTTGTAAACCCTCCAGTTTTTATGTTGCTGTACTCAATACAATCTTTTCACGACGTTTTGTTTGCTTAATAAAGGTTTCTTTGTCCGGTATGCACTCCTTTACACACTGTTGACGAAGACGGCGTTGCATTTTTGAGACAGAGATAGGAGCAGGTTGCACACTGTTTACTTCCTCGCAAATCTCTGGTGCAGCACGATTCCTGAGATGTGCATTTTGCACACCTGTGAACTGATCTTCCCTGTATGATTCTAACATTCTGCGTAATGTCTGTCTGTTCTAAGTCGTGTCTCCCTACCACTTTCGCGCAACGACGCTCCGAGCGTGGTTTTTAGGGAATTGACTAGTTTGAACCTGGGACCTGTTGCTGCTAAGGAGACGCCAAACCACACATGACAAGTAGAGTTCAGAATAGTTCAGTGAGACTAGCGATGATATAACCAAATACTTAATGATTTCAGCGTCAGCTCCACTGCACTCCCTGTAAAAGAATCTTAATACTAACTAAATTTAGTGGAAGGGGTTCAAGGCTTTCCTATTTTTAGTTAGCTGGTAAAATAACGTCGCAAAAACAGTTAAGTTTACCATTGGAAATTTTATTCTACTCACAAAACATTGTTTATAAATTGTACTATTGATAAAAGGAAATTTTTTAATACAGGAGGCCAGCCGCAGTGGTCTAGCGGTTCTAGGCGCTCAGTCCAGATCCGCGCTACTGCTACGGTCGCAGGTTCGAATCCTGCCTCGGGCATGGATGTGTGTGATGTCCTTAGGTTAGTTCGGTTTAAGTAGTTCTAAGTTCTAGGGGACTGATGACCACAGATGTTAAGTCCCATAGTGCTCACAGCCATTTTTTTAATACAGGATGACAAAAACCAACTGCGTTCTACAAAAATGTGAACGAATATTCCCTGAGTGGGTTTCCAAGTTCTATAATGGATCGAAGGATGACCGATGCCATATCACTTCTATAATCTAGGTTTAAATTAAGTTTCACAAAAGAGGAAACTATCAAAATGGTCTACAGTGACCCTCAATTAATTACTTATCTAACTTGTCGTAAATTACAGTGGCTGATGTGGCTTCTCATTAATAACAGAAAAATCATCGCGTTTCAGATTTTAACTTACATAGCAAATGTGAATACCATGAGCTTCAATTGACGATCGACAATAGTATTACGTAAAAAGGGGATTTAACAGATGAGACTTCTGCAGTTCTGAGTGAAGCCTTATGCGCTAAAAAATGCGGCATTGCATGCGTTCTTTACCTTGTCGGTGTTCGTCAGGGGGCGGCGGCCGGCGCAGCTCCATACAGCTCGCCATGTCGGAAGCAACTCTCCTCTAACTTCTCCTTACTAGAATTTACCGAAGTTGGTTTAAAAAAAACTATCTGGCTGTGTTTTCATCTGACCAATCATGGTCTCAATGTTAACCTTAAGCTCCGACTACAAAAATTCTGTCCATCCAATGAGAAACGTTATACTTTTCGTGGTGGGGCAATGCTTTTAACGTTTGCAACGTTACAGAGACGCGAAAAAGTCTCACGCTAAAACTTGGGGCTGGTATGGCGCTTTTAGTGTTATCGTAAGAACTGTACTGTTCTTCCGGAGGGCTCTAACTTTTAACATGGGCTGGGCGGTGGTCCTGGTGGTTAACTGGCGACGTGTGTGTCCGACCCTTATCGTAGGGCCTTCTAGCTTAACACGGTTCTGTTCTCGGCTTCTTTCCTCCTTTCTCCCCTCGGAATTGCGTCTGTTCCACGGCGGGAAGGTATGACATGCATTTAGGCATACTTGTGTTACTCTGTGGTATTCCATTTGCTCACTCGTTACTCGTATTACTTTGGTTAATTTAATGTCACGATTTATTCGGAGCTATGTGACATATTACTGGATTTGCTTATCATGTCAGGGTTTTCATGGAAGGTGTTGCATTTGCCTGACACCTTACATGATGATACTCGGGGTCTCCCAGGTTGCGAAACTTTTGCACTGGCACCAGTTTCTTGAATCACTGCAACGAATACATCACTGTATATTGGGTAATGCCATCTTCTGTTGCTGATGTGCAACTAGAAGAGCTATAATTACAGTACATTTTACTATTTTAGTCTCCTCCTTTCATCCGATTATGAGGCAATACGAACCTGATCAGGCATACAAACACACCACTAGTTTCACACAGCGAGCTGTAAACTAATGTGATTCCAGACAGCTGAGTAATAAGGCATAGACCATACATGTTTATACTTGTTATTTATCTGAAAAGTGATATGACAGCATATTCAAAACGAATTGCGCTAATTGCAGTTGAAATTTGTTTTGGTTCATTAGGTGCTGACTTCTAAGTTCCAAATGTCTGAGCTGGATGACTTACGGTAGGTACTCATCTTGCACTTCTTGACTGTGTAAGCCGCTCGTCTGGAGTGGCATTCAGCAGACAATCTACCAACATACGTGAAATATAATTTAGTAAAAGATAGGGAGTTTTGTAAGGAACCTCTTTAAGTCGCTTGGCCTCGAGTACGGGTTCTCGGGTTAATCTCAAAGCTCAGTCAAGTCGTTGTATATTTCTCATTCTTCGCTATGTGGTGCTTTGTCATTTATTTAAATGTAGTATTCTAATTGTAAAATTTTACTGTGGTATCACATGCTCTTGTGCTAAGCCTTTGCCATTCTGGATCTCATCCATGATCTTAGTTTGTTCTACAATGGGCTAATGGGTATCCTGTAGGTTCCGGTGGTCTTTCATTGGACTGAGGCCTTTGAGGAGTTTCAGCACGAATTGATGTGAAATGTCCCCTTAGAAAAATTATACATGACTGTGCTTTAACTGACACAATATTATTAGCGCAACGCAATCTGACTTTCAAAAATCCCTGCAAAAGAGTGGCCCTGACTAACATTAACCTATACCTTTCACAAATCACTTACCTCACAAAAATCTTCGTTACTCGAACTACTGCAATACAGCGAGCGCCACTACTGCCAGCTAAATAAAAGATTCAAACTGCGGAAGGCACTAACTACTGATAGGCATAGTTAGCAAATGAACGATTTTAATAGAGAACAAACAATGTATTTACCTTAATAGTGTTGAAAAATCATAAAATTCATAGCAGTTCATGACATCCAGTCTTACAAATTTCTAAACTCGGCCATTTCTCTCCCCACATCCACCACTGCTGGCGGCTCACCTCCAACTGCGCAACTCGACGCGCTGTTCACATCCAGCTGCCGCTGCCCAACACTACAGTGGCAGACAACAATGCAAACTAGCCACAGACTGCACACAGCACAGCCAGTGATTTTCCTAAAGAGCGCTACGTAACGTTGCCAATAAGAAAACATAAACAGCCTACTTACATAGCCCCCATGTACCCCAAAAAAAATTTTACAAATTGTTTTGGGCAGTGGCCAATATTGATTTGATAAAATTTTTCATAATTACAATAACAAAGATATCAAATGCACACACTTATTGATACAATGTTGGTCAAAAGCTAAAATTTTCTCACAGTTCATCATAAAGACAGTCCTGATCGTTCATCACAGTAAAATTACAGTGTTTTTCTCAAAGTCTGAGCAGTAAAAGAAAATGCACACGGAAGTAGTGGATTTCCATGCAGTCTTGAAGAAGTAGTGTTGTCCTTCCAGCGGAAAGACAGTGCTGACTCTTGACATGCTGACAGGTAATGGGCCACAACAGAGCAAACCCACAGCAGAGTCATTCGACGTTTTGAAGAATATTGGTAGGTAGGTCATCACAGAGCAGACCCACTGTAGTCCTGGTAGAGATTACGGTATTGGTGGGCCACCAGAGGTGCAGACCCACTGCAGTCCTTGTAGAAATAATGGTATTGGTGGGTCATCAAAGATGGAGACCCACTGTAGTCCTTGTAGAAATAATGGTATTGGTGGGTCATCAAAGATGCAGACCCACTGTAGTCCTTGTAGAGATGGCCAGCAGCCATCTGTTATGACTGTGCAGGTGCACAATCACCATTGAAGAGTCTTGCGGATAATATAGCAAGTCCATAACCACCACTTGTGAACTCACAAAATTTCTGGAATTGTCCTTAGAACCAGCAATCTGTTATCCAGTCCCTTGCTGAATTATTAACACACGTGCAAACGCTATCAGTCCCTACTTCTCACATATTGTCCATATACTATGACCAACAGAACCATGTGCAGTGAAATGTAACTTACAAGTTACTTAATCTGATGAACTGGAGTCCATTACAATTTTATAACATAAGAATACAATTGCAAAGATACAGATAACATTTGTAGTACAGGCTTTACAAAAGAATCGAAATAACATATACATCAGTGTTACAGGAATTATGACATGAGTACATACATAAAAGATCAGAATAACTTTCGAAACATCAACTTCACACATGAGCATTAAAACAAAACAGAACAAATAATGTTTTAACATCTTTACAAAGTAAATAACATAGTATTAGAAAAATTCTACAACATAACAACATCAGCTAAACACATAAAGACAGGAAAAACACAAATACACAAGGGAACACAAACACATAGTGGGATAACACAAGGAAAGGACAGGGTTTCTTTTACTGCAGTATTTTGCAAACAAAACTTTCTTTACTTCTCGGAGATCTCCCTTCGTTCTTCATTATTTCCGAAAAGTCCTATCTATACCTGCTTCCTGTACTTTTTTCATATGACTTATCAATGCATTTCTTCCAATTCATCGCAACTCATTCTCTTATATGGTCTACCCCCTCTTAAGCTAACTTAAATCTACTGAGCCCAGATGCTACACTAAGGAACGAGGCAATGCAGCAGCACAGAACAATTAATACAAACAGCAATAAAAAAAAATGGAAACTGTGAAAGCAAGCTACAGTAAATATAAATTACCAACCAAATGCAACATTACAACTAATATGAGCCAATGTGCGGCAACAAGGAAAATAAATCAGTAGTAAAACTGGCTTAACAGAGTAATACAAAGTGAAATTTAGTAGCACTATGCCTGGCAAACAGCAGCAGCAAATGCAATAACTTATATCTAAACATGACAAAGCTCATGCAGAAAAATATTACAGTAAAGACAACAATGCAGATAAGGGAAATGTCTATTCACATCTTAATGTCTATGTCATTAAAGTGGTGCACCACAAAAACTTATTCTATGAAATAAATTACAAAATACTTGAAAAGAAAATTATGTATGCAGTTCCTGTGAAGGGAAATGTCTTTTTATTATTTACTGGATCTGTAGACAGAAAATATCTATATTAGTACATCTATAAAATTTTATTTTAACCAATGCTGCAGTGCAGCTAGAAACTAGATATTAAACAAAATAGGCAAAGCAAGGCGTGAAACATCATTCACTAGCCATATGGCATTTCATAATGCAGTAAACAATGTTTAAACTAGCAAGACAATAGACATGAAATGTTTCTCATCATTTCATTTCAGTAAATATCATAAATTAAGAACTCTACAGTGTAATCATGTTTTCAAGTTTGAGGGTGTCGTATTTACGATGCTGTCTACAAAGGAATGTCAATGTCTTCTCCACCTGTGCCTCTGAAAGGCACACACTAATATCTTTTTTTCCAGGCGACTGTCGCGCAGCTGGGTGCTTACAGTGACCTACCGAAATACAGGGCTATTACAAATGATTGAAGCGATTTCATAAATTCACTGTAGCTCCATTCATTGACATATGGTCACGACACACAACAGATACGTAGAAAAACTCATAAAGTTTTGTTCGGCTGAAGCCGCACTTCAAGTTTCTGCTGCCAGACTGCTCGAGAGTGCAGTGAGACAAAATGGCGACAGGAGACGAGAAAGCGTATGTCGTGCTTGAAATGCACTCACATCAGTCAGTCATAACAGTGCAACGACACTTCAAGACGAAGTTCAACAGAGATCCACCAACTGCTAACTCCATTCGGCGATGGTATGCGCAGTTTAAAGCTTCTGGATGCCTCTGTAAGGGGAAATCAACGGGTCGGCCTGCAGTGAGCGAAGAAACGGTTGAATGCGTGTGGGCAAGTTTCACGTGTAGCCCGCGGAAGTCGACGAATAAAGCAAGCAGAGAGCTAAACGTACCACAGCCGACGGTTTGGAAAATCTTATGGAAAAGGCTAAAGCAGAAGCCTTACCGTTTACAATTGCTACAAGCCCTGACATCCAATGACAAAGTCAAACGCTTTGAATTTTCAGCGCGGTTGCAACAGCTCATGGAAGAGGATGCGTTCAGTGCGAAACTTGTTTTCAGTGATGAAGCAACATTTTTTCTTAATGGTGAAGTGAACAGACACAATGTGCGAATCTGGGCGGTAGAGAATACTCACGCATTCGTGCAGCAAATTCGCAATTCACCAAAAGTTAACGTATTTTGTGCAATCTCACGGTTTAAAGTTTACGGCCCATTTTTCTTTTGCGAAAAAAACGTTACAGGACACGTGCATCTGGACATGTTGGAAAATTGGCTCATGCCACAACTGGAGACCGACAGCGCCGACTTCATCTTTCAACAGGATGGTGCTCCACCGCACTTCCATCGCGATGTTCGGCATGTCTTAAACAGGAGATTGGAAAACCGATGGATCGGTCGTGGTGGAGATCATGATCAGCAATTCATGTCATATGGCCTCCACGCTCTCCCGACTTAACCCCATGCGCTTTCTTTCTGTGGGGTTATGTGAAAGATTCAGTGTTTAAACCTCCTCTACCAAGAAACGTGCCAGAACTGCGAGCTCGCATCAACGATGCTTTCGAAGTCATTGATGGGGACATGCTGCGCCGAGTGTGGGAGGAACTTGATTATCGGCTTGATGTCTGCCAAATCACTAAAGGGGCACATATCGAACATTTGTGAATGCCTAAGAAAACTTTTTGAGTTTTGTATGTGTGTGCAAAGCATTGTGAAAATATCTCAAATAATAAAGTTATTGTAGAGCTGTGAAATCGCTTCAATCATTTGTAATAACCCTGTATTTACGACGTCAGTTTCCGCTACAGTGACAGTTGGATACAAATAAAATTTCACACGTCGAAATATTAGCGTTACAAGTCTGTAGAAACAAAATCTTGTAAATATAACAGTGTCCAAAAAATTTTCGTCGGCATTGTGGTACATTCACGCATTTACACACATTTCGTAACTCGTAAAGTACGATTCTTGGTTTCCAACATCCTTTTTCACAAACCAGAGTCCCTAACCACTACTTATTATTCCTTACCTTATTACACATATACATATTCGTCGACACTTCTTCAATATTTCATCATAATAAATACATAGCATAATCAAATTCCTCGTATATCATCAGCTTACTGATCATAAACATACCTCAACAGCATAATACACATCGTCGTCTTGAAAATAACATCTTAACACCTCAGTCAAATCTCAAAAACGTCGTAGCTTTCTGCAATAATGTCAAAACATAAAAAAAATTCTCTGGTCATTTCAATAGTGTCATCTACCTCAAACGTACTTTAAAATCATGCTCCCTTACCAAATACATCATTCAAAGCTCTCATAGTATCACAATGGTTCCGAAAAAATATGAACAGTTCACAAAGTACAGACAAAATACAATTTCATAAGTGTGAAGTTATCCATATGTGTAATTGCGTAAACATGTGTCACTGATGTAGTAAAAAAATGTTTGTTTCTCTGTTAAATAATCAGATAGCTGTGTAATTTATGTGTTAGAGAAATATGGTACCGATGTGTAAAGTTGTATAAGCAAATACCCTATTAGCTAGGGCCCCTTGTGCTTGCCAAGCACATGGTACACAAAGTAGGCATGTACCCCCTGAGGATTAATGTAATTATACCCTCAGGTGTTACAGATTACAGCAATGGAATGAAATGTATCACGGAAAACCTTTTATCATTGTACTTCAAATATCTTTAAAAATAAATTATTTAAGTGCAAAATTAATCACTCAAATACGTGTCCTTTAGCGCTAAATGTGCGTCTTGTTGTAAGATAATCTCTGTGGAAGTGTCGTAGTTATTGTCCTCCGAAAGCTAAGATCTGCAGAAGCGAATGTACTTACCTCATGATAAACAAAAGTGAAATGCCTTGTGTAGAGATATCTTAGTTATTACGCTTATTGCCGTGATGAAGAAAGTACTGTGCTGTAACGTATTGTTGTGCTACGGAAAAGGCAGTCTCATTGTAGCTACACCACAAAAGTTACTACTAAAACATGTTTTACTTTCCAGAATAATACAGAAAAACTGTGCAGATATAAAACAGAAACACCGCAAAAGCAACATTGTAAATTGTCACTCATTAGTAGTGGCGTGATAAAATCGTGTAGCTGTCACATAAACTAACCACTGTGTCATCTGGTATCTCACAGAAAGTACTTTAAATCCAGAATGTATTTTCAAGTAAACCAAAATATTGCATTAAAATCTCATTAGCAGTACCAGTATATGTTCTAAGTATGCAAGCCTTATAGTCGTTCCGTAATCGTGCAACTAACAAGCAAGAATGTACACACACAATAACTCTGTGACGTCTGTTCACTATAACAATGCATTCGTAATTTCTGTTTAAATACGTTCTCTTGGTTCTTGACTGGATATTTAACTTCAAACATTGGTGCATGGTAACAGTTTCTAAGTTTGACAATGCATACTTGAAATGTGAAGTGAAAAGTTTTATGGCAAAGACAAAGTTAAAAATTAGATTATCTTTCAATAAACGGTTCTACATGTGAAATGTGGTGTAAACCTTTACTCTTCCTAGTATGCAGAATTTCAACTTCAACGCAATTATCATGTGGTATACGTCAGACTCTGTAAAGTCCATTGTAAACTAGAAAGAATTTGTGACTCAAGTGTTTCTTCTTATGTGACAATGAATGAGCTTTAATGAGAACTTTCTGACCAATACAATATTTCTTTGCATTTGCTTTACCGTGTAGTTTTCTCCTTTTGTCTGCTGCAGATTTTATATTTTTAAGAGCCAAATCAATTATGTCTTTGTGTCGAAGTTTACGTGTATTCGGGAAAGGTACAAGCTCTCTGATTCTGTTGGGTGGTTCTTCATTCTTCAGTACAAGAGTAGGTGGTAAAGCAGTGGAATCATGAGGCATTTGATTCACCACATTTTGAAATAAGTGTAAATATCTGTCCCAATGCTGATGCTTTCTGTGACAATAAAGTCTGCAAAGCTTATTGATTTCTTTCATAATCCGTTCAGACGGGTTACAATATGGTGAGTACAACGAAATAAACACAGGTTTCATTTTATGATTCCGAAGCATGCGTGACCAAACAGCAGATCTGAATTGCGGTCCGTTATCTGAAATGACTTTACTAACGTGTCCAACTTCACGTAAGAAATTTTTAACAAAGGCGTTGGATACAGACCATCAAGTGGCTTTACGTAACGGTGTGAAAGAAACAAATTTTGAATTATTTTCAACAGCGACTAGAACGTACGAAAATCCGTTAACTGTTCTGATAAGCGGTCCCAAGAGATCAACAGCAGCAAATTCTTTTGATTTAGAACGAATAATAGGAAGCAACGGAGCACGATGTGAGATAGTAGATGGTTTCGCCTTTTGACAAAGTTTACTAATAGACAAGACTCTTCGAATTCTCTTTTCCATATTGTTAAAATAACAAGTCGTTTGAAGAATATGATAACATTTTCGTGGACCAAAATGTGCGTAGCTTAAATGAGTGTACCAAATGAGCTTATTAACAAAATCGTCTGGAATGTGAAGTACCCATAGCTTGTCATCAACAGCGCAGCGTTTGAAGAGTATGTTGTTTCTAACCAGGTAATAATGCCGAATCTGAGTATGTGTCTTTTCATGCCATTTACTTTTGATGTCTTTCGAAATCGGATCTTTATCTTGTTCATGAGCAATGTCCTTTAAAGATGTGGAGATGAAGTTTTCAAAGGCGACTTTCTGAATGTGAAGAATACTGAAATGCCCAACGTTTTAACCTGTCCTGATTTAATTTTGAAGACATAAGAAATTGTAATGCACGATGATCACTGTATACTTTTACGTGCTTACCAGTAAGAAAGAATCGGAATTTGTTAAATGCCCAAACGATAGCTAAAGCTTCTAATTCAGTAACGGAATAATTTTTTTCAGATTTTGCTAGCACTCGGCTGGCTAAAGCAATGGTTTTCTGAACGGTAGTGTCATTTTCTATGGCTTCTTGAAATAAATGGGCCCCAAGACCGACTTTAGAAGAATCCGTACTAAGGCAGAAGTCTTGTGACAGATCTAGATGAGCTAGTATTGGCGCGTTAAGTAGCGATTCATTCAAAGAATTGAATTCCAACCGTGCTTGTTCGTCCCAGTTCCAAATAGTATTTTTTCCAGTGAGAGAACAAAGTTTAGGTGTAACAAGTATTTGCATATTCAGAAAACGACGGTAAAAATTTACGAGACCTAGAAAACTGCGGACTTGTTTTCTTGTGGATGAAACTGGAATGGCTCTGATTGCTTCTAACTTTTCAGGATCCGGCTGAATGCCTTCAGAAGAAATAATATGTCCCAAAAACTTCACCTTTGTCCTACCGAACTCAGGTTTTTCCAAGTTAACTGTAATTCCAGATTCTGCAAAAATATGTAACACGCTGTTGAGGATGCGTTATGTTGTTCCCATGAGGTTTCTGCTATCAGAATATCGTCCACATATAAGGTGATGTGACGTTTTAAGAACTCAGGTAATATGGAATTTAGCCCGCGAATGAATGCTGCTGAAGAAATGTTCAAACCAAAAGGAAGTTTCCGAAACTGATAACAAACGCCGAAACAAAGGAAAGCTGCGTATTTTCTACATTCTGGATGAAGTTCGATCTGATAAAAGCTGGATCTGAGATCAATAGAAGACAACACTTTTACGCCATTAAAATTTTGAAGAAGTTCTTCCATCGTTTGCGGCCTGTCTGTTTCGGGAATGATGATAGTGTTGATTTGTCTCGAATCTAAAACAAGTCTGATCGATCCATATTTCTTCACAACAACATGTAATGGACTGTTGTAGGAGCTTACTGCAGGCTCAATAATGCCTACGTCAAGCATAGATTGTATTTCTGTTCTAACACGGTCCCTATAATGTGCTGGAATTACGTATGGTCTAACACTGGAACACGTGAGGCAATACTGACCTTACGACTTATCTTAGAAGAAAGATTAAGGAAAGGCAAACCTACGTTTCTAGCATTTGTAGATTTAGAGAAAGCTTTTGACAATGTTGACTGGAATACTCTCTTTCAAATTCTAAAGGTGGCAGGGGTAAAATACAGGGAGCGAAAGGCTATTTACAATTTGTACAGAAACCAGATGGCAGTTATAAGAGTCGAGGGACATGAAAGGGAAGCAGTGGTTGGGAAGGGAGTAAGACAGGGTTGTAGCCTCTCCCCGATGTTGTTCAATCTGTATATTGAGCAAGCAGTAAAGGAAACAAAAGAAAAATTCGGAGTAGGTATTAAAATTCATGGAGAAGAAATAAAAACTTTGAGGTTCGCCGATGACATTGTAATTCTGTCAGAGACAGCAAAGGACTTGGAAGAGCAGTTGAATGGAATGGACAGTGTCTTGAAAGGAGGATATAAGATGAACATCAACAAAAGCAAAACAAGGATAATGGAATGTAGTCTAATTAAGTCGGGTGATGCTGAGGGAATTAGATTAGGAAATGAGGCACTTAAAGTAGTAAAGGAGTTTTGCTATTTGGGGAGCAAAATAACTGATGATGGTCGAAGTAGAGAGGATATAAAATGTAGACTGGCAATGGCAAGGAAAGCGTTTCTGAAGAAGAGAAATTTGTTAACATCCAGTATTGATTTAAGTGTCAGGAAGTCATTTCTGAAAGTATTCGTATGGAGTGTAGGCATGTATGGAAGTGAAACATGGACGATAAATAGAATAGACAAGAAGAGAATAGAAGCTTTCGAAATGTGGTGCTACAGAAGAATGCTGAAGATTAGATGGGTAGATCATGTAACTAATGAGGAAGTATTGAATAGGATTGGGGAGAAGAGAAGTTTGTGGCACAACATGACCAGAAGAAGGGATCGGTTGGTAGGGCATGTTCTGAGGCATCAAGGGATCATCAATTTAGTATTGGAGGGCAGCGTGGAGGGTAAAAATCGTAGAGGGAGACCACGAGATGAATACACTAAGCAAATTCAGAAGGATGTAGGTTGCAGTAGGTACTGGGAGATGAAAAAGCTTGAACAGGATAGAGTAGCATGGAGAGCTGCATCAAACCAGTCTCAGGACTGAAGACCACAACAACAACAACAACACAAAATTTAGTATGCTCACGAACACGAAATTGGTATTGAAACCTTTGATTGTTCCTGTTTCGTGAGTGAGAACTGTGGAATGTGCTTGTAAAATCTCAAAAAGGTCCTGCCTATCAATGTCATTACAGTTATCAATTGTTTGAATTTTATTCTGAATTAACTCATCAGTATCAAATACGCCGTCGATATCATCCCTGTCAGTACTTGCAGAGTGATTGTTAGTGTCTAGTTTCGTCGGAAATTCCGAACTGTTGTCTAGCAGAAGGTAAAGTGGTTTGAGAGCCAATCTTCAAATTTCAAACCAACTGACTTACCTTCTATCTCTAAACTTAATTCAGCATCGTGAAAGTTTAAGATTGCTTTGCATTCATTCAAAAAGTCTACTCCCAATATAATTTCCGTCGACAATAATGGAACAATAAGAAAGTTCACAGAGAAGCTGTGGCTTTGACAAAAGAATTCTAAGTTGGTTTGTTGGCGTACATCTACACTTTTTCCAAATATTGCACCATGTAATTTAATCTTACGTAACGGAAGTGTGGGACTATCGTTCAACTTGTTGCATTTGCTAAAGGCTGTTTCACTAATTACTGAAATGGGACTGCCAGAGTCACGTACTGCCGTAAATTTTACGTCATTTACTGTAATGTGAATCATTGGATATGCAATGTTGTTATGTTTTACGTCGTGCTCCTGGAGTAAGATGTCCCTAATGTCTTCCATTTTTACGTAATTACTAGCTACGGCAGTTGCGTCGTCAGTTTCATAAGTATGTTTTGTGGCTGCCAGCGGTATGAGCCATTGGCTATTGTGTCTTTGTTGGCGCGCGTCGTTATTGGGATTTGGAGACCTAACTTCTACAAATTCACCTTGTCGAGAGGGCCCTGCTCTGTTTGAATCCCGCCAGTTCTGATGCAATTCAGCTCTGTCGTTATGATCATATCGTCTGTCTTTATGTCGGTAGATTCCATAGTTTCTTTCTTGTCGGTCACATGGTGGAGAATTTCTCCCCGAAACGTAACTGCGCGCTGGACCGTTGCGTCTAAAGTTATTGTGTCGCCCTTGATAATAATTAGTTTTGTTCCCAAATTGTCTGTTTCCCTGATTGTCTGTGATAGTCACTACAGCCGAGAGGTGATCTTTCCCTGTAATTATTACTACTCTGCCAACGGTTGTCATACGGGTGGTGTCTGTTTTGGTCACGATTTGTGTTGTGAGAATAGCCTTGTCGTGTCCAGTTATTATTTCTTTCATCGCGGAATTGCGACGTATGTGACCTGCAATTGTTGTGCTCCTGTTTTCGCGTTCCGCGATTGTCAGTGTTAATTTCTAATTCTTGTAAGAGTCAATAAAAAGCTTCAATGTCTTCTTTGCAACGTCCTGCCAAAATAATATGTCGTAAATGTTCAGGTAATTTGATTAAGCAAATGCGAATGAGTTCTGAGGGGCTGTATGGGTTTGACAGGTACTGATTCTTGTGCAACATGTCTTCAAAATATTTCACAAGACTGGAAAATTCAGATTGTTCGAAATGTTTCATCTTTATGATGCTATGTTTTACTCGGTCTTGTGTAGCTTGAGACCAACATGCTGAGAGGAAGGCATGGTAAAATTCTCCTTCACTGTGACAATCGTGAATGACCGATCGCATTCTTACAGCTGGTTCATTCTCTAAATAGCCACACATAAATTCTAATATGTGCTATAATGACCATTTGGGAGGAAAACAATGAGAAAATTGATGGAGCCACGCTTGTGGATGAATGTCGTTACCAGAATTCTTAAATGTTTTAAATTTGCGTGTAGTAATGAACAGCTTATAGTCAAAATCATCATGTCGGCGAGTCGCATATCGGTCATTGTTAGGTCGTTTCGGCGGTTCCATTTCAAAATTCGGTGCACCTTGCCAATTTCTTTCATAATTTCCGAAATGCGCTGTGTTATTATTTTGTAGCTGTTCCGTATTTCTGTGTACCTCTTCCCGTATAGGGGCGCGAGTGTCCTCTGAAATACATAATTCTTGTATTACCTGTGTCAGCTGATCTTGTACTTCCCGGATTTCTCTTTGGTGTTGCGTATTAATTTGATTCTGATTTTGTTTGAATTTCCTAATTTGTTCGCACTCTTCAGTGTCATTAAAGACTACCGGTTTTGTGCCGGCCGAAGTGGCCGTACGGTTAAAGGCGCTGCAGTCTGGAACCGCAAGACCGCTACGGTCGCAGGTTCGAATCCTGCCTCGGGCATGGACGTTTGTGATGTCCTTAGGTTAGTTAGGTTTAACTAGTTCTAAGTTCTAGGGGACTAATGACCTCAGCAGTTGAGTCCCATAGTGCTCAGAGCTATTTGAGCCATTTTTTGAACCACCGGTTTTGTGTCATTCAGATTATCATCTACCTTCGTAGCTGATCCGAAAGTTCAACTACTTTCTCTGATAATGAACTAATTTCCTACATGTGTCTTTCTGAACCAATTTTCAGAGTATCTACTGTGTCCTTTAAGTTTTCCCGAGTTTCTACAAGTTGCGTAACCGAATCGGTAGATGCAACTGAGTCAAATTTAGCTTGCAGGGTCTCATGATTTTCATGAACAATAGTTTACAGTTCTTTTATGGCTGCTTCGTGATTCTGTAATGCATTTTCATGACACAAAAAAATTGGTTGGAAATGCTCACAAATTTATGTTTTTACGTCATTACAGACTTTTTGAGTTTTCGATTCGATTTTATGTAACTCAGTAGTTAAATCTTCACGCGTTTGTTCAAGCGTGGTGCGTGGTGCTTGGTGCGTCTAACTATTGCTGTGTTTGTCTCTGGTGTTGTTCCATTGTGTCTAACTTTTGAAGATTTTATCCCATTTGATTCTGATTTAGTTCAAGTGTTGTGTCTAACTTTTGTAGCCATTGTCCCGTTTGTTACATTAACTGTAATCACAATGCACTGGTGTCTGAAAAATGTTCCTCAGTGCTTTTCGGCAGTGAAGTTGCACCGGCAACATTCACATTTTGACAAGCAGAAAATGTTTCTTGACTTATTTGAGAAAACGGTGAGGACGCAAAACCTGAATCTACAGTATCGAGATTGTGTCCTGTCATTTCGGATTCCTGAGGCGAGCTATTACTGACCGATCGATCGATAATGCTTCCCGGTTCACTAATTGTTTCACTGTCTACGCCATTATTTGGCGCCCGCTCCATTTCCCTATGCACAATTACCAAATTACTACTTTGAACATTAGTTAATTCATTACCCGGTGGCGCTAACACACTCCTTTCGTCTTCACTGTCATTTCTCAGTTTACTTTGCAGCCTAGTATTACGTTTTTCACACGCCATTATTGTCACAATAACACAGAAAAACACAATTGGAAGATTAAAATAAGAAAACACATTAACATAGCACTGAAAATAATATCTAGTTAATTGCAAGCGCACCTGCGAAATACTTGGTGCAAATCTACATGCATGCCACAACAACAATGAAAGACTGCCACTACAAAGGAGATTCTCTCTACAATTACGCCCTAGCAATAAACAATAGCTACACTAATTACACAAACTACAAGAAAAAAAAATCAGAAGATTCCAGTGAGGTATCCTCGGCTAAGGATCGACATATGAAACGTCCCCTTAGAAAAATTATACATGACTGTGCTTAAACTGACACACAGTATTTTTAGCGCAACGCAATCTGCCTTTCTAAAATCCCTACAAAAGAATGGCCCTGACTAACATTAACCTATACCTTTCAGAAATCACTTACCTCACAAAAATCTTCGTTACTCGAACTACTGCAATACAGCGAGCGCCACTACTGCCAGCTAAATAAAAGATTCAAAGTACGGAAGGCACTAACTACTGATAGGCATAGTTAGCAAATGAAATATTTTAATAGAGAACAAACAATGTATTTAACTTAATAGTGTTGAAATACTCACGCATGTTGAAACTGCTGGTAAACAATGAAAACACGACTTTGAAGTGTCCGCACATCGTTGATTGGCATGGCGTAGACTAATTCCTTCAAGTGTCCCCATAACCAGAAAGTCTAGGAGATTGAGGTGTGGGGAACGAGAAGGCCAAGGTGCACTCCCCAGCCACCAGTCCAGCGGTCCTGAAATATCTGCGTCAGATACTCGCGCACATTGTGAAGAAAGCGTGTTGGTGCGCCATCAAACATGGACCACATGTAAGGTAGGCACCACATTAATGAGGTCGTTCTGGTTATGCGCCCCAGAGGTAGCAGTATGGCCCTATTAATCTGTCACCAATTACGCCTGCCCATACGCTGACTTAGAATCGGTGCTGATGCCCTCTTCCCTGAATTGCTCGGGTATTTACACCTGCCCATACATGCTGGTTGTGGAAATTGACACCACCATCTCTTGTGAACCCTGCCTCAACTGTAAATTAAATCTCGGATTTGAACTGTGGATCTGTGGCACACTTTTGCAACAGCCATTGGCAGTACCGCCATCTGCGATGATGATCCTGTGGCCTGAGGACTGAACGCATTGCAGATTATAAGGGTACAGCAATTGCTCCTCAGATAAGAGAGTGAGACATGAGTTTCTTCCACCTGATGTAGCACATGCTACTCCATATTAGGCGCACGGACTGTGCAGCGTCTTCCACTGTGAGTCTACCGATGTGCAAAGGTAGCAGTGTCCCTTAGACGCTGGAAAAGTCTGCCGAACAGCTTACCAGGGAGCACTCCACTGCGCTGTGGATATTTTTCAGCGTAGAGGGAACGAGCTTTCAGGCTACGTCCACTTGCTAAACATAGCAGTACATCATATCTGCCATTTCATTTGTCCAGTAGTAATCTTCCATTGCTAACAATTGGTGGATGAGAGAAATTGTAAATGTACTACTCCAGCTGAACCTACAAGCAGCGCGATGGCAGTAAACACGTAAGTGAATCCGCATTTGGAAGAGGGTTAACTGTACTGTACAATAAGGCACACAAACATGACGAAAACTAACATAACCTACAACGCGACTCAGACAAGACAACAGCCTGCAGACCACCTACCGGTGGATAGAGTACTGTGAGCAAGACATAATAATACGCTGCCGACACATTTGAAGGAGCGCCAGTGCAACGACTGTCTTAACATCCGCAACCAAGCGTCGCGCAGCCCTTCCTACAAACAGGTGTGTATCTCGGAAAGTATGCGTTTCCGGACCCGTGTATGTTGAATTTATTTTTTCTTGTTTCTCAATGTATTCGACACTTTTTAACGCTCTGTATACTGAACATGGTTACGTTCTACAGTACTGCTCAGTAAAATTGCTACACCACGAAGATGACGTGCTACAGACGCGAAATTTAACCGACAGGAAGAAGATGCTCTGATATCCAAATGATTAGCTTTTCAGAGCATTCACACAAGTCTGGCGCCGGTGGCGACACCTACAAAGTGCTGACAAGAGGAAAGTTTCCAACCGATTTCTCATACACAAACAGCAGTTGACAGGCGTTGCCTCGTGTAAGGAGGAGAAATGCGTATCATCACGTTTCCGACTTTCAAAAAGGTCGGATTGTAGCCTATCGCAATTGCGGTTTATCGTATCGCGACAGTGCTGCTCGCGTTGTTCGAGATCGAATCACTGTTAGCAGAATATGGAATCAGTGGGTTCAGGAGGGTAATACGGAACGCCGTGCTGGATCCCAAAGGCCTCGTATTACTAGCAGTCGAGATGACAGGCATCTTATCCGCATGGCTGTAACGGATCGTGCAGCCACGTCTCGATCCCTGAGTCAACAGATGGGGACGTTTGCAAGACAACAACCATCTGCACGAACAGTTCGACAACGTTTGCAGCAGCAAGGACTATCAGCTCGGAGACCATGGCTGCGGTTACCCTTGACGCTGCATCACGGAGAGGACCACCTGCGATGGTGTACCCAACGACGAACCTGGGTGCACGAATGGCGAAACCTCATTTTTTCAGATGAATCCAGGTTCTGTTTACAACATCATGATGGTCGCATCCGAGTTTGGCGACATCGCGGTGAATGCACATTGGAAGCTATGGGGCGCCATTGGTTACACGTCTTGGTCACCTCTTGTTCGCATTGACTGCACCTTGAACAGTGGACGCTACATTTCAGATGTGTTACGACCAGTGGCTCTACCCTTCATTCGATCCCTGCGAAACCATACATTTCAGCAGGATAATGCACGACCGCTAGTTGCAGGTCCTGTACGGACCTTTCTGGATACAGAAAATGTTCAACTGCTGCCTTGGCCAGCACATTCTCCAGATCTCTCACCAATTGAAATCGTCTGGTCAATGGTGGCCGAGCAACTGTCTCGTCCGAATACGCCAGTCATTACTCTTGATGATCTGCGGTATCGTGTTGAAGCTGCATCAGCAGCTGTACCTGTACTCGCCATCCACTCTCTGTTTGACTCAATGCCCAGAGTATGAAGACCGTTATTACGGCCAGAGGTGGTTGTTCAGGGTACAGATTTCTCAGGATCTCTGCACCCAAATTGCGTGAAAATGTAATCACATGTCATTTACAGTATAATATGTTTGTCCAATGAATACCCGTTTATCATCTGCATTTCTTCTTGGTATAGCAATTTTAATGGCTAGTAGTGTATATGTATCAAAGGTAGATTCTGATGTGGATTTCTTGATCCACAGGCTCTATTTGTAGACATTTAGGCCTGCAAAACTGTACTGTAGTACCCGGTACACCGCAAACAGGATGGTGTGTTTATGGCAAGTTTCAGTATTGTAGTTGCTCATACAAGGCCTAATTCGTTAAATAACACTAAATGGATGGTACGGCACCATTTATAGCAAAAACAATTAGGGTTTCTGATTATGACCACAGTCTGCTCGAAACCAGTAACAGCTTTTCGAAATGCTCTTGTGGTAGTCCTCGCAAAAAATAGGGGTGAACCCCGCTGTGTAACATGCTGGAGAAAGTAGTCTGCCGCTGTAAGGCGAAGAGCCGTTGTGCTTTCGGAAGTGGGGAGCACGTCCGAAGCCCTCGCGAGCCCACTTTGCGGACGCGACATGGGGCGCCACTTTATAAGCGGGGACCCCGAAACGGATGCGGGCGCGTTGCCGACTTCACGAGCGCGCCGAGCCCAGCCGATCGCTCATCCCTGCGGGACCGTAGCGTCGCGTCGCTCGCGACTCCAGATTTGTCGCGTGAATTATTCAGCAGCGTCGGCGGGACGCCTCCTAGCGCTGCGCCGGTCCGGGAGGCGCTCTCGACGCGACGCAACCACAGGCTCCGAGGTGTCGGCCGAGCGAGCTTCAGAGAAGGGCAGCGCAGCGGCGTCGCGGGCGCAGGCTTCGCTGCGGGCCGCGTCATGAATATCGCATCGCCGCCGCTGTTTATGGCACGTCGGGCCGCGCCGACCCCACCGCAGGTCGCTTCGCCGCTCTGACCTGGCAGCACAGCGTGGAGTCTGAGACTTAACAGGTGTGTCTGGTCAATCCAAGGTGCAATGCTTTACACGTTTCACTGCCACCGAGAACTTGGCACTAACAGAACACTTACACAGTCTGCCTGATATCTACATTTGCATCTACATACGCACTCTGCAGTCCACCCTACGGCGCGTGGTGGTGGGTACGACCTCCTGCTACTACTCATGTTCTTTTCTGTTCTACTCCCAAACAGAGCGAGGGAAAAACGACCATCTATATGCCTTCGAATTTGGAGAATTGATACAAGGCAGACAGAATGGGACGCAACTGATAAGGGATCATTCTTCCCCAGTATACGAGAGCGAATGAATTTGAAGTACATAAATCCAACAAGCGGCATGGTGCACTTCCTCATGGGCCATGGACCGTACCCTGTGCGTGTATTCAGGTTTGTGCCTATGGTGAGAATGGCACACATGAACACAAAGTGCTCGTCTGCGATGCCCTGGTTTACGAAAACACGACATAGGAGAGTTAATACGCTGACAAGATAACTAGAACTGTGTAAACAACATCGCAGACTAATTATCGATAGCACTACAGGCGGCATACAAACAGGAGAGACCGTACAATACAACTTGACAGGCTCCACATCGGACAGATCATCCATACACTGTAAACCATACTGACACAAGCAAAGACTGGGGATCGTATGCTATATCACTCACAAGAAGTGAAGGCGAGATGAACATAGAAACATAGCAACAGTAAGTGAAGGTTCTACAACACTAAATCGAATCAACATGGAAATATAACTCTATGTGCAACTGCCTGCTATACCATTTCATAGCATGTAACATTATCTGAATATGTGACATTTCTTCATCTTTTGCTACATCAAGTGTGGCTGGCTCGAAGTTTTACTGTGCCCTCGCACCAGATGCAGCTTACTATGACATTTTAAATGAACTCTCAATCTCCAATATGACCTTCAGTTCGGAAACACATTGCAACCTAACTAATCAATACATTAAATTAAATATTACCACTGTCAAGACAACATATGTAACAGATGTAACCATACACGAAGAAGGTAAAGGGGGAAGAACTGTCAAAACGTATCTACGCCAAATTGCCGTTTCTTGTTTTTCCATTAAATACACTTTTAATTTCCACCCGCAACCTATTACATATCTTATTTGTTCTGATTATTTAAGTTAGCAACAAGTTTAAACAAAACTGTGTATATGCATTTCCTCTTATACATATATTATTTTTTAATTTATGCTCCTGTAAAATTATCAGTAAAAATCTACTATCAATAAAATTGAATTTGTGTGTTATAACATGTAAAATCACAAAATGTATGACCTGCTATATAATAACCGGCAGAAGGTCTTTACTTGAAAAATAAATAAACATGCATTCAAATGGACCTTAATTTCTCGTATCTTTATCTTCGTGGTCCTTACGTGCAACATAAGTATGTTGTAGAGGATAGAATCGTATTGCAATTAGCTTCAAATACCGATTCTCTAAATTTTCTCAATAGTTTTTCTCGAAAGTAATGTCGCCTTCTCTTCAGGTATTCCCATTTGTAATGAGCATAAACCGTCTCGATCGCAAGAAAACTTTATTTTTGTGATTACAGGTCTCGGTCAGTTGTTGATCATCTTCAGACCGGCTGATTGCTTAGCAGCTGACATTCGGGAAGTCCTCACATCTGCTTTGTTCATCGTCACCGCCTACCATGGTATGATGTCTGTTCTCCACGATAAATGTTTTCACAAGTTATTGATTACCATTTAAGTAGCCGAAGAAACACTTGTGTGTTGTTGGAACTTATCAATAACAAATCCTCTGAATTGCTTCCATGTCTTCCTTTAATCCGACCTGGTACAGATGCCAAATACGCGAGCAGTACTCAGGAACCGGACGCACAAGCATCCTATATGCGGTCTCGTTTACAAAAAAAAAAAAAAAAAAAAAAAAAAAAAATGGCTCTGAGCATTATGGAACTTAACATCTGAGGTCATCACCCCTCTAGAACTTAGAACTACTTAAACCTAAGAAGATCACACACATCCATGCCCGAGGCAGGATTCGAACCTGCGACCGTAGCAGGGTCTCGTTTACAGATCAACGACACTATCCTAGAATTTTCCCAATAAACCAAAGTCGACCATTCGCCTTCCCTACCACAGCTATCGATAGCTAGTGGTATTTCATATCGCTTTGCAGCACTCCGCCCAGATATTTAAGCGACGTGATTGTGTCAAGCAGGACACTACTAACACTGTATCGGAACATCACCGGTTTGTTTTTACCAGTCATCCCCATTAACCTACATTTTTCTGTATTTAGAGCTAGCTGGCATTCATCACACCAGCTAGAAACTTTGCTATGCCATCTTGTTCAAAAATGGTTCAAATGGCTCTGAGCACTATGGGACTTAACATCTACGGTCATCAGTCACCTAGAACTTAGAACTACTTAAACTTAACTAACCTACGGACATCGCCCACATCCATGCCCGAGGCAGGATTCGAACCAGAGAACGTAGCAGTCCCGCGGTTCCGGACTGAAGCGCCTAGAACCGCACGGCCACCATGGCCGGCCATTAGGAAGAGGTTGGCTGAATGTCGCACATATTCGTCACCGAAATTACAGTTAAAACTTCAGTCAACAAATATAAAATTTACGAAGATAAAATCGTCGAAAATAAGCCATCCGGTTTCTTATTCTTCAGTTCTTGGAGCAAAATCTTCAAGCTAACTTTTTTTTGTCACCACTGTTCGCACTCCTGACTTTGACTTTTACGTATGTGTCTGCTTGCATCTTAACCAGAGCCTCGGCAAGACGGTTGACAGGAGGATGGGCAGAATAAAACGAACGGCTCAGTTTGGAATGGAAAGCATCACAAATGTTGGTGGTTCGGCTGCAGGTGGGCGACTGTTCGGCTCAGATAGGTGGCCGAAACCAGGCGTCTGGGTATATATACATGTCGAAACATAGTTGGTAAATTTTACTATTGCTGGATTCTGTATCAACACGTCTTCCCACAACCAGTCACCAGGGATAACTGCCATGAAATCATCAGTGAAGCACTCCATCACCTCATCAGGACTCAAGAAAGGCAGTCCGAAGAACCTTTCCCAGCAATAAGATTCTGTCGTGTTGGTAGCTCCTACATCCTCCCCCACCAAGACTGAGCAAGGTGAAACTGAAAGCCCCTGATAAGTGAATCTGGCCAAACGCTGTTCGCTACTTCAAGAATGGCAATTTCAAAATCGATGAAAACATATTTCGGTTGGATGTTGCAGTCATGAGAATTTTGCTCAACATGCTGTAACGCTGTCGTGTATGAACAGTAGGTTTATTAGCCAGATGGTCGAATACAAGTGACACTTAGACACTGATTGCCACACGATAAATGAAATAATTCTGTTAAATGCCGCCGGAGCTCTCGAACGTACCATCCACATATATTTGTGACACCTCACTCAGTACCTTCAAATTAGTAGGTGTTGAAAATATGATGACGTTGTTGACATCGTCGTTTGTCATCAAAAATTGTTCCTCACCACTCGACTACAAGGTGAGGAGATTAATATTATCGTGCGTTTCATCTTTGCTACGGGGAACTTTTGGGTGCACCGCAAATCGTACACGATTTATGTTGTACTAAATTTCAGCTTTCGTCATCTTATGTGAGAGTTTCGATATCACCATTCTTCACCAGCTGTTGACGTATCAACTTACACGGCCTTCACAAAATACCTTTGAATGTTTTCCTTTTCAATAACTTGCTCAACTTTTGTGTGTTCAACTCTTGGTTTGTTGACTTTACATGATACTGCTTGACGTGGTGGCTATAACTTCAGAAGCTTCGATAACTTCAAGTAGGCACTACAAGCTTTCTTACTCCCACCATTATAAATTATTGTAGCTCATCTAGATATTGCCGGCCGCGGTGGTCTAGCGGTTCTAGGCGCTCAGTCCGGAACCGCGCGACTGCTACGGTCGCAGGTTCGAATCCTGCCTCGGGCATGGATGTGTGTGATGTCCTTAGGTTAGTTAGGTTTAAGTAGTTCTAAGTTCTAGGGGACTGATGACCACGGATGTTAAGTCCCATAGTGCTCAGAGCCATTTTGAACCATTTTTTTTTCTAGATATTATTATTTAGATGTGGGTTTCAATGTTAATGTTAGTGTTTGTATTTTCACTTACCTGCTGTGATCACGATAACAGTGATCCCGATAAAATGTCTCTTAGAGCGCGATCGACGGCCCTTATACAATTCTTTTGTGGTGGCGCTTCCCGCAGAGGCGTGGTACTTAACGCGTCCAACGATTAGCGACTTAAGTCACTGTGTTTTCCTCTAGCGGCCGCTGCTGAATTCGTCATTGCCTACTTTTATGGCTGAATCGATTGCCTCCTTTTTGATATCGATGAGCAATGATACCACTTATGGGACATTATGAAGCGAGACTATGAAACACCTACATGAGTAGTGAATAAGTAAAAGTGAATAAAACTGACAGAATGACAAAAACAACGTGTTTCTCAAAAGTGAGTAGAAAACTGCACGCAGTTCACAAGTTGCGACAGCGAGAGTCGCGGCGCGATTATACGATTAGTCGGTAAGCCGGTAAGCGGGCTCGGTTTGCAGTTCAAATGGCAACATAATGAGGTGGAACCTGGTGTACACAGTTCACGTGCAATGCGAGTGGCTAACCCGCCCGCATATATATTGTCAGTAGAGATGCTGTTAACATAAGAATGGGTCCATCAGTAGAAATTGGTGTTTTCGGATGATGCCTACTTGTTTGATATTACCTGAGTAAAGAATCCAAATGGAATATTTCAATGCCTCTCAAGCTCCCCAATACGACTTTTGGTGATGATTGTATCGTATGGATCAGGGGACCTAGAAACGACGAAGATGCTCCATCACCGCCGTAGACCTCAGTGGTTCACAACCCCCCAACAGGCTACAGCAGTCCACTCACCCCACCGCCACCCCACACCGAACCCAGAGTTATTTTGCAGTTCAGCCCCCTGTGGACCCCATCCCCCTCGCCGCGCCCCTCCCTCCACAGGAACGTCTCACACCAGACGAGTGTAACCCCACTGTTTGGGTGGTACAGTAACTATGGTGTACGCGTACATGGAGAAAGTGTTTGCGCAGCAGTCACCGACTTGGTGTAACTGAGACGGAATAAGGGGAACCAGTCCGTATTCGCCGAGGTAGATGGAAAACCTCTTAAAAACCATCCTCAGACTGGCCGTTACACGGAACCCCGACACTAATCCGCCGGACGGATTCGTGCCGGGGACCGACACCCCTCCCCGCCCGGAAAACAGTGCATTAGACCGCACGGCTAACCGGGTTTAGTGATGATTGTTGAATGGAAACGAGAGAAGAGAGTACACCTCGTGTACTGATGGATAGGGACCATCGAGAGGGCAGAATAACTCGTGACTTCCGAAATGCTAACAGCAGTCCAGCTAGTGCTACTGCTGTGTGTAGGGAGTTAGAAATAATGCGGTACAAAGGTGGTGCAGCAATGCATAAGCCACGCAAATCTATAGTGGATACCAAGCGACGATGAAGGTGATGTAAATAGAGATTCCACTGGACAGTGGATAACTGGAAACATCTGATATGTATTGAATCAAGCTATCCCCTGTGCAAAACTGATGGAAGGGTGTGGGTTTGGCGAATAGCTGAACAACGTTGCCTGCCGTCTGTGTAGCACCAGCAGTGCAGTAAGCAGGAGGTGGCGTTACGGTATGGAGTGTTATCTGTGGTTAGTGTGTGGTCCCCTTATTGAACCTAAATGATGGAAATACGGAAGGATACGAACACAATAAACAGTGTTGTTCATTGCTTGTACCACAGGAATAGTCCGGAGACTTTAATTGTTTCTATCAGCATGAAATTTCAGCCTGTCATGATTTAGCATCTGTGAAGCAATGTTTTGCGGACAATAAAACTGCTGACATGGACTGACCTGTCGACACTCCCAACGAATAAAACATACACCCTACGTCCTCAGGTTTTTGCTGGATGTGTTCCAGTGTTTGTCTTTCTCTACTGTCTTACCCTATACAGGTCTGTCAAGTATCATTTAGGTTCTTCCGTGATGTCCTGTCATCCTGTCCCTGCTTGTCAGAGTTTTCCATATGATCCTTTCTCCGCCGATTATGCGGAGAAGCTCATCATTGCTTATCAATCCATTTAATTTCCAACATACTTCTGTAACACTACGTCTTAAGCGCTTCGATTCTTTTGTGTTCAGGTTTTCTCCTAGTCCATGATCCACCATCATACAACGCTACACTCCAAACGGGTTTTCTACAATACCTGCATGAAATTAAGAATGATGTTTGATGCAGTAGAATTCTCTTGACCAGTAATGCCTTCTTTGCGTGTTGTAGTTTGCTTTTTATGTCCTTGCCTGGTCTGTCATGGGTAATTTTGCTTCCAAGGTAGCAGAATTCCTTACATTCGTCTACTTCTTGAATTAATTTTGATGTGAAGTTTCTCTTTATTCTCATCTTTGATGCTTCTCATTACGTTTGTCTTTGTTCGGTTTACACTCAGCCATAATCTGTACTTACTAGACTGTTGAATCCAATCAACAGCTCCTGGAATGCTTCTACACTTTCGCTGAGGATAGCAATTTTATCAGCAAATCTTATAATTGATGTCGCATAATATTAAATTTTAATCCCACGCTTGAATCTTTCTTTTACTTCCGGCATTGCTTCTTCGATTTACAGACTGAACAGTAGGAGCGAAGGACTGAATACTCGTCTTACGCCGTTTTTAGCGCGAAAACTTTGATGTTGCATTTGATGTTGCATTAACAATCGTATTGTTCCCTGTTAGTTCTTACACAATTTGTATATTACCTGTCTTTCCCAGTAACTATCTCCCACTTTACTCAGAATTTCGAACTCTTGCACCAGTTTACATTGTCGAACGATTACGTACAGATGAACTGTCGAAAGCAGTACCCAACCCCTATGCCAATCTTTTCTGTAGCATCAGCTATACTCGTAATCTGACTGCACATAATCCAAGTCGTCAGTTTTATAGCTGTAGCGATTCTGAGACACAGACAGTAAATGGTGAATGCTACCAGCACTATGTATAAGTTCTGTCATCCATCAAAAATGTCCCTTAATAGTACTGGTATATGAGAATGTGTGGTATGAATCCACTACCATTATTACTATTGCTGTAATTTCTACCACCAAAAATACTTCACCTTGCACTGGATAGGCATGTACACATAGAACAGCTCGTAGTGGGAGTGGCACTCCATGGTATCCTGTCACTATAAAGAAACTTCTAAATAAACGGAGACTACTGTATAATATGTATAAAACAAAGCATAGGACCAGCTATGATGAGTCAAATGTTACATCTCAAGCCGTTTTGGTATGAAATGTGTAGCCTGCATAGAACTGAAACACGTAAGCAGTCATCTCCTGAACAAACACTGTCTGCAGTTCAACGCATGATGCGCAAGACGTCATCACCTACACTGGGTTAGCTCAGCCGAAGACTCCACTAACTGACTCATACAACGTTACATTACAACAAAAAATGTAAAAAATGCTTTTTTTTTACAGCACAATTGTGAGTAATTCGTCCCCCTAGCATATCAACAACAACTTACGGTGTTTGAATTGTTAACTCTCCGCTCCCGCCCCTCCCTCTCTCTCTCTCTTACTCTCTCTCTCTCTCTCTCTCTCTCTCTCTCTCTCTGATACAGTGGTAGACGAACTTAAAAGTTTCGTCTCATGTAAGATGTTCTATGTCGTGGTACCTACTGCAACCTAAGCTGTGAATCTGCTCCTAATACCTTATTGAATTCGTGATGAGATCTATTGAATGAATCTATTGCAGTGGCACCACAGTTTAGGGAAAGTAAGTTTTCTGCGATATTTGGAGCTCGAGTTACAGCCAGGTGCAAGCCGGATTGCAGTAAGTTACGCATACCAGCAGTTGCGAAGGCAAATAGAGGCCACAGGGGCGTAGAACTGCCAGAGAGGGCGCACACAGCAGTTTCCATGGCGAAAGTCACAGGCAGAAGTGGGCCACTGCCCAACCTAAGTGTTATGCATACATGACGCGAAGTTTCACACTTGGCGAAACAGAGGCGCACAGCCGAGTATAAATAGGTGCCGTTTTCTAACTAGATTCATTCAAGTGTGGCAGCTCTCCTTGACGGCGGGGCGTATCACACCAACGGGCTACACGCAGCAACAGATGAGGCGACAGCGTCCCAGTGCACAGCGGGTCGTTGGTTATACCCTCTGAAGCTGATGCGGGGTCCGCAGACGGACAGCAACGGGCCACTCTTCGGCTTGCCACTGTGGGCAGTCGTCTCGGTTCCCGACACACGCCGGTGGCTTCCCGACGCGAGGGCCACAGATTTGGACGCTGATTGTGGGTGCTTGTTCGCGCTGCGATCTCAGCCACGCTGGTTAGGGGAAGTACGCAGCTGGCAGCCCGCATCTCACACCAAGCAGTGCGAAGTCGGCTGCTGGCGCAGCCATCCCGACATCATCGGAACTCAGCGGGCCCTCCAAGGCCGGAACGACACAGCATTGCGTTGCACAGGCTGCTTGGGTGCGTTCTCAGCACTGCGGGGCCCTGTGACGCAGACCGAGGTGAACGGAACACTGTAGTGGAAGCAAATAAATCATTTGGAAAGTTCTTTCCGAGTTTTAATATGGCACCTCCTGCCCCATCCACTACATTTGTGTCAGAATAGCTGACGTCCAGTACGACGTTCGAGCCCGCCGCCTGCAGTACAGTAACAAGATGTGGTGAGTGCTGTCAAAACTGTTCTTTGGAGTCTTGGGCGTTTTCTTTCCTCTTTTGTTTTTCGGATATGGCTCCTGGCAAGCCACATTTTAGGTGTTTTGCGTGGTCGTGGTATTTTCTATTGTCAGAGTAAATTTTAGGGTATTTGAGGCAGTAAGATCGTTTTGTTTCAGGACTAACTTGGAATGAAAGCAACAAAATGGTAGAGTCAAGGAGGCAAGGTGTGTCGGAACCAGGGGTGGTGCGAATTTTGTTGGAAAAAGTACCACAATTGACACCAGACAATACGTAGTTGAGAAATAAATTAACATTTAGAAATGACGCGGGAAACTGCATCTGATCAGTCGTTGTCATCTAGGGTGCCTAGGGTGCAGGAGATTGATCCGGCTGCCGCGAGTCTGATTATTCCGTTTTCTGGCAAGGCATCTGTGGATGTACGTTTGTTGGTGGAGGACTTGGAGACTTCAGCGGTGGTGAATGGTTGGCCTGATGAGAAGTTGTTACATGTAGCCAAGATTAGATTAACATGTAAAGCAAAAACATATTGTAAGTAGGCTGTTTACGTTTTTTTATGGGTAACGCCACGTAGCGCTCTGTATGAAAATCACTGGCTGTTCTGTGTGCAGTCTGTGGCTGGTTTGCATTGTTGTTTGCTATTGTAGTGTTGGGCAGCTGGATGTGAACAGCGCGTAGCGTTACGCAGTTGGAGGTGAGCCGCCAGTAGTGGTGGATGTGGGGAGTGAGATGGCGGAGTTTTGAGAGCGGATGATCTGGACGTGTGTCCATCAGAGACAGTAAATTTGTAAGACTGGATGTCATTAACTGATATATATATATATATATATATATATATATATATATATATATATATATATAATGGCTTTTGAACACTATTAAGGTAAATACATTGTTTGTTCTCTATCAAAATCTTTCATTTGCTAACTATGCCTCTCAGTAGTTAGTGCCTTCAGTAGTTAGAATCTTTTATTTAGCTGGCAGTATTGGAGCTCGCTGTATTGCAGTAGTTCAAGTAATGAAGATATTTGTGAGGTAAGTGATTCATGAAAGTTATAGGTTATTGTAGTTAGGGCCATTCTTTTGTAGAGATTATTGGAAGTGAGATTGCGTTGCGCTAAAAATATTGTGTGTCAGTTTAGTGTTGATCAGAATAAGGAAAGAGCGAAATGTCTGAGTACGTTCAGTTCTGCTCAGCTGTTTCAAAATTAAATAACGTAGAGATTTACCAGCACTGTCATTCATAATTTTTCTAACGGGATGTTTCATACGTTGACCCTCAGCCGAGGATACCTCACTGGAATCTTCTGATTTTCTCTTGTAGTTTGTGTAATTAGTGTAGCAATTGTTTATTTTTAGCGCGTAATTATGGAGAGAATTTACTTTGTAGTTGTAGTTTTTCATTGTTGTACAGTAAAACAGTTGTGGCATGCATATAGATTTGCACCAAGTATTTCGCAGCTGCGCTTCTAATTAACGAGATATTATTTTCAATGCTATGTTCATGTGTTTTCTTATTTTGCTCTTCAAATTGTGCTTTTCTGTGTTATCGTGTGAAATATTGTGACAATAACGGTGTGTGAAAAACGTAATACTCGGCTCCAAAGTAAACTGAGAAATGAGAAATGACAGTGAAGACGAAAGCAGTGTGTTAGCGCCACCGTGTAATGAATTAACTAATGTTCTAAGTAGTAATTTGGTAACTGTGCATAGGGAAATGGAGCGGGCTGCAAATAATGGTGGAGACAGTGAAACAATTAGTGAACAGGGAAGCATTATCGATCGATCGGTCGGCAACAGCTCGCCTCAGGAATCCGAAATGACAGGACACAATCTCGCAAATACTGTAGATTCAGGTTTTGGGTCCTCAACATTTTCTCAAATAAGTCAAGGCACAATTCCTGCTTGTCACAATGTGAATGTTGCCGGTGCAAATCCACTGCCGAAAAGCACTGAGGAACATGTTTCAGACACCAGTGCATTGATATTACAGTTAATACAACAAATGGGACAAAAGCTTCAAAAGTTAGACACAATGGAACAAAATCTTCAAAAGTTAGACACAATGGAACAAAATCTTCAAAAGTTAGACACCACGCTTGAACAAACACGTGAAGGTTTAACTGCTGAGTTACTTAAAATCCAATCGAAATGTCAAAAAGGCTGTAACGACGTAAAAAAATATATTTGTGAGCATTTTCAACTTCTTTTTTTGGGGCATGAAAATGCATTACAGAATCACGAAGCAGCCATAAAAGAACTGCAAACTATTGTTCATGTAAATCACAAGAGGTTGCGGGCTAAAATTGACTCAGTTGCATCTACCGATTTGGTTACGCAACTTTCAAAAACTCAGGAAAACTTAAAGGACACAGTAGATACTCAGAAAATTGGTTCAGAAAGACACACGGAGGAAATTAGTTCATTGTCAGAGACAGTAGTCGAACTTTCGGATCAGCTAAATAAAAGATTCTAACTACTGAAGGCACTAACTACTGATAGGCATAATCAGCAAATGAAAGATTTTGATAGAGAACAGACAATGTATTTACCTTAATAGTGTTCAAAAGCCATAATATACATATATATCAGTTCATGACATCCAGTCTTACAAATTTACTGTCTCTGATGGACACACGTCCAGATCATCCACTCTCAAAACTCCGCCATCTCACTCCCCACATCCACCACTACTGTCGGCTCACCTCCAACTGCGTAACGCTACGCGCTGTTCACATCCAGCTGCCCAATACTACCATAGCAAACAACAATGCAAACCAGCCACAGACTGCACACAGCACAGCCAGTGATTTTCATACAGAGCGCTACGTGGCGTTAAATTTTTCCAAGGGATGTTTCAATATGTAAGATGTTCTGAGGCTTTAAGGAAGGTAGGACAGTTTAAGCAGTTAAAGGAAGGGCTTTACAAAGGTACAAAAAACAGAATAGCGACCAGTACTTTAGGGAGAGGTTAAGTACAATGACAAAGAGATAGGGGGAGGCGGTGGAGAAATTTGCGGAGAGGATAAGGGAAATTAATGAGTATAATTACGAGTTGGGTCAAAGAGATGAAACGAATAGTGTTCTGTTGCAGGTGGCCAAGCGAAGGGCACCTGATGTACTTTTGAGAGGGTTACTGGCGCATATGTCGCGGAAAGTGCGTGAAGGGACTCTGAAAGATTTGTATTCGGCCATTTAGCTGGCAATTAAATGTGAGGAAATAGACGTGGCAACAGGGATACGCGAAAGGCAAACAGTATTTGCAGCGGATATAAAATGTTATAAGTGTGGTCGTATGGGACATGTGCAGACTAAATGTACCCAGTCACCGAGGAATAGAGGAAGGGGTGGAAATCAGCAGCATGGAGGATGGAGAAGTGGAGATGGGAGAGGTGGACAAGCGTTAAACGGCAGAGGGCGCCCAAGAGCCACCTCAGGGAGCTCCTGTTTAATTTCAGTGCTACGAATACGTATGCAGAGGTGGAATGTTCAGTGGTAGGATCGGTAGGAACTAAAAAGTTTAAGATTTTGTTGGACACAGGGGCGCAAGTGTCAGTGGCTACTAAAAATTTAATCGGACGAAGGAAGTTAGACCCACCACGTTAATGGTTGCGTAGAGTGGGGGCTAAGGAGGTCAAGCCGTTGGGGTCGGTGAAAGTTGACTTTCAAATAGAGAAAGTCCGATTTAGTGCATGCATGGGTAAGCGTGGCCGATGACATGATCCTAGGAGTAGATTTCTTGCACCAATGTCATGCCAAAATTGACCTTGGACAACGAACTGTGGAACTTGATGGAATGTTATTTCCGCTAGGGGAAACTGTTGTCAATGTAGAGCTGTCGCGAGGGGCGTTCAACGTAATGAACGAACCAAATGAACCGCGTACATTAGCATTAAGGCTTAATTCGCATGAGTGTGATTCTATTGGCAAGGAGAAGTCGCTTTGGGTAAGTGTGGAATCGAATGTACCTGTGGGTACAGTATGTGTTATTGAACCATTGCAGCATAATGAAGATTTAGGTCCATTACGTTGTTTTGTGAAACGTAAAGTTGTACCCGACAGGAGGGGAACGACGGGCGAGTAGTTCCCGTGAACGTGGATAATTTTACTGCTGTAGACACGAATTAGAGGAAAGAAGTTATAGTAGCAAATATGGATGTACCAGATGACGCAGACTGTTGTTCGGCGAAGCAATCAACCATTAGCTGCCGATAGAACTGCATTGCGTGACAAAATTAAGCATTTGAAAGTAGGAGCAAGAGAGCATATGGAAGAATTATTGTGGGAATATAAGGATTTATTTTTTCCACAAGAGCCATTACCAGCAACTCCATTAGGTCAACATAGGATACCAACATGGAATGAAGCACCTGTCGGGGTAAATCATACAGAATACCGAGGTATTTGCAGCCGATTGTGGAGGATTTCGTTGATCAGAAGGTTGCGGACATACTTATGGGGCATAGTAATAGTTGCTGGGGAGCGGCCATTGTCGTTGTTCCTAAAATATTTACAGATGTGACTAAGAAATACAGGTCCTGTTGTGACTACCGATACCTCAATAATAAGACAGTAACAGGCGAATACCCCATTCCAAACATATTGTAGACTTTGGACCACTTCGGACAGTGCCAGAACTTTTCTACGATTGATTTGATAAGTGGTTACCATCAGCTAGAGGTGGCTCCAGAGGATCGCCCAAAAACTGCTTTCTTTACACCTGGAGGCCATTACCAGTACATTAGAAAGCCATTTAGTTTGAAAAACGCTCCGGCAACGTTGCAGAGGTTGCTAGACAGTGTCTTGAGGGGTTTGAAACCACGGCAGCGTCTTGTCTATTTGGATGACATTATAGTGCTTTCAGGTAGTATGGAGCAAAATAGACAGCGGTTTAGGGAAGTCTTTATGAGGTTAAGAGCAGCTCGTTTGACGTTCAGCCTGGAGAAGTGTCATTTCACATTAGAAGAGGTAAAAATATTTGGGTCATATTATCAGTAAGGGCGGAGATCGAACAGATCCGAGGTTGGTACAGGCTGTAAGGAATTTTCGGGAACCGAAAACAGTTAAGGAAGTGCTGTCATTCATCGGAATTTGCGATTTCTATCGAAACTTCGTGAAGTGTTTTGCAGATTTAGCACAGCCGTTGAAGCGATTGTTAGGGAAAGATGTGAAATTTGAGTGGACAGAAGAGTGTCAGAAAGCGTTTGACAAACTGAAATAAGTTTTAACATCAAGTCTGGTTCTTGTATTTCCAGATTTTGAACAAGAGTTTATACTAGAATGCTTTGCATCGAGTTAAGCATTAGGGTGTGTTATTAGTCAGGAAATTGATGGGAAAGAGGATCCTGTAGCCTATGTGTCTAATCTGCTGAATGCAACAGAGAGGAATTACTCAACAACAGAGAGGGTGATGCTTAGCGTAATCTATAGAATCACATATTTTAAGTGTTATTTATATGGGAGAAGATTTCGGGTAGTGACAGATCATGCTGCGTGTAAGTGGTTGTTGGGGTTGAAGGATCCGTCCACTAGACTCGCTAGATAGGCTGTGAAACTTCGTGAATTCGACTACGAGGTGGTGCACAAGCCTGGGAAGAAGCACGGAAATACGGATGCACTAAGTAGGAAGGTGGCAAAAGTAGAAGTCATAGATTATTACCTAGCAGTATGGCCAAAATTACAGGACACGGACAACGATTGTAAATTGTATCGGACACAGCCACAGTTTAATTTGTACGACCGTCTTCTGTGCAGGGAAACTATGTTAGGGCCAAGGGTAGTAGTGCCAGCGAAGTTGAGGGATGAGGTTTTAATGGAAGCACATGATCACGTGGTATCTGGTCATGGAGCGTGTAAAGCAACGAATAGGAGAGTGACGGAGGTGTATTGGTGGAGAGGTAGGAAAGGAGATGTGGATCAGTATGTCGAGAATTGTATCATGCGCGCAAAGAGCACATTTGAGTCGGAAACAGATACAGCTACAACGATTACTGGAAGCAACATGCCCATTCTGTTAGCTCAGGATTGATGTCTTAAGACATTTTTGGTGGACACCATCGGGGAACAGATTCGTTCTCACAATAATAGGCCATTTTTCAAGATATGTGTAGATGGTGGCTATGCCAAATCAACAGGCATCAATGTTTCCGCAAGCGTTAGTGAATAACTGAATTTTGAAGTTTGGTGTACCGGAGACAATAATTACTGACCAAGGGTCAAACTTCACGTCGTATTTAATGAAGGAACTGTATAAATTGTTGAACATGAAGAAGTTGAGGACAAGCGCGTTGCATCCACAGGCCAACGGAAGGACAGAACGGGTACACAGAACAATCGGAAAGATACTGAGGATTTATGTGGATTCCTATCACCATCTGTGGGACGAGTATTTGAGAAATATTATATGCGAATACAGTGCAAAAGTCCATACAAAGACCGGTATGTCTCCATATGAGGTAGTGTACGGGCGAAAAATGCCGTCACCGTTTGATTTAGTGAAACTACAGAAAGGAAGGACCGGTGAATCTGCACGTCAGTTCGCTAGAACAATTCAGGAGGTCTGGAAACGGGTACAAAATGCGAATACGAAGGCTTTGGAAAGGCAGGAATACGCAGTAAAGCGGAAAGGAAGTTTAGCGCAGTATTGAGTTGATCACTGGGCAATGCTGTCCAGCGCCGGCCGCGGTGGTCTAGTGGTTCTAGGCGCGCAGTCCGGAACCGTGGGACTGCTACGGTCGCAGGTTCGAATTCTGACTCGGGCATGGATGTGTGTGATGTCCTTAGGTTAGTTAGGTTTAAGTAGTTCTAAGTTCTAGGGGACTGATGACCACAGAAGTTAAGTCCCATAGTGCTCAGAGCCATTTGAATTTGAATGCTGTCCAGCCCTATACGCAAAAAGGTAAAACGAAGAAGTTCCTCACGAGGGATCAAGGGGCATACCAAGTTATTGAAACCACTTCTCCCGTTAATTTTAAGCTTCAGCGGCCAACTAGAACGACGATAGTACGCATTGGACGGTTACGGCCATTTAATGGTTGCCCGGATGTGATTCCAGGAGTGTCACAGGAAGGAAAGAGAAAGAAAGAGAGAGTGAAGAGAGGTGCTAAGCGCAGAGAAAACCAGAAAGATAGAGTATAGCATGAAGTACCGTATGCTTTGCGATCCAGAAAGTAGTAGAGTGTTTGAAGATTTTTTTTTTGTTTTCGTATCATGTATCATTGGGTTTGCGTAGGGTAATTAGGCATTGTATTTTCGCGTATGTGTATTCGAGTATTGTGAGCCTGCTGCGGCAGCAGTCCTTTTGAAGAGGGAGGAAGGGTGATGGTGATCCCTGTCCTCAGGTCAGTGGAAAGGGAAGTGTAGCCCCATGACGTATGTGGAGTGTTGCTGGAGGAGAAATCGAACGAAGTTCTGGAGAAATAAATGCGTCAGAGTAAATTTTGCGGCAAAGCCATAATAAATATGTGTTGAACCCTGTCAGAGTCGTACGATTTCTTGTTTAAATTTTTAGTTATCGACAGTGCTGGGTCTGGTAAGTCGTGTTTATTGCACCAGCCCATATAATGTAAATGTAAGGATGAAAGTAGTCAAACAATCGGTGTTGAGTTTGGATCAAAAATAGTGAATGTTGGAGGAAAATCTGTGAAGCTACAAATATGGGACATGTGCACAGTGCGGTTACTTTTAGCCAGGGAAAAAGGATTAGTCCTGTCAAGGGACATCGTGGAGCAAAAATTGAGCCTGCAACGGCTCAGGATGAATTGGATATTCTCCACCTACGAGAATTTGGTAGTAGTGGCAAGTTGTTTAGAGCGGGGAGTATTTGCAGAAGCGAAACGGATAGAGCTCGAGGGGAGCGGAATTTTAATCAGTGGAACTAAGTATAACATAATAGGACCAACCTCCAATCTGCCAGCGTCAATTTCAGGAGTCACGCAATTGAATGTTACGCAGCCACAGCTATATTGGCCAGAAGCTACCTTAGAGTTTTTTTCCAGGGCAGAATCTGACCTTGTTAAATTAAACTCTGGAGCCAGGTCGGTTGAGATCGGTAAACCAGTTCATTTCAGAGCAAGAGGGGCGCATATCAGCCAAACAGCTTGTTCAACATGTCGCTCAGTATAGGGAAAGACAACGGCAAATAAAGATCATTTTGAGCACCTCTGTGCCAAGTGTCATCGCAGCCTGTGTTGTTTTCTTTCTGATCAGGCGGAGAGCCAGTTCCCATAGGGATCCATGGGTAGTCCACGTCCCGGTAGATTGGATACGGGGGGATAGGAAAGGGGCTGAACGATCGTTCAGTGGAGTGGTCATCCATTAAGGATATTTGTATGTTTTTCCCCTCATGTCATGTGCTTAGGAGCAATAGACCACGTATAAGTTTTCTAATAGTAAGAAAGTATGACATAAGTGCCAATCCAAACAAGTTTAAGAGTTAATTAAAGGACGACCTGAGGACCGGGTCTATCCAAAGAGTGGAATAGTATAGCGGCACCACAATTTAGGATAGGGAAAGCTAGTTTTGTACGATATTTAGAGCACGAGTTACAGTCAGGTGCGGGTCGGATTGCAGTAAGTTACACATACCAGCAGTTGCGAAGGCAAATAGAGGCCACAGGGGCCTGCTTTTGCCAAAGAGGGCGCACACAGCAGTTTCCATGTCGCAAGTCACAGACAGAAGAGGGCCACTGGCCAATCTAAGTGTTATGCATACGTGACGCGAAGCGGCATGCTTGGCAAAACAGAGGCGCACAGTCAAGTATAAATAGGTGCCGTTTCCTAACTAGATTCATTCAAGTGTGGCAGCTCTCCTGGACGGCGGGGCATATCACATCAACGGGCTACACGCAGCAACAGATGGGGCGACAGCGTCCCAGTCCACAGCGGGTCGTTGGTTCGCCCTTCTTTAGGCTGACGCGTGGTCCGCAGACAGCCAGCGGCGGGCCACTCTTCGGGTCGCTACTGTGGGCAGTCGTCTCGGCTCCGGACACACGCCGGTGACTTCCCGAGGCGAGGGCCACAGATTTGGACGCTGGATTGTGGGTGCATGTTCGCTCTGCGATCTCAGCCACGCTGGTGAGGAGAAGGACGCAGCTGGCAGCCCGCATCTCACACCAAGCAGTGCGAAGTCGGCTGCTGGCGCAGCCATCCCGACATCATCGGAACTCAGCGGACCCTCCAAGGCCGTAACGACACAGCTTTGCGTTGCATAGGCTGCTGGGGTGCTTTCTCAGCACTGCGGGTCCCTGTGGCGCAGACCGAGGTGAACGGAACACTGTAGTAGAAACAAATAAATCATTTGGAAAGTTCTTGCCGAGTTTCAATATCGCACCTCCTGGCCCCATCTACTGCACTATTGAATGAACGTACACTACTACTACTACTACTACTACTACCATCATTGCGACTACTATTATTACAATCACTAGCACTCTATCAATTGAGAAAAATGGCCACAGAACTATATGAAATATTATAGCACATTTTCCTGTGCATACTCCCTTATAATTCATCATAAATTATTTATAAATCCCTTTACAAATTGCAATATCTATAACTGTCATTTATGTATACTGAGATGTGGGTCATTTGCAGCCCAGTATATCGAAATGTGTTCTATCGTCAGGTGGGCAGTGTGTCTGTGGTAGGAGGGTTGAATTGTGCTGCTTTGGTTTACGGGCGTATGCAGTTCACCGATGTGGGATTTTGATATATACGATCACGGCACTTCCAACTCCCGCTACCTTAACTGTATGCTATTGGCTGCAGGGTGGTACAACTATGTATAGACGAACTTCAGGGAACGGCGAGGTGCTGCACTCTAGCATCATTGAGTTTGAACAGAGGAGTGATATTAGGATCTTGTGTGCATCTCAAACATTTCTGAAAATTTTACATATGCATCTGTCACACACACATTTGAAAATCATACTATGTCATCAAATAGATATCCTACATTCCGTCAAACGATTATGATCATGTAAATCTGTCGTGATTATAGTGTCATCGTTCTTTGATATAACATAAAACACAATTTATGGAAATAATTGCCTAAAAATCACTTAAAATACAATGCTAACCGGATTGTACATCGTTTTCTATTGATAGGAAGGTTCTGTACAGACATCACATTAAGTCATACCTACAGCGAAAACCAGTGTCTCTTAGGTGGGTGTGAAATTATCGTATTATTCCAAGCTAAAGACTTTCTTGCTGATTCTGATAAGCTACAAACCTTATAAAATGGTTCAAATGGCTCTGATCACTATGGGACTTAACATAGGAGGTCATTAGTCCCCTAGAACTTAGAACTCCTTAAACCTAACTAACCTAAGGACATCACACACATCCATGCCCGAGGCAGGATTCGAACCTGCGACCGTAGCAGTCGCGCGGTTTCGGATTGAAGCGCCTAGAACCGCTCGGCCACTGCGGCCGGCAAACCTTATAAAAGCAACTGTGTATATTTTGGAAGCCTTCATGGCAGCACATGTGGGATATATCGTATATCACCGCTACATTTATCTACAGCTACATCTATATGTGCTTATGTTCCTTTTCATATCCCTACAGAGTACTACGCCAGGTATTTGTATGAGTTGGCTGAGTCCTGTTGTGACTCGTTGATATTATTGTCATACGATAATAGGCTTTTCATTTTTTGAAGTACTCAATTTAGCATTTCTGAACATTTGAAGCAAGGTGGCAATCTTTGCACCACTGTACTAAATGTAGCTTCTTTCACACATTACTTCGTTGCACATAACTGCATCGTCTGCGAACAGTCTGAGGTTATTATTGATATTGTCCGCAAGGTCATTAATATGCCACATAAACAGCAGGGGTCCAAACATACTCCTTTGGGGCACACACGAATTTACATCTACATCTGACGATGACTCTCCATACAAGATAACATGCTGTGTCCTCACTACCAAGAAGTCCTCAGTCCAATCACAAATTTCATTTGAAACCTTACATGATAGAAATTTTGACAATAAGTGTAGGTGTGGTACTTAGTCAAATGCTATTCGAAAATCAAGAAATACTGCATCTACCTAACTGCCTTGTTCCAAAGCTTCCAGTACGTCATGCGATAAAAGTGCAAGTAGGATTTCATAAGATTGATGTTTTCTGAATCCATGCTGATTCGTACGGAGGAGGTAATTCTGTTCAAGATACCTGATTATTTTTGAACTCAGAATATGTTCTAAGATTCTACAACAAAATGATGGCAAAGATATTTAACGGTAGTTTTGTGGATCACTTCTATTACCACTCTTGTAGATGGGTGTTCCTACGCTTTATTCCAGTCACTACGCATTGTTATTTGTTTGGGGGATCTACGACCGATTACAGTTAGAAGAGGGCTAACTCAGCAGCAAATTCAATAAAGAATCTGATAGGGCTTCCGTCGGGCCATAGAACTTTGTGGAAGTCTATCGATTTCAGCTGTTACTGAACATCAATACCACTAATACTGATGTCACTCATTTTTCCAGTGCTATTAAAGTGTAGAAATTCTCCTGGGTTTTCCTTTGTAAATAAACATTTGAAAAAGGAGTTAAGCATTTAATTTCTTCTTTGCTATCCTCAATTTTAGTTCCGTCTCATTCACTAGGGCCTGTACATTACCTTTGGTGCCACTAACAACTTTTACATTGAACCAGAATTTCTTTGAGTTTTGTGGAAGATCTTCTGAGAATCTGCGGCTGCTGGAGTCACTGAAGGTTGCACGCACCGCTCTCTTGATATATAAACATATTTCATTTAGCATCTCTCTATCGTCTCATGCTTTGTTTTACTCGTATTATGCAGTAATCTTTCTTTAGAAGTTCGTTTATAGTGACTGTATAACATGGAGGGTCCCTCCCATTATGCACTGTTCAACTGGGTACATACCTATCCCGTGCATGATGAATTAATCCCATTGAACTCTTAACGTTACTACCGCTGCATTTAATTTCAGCGAAGGGTGTTTTGAATTTTGTATATGCCGTGTCAGTCCTACGAAAAATCATTTCTTTTTTAATTTCTTTAAATTTTTCATGTAGCCATGTCGCCTTACCTTTCCTACACCTCCTGTTTATTTAATTTGCATGAAATATTACTTACGTATTCCTAAGTTTCCGTGAACATTGTTTTACATCTTTCTGTCACTGATCAACTGAAGCATTCTTCAGTTACTTAACATTTTTTTGCTCTTACCTTCCTTGTACCTAAGTTTTTCGTTCCAAGGTCTGTGAGTACCCTTTTCAGAGACGTCCATTCCTCTTCAACTGTACAGCCCACTCATCTGTTCATTATAGCGGTATATAGAGCCTCTGATAACTTCAAGCTTATCTGTTCATTCATTAGTACTTCCGTACCCCACTTTCGTGAGCATTGATTGTCCCTGAGTAGTCTCACCCTTCAGCCCACTCTTCGTTACTACCAAATTGAATCTGCGTTTACTTCTGCTGCTGGATACGCCTTAAAACCCAATATCTGATTTCGGAACCTCTGCCTGTCCATGATGTAATCCGACCTGAACAATCATGTATCTCCCGGCCTTTTCCATGTATACCTCCTCTTCTTGTGGTTCTTGAACAGAGTAGTAGCTATTGGTAGCTGTAATTTGTTCGAAAACTCAATTATTATTTCTCCTCTTTCATTCCTCTTACCAAGCCAATATTGTCCTGTGACCCTTTCTTCTGCTCCTTCCCTACCAACCGCATTCCAATCCCCCAAGCGAATTATATTTTCATCTTACTTTGCGTACTGAATTCCCTGTTCAGTATCCTCATAGACTCTCTATCTCTTCCTCGTCTGCTTGTGACGTCCGTATGTAAACCTGAACTATTGTTGTCGGTGTTGGTTTATTGTCGATTCTGATGATAACAACTTTATCAACTGTTCACAGTGAAACGTCCCCTTTGAAAAATTAATGAATTACTGTGCTGATAAACATCTTAGGTTAATTGATTTTCAAACAGCTGAGCAAAACTGAACGTACTCAGACATTTCTCTCTTTACTTATTCTGATCATCACTAAACTGACACACAATACTTTTAGCGCAACACAATCTGACTTTTAATAATCTCTACAAAAGATTAGCATTGACTAATAATAACCTATACCTTTCATGAATCACTTACCTCACAAAAATCTTCGTTATTCGAACTACTGCAATACAGCGAGCGCCAATACTGTCAGCTAAATAAAAGATTCAAACTACTGAAGACACTAAATACTGATAAGCATAGTCAGCAAATGAAAGATTTTGATAGAGAACAAACAATGTATTTATTTTAATAAAACTCCAAAGTCAGTTCATGATATCCAATATTACAAATTAACTGTCTCTGACGGACACACGTCCAGATCATCCGCTCTCAAAACTCCGCCATCTCTCTCCCCACATCCACCACTGCTGGCAGCTCCTACGCGCCGTTAACAGCCAACTGCCCAACGCTACAATAGCAAATTCCAACAATGCAAACCAGCCACAGACTGCACACAGCACAGTCAGTGATTTTCATATAGAGCGCTACATGGCGTTACCAACATAAAAACCTAGGAGCCTACATACAACAGTAGCACACTCTCTACCCTACTTTCCAACTCAGCTAAGATTCAGTCTAGATATGATGGAGGGGGTCAGCAAGGTGAAATGGAAAGGAAATAAGGATTCTGGTCAGACGAGTGTAGAAGATTATCAACAGCAGCAGGAAAATGAACTTTTAAAAGTAATAATGAACTGCAATACACGTCTGACTATGTTTGTAATTGTAATAAAATATACAATAAAAATCAGTCCATCTTCTGCCCAAGGTACATTCAGCATTAGTGCCAAACGAATAAAGACTGGTAGTTGCTGGTGTGCCAGCATTTGATGTTTAAACAAAATAGAACTGATAGGCGAAGACTGAACACTTTTGTACTACTTAAGTATTTAACTACCTCTGCGTTTGGGTAGCTGTGAATGTTAGTCTGTAATGTTGTATTATACTAAGCAAAACTCCGCGTTTGAGCCTAAATGGGCCATTCATGACCGTCGACCACCCTGTCACTCCCTGCCGGTTGTGTCATTCCGATGCGGTGTGGAGTGGCATGTACTCATCTTACCGCTCTCCTGGTCACTGTCGACTTTCTAGAGCTTCGAGGCGCCGCTTATCACTCAAAATTATGCCCGAAATTGGCATCACGAGGTCGAATCCTGTCCCACTAAGGAAAAACTTCTGACAGTAACGAGAACCGAACCAGGATCTTCCGCGTAACAGCTAGACACTCTAATCGCTGGCCTACACAGGTGGACTCACTCGGTGAAATAGTAAAATCGGGCTAATGATAACCTGAAAAATTATACTCAACGTAAACAATGCGGAGTGGCATGTAGTCATCATACCGCTCTCCTGGTCACTGTCGACTTTCTAGAGCTCCGAGGCGCCGCTTATCACCCAAAATTATGCCCGAAATTGGCATCACGAGGTCGAATCCTGTCCCACTAAGGAAAAACTTCTGACAGTAACGAGAACCGAACCAGGATCTTCCGCGTAACAGCTAGACACTCTAATCGCTGGCCTACACAGGTGGACTCACTCGGTGAAATAGTAAAATCGGGCTAATGATAACCTGAAAAATTATACTCAAGGTAAACAATGCGGAATGGCATGTAGTCATCATACCGCTCTCTTGGTCACTGTCGACTTTCTAGAGCTTCGAGGCGCCGCTTATCTTCCAAAATTATGCCCGAAATTGGCATCACGAGGTCGAATCCGGTCCCACTAAGGAAAAACTTCTGACAATAACGAGAACCAAACCAGGATCTTCCGCGTAGCAGCTAGACACTCTAATCGCTGGCCTACACAGGTGGACTCACTCGGTGAAATAGTAAAATCGGACTTATGATAACATGAAAATTTATACTCAACGTAAACAATGCGGAGTGGCATGTAGACATCATACCGCTCTCCTGGTCACTGTCGACTTCTAGAGCTTCGAGGCGCCGCTTATCACCCAAAATTATGCCCGAAATTGGCATCACGAGGTCGAATCCTGTCCCAATAAGGAAAATCTTCTGACAATAACGAGAACCGAACCAGGATCTTCCACGTAGCAGCTAGACACTCTAATCGCTGGCCTACACAGGTGGACTCACTCGGTGAAATAGTACATTCGGGCTTATGATAGCCTGAAAAATTATACTCAACGTAAACAATGCGGAGTGGCATGTAATCATCATACCGCTCTCCTGGCCATTGTCGACTTTCTAGAGCTTCGAGGCGCCGCTTATCATCCAAAATTATGCCCGAAATTGGCATCAAGAAGTCGAATCCTGTCCCACTAAGGAAAAACTTCTGACAATAACGAGAACCGAACCAGGATCTTCCGCATAGCAGCTAGACACACTAATCGCTGGCCTACACAGGTGGACTCACTCGGTGAAATAGTAAAATCGGGCTTATGATAACCTGAAAAATTATACTCAACGTAAACAATGCGGAGTGGCATGTAGTCATCATACCACTCTCCTGGTCACTGAAGACTTTCTAGAGCTTCGAGGCGCCGCTTATCACCCAAGAATATGCCCGAAGTTGGCATCACGAGGTCGAAACTTGTCCCACTAAGGAAAAACTTCTGACAATAATGAGAACCGAACCAGGATCTTCCACGTAGCAGCTAGACACTCTAATCGCTGGCCTACACAAGTGGACTCACTCGGTGAAATAGTAAAATCGGGCTTATGATAACCTGAAAAATTATACTGAACGTAAACAATGCGGAGTGGCATGTAGTCATCATGCCGCTCTCCTGGTCACTGTCGACTTTCTAGAGCTTCGAGGCGCCGCTTATCACCCACAATTATGCCCGAAATTGGCATCACGAAGTCGAATCCTGTCCCACTAAGGAAAAACTTCTGACAATAACGAGAACTGAACCAGGATCTTCCGCATAGCAGCTAGACACACTAATCGCTGGCCTACACAGGTGGACTCACTCGGTGAAATAGTAAAATCGGGCTTATGATAACCTGAAAAATTATACTCAACGTAAACAATGCGGAGTGGCATGTAGTCATCATACCACTCTCCTGGTCACTGAAGACTTTCTAGAGCTTCGAGGCGCCGCTTATCACCCAAGAATATGCCCGAAGTTGGCATCACGAGGTCGAAACTTGTCCCACTAAGGAAAAACATCTGACAATAATGAGAACCGAACCAGGATCTTCCACGTAGCAGCTAGACACTCTAATCGCTGGCCTACACAAGTGGACCACTCGGTGAAATAGTAAAATCGGGCTTATGATAACCTGAAAAATTATACTCAACGTAAACAATGCGGAGTGGCATGTAGTCATCATACCGCTCTCCGGTCACTGTCGACTTTCTAGAGCTTCGAGGCGCCGCTTATCACCCGAAATTATGCCCGAAATTGGCATCACGAGGTCGAATCCTGTCCCGCTAAGGAAAAACTTCTGACAATAACGAGAACCGAACCAGGATCTTCCGCATAGCAGCTAGACACACTAATCGCTGGCCTACACAGGTGGACTCACTCGGTGAAATAGTAAAATCGGGCTTATGATAACCTGAAAAATTATACTCAACGTAAACAATGCGGAGTGGCATGTAGTCATCATACCACTCTCCTGGTCACTGAAGACTTTCTAGAGCTTCGAGGCGCCGCTTATCACCCAAGAATATGCCCGAAGTTGGCATCACGAGGTCGAAACTTGTCCCACTAAGGAAAAACTTCTGACAATAATGAGAACCGAACCAGGATCTTCCACGTAGCAGCTAGACACTCTAATCGCTGGCCTACACAAGTGGACTCACTCGGTGAAATAGTAAAATCGGGCTTATGATAACCTGAAAAATTATACTGAACGTAAACAATGCGGAGTGGCATGTAGTCATCATGCCGCTCTCCTGGTCACTGTCGACTTTCTAGAGCTTCGAGGCGCCGCTTATCACCCAAAATTATGCCCGAAATTGGCATCATGAGGTCGAATCCTGTCCCACTAAGGAAAAACTTCTGACAATAACGAGAACCGAACCAGGATCTTCCGCGTAGCAGTTAGACACTCTAATCGCTGGCCTACACAGGTGGACTCACTCGGTGAAATAGTAAAATCTGGTTTATGATAACCTGAAAAATTATACTCAACGTAAACAATGCGGAGTGGCATGTAGTCATCATACCTCTCTCCTGGTCACTGTCGACTTTCTAGATCTTCGAGGCGCCGCTTATCACCCAAAATTATGCCCGAAATTGGCATCACGAGGTCGAATCCTGTCCCACTAAGGAAAAACTTCTGACAGTAACGAGAACCGAACCAGGATCTTCCGCGTAGCAGCTAGAAACTCTAATCGCTGGCCTACACAGGTGGACTCACTCGGTGAAATAGTAAAATCGGACTTACGATAACCTGAAAAATTGTACTCAACATAATCAATGCGGAGTGGCATGTAGTCATCATACCGCTCTCCTGGACACTGAAGACTATCTAGAGCTTCGAGGCGCCGCTTATCACCCAAAATTATGCCCGTAATTGGCATCACAAGGTCGAATCCTGTCCCACTAAGGAAAAACTTCTGACAATAACGAGAACCGAACCAGGATCTTCCGCATAGCAGCTAGACACACTAATCGCTGGCCTACACAGGTGGACTCACTCGGTGAAATAGTAAAATCGGGCTTTTGATAACCTGAAAAATTATACTCAACGGAAACAATACGGAGTGGCATGTAGTCATCATACCGCTCTCCTGGTCACTGTCAACTTTCTAGAGCTTCTAGGCGCCGTATATCACCCAAAATTATGCCCGAAAATGGCATCACGAGATCGAATCCGGTCCCACTAAGGAAAAACTTCTGACAATAACGAGAACCGAACCAGGATCTTCCACGTAGCAGCTAGACACTCTAATCGCTGGCCTACACAGGTGGACTCACTCGGTAAATTGGAAAATCGGGCTTATGAAAACCTGAAAAATTAAACTCAACGTAAACAATGCGGAATGGCATGTAGTCATCATACCGCTCTCCTGGCCACTGTCGACTTTCTAGAGCTTGGAGGCGCCGCTTATCACCCAAAATTATGCCCGAAATTGGCATCACGAGATCGAATTCTGTCCCACTAAGGAAGAACTTCTGACAATAACGAGAACCGAACCAGAATCTTCCGCATAGCAGCTAGACACACTAATCGCTGGCCTACATAGGTGGACTCACTCGGTGAAAGAGTAAAATCGGGCTTACGATAACCTGAAAAATTATACTCAACGTAAACAATGCGGAGTGGCATGTAGTCATCATGCCGCTCTCCTGGACACTGTCGACTTTCTAGAGCTTGGAGGCGCCGCTTATCACCCACAATTATGCCCGAAATTGGCATCACGAAGTCTAATCCTGTCCCACTAAGGAAAAGCTTCTGACAATAACGAGAACCGAACCAGGATCTTCCGCATAGCAGCTAGACACACTAATCGCTGGCCTACACAGTTGGACTCACTCGGTGAAATAGTAAAATCGGGCTTATGATAACCTGAAAAATTATACTCAACGTAAACAATGCGGATTGGCATGTAGTCATCATACCGCTCTCCTGGTCACTGTCGACCTTCTAGAGCTTCTAGGCGCCGCTTATCACCCAAAATTATGCCCGAAATTGGCATCACGAGGTCGAATCCTGTCCCACTAAGGAAAAACTTCTGACATTAACGAGAACCGAACCAGGATCTTCCACGTAGCAGCTAGACACTCTAATCGCTGGCCTACACAGGTGGACTCACTCGGTGAGTTAGTAAAATCTGGCTTATGATAACCTGAAAAATTATACTCAACGTAAACAATGCGGAGTGGCATGTAGTCATCATACCGCTCTCCTGGTCACTGTCGACTTTCTAGAGATTCGAGGCGCCGCTTATCACCCACAATTATGCCCGAAATTGGCATCACGAGGTCGAATCCTGTCCCACTAAGGAAAAACTTCTGACAATTACGAGAACCGAACCAGGATCTTCCGCGTAGCAGCTAGACACTCCTATCGCTGGCCTACACAGGTGGACTCACTCGGTGAAATAGTAAAATCGGGCTTATGATAACCTGAAAAATTATACTCAACGTAAACAATACGGAGTGGCATGTAGTCATCATACCGCTCTCCTGGTCACTGTCAACTTTCTAGAGCTTCTAGGCGCCGTTTATCACCCAAAATTATGCCCGAAATTGGCATCACGAGGTCGAATCCTGTCCCACTAAGGAAAAACTTCTGACAATAACGAGAACCGAACCAGGATCTTCCGCGTAGCAGCTAGACACTCTAATCGCTGGCCTACACAGGTGGACTCACTCGGTGAAATAGTAAAGTCGGGCTTATGATAACCTGAAAAATTATACTCAACGTGAACAATGCGGAGTGGCATGTAGTCATCATACCGCTCTCCTGGCCACTGTCGACTTTCTAGAGCTTCGAGGCGGCGCTTATCACCCAAAATTATGCCCGAAATTGGCATCACGAGATCGAATTCTGTCCCACTAAGGAAGAACTTCTGACAATAACGAGAACCGAACCAGGATCTTCCGCATAGCAGCTAGACACACTAATCGCTGGCCTACACAGGTGGACTCACTCGGTGAAAGAGTAAAATCGGGCTTACGATAACCTGAAAAATTATACTCAACGTAAACAATGCGGAGTGGCATGTAGTCATCATACCACTCTCCTGGTCACTGAAGACTTTCTAGAGCTTGGAGGCGCCGCTTATCACCCATGAATATGCCCGAAGTTGGCATCACGATGTCGAATCTTGTCCCACTAAGGAGAAACTTCTGACAATAATGAGAACCGAACCAGGATCTTCCACGTAGCAGCTAGACACTCTAATCGCTGGCCTACACAGGTGGACTCACTCGGTGAAATAGTAAAATCTGGCTTATGATAACCTGAAAAATTATACTCAACGTAAACAATGCGGAGTGGCATGTAGTCATCATACCGCTCTCCTGCTCACTGTCGACTTTCTAGAGATTCGAGGCGCCGCTTATCACCCAAAATTATGCCCGAAATTGGCATCACGAGGTCGAATCCTGTCCCACTAAGGAAAAACTTCTGACAGTAACGAGAACCGAACCAGGATCCTCCGCGTAGCAACTAGACACTCTAATCGCTGGCCTACACAGGTGGACTCACTCGGTGAAATAGTAAAATCGGGCTTATGATAACCTGTAAAATTATACTAAACGTAAACAATGCGGAGTGGCATGTAGTCATCATACCGCTCTCCTGGTAACTGTCGACTTTCTAGGGCTTCGAGGCGCCGCTTATCACACAAAATTATGCCCGAAATTGGCATCACGAGGTCGAATCCTGTCCCACTAAGGAAAAACTTCTGACAATTACGAGAACCGAACCAGGATCTTCCGCGTAGCAGCTAGACACTCCAATCGCTGGCCTACACAGGTGGACTCACTCGGTGAAATAGTAAAATCGGACTTATGATAACCTGAAAAATTGTACTCAACATAAACAATGAGGAGTGGCATGTAGTCATCATACCGCTCTCCTGGACACTGAAGACTATCTAGAGCTTCTAGGCGAAGCTTTCACCCAAAATTATGCCCGAAATTGGCATCATGAGCTCGAATCCTGTCCCACTAAGGAAAAACTTCTGACAATAACGAGAACCGAACCAGGATCTTCCGCATAGCAGCTAGACACACTAATCGCTGGCCTACACAGGTGGACTCACTCGGTGAAATAGTAAAATGGGGCTTATGATAACCTGAAAAATTATACTCAACGTAAACAATACGGAGTGGCATGTAGTCATCATACCGCTCTCCTGGTCACTGTCAACTTTCTAGAGCTTCTAGGTGCCGTTTATCACCCAAAATTATGCCCGAAATTGGCATCACGAGGTCGAATCCTGTCCCACTAAGGAAAAACTTCTGACAATAACGAGAACCGAACCAGGATCTTCCGCGTAGCAGCTAGACACTCTAATCGCTGGCCTACACAGGTGGACTCACTCGGTGAAATAGTAAAGTCGGGCTTATGATAACCTGAAAAATTATACTCAACGTGAACAATGCGGAGTGGCATGTAGTCATCATACCGCTCTCCTGGTCACTGTCGACTTTCTAGAGCTTCGAGGTGCCGCTTATCACCCAAAATTATGCCCGAAATTGGCATCACGAGATTGAATCCTGTCCCACTAAGGAAAAACTTTTGACAATAATGAGAACCGAACTAGGATATTCCACGTAGCATCTAGACACTCTACTCGCTGTGCTACACAGGTAGTCTTACTCGGTGAAATAGTATAATGGGGCTTATGGTAACATAAAAAATTATACTCAACGTAAACAATGCGGAGTGGCATGTAGTCATCATACCGCTCTCCTGGTCACTGTCGACTTTCTTGGGCTTCGAGGCGCCGCTTATCACCCAAAATTATGGCCGAATTTGGCATCACGAGGTCGAATCCTGTCCCACTAAAGAAAAACTTCTGACAATAACGAGAACCGAACCAGGATCTTCCGTGTAGCAGCTAGACACTCTAATCGCTGACCTACACAGGTGGACTCCACTCGGTGACATAGTAAAATCGGGCTTATGATAACCTGAAAAATTGTACTCAACATAAACAATGCGGAGTGGCATGTAGTCATCATACAGCTCCCCTGGTCACTGAAGACTTTCTAGAGCTTCGAGGCGCCATTTATCACCCAAAATTATGCCCGAAATTGGCATCACGAGATCGAATCCTGTCCCACTAAGGAAAAACTTCTGACAATAACGAGAACCGAAACAGGATCTTCCGCGTTGCTGCTAGACACTCTAATCGCTGGCCTACACAGGTGGACTCACTCGGTGAAATAGTAAAATTGGGCTTATGATAACCTGAAAAATTATACTCATCGTAACCAATGCGGAGTGGCACGTAGTCATCATACCTCACTCCTGGTCACTGAGGACTTTCTAGATTTTCGAGGCGCCGCTTATCACCCAAAATTATGCCCGAAATTGGCATCACGAGGTCGAATCTTGTCCCACTAAGGAAAAACATCTGACAATAACGAGAATTGAACCAGGATCTTCCGCGTAGCAGCTAGACACTCTAATCGCTGGCCTACACAGGTGGACTCACTCGGTGAAATAGTAAACTCGGGCTGATGATAACCTGAAATGTTATACTCAACGAAAACAATGCAGAGTGGCATGTAGTCATCATACCACTCTCCTGGTCACTGAAGACTTTCTAGAGCTTCGAGGCGCCGCTTATCACCCAAAATTATGCCTGAATTTAGCATCACGAGGTCGAATCCTGTCCCACTAAGGAAAAACTTCTGACAATAACGAGAAAGGAACCAGGATCTTCCGCGTTGCTGCTAGACACTCTAATCGCTGGCCTACACAGGTGGACTCACTCGGTGAAATAGTAAAATCGGGCTTATGATAACCTGAAAAATTATACTCAACGTAAACAGTGCGGAGTGGCATGTAGCCATCATACCGGTCTCCTGGTCACTGTCGACTTTCTAGGGCTTCGAGGCGCCGCTTATCACCCAAAATTATGCCCGAAATTGGCATCACGAGGTCGAATTCTGTCCCACTAAGGAAAAACTTCTGACAATAACGAGAACCGAACCTGGATCTTCCGCATAGCATCTAGTGACACTAATCGCTGGCCTACACAGGTGGACTCACTCGGGGAAATAGTAAAATCGGGCTTATGATAACCTGAAAAATTATACTCAACATAAACAATGCGGAGTGGCATGTAGTCATCATACCGCCCTCCTGGTCACTGTCGACATTCTAGATCTTCGAGGCGCCGCTTATCACCCAAAATTATGCCTGAATTTGGCATCACGAGGTCGAATCCTGTCCCACTAAGGAAATACTTCTGACAATCACGAGAACCGAACCAGGATCTTCCTCATAGCAGCTAGACACTCTAATCGCTGGCCTACACAGGTGGACTCACTCGGTGAAATAGTAAAATCAGGCATATGATAACATGAAAACTTATACTCAACGTAAACAATGCGGAGTGGCATGTAGTCATCATACCGCTCTCCTGGTCACTGTCGACTTTCTAGAGCTTCGAGGCGTCGCTTATCACCCAAATTTATGCCTGAAATTGGCATCACGAGGTCGAATCCTGTCCCACTAAGGAAAAACTTCTGACAATTACGAGAACCGAACCAGGATCTTCCACGTAACAGCTAGACACCTTAATCGCTGGCCTACACAGGTGGACTCACTCGGTGAAATAGTAAAATCGGGCTTATGATAACCTGAAAAATTATACTCAACGTAAACAATGCGGAGTGGCATGTAGTCATCATACCGCTCTCCTGGTCACTGTCGACTTTCTAGAGCTTTGTGGAGCCGCTTATTACCCAAAATTATGCCCGAAATTGGCATCACGAGGTCGAATCCTGTCCCACTAAGGAAAAACTTCTGACAGGAACGAGAACCGAACCAGGATCTTCCGCGTAACAGCTAGACACTCTAAACGCTGGCCTACACAGGTGGACTCACTCGGTGAAATAGTAAAATCGGGCTTATGATAACCTGAAAAATTATACTCAACGTAAACAATGCGGAGTGGCATGTAGTCATCATACCGCTCTCCTGGTCACTGTCGACTTTCTAGAGCTTCGAGGCGCCGCTTATCACCCAAAATTATGCCCGAAATTGGCATCACGAGGTCGAATCCTGTCCCACTAAGGAAAAACTTCTGACAATTACGAGAACCGAACCAGGATCTTCCGCATAGCAGCTAGAAACACTAATCGCTGGCCTACACAGGTGAACTCACTCGGCGAAATAGTAAAATCGGGCTTATGATAACCTGAACAATTATACTCAACGTAAACAATGCGGAGTGGCATGTAGTCATCATACCGCTCTCCTGGTCACTGTCGACTTTCTAGAGCTTCGAGGCGCCGCTTATCACCCAAAATTATGCCCGAAATTGGCATCACGAGGACGAATCCTGTCCCACTAAGGAAAAACTTCTGACAATTACGAGAACCGAACCAGGATCTTCCGCATAGCACCTAGACACACCAATCGCTGGCCTACACAGGTGGACTCACTCGGTGAAATAGTAAAATCGGGCTTATGATAACCTGAAAAGTCATACTAAACGTAAACAATGCGGAGTGGCATGTAGTCATCATACCGCTCTCCTGGTCACTGTCGACTTTCTAGAGCTTCGAGGTGCCGCTTATCACCCGAAATTATGCCTGAAATTTCCATCACGAGGTCGAATCCTGTCCCACTAAGGAAAAACTTTTGACAATAACGAGAACCGAACCAGGATCTTCCGCGTAGCAGCTAGACACTCTAATCGCTGGCCTACACAGGTGGACTCACTCGGTGAAATAGTAACATCGGGCTTATGATAACCTGAAAAATTATACTCAACATAAACAATGCGGAGTGGCATGTAGTCATCATACCGCTCTCCTGGTCACTGAAGACTTTGTAGAGCTTCGAGGCGCCGCTTATCACCCAAAATTATGCCCGAAATTGGCATCACGAGGTCGAATCCTGTCCCACTAAGGAAAAGCTTCTGACAATAATGAGAACCGTTCCAGGATCTTCCGCGTAGCAGCTAGACACACCAATCGCTGGCCTACACAGGTGGACTCACTCGGTGAAATAGTAAAATCGGGCTTATGATAACCTGAAAAATTATACTCAACGTAAACAATGCGGAGTGGCATGTAGTCATCATACCGCTCTCCTGGTCACTGTCGACTTTCTACAGCTTGGAGGCGCCGCTTATCACACAAAATTATGCCCGAAATTGGCATCACGAGGTCGAATCCTGTCCCACTAAGGGAAAATTTCTGACAATTATGAGATCCGAACCAGGATCTTAAGCATAGCAGCTAGACACTCTAATCGCTGGCCTACACTGGTGGACTCACTCGGTAAAATAGTAAAATCGGGCTTATGATAACCTGAAAAATTATACTCAACGTAAACAATTCGGAGTGGCATGTCGTCATCATACCGCTCTCCTGGTCACTGTCGCCTTTCTAGAGCTTCGAGGCGCCGCTTATCACACAAAATTATGCCCGAAATTGGCATCACGAGGTCGAATCCTGTCCCACTAAGGAAAAACCTCTGACAAGAACGAGAACCGAACTAGGATCTTCCGCATAGCAGCTAGACACACTAATCGCTGGCCTACACAGGTGGACTCACTCGGTGAAATAGTATAATGGGGCTTATGGTAACATAAAAAATTATACTCAACGTAAACAATGCGGAGTGGCATGTAGTCATCATACCGCTCTCCTGGTCACTGTCGACTTTCTTGGGCTTCGAGGCGCCGCTTATCACCCAAAATTATGCCCGAATTTGGCATCACGAGGTCGAATCCTGTCCCACTAAAGAAAAACTTCTGACAATAACGAGAACCGAACCAGGATCTTCCGTGTAGCAGCTAGACACTCTAATCGCTGACCTACACAGGTGGACTCACTCGGTGAAATAGTAAAATCGGGCTTATGATAACCTGAAAAATTGTACTCAACATAAACAATGCGGAGTGGCATGTAGTCATCATACAGCTCCCCTGGTCACTGAAGACTTTCTAGAGCTTCGAGGCGCCATTTATCACCCAAAATTATGCCCGAAATTGGCATCACGAGATCGAATCCTGTCCCACTAAGGAAAAACTTCTGACAATAACGAGAACCGAAACAGGATCTTCCGCGTTGCTGCTAGACACTCTAATCGCTGGCCTACACAGGTGGACTCACTCGGTGAAATAGTAAAATTGGGCTTATGATAACCTGAAAAATTATACTCATCGTAACCAATGCGGAGTGGCACGTAGTCATCATACCTCTCTCCTGGTCACTGAGGACTTTCTAGAATTTCGAGGCGCCGCTTATCACCCAAAATTATGCCCGAAATTGGCATCACGAGGTCGAATCTTGTCCCACTAAGGAAAAACATCTGACAATAACGAGAATTGAACCAGGATCTTCCGCGTAGCAGCTAGACACTCTAATCGCTGGCCTACACAGGTGGACTCCCTCGGTGAAATAGTAAACTCGGGCTGATGATAACCTGAAATGTTATACTCAACGAAAACAATGCAGAGTGGCATGTAGTCATCATACCACTCTCCTGGTCACTGAAGACTTTCTAGAGCTTCGAGGCGCCGCTTATCACCCATAATTATGCCTGAATTTAGCATCACGAGGTCCAATCCTGTCCCACTAAGGAAAAACTTCTGACAATAACGAGAAAGGAACCAGGATCTTCCGCGTTGCTGCTAGACACTCTAATCGCTGGCCTACACAGGTGGACTCACTCGGTGAAATAGTAAAATCGGGCTTATGATAACCTCAAAAATTATACTCAACGTAAACAGTGCGGAGTGGCATGTAGTCATCATACCGGTCTCCTGGTCACTGTCGACTTTCTAGGGCTTCGAGGCGCCGCTTATCACCCAAAATTATGCCCGAAATTTGCATCATGAGGTCGAATCCTGTCCCACTAAGGAAAAACTTCTGACAATAACGAGAACCGAACCAGGATCTTCCACGTAGCAGCTAGACACTCTAATCGCTGGCCTACACAGGGGGACTCACTCGATGAAATAGTAAAATCGGGCTTATGATAACCTAAAAAATTATACTCAACGTAAACAATGCGGAGTGGCATGTAGTCATCATACCGCTCTCCTGGTCTCTGTCGACTTTCTAGAGCTTCGAGGTGCCGCTTATCACCCAAAATTATGCCCGAAATTGGCATCACGAGGTCGAATTCTGTCCCACTAAGGAAAAACTTCTGACAATAACGAGAACCGAACCTGGATCTTCCGCATAGCATCTAGTGACACTAATCGCTGGCCTACACAGGTGGACTCACTCGGGGAAATAGTAAAATCGGGCTTATGATAACCTGAAAAATTATACTCAACATAAACAATGCGGAGTGGCATGTAGTCATCATACCGCCCTCCTGGTCACTGTCGACATTCTAGATCTTCGAGGCGCCGCTTATCACCCAAAATTATGCCTGAATTTGGCATCACGAGGTCGAATCCTGTCCCACTAAGGAAATACTTCTGACAATCACGAGAACCGAACCAGGATCTTCCTCATAGCAGCTAGACACTCTAATCGCTGGCCTACACAGGTGGACTCACTGAGTGAAATAGTAAAATCAGGCATATGATAACATGAAAACTTATACTCAACGTAAACAATGCGGAGTGGCATGTAGTCATCATACCGCTCTCCTGGTCACTGTCGACTTTCTAGAGCTTCGAGGCGTCGCTTATCACCCAAATTTATGCCCGAAATTGGCATCACGAGGTCGAATCCTGTCCCACTAAGGAAAAACTTCTGACAATTACGAGAACCGAACCAGGATCTTCCACGTAACAGCTAGACACCTTAATCGCTGGCCTACACAGGTGGACTCACTCGGTGAAATAGTAAAATCGGGCTTATGATAACCTGAAAAATTATACTCAACGTAAACAATGCGGAGTGGCATGTAGTCATCATACCGCTCTCCTGGTCACTGTCGACTTTCTAGAGCTTTGTGGAGCCGCTTATTACCCAAAATTATGCCCGAAATTGGCATCACGAGGTCGAATCCTGTCCCACTAAGGAAAAACTTCTGACAGGAACGAGAACCGAACCAGGATCTTCCGCGTAACAGCTAGACACTCTAAACGCTGGCCTACACAGGTGGACTCACTCGGTGAAATAGTAAAATCGGGCTTATGATAACCTGAAAAATTATACTCAACGTAAACAATGCGGAGTGGCATGTAGTCATCATACCGCTCTCCTGGTCACTGTCGACTTTCTAGAGCTTCGAGGCGCCGCTTATCACCCAAAATTATGCCCGAAATTGGCATCACGAGGTCGAATCCTGTCCCACTAAGGAAAAACTTCTGACAATTACGAGAACCGAACCAGGATCTTCCGCATAGCAGCTAGAAACACTAATCGCTGGCCTACACAGGTGAACTCACTCGGCGAAATAGTAAAATCGGGCTTATGATAACCTGAACAATTATACTCAACGTAAACAATGCGGAGTGGCATGTAGTCATCATACCGCTCTCCTGGTCACTGTCGACTTTCTAGAGCTTCGAGGCGCCGCTTATCACCCAAAATTATGCCCGAAATTGGCATCACGAGGACGAATCCTGTCCCACTAAGGAAAAACTTCTGACAATTACGAGAACCGAACCAGGATCTTCCGCATAGCACCTAGACACACCAATCGCTGGCCTACACAGGTGGACTCACTCGGTGAAATAGTAAAATCGGGCTTATGATAACCTGAAAAGTTATACTAAACGTAAACAATGCGGAGTGGCATGTAGTCATCATACCGCTCTCCTGGTCACTGTCGACTTTCTAGAGCTTCGAGGTGCCGCTTATCACCCGAAATTATGCCCGAAATTTCCATCACGAGGTCGAATCCTGTCCCACTAAGGAAAAACTTTTGACAATAACGAGAACCGAACCAGGATCTTCCGCGTAGCAGCTAGACACTCTAATCGCTGGCCTACACAGGTGGACTCACTCGGTGAAATAGTAACATCGGGCTTATGATAACCTGAAAAATTATACTCAACATAAACAATGCGGAGTGGCATGTAGTCATCATACCGCTCTCCTGGTCACTGAAGACTTTGTAGAGCTTCGAGGCGCCGCTTATCACCCAAAATTATGCCCGAAATTGGCATCACGAGGTCGAATCCTGTCCCACTAAGGAAAAGCTTCTGACAATAATGAGAACCGTTCCAGGATCTTCCGCGTAGCAGCTAGACACACCAATCGCTGGCCTACACAGGTGGACTCACTCGGTGAAATAGTAAAATCGGGCTTATGATAACCTGAAAAATTATACTCAACGTAAACAATGCGGAGTGGCATGTAGTCATCATACCGCTCTCCTGGTCACTGTCGACTTTCTACAGCTTGGAGGCGCCGCTTATCACACAAAATTATGCCCGAAATTGGCATCACGAGGTCGAATCCTGTCCCACTAAGGAAAAACTTCTGACAATTATGAGATCCGAACCAGGATCTTAAGCATAGCAGCTAGACACTCTAATCGCTGGCCTACACTGGTGGACTCACTCGGTAAAATAGTAAAATCGGGCTTATGATAACCTGAAAAATTATACTCAAGGTAAACAATTCGGAGTGGCATGTCGTCATCATACCGCTCTCCTGGTCACTGTCGCCTTTCTAGAGCTTCGAGGCGCCGCTTATCACCCAAAATTATGCCCGAAATTGGCATCACGAGGTCGAATCCTGTCCCACTAAGGAAAAACTTCTGACAAGAACGAGAACCGAACTAGGATCTTCCGCATAGCAGCTAGACACACTAATCGCTGGCCTACAGAGGTGGACTCACTCGGTGAAATAGTAAAATCGGGCTTATGATAACCTGAAAAATTATACTCAACGTAAACAAAAAATTTTCGACTTCTGGTAAAAGAATATCGAACGTACTATGGTTTGCACAGGACTTTGAGCAGAGCACAGTTAACATTACTTCTAAACACACACAGAAGAACTGTCTCAGATGAGAACGTAGTTGTAAAATAAAGGAATGAGAAAACTTATTACAGACAAACGAAACAAGATTATCCAACTTTAGATGTTGCTGCAATTAGGAGGAACACTTGATAATGTAATGGAATTACAGTGAGGAATTTTTTTCAAAAAGCCACCTACTATATGTTTCCTCATACTTAGTCAATGCCAGCTTTTAATCCGTCTCTAATACCTTGTCGTCAATTGGATGCTAAAACCTAATGTTGTTTTCCTTTTTCCTTCGGTAAGGGCAATCTATGCCAGGGAATGTGGCACTAAATGCTTGCAAGTGGGCAAAAAATGTTACAGAGCTAAGCACATTTTCTGATATCGACATCAGTGCTGAAAGCCCGGATCTATATCTGGAAAGCTGAGGGCCTCCTGACGATGTACATTTTGTTGCTTCTAAGCTGCTTAGCGCAGACAACTCCGGCTACAGCATTCGATAATTTCCCCCGGCTTCGAAAACGCGCTTCCGAATGCATCTGTCGTATACGCGCTGCTTTTTAGCGGAACGACTTTATATTCTGCCATTCGCGGCATCCAATTTGCGTACGCAAATTACGAAACAGCGGTTCAACAAAACGGTATAAATGCGTTTCCTGTTTCCGTATTTACGCACAAAGCAACGAAATCGATTAGACTCCCGCTCTTTCCGTTTTTCGCGCATGTTCGACGGGTTATAAAGAGTGGCAGCTACATATCTCCACAACATATAGAGCTACGCTAGTTTTCCAACTAATAACGTGCACTGAATAACGAACTTTAATACAAATCGCCTCACTGATTTTATCCGAAGTAGTAAAGAAACAATCAAATACTCGATTCCAGTCATGTAATGTGTTAGGTATTTTAGTTTCCGTACGGAATGTTAAGGAAAGTTGTTCCATATGTAGGGAGCTGCTAGCATGAAAAAAAAAAAGCAGGACAAAATCACCCGGCAAACATGGGATCTAAAATGTACATCTTCAAGAGCTCGCTACTGTGAAACACCTTTTTCCTACTAAAAACTCCTTGCTTCCTTATTTTGGGAGGTGGTAATATTGGCCAAACAAGAAAATAACCGCCAGTAATCATTGGCTTTGAAACTGCATTTCTTACTGTCTATTAGCTCTTCTTTCTCTAGATGAGGTGTGTCTCACAGTAACAGAGATCAGCAAGTGCTCCTAGCTTTTAGGGTATGTATTTTATTATCTAAAACGGCGTACCTTGTAAGCAATGAGCACATGTTCAGTAGATGAGACGTGGTGGACAGCAGCAAAGATGAACAAGTGCTCATAGTTCTTAAGGTACTCATTTTAGATCCGACGTCTACTGGACACTTTTTCTTTTGTGATGCACACTACCACGTATCAAAATATGAAAACAAAGGTACTTGTAGTAGAAGAGATGCGTATCACAGTACAGAAATAAACAAGTGCTCGTAGCTCTTAATGAATGCTCCAAGCCCACGGTTACTGGAAATGTTTGTCTTGGTTTTTACCATATTACACCTTCTTAAAATATGTAATATTTTTCTTTAACCCCATCAATGTACGGGATTACGAAAAAAATTGTAAAATAAAATTTTTATAAGGTATTTATTGATATTAGACATACTTGCATTATAATTTCTTTATGATCGCGAATTTGGGAATTCACAACATACAGTATTACATAACCAAACTTTCGCCACTTGCTTTAATTTTTAGCCATTGTCTGCATTAACACGAGTGTGATAGAACGTTCTTAGACGTTTGACCACATCATATTGTTGTTCAAACTTCAATGCACCAACTTTAAATCGCTCTGTTGGACTTCAAACATCCAAAATTGAAATTTGAAGAGGGATATGTCTCGGCCTAACGACTCAAAATATACAGTGTTTTACAAAGTCCTTGCATCGAACGTCTAGGGGCGATAGATCGAATTATGGGGAAAAGTTTCGTTAGAGACAGATTGTTCTGCGAAAATTTCTGGTGACGCTATTAATCTTGTACAATAGCTTGCGGCCTTTTGAATCTACAGATTAGGTTAGATGTACTCTTGTTCACATTGACCAACAGTGTAGTGAACTTCCGGAATACAGAACATGTCAAAAAACAAGAATACACTGTAAATACTTAGAATAATAAACAAGTATGCTAATCTTGCTTCCACAGATTCCAAGTGAAATGATCGTCATAGCTGTAGAATGGGCGCTAAAATATTTAAACAAATGTACACTCAAAACGTAATAAATACTAAACTGATAAAAATCATTTAACAAAAATTATTTACAGTGACCGCATTTGTGCGGAAATCAGATTGTAGTAATACTTGCAATATTTGACAGCATTAGCGCCACACGCACAACAGCTGATTTTACTAAAAATCGACGGAGTAGGAGGGGTTGCTTACCAATAAGTCTTATAGGCTTCTCTTAAACTAAACTTTATTTGTAGTTAAATTTTTTATGGTAGCTGTCAAGCTGTTCGAAATGTGTGCTACTAAATAATATACACGTTGTTGGACCAAAGTAAGTCGCTTTAAAACTCTGCGAAGATTATTCATATTTCTAGTACTAACTGCATGAACTGAGATGTTGATTTGAAAAAAGGTGTATTATCAATCACAATTTTCATCAAGGGATAAATATAATGTAGAGCAGTAGTGATACTACCCCTAACAACCTTTACAGGCCTCTGCAGGATCTTCTTCAGTTCATACCACAGACAATTCGTAATACACGTTTTGGGAACCGGAAAACTGTAGCTTTGTCGGTAAGTTACCTCATAAAATTATCTCTTACGACACTATGGAGCATAGTATGCCAGCTGTCTTTTCTTATATCCTCTCTGTCTGACAACATTCTAATTACAAACAGTGATTTACTTAGATGATTCAGCAGTTGTGAAGTGTGCTCCTCCCAGTTTAATGTATTATCAAGCTGTAATCCAAAGAACTTTAGCCTTGTCCACTTCTTCTATCAGTCATCACATTTTAGGCTCATATGGTGGGAAACCTCTTACACGTTTTGAGATGCAAATAGTGCAGATTTTTCAAAAAGTTTTGTGATAAAGAATTGGTGAGCAATCCCTTGTTAACTCCATGAAGGCGTCGTTAACCGATCATCCTAAGACTAAACTTCATATGCTATTTGCAGAAATGTATGTACAGTATCATCTGCAAACAGAAGAAACTTGGCATCCGGTAATTTTACTGATGAAAGGTAATTGACGTCAACAAGAAAAAGTAAGATTCATAATATAGAACCTTGTGAGGCGCCACATGTAATTCGTTTCCAGCTGGACGATGCCTGATAACTTAATACACCTCTCTTTTCTAATGATGCAATTTATTTTCTGCCAGAGATAAATAATTTGAACAATTCAGCATAATTTTCTGTTACACCGTAATATTCATATCCGAAATATTCTAATTTTCTTAAAAGGATATTGACAGGTCGCAAAACATACCAGCAGTCCGTTATTTATTGTTTAACGGATGATGTACATTTTCACTGTATGTGTAGATAGCGTTCTCAGTATCAAAACACTTTAGAAATCCGAACTGCGACGTCGACAATATACTATTTGCTGTCAGAATGTTAAGAAGTTGACTGTATTACACCTTAATCAAAATTTTTGAGAATTCTTCCAAAACTGGTAGAAAATTTTACGGGCCCTAGGCTTGAAAATGCAATTCAGTTTATCTATAACCAAGTCATCTGTGTTCTGCGTCAAAGGAGGTAGGGTGAGATTTTAAAATTTCTTCTCTCCCTAGAGACACCCACCATTCTTAAAAGATTTTCTTGTTGGCAATCTATCGCTTTACTGCGGTAGGTAGTATGCAGCGCACCTGGTTAGCAGAACCTGCTAGTTCGACGAAATCTCGGCATCCCCTTGCGGACGAATTCAATAAAACGACACCTAGCATTGCCGAAAGGCGTCAAGAAACGTCTTTTATCCAAATAAAGTCGTTCCCGGTGACGTGATCTATTACCTATAGACATAAGATGTAAACACCTTGAAACGCCATATGCATATCGGCTTTCACATTTTTTACAGACGACCTGTAAATGGACCTGTATAGATGTGACGTTAGAGTTGCTTTAAGATTTACCATTTGTCATTGTGAAAAAACGAGAGCTGAAAAAATTTCCGGGTGTTTAATGAAACGTTGTTGTAAAAGACCGGTAGATCCACGTGAAGGCTTCTTCTCAATGAAAATATATATAATCGTCGGATATAGAATAATTTGACCGAAAATCAGAAGCAGGCACGTGTCAACAGTGTAAGGAAAATATTCTACAGTTCAATCGGGGAAATCAAAAAATACTTTTTCTTATTTTTTATTTTCAGTTCGATGTGTCCCACCATGATTTCTTCTCCCTTGCGTGCCAACTTACTTATCTCAGAGCAGCAATTGCTACTTATTCCAAGCTCTGTGTGTTTAACTTCTGCAGCCCCATCCATTACCGTGGAAGCTACTCCCTAATGTCTTAACAGAAGTCCTACCATCCTGTGCCTCTTTCTTGTTGGTGTTTCCCACGTATTCCTTTCGTCACTGTGTTGAGTGGTACTTAAGTAAATAAATTAGTGAAATCAAAGTGAAGTAGAAATTAGAATATAAGTGAAAAACTTGGTTTAGTTTAGAGAGTTACATATTGGCAAACAGCAGGCAGAACAGCAGAGCAGAAGAGACAATGACCATGAAGTCAGCAATTTCCACATAAGCGGACACTGTCGATTCAGCTGTCAGGGCATCGCCCGACCGGCTCACGTGTTTCTCAGTTGTCGCATGTGAGCAAGAGTCCTCGCCTACATTCCAAGAGCCAATGACCGACGTTAAGAAGATTCTTCGAGAGGCCTTTCAACGTGACAGAAGAGGCAATGACCGTGAAGTCGTTCACCTTCAGTAAACTGAAGTAAATAAATACGCGAGACGCAATGGGCCCAACAGACGAAGAAGAGGAAGAAGTGAAGAAGAGTAGCAGTAGTTTTCAGTCAGTTTCGGTACTGAAGACCGTCATGCAAGAAGAGACTTCATCATACACAGACGCACCAAGTCCGCCGCTGTAATGGAATAGCAAGCAGCAGCCTCGGCGCCAGAAGACAGAATTTAAAAGGTATTTGAAGTCTGATTTTTACGTACCCGGGAGACTCATGAGGACGGGAAGGAGACGGCCTCACATCAGCAGTCACCTGTGAGCTGGGATGAAGATCTGGCAGCTGAAGACTGGCAAGCGGGAGTCCATTGTTCGAGTCTGGGACACTGGCCTTCCCCCGCCGCGCTGCTCCGCTCGCCGACGCACAACACACGCGGCCGCTTACAGAAGAGAAACACTGGGACGCCACATCCAAGGTATCACCATCCGATGCACGACTTCGCTCGCAATAATTAAACGGGCCACCTCGCGCTGCGCGTCTCCAGTCAACTGGGCGAGACGGCGACACGAGATACACACCGCCAGGCATAATCAGACGCCGCCGCTGCCGCAGCAGAAGGCTTCGCAAACGACACAGCTGCCGCTCTCCGAGCCAGAACAAGTAAGGAAACAGTTGTACAAAATTTTCAATAAAAGTTATCTTATGTAAAAATGCTGTTTCATTCAACCTCATACCCGAGCCAGGGAAGAACCCTCACTGCCCACATGTTGTTAAGAGAGAAAATTAATTAATTTAGGATTTTCGCCCTGACATAATGCTTTAGAATTAAATGCCCATTGCAGTAATGCTCATCCTGATAACTGACTAACATCAAAAGAGAAAACTCAGTTACAATTAGGGACAGAAGTGTTCCATTTAGTGTCAGAACTGTTACAGCTGATTCTCCAGGGAACCTCCTCATGCCTTACCTTCTACGTCCACCCAATTTTCAACCTTCTTCTGTAACACCACAGCTCAAATTCTTCCATTCTTTTCTTTTCTGGTTTTCTCAAAGTGCATGTTTCACTGCCATACAAAGCTGTGCTCCAAACGTACTTTCTCAGAAATGTCTTGCTCAAATGACGGACTATGGATACCAGTGGACTTCTCTTGAACAGGAAAGTCCCTTCTACCAGTCGTAGTCTGCTTTTGATGTCCTAATTGCTCCTATCTTCATGGGTTAGGTAGCTGAATTCCTAAACTTCATCTACTTGCTGACCACCAATCCTGATGTTAAGTTTCTCGCTTTTCTTATTTCTCCTACTTCTCAATACTTTTATCTTTCTTCGATTTACTCTCAATCCATATTTTAACTATTTAGATTGTTCATTCCATTCACCAGATCCTGTAATTCTTCGGCAGGCCAGGGTGGCCGAGCGGTTGTAGGCGCTACAGTGTGGAACCGCGCGACCGCTCCGGTCGCAGGTTCGAATCCTGCCTCGGGCGTGGATGTGTGTGATGTCCTTAGGTTAGTTAGGTTTAAGTAGTTCTAAGTTCTAGAGCACTGATGACCTCAGAAGTTAAGTCCCATAGTGCTCAGAGCCATTTGAACCATTTTTGTAATTCTTCTTCACTTCCACTGACGATAGCAATGTCTAAACCGAATCTTATCATTGATATCTTTCACAATGAATTTTAATTGCACTCTTGAACCTATATTTCTTTCCCGTTGGTCGATGTATTGATTAAACAATGGTGGTGAAAAATTACATCCGAGCACTTCGCCCATTGGCTCCAACTCTTATAATTCCCTCTTGGTTCTTGTACATGTTGTATGTTACCCTTCTTTCCCTATAGCTTATCCCCATTTTCTGAGAATTCTGAACATCTTCCACCATTTTACATTATCGAGCGCTTTTTACTGGTATATAAATCCTATGAACGGGTCTTCATTTTTCTTTAGTCTTGCTTTATCAACCGCAACATCAGAATTGCCTCTCTGGTGCCTTTACCTTTCCTGATGCCAAACGGATCGTCATCTGACATATCCACAATTTTCTTTTGCGTTGTTCTGTATACTATTGTGGTCGGAAACATGGATGCATGAGCTGTTGAGCTGATTGCGCGATAATTTTCGCTCTTGTGGACTATTGCACTTTTCGCACAAGCTGGAAACTAAGCAGGTATCAACTGTCTGGGCACGAATAAATCCAACAGAAGTATTTCGTTCTTGAAACACTTCCAAGAAAACGATGCTCTGGTTGTTTAGTTACACTAGGCATGTCATGACAGTTACTTTAGAGGATCGCAGTGGAATTACTGCTGCGTGGTATACAACAATTAATTTGCCACACGTCATCTGTGAAATCATGAAAGGCAACAGAAAAAATCGCATCATTCTTCGTCATGACAGTTACAGGTGTAACAGAATGCAATGTATTTGATTACACACCTCAACAATTGTTCTGGTGCCGGTGGCGGAGGACGGTTGGGGGTGGGGGGGGGTTGGTACTTGTGGTACTTGTAGCTGATTCCACACGAATTTGACACCCTGAATATGGCATTATTTATTATTGTAGTGAACAAGTTTTATTTTATTCATAAATAAATCTAGATGACTCCGATGAAACTAGTTATTCACTGAAGACCTCAGAGGCTTCATTTGGGTTATGTTGTTCAACGTACTTGGGAGCAGTCACTTTCTGATCACCAGCAATAATTTTCCATCACGTGCTTATTGCGTCTCCCTCGGCAGCGGTACTCCGAAATTGTTATATCCTAGTGACATCCTTCTCTTTCTTCACCACTAGAGCCTCCTAAATTTTAGACACGTAATAGTAAATGAAAACACCGTGACAGCTCGTAACATTTGGTTTTAATTTATTACTGGTTTCAAGGCTTACAGACGTATGTTGATATGCAAACTAGGCGTTTAAGAGTTGAAATATAATTACCAACTGGAATTCAGGTTGTGCTGTTATAGAAAGGTTATCTGAAAAATTATACTCACAAAGTTATTACATTAATCGATCATAGGTGAATCCAGCTTTCTTAGTTAGGGTATTGACATTCTGAAAATAATGTCAATATTTAAAAAAATCTAGGCTAATGAATAATTACTTTTGTAAGTTGTAGCTTCTGTGTCTGGTTTGAGAAAAGTATGAAAGCCTCATGCCCATTTTATTCCACTTCATACCTACGGGTTTACACCATTTCCCTCGTTAACTACATTATGAGCTATATCACAGACATTTGTTTAACCCTTCAGCACTGTTAATTTTTCTTATAGATATTTGCACATTCAATGAATGGTTCGATCTACGTAGTACCATTATTAGACAATACTGACTGGAGCTTTTTAAATAATGACATTATCCTCAAAATGTTAATTCCTTGGCTAAGAACGTTGGGTTCATTTATGATGGATATGTAATAATTCTCTTGAATACAAGTATTCAGATAATCTCACTATAGTAGCACAAATGTGCAGTACATTTTACAATTACACTCCCTGAAAAATCTGGTGTTTCCTTGGTATTCATTTTGCCAGTTTTCCGTTACAATTAATTTCAATGTACTTGTGGAACCAGCTTTGTAATTTTGGGATGCTGCGTGCAGCCGCTTAGCGTATCTATATCTCACTTTTGTAAACATCTATACGCAACGCCTCTTCATAGCTCTATAGACTGATTTTGTTTTAGCCTACAGCCCTCTGCGTCTCGCAGCTGAAAGATGTCAAAAGCGCTGTCAGTTCTCAAGTCGACTCGAGTGTATGAGTGTCTTAATAGTAAGGGATAAGTGTATGAAAATTTCATTCATGATGCAGCATTTTTTCACGTGTGTCAGAGCTTAGGACGTCAGATCTCTTGGATTTTGTGTCGTCGATCGACATCTTACAGAAGGTACATTTGGAGGAATATATGGATACTGTGTGTCTAATATGTTGCGAATACAGTTGGCAGCACACAAGCAATAAATTTGAACCACATGCATTTCATTGTTTATGACGCCATTTCTCCTGAACTGCGCGTTTCTTACACCAACAGCGATTGTTGGTTGACAGAAAGTGATATGTGCACCAAGCTTGGGTGAAATTGGCCCCGTGGTTTAGGAGGAGATGAGGAACATTCACGAATGCATACTTCCGTTTTCATACTACGTAATGATCTTAATTCTTGGATATACAGGTTTTACCTAAAGATCTGGCTTCAAACAGTGAAACCGGTAGTGCAGTCAACAAAAATTTAATTTTACCAGCTGTCAGTGGTGTTTTCATTCATCAAGACCTTCAGCAGCTGCGAATGCCCTTCGTGTAAAATAGTTCACTATAAAGGTCTAATGTCAGCGTAAATAAGGCACTTGAATACTAATGCAACGACCGAGGGATATGCGTCTGCCCAGAAAATTTCCGAAAACTGCAACAGAGGAGGAGCAGGTTTTTCACTGTCTCGGTCGTCAGATTTCCGAATGCTGGATCCTTTGTAAGTAGCCTTATGCGTGGGTTACGAAAAACCACGGCCGACATGGAGAAGAGAAATTTTTAGTGACATATAGACTGCAAGGTTCATAGTCTTAAATTTATTTTGTTAAATAAAATGTAATGTGCGTCGAAGGAAAAAATGTATATGATGTACCGAGTGCTCGTGTAGTCGTAAGTATTGCATATCAAAATCTTGGAAAGTGTATCATTTACTCCCTTATGGATCTGATATTGTATACTGCATAACGTAGCTTTCCTGCCTATCACATCTGCATATGTAAGACAGACTCTTGGAGGAGACATGCCTATACCAGGTACTGTATCTGTCTATACAACTACAACCTCTCGTGCCTCACTCTTATTTTCATTAGTGTGAATAAATGGGTAGGTGAAACACAGAAATTTTATAGCGTTAGCTTTCTTTGAAGTTTTGAAGTTTGCTGAAACATTCCCTTACGTACGGTTTAAGTTGACCTAACTGATAAGCTGGAAATAACATTTCCTTCTTCCAATAAAAGTACAGGATACTTTCAAGTATTCCTTTGCAGTTTGTATTGTGCAGTTTACTTTAAATTTGTCACTCCACTCAGTTTTCGCTTCTAAGGGAAGAGTCCAAACACCGGCCGTTCACCTATGTAGTATGTGAAGAGTTAACAGCGACTGTGCAGAGGCGCCCTTTCCTTTCAACTCCGCTTTAGTGCTGGTGGCGCTTATTTCCATAGTTTCGCCCACACGTCGTCAGTTACGAGAGAATGTATCTCTTAAGAACAGATTTCACGATGGGTTAGAAATGTCGTTCAAGCAAATGATGTTGCTAGCTCACAGCTAGGAGAACAGAGGTTAGACATTGCAATTCTACATCTACATCTACATTTATATTCCGCAATTCACCTAACGGTGTGTGGCGGAGGGCACTTTACGTGCGTATAAGTAGGGGTAAGCAACATATTCGATACCTCATCCAGAAACGCACCCTCTCGAAATCCGGACAGCAAGCTACACCGCGATGCAGAACGTCTGTCTTGCAGTCTGCCACTTGAGTTTACTAAACATCTCCGTAACGCTATCACGCTTGCCAAATAACCCTGTGACGAAAAGCGCCGCTCTTCTTTGGATCTTCTCTATCTCCTCTGTCAACCCGACCTGGTACGGATCCCACACTGATGAGCAATACTCAGGTATAGGTCGAACGAGTGTTTTGTAAGCCTCCTCCATTGTTGATGGACTACATATTCTAAGGACTCTCCCAATGAAAATCAACCTGGCACCCGCCTTACCAACAATTAATTTTATATGATCATTGCACTTCAAATCGTTCCGCACGCATACTCCCAGATATTTTACAGAAGTAACTGCTACCAGTGTTTGATCCGCTATCATATAATCATACAATAAAGGATCCTTTTCTATGTAATCGCAATACATTACATTTGTCTATGTTAAGGGTGAGTTGCCACTCCCTGCACCAAGTGCCTGTCCGCTGCAGATCTTCCTGCATTTCGCTGCAATTTTCTAATGCTGCAACTTCTCTGTATACTACAGCATCATCCGCTAAAAGCCGCATGGAACTTCCGACACTGTCTACTAGGTCATTTATATATATTGTGAAAAGCAATGGTCCCATAACACTCCCCTGTGGCACGCCAGAGGTTACTTTAACGTCTGTAGACGTGTCTCCATTGAGAACAACTGCTGTGTTCTGTTTCCTAAAACCTCTTCAATCCATCCACACAGCCGGTCTGATATTCCGCAGGTTCTTACTTTGTTTATCAGGCAACAGTGCGGAACTGTATCGAAAGCCTACTGGAAGTCAAGAAAAATGGCATCTACCTGGGATCCTGTATGTAATATTTTCTGGGTCTCATGAACAAAGCGAGTTGGGTCAAACACGATGGCTGTTTCGGGAATCCATGTTGATTCCTACAGAGTAGATTCTCTGTTTCGAGAAATGCAGTGATACGCGAGCAAAAAACATGTTCTAAAATTCTACAACACAGCGATGTCAGAGATATTGGTCTGCAGTTTTGCGCATCTGCTCGACGACCCTTCTTGAAGACTGGGACTACCTGTGCCCTTTTCCAATCATTTGGAAACTTCCGTTCCTCTAGAGACGTGCGGTACACGGCTGTTAGAAGGGGAGCAAGTTCTTTAGCGTACTCTGTGTAGAATCGAATTTGTTTCCCGTCAGGTCCAGTGAACTTTCCTCTGTTGAGTGATCTCAGTTACTTTTCTATTCCTTGGACACTTATTTCGATATCAGCCATTTTTTCGTTTGTGCGAGGATTTAGAGAAGGAACTGCAGTGCGGTCTTGCTCTGTAAAACAGCTTTGGAAAAAGGTGTTTAGTATTTCAGCTTCACGCGTTTCATCCTCTGTTTCAATGCCATCATCATCCTGGAGTGACTGGATATGTTGTTTCAAGCCACTTACTGATTTAACGTAAGACCAGAACTTCCTAGGATTTTCTGTCAAGTCGGTACATAGAATTTTACTTTCGAATTCACTGAACGCTTCACTTATAGCCCTCCTTACGCTAACTTTGTCATCGTTTAGCTTCTGTTTGTCTGAGAGGTTTTGGCTGAGTTTAAACTTGCAGTGAAGCTCTCTTTGCTTTCGCAGTGGTTTCCTAATTTTGTTGTTGAACCACGGTGGGTTTTTCTATTACTCTTGCTAAACAGATAAACCTTCCTCCCTTTTTTTATTTTCCTATTTACATCCATATTCTGGGATCCGGCAACGGTCTTATGGTCACTGATTCCCTGTTCTGCTCTTACAGATTCGAAAAGTTCGGGTCTGTTTGTTATCAATAGGTCCAAGGTGTTTTCTCCACGAGTCGGTTCTCTGTTTAGTTGGTCGAGGTAATTTTCGGATGGTGCACTCAGTATAATGTCAATCGATGCTCTGTCACTACCACCCGCCCTAAACATCTGAGTGTCCCAGTCTATATCTGGTAAATTGAAATCTCCACCTAAGACTATAAGATGCACAGAAACTTTATGTGAAATGTATTCCAGATTTTCTCTCAGGTGTTCAGCCTCTAATGCTGCTGAGTCGGGAGGTCGGTAAAAGGAGCCAATTATTAACCTAGCTCGGTTGTTGAGTGTAACCTCCACCCATAATAATTCACCGAAACTATCCACTTCTACTTCACTACAGGATATAGCACTACCGTCTGCTACTGCTGTACCATAACCTTAAAGTTGGAGGCAGGTTGTGGAATAACACTATCTTGTTAGAGCAGTTATGGTATAATGCAACAGAGCAGTGTTACCCTCTGAGAGGAATTTTGTTACGTTGACCGTGTTGTACCTAACGGAGGTGGCTTAATCGGAAGTTAAAGTGAGAGTTGCGTAAATTTTTAAACAGTAACCAACTATAATTTATCTATTTATACTATTCAACGGATAAATAAAACGGTCGCCAGTCCAATTAGGCAAGAGAATGATTAACATTCTTGTTCAAGAAAATAGTTATTAGTAACTTTAGCGAATAAACACAACCTATACTTTGTCACACGTGAGTGCAATGAACTCTGACACGTACATATGATTACGGTAAGATTGAAGCTAGCAATTAGAGCACCACAAACTATTTGCAAAAATATAACAGATAACGAAACACACTATTACTTTCAGGGCTTATTCAAACTGAATGGTCTTTATAATGTTACTATTAATATTCACTGCAGAATCATTAATTGGACATAGGTTCAGTATTATTGTTGAAACATGTTCCTAGCTGACATAAAATTATAAATGTAGTTCAGTGCAAAATTATGAACTGATCACAGGGTAAGTCTCTCTAACTAAATACTTTTCTATTAAGAATGAAGGTTATATGGAATTCATCAACTGGTTACTTCTCACTGTCTTTTGAATAAAGAAATTAATGTTTCCATGGTTATGGTATAACGCAACAGAGCAGTGTTACCCTCCGAGAGGAATTTTGTTACGTTGACCGTGTTGTACCTAACGGAGGTGGCTTAATCGGTTCCCATTACTTGTTACCTAGCATTAACACAATAGACAACTGTGGATACTGTTATACTATTAATAAGCACTTCCAATACACAAGGGAGACAAACACTTAGCAAACGAGTATACAGCCTTCCATTAATGCAATTCACGACTTTTACTACAGTGAGACACAATGTTGACAAATTTGCAAGATACTGACTCACCTTCTGCGATTTACAACAGGCAGCAACGTGATCATTTACTAAGCAAAACTTTATAAGCCTCAGTCTTAAGAACTTTTAATTTTGAAATTGGCAACAACGCTTTAATAAGCAGTTTTAATAGGAGAGTTATTTTCAGTAAACATTATTTACTTTAACTCACTCTCTTGCCACATTAACTTTAACTTCTTTTTACTATGTTCAAGAGGCATTAATTAGCAAAACACTGGTCTTTAATGTTCTGTCAGTAGGGACACTCGGTAATCACTTTAGTTCAAACGGAGAGGAACCTGAGAGGTGTTATGATAGGAAAAAAATTAAGGTAGGAACATAAATTCAGTTATAGGTTACCTTATATTTGTGCACACTAAATCACCCAATATGCTGATCCTTCACTGTATGTTATTATAGTACTCATTTACAGTGATTGTGCAATGTGGTGGCAACTGCATGTTGGTAGACGGATTTGCAGATAGAATTGCTGGACTCTGGCCCTTCTTGGTGGCAGTGATGAATACCAATTCCAGAATCGTTCCAGCTATTACCCATCCATCCGAGGCATTGGAATAGTTGCAGAAAAAAACCTCTCTCGGAACCAGTACAATACGCAGCATTTGCATGGCTGTGTACAGTTTGTTGGCTCGATCCCGACTGACTTTTGGTTCCACCTTTTCTACCCAGGCCAGCCACAATTTGCGCGCGCTACACAGTTCCGTTCCCGTGGGGAACCACTACACCTTTTACATACTAAAGAACTAAGAACCCTAAGTGAGGATCAGCAGTTTACATAACAGCCACGAAACACATTAAATAAAACAGAACATTTGCACATATTGACATTTCTAGCAAAAATTATTCACACAGAAATTACAATTATATACAGTAACTTTTGTTCCCTCCAAATGGGACAAAGAATTTAAATGACAGATATACTACATTGCATAGAATCAAATCAAGATATCAAAGTTCTTACAAAGAAAGGAGTATACAATGTTTTGTTATAAATTCAAACAAACACATTTACAGAAGCTCTAAGATGTAGTATTAAATAAAACAAAAGCAAAATAAATCAGTAGAGTATTAGAACTATGGTGTTACACATGCCCCATATTTGGTTGAAGTTTCCTGTAAGGGACACTTCAAGGAAACATCCATAACACCTAAGTGGTGTTGGCTACAAAAAAAAATATTCCATTCAACTTCAGTTGGGAGAACAAAAAAAAAACCATATTACAAACATACATTATATAAACTAAGATATTTCATACATTTCTTCCAAAAACATTTCCAAAACGAAGCATTTACAGTAATTTTCCTTTTCACACTGGGTTAAGGAAACTAATTTTCATCATTACACAAGATATCTTTAAGCATGTTCATTCCATACACATACAGTTCAAATAATAGACAAACAGTACACAAAATAATCTGCACATTAGTAAAATATGTATATATAATAAAAAAGTAAACACATATACAATAGCACAGAACATTTTAACTTAACAAAGCAGATATTAGTCTTTCAATATTTTCAAAGAAAGTAAATATTCACAGACACACAAGCATAGTCATGATCACAGTACATTTTGCAAAGTTCAGCAATTAATGAAATATTAAAATTTCAGTTTGCATCCACATATGTAACAATATTTTGCACAAAACAGCTATGAGAATCTTTTCCAACTGACTCCTTAAATACAAAAGTTACTTTGCAAGTTTTTTTCAAAATAATTAATTTTCAGGCTGCTCTTCATAATAGCAGTCCAAAATGTTTGTTGCACATAAACAAACTAACATACTCAGAACCTATCTTTAATCATTACTGCTGTGTCTTAAAGCAAGACAGTCCAAAACTTTAAGTTACAACAGAAAACCTCATCTCGAAAACATCTCCAACTATTTGAACAAGAATGCATATATATTTTATAATAACTTTTCACTGACTACAGAAGGAATATTCAGTTCATAACACATTGGACAATAAACCTAACTTACTTCACTGCTTGCCTCAGAATAAGCAGTGCATGTTACTCATACTGCCCATTATTGATTTGGCAGTCGTAGTGGACACAAAAACACAATTTAGATTAAGAACACTGAGGAACACATTTTTAAATTAATACACTGCCCCATCCTCTAGGTTAGGCAGCTCGTAATCAGTTATCAACTTCTTGCCCCATAATTGGAAAGTCCTTTGGCTACTGCTCGCATAGCATATTTGGTAGTCCTCAACTTCAGGACCACAGCATTCTTATTCTTTTGTCTTGTTTTGCTGCCCAACAATATATTTTTGAGCAGTTTATTGTCGTCATCTTTAAGTTTTTCATCATTATGTCACATCTTTGTTGCCAATTGCATTAAAGGTATAAAACATGAAACCTGTAACTTTAAAACAGTAATTAAACACTGGTAATTTTAAATCTTTCTTTACACCATGACAAAATCAGGTAATACACACATTAATCAAATAAATTTTAAATGACATTTTTGGTTTAATGACAATGTTCAGGTGTTATTTGAGAGTTCCAGATTTGTGGTTTTTCTTCCCACTTTCTTACTCAGTAATATTTCTTTTAAAGTCAGAATTTAGTTTAATTATTTTTCCATACATTTAGGTCATCAGATATGTCAAGTTCAGAACAATAATTTTACATCCTACTGCAAGTGATTTGTGCCAACATTTCGTGGCACAAGACATATACATCTCACATCTATCTTACACACATTAGTAAGGTTCATCTCCTCAGCTTTTGACACACACAGTTTGTCAACATCATAACTATCCCTATTTTCAAAAAAAATATTTACATTTAGTAATATTATAGTATTCATATACCTTGTTTTCATTATTCGTACCTTTCCACATCCGTATTTCTCTTACCATTTACTTTTAGATTACATTTTTCCTTTACAATGCCCGCTATACTTCCATTATTCTTGGTCATTTTCTAGTGTGCCCAATTTAATTATTCATTTACTTGTCCTCAAACAGTACACAGTATCTTACATTATTTCCACTCTTTTCAGTTTATTCTGATAGAGAAGAAGGAAAGAAGATAGTAAAAGTTCTGAATGATGAAGAGGAAGGTTGACAAAACGAAAAAAAAATAGAAGTAGTACTGGCGACGACTCTGGTACCTAGTGCTCGACAGACACTTGACAATGCAAAGAGTGCATGTCCACTGCGGTTTGAACAACCCTCATCGGAGGACATGTATCTTTCAAATACACAACATGGTACAACCATAAGCCCTTTCTGGTCTTTAAGTATATTATAAATTAATTATTATCTTGTGGAGTTCTTTGCACTTGCATAAAGTTAGTGTAGTGCTGGCAGAAGAGCCAACACTATGTTTCTAGAGGAGGCCGAAATGCGCGCGTTTAATTACACTCTGACTGGCGTTAGGTCTGGAACAGGTCAAAGAAATAAGACTAGCAAAACAGGAGGTAACTGGTAGAATACTTAACTTTAATCCACAATTGTAGAACATCACTCTTGATGATACATGCTTCACATAATAAATATCAATTGAATACGGCGCCTTGCTAGGTTGTAGCAAATGTAGCTGAAGGCTATGCCAACTATCGTCTCGGCAAATGAGAGCGTATTTGTCAGTGAACCATTGTTATCAACGTCGGCTGTACAACTGGGGCGAGTGCCAGGACGTCTCTCTAGACCTGCCGTGTGGTGGCGCTCGGTCTGCAATTACTGACAGTGGCGACACGCGGGTCCGGCGTATACTAATGGACCGCGGCCGATTTAAAGGCTACCACCTAGCAAGTGTGGTGTCTGGCGGTGACACCACAGTTACCATAACCATCATTATTCATAAAGTCTTCAGGTTTGTCGCACTATGCCCCTATCCTCATAATTAGACTGGCAACAATAAGTATTCAATTGAAAATAAACAATTCCTAAGCAAAGTCAAACAGTACACTACAGTAAACAAGCAACAAACTGCCTCAGGCCTCGAGATCAACAAAACAGTAATTTACTTTCAGGTAACACTCAGATACAATAATAATACTGAAGTAATGCATTATATTAACAGTATATATATATACATACAGCAGCCTGCCTCCAGTCTCTTTATTAACAAAGCAGTCTTTTATGGTTCATAAAACAATTACATAATTATGGCGGCTTTTTAGGCATCCTATTTTCTACATCTTTCGCTAAGCTATTCAGATCTTACCAACGTTTTGTTTCATCAGGTGGCTTTTTAAGTCTTGGAATTTCAAAGTCTTTAGCAAGGTACAACATCTCCTTTTCTGCTATCATTTTATCAGATGGTTCTTTTTGTTCCTGTAATTCACGCTCCTTCAAAACACTTGTTAAGGCCTGCCCCAGTATAGTATCATCTGGAGGTTGCTGCATATTCTGCCCCTGTGTTACATTACAGAATGATTCCTTCGGTTTTGGCTCAGTTTCACTTTCTGTATCTTGCTTTGGTAAAATGTCAGTAATTTTTTCGTACCCTCTGTCAGTAAAAGTATATTCACTTTCGTTTACACCTGAGAATTCATCTTCACTGGAGTCATCACTACTCCCTTCCTCACCAGCAGATTCACATAAGCACTCTGCTTTTGAACAATAGGGAAAGTTAGTATATTCATTCTTATCTGTATTCATATACCCTTCATCATCTGAACTATCACTAGGTTCTACTTCGTTATCAGATTCGAGCAGGAAAGCAACTTTTAAACAGTAAAACAGATTATCACTAGATGTTTCAGCCACTTCGTTTTTCGACTCATTTTCTACACAATGCATATCGTTTGGACACTGAGGCACTTCAGCTGTATCACTTTGAACGATTTCAGCCTTAACTTCATGCTTAGTATAATCGCCATATACTTCGATAACCTTCATTTCATTTTCTTCCATGCTATCATTCTCAGACAATCGTGCGAAATTCCTACTAGACCCTTCTGCATCAGAACCACAAAACACTTTTCCATCAACAATAATTTAGTGTGCACTGCTTGTAATGCAATGTTTACTAACGTCCTCCTCTACTTCATTTTCACCTAAATTGTGCACACTTCTTTTGCGTGGCATATTCTAACTTCCTTTCCTCTTTATTCATCATAACCTCTCCCACATCTACGTCTTTTGTCTCATATACATCAGTAACAGTACAAATATTCTCCTTTTCACCCGCCTTTTCTGGCACTCTTCATTCTTTAATGATGCCTTTGCGCTCGATTCCGGTATTGAGTTATCTTTATCATATGACATATTAACTGTATTTCCATTTTTACATTTGTGTATAACTGAAACCGGCCAACGGAAGTGTCCGATCCCGCCTCTTCTGTTTCTCTCTACGGCAGCCATCTTGTTCTGACCTCGGCCATTTCTGTGTGCTGCCAAGTGCAATGTACGGTGCTCCAGCAAGCGGTGCCCGGAGCACAAGTGGTCACGTGACTTCGCACTGGGAACGCTACTATGAACGCCACTATGTATCACTCCGCGCCCATCTTCCATAGGCACGTCCTTAACCATCTTGCCCCGTACTTTACACCTTTGCTTCTCTAATTTACGATTTGACATCTTTTCTTTGGGCCCAAAACCGGTTTCCGCGTGAATCCGGTCCGTAACACACGCGGTTTTCAGTTTTCCATTTCGTCTCTAGTTTGGAAATTCCACGCCATGTATCCTTTGCCGCGCGTCACATTATTTCCTCTTCCTCTCGCACGACCTCTTTGAATCGTGTTTACACGAATTCTATCATTTCCAAGTCGTTCAGTTTGGTCATTACTTTCTCGCGAATAATTGTTGTTATTATGGGGACGGGATTCGCGATTTCTTTGCCAGTGATCTTCATCCTCCACCCTTTCCAAAAAGGCAGAAAAACTTATATGGGTACTCCCAACATATCGTTTAGAATCCTCAGGCAGTTTCTGCCAAAGAACCCAAACGATCTCGGCTTCAGTCCTCCTAGCCTTCAGATGTATCAGTTTTCTGTACCATGATTCGCAAAACTCTTTCATCGTTTGCCAACCTCTGACATCATACAGCCTGGCCATTAGAAACTCACGCCACAACTGTTCTTGTTTTTGTTCTGATCAGTAGTCGTCAATAAATTTTTGTTTAAACTTTTCAAAAGACATCTGGTTAGTGTCCAGATTCAACCCCCATCTTTTAGCTTCTCCCGTTAAGGCACTGACCACAACATTGATTTTTTCCTGATCAGACAAATATTCAGGAAAGTTTCTTTCGCAATTCTTTACAAAATCGGGGGGTGCCATTCGTTATGCCTCTTTGCAAGGTCGAATTTTTCTTCGCCCTCTGATATTTTACTGAAAGGCATTCTTTCAGTAAAATGTGTAAGTCCTGTTTGTATTTTTCTTTCCAAGTCATACATTTTGCCTTGGATTTGTGAAGTGTTATATTCACACTTCTTTTCGCAAGTAACAATCTGTTTGGTTAGTTCTCTACTTGTTTCTGTTACAGACTGTTTAATCTGTGCAAATTCCACGTTACATTCTGTTTGTATTTCGGATTTAATACCGAATACCTTTTCGTCTACTTTAGTACTGACTAAGGGTTCTATTTGATATTGAATTTTAATTACCTCAGCGTCAAATCTTTCGTTAATGTCATCAATTTGTCCTTGTATGTTGGCTATATTGCCATTGAAGACAGTATTTCGCTTTTGAGGTTTTTAACTTCATTACTCACAATGTCAACTTTAACATCAACCTTCTCAATCTGTTTACTAAGTTTCTTGCCTTGCTCTGGCATTTGTTTACTAATATCACTACCCTGTGTTGCAATTAGCTGCCTTTGTGCTGAATTTTGTTGCCCCAGTGCTGCAATTTGATGCCCCTGTGCTGCGATTTGTGCCTTAATATTGTCATCTAGCGCAGACAGTATTTTAAGCAAGTCAGTCAGATCTAGTGTCTTTTCACTTTTAGATTCTACTGCCTTTTCGTGTTCAGATCCTACACCCCTTTCTGGTTTTGGTGATTCAAACATATCCCTCGATTCATTAGCATAGCCACTGTCTTCGACAACATCGCCTACATTGTCTTGCTTGGTACGCGCGACGTTCATAGCGTCTATCTGTTTGTTTACTGCCTGAACTGCTCTCGACTGCATTCTGTTCTCGCGTGTCTAAATTAATTTCTAGGTTCCTGTCCATTTTAGTTACTGTTAAGTATTGATACCTTTTTTTTCGATTGAAGCTGAACTTTCACTACCAGTTCTGTCAAATAAGTTACAGGTTCGTGCCGCTGGACGTTTTAGGTTCACTCCATGTTTGTAAAATGCTAAACACTTATAATTTTTCCGGCTGAAGGTGCAAACCGAACAACGTCCTGTCACGCGGCGCCACGTATCACACTACCGCCTGCTACTACCGTACCATAACCTTAAAGTTGGAGGCAGGTTGTGAAATAAAACTATCTTGTTAAAGCAGTTATGGTATAACGCAACAGAGCAGTGTTACCCTCTGAGAGGAATTTTGTTCCGTTGACTGTGTTGTACCCAACGGAGGTGGCCTAATCGGAAGTGAAAGTGAGATTGCGTAAATTTTTAAACAGTAAGAAACTGTAATTTGCCTATTTATACTGTTCAACGGATAAAGAAAACGGTCGCCAGACTAATTAGGCAAGAGAATGATAAACATTCTTGTTCAACAAAATAGTTATTAGTAACTTTAACGAATAAACACAACCTACACTTTGTCACACGCGAGTGTAATGAACTCTGACACCTACATATGTTTACGGTAAGATTGAAGCTAACAACTAGAGCACCACAAACTATTTGAAAAAATATAACAGATAACGAAACACTCTATTACTTTCAGGGCTTATTCATACTGAATGGTCTTTATAACGTTACTATTAATATTCACTGCAGAATCATTAATTGGACATAGGTTCAGTATTATTGTTCAAACATTTTCCTAGCTGACATAAAATTATAAATGTAGTTCACTGCAAAATTATGAACCGTTCACTGCGTAAGTCTCTCTCAACTAAATACTTTTCTATTAGGATTGAAGGTGATATGGAATTCATCAACAGGTTACTTCTCACTGTCTTTTGAAAAAAGAAATTAATGTTTCCATAGATAGTGGTCTTCCCATTACTTGTTACCTAGCATTAACACAATAGACAACTGTGGATCCTGTTATACTATTAATAAGCACTTCCAATACACAAGGGAGACAACACTTAGCAAATGAGTATATAGCCTTCCATAAATGCAATTCACGACTTTTACTACAGTGAGACACAGTGTTGACAAATTTGCAAGATACTGACTCACCTTCTGCGATATACAACAGGCAGCAATGTGATCATTTACTAAGCAAAACTTTATAAGCCTCAGTCTTAAGAACTTTTAATTTTGAAGTTTGCAACAACACTTTAATAAGCAGTTTTAATAGGAAAGTTATTTTCAGTAAACATTATTTACTTTAACTCACTCTCTTGCCACATTAACCTTAACTTCCTTTTTACTATGTTCAAGAGGCATTAATTAGCAAAACACAGGTCTTTAATGTTCTTTCAGTAGGGACATTCGGTGATCACTTTAGCTCACACGGAGAGGAACCTGAGAGGTGCTAAGACAGGAAAAAAATTAAGGTAGGTACATAAATTCAGTTATAAGTTACCTTATATTTGTGCACACTAAATCGCCCAATATGCTGATCCTTCACCGTACATTATTATAGTACTCCTTGACAGTGATTGCGCCATGTGGTGGCCACTGCATGTTGGTAGGCGGATTTGCAGACAGAATTGCTGGACTCTGGCCCTTCTTGGTGGCGATGATGAATACCAATTCCAGAATCGTTCCAGCTATTTATCCATCCATCCGAGGCATTGGAACAGTAGCAGAAAAAAGCCTCTCTCGGAACCAGCACAATATGCAACATTTACATGGCAGAACACAGTTTGGTGGCTCGATCCCGACTGACTCTTTGTTCCACCTTTTCTACCTCGGCCAGCCACAATTTGCGCGCGCTACACAGTTCCGTTCCCGAGGGGAACCACTACACCTTTTACATACTAAAGAACTAAGAACCCTAAGTGAGGATCAGCAGTTTACATAACAGAAACCAAACACATTAAATGAAACAGAACATTTGCACTTTTTGACATTTCTAGCAAAAATTATTTACACAGAAATTACAATTATATACAGTAAGTTTAGTTCCCTCCAAATGGGACAAAGAATTTAAATGACAGATACACTACATTGCATAGAATCAAATCAAGACATCAAAGTTCTTACAAAGAAAGGAGTATACAATTTTATGTTATCGATTCAAACAAACACATTTACAGAAGCTCAACGATGTAATATTATATAAAACAGAAGCAAAATAAATAAGTAGAGTATTAGAGCTATGGTGTTACAAGGATAAGTTACTACTAACAGCGACAAACACGCCACCACCGGTTGCATGCAATCTATCCTTTCTAAACACCATCTGCGCCTTTGTGAGAAAATTTTGGCAGAATTTATCTCTGGTTTCAGCCAGGTTTCCGTTCCTATAACGATTTCAGCTTAGGTGCTTTCTATCTGCACTTGCAGTTCCGGTACTTTACCAACGCAGCTTTGACAGTTTACAATACCGATTGCTGCTTGGTCCCCGCATGTCCTGACTTTGCCCCGCACCCTTTGAGGCTGTTGCCCTTTCTGTACTTGCCTGAGGCCATCTAACCTAAAAAAACGCAAAGTCCACGCCACACAACCCCTGCCAGCCGTGTAGCCGCCTGCTGTGTGTAGTGGACTCCCGACCTATCAAGCGGAAACCGAAACCCCACCATGGGATTAACCTCACATCTTATACTAGGTGGGAAATAAAGTGTTTAGAAAGCGTTACATAATGCGTACAATATGTTCAAATGTGTGTGAAATCTTATGGGACTTAACTTCTAAGGTCATCAGTCCCTAAGCTTACACACTACTTACCCGAAATTACCCTAAGGACAAACACACACGCCCATGCTCGAGGGAGGACTCGAACCTCTACTGGGACCAGCCGCACAGTTCTTGTCTGCAGCGCCCTAGACTGCTCGGCTAATCCCGTGCTGAGTTAAAGAAATCCGAACCACACTCATGACTTGTTTTTAGATAGTAAACATCTTTCTCTCATTCTTTAAGTCCCAGTGTTCAGCACTTCTACATCCACTTGGTTACTCTGCACTTCACATATAAGTACTTGGCAGAGGGTTCGTCGAACCACCTTCAAGCTATTCCTCTCAATTCCACTTTCAGAAATTGCACAGGAAAAACAAACACTTCAATCATTCCGTGGGAGATCCGATTTCCATTATTTCACTGTGATCACCATTTCTCCCTATGTAGAACGGCGTTAACAAAATATTTCCGCATTTGGGAGAGAAAGTTGGTGATTGAAATATTATAAAGACATCCTACCACAATGAAAAACGCCTTTCCTTTAAGGATTACCACCCCAATACATTTATAATATCTCGTTCCACTCTCAGCTCATTGTAGCCGCAGTATAAAACGACCTGTCCTGATCTTAACTTGTTCGATGTTTCCGTCAATCGTATCTGAGATGGATCCCACACTGCTCAACCGTCCTCCAGAGGAGGATACACAAGGTTAGCGTACGCAATCTCTTCAGTACACCCGTTGCATTTTCTAAGTTCTGCCAATGAATCGCAGCCTTTGGTTCACTTTCCCCACAATATTATCTATGCGATCGTGCGAATTTAAATTATTCGTAACTGAAACCCTTCCGTACTTTGGTGAATTCACAACCATCACATTTGTGTGATTCATCGTGTAATAGGGATTTGCCGGCCATGGTGGCCGCGCGGTTCTAGGCGCTGCAGCCCGGAACCGCGGGACTGCTACGGTCGCAGGTTCGAATCCTGCCCCGGGCATGGATGTGTGAGATGTCCTTAGGATAGATAGGTTTAGGTAGTTCTAAGTTCTAGAGGACTGATGACCTAAGATGTTAAGTCCCATAGTGCTCAGAGCCATTTGAACCATTTAACAGAGATTCAGCAGATTTTCATTTGGATGACTTCAGACTTCACTTACGTAAAGAATGTAAGATAAACCTGCGTTCTCACATCAGAGCAGCTCAGAATAGAGCGTGGAGCCTCCACTAGGGAACGGGACAGTGAGGAGTACGTACACTGTCCAGTCTTCAAAAATGGCTCTGAGCACTATGGGACTTAACTGCTGTGGTCATCAGTCCCCTAGAACTTAGAACTACTTAAACCTAACTTACCTAAGGACATCACACACATCCATGCCCAAGGCAGGATTCGAACCTACGACCGTAGCGGTCGCGCGGGGGCCAGACTGAAGCGCTTAGAACCGCACGTCCACCCTGGCCGGCTGTCCAGTCTTCAAATGTGCCCCAAGGTTCACTTCAAGCTATGATTGTCTATACATGGTCACTTTACGGCAAGAAGAGCTGATTTATTTATTCTTCACAATTACTGCCTATTGTCTGAGAAGCTAAACGTGGCCGTACAAGTAACTTTTATTTGGATAAGAATAAACTTTTACAGTAATTATTTAGTCCTGGTATTTATTTTTAAAACAATCAAAAAACCAATATTACGAAAATTCTAACTGTACAGCTACTTCCACTACAAAATTACAATAAAACCATTCACCAATTACCCAACTACTAATGAGACTGTTAGCACTATAGAATCAGTTCTGTTTCTGCTGTCGGCCGCTGTGGCCGCTGTGGCCGAGCGGTTCTAGGCGCTTCAGTCCGGAACCGAGCTGCTGCTACGGTCGCAGGTTCGAATCCTGCCTCGGGCATGGATGTGTGTGATGTCCTTAGGTTCGTTAGGTTCAAGTAGTTTCTAAGTCTAGGGGACTGATGACCTCAGATGTTAAGTCCCTTTGTGCTTAGAGCCATTTGAATCATTCTCTGTTTCTGCTCATTTATTTTGGTGCAATTAAACTGGAGATGGTTGCTTTCATCTACATCTACATCTACATCTATACTCCGCGAGCCACCTTACGGTGTGTGGCGGAGGGTACTTATTGTACCACTATCTGATCCCCCCTTCCCTGTTCCATTCACGAATTGTGCGTGGGAAGAACGACTGCTTGTAAGTCTCCGTATTTGCTCCAATTTCTCGGATCTTTTCGTTGTGATCATTACGCGAGATATATGTGGGCGGTAGTAATATGTTGCCCATCTCTTCCCGGAATGTGCTCTCTCGTAATTTCGATAATAAACCTCTCCGTATTGCGTAACGCCTTTCTTGAAGTGTCCGCCACTGGAGCTTGTTCAGCATCTCCGTAACGCTCTCGCGCTGACTAAATGTCCCCATGACGAATCGCGCTGCTTTTCGCTGGATCATGCCTATCTCTTCTATTAATCCAACCTGGTAAGGGTCCCATACTGATGAGCAATACTCAAGAATCGGACGAACAAGCGTTTTGTAAGCTACTTCTTTCGTCGATGAGTCACATTTTCTTAGAATTCTTCCTATGAATCTCAACCTGGCGCCTGCTTTTCCCACTATTTGTTTTATGTGATCATTCCACTTCAGATCGCTCCGGATAGTAACTCCTTAGTATTTTACGGTCGTTACCGCTTCCAATGATTTACCACCTATGGCATAATCGTACTGGAATGGATTTCTGCCCCTATGTATGCGCATTATATTACATTTATCTACGTTTAGGGAAAGCTGCCAGCTGTCGCACCATGCATTAATCCTCTGCAGGTCCTCCTGGAGTACGTACGAGTCTTCTGATGTTGCTACTTTCTTTTAGACAACCGTGTCATCTGCAAATAGCCTCACGGAGCTACCGATGTTGTCAACTAAGTCATTTATGTATATTGTAAACTATAAAGGTCCTATCACGCTTCCCTGCGGTACTCCCGAAATTACCTCTACATCTGCAGATTTTGAACCGTTAAGAATGACATGTTGTGTTCTTTCTTCTAGGAAATCCTGAATCCAATCACAAACCTGGTCCGATATTCCGAAAGCTCGTATTTTTTTCACTAAACGTAAGTGCGGAACCGTATCAAATGCCTTCCTGAAGTCCAGGAATACGGCATCAATCTGCTCGCCAGTGTCTACGGCACTGTGAATTTCTTGGGCAAATAGGGCGAGCTGAGTTTCACATGATCTCTGTTTGCGGAATCCATGTTGGTTATGATGAAGGAGATTTGTATTATCTAAGAACGTCATAATACGAGAACACAAAACATGTTCCATTATTCTACAACAGATTGACGTAAGCGAAATAGGCCTATAATTATTCGCATCTGATTTATGACCCTTCTTGAAAATGGGAACGACCTGCGCTTTCTTCCAGTCGCTAGGTACTTTACGTTCTTCCAGCGATCTACGATAAATTGCTGATAGAAAGGGGGCAAGTTCTTTAGCATAATCACTGTTGAATCTTAAGGGTATCTCGTCTGGTCCGGATGCTTTTCCGCTACTAAGTGATAGCAGTTGTTTTTCAATTCCGATATCGTTTATTTCAATATTTTCCATTTTGGCGTCCGTGCGACGGCTGAAGTCAGGGACCGTGTTACGATTTTCCGCAGTGAAACAGTTTCGGAACACTGAATTCAGTATTTCTGCCTTTCTTCGGTCGTCCTCTGTTTCGGTGCCATCGTGGTCAACGAGTGACTGAATAGGGGATTTAGATCCGCTTACCGATTTTACATATGACCAAAACTTTTTAGGGTTCTTGTTTAGATTGTTTGCCAATGTTTTATGTTCGAATTCGTTGAATGCTTCTCTCATTGCTCTCTTTACGCTCTTTTTCGCTTCGTTCAGCTTTTCCTTATCAGCTATGATTCAACTACTCTTAAACCTATGATGAAGCTTTCTTTGTTTCCGTAGTACCTTTCGTACATGATTGTTATACCACGGTGGATCTTTCCCCTCGCTTTGGACCTTAGTCGGTACGAACTTATCTAAGGCGTACTGGACGATGTTTCTGAATTTTTTCCATTTTTGTTCCACATCCTCTTCCTCAGAAATGAACTTTTGATGGTGGTCACTCAGATATTCTGCGATTTGTGCCCTATCACTCTTGTTAAGCAAATATATTTTCCTTCCTTTCTTGGCATTTCTTATTACACTTGTAGTCATTGATGCAACCACTGACTTATGATCACTGATACCCTCTTCTACCGGTCTATTTGTTGCTATGAGGTCTAAAACGTTAGCTTCACGAGTTGGTTCTCTAACTATCTGCTCGAAGTAATTCTCGGACAAGGCAGTCAGGATAATGTCACGAGAGTCTCTGTCCCTGGCTCCAGTTCTGATTGTGTGACTATCCCATTCTATACCTGGTAGATTGAAGTCTCCCCCTATTACAATAGTATGATCACGAAACTTCTTCACGACGTTCTGCAGGTTCTCTCTGAGGCGCTCAACTACTACGGTTGCTGATGCAGGTGGTCTATAGAAGCATCCGACTATCATATCTGACCCACCTTTGATACTTAACTTAACCCAGATTATTTCACATTCGCATTCGCTAATAACTTCACTGGATATTATTGAATTCTTTACTGCTATAAATACTCCTCCACCATTGGCGTTTATCCTATCCTTGCGGTATATATTCCATTCTGTGTCTAGGATTTCGTTACTGTTCACTTCCGGTTTTAACCAACTTTCCGTTCCTAATACTATATGCGCACTATTTCCTTCAATAAGAGATACTAATTCAGGAACCTTGCCCTGGATACTCCTGCAGTTCACCAATATTACGTTAACTTTTCCTGTTTTTGGTCTCTGAGGACGGACGTTCTTTATCAACGATGATAATGTCCTCTCTGGTAAGCCGTCAGGTATTTTATCGTTTCGCCCAAGGGGGGGTCCCTCTAACCGTACTGGATCCGCCAACTTCCTGCTCCGGTCAACAGCCGTTGTCTGCTGGTAGAGCAGCACATCCACAATTCACTGTTGCTTCTCAGAAACCACTCTTCCGAGATCACTTGCACCATCTCAATGTAAAATCTCGCAAAACCATTGCATTCAGTGGCCGCCGATCTCAGTTGTCTCTCTCCACCTGCCGAATACACTTGTTGCCTATCTAGGACAGCATCATATTGACGTGCGGTTAAATGCCTCATGAGGTCTTCCCTGGCTTATCTGAATATTGCGGCAGCAGTATCGTCCTAGATGCGCCAGGGTGACTGAGTGCTCAGTGTTGCCTTGGGATCTATATCCATAACTGACCGCCATGACCCGCAGGATCTATATAGAGCATGCAGTTCCATATTGCGTGCTCTGGAGTTCCCATACAGGAATAGGCGCAATTATCGTTGATCTGTCTTTTGATTTTTTATATATACTTAGCATAAGACCCATGACCGGTCAGATAACGCACGTCCACTCGACGGGGTAGGAAATCTCGTTTTTATTCTCTCTTTGATGTTAGGGATAAATTCGTATGTTCTCCTAGGTGTGACTGAAGTGCCCCATTCATTTCGCAGCATTTTTTGTACGATCTTTTATTCACTCCTTCCTATTGGCCTCAGTTTCAAGCATCCTTCGTACTTCCATTTTATTGCGTTTCATTAATCAATAAAGGAAACTCCTTTTCCAAGTTTACAAGTCCACTGGGTATATTCCTAGCATTACCAAAAATACATCATTTGGAGTAGTGCAACAAGTAACTATTAGCCTTAGTAGCACCCCTCGAACTCTTCTCACTAATGAGGCTAGCTTGTCAAGCTGCCAACTGTGAACCCAGTCGATCGCACCACATCTTGCGACTGATGCTTACATTGATGATACTCTGTGTTTTCAAGCAAAGCCGAAACTGCCTATTTGGAATGGTTTCAAAATTGTTCATCATCTTTACCCCTCTTCTGCCTGCCTCCTTAATATGATCTGCAAAGCTGCTACGTTGGTCGGGGAATTCCTCTACATATCTCGCTACTGCGCATCTTCTAATTGTTACATCTTAATTTCATTTTTGGGATATCTCGCTAGGTTCCCTTTCAGCATAATGTATATAGTTTTGTGACAGACCAGTGACTGTCCAACATTTCGACACCAACCTTCAAGTTCAAGGAGCACTGCATCACAGTTTTATTCCATAACAATGCTTCGGCCGCGTTAATAACACAGGATGTGCAATATCGCATTTATCCGCCAGTACCAGGCAGCGACTGTCAATTAATCCGGGAATACATAACGTGCGTACAAGTACAGGTTGTGATGTTGGCGTGCCCCCGTGAGTTGTGCACGGATAACCAAAGCTGTTAGGCAACCACTGGCGTAAAGCGAGATAACCGGGATCGGGTCCTGGTACGGCACAAATTTTCGTTGTCGTCATTCCTCGTACAGGCGATAGTTGTTCGTATTCGCAACTGCGAATTTCATGTCCTTAGTCGGTGAATATTAAAGTAATGCCACCAGCAATTTGTTGTCACGAATGAGTGAATAGAAATTTGACACTCATTTGCACACGCTGTAACACAGAACTAGCAAGGCCACACGAAATACAACTGCTAAGCATCTCGCATAATTAAATCCGAAAATTCGCGTAACGTGTAACTACGCACAGGCGGCAAAATCCAGAACGATACCATCTCATTACGTCCGTTTCAATACCGCAACACAAAGAGTCAATACAGGAAAGCAGAACGTGTTCACGGCAGCAAGTGGAAGACAACAGTGGGTATATGTCCACAAACCACGTCGCCCATTTTAAACTGATTCACCGTTCCCAGCAGTATGACTGGCTGGTTAACCTCAGAGTTTACACGGTTAGCCTGACATACCTCTTTGCAGTTCCCAACCAAATATAAAGCTATTCTAGCTGGTGGAGACACCCAAATGCTCATCAACTAGCTTACGAATACACAGCATGACAGGTGTCTACAACAGGCGCCTTTCAGTCATGTGTTAACCATTGGCTGATAATGGCCTACTATGTAGGCTTCCTGCATCCCTATAGCTCCTTTTAGCTTCTATTATCATTTTCATGCTTCATCCTAAACCGCTGTCACTGTCGTTTTATCCCTTGGAATGCAAAAAAGAATCCTACTTGGCCATCAGCGTTCCAACCATCCTTACTAATACCGATGTGATTATAAGATGCTCATGTGCTCGATATGTAACAAACAGCGTACTTATTGGGTATCGCAGAGCATATTAACCATATCGCATTGTCGTGGTGCTTTATGAGAGATTATTAAATAACCTGCTAGGAAGGAGACCCAGGTTCGAAGCCCGGGGCGGGTACAAATTTTAGTCCATTCATCTACTCTACATCACATGGATACTCTGAAAATCACATTTAAGTGCCTGGCAGAGAGTTCATCGAACCACCTTCACAATTCTCTATTATTCCAATCTCGTATAGCGCGCAGTAAGAATGAACACTTATATCTTTCCGTACGAGCTCTGATTTCCCTTATTTTATCATGGTGATCGTTCCTCCCTATGTAGATCTGTGTCCACAAAATATTTTCGCATCCGGAGGAGAAAGACGGTGATTGGAATTTCATGAGAAGATTTCGTCGCAACGAAAAACGCCTTTCTTTTATTGATGTCCTGCCCAAATCCTGTATCACTTCTGTGACACTCTCTCCCATATTTCGAGATAAGACAAAACGTGCTGCCTTTCTTTGAACTTTTTGAATGTACTCCGTCAGTCCAATCTGGTAAGGATCCCACACCGCGCAGCAGTATTCTGAAAGAAAACGGGCAGTCGTAGTGTAGGCAGTCTCCTTAGTAGATCTGTTACAGTTTCTTAGTGTCTTGCCAATAAAACGCAGTCTTCGATTAGCCTTCCCCACAACATTTTCTATGTGTTCCTTCCAAGTTAAGTTGCTCGTGATTCTAACTCATAGGAATTTAGTTGAATTTATGGCTTTTCGATTAGACTGATTTATCGTGTAACTGAAGTTTAACGAGTTCCTTTTAGCACGAATGTGAATGACCTCACACTTTTAGTTATTTAGGGTCAACTGCCACTACCATTGCTTCAGCCTACGTCATTATCGTAGATAAAGGTGAAACTCCATGTATCTCATGAATGTCAAATTTATGTGTTTAATACAGGTTACTTGTAGTCGCTATAAGCGTGTTTGATTATGACCATCAATGAAAACATAATTAGGTCGAGTTCTCCATAGTTAATAAATCATATAAACATACTGGACAGGTTACCAGAGTCGTGCCTTGCTGATGGGGAGCTCCAGTTTCACACAGCAAACAGGTTTTAATTAGAAAAGCGGAGTAAAGGAGATAAGTTAGAAACAGGCACTAATCTTAATTGGACAGGTACGATTTGGAGCAGTATACCAATTGACATAGTTATCGCATCTAAGAAAGGTTTACTGTCAAAAACAATTGTCTGAAGATGCTCTAATAAACTATCTAAGTAAATAATAATATTCTAGAACAATTATACTTTCATGCTTTACAGCAATAAAACTGACATGTTTCTCCTGCACTGCGACATAAGCACCCACTATCATGCTACTGGTGAATATTCCTGATTGTATTGCTGTTATCAACTAAACTTCTTTGTCAGTGACGTATGGATCACAGCTGCATTTCACACCCTCAGGGTTGCGAGTGGTTCTGCTGAGACTTGTCGACAGAAACCAAAAGCATCTGAGAAGATCTCCAACACTGCTCTGGCGAAACGCCAGGATGACAAAGGCTCCGTTTACTATAGCCATACAATCCGGAAGATTCACCAGCATCTGTCAAAACCAATCGCAGGATCCTTCATTATATGATCTTTTAACAGGCTATCAGATATTTTCATTCACTTAAATTATTAGTAGCTGTCTTAGCCCTCGAAAGATAATTGTAGTGACTTATCTGTTAAAAAGAGAACTAGTAAACGTGTTTGCAATCCAACGATTGAATAGGAAAAAGATGGAAAAGGAAACGGGGAGCGCCTTTTGAGGCGACGCAGTTGCATATTCTCATATTTCCATATTTGTTAATAAACTGAAATGACAACTGACGTATTGCGTTATAACGTTTTATTACAAGTAACACATTTTTAATATCCGGCCATATGACAAAATAAAATAAAAATCATATAAGCGAAATGCCCTTTCTACGTAGTTATAATGTTCAGTCCCTGGAAAAAATTAAAGTTTTGTTTTCCATAGTATGTTCCCCGTTTCCGTAATAAATTTTTATTTTTGTGAGCACTTGCTTATCCAAGCGGGCAGTAACTACAAAAGGATGATATTGTTACTAATAATTTGTGATTACTCATATTTGCTAACAAATTCAGATGTTACTGAACACAGAACTTCATAACTATAAAAAGAATATGGACTATTAGCGAAATTATAGGTAGAACCATAGAAATTGCGATTATAATACGATCACGCTACACACTGTCATTCTGTTTCTTTTCTTTTCACTTTTTTCTTTGTTTCGTTTATTTTTCACTAGCTGTTTGTTGTAAACAACCTGAAAAAGATCGTGAAATCTGCCCTACCCACTTCCTGTTTCCAGGTTCGTTCTCTACAAATAGTCCACTGTTTGATTTTCTTTCTTTTGTGTCTTCTCATTTTAAATTTCTTAGGCTATTGATTTTGCTTTTTAATTTTTTTATTTTCTGTTCTTTTTATACTTTCCTTTTTTAAGTGGAGTTTTCCTTTTTTGTTATTCTGTTACATTACATTTCTTCTTAATTTTAAATTAAATCATAAGGAAATCATCCGTCAACATAAAAAATCTAAGTATCTAGTTAAGCCCCTGTTTATGCCTATATATTCCTTCATCCATAAAATGTAAAGTAATTTCTTGTTACAAAAATGAAATTTATTCATCTTTACAATTGGATCTAATTCTGACACTTTGTCTGTTTTCACCCACTTGGTCATACCTGTATATATAAAATAAAGTTCTCGTTTCTTGTCAAAGCAAAAAGTATCATATAAAATTCGTCTCCTTCATTGATGAAAATTTTTCTTATTAACCATTTTATCTTGCTGGAAGTTGGTAAGTTACACTTAAAAATAAAAGTAAAATAATGAATGAAAATATTGATCTTAACACAAAATAATATGCAGCGGACTCTGAAATCTGTACTGGTTTCCAATATTAAAGCCTGTAACCTCCCCACAAAATTTAAATTTAAATTAAAAATAAGTATTATGGATAGCGATTCTAATTTTTCTGTGATCTCAGAACAAAATTGGTTCCCATTTATAATCTCCGTGTACAAATGCATTCACATTTAATGTACCCACAAAATTCTTTTCTCATTTAATGTAAGTTCAAAACAGAAAAATTCCTAAACCTCATAATAAAAAATAAATTCAGTAACCTGGTAAAATGTGGACGACAGCAGTGCTGCGTCGTGGCCCTGTAAGATCAGTCTGAATAAAAGGCAAAAATTCTTACCTCAATTAGAAAAACGACAAATATATCTGCTCTTACATAAAAAAAATTTTTGACACAGCTCCATGCAATGCTGGCTTATACATTTGTGATTTGTGAAAGGAAGCAACTGATTTTTTTAAATGAATGCTTTTCTTAAAGAAAATTACTTTATATTACCAAAATTATTATCAGGACACTTTTAAAACATTTGGATGAGAGTTCAGATACATTACTTGATATGCGCGACGCTGCTTCTTAACCTTATTCAATAATACTCCATCTCCAGATTCCCAACCAGAGTAGACTGCAGACAAGCGCAGACAACCTCAGACAAGCGACTAGCCACAACTAACTGATACAGTTACACAGTTTGTACAGCAGTCAACACTGCTCTCTGGTCAGCGATTCTATATCGCAGACAGCGCATACCTCTTACATAACCCTCCACGGGGGGGGGGGGGAAATTTGGCAGCGATGGTGAGTCAATTGGACTTGCCACGAGCAATAAATTTTTCTTAATTAACTAAGTTTACAGTCACAGAATAAACACATATATATAAGTGCATAACATGAAATAAAATATAGTGCACATGCACTGAGTGCAGAACATATCAAGAAATCAGAAAATGTATATACAATGAGTACAAATCATATTAACAAATGACATAAAGCGCACACGCACTGTAGTACAGAACATATCAAGAAATCACAAAATGTATACGCAATGAGTACAAATCATATTAGCAAATGACATAAAGTGCACACGCACTGTAGTACAGAACATATCAAGATATCAGAAAATGTATACGCAATGAGTACAAATCATATTAACAAATGACATAAAGTGCACATGCACTGTAGTATTCTTTTTACCATTTTACAAGAACTAGGATAGAAAAGGGGAGGATTGCATCATGGTTGTAGCACAGTAGGTTGAACGTAGCTGCACTGAAAGTCCACATATTTTTACAGAAGCACAACACAAAGTGAGACCATCTGTAGTTCTCTTCCCTGAAGTATTAATCAGTGTAGCCAAGACACTGAAATGTCGTATTAATATTCAATGTTATCATTTTGGTAGTACATTTGGTACACCAAACAGTGTGACCATAATAACATCTCAATCGCTCAAGGTGGTGGACAGCATGTCGTGTCAACACCACGTTCTTGTAAGGTACACCAAAGTAGAATTAGTGCAAAAACCAAATATAGTGCTCCATGATCATGAGGATAGACAGGACTAACGGATATTGCAGTAATTTCTGGTAATTATGTCAGAAGGTGAAGGACATTAAGTCTTATGCCAGTCATTATTGAGAATTACACTGTCTATCATCTGATTTGAGTAATTGGTGGCACTCATCGCCTAGTTACTGAACGTTTCTGTACTATGTATGAAGTATTACAGAATAATGTTCATAAGTCATGTGATTATAGCGAAATTGGCACTCATTGCCCAGTTACAAACCATTTTATGCATTATTCAAAAGTGATCATTCAACAAGAGTTAATTAATGGCATACTATTTACATAATTCAGCTAGTTATAGTAATCATTGGCACTCATTGGGCAGTTAGAAACCATCAGAAGTCGTCCTTCAAAACACGAGCTATTGAGTGTAGCATCAATCTACAAGTATTCATATATATATCATGTAAGTGACATAATACTAATATAAGAAACAGTGGCATTCATTGGCCAGTTACTAAACATATAGCAAGTATTAAATATTACAAAATATTTTTCATCATTCAAGTGACATACAACATATTTAAAATAATTATTGGCACTCATTGGCCAGTTATAAATCATCAGAAGTCATCATACAAAACAGGAGCTAATGAGTGTAGAGCATGTATGCATTATTACAAAATATCATTCACTATTACATAGAACTCATCATTCAAGTGACATATGACATATTTAAAATGTAACACACTGTAACTATTACTCAAGGTCTGTGATTAGAAAAACATCATTCAGTATTACTCAGAACTCTCTTAAACTCGTAGCATTATTTGGGACTGTTAATACATTTTTTTTAGGCTAGCAATGCATTGCGTTGGGATCGATAATTAATTGCTGGGGCATAGCAATATTTACTCTTGACTTATTGTTGCAAAAGAGGATAGGTAACGTCATTCGTCATGAGTCAGCTGTAGCAAGGTTATGAAACAAGTAGAGTATATGTGATCACATTCATGAATGACACACACAAATTGGTAAAAAAATGCAAGTACTAGAACAGGTTTAATGACCAACTGCTTATAGCACATTAATTTCATGAATAGCTTCTCCTGGAAAAAAATACAAAATGGACTATTAAGCTCAAAGAAGAAACGCATATTATACTGAAAAGTAGTGAACTTCGAATTAACAGGTCGTGAAATGTGTATTAAATATATATGTTCTCTAGCTGTCCTTTCCAAAACCTGCAGTCATCACACCATGCGACATAAGACATACTGTCAAAACGAACTGCAAAAAATACTTAAATAACTACATAGCATTTCTTAACTAACAGTAAATATATAAACTTCATCATTATGCTCATCTGCAAAGAAAAACTTAAAAGTGGTGCGTTTAGTGGCCATATCAAGTTTATCACTATCAACACCTGTAAAGAAAAACTTCATTATTCATATCACCATAACTTCATTATTATCATCACCTACAAAGAAAAACTTCATTATTCATATTACCATATTCATCACCATTCATCACCATTCATTATCATCTACAAAAAGGCACTTCATTATTCATTATTCATATTACCATTTACTTCATACAACTATTCATAGTATAGAGATCCTTATTTCTAGCATATTTCATCACTAAAACTAAGATGTGTAGTTCTGTCTGACAGCCTGCATCAATCGCCTCGTATTCTGAAAGAAAAAATTAGTTAAGACCGCTATCATAAGATGTGTACACTATATTCTTGTTAAGGCTTGTTAATTCTGGTCCATTTACTCTTCGTGAAGAGGTATTGCATCTTCTTTCGTTCATTCCGAAGGTGAAGTTACCATTTCAAAGTAATCCACTGTGGTTTGTTTCATTTATTTCTTTTACACGTTATTGCTTTCTGAAAATGATGAACAATGATTAATGTCTTGCATTTAAATCATATACCCATTAAATAAAAACTGGTTTCTAGTGATATAATTGAGCATACAGCATAGCATGACACAAAACGTAATATGTCAAAAACATAGACAGTGTTCAGGTGCAAAAAATGTACACAGAGTATCACAATGTAGCAGCAAAAAAATGTAAAATAGTCACGATTTTGAGATATCATAAGGCAAAATGTCAAAGTCAACTGGTGTTTCTTATATCTTAAAGATTTCATAGTGCATACAAACAAAACAGGAATACAATCATACATACATTAAGAATGGAAAATGTGCACGGTCTGATGTGTAACGACAAGAAATGCCTTTCTTTGTTCGGCTTGTATGTTGTGTAGTTGATAGAGGCGAGAGTTTAAGACTTTAATGGAGAAAGAATTTGATAAAATTAGTGTGTCACTAGATAGAATTGCATAATTGGTCATAAAATATGTAAGCTTATTTGGAAATATGTGCACGGTCTGATGTGTAACGACAAGAAAAGCGACCTGCTAATCTTACCTAGCTGGGCACTTGCCAAGAAAAAATACGATAATCATCAGTAAGTGTTCATATAAATATAATTGCATAAGTAGTCATAAAATATGTAAGTTTATCTGGAAAAATGTACACGGTCTCATGTGTAACGACAAGAAAATTGACCTGCTAACGTTACCTTGCCGGGCACTTGCCAAGAAAAAAAATACGATAATCATCAGTAAGTAGTTACATAAATATAATTGCATCATTGGTTATATAAAAACCAGGATATGGCATTACAGTGTGATAAATCATAAAGTATATTCATTTAATAAAGGGTTTAATATTGGAGACATGGTGATTGCCTTTACTTTTTCTGGTTCTCAAAGTTTCGACATGTACTACATTGGGGTGAGGAATGCTGCGAATTCGATATGGACCTGCGTATTGAAGCTCAAATTTACTATATCTACTCTATCGTCTGTTAGATAAATAGTGTGTACGTACTAATATCTTCTGTCCAATGTGAAAGTCACGGCGTGTACAAACCTGTTTTTGCTGTCTTCTCCGGCCCTCTGCAGCACGTCTGATGTTGTTCAGCGCAATGTCAATCATTTCATGGTGTCGTAGTCGACGAGATGTAGGAAAGGATACTAATTCTTTAATTTTGTTTGGTGGTTCAACATTTTTCAGTATAACAGTCGGAGATAGCATAGTAGATTCATTTGGTATGGAATTAACTACATCCTGGAATGAGAGTATTTGTGTGTCCCAATCAATATGTCTTTTATGGCAGTATATTCTACATAGTTTACCAATTTCTTTCATTAGTCGTTCACAAGGGTTCGAAGAAGCATGATACTTGGATATATTGATCGGAGAAATGTTTCTAGCTCGTAACATACGTGTCCATGTAGCAGATTGAAATTGTGGTCCATTGTCGGAAATTACTTTCAATATATGCCCTACATGGAATAGAAAATGTTTTACAAATGCTTTCGAAACAGTTTTAGCAGTAGCATTGCGTAACGGAGTGAAGGTAACAAATTTTGAAGTGAGTTCAACAGCGACAAAGATGTAGCAAAAACCTCTATTAGTTCTGGAAATCGGTCCAAAAATGTCTACAGTGGCCATGTGTCGCAATTTAACGGGTTCAATGGGATGTAACGGAGGAATATGTGAAGTCATGTCTGATTTAGCTTTCTGGCAGATTTTACATGAGGTTAAAATTCGTCGAATACGTTTCTCGATGTTCGCTAAATAACAGTTCTGTCTTAGTATAAGAAAACATTTTCTGGTTCCATAATGTGCGTAACTTAAATAAGTATACCAAATTAATTTGTTAACAAGTTCGTCAGGAATACATAATAACCAGTTGTTGCTGTCAGGGTGAGAGCGGCGAAACAGAATATTACTCCGTACAATGTAATGGTTTCTAATGGTAACATTATTCCTATCTTGCCAAAGGTATTTAATTTCTTTCCATACGTTGTCTTTATTCTGCTCTTGTGCTATGTCTTGTAATGACGACGAAATGAAATTTTCAAATGCAACTTGTTGAATGTACATGACGCTGAAATTTGCTTTGCAGAAGTTGGTTGCGATGTCTTGATGATTGTTGTTGAGAGAACGGGATAGTGCGTCTGCTACAATATTTTGTGTACCGTTTAACTTTATCAGAAATCATTTGCATAACGTCATAGTCAGCTTCGTCTGGAGTATTATAGTTGTGTATGTACGTATCTGTGAACAATGTGGAATGACAGTCTATGTTACGTGATGCGGAAATGACCTCTGTACGACTAATTGTTTGTTCTTCTGCAGATAAACAGTGCTGAAATTCTAAAGCCAGTTGAACATTTTCATCCTTTAACATTAAATAGAAGTTTTGAAAGTCAATAATCGCGTCGTGTTGTACCAGAAAATTCGTACCTAAAATAACGTCTGTCGTCAGTAAGGGAACAATCCAAAAATTTGAGCGAAATGTATGACCTGCAACAAAAAATGATAAATGTGTCTGTAATTTTACAACTACTCCTTTACCAGATACTGCTCCTTTTACTTTAGTTTTGCCTAATGGTAACGTAGGATAGGTATTTTCTTTATTACATTCGTTGAAAGTTTCCTCATTTATAACTGACATAGGTGATCCAGAATCGATTACTGCTGAAAATTTGGATGATCCAATCTCTACTTCACTTACAGGGTGTGAAATGGTTTTTTGAATAACTGGTGTTTCCTGCAAAAGAGTGTCTCGGATGTCGTCAAAAGTAATAACATTTTCGTGAACAAGATTCTGTGTGTCAAAAGTATTGCTTGCGTTGCTGGAAGATGCAACCTGTACGGTATCTAGTCAAATTCTATCTGACGTGCTATTATTTTCGGGAGGATGCTGTGGCATTTCCACTATTTGTACTGTTCTGTTATTTCGTCCTGACTTATTACGTTCGGGATGATATCTACTGTCTGGTTCATTCATGATAATTTGTTGTTGCGGATGATTCTGCTGCTGGTAGACCGACTGTTATTAAACGTACGCTGAAAATTGTGCTCATTACTTTTACGTCTGTCATGATAGTCATTTCTATACGGTGTATTGCGATAGGAATTGAAATGGTGTGTTTTCTGTACGTGCTGATTTCCTTGTTTCTGTGCGTTACTATTTGTTGGAGCTGACGCTATACGTGTAGGTGGCGAAACATTAGAGCTTGGTTGACCTTGTACATTACATTGTTGGTTAGGTATGCTAACCGGCTGGGTTTGTTGCTGTTGTGGGGAAAAACCTCTATTGTTACCAAAATGCGTTTGCTGTTGCTGATAATTTTGACGATACTGATTATTAAAATTTTGTCTGTTATTAAAATTCTGGTGGTTGTCGTTCCTGAAGCGTCTATTACCTTTGCTATTGAAATAGCGTGGCAGATCGTAATTACTGTATGTTGGTTGTCCTTGGTTATTATATGAAAAATCTTTGTTTATGAAGGATTAATCTGATTGCTGAACTTCCAAAAGGTGTAACAGATCTCTAAATAGCGAAATATTTTCTTTATGATGACCTGTTAAAAGTGATACTCTTAATGATTGTGGTAATTTAGAAGTACATAGTTGGATAAGTGCGGATTCACTGTATGCCTCACTTAAGTATTGGTTTTGTGGGACCATGTGTTCAAAAAATTGCGTGACAGTGGAAAAATTTCAGTTCTCGTAATTCGGTAAACTAATTAGTTGATCCTTGATTCCGCGCTGTGTCGTCTTCGACCAATACGCTGACAGAAAAGCATTCTGAAATTCTTCTACCGAAAAGCATTGTCTCGCGATTGGTCTCATACGAGTTGCCGGTTCACCTTCCAAAAAACTGCAAATTAATTCAAGTTTATGTGTTACGGGCCAAGCCGGTGGAAAAGTAAAGCTAAATTGTTGTATCCAATCCAATGGGTGAATCAGTGTTCTGTCATTTTTAAATACTTTAAATTTTCTCACGGATAGAAAATGCTTGTAATCAAAATTATCGTCTCTGTATGTCTGAACAGGTTCAGGATTGTATGAGAATCTATTTGTCTGTGACTGTTCGGAATCTAACTCACGTACTCTCTGTAAATTACCTAAATTATACTGGCTGTGTGAGTCTGACAAATGTTCGCAAAGTGGCGTATGCTGTGATGTGTTAAAGGCTAAACATTTTTCATCTCTTTCACTTTTTGCTGTAAAGTTGACAATTTTCTACGTAATGTATTATTGGACGAACCTATTTCACTGATTGTCTGCTGTAAATTTTGGAATTCGAGTGTTTGATTAAACGAAACTGGTGACGTATCGTCTGATTTGGTATCATTATTACTTTCGATAACATCAACACGACTGGCCAATTCATCATATTTTTCAGTCAGTATTTTTACCTGATCATCGTTTTAAGTCTCGCAAGCATTAATTTGTTCTTGTATTTTACGTGTGGTTTTGTTCAACTTTTTAACGTCTGCTTTGATGGCATCGGGATCCTGAATTAGTTCTAATTGTTCAAGTCTGTCGGTCACTGAATGTCTATTGCGTGTGTGTCTGTTTTTGCTTTAAGATCGGAGATTTCATCATGCAATTCGGTGTTCAACTGACTGATAGTATTAATTTCGTCTGATACTGTAGCAATATTGTTGTCTACGTATGTTTTTGCTTTCGTAAACAATTTACGGTTATCTTCCTGTCTCTGTGCAGTAATTGTTTCCATGACTTGTCGCTTTACTTTATTCTGTTCCTGTATAAATTTACGGTAACGCGTTTCACTGTTTTGCAGGTGGTGATTAAAGCGTTCGTCAATTTAGCTGTTATGTTGGTCAAATTTCGCGTCTACTTTTGCATCCAGTGTGCGTGAAAGCTCTGCTGACGTTAATTTAAACTCGTCGCGTAACTGTGTTGCGTTTTCAGAGCATTGTTTAGCGACTGCACTAATTTCATCTTTAAGTAATTTCGTTGTAGCTGCTTGCGTATTCCTTAATTCTTGAGCCATAGGTCTAATTTCTTCACTACTGCTCCTAGCACAAGCCTTAATTTCCTCACGTAATTGTTCTTTAGTATCATGTCATTGCGCGGCAACGCCTGTGATCTGTTCACTAAGTTGATTGTAATTGTTATCATGTTCTTTCTTCGACTGTTTGGCATTGCTGTCTAGTTTTTCATTAAGTTGTTTGTGCTGGTTGTCGTATTTTTCATTGAGTTGTAGTAATAATGCCATAACCTGATCCATGCCAAAATTGGCTGCTGTATTTTCTGTGCTGTGTGATGGTGTATGTGCATTTGTCACGTTTTGTGTAACCATTAGGTCATCCTCTGATTCTTGAAAATGTTTGCTACTCGGATGTGCATTGTTAGTCACTACACCGGAATCAAATAAACTTGACGTGTTTTGTGTATATTGTTCACCTTCATTAGAAACAATTATCTGTTCGTTACGTAAATTTTGCAAATCGGATGTGTCAAAGAAAGAGCAGCGTTCATTGTAACGGAACGTGCCGCGTCATCAATTGTCGTTAAATTAACAGTGGACACAATTGAATTTGTTTGCTGATCATTAGGATTAAAATCATTACTAGTGGTCGGTGGGCACTGATTGTCTGTAAATGGAGGATTATCATTATTACACTGAGTGTCGCAAATGTTATCGGTCAAGTTATTCGAGTCGGCTATTTCACTCATTGCACATCGCGATGTACTGTAAACAGTTTTTCGCGGCATTTTTCACAAATCAAAATTAAGCACAAAAATGAAACAAAGACGAAGCAAAAATGTAACAAACACAATTACAACAAAGAGCAATAAATTCCCGATGATCTGTGAAAGAAAAAAGTGACAAATTAGTAAATGCGTTGCGCCAGATGCAAACTACATTTAAGTATGAAACTTCCTGGCAGATTAAAACTGTGCCCGAGTTCGAGTCTCGGTCGGGCACACAGTTTTAATCTGCCAGGAAGTTTCATATCAGCGCACACTCCGCTGCAAAGTGAATATCTCATTCTGGATACATTTAAGTAAATAAGAGCAGATATATGACTACTTCTCAGAAATTCACAAAGAAATACGATCCTGGCCGGAGGTCTCCAAGTGTAACCTCCCCACAAAATTTAAATTGAAATTAAAAATTATTATTATGGATAGCGATTCTAATTTTTGTGTGTTCTCAGAACAAAATTGGTTCCCATTTATAATCTCCATGCACAAATGCATTCACATTTAATGTACCCACAAAATTCTTTTCTCATTTAATGTAAGCTCGAAACAGAAAAATTCCTAAACCTCACAATAAAAAATAAATTCAGTAACCTGGTAAAATTTGGACGACAGCAGTGCTGCGTCGTGGCCCTGTAAGATCATTCTGAATAAAAGGCAAAACTTCTTACCTCAATAAAAAAAACGGCGAATATATCTGCTCTTGCATAAAAATTTTTTTTGGCACAGCTCCGTGCAATGCTGGCTTATACATTTGCGATTTGTGAAAGGAAGCAACAGATTTTTTGAAATGAATGCTTTTTTTTTAAATTACTGTATATTACCAAAATTATTATTAGAACATTTTTAAAACATTTGGATGACAGTTCAGATACATTACTTGATATGCGCGACGCTGCTTCTTTACCTTATACAATAATACTCCATCTACAGATTCCCGACCAGAGCAGACTGCAGACAAGCGCAGACAACCTCAGACAAGCGACTAGCCACAACTAACTGATACAGTTACACAGTTCGTACAGCAGTCAACACTGCTCTCTGGTCAGCGATTCTATATCGCAGACAGCGCATACCTCTTACAAGCCACAAACCACTATTTCCCCGTCCTCAAACTAATTCACGGTATGATCATACAAAATGTCAACCAAATGTCCGTACGATCGCGTTTTTCACGGAAGATGGCATTCCGGTCAATGGACAACCATGCCCACGATGACGTTAGGGTACCTATGAAACGAGGTAGTGTTTGCCGGGTAGTCCCACATCCACAACTGCTGTGTGCAGTCACATACGGTGGAGTATGGCTCAGAGAGGATGTCTACAACACTCTCTGAGGTGGAGGACCATAGAAACAAAAGGAAGCAGGTCAGTCACAAATGGCCCGATGCCTTGAAGTGAATCGTTCTGTTGCTTCTCGGATGTGGCAATGGTTTATACAGACCGAAAGTGTATCTCGACGTCAAGAGTAGGACCGACCACTTGTGGCTTCAGAAAAAACGACCGTTATTTGGCTGTAAGGGCGCGACAGTATCGCCTTAGAACTGTACGGCAAGTGGCATGTGAGGTCGCAGCATCCACTGGACGTATTGTAGTGAGGGAGACAGTGTATAGAAGGCTTCGGCAGAGTATCCTTATTGTTGGAGGGCTGCTGCACGTCTACCTCTGACGCTTCTTCACAGAGCCAATGTCTAGAGTGAAGTCATCAGCATGCCACCAGGGCGGTCGAACAGGGGGCCATCGTTATTTACACAGATGAATCCCGATTTAGTCTGGATAAGCATCTGGAGTGAACTTGGTTAAAAAAAAAAAAGGTTCAAATCGCTCTGAGCACTATGGGACTTAACATCTGTGGTCATCAGTCCCCTAGAACTTAGAACTACTTAAACCTAACTAACCTAAGGACATCACACACATCCATGCCCGAGGCAGGATTCGAACCGGCGACCGAAGCAGTCGCGTGGTTCCGGACTGAGCGCCTAGAACCGCGAGACCACCGCGGCCGGCAAAGTGAACACGGAACACAATTTCGGTATACAGGGTGTTACTAAAGGGTACGGCCAAACTTTCAGGAAACATTCCTCACGCAGAAAATAACGAAGAGATGTTATGTGGACATGTGTCTGGAAACGCTTAATTTCCATGTTGGAGCTCATATTAGTTTCGTCAGTATGTACTGTACATCCTCGATTCACCGCCAGTTGGCCCAATTGAAAGAAGGTAATCTTGACTTCGGTGCTTGTGTTGACATGCGACTCATTGCTCTACAGTACTAGCATCAAGCACATCAGTAGGTAGCATCAACAGGTTAGTGTTCATCACGAACGTGGTTTTGCAGTCAGTGCAATGTTTACAAATCCGGAGTTGGCAGATGCCCATTTGATGTATGGATTAGCACGGGGCAATAGCCGTGGCGCGGTACGTTTGTATAGAGAAAGATTTCCAGAACGAAGGTGTCCCGCCAGGAAGACGTTCGAAGCATTTGATCGGCGTCTTAGGGAGCACGGAACTTTCCAGCCTATGACTCACGACTGGGGAAGACCTAGAAAGACGAGGACACCTGCAATGGACGAGGCAATTCTTCGTGCAGTTGACGATAACCCTAATGTCAGCGTCAGTGAAGCTGCTGCTGTACAAGGTAACGTTGACCACGTCACTGTATGGAGAGTGCTACGGGAGAACCAGTTGTTTCCGTACCATGTCCGCCACACACCGTAAGGTGGCTTGCGGAGTATGGATTTAAATGTAGATGTTCAGCGTGTGCAGTCACTATCAGCAGCTGATTGGCCTCCAGGGGTACACTTCTGCGAATGGTTCATCTAACAATGTGTCAATCCTCATTACAGTGCGAATGTTCTCTTTACGGATATGGCTTCATTCCGACGTGATCAAATTGTAAATTTTCACAGTCAACATGTGTGGACTGACGAGAATCCGGACGCAATTGTGCAATCACGTCATCAACACAGATTTTCTGTGAACGTTTTGTCAGGCATTGTTGGTGATGTCTTGATTGGGCCCCATGTTCTTCCACCTATGCTCAATGGAGCACGTTATCATGATTTCATAGGGGATACTCTACCTGTGCTGCTAGAACATGTGCCTTTATAAGTACGACACAACATGTGGTACATGCACGATGGAGCTCCTGCACATTTCAGTCGAAGTGTTCGTACGCTTCTCAACAACAGATTCGATGACCGATGGATCGGTAGAGGCGGACCAATTCCATGGCCTCCACGCTCTTCTGACCTCAACCCTCTTGACTTTCATTTATGGGATCATTTGAAAGCTCTTGTCTAAGCAACCCTGGTACCAAATGTAGACACTCTTCGTGCTCGTACTGTGGACGGCTGTGATACAATACGCCATTCTTCAGGGCTGCATCAGCGCATCAGGTATTCCATGTGACGGAGGGTGGATGCATGTATCCTCGCTAACGGAGGACATTTTGAACATTTCCTGTAACAAAGTGTTTCAAGTCACGCTGGTACGTTCTGTTGCTGTGTGTTTCCATTCCATGATTAATGTTATTTGAAGAGAAGTAATAAAATGAGCTCTAACATGGAAAGTAAGCGTTTCCGGACACATGTCCACATAATATATTTTCTTTCTTTGTGTGTGAGGAATGTTTCCTGCGAGTTTGGCCGTACCTTTTTGTAACACCCTGTATAAGCGTTGTGGGGAGAGTCTGATATCGAAGAGATTATGTTGACCACTCTAACCCCTCTTCAGGAAATTGTAGAGGTGAATCGGCAGGGTTTCAGTCTTGTCAGGTATCGTAACGAGATCTTGGATCTCATCTGCGTTTGTTGAGAGGTGCTGTGGGCCTAGACCTCGTATTGATCAACGATAATGCTCGACCTCAATGAGTACGTGTGGTTGTTGTTTTCGTGGACACGGAAGGTGTTGCACCCATGGCGTGTCATGGATCGCTCTCCAAATTTGAATACCGTAGAGCAAGTCTCAGATGCACCTGGCCGACGGCTTGCATCACATCAGCATACACCAACCACTGTCCATGACTGCGAGCAGCTCTGCAGGAATAATGGTCGTTATTGCCTCAACATGAGACTAATGACATCATTCATAGTATGTCCGATCATTGTTTTCCTGCCAAAGGTGGTCACATCCCGCAATGATCATATAAAAAAGTTGTCGAAATGTGTGTGGAAATCCGTTAAGTTGGAAAAAGACAAGGATTATTTTGTCCTATCTTTATCCATGTTGCAGTTGTTTACGTTCTGTATTCTTTACAGTGTTTATGGTTTACTATCGCCTGCTTAAACTGTTTACTCACCAAAGAGCGATCACCAAACGGTCACCACGTGAGAGGCCTGAAGAATCAAAATATAAATACCTATAAACGTGTAAATGGCACAGAGCAAGTCAAAAGCCAAGTAATAACAAACGTGAGTAATACTTCTGTTTGTGCTACTGGCCGCACACGACATACGAGGGTTGCCCAGAAAGTAAAGCACCTAATTTTTTTCTCAGGCGAAAACAATGCTACGAATGCGAAACGTTATGTCTGTATTATCTGAAGTCTTTTGATATAGCCCGCCAAGTTTCCGTCACTTCCGACAGATAGCGTAGCTGCAAGATAGCTTCAAAATGGCGTCTGTAGGTGATGTACGTTACAAGCAATGTTTCGTCATTGAATTTCTCACTGCAGAGAAAGAAACCGTGGGGAAAGTGCAAAGTCTACGGACCATCTGCTGTCGACAGAAGTGCAGTTAGTCGCTGACCACGGAGGTTAGAGATGATCAGAAGGCAGTTCGGCGGAGCTCCATGATTGTTAGTTGTCGGGGAGACCATCACCGGCTGTCACACCTGACATGTTGCAGCGAGTTGCTGATGACAATCGCGAGAATAGACGCATTATGACTCAGAAGACATTATGAGGACGATAAGGAGATGATTCAAGTGTACGCCCTTCTTTCGCGCTGGAGGAAGGCCATAGAGTGGGATAGAGATTACGTAGAGAAATAGAGTGTGTAGATAAAACATCATTCTTTCGTGTGTGTAGTTCTCATTATGTGCAATAAAGAATTGTTGAAGAAAAAAATGCGGTGTATTACTTTCTGGGCAACCCTCCTATAATGTAAATACAGTTACAGTAGATCACATACGGACAACGTCCGCTCGTCAGCCTGCTGTATGTATACTGACAGGCAACCGCCGCACTAGGTGAGAATGACCGTAGTATAAAATAAACAAGAAGTAGCACACTCGCTGATGTCAAGAACAGAGTACAACCGATGCGCGCACACAGAACGGGTCCGCATAATATTACTGCGCAGTGTCTCCAGATCGGAACCTTATGGAATAACACAGAGATTTTCATAAACTTCTCTCCCCGTCACCCGATGGCTGTAAACCAGATGCTCACTGTATTTTTCACTTTGTTTCTGGATGAAATTAAAACCATCACAAGGCTCTCCGTCCTACACGCAGGGCAGCGTATTCAATGTGCCAGACAACCCGCTATTCCCCGATGCCGAAGCAGGAGGCCTATTGCCCGCTCAAACAGCATGGCCGCCCCGTTAACGGTCAACACGTCCACCTCGCTGCTCCAAGTGGACCCAACTGCTGAAAACATTCGCTCATCCGTTAATAGAACCGTCAGCAAAACGAACCTCCAAGTCGCAATACGGCAGTGAACAATCAGCCAATATCCTTGGCGTAGCTTGTGGGCGAGTCTTCATTTCCCAACCGTTAGCGGGACGCCCACGCCTCAGTTACTAGGTACGAAAATTGGTTAAAATAGATCTGAGCACTATGGGACTTAACTTCTGAGGTCATCAATCCTCTAGAACTTAGAACTACTTAAACCTAAGTAAGCTAAGGACAGCACACACAGCCATACCTGAGGCAGGATTCGAACCTGCAACCGTAGCGGTCGCGTGGTTCCAGACTTTTGCGCCTAGAACCGCATGGCCACCCGGCCGGCTAGTTACTAGGTATTGGGGCAAATACGTTACGCTAGAGCGGCAGGTATCGTGAAAGATGCTGTCACAAGACTCAGATCTACCACTTGCCCCTTTGGTGAAATGGGGTGGGGGGCAGGGGAATGTTTTGAAGAACCCAAACTTCTAAAGGGACAACCAACCTCCCACAAGCCTGGTTACCAGAAGAAACTTTAAGCTGACTCAAGTGTTCTCTATACTGTTTCTTGGTGAATCGGTCCTGGACAGGGTCGCTAGGTGGGGAGATCACCTTCGAGATATCATATGGCCCCTCAAAGCGACGAAGCAATTTGGCAGTTATCTTCAGGGTATTGTTACTCTAGGTTCTGAAGTTTTTCAGGAAAACGACGTCACCAACCTGCAATGACCGCTCCGCTGCCCCTGTTTTACCGCGAAACCTTCCTCTGGCGTACGAGACGAATGTTCTTGCTAGTCATCAAAATATTTTTCCTAATGGTCTCCGAATTACTATCGTTAAGAAGAAGTTCACTGATCACTCACAGATTAGATACAGGTGAGTTAACAGGAAACGCGAACATCAAATTAGCGGGTTATTTCTTTAAGTTTTATGCACAGAGGTATTAAATGCAAAATTAAATTAACTGGTTGGTTGAACCCACATGGCTAGAGATTGGACGTGACGAATGATAAGGGCAGATTTCAGGTTTCAGTTAAATGGAGCTGCATTTTAGTGACTGTTGGTAATGGGGGATGGCAGTGACGTGAGATATATCTCTATTAAAGCAGAATTTTCTAAATCTGGAGTCCAAAAGGATGGAGCATTATCGCTCTCGATCAGCTTAGGTCACGGTCCTTATACTGCGCACTTACATCGCGTAGGCCGCAGCCAGAGTTTTTTGTGCGGCCTGAGTTTCTCCTGGCGTTTACAATTTTCAAAGAACTTATGGGCATTCAGCCGGGTAATACTGACAACGACCGCCGACATTTCGGCGGGAGCACACCCCTCCATTTTCAAGGCAAACTGCAACGGACAGGCTATGTACAGGCAAATTTGATGTACATATCGCCGAAATATCGGCGGTCGCTGTTCATATTACTTCGGAAGTCTTCCTATAGGGGTAGTGGCCGATATTAAACATGAATAAAATATATTAATGTGACAGTGATGGCTAACTACCACTACTGCTCAATCAAAAGCGATATTGTAAATAATTTGTATTTATTGTAAATTACCTCACGATAGAAATTAGATCATGTTGAACAAATCTTGAATGAAAACAAATGAAACAGATTGTACACTGTTCTTAGATATACTACACTGGTAAGATTGGCTCTCAGCTCTTAATGTTAAGTTGATGCGAAGTTAGATTTAGTTATGCCCCTGGATAAGCAAATGGTAAATGCGATCTGACTGCGTTCGTATAGTCTCTTTTGTATCTGAAATAATACGTACTTCTGACACCACCACCAAGAAACAAACCAAACAACATGTAAAAAGACCAATAACGAATCGGAAGTAAAACTGCATGGATGCTCAGTGGATGGCAAGAACACGATCCAACAACTATATCTGAACTCTACTACCGCTGCTGCAAGTTTTACAATACCGTCTACCAGCGTGGTGGCTCCGTCGATACTGCTGGGGCGACGACTGTAACTGCGAAGTCGCTGAATGAAGATAAGTCTCTCAAATATCTTGAGCAGAATAAACCAATCAGAAACTACTATTACCGCAAGCCCTACATTTCCTCTAAATGGTATACAACGCTTTCAAGACTGGCTCAACAACCTTTAAGGAGCACCCCAGTGTGTCTTGTACTAACGTACAATACCAGTATGATAGCTTTGTGCACTGGTTGACTACGTTCAATGGTGACTGCCAGCCTATAAGGCGGAATCAACTGCAATTATACTAGTAGTCAATGGAATGCCTATCGTGGACGCAGATGTCCTACTGTAGCTGCAGACTCTAGATCATACACAGTACAGTCTTCAGAATCTAAGTCCCTATCTCAGAGCTACCGAACTTTGCGACTGTCTGCATTCACGGCCCGAGACGCTCTCATCCATCTCGCCTCGCTCTGCACGATCCTCTTGCGACAATCTTGCCGCCGAACTCTAATCAGCCAATCCCGACGCTGCAAAGGCCTCCCACATCTCCCTAGCGGAGTGATACAATTTCTCCACCTATCCAAAAATTTCTCTGTTCAAACAGAGGGCGTTGACCCTCAGCGTTTCCCGCACTTTCTTATGAACTGCCCAATCAGAGATCAGCTCATTTGCCGCTAAAACAGCGCGCGACCGGGCGGCGCCAGCGCGTACGTTGGACGCTCTCTGTCTGCTAGACATTTCCCCTCTCTCTCTCACCTGGCACTCGGTGGTGTTCCTTTTGATGCTTGCAGGTCAGTGGCCGCATCCTCTGGGACCCTGGCCCCTGCACAATGCTCTTCCGGCGCTCGCCGGCCTTCGCCTCCCCGGCTGTAACCGTCCAATCCTCGCCTCCACTGGCAAATTTACTTTGCTTACACCTACAGCATCCAAGTAAATATTATCAATACCAAAGCCCGTATTATTTCAGACATGTGTTTAATAATCACGTATCTCTCTTTCTAATCCACCTAATAACACTAATTAACCATTATATGGGTTTATTTACTTCAAACATGCAGAATAATCTGCGAAATGAACGTCACAAGTGAAAGCCACCTTTCAACTTCACTGAATTCCCGTAAGTTGTTCATGTGGGGAGCATCGAACCACAAACATTTTCACTATCACCGACACAGAGCAGCACACCAGACTGCAACGGCATTCGACAATGACATCATACGGACAATAAGGACAAATACGAGTGGGAGATGATAAACAAAATCGCTGATTATGTCTCAAGGATAGTATATGACCACTACAGAAAGACACGCCAGTATAACAGAACACTGCAACGTACACAAGCACACAAGATAGCAGTTCCAACTTGTTTACCAACGCAGACACTCACTCGAACAGCGGACACTTTCAGCAATACGTTCCGCAGACAACCTTACACAACATCTAAAACAATTAAACCGCATTAGAATAAACGGTGTAATGCAATCAACCCCATAAACCTGTTCTCGCAGGCATATCCATCCCGCAGTCATTATATCACTTTTGGGATGTAACACTTGTAACTGAACTCTTAGTACATAATAGCTAAAATTCAAGACACATCTTATAGGAACCCAAGGTTAATTAATAACTAAAAGAAATAACATACTTTACAGTCACATGTGACTGCGCTTTCCAAAACATACATAATAGTTATAGTGTTTCTGTAAATATTGTTAGAAATATAAATCCGTAAATTAAACTGTAGCGAACCGTGACTGCAAGGCTCGTAGTTAATCCGAGGTTTTCAGACAATGGGCTCAGACAGGGTAACATTTCTCCCTCTTTTCCTATCCAAGTCTTTCCGATAATCTGTCATTATATCTTCCTCAAATTTGAGTTATTTTTGTGTTTTTTTCCTTTCAATTTCAATGTATCTTTAATTTATCATTACTTCCATTTTAATTGCTGAAAACAATAACCGCTGTTTTTAATATGGAATGTTTTGTAATCCACATGAAAATCTGTAAAATGAACGATCTGTTATAAAATGTAAGGCAACTGGTCTCTAATGAACAATAAGTCAAATATAAATCAAATTTTAAAAAAAATCAACACCCTAGGTGCTCCAGACAGTGAAAATATTCTGTCTAATTGCTCAGTCGCAATCCCGGTGGTAGTGGATTTAATTGGGAGCAGCCAGACATAACACATAATGTTTTTGAGTGTACATTCACGTGATTAACTTTCTGCGGAACTTCGACCGTTCACTTACGTAATAAAATGAAACATATACAGCCGCCGTTTTCGTGTTATTTTATTATATTGCAGCCTGTTTCGGAATCTCAAACATAAAATCTTTAGGCCTGAAGTGACGCTGAGGGGGTGAACTCCAATTTTATACACGATTCCATCACTGGCCAACATCTAGGAACTGGACTCCATAGAATACTGAAGAAATGAAATTCTGCCTCCGACCATCAACTGTCAACTCAGTTGCATCCCATTTTCGCCCACGTTCCTGAATAGCCCTGGAATCTCCCCCTGGACCCGGGAAAACACACGCGCTCTTCAGTACCTGGTAGGACTCGTCAAGTTCAAGCTCGTGGAGGAGCATGCGGCTGAGGGAGTCAACTATTTGGTTATCGTGCCCTGGATTTTACTCACTTCTAACTGCAAAGTAAAAATCCTCCCTGCCCATCTAGGTATCCTTCCATAAGCGATCGCCTCTGTGTCATTGTAACATAGTCGTCTCTCTCTCTTCCGTTGACCGATAGTGGAACTTGTTGAGGGCTCTTTACTTCTACCAGTTTTGCTTTCTTCGTTACAACCCCCACAAACTTTTCCACTTTTCATTCGAAATCTGATGCGACTGTTCTGTATAAACAAAGTCACTTGGGTCAATTTCCGTTCCTTCTTTGTTTCAGATGCTGAATGTGCAGATAATTCCTATGTCCTGTTGATCTCGAAGAAATGGTTCAAATGGCTCTGAGCACTATGGGGCTTAACATCTGTGCTCATCAGTCCCCTAGAACTAAGAACTACTTAAACCTAATTAACCTAAGGACATCACACGCACCCATGCCCGAGGCAGGAATCGAACCTGCGACCGTAGCGGTTGCGCGGTTCCAGACTGAAGCGCCTAGAACCGCTCGGCCACATGGGCCGGCCCTGTCGATCTCGTTTCAACACTTGGCTCCGGAGCGCCGTTCATTGGGCCACACTTAACGACTTCCACTGCAGACGTTTTGTACATTGTACTACCGCGATTGAATTCATAGTGGTGGTGATTACCGTTTGTTGACTCGGCACAGGTAGTGTTGCTGGTGCTATCATTTCCAGCTTTACTACTAGGTAACGGATCAGTATTCCCCTTTCTATCTCGTTCTGACCCTTACCACGTGCGCCTAAAAGTGGAAATGTTGGTTGCTTTAAAACTTTTTGGTCATCACTATTCTGCTGAGATTTATTGTTACAGTATCGGGATCACTAAGAGACAAAAAATGGTTCAAATGGCTCTAAGGACTATGGGATTTAACATCTGAGGTCATCAGTCCCGTAGACTTAGAACTACTTATACCTAATTAACCTAAGGGCATCACACACACCCATACCCGAGGCAGGATTCGAACCTGCGACTGAAGCGCCTAGAACCGCTCGGCCACTCCGGCCGGCCACTAACAGCAACTGAATTGCCTTCAGCTGATGTGGCACCTTTTGCTCCGATTCTTTACTATGAGGTGAAAAAAACAAATGTTTACTAGCTTATTCAATGGATGCTCTGTCTAGGCCAGCTTCGCTCAGTATGATGATGTGTGACGTTTATTTATTGTGTAACTGTGGGTTTGTTGCCAAAGGTTACACTAATAATGTAATTAGAAAAAAAAGGTATAACTTTTGTACTCTACTGGCCATTAAAGGTGCTACACCAAGAAGAAATGCAGATGATCAACGGGTATTCATTGGACGTGCTACAGACGCGAAATTTAACCGACAGGGATCGGTGGGTACATGAGGGTACTACGGAGCGCCGTGCTGGATCCCAACGGCCTTGTATCACCAGCAGTCGAGATGACAGGCATCTTATATGCATGGCTGTAACGGATAGTGCAGCCACGTCTCGATCCCTGAGTCAACAGATGGGGACGTTTGCAAGACAACAACCATCTGCACGAAAAGTTCGACGACGTTTGCAGCAGCATGGACTATTAGCTCAGAGAGCATGGCTGCGGTTACCCTTGACACTGCATCGCACAAAAATGGTTCAAATGGCTCTGAGCACTATGGGACTTAACGTCTATGGTCATCAGTCTCCTAGAACTTAGAACTACTTAAACCCAACTAACCTAAGGACACCACACAACACCCAGCCATCACGAGGCAGAGAAAATTCCTGACCCCGCCGGGAATCGAACCTGGGAACCCGGGCGTAGGATGCATCACACACAGGAGCGCCTGCGATGGTGTACTCAATGACACCTGGGTGCAGGAATGGCAAAACGTCATTTTTTTTCGGATGAATCCTGGTTTTGTTTACAGCACCAAGATGGTCGCATCCGTGTTTGGCGACATCGCGGTGAACGCACATTGGAAGCGTGTATTCGTCATCGCCATACTGGCGTATCACCTGGCGTGATGGTATGGGGTGCTATTGGTTATACGTCTCGGTCACCTCTTGTTCGCATTGATGGCAGTTTGAACAGTAGACGTTACAATTTAGATGTGTTGCGACCCGTGGCCCTACCCTTCATTCGATTCCTGCGAAATCCTACATATCAGCAGCATAATGCACTACCGCATGTTGCAGGTCCTGTACGGGCCTTCCTGGATACAGAAAATGTTCGACTGCTGCCCTGGACAGCACATTCTACAGACCTCTCACCAACTGAAAACGTCTGGTCAATGGTGGCTGAGAAACTGGCTCGTCACAATACACTAGTCACTACTCTTGATGAACTGTGGTATCATGTTGAAGCTGCATGGGCAGCTGTACCTGTAGCTCTGTTTAACTCAATGCCCAGGCTTATCAAGCCGTTATTCTGGGTAGTGATTTCTCAGGATCTCTGCACCCAAATTGCGTGAAAATGTAATCTCATGTTATTTCTAGTATAATACATTTGTCCAATGAAAACCCGTTTGTCATCTGCATTTCTTCTTGGTGTAGCAATTTCAACGGCGAGTAGTGTATAAAATTAATATTTCTTTGCTTTTTAAAATTGTTATTAATAAAGCACATTGGGTGCTGCAGCCCATTAGAAAACTAATAGGGAGACACTTGCGCGTTCACCTATGTATAATGGAGGGCGACACCTACCAAGGTGTTCTGTGGACTACCGAAAGTATCATTTAACAGATTCGTTGTATCAGTCAGGTGCAACAGATCCATAGGCCAATATCAGTAAGCGTACGTGTTGCCCTAAGTATATCATTCCGTGTAGAAGCTATTCGTGCCTTTTGGCACCATATTTTATGATTACATACTGTTAATAATGAGGTATGTGTATAAGGATATAAGTACCTGTAATATGGGACATGGATACTGTATGCGCCGGCCGGAGTGGCCGAGCGGTTCTAGGCGCTTCAGTCTTGAACCGTGCGACCGCTACAGTCGCAGGTTCGAATCCTGCCTCGGGCATGGATGTGTGTGATCTCCTTAGGTTAGTTAGGTTTAAGCAGTTCTAAGTTCTATGGGACTGATGACCTCAGATGTTACGCCCCATAGTGCTTAGAGCCATTTGAACCATTTGGACTGTATGTACACATTATTGTACGACATGTACTTTGTATTTTCAGGTGTCAGCAAGAAACCTGTAACCACTGCAGCAAAAATTTTATATAAATGAGACGGGTAAATTTTAAAAAAATTATCCTGTCTCCTCGATAAGGGTTTATATTTCGTTACTTTGGATTCTAAACGGAATTTTCGTCTGGGAGAGTCCGGTTTAATGTGGCCTGTTTCATTACATACGATGCATTCTCTTAGGTGCCCAATGTATGTAACGCATACATGAAGCTCTCGGTACTCGTTATGGAAGGAATAGGTGTTTTAATTTCCACTTTAATAGATTTTATTCCATTTGAGATTGGGAAATAAACTGGCTCGTACCTCCTTCCGAAATGCACGTACGTTTTCGTAAGTCTGCAGTTTCATTACATCGTTGAAACTCCATGAGAATATTAAAGAAAGGCATCATTTCCAAACTGCGTTTGACTGGACCAACGATAAACTTAGAGATTGTGCCTGATACTAAGGTTTGCTGAAAGAAGCTAGAGGTGTCACGGATTACTCGACAGTAACTCACAGCAAAGTGCGAAACAGTACTTTAAGTTCAAAATGGTTCAAATGGCTCTGAGCACTATGGGACTTAACATCTATGGTCATCAGTCCCTTAGAACTTAGAACTACTTAAACCTAACTAATCTAAGGACAGCACACAACACCCAGCCATCACGAGACAGAGAAAATCCCTGACCCCGCCGGGAATCGAACCCGGGAACCCGGGCGTGGGAAGCGAGAACGCTACCGCACGACCACGAGATGCGGGCAGTACTTTAAGTTGTTAGTATTAATTGGTTCCTGTTATTTTCATATAGGTAATTGTGGAGTTCTGAATTTAGACCAATTACTCATTGTCCTTGTCGAATTTTGGTTTCATAGTACTCTTTTCACACACTTACTAAAGTGTAAAGACTATCAACCTCCGCGTAACGTAGCTGTGTAGAAGCACTACACTGGGGCGTCACGAATTTTATTTAGCTTGTAAACATTGGCTGCAGTGCACACAAGTTCAAATGGCTCTGAGCACTATGGGACTTATCATCTATAGTCATCAGTCCCCTAGAACTTAGAACTACTTAAATCTAACTAACCTAAGGACATCACACAACACCCAGTCATCACGAGTGCACACAAGTAAACACTGCGGTATCTACGGCTATGATAGCCGAGGCAGAACTGCTACTATTGTTCTCATTATGTTGTATTAACTACATTGTTTTGTTACAAGGAACTTTACGTTTAATATGAATATAATGGATTATAGTATAGTGACCCTTTTGTGCTACAGAGGCTTAAAAAATGTCCGTCTTGATGATATAGCTGTAAATAAATAACAGGAAAATGCTGTGTGTAGGGTGAGGGTGGTGATTCTTACTGGAGAGGATAATGATGTACCAAGTAGAGAGTGGGCTGCATAACAATCGATGACTTAGTGGTATAAGTAGTATTTTGACACAGTTGAATTCCGGACGACGTTGACTGTGCGATAGCTTGTATCGAGACTTTGTAAATAAAGACGTATGGAAAATTGTAATTCTAGTCTGTTGTGGGCTTCTTTTTTCGATTAATAATGGTTATCTTTTTTACCACGATCTTAAATTCATCCATCCCTCTGTAATTACAGCAGGAAATCTTAATCTGCGAACAGGTGACTAGAAGAAATCTGTAGTAACTGACTGTAATCAAAAATGTAAATCAAAGTAACACACAAAGCGGCTCTAGCGCTGTTACTGTTAGGGTTGGGTAGAACACGGACATTCTCAAACGATACTCACAAGTTCCCCGCAGACGACTTCCAGCCTGCTCACGAAACCGTTTCTCCGCTTACAGTGCTTCACCTAACATTTCTCTCGCGTGGAAGACTCCTGTAAAGTTTGTCTCTTGTCTCGCCGGCGACGATGGAATGCCGAAGAGGTCCGTAGGCCTGGAACCACCTTGTTCTGCCGGATGGGACCCCAACCCCTGCACCCACCGGGGCTGCCAAACTTCTGTGATTGACTTCGCCGCCTGCACCAGCCAGAGGCAGCGAGCGGCCTCCGAAATTACACTGAATTATCTCGCGAACTCCGTTCGGCTCCTCTGCCCCTTCTAGTCGCTCGGCTGCCAGCAAAGTATTTGACTTCCGTAATGGATTAGCGCCATTAAAAGTGAGGGGCAAAACTTGCAGATTAAGTGGTCAACTTGCTGCACCCTAACTGGCTTCGACTTTCCAGGACAAAAGTTTAAAACGCCGTGGCCCTGCACAACCTTTCAGCGACAGAGTTACGGCGAACGCGGTAATAAACATGTCGTGCTGCTGAAGGAGACTGCTGCGTTGCTGTTTGTACCTCGGAGGATTTCTGAACTTCTTTCCGGACTTTCACGGTACTCCATTTAATACAAGCAGAGGAACTTATAACCGTCCTGTATTGTGAAGGCAAGAGATTCGTTATATTTATCTATTTAAAGACAGTTGAAGGGATACCTATTAAATTTCGTGTCAATTGAACTATGGAACTAGATCGAGATCTGATATCGTTCTAACCCACTTGATAGAAATATTTTTCTACGGACCGTTCGTTTCATAGAAATTCACCAAAACTGAAATCAGTTCAAACGTTCTGCCGTTGTTGCTTTAAATAACATACAAGGTAGTTCTAAAAGATTAGCACTTCACAAGACTATATCTTCTATGTGAACGGAAGTTTCAATTGTAAATTTGTATCCTACCCACACGCTCTCGTAACTGACACATCTAACTTACGATAATGCGTTCAAGACAAATGTCTAATTTTCGGGAAATGAATCTATCCCGATGAATTTGGTACCAGCTGAATGTGAATAAGTGTACTACCAAAGTGGTTGTGCCAACAAAAAACCTTACGCTAATTAAGAACGAAACTAGAAAAATGTGTAATTGGGTTTATTTACTTTGAGTACCCAACGAGAATGTTATTAATTTAACCGTAATTCAACAAAATTGTAGTCGCTTAATGAGATATTAGGGTCGCCAGCTCGCGTTTGAGGAAACTTTGTGAAACTGATTATAATGAGTGAAAATATCAATTTACGTAATAAATATTGAAAATTATGTGGGGAGTACGAGTAAGTGCGCGTGCTACAACTCGGGTGAACATGCAAAATTTTATAAAATATTTCAAAGTTAATTACCATCACAATGGAGGCACTCTAATAATTCATAATAAAAACTATTTGGTAAATATGTCACGTAACGTGGCAATAATAGAGAAACATTACTCCAGTATAAAGTTTACTGTCTTTAGGTTTTAGTAATCATTTCTTTTCAATAAACAAAACTCATTACTAAAAGCACAGTAACTGAACACTGAATGACTCACACACAGCCACAATGGTAACAGGCAACGCCGGAAGTACGAAAGCAAAGAATCACACAGCACACTGATAAAAACACAAAGTTACGTAACACTGTTGAAGTAAATTACACTCCTGGAAATTGAAATAAGAACACCGTGAATTCATTGTCCCAGGAAGGGGAAACTTTATTGACACATTCCTGGGGTCAGATACATCACATGATCACACTGACAGAACCACAGGCACATAGACACAGGCAACAGAGCATGCACAATGTCGGCACTAGTACAGTGTATATCCACCTTTCGCAGCAATGCAGGCTGCTATTCTCCCATGGAGACGATCGTAGAGATGCTGGATGTAGTCCTGTGGAACGGCTTGCCATGCCATTTCCACCTGGCGCCTCAGTTGGACCAGCGTTCGTGCTGGACGTGCAGACCGCGTGAGACGACGCTTCATCCAGTCCCAAACATGCTCAATGGGGGACAGATCTGGAGATCTTGCTGGCCAGGGTGTAAGTAGGCTGTTTATGTTTTCTCTATGTAAGTAGGCTGTTTATGTTTTCTTATTGGCAACGTTACGTAGCGCTCAATATGAAAATCACTGGCTGTGCTGTGTGCAGTCTGTCGCTAGTTTGCATTGTTGTCTGCCATTGTAGTGTTGGGCAGCGGCAGCTGGATGTGAACAGCGCGTAGCGTTGTGCAGTTGGAGGTGAGCCGCCAGCAGTGGTGGATGTGGGGAGAGAGATGGCGGAGTTTTGTAATTTTTCATGAACTGATATATTTATATATGATGATATTAAGGTAAATACATTGTTTGTTCTCTATTAATATCTTTCATTTGCTAACTATCCCTATCAGTAGTTAGTGCCTTTAGTAGTTTGAATCTTTTATTTAGCTGGGAGTAGTGGCGCTTGCTGTATTGCAGTAGTGGGAGAAACGAAGATTATTGTGAGGTAAGTGATTTAGTGATTTGTGAAAGGTATAGTTTAATGTTAGTCAGGGCCATTCTTTTGTAGGGATCTTTGATAGTCAGATTGCGTTGCGCTAACAAAATATTGTGTGTCAGGTTAAGCACAGTCATGTAGAATTGTTCAAAGGGGACGTTTCATATGTCGACCCTTAACCTAGGATATCTCACTGGAATCTTCTGATTTTTGTTGTAGTTTGTGTAATTAGTGTAGATTTTGTTTATTGCTAGCGCGTAATTATAGAGAGAATTTCCTTTGTAGTTGCAGTCTTTCATTGTTGTACAGTAAAACAGTTGTAGCATGCATGTAGATTTGCACCAAGTATTTCGCAGCTGCAATTAACTAGATATTATTTTCAGTGCTATGTTAATGTGTTCTCTTATTTTTGATCTTCAAATTGTGTTTTTCTGTGTTGTCGTGTGAAATATTGTGACAATAATGGCGTGTGAAAAACGTAATACTAGGCTCCAAAGTAAACTGAGAAATGACAGTGAAGACGAAAGCAGTGTGTTAGCGCCACCGAGTAGTGAATTAACTGATGTTCAAAGTAGTAATTTGGTAATTGTGAATAGGGAAATGGAGCGGGCTGCAAACAATGGTGTAGACAGTGAAACAGGTAGTGAACAGGGAAGCATTATCGATCGATCGGTCGGCAACAGCTCGCCTCAGAAATCCGAAATGACAGGACACAATTTCGCAAATACTGTAGATTCAGGTTTTGGGTCATCACCGTTTTCTCAAATAAGTCAAGACACATTTTCTGCTTGTCAAAATGTGAATGTTGCCGGTGCAAATGCACTGCCGAAAAGCGTAGAGAAACAGATTCCAGACACTAATACATTATTATTGCAATTAATGCAACAAATGGAACAAAATCAGAGACAAACACAGCAAAAGCTTCAAAAGTTAGAAACAGTGGAACAAAATCTTAAAAAGTTAGACTCATTGGAACAAACACTTGAACAAACACGTGAAGATTTAACTACTGAGTTACATAACATTGAATCGAAATGTCAAAAGTCTGTAATGACGTAAAAACACAAATTTGTGAGCATTTTCAACCTATTTTTTCGCGGCATGAAAATGCATTACAGAATCACGAAGCAGCCATAAAAGAACTGCAAATTATTGTTCATGAAAATCATGAGACCTTGCAAGCTAAATTTGACTCAGTTGCATCTACCGATTCGGTTACGCAACTTGCAAAAACTCAGGAAAACTTTAAGGACACAGTAGATACTCTGAAACTTGGTTCAGAAAAACACACTGAAGAAATAAGTACACTATCGGAGAAAGTAGCCGAACTTTCGGATCAGGTCACTAACTTATCTACAAAGGTAGATGATGATCTGAATGACACAAGACCCGTAGCCTTCACTGACACAGAAGAGTATGAACAAATAAGAAAATTCAAACAAAATCAGAATCAAATTAATACACAACACCAAAGAGAAATCCGGGAAGTACAAGATCAGCTGACACAGGTAATCCAAGAATTACGTATTTCAGAGGACACTCGCGCTCCAACACGGGAAGAGGGACTTAGAAATACGGAAAAGACGCAAAATAATAACACAGGGCATTTCGGAAGTTATGAAAGAAACTGGCAATGTGCACCGAATTTCGATATGGAACCGCCGACACGACGTAACAATGACCGATATGCTACTCGCCGACATGATGATTTTGACTATAAGCTGTTCATTACTACACGTAAATTCAAAACATTTAAGAATTCTGGCAACGACATTCATCCACAAGCATGGCTCCATCAATTCTCTCATTGTTTTCCTCCCAACTGGTCGTTGGAACACAGATTAGAATTTATGTGTGGCTACTTGGAGAATGAACCAGCTGTAAGAATGCGATCGGTAATTCACGATTGCCACAGTGAAGGAGAGTTTTACCATGCCTTCCTCTCAGCATATTGGTCTCAAGCCACACAAGACCGTGTAAAACATAGCATCATAATGATGAAACGTTTCGAACAATCTGAATTTTCCAGTCTTATGAAATATTTTGAAGACATGTTGCATAAGAATCAGTATCTTTCAAACCCATACAGCCCCTCAGAACTCATCCGCATTTGCTTAATCAAACTGCCTGAACATTTACGACATATTATTTTGGCAGGACGTTGCAAAGACGACATTGAAGCATTTCAGGGACTCTTACAAGAATTAGAAATTGACACTGACAATCGCGGAACGCGAAACCAGGAACACAGCAATTACAGGTCACATCCGTCGCAATTCCGCGATGAAAGAAGTAATAACTTTACACGACAAGGCTATTCTCACAACACAAATCGTGACCAAAACAGACACCACCCGTATGACAACCGTTGGCAGAGTAGTAATAACTACAGGGAAAGATCACCTCTCCGTGGTAATGACTATCACAGAGACAATAAGATAAACAGACAATACGGGAACCAAAATAAATACTATCAAGGGAGACAGAATAACTTTAGACGCAACGGACCAGCGCGCAGTTACGATTCAGGGAGAAATTCTCCACCATGTGACCGACAAGAAAGAAACTATGGAATCTACCGACATGACGACAGACGATATGATCGTAACGACAGACCTGAATTGCATCAGAACTGGCGGGATTCAAACAGAGCAGGGCCCTCTCGTCACGGTGAATTTGTAGAAGTTAGGTCTCCAAATCCCAATAACGACGCGCGCCAACAAAGAGACAATAGGCAATGACTCATACCGCAGGCAGCCACAAAACGCACGTATGAAACTAACGACGCAGCTGCCGTAGCTAGTAATTACGTAAAAATGGAAGACATTAGGGACATTTTACTCCAAGAACACGACGTAAAACATAACAACATTGCATATCCTGTGATTCACATTACAGTAAGTGACGTAAAATTTACGGCAGTACTTGACTCTGGCAGTCCCATTTCAGTAATCAGGGAAACAGCCTTTAGCAAATGCAACAAATCGAACGATTGCCCCACACTTCCGTTACGTAAGATTAAATTACAAGGTGCAATCTTTGGAAAAAGTGTAGATGTACGCCAACAAACCAATTTAGAATTCTTTTGTCAAAGCCACAGCTTCTCTATGAACTTTCTCATTGTTCCATTATTGTCGACGGAAATTATATTGGGAGTAGACTTTTTGAGTGAATACAAAGCAATCTTAAACTTTCACGATGCTGAAATAAGTTTAGAGAAAGAAGGTAAGTCAATAGCTTTGAAATTTGAAGATTGGCTCTCAAACCATGACGAGGAAATTAATCGGCTTTACCTTCTGTTAGACAACAGTTCGGACTTTTCTACGGAACTAGACACTAACAATCACTCTGCAAGTACTGACAGGGATGATATCGACGGCGCATTTGACACTAATAAGTTAATTCAGAATAAAATTCAAACAATTGAGAATTGTAATGACAATTATAGGCAAGACCTTTTTGAGATTTTACAAGCACATTCCACAGTTTTTACTCACAAAACAGGAACAATCAAGGGATTTAAATACCAATTTCGTGTTCGTGAGCATACTAAATTTTGTGTTAGACCATACGTAATTCCGGCGCATTATAGGGACTGTGTTAGAACAGAAATACAATCTATGCTTAAAGAGGGCATTATTGAGCCTGCAGTAAGCTCATACAACAATCCATTACATGTTGTTGAAAAGAAAAATGGATCGATCAGGCTTGTCTTAGATTCGAGACAAATCAATACGATCATTATTCCTGAAACAGACAGGCCGCAAACGTTAGAAGAACTTCTTCAAAATTTTAATGGTGTAAAAGTGTTGTCTTCCATTGATCTCAGATCCAGCTTTTATCAGATCGAACTTCATCCAGAATGTAGAAAATACACAGCTTTCCTTTCTTTCGGCGTTTGTTATCAGTTTCGGAAACTTCCCTTTGGTTTGAACATTTCTTCGGCAGCATTCATTCGCGGGCTAAATTCCATATTACCTGAGTTCTTAAAACGTCACATCACCTTATATGTAGACGATATTCTGATAGCAGAAGCCTCATGGGAACAACACAATCGCATCCTCAACAGCGTGTTACATATTTTTGCAGAATCTGGAATTACAGTTAACTTGGAAAAGTCTGAATTCGGTAGGTCAAAGGTGAGGTTTTTGGGACATATTATTTCTTCTGAAGGCATTCAGCCGGATCCTGAAAAGTTAGAAGCAATCAGAGCCATTCCAGTGCCATCCACAAAAAGACAAGTCCGCAGTTTTCTAGGTCTCGTAAATTTTTACCGTCGTTTTCTGAATATGCAAATTCTAGCTACACCAAAACTTTGTTCTCTCACTGGAAAAAATACTATTTGGAACTGGGACGAACAAGCACAGTTGGAATTCAATTCTTTGAAAGAAGCGTTACTTCACGCGCCGATCTTAGCTCATCCAGATCTGTCACAAGATTTCTGCCTTAGCACGGATTCTTCTAAAGTCGGTCTTGGTGCCCATTTATTTCAAGAAGCCATAGAAAATGACACTACCATTCAGAAAACCATTGCTTTTGCTAGCCGAGTGCTAACAAAATCTGAAAAAAATTATTCCGTTACTGAATTAGAAGCTTTAGCTATCGTTTGGGCATTTAACAAATTCCGTTTCTTTCTTTCTGGTAAGCACGTAAAAGTATACAGTGATCATCGTGCATTACAATTTCTTATGTCTTCAAAATTAAATCATGACAGGTTAAAACGTTGGGCATTGTTTCTGCAAGAATTCCGCTTCACAATAGTCTACATTCCCGGCAAGGAGAACATTGTTGCGGACGCACTGTCACGCGCACCGGCTGGGCTTGAGAAAAGTACCACAGAAGGCAACCTCGAGAAAAATTTCAGTATTCTTTACATTCAGAAAGTCGCCTTTGAAAACTTCATCACCACATCTTTAAAGGACATTGCTCATGAGCAAGATAAAGATCCGATTTGGAAAGACATCAAGAGCAAATGGCATGAAAAGACACACACACAGATTCGGCATTATTATCTGGTTAGAAACAACATACTGTTCAAACGCTGCACTGTTGATGACAAGCTATGGGTACTTTGCATTCCTGACGATTTTGTTAATAAGCTCATTTGGTACATTCATTTCAGCTACGCACATTTTGGTCCACGAAAATGTTATCATATTCTTCGAACGACTTGTTATTTTAACAATATGGAAAAAAGAATTCGAAGAGTCTTGTCAATTTGTAAACTTTGTCAAAAGGCGAAACCATCTACTGTCTCACATCGTGCTCCGTAGTTTCCTATTATTCCTTCTAAATTAAAAGAATTTGCTGCTGTTGATCTCTTGGGACCGCTTGTCAGAACATCTAATGGATTTTCGTACGTTCTAGTCGCTGTTGAACTTACTTCAAAATTTGTTTCTTTCACTCCGTTACGTAAAGCCACTGGACGGTCTGTATCCAACGCCTTTGTTAAAAATTTCTTACGTGAAGTTGGACACGTTAGTAAAGTCATTTCAGATAACGGACCGCAATTCAGATCTGCTGTTTGGTCACGCATGCTTCGCAACCATAAAATCAAACCTGTTTTTATTTCATTGTACTCACCACATTGTAACCCCTCCGAACGGATTATGAAAGAAATCAATAAGCTTTGTAGACTTTATTGTCACAGAAAGCATCAGCATTGGGACAGATATTTACACTTATTTCAAAACGTGCTGAATGAAATGCCTCACGACTCCACTGCTTTACCACCTACTCTTGTACTGAAGAATGAAGAACCACCGAACAGAATCAGAGAGCTTGTACCTTTCCCGAATACACGTAAACTTCGACACAAAGACATAATTGATTTGGCTCTTAAAAATATAAAATCTGCAGCAGACAAAAGGAGAAAACTACACGGTAAAGCAAATGCAAAGAAGTTGTATATTGGTCAGAAAGTTCTCATTAAAGCTCATTCATTGTCACATAAGAAGAAACACTTGAGTCACAAATTCTTTCTAGTTTACAATGGACCTTACAGAATCCGACGTATACCACATGATAATTGCGTTGAAGTTGAAACTCTGCGTAGTAGGAAGAGTAAAGGTTTACACCACATTTCTCATGTAAAACCATTTATTGACAGATAATCTGCCTTTTAACTTTGTCTTTGCCATAAAACGTTTCACTTCACGTTACTAGTATGCTTTAGAAACTGTTACCATGCAACAATGTTTGAAGTTCAATATCCAGCCAAGAACCAAGAGAAATTATTTAAACAGAAATTACGAATGCATTGTTATTGCGAACAGACGACACAGTGTAATTGTGTGTGTACATTCTTGCTTGTCAGTTGTACGATTAGAACATTTACCAGTACTGCTAATGAGATTTTAATGCAACATTTTGGTTTACTTGAAAATACATTCCGGATTTAAAGTACTTTCTGAGAGATACCAGATGACACAGAGTTTAGTTTATGTGACAGCTACACGATTTTTATCACGACGCTACTAATGAGTGACAATTTACAATGTTGCTTTTGCAGTGTATCTGTTTTATATCTGCACAGTTTTCTGAATTCTTCTAGGAAGAGAAACATGTTTTAGTAGTAACTTTTGTGGTATAGCAACAATGAGACAGCCTTTTTCGTGGCATAACAATACGTTACTGTACAGTACTTTCCTCATCACGGCAATAAGCGTAATAACTAAGGTATCTCTACGCAAAGCATTTCACTTTTGTTTATCATGAGGTAAGTACATTGGCTTCTGCAGAACTTAGCTTTTGGAGGAAAATAACTACGACACTTTCACAGAGATTATGCACATTTAGCGCTACAGGACACGCATTTCAGTGATTAATTTTGTACTTAAAACATTTATTTTTAAAGATTTTTGAATTACAAAGAAAGTTTTCAGTGATACATTTCATTTCATTGCTGTAATCTGTAACACCTGAGGGTATAATTACATTAATCCTCAGGGGGGTACACACTTACTTTGTGTACCATGTGTGTGGCAACCACAAGGAACCCTAGCTAATATGGTATTTGCTTATACAACTTTACACATCGGTACCTTATTTCTCTAACACACAAATTACACAGCTATCTGATTATTTAACTGAGAGAGACAAACATTTATTTTACTGCATCAGTGACACATGTTTACGCAATTACACGGTTGGATAACTTCACACTTATGAAACTGTATTTTGTCTGTACTTTGTAAACTGTTCATATTTTTTCGGAACCATTGTGATACTATGAGAGATTTGAATGATATATTTGGTAAGGGAGCATGATTTTAAAGTACGTTTGAGGTAGATGACACTATTGAAATGAGCAGAGAATTTTTTTTACGTTTTGAAATTATTGGAGGAAGTTACGACGATTTTAAGATTTGACTGAAGTGTTATGATGTTATTATTACGACGACGATGTGTACTATGCTGTTGAGGTATGTTTACGATTAATAGGCTGAGGCTATATGAGTTATTTGAATATGCTTCATATTTATAATGACGAAATATTGACGAGTGTCGATGGGTACGTATATGTGTAATAAGGTAAGGAGTAATGAATAGTGGGTAGGGACTCTTGACTTGTGAAAAAGGATGTTGGAAACCAAGAATCGTACTTTAAGAGTTATGAAATGTGTGTGTATATGCATGAATGTATCACAATGCCACTGAAAATATTTTTTGGACACTGTTATATTTATAGGGTTTTGTTTCTACAGATTTGCAACGCCAATTCTTGACCTGTGAAATATTTTTATATGAGACTACCACGGTAGCAGAATCTCCTGTCGTAAATATTTCCGTACGAAAGTTAAGTGACCACCTGCACGTAATGCGTCGCGGGCACCCAGCTGTGTCAGACGACTGGAGAAAAAGCCATTATTGCGAGCCCTTTTCAGCGGCACAGGTAGCACAAAAAAAAAAAAGGGGAGGCCATTATCCTTGGAAATATTCTTACATCTGCAAACCTGATAATGACAAGTGTCTTTCTACGAGAATTGAGAGCTACTGACTTACGAAATGCCACATAGCTATTGAATGATGTTTTTATGCTTTGGTTTGCGTAATTGCTTATTTCATTTGACATCTGTTTTCCAGCTGTGTTGCAGCATTGGTTTCATAAAATAAAATTAAATGCATTTGGTAATGTGAACACTTTCTGTCAACAGATCTATTAAATAATTATTTTATGATCCACATTCTTTAAAAAAGGAGCACTTGGAAAGGAAAGAACAATAAGAAGGAACTAGTAACTGCATTCATAATTTTCTTTTCAAGTAATTGGTAACTTTTTGGTAGAATAACTTCTTGTGGTGCACCACTTTAATTACATAGATATTAAGATGTGAATATACATTTCCCTTATCTGTGTTGTTGTCTTTAGTGTACTATTTTTTCTGCTTGTGCGTTTGTCATGTTTAGATATAAGTTATTACATTTGCTGCTGCTAGCTTTGCCAATCTGTATTTTTTTGTCATTGCTGTTTGTGTTACTTATTTTGTGCTGCTGCATTGCCTCGTCCCTTAGTTTAGCATCTGAGCTCAGTAGATTTAAGTTAGCTTAAGAGGGGGTAGACTATATGAGAAACTGATTATGGAGAATAGGTAAAGAATGCATTGCGAAGTTATATAAAAAGGATTTGGGCCCAAATGAGTATTGTACAATCAGAAATAATTATTTTGAAAGAAATATGAACAGAATACAGAAAGCATGCTTGGATAAGATTTTTTTGGTGGAAGCAAAGGTTGAAATAAGACGAAAGATCTATAGAATGAAGTTTTGGGATGGACTGCAGTACCAAATGTTACACTGAAAACGAACCCTGTCCTTTCCTATTGGTGTTATCCCACTATGTGTGTGTGTACCCTTGTGTATTTGTTTTCTTCCTGTCTCTGTGTAGTTTCATAGAATTTTTTCTTCTTTTAATATTAAGCTACATTCACTATGATGAGGAATACTGTTATCCTCAAATATAATTGGCATTAATAATATGTTATTTACTTTGTAAAGATGTTAGACATTATTCATTCTGTTTAGATGCTCATGTGTGAAGTTGATGTTTCTATAATTATTCTGATCTTCTATGTATGTACTCATGTCATAATTCCTGTAACACTGACGTATATGTCTATTTCTATTCTTTTGTAAAGCCCCTATTACTACAAATGTTATCTATATTGTTATGTTTTTAATGATGTATTGTGTACCTTTGTTATTGTATTCTCATGTTATAAAATTGTAATTGTTACCAGTTCTTCAAATTAAGTAACATTTCACTGCACACGTTTCTGTTGGTCATAGTACATGGACAATATGTGAGAAGTAGGGACTGATAGTGTTTGCATGTGTGTTAATAATTCAGCAAGGGACTGGATAACAGCATTGCTGGTTCTAAGGACAATTCCAAAAACGTTGTGAGTGCACTAGTGGTGGTTTATGGACTTGCTATATTCTCTGCAAGACTCTTCGATGGTGATTGTGCACCTGCACATTTGCAACAGATGGCTGCTGGCCGTCTCTACAAGGACTACAGTGGGTCTACATCTTTGATGGCCCACCAATACCGTAATCTCTACCAGGACTACAGTGGGTCTGCTCTGTGATGACCTACCTACCAATACTCTTCAAAATTTCGACTGACTCTGCTGTGGGTTTGCTCTGTTGTGGCCCATTACCTGTCAGCATGTCGAGAGTCAGCACTGTCATTCCATTGGAAGGACAACACTACTTCTTCAAGACTGCATGGAAATCCACTACTTCCGTGTGCATTTTCTTTTACTGCTCAGACTTTGAGAAAAACTCTGCATTTTTACTGTGATGAACAATGTGGACTGTCTTTATGGACTGTGAGAAATTTTTAGCTTTTGACCAACATTGTATCAATAAGTGTGTGCATTTGATTTCTTTGTTATTGTAATTATGAAAAATTTTTTTCAAATCTGTATTGGCCACTGCCCCATTCAATTTGTAAAAATTTTTGTGGGGAGCATGGGGGCTATGTAAGTAGGCTGTTTATGTTTTCTCTATGTAAGTAGGCTGTTTATGTTTTCTTATTGGCAACGTTACGTAGCGCTCAATATGAAAATCACTGGCTGTGCTGTGTGCAGTCTGTCGCTAGTTTGCATTGTTGTCTGCCATTGTAGTGTTGGGCAGCGGCAGCTGGATGTGAACAGCGCGTAGCGTTGCGCAGTTGGAGGTGAGCCGCCAGCAGTGGTGGATGTGGGGAGAGAGATGGTGGAGTTTTGTAATTTTTCATGAACTGATATATTTATATATGATGATATTAAGGTAAATACATTGTTTGTTCTCTATTAATATCTTTCATTTGCTAACTATCCCTATCAGTAGTTAGTGCCTTTAGTAGTTTGAATCTTTTATTTAGCTGGGAGTAGTGGCGCTTGCTGTATTGCAGTAGTGGGAGAAACGAAGATTATTGTGAGGTAAGTGATTTAGTGATTTGTGAAAGGTATAGTTTAATGTTAGTCAGGGCCATTCTTTTGTAGGGATCTTTGATAGTCAGATTGCGTTGCGCTAACAAAATATTGTGTGTCAGGTTAAGCACAGTCATGTAGAATTGTTCAAAGGGGACGTTTCAAGGGTAGTTGACTTACACCTTCTAGAGCACGTTGGGTGGCACGGGATACATGCGGACGTGCATTGTCCTGTTGGAACAGCAAGTTCCCTTGCCGGTCTAGGAATGGTAGAACGATGGGTTCGATGACGGTTTGGATGTACCGTGCACTATTCAGTGTCCCCTCGACGATCACCAGTGGTGTACGGCCAGTGTAGGAGATCGCTCCCCACACCATGATGCCGGGTGTTGGCCCTGTGTGCCTCGGTCATATACAGTCCTGATTGTGGGGCTCACCTGCACGGCGCCAAACACGCATACGACCATCATTGGCACCACGGCAGAAGCGACTCTCATCGCTGAAGACGACACGTCTCCATTCGTCCCTACATTCACGCCTGTAGCGACACCACTGGAGGCGGGCTGCACGATGTTGGGGCGTGAGCGGAAGACGGCCTAACGTGTGCGGGACCGTAGCCCAGCTTCATGGAGACGGTTGCGAATGGTCCTCGCCGATACCCCAGGAGCAACAGTGTCCCTAATTTGCTGGGAAGTGGCGGTGCGGTCCCCTACGGCACTGCGTAGGATCCTACGGTCTTGGCGTGCATCCGTGCGTCGCTGCGGTCCGGTCCCAGGTCGACGGGCACGTGCACCTTCCGCCGACCACTGGCGACAACATCGATGTACTGTGGAGACCTCACGCCCCACGTGTTGAGCAATTCGGCGGTACGTCCACCCGGCCTCCCGCATGCCCACTATACGCCCTCGCTCAAAGTCCGTCAACTGCACATACGGTTCACGTCCACGCTGTCGCGGCATGCTACCAGTGTTAAAGACTGCGATGGAGCTCCGTATGCCACGATAAACTGGTTGACACTGACGGCGGCGGTGCACAAATGCTGCGCAGCTAGCGCCATTCGACGGCCAACACCACGGTTCCTGGTGTGCCGTGCGCGTGATCATTGCTTGTACAGCCCTCTCGCAGTGTCCGGAGCAAGTATGGTGGGTCTGACACACCGGTGACAATGTGTTCTTTTTTCCATTTCCAGGAGTGTATGTGCAACACGTTTGCCAGACAAACTGATGTTAACCACAAGTATGTCTCCTTCTGAAAAATATAAGGAAAATAATTAAATCGCCGCGTGGAGTAGCCCCTCGGTTTGAGGCGTCATGTCACGGACTGCACGGCCACTCCCGCCGTAGGTTCGAGTCTTCCCGCGGGCATGGGTGTTTGTGTTGTTCTTAGCATAAGTTAGTCTAAGTTGTGTGTAAGTCTAGGGACCGATGACCTAAGCAGTTTGGTCCCTTAGAAATTCACACACATTTGAATAAAATCTAATCAACACTATCAGCTAAATTCTGAAGTTCCTCTTTTCAATGAGCTAGATGACTTTGTGTTTTGCTTCCTGGCTCTGTCATGAATTTAAAATGTAATTTCTTAAACTAATGTGGGACTCAGTTATTACACTGATAGGAACAGGATCCGACTGTTCACAGTGGTGATTTGGGATAGTTATTGATACTGACAGAATATGATGTCATTGAAATAGCTCTTCAGCTGTTGACTTTTTTACGTTTGCAAGTCTTTTACATTTATCAACTTATGAAATGGTATGGTCTTATTTTGAAGTCGAGTTACTGTTGGCGTGGCGTAGTTATGCGACGCCGACCATCGTTAGACAACAGTCTCTTTCTCTCAGTACGAGTAGAATTAAATATAATTATAACAAAAATTAAAAAATTATCATGCATCTGGAAGGAATTATCCGAATGGGACGGAATTCCGTACATGTGCAGACAAACAAGTTAGCAGAGTTTCAGAAAATTTTCTGGATTTCAGAAGAAACAGCTTCACAAACAGAGCAAGCCAGTAACGCATTGGTCCATTTCAGGTCCTTGTGCAAGCAGTCATTCGGCTTTACATTTACTCATAGAAGTTCTTGGATGTTCTCCATTGGAGGGCCCTTTTCGTAATTCTCTAAATGTTCTCAGATGGGGAGATTTCCGGCGACCTTGCTGGTCAAGGTAGGGTGTGGCAGCATGAAGACTGCCACTAGAAACTCTCGACATCCGCGGGTAGGCATTATCATGCTGAGATGTAAGCCCAGGACGGCCTGACCGCACACCAGTAAGGGTGCCGCGTATGTCAATCAGAGGAGCCCTCCTATGAAAAGAAATGGCACCCTGGCCGTTACTCCTGGCTGTTGGCCATACGGTGGAGAACAGTCAGTTTGGTATCCCACCGCTATTCGGGTTCTCCTCGTCTTCGGCCAGGAGTATCATTGACTGGAGTAGAATAGTCTTCAGTGATGTTTCGCTTCGAATTGAATCCCGATGACCAGCGTAGGTACGTCAGCAGACGTCTCGAACAGCAGACCCCCTTTCGTTAACATTCGCAGAACTCCTTCCAGCAGACGGTGCGTCGGAGATATTCGACGATCTGTTTCGTTGCCGTTAATGGCAAGCCATCTTGGGCTTACATTTCAACAAGATTAAGTCCGCCCGCACTCGGAAATGGTTTCAACTTCTTTTCGTCATGCTTGCCAAACCCTACCTTGCCCAGCAAGGTCACTGGATCTCTCCCCAGTTGAGAAATTTTGGAGCATCATGGGCAGGGCCCTCCAACCATCTCGGGATTTTGACGATCTAACGCGCCGTTTGGCCAGAATCGGGAACTATATCCCTCAGTGTGACATCCTAAAATTCCATCAATCAACGGCAAGCAGAATATTTGCTTACTTAAGGGACCGAGGTGGACCAACTCGTTACTGACTTGCTCAATTTGTGAAGCTCTTTCTCTTGGATAAATCATCCAGTTTTTCTGAAATTTTAATCATTTATTTGTGTTTACATTTACATCACAGCTACCCCTTTTCTCTCCCATTCGTATCTCCCCCTCCTCCATCTGCCCACTCCCTCTCTTTCTCTCTCTCTCTCTGTCTCTTCGAGTGTATTTCACAAGACAGTCTCTTCTTCCATTATTACACTCGAAATTCTTCCCAAATAACTTCTTTGCCCAACCTTTACCCACCGTGAAGTTTATCCACTATGTTTTCCACGCGCTTTCCCATTTACCCTCGTCCGGTCTCAGAGTCGCCTTGAAACTTTCTTGCGTACCGACAATATTAGTGCCATACCGAGATTGTCTTTGCTTAGAGAGTATTATTATCCACAGCATAAAAACGTAGTCCTCGGCAACGAGTCCACTACGTAGTTTGCAACATTGTTTGTAATTATTTTGTATTACAGTATTTTGAATAGTTCGTATTAACCATAAGACGAAAAAATGCTAAAATTATTATAAAATAGTTGACAAATAAAGACAGAGACCTATATGGAGAACTGTGATGCATGTTACAATTTGCCGGTTCATGTGATAGCTGATACTAGCCCCCACGGCAAAGTCCATCCGTTCATTTCAGGGTGGCATCAACGCAAAATCATTATAACACAGGAACACATGGCGTTATGCGTATTTGGGCGTGAATATCGTCGAGTGTACGGCACTGGACCTCCTCAAGTGAAAGGCCGGTACAGATCCCGCACTGAACCACTTACCTCCTTTGTCTACGTATGTCACGATGGGAGTCTGTGATAGGAGTTTGTGAAAAACTGTCGGCTTCCCTCCGCTTCAAACGACTCAGGATGTACTGCGTCTGCAGGTAGAAAAGTAACAGCTCAGTTTGAATATCGTCTGCAATTGTACAGTGCGTTCGGACTCATGGAGCTTATGTGTGGATGAGAACTCTGATTGTAACATATTGTAAAATTTGTGAGGTGTAGCATAGCGCCTTACATCCGGCCAACTGATATCGTAACTGCAGTGAGCAGACGAACAGTATGAGTCACGCGCAGGAAAGGTGGCGTCAGATGCCCCAAAGCAAGTAGTTTCTAAGCGAACTGGTACGGGTCATTACCTAATGGAGACTGTTTGAGCTGCAGTCAAAATACTGTCCTTGTTATTTGCTATTCTATTAGCTTTATTTTATAATAGCATATTAATTACTATTATAACTGCGCTTAGTTAGGAGAGTGAATGAAGGTGTGAATTGGAAACGACGTTTTATGTAAAGTTTTTATACTATATATGGAAGTAACCGGTCTCGTGAGGAATGTTTGAGAACGACATGCATGTTAGTCATCCGCAACGGCGAATTTGTTATAATCGGTTTCGTCAGTTTATGATACTGGGGAAATGAGATCATGATCTCCGTAAAGTAGTTTTCTTAACAGGAAACTGATTTTATACCTGTGGATTTTCAAAATTTATTCATGGTAGTTTACTGTTCTGACTCAGTGACAAATTCTGATTGGTTCCATATATATGCGCGGGATTGAGCGGGTTTGATGCTGCTTTCAGACTATCTCTGCCAAGCAGCTATTAGCATATTCGCGCGTATTTGGGGAACCAGAAACTTCCTTCGTGGAGGGAGATCAGGAGAATCGGGGCTTGGATCTCATAGTGATGAGACGTATACTGTGATATTTCGGTACCAAATGTTTCAGAGGTGCCGCAAAAAATAGAAGTGAGTTTTAATGCATGGTGTGAAATTCAGAAATTTTGGTGGCATTTTAAATAACTAACTCAGCGCGTGTTGCATACTCGCGGACATGAACATTTCTTTACATGCGATTTATTGCAGCAATATTTGAGCGAGCTCTTCTATAAAAAAATATCCGCTTGTAAACTTCCTGCGAAGGATAATTAATGATTACCATTAGCTGGCTACGGTTATGAATGATGCGTATGGACTTTTCAGACTGTGTACAGCTTAGAAGTAAGGCTTGGTAGTAACTGGTGTATGCAAGCCCACTGTAATAACGTGAAATTTTACGCACTTATATTCAGGATGGTTTTAATTAAACTTTCCTTGTTTAACACGTTATAATATGGAAACTAATTACCGTACAAGGACCAGACTTCGTAACATTAATGTCAATCACATGCGGAGGTGGAATAATACAGAATAAATTCAATGCTTCGTGGAGTAGCTGCGCGGTCTTTGGGGTCTTGCCACGGTTCACGCGGCTCTCCCCGTCGCAATTTCGAATCCTCCCTCGGGTTTGTGTGTGTGTGTGTGTGTATTGTCCTTAGCGTAAGTTAGTTTAAGTTAGATTAAGTAGTGTGTAAGCGTAGGGACCGATGACCTCAGCAGTTTCGTCCCATAGGAACTTACCGCCACAAATAAATTCAGTTGAAACACTTTTAATGTGCTGCTGCAGCACATCAATCATTACATACCTGTGCCTTTACTGCTACAGACGGCGCTCAACGTGGCACCCTTCAGTGTCCAGAAGAGTCTGAAAGCGTAGGATTTCATTTTTCAGAGCAGAACAAAGTATGCCCGTAGGTAAGCTGGCTACCTCTTTCGATGTGCTGAGCTTCAGATCAGCACATATTTGAATATTCCCCTGGCGAACCCTGTCCTTCAGGTAGCCCCACAACCAGAAATCGCAGGGAAGCAGGGAAGCGATCGGCTGATAATTCGATCGTTTCCAAATGTGTTTCGGAGAAGATGGTCAACTCTACGATCGATGTGCGGCGGGGCCCCATTTTGCATGAACATTTGTGAATTCAATGCGCCTCTCCTCTGTATAGCGCGTATGACATGCTGGCGAAGCAAACCACAGTAACGCTGGCCAGTCACACTGCTCATCTTTGGTCCTTGAGCGCCAACCTGTTCAAAAAAGAATGAACGTAGCCATGAAGCTAAACCATACGGTGACACATTCACCTTGGAGAAGAACTTGATGCACAGTGACTGGAGGTGAAGATCCCCACACTCAGCAATTCTAAGTGTTCACATCACCCGTCAGAGAAAAATGAGCTTCGTCTGTCCGTACGATAGTCCAGGGCCAGCCCTTGTCAGATTCAATCCCTGCCAGAAAGTGGAGAGCGAAGTCAACACGTCGTTGTGCGTCTTGTGGTGCAAGCTGCCATACGATATGGATCTTGTACTGATATGATTTGAGAATGGTTCGAGGCACCTTCCGTACAGTGGACCACGGGGTGCTCAACTGTCGTGACACAGCACGCGCACTGCCTGACGGTCGGGAATTCCGCGCAGCGCTCTCTGCCACAGCAACAGCGATTTCATTAGCCACTTGTGGTGCATCCGGTCGTCGACCTCTTCCCGGATCGACGCCCAGTTCTCCAGTGGACTTCTTTATCATACTCCGCACAGCAGGTGGAGAAAGAGGATCCCTCCGTAATCCGAAAATTTTCTCGAAGTGCAGCTGCAGTTTTGATACTAGATCTTCACCAATAATGCGCTGCTCCTTCTGTCCAAGTTCATGTTGACACGTCAACAAGTGCGCTGCGACTGGTCGAGTGTGTGAGACAATGAATCACGATGACTGATCACGGCACCTGGTGGCCATAGATAGAACTGGACGATGGCGCTGTGACGCATGGAAATCATGCACCCAGTACTCTGGACATTAATGCTGCCAAATTTGGAACTCGTACGGTAATTAATTTCCGTGTTATAACGTGTTAAAAAGGGAAAGTTTAATTATAACCATCCGATATTTTCATTTAACTTTGATTGACTTTCCACCAACAAAACAAATTTTAGAGCGACTTGTGGTTACGAGGTGTACAGCTGTTTTCTCTATAGCTTTTTCCAGATGAGAACTGCATTTCAGTAACTTCAAGAAGGCGTGCGTGCGAGAAGAGATTCAACACAAGATGGGTGGAACTTCATTCGCAGCGGAATCGCACCGCGGCGCGGAAAGTACTTTAAGGTTGTCCGTGCCTGCTTGTAAAAGATAAGCCCTTGTCAAGTCGAATTGTTCTGTTGATACTAAAAGATGTATGTAGTCCTGTGCATAAGGTAAAACCCACCCCAAGTGTCGAACGTACAGTCTTATGAATTCGGATGAGTCTTTTTCAAACGCCTTGTAATCACACATATATCTGTGTTGTGTTATTACAGAATTACTCCACAAACATTGTTTGTCGTTCCACATTGTGTATGGAAATGGAATTGTGAGCCTGGCTGGGCATAAGAAAACCAACTGACTACGAGTTATGCCAGGGACTAGAGAAATAATAAAATGACCTTGTTTATTATGATGATGTATACAACCTGGAAAGGGACAATACGAGGTGCGACAATAAAGTAATGAGACTGATTTCCTTTGCAAGGTGTGGCAACCCTGCTGGCTTGGGTAGGTACAATATCTTCGAGCTGCTTCTAGTTCAAGTGGCACATCGATACAACTGCTCAGTCGGGAGTTGTGCTGTAATAAGTTAACACGTGTTTGTGGCTCTCGTCACGGAAATGGAACCGCATAATATAGCGCAACGGTATGCCATTTCTTTTTGCGTTAAATTGGGTGAAAACGCTACGAAAACTTACGGTAAGCTTCAGAAAGCTTTTGGAGAGAAGGTTGTGTCAAGAGCTTAAGTTTTTATTTGGCATTAAATGTTTATTGAAAGCAGAACGAATGTTGAAGATGAAGACCACAGTGGACGACCATCAGCCTCATGGGCGGATGTCAACTTGGCAAGGGTGCGTGAACTCATACGATCTGATCGATGATTATCCGTGAAAATGATTGCAGGAGACCCGAACATCAATCCATACTAAAACTTCCTGGCAGATTAAAACTGTGTGCCCGACCGAGACTCGAACTCGGGAGTCCCGAGTTCGAGTCTCGGTCGGGCACACAGTTTTAATCTGCCAGGAAGTTTCATATCAGCGCACACTCCGCTGCAGAGTGAAAATCTCATTCTGGAATCCATACTAAAGCTTCTAACAATAACTGAAGATCTTGGTATGAGAAAGATTTGTGCAAAAATTGTCCCCAAAAATCTCACATCACAGCAGCGAGAGACACGGAAAAATGTGGCAGCCGTTCTGTTACAGCAAACGGAAATCAATCCAGAACTGTTGAGCCATGTTATCACTGGTGATGAAAGTTTGTTCTTTCAGTACGATCCAGAGACAAAACGCCAAAGTTCGCAGTGGTGCTGAAAGGGATCACCCAGACCAAAAAAAGCTCGCATGTCAAAGTCAAAAGTGAAATGTGTGGTGTCACAAGGCTTGGACCTGTCCCACCCCTCATTAAATCGACCAAGGCTTATACGAATAATTGTAAGAACAGTTATTATTATTATGTTCTTTAAGTTTGTTTTTGGGTTTTCAGAAATACTGTGGGAAGAAAGTTATTTATGTTGCAGATAACGTGGAAGACGTTGCCCAACGATCACCACGAAAGTTCGATGTAGCGGCAAGTGGGCAAGGAATAAAACGAATGCTGCAAACTACTGCGAGCCATGGAATAGCCTGGGCCACGAGGGCGTCGAGCTTCCTAGGTTGTTGTTGGACAACGTCAAAGGAGGAGATATTCTGCTTTCTCTTTGTAAACAGATCGACCGAGTCTTGAAAAGTTCATGTAAAACGTATAGACGGGTGACACGTTAGGTGGGACCCGATGCCTGTAATACTTCCACAGTTATTAAAAAGTTGTTAAACGGCTAAACCAATAGTTCACCATTTCTATAGATAAAAAGTAGTAATGATATAGAAGAGTTGCGGCGTCAGAACGAAAAGTGATACATTGCTCAGCAACGAAGAAGGACGTAAACAGCGGGCGTTACATGGTGAAAACAAATCAACTGATAAAATAGTAAGTCTGTAATCAAGCATAAAGCCACGTATCACTGCAAATGCATGCTTGTGTGCTTCTTTGATTCCAAGGGATTTGTTCATAAAGAGTGGGTGCCTCCTGGACAACAGTCAACCACTATTACTACAAAGAAATTTCACAAACATTTCGTAAAAGAGTTCTTCGTACCCATGCCAGGATTGCTGATAATTGAATTCTACATCACGATAATGCACCATACCACACTGCTCTGTAAATAGAGCAGTTTTTAACCTCGAAAAATTTCAGTACTACCACAGCCACCTTAATCACCAGATATCGCTCAGTGCGACTTTTTTCTATTTCCAAGAGACAAAACAGCGGCAAGGGACACCATTTTCAAACATCACAAGATCTCATAAAAGCTGTGACGAGAGTCTTGGAGGATATTACAGAAGATGAGTTCCAGAAATGTTACCATCAATGGCAGAAGCACTGGAAACAGTGTGTGCAATCAGAAGGGAACTACTCTGAAGGAGACAACTCTAAACTTGCCTAAAACGGTAAGTCTCATTACTTTATTGTCGCACTTCCTATGTGTACTGTTTAAAAATTGTACAAGATTGCATCTTGCTACAGATGTAAATCGTCTGTAGTACCTCTTGATTTGTTATTAATTTGTATAAAGCTGTAATACAGGCTCAGTGGTTTTCCGCATTGCCTTCGGTCCCTTGTACATTAAGCTCGTCAAATAACATCTCAATTTTATGGTGGCGTTTTGTCATGGAAGCTCTTCGTCTTAAGCGAGTTATCTGTTGGAGACATAAAGTTAGCGAGTTAAAAAATTTCGAATCTTTGGGAATCTTTATCGGTGAATATCGAATGAGGAACCAGAGACCAGAGAAGATAAGCGCACTTTAGCACCATTTGATAAAATTATGTGTGATGTTAAGTGACTGCATGTAATCTGATATGTAACGCAGTTCCTGTTTCATCTATAGTTTGATGGTTTGTGCCTTAAGTACAAAATCCAATACGTATGTACTACTTAGTCTTTGTATAGGAATCCATTTGGCTTCTACACTCATCGAAAAACATTTTGCCTCACCCCGGTTCCCTGAAGATAGAAGTGGACTGTGGATACTGTATCACATGCAAAGTCCCTATGGCTGTTCATAGATGTCACTAAACCCGTCCAAAGATGTACACAACTATGCATGAGCTGCGCCTATTAGATGGAGGTGGTCCGACAGCCGGTAAGTTCCAGTCATTCTATCAGGAAGGAGGTACACGGCTCGTGTTGTCTGTAGTTCAACCATGCCTAGACGGTCAATACCGCGGTTCGACCGCGTCCGTGCCGACGTACGCCGCTGGTGGTCTTGGAAGGCGCTGTAGCGGTTGTACGATACATGAAAGCCATCCTCCGACCGATAGTGAAACCATATCAGCAGCACATTGGCGAGGCATTCGTCTTCATGCACGACAATCTGCACCCCCATGGTGCACATCTTGTGAAGGACTTTCTTCAGGGTAACGACATCGCTCGACTAAAGTGGCCAGCATGTTCACCTGACTTGAACATTATCGAACATACCTGGGATCGATTGAAAATGGTTGTTTATGGACGACGTGACCCACCAGCCACTCTGAGGGATCTACTCCGAATCGCCGTAGAGAAGTGGGACAATCTGGACCAATAGTGCCTTGATGAACTTGTGGATAGTATGGGACGACGAATACAGGCATGCATAAATGGAAGAGAACGTGATACTGGGTATTAGAGGTACCGGTGTGTACAGCAGTCTGGATCACCCCCTCAGAAGGTCTCGCTGTATGGTGGTACATCATGTTATGTGTGGTTTTCATGAGCAATAAAAGGCGCGGAAATGATGTTTATGTTGATATCTATTCCAGTTTTCTGTACAGGTTCCGGAACTCTTGGAACCTTGGAAAACTACTTTTGATGTGTGTACATTCTCAATACAGTAGATCATTAAGAAGTAAATTAGCCCAGAATTCTAATTTCACATATAAATTAGAGCAGAAATATAAAATACAAAATGTTACATCGCCGAGAAATGTACACATCTGATTCAGAGGCTGCCTCAAAGTCTCACTATTCTCTTCGTTACATTCTACACTCCTGGAAATTGAAATAACAACACCATGAATTCATTGTCCCAGGAAGGCGAAACTTTATTGACACATTCCTGGGGTCAGATACATCACATGATCACACTGACAGAACCACAGGCACATAGACACAGGCAACAGAGCATGCACAATGTCGGCACTAGTACAGTGTATATCCACCTTTCGCAGCAATGCAGGCTGCTATTCTTCCATGGAGACGATCGTAGAGATGCTGGATGTAGTCGTGTGGAACGGCTTGCCATGCCATTTCCACCTGGCGCCTCAGTTGGACCAGCGTTCGTGCTGGACGTGCAGACCGCGTGAGACGACGCTTCATCCAGTCCCAAACATGCTCAATGGGGGACAGATCCGGAGATCTTGCTGGCCAGGGTAGTTGACTTACACCTTCTAGAGCACGTTGGGTGGCACGGGATACATGCGGACGTGCATTGTCCTGTTGGAACAGCAAGTTCCCTTTCCGGTCTAGGAATGGTAGAACGATGGGTTCGATGACGGTTTGGATGTACCGTGCACTATTCAGTGTCCCCTCGACGATCACCAGTGGTGTACGGTCAGTGTAGGAGATCGCTCCCCACACCATGATGCCGGGTGTTGGCCCTGTGTGCCTCGGTCGTATGCAGTCCTGATTGTGGCGCTCATCGGCACGGCGCCAAACACGCATACGACCATCATTGGCACCAAGGCAGAAGCGACTCTCATCGCTGAAGACGACACGTCTCCATTCGTCCCTCCATTCACGCCTGTCGCGACACCACTGGAGGCGGGCTGCACGATGTTGGGGCGTGAGCGGAAGACGGCCTAACGTGTGCGGGACCGTAGCCCAGCTTCATGGAGACGGTTGCGAATGGTTCTCGCCGATACCCCAGGAGCAACAGTGTCCCTAATTTGCTGGGAAGTGGCGGTGCGGTCCCCTACGGCACTGCGTAGGATCCTACGGTCTTGGCGTGCATCCGTGCGTCGCTGTGGTCCGGTCCCAGGTCGACGGGCACGTGCACCTTCCGCCGACCACTGGCGACAACATCGATGTACTGTAGAGACCTCACGCCCCACGTGTTGAGCAATTCGGCGGTACGTCCACCCGGCCTCCCGCATGCCCACTATACGCCCTCGCTCAAAGTCCGTCAACTGCACATACGGTTCACGTCCACGCTGTCGCGGCATGCTACCAGTGTTAAAGACTGCAATGGAGCTCCGTATGCCACGGCAAACTGGCTGACACTGACGGCGGCGGTGCACTAATGCTGCGCAGCTAGCGCCATTCGACGGCCAACACCACGGTTCCTGGTGTGTCCGCTGTGCCGTGCGTGTGATCATTGCTTGTACAGCCCTCTCGCAGTGTCCGGAGCAAGTATGGTGGGTCTGACACACCGGTGTCAAGGTGTTCTTTTTTCCATTTCCAGGATTGTATTTTGTGCATTTGATGAGCGATTCCGGTCGCCTCGTCGTGGGGAATATTTATGGAAACCTTGGATACAGCGCAGTAAAGCTATAGGGTTCCTGCTATAAAGTGCTTTATTTTCAGCTCAAGGTGGCTTCAAGGGCTTTCCGTTGAAAGTACACAGCAGTGACAAAAATCATGAATACCTCCCAATATCTTGTCGAAGCTCCATTTGCCCGCCCTAGTGCAGCAGTTCTACGTGGCATAAAGTAAGAAGTCGGAAGTCCCTTACAGAGATGTTGAGCCATGTTGCCCCTATAGCCGTCCATAATGACGAAAGTGATGCACGATTTTATGCCTCTCGATAATACCACATAAACTTTCGATAGGATACAAGTCGGGCGATCTGGGTAGCCAAATCATTCGCTCGAATCCTACACAATGTTATTCATACCAATTGCGAACAATTATGGCCTGGTGACATGGCTCGTTGTCATCCATAAGATTTCCATTGTTGTTTGGGAACATGAAGTCAAAAAAGTTATTTTTTGAAATGTTTTCATACTGACAAAGGGATCTTTCTTTCCATTGGGTATCACTCTCTTTACTTGCGGTTTTGGTAGGGTAGCTTTTAACTCATATTCGTGTCCTTTGATTTCTGTCTGAGCAACAAAGTCACATCCAAATTAGAGAGAATTTTACTACTTTTCTGGTCATGTGAACTACTGAGGGCTTGACGCACTATGTAGGCCGTTTTCCCAAAAACCAAAGTAAAAAGCCAATCAAATCGATATAAATTAATGTCCGCTGGTATATTAATTATGAATCAGTACCAGTTATTGGCAGTATTTAACTAATATAGCTTATAATTTCTTGTACTGAACTGCTTGTAGCCATACATACAATGCCTCAATGAAAGCAATCTGCACTTGATTGTAGGCGATGGGATGTTCTGTTGATCGCAAAACCGGTTGGGGAAAGAGCACCCGGCAGAAGTCACAGATGAAACGTTCGCACACGTGCAGGGTACCACAGCCGAATGTGGGGCTGGTCAGAGTGTTGAAAGAAGCCGATGTGGCGCTACAATACTGATTGTACGTCCAAAAGTGTGCAGACGACAACGGAGACTGTTTGTAACGAGCTGTGTGTCGTTGGAGGGTGCGTGCCGTTTTTGACAGAGTCACAGAGGAGTTACTATCGTTGACAGAACTGCAGGTAGTGAACATTCGTCGAAATATACGCGACGTTAAGGTAACATCTTAGAGAATGGAATGGGAAGAGCATCGTTTAGATCACACCGACACCACACTCTGACTGAATGTTCAAGGAAATATAAAAACAGCTACCACTGATTAATCTCCTTAATTTGGACCTATAAGTATGTAGCACAGAGGTTCGCCATCACCCGCCATGAAACGAACGCTGACGGAGACAGGGAAACAGCAGGTCATAGTTCTGGAGCGCCACGTATAATTGGCTAACCACCTGAAATTATGGCAGCACAGCAGCACCATCATTTTTGAGATAGTTTTTTACTGGTCGCCACTTGCAATAATTTATCATACAGTCTATCAGAGTTACGTGACGCTAGAAAACGCAGAAAAACGAGTCTTTGTCGCCGGAAGTGCAGTACGGAAAATTACTTCAGACTTCAGCGTCTTGATGGGCACACTTCCCTGGCAAGGTTCTCCATGGACGGACTCAAGAGACGAGAGGCTCTCATTCAGCTGACAAGGAAATATTACCATGTGTCAGTAAACGATCTTGATGAAACGTGATGGGTGTACAGAGTGGGCAAAATAATGTTAACACTTGTTTTGTTTTAGCCCAATTTCACTTTTAAGGGGTAAAAACATCCGAAAAAGTAATGTGGGTTATGAGGCTTCGAGAAAAAGTCTTTGAAAAGATGTGTGACACATGTTTCTTAGCTAAGAATTGTTAGGTAATTAACGTTATTGAAAACTGCATAATCGAATTTTCTAATAATTTGAAATTTTTCATAACACCCCCGCCACTAATTAATTTTGAAAACTGAAAGCTTTTGTTACAGCACTACAATGAGGCTTTCAGGCGACATACGTCCATGTGTAATAAAGCTAGCTTCTGAAGTATTATTTCTGGAAGATATGCTGCACACAACGTGCTGTCACACCAGTTTCAACATAAATAATTAAAAGATCTGAACATTCATTGTTAGTCTAGTTATTTATTTCACTGACATTTATTTTATGTTTTAAATTATTATTTAACACTCTACATTCATTTTTGTTCCTTTGTTTTTTTTTTAGTTTATCGTTTCACATTCGTATATTTTGTTAGTTAAAAATAACAAGTAATTCATTATTACTGTACAAAGTCATTACAGCAACGATAATCTGTTAATAAAAGCTTAAAATATTACGTTGTCTCATATCACGCACATAAAATGAACGAAATTTTTTCACATAATTTACACAACAGTAAACACCATATAAAACAAAACTGGGCACGATTTCAAGTTATCGTAGGTGACCCTCTAAATATCCTTATTCGTGTCAGTATATCGATAAACCTTGGAGAAGAGAACACCTTATATGCTGGTGAGCGCAGCTTTATTATTTTGTTTGCCAAGTGGAGATTGACATTATAAGTATCCAGCTATACTATATCTGAATATATTCTCACAAAGTTCTTCCAACAACGAAAGCCGTACCTGTGGCGTCGAGTTCTTTGGGATCACCAGATAAACTAGGTCCTTGTCCTCCTCTAAACGTTTCTTTCACATCAACAGCCTAAAGAATCTACCTAACGCTAATACAGACTTTTCTGTGTTACAGGGAAAGAAAAAAAATCCCAAATATCTTTTGACCTGGTCGGACGTTTGCTTAACAGATTTCGATGCTGTCACAAGGACATTTAGGGTTTCAGAAAGATACTCTCCAATTCTTGGGCTAACTGACCATTAATTTCTTAGAAAACTATGATAAGGCGAATAGTCAGTGTTAGAAAACCGTTTTGACCACCATACTGGAGGAAAAGGAACTTGTTCATCTGGTGAACCCAGTGGGCTCAACGGCACATGTACAGTCGTCAGATGTATACAGCTTTTGATGTTGGAAGGAGAATATCATCAAATTCAGTTCTGTTGAAGGATTGTGATGTCAATTACACTTGAAAATCAATATAATGTTCCACAAGCTGCAGTCACTACTACTTAGTCACTTCTCTTCCCCACAGCGTACCAATGTACTGAAACAAGCCTGACACAAGGGTTGTTTAGAGGGTCATCCGAGAAAATTTTAAATGCTGCTGAGCTGTGTTTTATATCGGTATCGTGCATGTGCATGAAGTGAGAAAACGTAATATTTCGAACATTTATTTACAGATTATCATTATTGTAATTATGTTGTATGATAATAATGAGTTACTTATTATTTTCAGTTAAGTAAGTATAGATAAGTAAAAAGGTAAACTAAAAGATAAAAATAAAAACTGAAGAGCGTAAAACATTGAACATCAATCTGAATCATACAATAAATATAAGTAAAGTAAATAACTACACTAACAATAAATCTTTGGTTATTTTAATTACTTATGTTGAAGATACTCTGACAGCACATTTTGTACAGCTATTTTCCAAAAATTGTATGTTACAAACCAGCTGTATTACACATGGATTTATATAGCTTGAAAGCTTCTTTAATTTTTAATGTAACTAAAGCTTTCAATTCTGAAGATTAGATAATGGTGGTAGGGTACTTTGTAAAATTTCTGATTATTACAAAATTCGATTGTACAGTTTTCAGTAATATCAGACCGCATCGTCATAATTTAATATGCGCCAACGTTTCGGCCAGCGTTGCAGCTAGCCTTCATCAGGCCCTGATGAAGGCTAGCTGCAACGCTGGCCGAAACGTTGGCGCATTTTAAGTTATGACGATGCGGTCTGATACCCTGAAGAATTTTATTGAAGAAGACAACGGCCGTGGAAGCCTACGCTTACAGTTTTCAGTACCATTAATTACATATCAACTTTTACATGAAAAACATTTTTTGTACATCGGTTCGAAGACATTCCCTCCAAACCTAACGTGGTGTGGCCCTTAAATTGAATTTGGGCATGAAAAAAAAATTGCATTATTTTGCCCCTGTACACATCCACCATGTTTCTTGAAGATCGTTTATTGACACTTAGGAATTTTTCCTTGTCAGCTGAACTTGAATGCAGACGCAAGTTGTTGGTACAGAGCCAATGACTGATTTTGTACCCACTTCAGGTGCCACATGTAGATAATGATTATGGTGAGAAAGAGTCGCAACTCTGAGGCGAATTGTAGGGAAAGTCTAGTAATTTTTAGCGATATTCAGTAACTTCACTCTTCATTCTGAAGACGTTTTTGTAGTTAGACGCACAACATGCTTTCAACTCCGGTCATAGATATAAACATGTACTCGTGTGCTGTGTTGTCTATCTTTTTGCGCTAGAGATCGGCAATGAGGGTACGACTTCTTTAAGTGTAAATGTGTCATCCAGATACACGTTCATTTGAATCACATTCCAGGTCAAGTGTCCTGGTTCGCCGAGGTATTAACATATTAACTGGAATGACTGTAAAACGGTTTCTTTTCCATTTACGTCTAATAAACTGACTTAGGTGAATTTCTGAATTCATTTAGTGGTAGAATAAGCTTGTTTGTCGGTTTTTGGTCTTTAGCGATGTATTTGTGTCAGATACAGAGGGCTACGTTAATATACTCAGTTCACCAATCAATATAACTGCACCTCCCATCTGCACCAGCTTAGACAGTGAACTCGATACGTGAAAATGTTTCTCTTACATCTCCTATATTTAATGGATTCCTGTACCGTCTTCTCATCATAGCTAGCGCACACACTGTCATTATGAATTTTTTCCCACGATTCCGCTATTTATAACTTCTTTTGCACGACCAGCCCAGTTACTATACTTCGCAGATATGGAATCGACACATTGTCACAATGTTACTGACCAAGTAGGATTTCGTGATCGCAATTTATTTCATTGTTGCATTTAGATATAAAGGCACAACAGATCGAGTTAGTTAATCTATAATAGGCAAGTTATTAGCAGCAGGTGGAGATCGACAGCATGGCCGGTTTTTGGGAATTCTGAGTATCAAAATGTATGACAGAAATAGCGGTATTTTTTTGACTGCAATAACTTAGAAGCTTAACGTTTTTACAACATCAGGGTACCATATCCATGGTGTGTGGTGTTTATTTCAACTAGATACCTCTGCCCGTTCCTGAGCGAAAGGGTCTTGACTCACGGACAGACAACAGTTGATCAGCATATTACAGACAAGTATTGTTTCGTGTAATATAATTACAAATTAACACTCTTCAGAATTTTTCCCTTTACTTATACTGTTAACCAAGTTCCTTGCCAAATTTCATGATTCTAGGTCAAAGAGAAGTACTCAATAGGTTCTCATGAGTGAGTTTTCGAGTATCAAAATATGTGACAAAATGCCCGTATCGTTTGATTAAATTCACTTAGAAGTTTAAGTATTTTTCCCCGTCGAGGGACCATAGGCCTTAGTACGCGACATAAATGTCAACTTGACACTTCTACCAGTTACTGAGAAATAGTTGTCGTCACAAAGGGACAGATAGGCATTCGAACCAAAAATTACCAAAAAGTTTTTTTCATGTGATGTAATTAGAGGTTAACAGTTTTTCTTATTTTTTTCATTTAATTGTCATGTTAAACCTTGCCAGATTTAATGATTCTGCGTCAACGGGAAGTATTCTACAGGTGTCGATAAGTGAATTGGCTGGTATCAAAATTTGATATTAACGTCCGTGCTGATTCAAGGCATGAAGTCACTGGATGGTAGGTCTGGAACTGACTTTTACTCAAGATATTGGATAATTTTTTATTTCGTCCATCTCAGTAGCACTAATGTACAATTTTTGCTTCGTCGGTTACTTTTTTCTGGCTGGATAATTTTTTATTTCGTCCATCTCAGTTAAGTTGATGTACAATTTTTACTTCGGAAGCTACTTTTGTCGTGCTGACACTTCCATTCTCAAACCACACACCTTGTTATCAACCGTAACAAGTCACACTATGTGGAGCTAAATGACACGAATAGTTTCAACACAGAAAATTAAACTGAGGGCCACAAGTACTCTCATTGGTATTACCCTATTACGTCTAGTGTAGCACTTGACAGGCAGAACCAACTTTGGCACCATATTGTAGAACTAGTTAGGTTATTAACAAGATGTGTGGTTTGCGAGTGGGTGTGTCAGCTCTGCCGGCCGGAGTGGCATTGCCGTTCTAGGCGCTACAGTCTGGAACCGAGCGACCGCTGCGGTCGCAGTTTGGAATCCTGCCTCGGGCATGTATGTTTGTGATGTCCTTAGGTCCGGTAGGTTTAAGTGGTTCTAAGTTCTAGGCGACTGATGACTTTAAAAGTTAAGTCACATAGTGCTCAGAGCCGTTTGAATCATTTTTTGTGTCAGCTCTAAACCAGTAACCACTGCAGCGAAAATTGTGTATCAATGCAACGGAGATGGACGAAATAAAAAACTTTCCATTTTTCTTTCAATTGCATTGACCCGCAAGCTTCAGCTTCTTACATCGACCAGAGGTCGCAGATCTTAACAAGAGACATATATTTCAGTTCAATACCTCTACCTGTTCATGAGAAAACGGTTCGTGACAGCCGAACAAACACACAGACAGACACACAACACCGTGATCTTACAACAGTTCCGTTTCTACTGACTGAGACATGAAAACTTAAAAACGTTTGTTAACATCAGTTAATTACTGAGTCTGGCTGAAAAAATTGTTGCAATTAGTAATTACGAAGCTTGGCAGATTTCAAAGTGTAAAAACACGTTCACATAATGTTTCGGGTTACGCACTGCCGCAGTACGACCGACCAATTCAGGGAAAGGCCACCAGCCGTGGGTGAGCGACTCGGAAAGCGAAATTCACCACCACCCCTCGGGAGTGGCAAGAAGAAACCGTAACTGGTGCGGACGCAAGCATAAAGCTTGCCTCATTAGCGTCGCCCCGGCACTGGCGCCAGCATCTGGCGGCCGTGACGCGCCTTCCACAGCAAGTGGCGCCAGCGCCGCTGGCGCGAGCTGTCATTACTGGGGCGGCGACCCCGCCCCCGCGAGCTGGAGGCAGCAACCTGCGCCCAGCGGACGCAGCGCGGGCGCGCACGCTCCAATTAATTTCCCTAAACTGCCTCCGCCTCCGCCGCCGCAGCCGCCGACGTCGCCGCCGTGGGCTTGACACGCCGGGAGCAGAAACAGGGCGCTGCGGTACGGCGCAGCGACGAAAACTTTTAGGCCGGCTGAGACGTCTCGTCTCGGCAGCTATTCAGACGGCCGTTTTATTTCCATCTCGGGTGGTCGTTATATTTTTAGAAGAGGGCAGTAAAATAGGCTTTAGGTTTTTACGGCCGTAGGTAAAGTGCGCGACCGGAATTACGACGCTTTGTTAAGTGTATCGTCTGCACTCCGGTGGCTTCAATCTTCCGCCTGCGCTGTAGACTGCTGCCATCACAGCCACTTCCTCCTCTTCACGCTACTCCATTTCCAGGCGTTATGAGTGCAAATAAATCAGTCTCGTCCTCTTGTGTGGTATCCCGCCGGGAACCGGTCGGACGGAAATAACAAGCTGGAATGGAATCCCACTTCCCACTTCGACTCGGATTTACTTCCACGTTGCTGTCTTCTGGCACCGAATCCGCTTGCGGAGTTAATCCCGTGAAAAGCCCCTGCCAGGAGAGTTACCACCAGATGAGGGCTTTATGAAAAGGTGATGCGATGCGATGCGATGCGAAGCTCGTGCGTACGTACTGCACAGTGTTGGGTGCTCCGTTGACATGAAATTGGAAACCGTACTGCGGGAGTCATTTAATCTTACAAAATGTTGGTGTCTGTCATAAACGATAAAAAACTTTAACTGCCACTGTATATTCCTCGGAAGTGGCAACCGGAAAATACTTATCCACGACATATATTTTTAACACAGCTATGTCTACAAGCAGGAAAACTCTTTCTTGTGTCGATGTCTTTATTGTGTGTGTGTGTGTATGTGTGTGTGTGTGTGTGTGTGTGTGAGAGAGAGAGAGAGAGAGAGAGAGACCTAATTTCGCTCATCATATTCTTAGGTACTCCACCACCTCCAAACATTACGTACAATGGATTTAATGGAGGAGCTGGATATATTTTACAACACGGAAAGGAAGGACGAAACATTCTCAGCGACAAGCTAAGTAGCGAAACAGTTCATGTCTTCAAATGCTTCTCCGGTATACGATAACTTACACACACATTTAGAGACAGAGAGAGAGAGAGAAAGAGACTGTACTCAATATCTACAATGGAAAAGAAACTTAATTGATAATTCAGTTGCCAGTTACTGTAGAATCAATTATATAATATATATAATCTAATACTCAGAAATTGGAACACCTCCGAATGTAATCAGACCCTTTGTGAAGCCATACTTCTGGAATGTCTCTGTAGTACGTTTTGATAACAAAAACAAACAACGTAAGTGGTCACTTCCGTGTGTGTGATATTCGGTGTAACAGAGGAGGCACAGTAACTCTAAGGATAAAAGAAAAATACCATCTGTAACAATACTATATAAAAAACATTCCAAAATTCATAAAAAGATTTACCTAAACAAATGCACTTCAAAATGAGAATAAATTCTCGAAACGCGTTATAATAAACGCGAAAAAATAAGTAACTGATGTAATTTTTCATTATTTAAACCAGAGGGAGTGAGATGCAGAATTTCTTATCAACGAGGCAAATGAAACAGTAGTTACCAATGTGACCGAGTATCAGATTAAAATTACCTACTTATTAGATCCACAGACATTTAAGAAGCCGAATAAGGATCTCAATCACAACTTAGTATTGTTACACGGTTGATGGAAGTTGCTCGGGAGCTTGTGTTTTTTTTTTTTTCTTACTGTTTATCAGGTCTATAACAATACCGTTATTCTCGTACAATTTATAGTATTTATCTGATGTAACCTAGTCCGATGCAACATTTTGTTTCACTACACTCAATGATAAAACTAGTTAGAAGAAAGATCTCCAGTTAACAGATATGTAGTATTGCCTTAAGTTTGATAAATTGGAAGTAAAAAGTGAAATGGAGGGATATAAGGCCGTACCGTCTGGTACACATTACACTGTGTACATATAGGATGTCCCTCCTAAAAGAAGTTAAGCGCATTTTCTCTGGAGTTTCGGGAGGTGTTTGTAATTTTGTTTTGGAGCGTGTAGTTGGTGTCAGCCTAGACAAATCCTGGTCATCCTCATCTTCCATGCGACGCCCAGTGATAAGAAATGAAATGGTCGTGTTGTAGGGATGCCTGGGAGGCCCCATCCGGGGAAGTTCGGCCGCCGTGTTGCGAGTCTTATTTCCGGTGATGCAACATTGGGCGACTTCGGTTTTGGCAATGGGATAAAACATGTTACCACGCCACCTTATTACCCTCAGGATTCGTTTGCCGAAAGAATTAACCGAAACTTAAAGTCAGCGTTGATAAAAAAAAAAAGGTTCAAATGGCTCTGAGAACTATGGGACTTAACTTCTGAGGACATCAGACCCCTAGAACGTAGAACTACTTAAACCTAACCAAACTAAGGACATCACACACATCCATGCCCGAGGCAGGATTCGAACCTGCGACCGTAGCAGTCGCGCGGTTCCGGACTCTAGCGCCTAGAACCGCTAGGCCACCCCGGCTGGCGCTTGCATTCAACATGCTGGCAGCATGCTGGGATACCACATTACCCTGGTTAAACTTAGCATTTAACTCCGCGCAGCATGATGCATCCAAGGCCACCCAAGCTAGCCCAATGCTCGCATATCCCAGGAATTCCCCGTTCTCCAATTTATGGGAGATAAATGATCTTTTAGCTCTCTCTATCACTACGGAGGTTCTTACGGAGAAACGTGGGCGAGCTTGGGCTATTATTACGAAGGTTTACGATCGTCAGGTCTGTCGCTATAAAAGATACAAGCGCTCCTTTCAGAGGGAGATAGGGCAGCTTGTCTACATCAGCAACGTTTCAGGGCGGACATTCCGGGATAAACGCTTACAGAAGCTCACGCTGCATTTCCTAGGTATGTATTCTATTGTCAAAATTTTAATCCCGGTCAATCTTTTGGTCAGGGACCAGGGAAAGGGGATGCTCATAAGGGTTCATATCAGTCAGATTAACATTCCATCGGAGCTGGGGTTTCTTAGCCCCGGGGAAGGCTTGTTTAGGTTTGAGGGGGGAGGCTGAGCCGTGGCGCCATTGAATTAGTAGACTGTTATGTCTGGCGCCACTGGGTCGGGTCTAGTATCGACTATCCCTTTTGGGGCTCCATTGACAATATCAACGAGAAGGAATTGGTATCTGTGGTTTGTGTCCTTAGAAGGATTCGCTTGCCGATATGTACACGGGGTTCGCTGGTCCGAGAGGAGGCACGAAGCTTGGTGATTGGCGGTAACGTCACGACAAGGTCGGAGCAGCCGAAACCACGAGCTGCGCAAGGAGGGCCTCGGAGAGCAAAGATACGTGTGTACTTCTATATCTACATCTACATTTATACTCCGCAAGCCACCCAACGGTGTGTGGCGGAGGGCACTTTACGTGCCACTGTCATTACCTCCCTTTCCTGTTCCAGTCGCGTATGGTTCGCTGGAAGAACGACTGCCGGAAAGTCTCCGTGCGCGCTCGAATCCCTCTACTTTTACATTTGTGACCTCCTCGGGAGGTATAACTAGGGGGAAGCAATATATTCTATACCTCATCCAGAAACGCACCCTCTCGAAACCTGGACAGCAAGCTACACCGCGATGCCGAGCGTCTCTCTAGCAGAGTCTGCCACTTGAGTTTGCTAAACATCTCCGTAACGCTATCACGCTTGCCAAATAACCTTGTGACGAAACGCGCCACTCTTCTTTGGATCTTCTCTATCTCCTCTGTCAACCCGACCTGGTACTGATCCCACACTGATGAGCAACACTCAAGTATAGGTCGAACGAGTGTTTTGTAAGCCACCTCCTTTGTTGATGGACTACATTTTCTAAGGACTCTCCCAATCAATCTCAACCTGGCACCCGCCTTACCAACAATTAATATTATATGGTCATTCCACTTCAAATCGTTCCGCACGCATACTCCCACATATTTTACAGAAGTAAATGCTACCAATGTTTGTTCCGCTATCATATAATCATACAATAAAGGATCCTTCTTTCTATGTATTTGCAATACATTACATTTGTCTATGTTAAGGGTCAGTTGCCACTCCCTGCACCAAGTGCCTATCCGCTGCAGATCTTCCTGCATTTCGCTGCAATTTTCTAATGCTGCAGCTTCTCTGTATACTACAGCATCATCCGCGAAAAGCCGCATGGAACTTCTGACACTATCTACCAGGTCATTTATATATATTGTGAAAAGCAATGGTCCCATAATACTCCTCTGTGGCACGCCAGAGGTTACTTTAACGTCTGTAGACGTCTCTCCATTGAGAACAACATGCTGTGTTCTGTTTACTAAAAACTCTCCAATCCAGCCACACAGGTGGTGTGATATTCCGTAGGCTCTTGCTTTGTTTATCAGGCGACAGTGAGGAACTGTATCGAACGCCCTCCGGAAGTCAAGGAAAACGGCATCTACCTGGGAGCCTGTATCTAATATTTTCTGGGTCTCATGAACAAATAAAGCGAATTGGGTCTCACACGATGGCTGTTTCCGGAATCCATGTTGATTCCTGCAGAGTGGATTCTGGGTTTCCAGAAATGACATGATGCGCGAGCCAAAAACATGTTCTAAAATTCTACAACAGATCGATGTCATAGATATAGGCCTATAGTTTTGCGCATCTGCTCGAAGACCGTTCTTGGAAACGGGGACTACCTGCGCTCTTTTTCCAATCATTTGGAACCTTCCGTTCCTCTAGAGACTTGCGGTACATGGCTGTTAGAAGGGCGACAAGTCCTTTTGCGGACTCTGTGTAGAATTGATTTGGTATCCCGTCAGGTCCAGTGGACTTTCCTCTGTTGAGTCATTTCAGTTGCTTTTCTATTCCTTGGACACTAATTTCGATGTCAGCCATTTTTTCGTTTGTGATTTAGAGAAGGCCGGCCGGGATGGCCGAGCAGTTCTGGGCGCTACAGTCTGAAACCGCGCGACCGCTACGGTCGCAGGTTCGAATCCTGCCTCGGGCATGGATGTGTGTGATGTCCTTAGGTTAGTTAGGTTTAAGTAGTTCTAAGTTCTAGGGGACTGATGACCTCAGAAGTCAAGTCCCATAGTGCTCAGAGCCATTTGAACCTTTATAGAAGGAACTGCAGTGCGGTCTTCCTCTGTGAAACAGCTTTGGAAAAGGCTGAGCCGGGCTCAGCGTCGATTACAAGCAGCAGGCCAACATTCTGTCGATTGGTTGGCAACATTCGAGTCGGACGACAGCCCTTGCCCTGGCTGTCGTCTTCTACCTGGCTTTCATCGGAACCAGTCAGTAACCGCTGCAACGCATCGTGGGTCCATGGAAGTGCTTGCAAATAAATGGAAGTAATATTCTGTAATTTTCGTGGTGATTTGTTTCATTGCCTACCTGCCGGCCGGCCGCGGTGGTCTAGCGGTTCTAGGCGCGCAGTCCGGAACAGCGCGACTGCTACGGTCGCAGGTTCGAATCCTGCCTCGCCATTGGATGTGTGTGATGTCCTTAGGTTAGTTAGGTTTAAGTAGTTCTAAGTTCTAGGGGACTGATGACCTCAGATGTTAAGTCACATAGTGCTCAGAGTCGTTTTGAGCCTACCTGCCCCCCCTAATTGTTTTCTGGTTTGTACCCGACCCTCAGAGTTTTACTCGATCAGCTCTTTGGTCGTAAATATAGGCAAAATTATTGTACTAAGACACTAGTTGTCGTTTGAAAATTTGTCTCGCGGTTATATTACGTTTCCTTTCAGGTTTCCACGCCATCATTAATGTCCCAATTAATCAGCTCTTGGTCGTAAATACAGCCGGAACAATTGTACTAAGGCACAGGTTGCCATTTATCAAAAGAGGTCCCTCTTTGTGCTTTGATTTAACTGTTAACTGGTTCAATTCTCTGATTGTAATTGCATTTCTCAGTCATTAGTCACAATCTGAACAACCTGTTGAACTAAGTTGTTCGTTTCTGTGTCTGAAAGACCGGGTCTTTACTGGAGTTTTAGTTGGATCTTGTGGTTCCGCTGAGCGAGTTCTCCTGTAATAAGTGTTCACAAGTTACGTTTTAAGACGTTCCTTCAGAGCGGTCTTAATAACTGTCAGTCAGTTAAACTTTGAAAAATTAACAGCCAGCTGTGATCAGGTCTTTAGTCAGAATAAAACTGTCAGATGGGACTTGGGATCCAGTCGCACCTTGGTTGCCGATTGAAATTAAGAGGTTGGTTGCTTGAAGTAACCCTTATCATTGTCATATTGTTTGCTAATCTGCTTAACCTTTCGACAAGCAGCTGTCAAATTAAAAGTTAAGTCGTCTATTGTGAGTAACTGAATCACACTTGTCATCAATGGTGCTTATATAATTTTCATGCGTTGAGGAAAGGTATTTAATAAGTTAGTCAGTGTCAAGTGCAGTAGGAAACACCGCTGTTTCACCTGGTAACAGGCGGACAGCAGGTCCGGTCGTCTTGTAATCATTGTCATAACGTTTGCTGTTTTGCAATACGGCACTTCAGGTTTCTTTTGCAAAGATTAGAAGCTTATTCGGCTTAAGGTTTAAAGTCAAAAGATTTTGCAAATTTGTTCGTTTTGTTACGGAAAATTTTATGGTTAAATGCTTCGACTATCTGGAATCGCAGTTTATATATTGTTAAATAAGCAGATTGTGTGAAAAGTAAGTTATATCGTAGAATACTTCAATAGTGATGCCGGTTAAATCCTTTCGCCTTCGTGGTTACCTACTGTCATGGAAATACAATCAAGGCACAGCTAGCTAGTAACATAAACAACATCGAGAAAGTGGTCGAGCGGTTCTAGGCGCTTCAGTGTGAAACCGCACGACCGCTACGGTCGCAAGATCGAATCCTGCCTCGGGCAAGGATGTGTGTTATGTCCTTAGGTTAGTTAGGTTTAAGTAGTTCTGAGTTCGAGGGGACTAATGACCTCAGATGTTAAGTCTCATAGTGCTCGGAGTCATTTGAACCAACAGCGAGAAAACTGCGGATGTTGGAAACAACAATATAAATTGGGATTCCTCATCTCGTTCAATATTTTCTATAAATACCCAATGACGGCAGACCACCAATGGCAGCCTGAAGCCCAGTCACTCTAATTATCCGGAAAACAGCGGTAAAACTGCATTTTAGAAGTGAACGTGACACGATTTTTACTAAGACCAACCATCCATTGACCCCAGTGGAATGCTAAGGAATCTACGACCAAAGGAATCAAAACAGCGAACACAGAAGGGCTTTGAAGAGGTATATGGACTGACGACCTACACGAAGCCTGAAGTTTACGTATTTCTCTAAAAAAAAAGTACCAATGACTGATAGCTGCTAGTCGTGTTGGAATTGTCAGCTTGGCAAAAGAATTAGATGATATATGATCCCCACAAGTGCTATGCAAAACCTGTTTACTAAAGTGATATGCGGATACCTTTAACAGATATGGAAAAAAATGAGACGGAGATTCGAGTCATAAATATTTGAATGATGGTCCCTTAAAAGATAAAGTTAAAAACAATATACCTATTTTTGTTGTGGTCGCGTGCGTTAGGAAGTTTGATGGGCGGATATGAATGCTTAGAAGTGAAAAAGTTTCTTGTGTTAAATCGATTTCTATTGTACGTTGCAAAATATATCTGAAGATTTCTTTCAGCTTACAACTGAGGAAATAAAATTAACCTTTTAATTGGAAATACCTATAGGCCACTCTCCTTTATGGCTATCACGCACAGTTATAACAGTCAAATGGGTGCAATTTGGCTTATGCGTATTCATTTCGCATTGGCTAGTGAAGGAGGTTCATGCGCTGTTCAGGTCTCATGCATAGCAATGACCGAGCTCAACCTCACATCTCTGCTTATTGGATTCTGTGATTGGGTGTGGAAATGTTAACTTCAATTGCGCAGGCTGTCGCAATTGCATACCAGCGCCCCGAAGGAACAGTTACGATGCCCGTTTGCTAAAATTGTTCGCTACTGTTTCTATAGCGTTGTGGGGCATTGGAAATAACATACATAAGCTTCTGAAGTTGTCAGTGAAACTGCAATAACTATGAATATTTTAGAATTTTGCCAATATATAATACAGGATTGCAGCATTTTCGGTTTTCAGCAGAGGGCTTTATAAATGAAGACACAACGCCCACAGAGAACAGCGACGACTTTCGCGTGTACAGAGAGACGGACGCCTTCTAGGTCACTTATCCTATTTCACTTGATAACTAGCTTCGACAAATGTTTTCTGTAGTCAGTTCCATTAATCACTAAAAACGAGGGAAATATGGGTGCAATAACACAAAAATATTAGTAATGTAGGACGGGAGTGGTTACAGTGGAAGTATAGAACACAAAAATAAATCGTCATATCGAATTATCGCGAAGACGTGTCAGTGACAAATATTGTTAAAAGTACTTTACTTATGCCAGCTGAGCTACAAAAGAAGTTACGCTCATATTATAACATGGCTGACAACATTGTTGGGTGCCTTCATATAGTAAAATCCTTACGCATAGTACGTTATCGTTCTGAAGCAAGAGAAAATAAAATTTGCGCCTACTAAAAAGAAATATTAATACATTATGGTAATTGTACAAGGAGTTTAAAACGTACAATTTGGTGTAGCATACACTGAGGGGAAATAATCGTAACACCAGTAGCGCCGCTATGAGAATGCAGATCAGATATACTTTAGATACACACTGTACGGGTAGTGAGAGTTAGTAACCTCTGAGGTGATAAATATTCCATTATCAATACATGACTGAGTTTCAACGTGAGCGTGTGATAGGCCTATGAAAAGCTGAATGTTCCCTTTGCGATATTGCAGGAAGAGTTAGGACGAATGTAGCAACTGTACATGATGTCTGCCAGCCGTGGGTATGGGAACGTACGGTTGCAAGAAGACCGGGTACCAGATGGATACGTAGCACTACTGAGGGAGAGAAGATAATTGTGAAACGGGTATGGCTCTGTCACACCGTACTGCATCTTGTAAGGTGTCCGGCAAATCCAACACCTTCCATGAAAACCCTGACATGATAAGCAAATCCAGGAGTATGTCACAAAGCTCCGAATTCAATTAACCAAAGTAATACGGGTAACGAGTGAGCAAATGGAATATCACAGACTAACACAAGAATGCCTAATTGCATGTCATACCTTCCCACCGTGAGACAGACGCAGTTCCGAGGGGAGAAACGAGAAGCCGAGAGCAGAACCGTGTTAAGCTAGAAGGCCCTATGATAAGGGACAGACACCCACGTCGCCAGCTGACCGACAGGACCACCCCCCAGCCCATGTTAAAGGATAGAGCCCTCCAGAAGAACAGTATAGATCTTACGATAACACTGCAAGGGCCACACCAGCTTTAAGTTTCAGCGTGAGACTTTTTCGCGCCTCTGTTACGTTGCAAACTTTACAAACATTGTAACACCACGAAAAGTATAACGTTTCTCATTGGATAGACAGAATTTTTGTAGGCGGAGCTTAAGGTTAACATTGAGACCCTGATTGGTCAGATGAAAACACAGCCAGATAGTTTTTTTTAAACCAACTTCGGTAAATTGTAGTAACGAGAAGTTAGGAAAGAGTTGCTTCCGAGACGGCGAGCTGTATGGAGCTGCGCCGGCCGCCGCCCCCTGACTAACACCGACAAGGTAAAGAACGCACGCGATGCTGCATTTTTGAGCGCATAAGGCTTCACTCAGAACTGCAGAAGTCTCATCCGTTATATCCCCTTTTTACGTAATACTAGTGTCGATCGTCAATTGAAGCTCATGGTATTCACATTTGCTACATAAGTTAAAATCTGAAACGCGATGATTTTTCTGTTATATAATTATTTAGAAGCCACATCAGCCACTGTAATTTACAACAAGTTAGATAAGTTATTAAAGATAATTCAGGGTCACTGTAGACCATTTTGATAGTTTTCTCTTTTGTGAAACTTAATTTAAACCTAGATTATAGATGTGATATGGCATAGGTCATCCTTCGATCCATTGTAGAACTTGGAAACCCATTCAGGGAATATTCGTTCACATTTTTGTTGAACGCAGTTAGTTTTTATCATCCTGTATTAAAACATTTCCTTTTACCGATCGTGCAATTTATAAACAATGTTTTGTGAGTAGAATAAAATTTCCAGTGGTAAACGTAACTGGTTTTTCGACGTTATTTTACCAGCTAACTAAAAATAGGAAAGTCTTGAACCTCTTCCACTAAATATAGTTAGTATTAAGATTCTTTTACAGGGAGTGCAATGGAGCTGACGCTGAAATCATTAAGTATTAGGTTATATCATCGCTAGTCTCACTGAACTCTTCTGAACTCTACATTTCATGTGTGGTCTGGCGTCTCGTTACCAGCAACAGGTTCCCAGGTTCAAACTAGTCAATTCCCTAAAAAACACGCTCAGAGCGTCGTTGCGCGAAAGTGGTAGGGAGACACGACTTAGAACAAACAGACACCACGCAGAATGTTAGAATCTGCAGCGGCAGTTTGAGCAGCAGTGGGGACCACAGTGACAGAAAGAACTGATACTAATCGGTTACTCAAGGACAGCTCCGAGCCGGAAGCCCTGTAGCATGCATTCTACTGACGCAGGGCCACCACCGATTGCGGCTTCAGCGGTGTCAAGCGAGAGCACAGTGGACGGTAGAATTGAGGTCTGCTGTGTTTCCTGATGAAAGCTGGTTCTGACTCGGTGCCAGTGAAGGGCATGTGTTGGTTAGAAGGAGGACTGCTGAGGGCCTGCAACCAACATGTCTGCGTGCTAGACCCACTGGACCTTCACCTGCAGTTATGGTCTGACGAGTGATTTCGTATGACACTAGGAGCAGTCACGCGGTTAACCTACAAATCATTAGTGCAAAATTATATATCAGTTTGGTGATTCGATCTGTTGTGCATCCATGTATAGCTTTCCATGAATGGGCGGGGGGGGGGGGGGGGGGGGGTTATTCCAACATGCTAACTTACGCCAACAAAGCGCTGTTGTAGCCCAACATGCTCTACAGAGTGTCTATGTGTTGTCTTGGTGGTTTGCTCCATCACCAGATCTGCCTCCACTCGAGCACATATTGACGTCATCGGACGAAAACTCTGACATTACCCGCAACCAGCATTAGCCGTCCCTGTATTGACGGACCAGTTCCCACAGGCACGTTACTCCATCACACATCCGGCACCTGTACAACACAATGCAGGCATGTTTGAATGCTTGCATTCAACTTTCTGGCAGTAACACTGTTGATTAATGTGCCAACATTTCACATTTGCAGTCACCTCGCGCTTGCATTAACCTGTGATCTTGCAATGTTTATCACTTAAATATGTATTCCCGTAATTTCGTTATTCTACATTAATTACTTTTCCTTGTTGCCGTTGTTTTTCGTCACCATATTTAGGGCTCGAAATGAATGATTTATTCAAATCGATCGGCATGGATCGCAAAAGCATCGATCATGTGAAACCTAACTGCACTTTTCTCGTATTTCAGGGCCTTAATTCTCATACCACCGCAAAGAGGAGTGATCAGAGATTAGTTTTAGCTCTGTTGAAAGACAGCTGAAATCACTGAAATTGAACAAAGCTCCAGGAGGTGGTAGAATCCCTATCAGATTCTATACTGAATTTGCGATCCGGTTACATTTGACCAGATAGCGTAGCGGTGATAAGAACACGAAGATATAGCGTCATTAGATTTAATGTTATTACATACCTACGTCAGAACTCAGTAGTTATATGGATCAAGAAATAGATGAATTCTGAAAGCCATTGTGAAGGGAATTCATACGAATCCAGGTTCTGACGTGCCTAGAAGATCTGTATGTAGTATTTTGACTTATATGTAGCTCAACGTCTAATTATCAATTTAGTGTATTTCTGTTAATTTTCTGGGACTTTCCAGAAGAATCATCAAATTTAAAACAAAGCTCAAAAATAATGTCAAATAGCCACCACAAATTCCTGTAAAAATAAGAATAAGTTTAAGTGACCGGCATCAGTCACCAACCTTCAGTTAGCACACATTACACCAAATTACAAGTATTGGTTATTTGAGAAGATCACTCATGGCAGTACAAGTACGTAAATGATGTCATAGATCTTGAAGGGTAGCCTCATTTAGACATTAAGTGTCCCAAATTATGTTATCTGTCTGAATTCAGGCCCTAAGTGCCTGTATACATTAACAACGCCTTACGATGCCCTACGAAATCAACTTCCCAGTGTAAGCACAGGCTGCAAACATTTAACAGAAACTGGGCTGTATGAGACTTCAGTCTGTATCGTCGTGTATCCGAGGTGTATAGCAAGTATGAAATTGAAAAAATTTTAAAATTTTTCAAAGTCAAAGCAGCACCATCATGCGAGGCTTCTACGATTCGAATCGTAAAAAAAAACTGCTACTTCCTGATAATGATACACGTTGGGATAAAATATTTCTAAAGCTATGGTGACAATACACAGTCTTTACCAACGTGATAACGAGTAATGTAAGTCAGCTTACCTTCCATTCAGAAGGCTGTTTCACGCAGCGACTGTTATACTGACTTGTAAACAATAGATTTCAGCCCTGTTTGGCAGATCTAAATTTCTGCTAGAAACTAGCCATTCTCAATGCACTATAATTTTTTTATCAGTGCATGTAATACCCTGTTGGTAGTGTAAGAGCTGCCGTGAAGTATTGCATTAGCAAGGCAGCCGGTAGCTGCTTTGTGGTGAATTGTGGGTCAAACTAACATACACGTGACAGGATGGCGAGACGAGGCTAGACGCACTTAGTAGAATACAGCACTGTGCAGCGGTAATAACCGTAGCAGGCAGCTAGACATCACCACACCAGAGAAGTCACTTCTTGTGGGCGACGTGACTAAGTGTCAGGCTTTACTGAAGCAAATGCTCCTCAGAGTGATATAAATATGTCTCAATTTTGAGTTGGAGACCCCTCCTTTCCCCAGAGGAAGCACAGAAACAACGCATTGCCAAGCAAGGCAGCGAGACGCATGGCCACCGCTAGCAGCAGTCATGGGTTCAAAGGTTTCGCTTTTACTGTCGTATACTTTCAGCAATCACATTTTTCGCTCTAAATGATTATACAGCTTGTACACTAAAAGTTCTGAACACCTGAAGAAATTTTTTCTTTCATTCATGTGAAGCTTGCTCCAATTCAATTTTAATTTTATATCCCTGCCACCAAAGTGTATCTGCGTCAATTCCTAGGCTTTAGGTTGAAATTTTCACGACGTAAATAATAAGTTAAATTCTTGTCTATTTTCCTTACTTTCTAACTAGCGAGCACATAGCTAACAATTTTGGGACCAGTAATCGGCGTATGAAGGGAGGACAGACGTCGACGAATGGAGAAAGAAAGACCACAGCACATTCACCGGCAAGCAGAGTCCCAGCCCTGATAGCTCTGTGTGGCGTCATGCTTTTACTCAGGGACTGGGTTCGGAGGAATAAAAGAGAGGAGAGAGAGCCTTGCTCCTTGTTCTTCTTCGGCACTGGATGCGTGGCCCTGGGTGTGCAGCCCTACGAAGACCAGTCACAAGTAATTCGATCGAACAATGAAGTTAATTGTAAAATCAAACATGTATATAGACATAGTTTTGATGAGCCAAATTTTGAAGTAGGTTAAAGGGGAGATCGAATACACACACCAGCATGCTGGGATTCAATTGACTGGCATCGACCGACGATGATTAGGAACATACGTCGGAAACAATGAATATAGACAGAAGGACAAAAGTTTATACGAAACGGAGAAAGTAATAGTAGTCTATGAGGATAAAGCACCATTGATAACACCAATAGTGATAACTAAGTTAGAAGTGAATTGCCACCAGCAACTAAAGTAAAACATAGACATTTTGTAATTTAGTAGCAAGTGATGGGAAGGTTACAGCGCTGAAAGTAAAATACTTTTCTACATACAAAGGTTAGACAAAAAAAAAAGAGTCCACTCGAGAATTTAGTTGTATTAAATGTCCGGAAATCAAAGAATAGGAAAGGGAGCAAAATTCACGCAAGTAAGACTTTTAACATGTACTTATCTCGATTAATTAAATAAAATAAATTTCGTAAGGAGGTAAAATAGCCGGCCGGGGTGGCCGAGCGGTTCTAGGCGCTACAGTCTGAAACCGCGCGACCGCTACGGTCGCAGGTTCGAATCCTGCCTCGGGCATGGGTGTTTGTGTGATGTCCGTAGGTTAGTTAGGTTTAAGTAGTTCTAAGTTCTAGGGGACTGATGACGTAAGAAGTTAAGTCCCATAGTGCTCAGAGCCATTTGAACCTTTTTTTTTTTTTGAGGTAAAATAATAATGATGATGAAACGACAGAAAAGTAACAACTAATCTAACTTTTCTGCGACCGAAATGTGTTCTGGGGAAAGAACTGAATGTAAGAACAGAAATAGAGATCAGCTTGTGGATAGTTTAACGAAATAGTAGTAGATTCTCTCTCAAAGATGTAGTGTGAAGGAGAAACATGTTGACTTTTGTAGAAGAAAAGAAGTGAAGAAGTAGTTAGGAAATATATGGTTAAGGGGGAAGGAGATAGGCATTTTAATTTTGTTCCGTCGAGAACGGTGAACAAATAATTGAAGAGTTACTTTGGGGAATATGTGAAGCATATAGGATTTGTGGAAGATAACGCAATCTGATATTGAAATAGAAATATGAGGGAAATAACTATAAGAACTAGTTAGGAGGTAATTATTAGGAAAGGGAATTGAATACTAAGCTAAGCAAGAATCATGTTATTTCGTGGAAGGAGGTAGAACAGTAAAATGTTACGTTCACCAGAAAAGCTTTCTATATGGAAGAGTACAGTGAGATATGATGCGAATGTAAACGTTTGCGATCGAAAAATTAGGAGGAAGGGATAAGTACGAAGTTAAAAACAATACTAAAAAACAAAAAAAATTCAAAAGTTTATTTTGAGGTTCTGTTACAACTAAGGACATAAAGAAGAGATTGCAGAGAAAAAGGGGCTAGAGTCGGAGTCAAGGTGCGAAATTTTCAAAACAACATAATATACCTGTAGTTAGAAAAAAAAAGGTTACTAACATACTAACCGTCATCACCATCAATCTCACTCTTACTATCCATTGTGATGAAGATGAGGAAACCATGACCCTTATCTTAGAGTAGAATTAAGTTAAAAAAAAGGAAGCTAATTTTTGATAGAATTAGTGATACTATTTGTAAAGTCATATAAAATATTTGTTTAATGTTTGTGAAGTTGATAGTGTAAAGTTGATAGCGTGGTCTAAGGATGTAAAGAAAGCAAGATTGTCACATGTTGGAGATGAAATCTGCAGCCGAGGCGCAGCATCATTGCGGCCAGATCGACGACGAGACTGAGGAGAGCGGTTAGGTGTCAGAGGGAGGAACACTGAATGTGAGTGCCTGGTACGTCAGCTTACGAGGTAACAAAATAAAGGGCCTTGGTGGAATCGACGTTCCTAGAGGATAACTCGGCTTTAGAAAGGTTTGGAGTGATACAACGCAGCCGGAATGAAAGCAACATGTACCCTGAAGTGAGCTTTGATCCTACGAAAGGCACCCAAAAGCTTAACAAAAATGGTTTTTGCGAAAGTGTTCGTCACTTGGCACTTCTATCGCAAGCTATTCAAAGCTGCATGTGAAGGGATAAAGAATGTCCATCGAACCGGAACGGAGGCGGACATATTACGGCGAGGACGAGCAGAAGCTTAGATTCACCGCAGGAAGAAGAAGAAACGCGTTTCTGTAACCCAGTGTGCAGAATAGTGTAAACTGTCATCAGACCATACGAAATTCAACATTTGTATGACAGTCCCTGACAACACATGGGTCGGAGCAAGTATAGGATGGAAGGCTGTTCAACTTATCTAGATGAACAACCGATTACAATGAAGAATACACAACAACTATGAAGAAGTCGCCATAAGAACGGATAAAAGATAACAGTGTTAAACAGGTCTTCAATCCTAACTCTTGGTCCAGAGAATAGCGAAGACACAAGTAAGAAGACAGCAAGAAGCACCATGAACAGAAAACACAACGCAGAATATTTGGAAGAAAGAAGAGCCTGGACCAGAAGAGATCAAGAAATCTTTTCTAATCCTTTCCTATAAAAGACCATTATTACATTTAACTACCATTTGCTTGGCTGGTCGCACCGTGCAATATTCAGATCTTTGCGGGAATGGGATATGAAAGTGGTCCTATGTTGAACCGAAAGCGGGCCTGAGGACAGGCAAAATCGGCTTGAGTGTTTCGTTCGACCAAGCGTGACCTTTGTCGTATTTTGTATCCAGTATATCGCAACCCTTTCTATTTTGGCGTGCCGTCCGAGAAAGACTAATAAGCCTCCTGCAACGTTCTGTGTCATCCCACGCTATTTGTTGGAGGTCATCCGTCTCATGCATAGACTACTGTTAAGACTAAAAGACAAGCAATAGCGTTTGCAGTGGTGGTGTTTTTGAGATGCATAGACTTTTGATAAATGATGTCGCTTTATGTTTAGATGGCTCTGAGCACTATGGGACTTAACATCTATGGTCATCAGTCCCCTAGAATTTAGAATTACTTAAACCTAACTAACCTAAGTACATCACACAACACCCAGTCATCACGAGGCAGAGAAAATCCCTGACCCCGCCGGGAATCGAACCCGGGAACCCGGGCTCGGGATGCGAGAACGCTACCGCACTTATGTTTAGAAAACGTAATTCTGCACTCCCCCAGATTGTTGGCGAGTGTGGTAGGGACCCCACATTTTCAATATTTTTGAGAGACAGGGTATTGTTTCTTCTGATGCCATGATGTGAGGATCCATTGGCTATGACCTCAGGTCACTGCTGGAAGCTATGCAGGGAACTCTGACGGCACAACTGCACCTCACGGACATTTTGTACCCTTGTGTGTTACCCTTGTGCCACAGTACAGTGGTGCCATTTTTCTACTGGCAACTGGGCAGTGCTCGTTAGCACATGGTACGTATCTTTATGAACTACCTCTGTAATGCATAAGTACTCTCAAACCAGGAAGATTCTTAAATCTGTCGCCCATAGAACATGTCTGGGACTATCTCCTGCGTCAACCCCGTTGCGGCACGTGCATCCAGAGCATCAAGAATCAGTTACAACACTTGTGGACCAGCTTGCCTCAAGAGATTTTAGTACGGCTGTGTGACACCAGTCCCAACTGCATCAGTGCATGCATCCAGACCAGAGGGTTGTGCAACACTTTACAGCTATGTTACTTCTAAACCTGAATCGATCCTCTGAAATAGTGTAACATACCATCTCAACCCGTGAAATTTCATTTCGTTTCAACCTCCACATCTAGGTACTCCACATTTTGTGACAGGCAGCGTATAATGGCAAGTATTTTAATATAAGTACAATATATATTGTCATCTTAATGGTAAAAAAATCCATAAATTTATTGCATTGACTGAATTTTCCTTCCGTGCCTACCAGAGCATGACAACAATACTAATTATAACAATTATTTTTAATTTGCTAAAAAACATTATTAATTTTAAAAATTGATTGAAAACAGTGTTGACAGCAGTGAAATATTCATTTGAAGTGGTTACCGGTTTCGGTCAGACTGTGACCATCCTCTGACCATTTACACAGTGATGGTAGGTCGCTTTCACTACAACAGCCTACCAACATGGTATAATTGCCAGAACGAGATTTACACTCTGCAGCGGAATGTGCGCTGATATGGAACTTACTGGCGGATCAAAACTGTGCCGGACCGACGCTCGGTCTCGAGACCTTCGCTTTTTGCGGACATGCACTCTACCGACTGAGCCACCCAAGCACGACTCACCACCCGCCATGACAGTTTTACTTCCGCCAGTACCTTGTCTCCTATCTTCCAAACATCCTCCATGCTTTGCCTAAGCTATGTCTCCGAAATATCCTTTCTTCCAGGAGTTTCGCAGGAGGAATGCTGCGATGTTTGGAAGGTAGGAGTCGAGGTACTGGGGGCGGAAGTAAAACTTTGAGGCCTGGTCGCGTGTCGTGCTCAAGCAGCGCAATTGGTGGAGCACTAGCCCGCGAAATGCAAAGGTCTCGAGTATTAATCCACCAGGTAGCTTCATGGTATAAATGGTCTGAAGATGGCCACCTTTTCACCGAAAAAGGTACGCATTGGTAATAAACAAATTTATTGCGTTCTAGACTGTTTCAGTCCATTTTAAAAGTAATTCAGCCAGTCCGTTATTTTCTTCTCCACGTGAAATGTTCTCTAAACTTACGTTTCTATTAATTTGGCCACCATCTTCCTTTCGGCTTGTTAGGCCACGATCAGTGAGTACATTTGTAAATAAGTTAGTAACGTCAAACGTTCCCACAAAGGTACCCATTCATAAGAGTATAAACATATTCGAAGACCTTTTTCAAGGATCTAAAGTAAACACTACATCGTTCCTACTGAGACACGTGTAACTCAGAAATATCCTCAGTTTCAGAATACGTCTGATGGCATATCCCTAGTCCCACAACGTCTGAAACTTTCATGGATATTTTTGAACGCGTTTTGGTATAGAAATAGCCACTGACTTGCAAAATTATATACTGTATCAGGTATGTGGTTGATGTGCTGTGTTTATGGGCCAGTATCACTAGACAAATATGTACATTGCTACGAGATTTTAACTCCCAACACAGTAATACTCACTTCGTAATGGTGCCGTGAGGCATTTCTATAACTTTTTTGGACCTTAAAGTTGACAACAGTAGGAGACACTCACTTAATTACAGAAAAGTCACAGTTACAAACACTGCAACCATAAAGTCACAAAGGGCAGCTTTCCAGTAGATGATGCATCACCTCATTTCAGTTCCATCATCTGAATCTGCCTTTCGTTGAACTAAGTCTGTTCCTAAGAATGGAATTGATGATAATAAATTAGTAATTACTGTTGCACGTCAGTATGATAATTGACCTCAAGGTGAAACATATCTTATAAATGCAGTTGCTATAACTAAAAACAGAATTACTGTTCCAGTTATTCAGGTTGTATATACATATAAGGTCTATAGTAGATTCCTCGTCCTACATGTAAGTAAATGCAAATAAAAAATATAGATGCTTCATTTGCATGTAACGTTCGAATGATTCAACCAACAGACTATCAGATTTATCACTTTCATTATTGGCTATAGCTAGGGTCTGACACATAATGTTATACGAGAAAATAAAAAGTGTTAAATGGCACCACCTCTACAAGATGACTAGCAGGAACCAGTCACAAGCTCTAAAAACTGATGCACCATCCTACATGTGGAAAAAAATTTCAGAACCGTCACATAAAATTTGAAGTCTCGGAGTGACAGACATTTGTTTTAGAATAACAACATATTTTGATTTTTTTTTACACTAAAGACAAACTGCAACCATTCACACAGGGTGGTGTTTGTAAAATTACAGCTAAGCACCGTGGATATGTGTACGTCGGTCAGTCAGGCAGAGCTGTGGCATTGAGATTATCGTAACATTACAGACGCTGCAGGTTAGGAAAAAGCTGCAGATTAGGAAAAAACGATTAAACTTTTACCTGACCTCTTGTAACAGAAAAGAACCCAAACGGTTTGACTTTTGGAAAGGAAGTTCCGTCAATTGACTGTAAACTACTTTTTATTCGTTTTACACAACCTTGATTTCCGATTTTTAACCTTTCTGAAGTGCAAGTGGAAACCCCATAAAATGTCCGACATGATTAAATGACACGTCATGGTGAAAGTAACATGATATTCGATTTAGGCTTATCCTACAGTCTGCGACATTTCAAGTTACACTTGAGAGTGCATATGAGTGTGATCCCCAAGAGGGAAATATCCGCTAATCATACGATATAGAATGTGACGTTTTACATACTGTTAAGAAAAATAGAAAGATGACCCTTCTGGTGTTACCTGAAATCAATAAATATGTGATACAGAACGCCATCTTAGCTTTAGATAACGAAACTCACTTGCTTTGTTCTTCTACGTTAAATCATTTTTCTATTATACAAGTATTACAATCCAGTTGTAAATTCATCTTAATTTTCGTCTCTTGTCAGATGTTACGGTTTTTTTTATAAAGTCCCATACTCAGGAAAGGAACGTAGGGGAGCAGGTGCTGGAACCCTTTGTCGTCTTTCCAGGCAACATCCTAGTAGTGGTGGTTTACCTTTGTTTCTGTTGACCTGTAAAGAAGTTTAAAGTGTGTATTTGTGCCATTTGGATGACTATGATGAGTTTTTTTGCACAGTTTAGTGTTTAGTTTACGTTGTTAGGGATGAAAAATTGGGAGAGGGTGAATCACGATGCCGGAACATAGCCCACTCTTCTACAATAGCGTCTAGGGGCTGCCGAACTTAACCTGCCCATCGGACGAATGGGTCATTGTCAACAGTGTCACATGATCTCATTTCATCAGGGATTGCAGAAAGGGTTGTAATTTAATGCAGAACATTGGCGCAAAGGTTGGTGGTCAAGAACTATACGTCACCATCTGTCTTCCCGTGCTGGCCAACTAGTGCCAGTGAAAATTCTGCACCACCAGGAATCCAAGCGGCTTACCTCGGAGTGGAGCGCCACACATAGGCTCAGTTAGTCACGTCGACTACATACACTGGTAAATGTATGGCTATCCACATAAAAAACTTCATTTTCCATTTTTAGTTACTTGTCTTTCTACGAGACATAGAACGTAATTAGGGCATTATTATATTATGTTATGAGACCAAAGTCGTTGCTGTCTTTGATTATATTGTTTATTACAATAGGACTATCTGGCATGATTTCCATCTTCATGTTCTCAGTAAAACGAGCATGGTTTGGTACAATATTTCAAATTTTTAAGTGGACAATTTAAGGTACTACAGAATTATGGTTTGCTACATAAATCGGGTGATCCTGATATCCTTCAAACATCGATGTCTGACATTGGTGATGATGGACCTATAGCAGTTGTTAAACTGTTTCTTGGAGTGGCTGTTTATGTAGTTGCCGTATTATGAAAGTTTATTTGACAATGACTGTTCGTAACAGTTCTATTGAGAGCTGAGTCAGCGAGATTACATGCTTACAGGCTATTTACTTCTGTTTTAATCTGTACGTCATATATTTCTTATTAGCAGCTATATTATATTGCTTGTATGATCCGTGCGTACGTGGTTCTGAGCTCATATGTAATTTAATCCTGTTGTTTGCTATGGAATTGGTTATCCCAGACCGTGTTGCGGTGCAGGAGGTTTGTGACAATTTCTTGATGTTGTTTTCGTAAAAATACGCAACTCGAAAATTTGTAATATTGTACCAAACTAAGTACTTTTCACTGATAATCTTTAGATGGCAATAAAGCCGAAATAGGCCTTTTGTAATAAACAATGTAATGAAACACAGCAGCGTCTTTCGTATAATAGCAAATTATAATTATGTGCTGATATACACGACACAGCTGGCGCTGACGACTACAAAAAACGTAATACGAGTACTTTCCTTGCGAACATTTTATATGTCATTATTATTGCATTTGCTGTATAAGTGGTATAGGTGTACGTATGTATATATTAATCTGGGACCTTGAAACGACGGGTAGGCTTCGTCCAGGCGTAGTCCTCAGTGGTCCACAACTCCACAACAGGCTACAGCAGTCCACTCACCCCACCGCCGCCCCACACCGAACCCTGGGTTATTGCGCAATTCGGCTCCCAGTGTAACCCCCCCCCCTCCCCCCTCCCGGGAACGTCTCATACCAGACAAGTGTAACTCCAGATGTTTGCGTGGTAGAGGAATTCTTGTGTACTTGTATGTGGAAATGGTGTTTGTGCAGCAATAGTCAACACAGTATAACTGAGGCGGAATAAGGGGAACCAGCTCGCATTCGCTGGGGTAGATGGAAAATCGCCTTAAAAACCATCCACAGGCTGGCCGGCACACCGAACCTCCACACTAATCCGCCGAGTGCATTCGTGCCAGGGACCAGCACGCCTTCCCGCTCGGAAATCAACGTGTTTGACCGCGTGGCTAGCCTGTTGGGCTTGATGTATTTGTAAGTCGTACCTCCTTTTATCTGCGTCTTCGACATTCAGTTGCCACCTAACGATGGCCTAAGAGGCCGAAAATCGGCTCTTTATCAAATAAATAAATAATAATTTCGAGAACGTTAGGAAAGTGTTTTGTACATAATGTTCAAAACTACTTTCTTTTAGGTTTCTAAGGTACAAACAACATAAACAAATTCTACCGTATTCTTCGTAAATATCATCTGTAGAAGAGTGTTTTCTGTTCGAGTGCAGCGACGACAGTGGAGCGGAGATGGACGCGGTTAGCAGGTGACGACGGGACGTAATCCAGGCGGGCGCGAGGCCCGGCCTCTCGGGGGCGCTCCCCTGCTCATTGCTATCGACCACCTGGGCGGCAGTGAGTGCGTGAGGGGGCGGCGGAAAGGGCGACGCGCCGGCACTCGGCTGAGCGCGCGGCAAGATGAAAGGCGTCCTCCCACCTGACTACGGCGCCAGTTAGCCGCCACACAGGGCGTCTGCATCGTCCCTGCAAAGTGGTCGCCGCCTACTGTGACAGCGGCTGTCTCGCTACAGTCGGTTGCGGGTAACGAACATTTCAAATAGGATACCCAGTGCTACCTTTACTGCTCTTTGTTCAAGCCTTCTTCTGTCGCTACAGTTTTAATTCTTTTTGCGATTATAAATATGCACGACTGAAGGGGAGCGGATAGGTGGAAATAGTACACTGAAGAATTCTATAAGTGGAGGAACTTCTCTGATGACGTGATAGGGGAAGAAGGAGGAGACGGTATGGAAGTGATAGGAGTTCCAGTATTAGAATTAGAATGTGACTCGATTTTCCTTTAGTCTCGCACAACCAGCTAAACAGCTAAAGCATCCAAAGTACTTACAAGAATAATGTACAGAAGAATGGAGAAGAATATAGAGGATGCGATAGATGACGATCACTTTTGGCCTTGGGAAACGTGAAAGCACCAGAGAGGCAGTTTGATGTTGCGATTGATAATGGAAACGAGACTACAGAAAAATCGAGTCACATTCACAGGATATGGCGACCTGTATATAGCATTCGGGCGTCTTTTGCACTTCTTAATCGAACGATCTTCAGACCCACCAAGAAGATTAAGGAATATTTAAGAACTGCAAAAGACGCCCGACACCTCCTAGCAACACCTGGGGTGTGGACAAGTATATGTTGGAACCACGAAAAGAAGTGTAAACACCCGCTTAGCTGAACATAAAGGAAACTGTCGCTTAGGGCACATCGAAAAATCGGCCGTAGCTGAGCATGTTTTTCGCAATGGGAACAACGAAATTAAATTTAATGATACAAGCGTTCTTGCACGAACATCCCATTATCATACGTGCATGTATAGAGAAGCAATAGAGATTCACAAACACCACAACAATTTTTAAGAAAAGAGGAAGTTTTAAAGTTAGACAAAATATGGATATCGACGTTGCGCCAGCAGAATGACAATTATTTACTCTTAACCGAGAATGATGACGCCTTCCAAAGATAGGCATAGCGTCGGCATCACGTGACGAATGGTGGTGCTCTCTGTACGCTCTATAAATGCGAGAGTACCTGGAGCCCCAGTGGCAGTAGCCGGACGACCTCAGAAGATGTCTCCCGCAGATGGTGACGAAACGTTAGGTGGAAATTTTATACATCGACCACTGCCTCTCAGCCCGGAAGTTTCTACTGAAGAATAAGTACTCTGTTTGAAAAGACTGTAGGTTAGGGATATATGCTTAGGCCCTTGCTGTTCAAGCAATACATCAAAGAATCAATGACAGAAATAAAAGAAAGGTTCAAGAGATTAACTAAGATTCAATGAGCAAGGGTATCAATGTTAAGATCACTGATGACATTGCTACTCTCACTGAAACAGAAGAAGAATTACAGGACTAGCTGTGCCGGATGTTTATCGTTACAGCGATTTGAATTAGCGAGCCCGTCTGCCCGACGGCGAACTTGGGTGTCGCCGGCCTGCAGCTCGCCTCTACACTGTCGGCGCAGCGCCCTCTATGAGAAGAGTGGAGTGCTTGCGGCAAGCAGATAGCGGCAGTTAGCTCTGGGAATGACCTATCGTAACATCTCTGCATGAGGATGCAGAAGGCAACGGAAACTACTACATGAAAGACACTTAATGTGTACTCACACAACAAACTGCCTGTAATTGAAAAATTGTCATGATGATCTCTCCATTGGAGAAAGATTGCTGAATGGTCTCCCATGTGGTCTCTGGTATAGGACTGCCAAGTGGGAGGTGACCATGACAAGGAGATCGAATAACCAACGAAACAATAAAGTTCTGCAAGGCGGGGTGAGAATTGTCAGAAGGTTGAACGTGATGGGGAAGCAAAAAAACTGTGAAGGAAAATGCTGAGGCTTAGTCCAGATGTGGTGGGGGTTAGTGTAGTGAAATGGAAATTGGACTAGAATTTCTGGTCTTACGAGCATAGGATAATATCAACAGCAGCAGAAAATGGTATAACGGGAGTAGGAGAGTAGGATTCGCTACGAACAGGAACGGATGGCAAAGGTTGAGTTGCTGCAAACATTTCAGGGAGATGAAAATCTAATAGTCATAGGAAACGGAAATGAGATTGTAGCAATCTTATTATTCCCTCTTGGTTGTTGTACAAATTGTATATGACCCGTCTCTCCCTATAGCTTACCCCTACTTTTTTCAGAATCTCGAACAGCTTGCACAATTTTACATTGTCGAACGCTTTTTCCAGGTCGACAAATCCTATGAAAGTGTCTTGATTTTTCTTTAGCCTTGCTTCCATTATTAGCCGTAACGTCAGAATTGCCTCTCTCGTCCTTTTACTTTTCCTAAAGCCAAACTGATCGTCACCTAGCGCATCCTCAATTTTCTTTTCCATTCTTCTGTATATTATTCTTGTAAGCAGCTTCGATGCATGAGCTGTTAAGCTGATTGTGCGATGATTCTCGCACTTGTCAGCTCTTGCCGTATTCCGAATTGTGTGGAGATGCTTTTCCGAAAGTCAGATGGTATATCTCCAGACTCATATACTCTACACACCAACGGAATAGTCGTTTTGTTGCCACTTCCCCCAAAGATTTTAGAAATTCTGATGGAATGTTATTTATCCCTTCTACCTTATTTGACCGTAAGTCCTCCAAAGCACTTTTAATTTCCTATTATAATACTGGATCCCCTATCTCTTCTAAATCGACTCCTGTTTCTTTTTCTATCACATCAGACAAATCTTCACCCTCATAGAGGCTTTCAATGTATTCTTTCCACCTATCTGCTCTCTCCTCTGCATTTAACAGTGGAATTCCCGTTGCACTCTTAATGTTACCACCGTTGCTTTTAATGTCACCAAAGGCTGTTTTGACTTTCCTGTATGCAGAGTCTGTCCTTCCGACAATCATATCTTTTCCGATGTCTTCACATTTTTCCTGCAGCCATTTCGTCTTAGGTTCCCTGCACTTCCTATTTATTTCATTCCTCATTCCTGATTTTCCCGGAACATGTTTGTACTTCCTCCTTTTATCAATCAACTGAAGTATTTCTTCTGTTACCCATGGTTTCTTCGCAGCTACCTTCTTCGTACCTATGTTTTCCTTCCCAACTTCTGTGATGGCCCTTTTTAGAGATGTCCATTCCTCTTCAACTGTACTGCCTACTGCGCTATTCCTTATTGCTGTATCTATCGCGTTAGAGAACTTCAAACGTATCTCGTCATTCCTTAGTACTCTAAGTATTCCACTTCTTTGCGTATTGATTCTTCCTGACTAATGTCTTGAACTTCAGCCTACTCTTCATCACTACTATATTGTGATCTGAGTCTATATCTGCTCCAATCCAGTATCTGATTTCGGAATCTCTGTCTGTAATCTAACTGAAATCTTCCCGTATCTCCCGGCCTTTTCCAAGTATACCTCCTTCTCTTGTGATTCTTGAACAGGGTATTCGTTATTACTAGCTGAAACGTGATACAGAACTCAATTAGTTTTTCTCCTCTTTCATTCCTAGTCCCAAGTCCATATTCTCCTGTGACCTTTTCTTCTACTCCTTCCCCTACAACTGAATTCCAGTCGCCCATGACTATTAGATTTTCGTCACCCTTTACATACTGCATTACCCTTTCAATATCCTCAGACACTTTCTCTATCTGTTCATCTTCAGCTTGCGACGTCGGCATGTATACGTGAACTATCGTTGTCGGTGTAGGCCTGCTGTCGATTCTGATTAGAACAACCCGGTCACTGAACTGTTCACAGTAACACACCCTCAGCCCTACCTTCTCATTCATAACGAATCCTACACCTGTTATACCAATTTCTGCTGCTGTTGATATTACCCGATACTCATCTATCCAGAAATCCTTGTCTTCCTTCCACTTCACTTCACTGACCCCAACTATATCTATATTGAGCCTTTGCATTTCCCTTTTCAGATTTTCTAGTTTCCCTACCACGTTCAAGCTTCTGACATTCCACGCCCCGACTCGTAGAACGTTATCCTTTCGTTGATTATTCAATCTTTTTCTCATGGAAACCTCCCCCTTGGCAGTCCCCTCCCGGAGATCCGAATGGGGGACTATTCTGGAACCTTTTGCCAATGGAGAGATCATCATGACACTTCTTCAATTACAAGCCACATGTCCTGTGGATACACGTTTACGTGTGTTTAATGTAGTGGTTTCCATTGCCTTCTGCATTCTCATGTCGTTGATCATTGCTGATTCTTCTGCCTTTAGGGGCACTTTCCCACCCCTAGGACAAGAGAGTCCCCTGAACCTCTATGCGCTCCTCCGCCCTCTTGGACAAGGCCGTTGGCAGAATGATGCTGACTTCTTATGCCGGAAGTCTTCGGCCGCCAATGCTGATTATTTATCAAAATTTGGGCAGTGGTGGTGATCGAACCCGGGACCAATATCGTTTCGATTATGAATCAAAGACGCTACCCCTAGACCACGGGTACCCGCCCATCCATACCCGCCCATCCAAAGCTTATTCAAACGGAATAAGTTTTATAACATTACTATTAATATTCACTAAAGAATCATAAATTGGACATAGGTTAAGTATTATTTTCCAAACACTTTCCTAGTTTACATAAAATTATAAATGTAGTTCACTGCAAAATTATGAGCTGGTTACAGGTTAAGTCTCTCTCAGTTAAATACTTTACTGTTTAAAATTAAAGTTAATTGGAATTCACTAACTGGTTAATTCTCACTGTCTTTTGAATAAAGAAATTATTGTTTTCATAAATAGTGGTCTTCCCATTACTTATTACCTAGCATTAGCACAATAGACAAACTGTGGATCCTGTTATACTATTAATATGCACTTCCAATACGCAAGAGAGACAAACACTTAGCAAACATGTATATACAACTTTCCGCTATTGCAGTTTTCCACTTTTACTACAGTGAAACGCAATGTTGACAAATTTGCAAGAAACTGACTCACCTTTTAAAATTTACTATAGACAGCACTATGATCATTAACTAAGTATCACTTTATAAGCCTCAGTTTTAAGAACTTTTAATCTTTAAAAGAAACAGCAAATTGTCTTTATTACCACAGTCTTCTACTTTCAAGTAAATGATTAAATAGGTGACTTTGAAACATCACAAAACTACATTTACTACCTCCCACAATTTTACTAAATCCACAGTAAATCTGAATATTCCCTTCTTACCAAATATCAAACAAAATTATTTAATTAACTATTTGGCCTTGAGGCTTTCATTTTTTCCACAAACTAGGACACTCGGTAATCATAGTTGAAATGGAGAGGAACCTGAGAGGTTTTGTGATAGGGAAAAAGTCAAGGTAGGAACATAAATTCAGTTATAAGTTACCTTATATTTGTGCACACTAAAACATCCAATAAACTGATCCTTCAATGTACATTATTATAGTATTCCGTTACAGTGATTGCGCAATTTGGTGGCAACTGCATGTTGGTAGGGGGATTTGCAGGCAGAATTGCTGTACTCTGTCCCTTCCTGGTGGCGATGATAGATACCAATTCCAGAATAGTTCCAGCTATTTATCCATCCATCCGAGGCATTGGTAAGTGGCAGGAAAAGCCTCTCTAGAAACCAGCACAATATAGAACTTTTACATGGGCAGTGCACAGTTTGGTAGCTCGTCCCCGACGGACTCTTGTTCCTCCTTTTCTACCTAGGCCAACCACAATTTGCGCGCACTACTAAGTTCCATTTCCGAGGGGAACCACACTATCTCTTACTCTCAAGATAACTAAGAATTCTAAGTGAAGGCAGCAGTTTACGTAACAGCAAACAACCATTTTAAAGAAAACATGTAATTTTCACGTATAAGTAGTTCTAAACAAAAGTATTTAAAAAAATTCCAAATATATACAGTATGTTTTGTAGCCCTCCAATTGGGACTAAGAATTTAAATGACAGATATACTACATTGCATAGAATCAAACCATGACATCAAAGGTTTTTACACAGAAAAGAATAAACACTCTCATGATATCGATTCAATCCAACAACCTTTACAGATACTCAATGTTAAAACATTAAACCAAAACAAAAGGCAAAATAAATCCGTACAGCATTAGAGCTATGGTGTTACAGGTTGACTGCAGCTTACCCACAATCATTTTAGAAATTCTACATCTGCATAGATACTCTTCAAACCACCGTACGGTGCTTGGAGGAGGGCTTCCTGTACCGCTAGTAGGCATTTCCTTTCCTGTTCCACTCGCAAACCGATTAAGGGATTAATGACTCCGTGTGAGCCCTAACTTCTCGTGTCTTATCTTCGTGGCCCACACGCGTAATACATGTTGGCGGCAGTAAAATCATTCGGCAGTCAGCTTCAAATGCCGGTTCTCTAAATTCCTTCAATAGTGTTCTTTCAAATGAAGGTCCAGGATTTGTATTTGAGTTCCCGTAGCGTTTCAGTAAGGCTTACGAACATCATGGTAACACATTTAGCAGGCCGCCTCTAAATAGCTTCGATGTCTTCCTTCAGTTTGACCTCGAAAGGATCCCGAACACTAGAGCAGTATTCAAGCATAGGTCGCAACTGTGTCCTATATAAGGCCTCCTTTACAAATGAACAGCACTTTTTTAAAATTCTCCCAACAAACTGAAGTTTACCATTCGACTTCTCCAACACATTCTCCACATACCCGTTCAATATCATATCGCTCACACCCAAACCTCCAGATGTCAGATACTCAGATCGGTGCCAAACGTTGCGTGTCGGTAGAGTATCAACGAAAAGACCGATTTAGTTCGTGCTGTGTGCTGTCGTCCAGTAGAACATGTGTAAATGGTAATTAAAGGAAACACAAGATCTATTAAGAATAGGAAAAGCTTATCTGTGATCGATGAATGTGAAGATTTTTGATACACGGTAGTTCAGCTTGATCGGTCAGAGAGTTGGCTATTCTTGTATTAAAAACTCTGAGAGAAGTGATCACCAAAGAACTTCAGCGGATGTCATGTGACGTCCCGTACTACCAAATGCAATGAACAATAACGGAAAAAACAATAGGTGACTGGTAGCGCGTCAGATCGTTATTCTAAAGACCCCGATTTCTAAAACCAAGATTTGTAATTTTTTTAAGACTTTACGTGTGAAATTGCTATTTTGCAGAACATTTTCTGACATGTAAAAGGAGGTTTAGGAGTTTGTACCAGTGTCTTTTTTGGCAGCCTGCTTTCACTTCGTAAGTTGAAACTAGCAAACCTGTTGTCGTTGTTGTGGTCTTCAGTCCTGAGACTGGTTTGATGCAGCTCTCCGTGCATACAGTAAAGCTGATGCCCTCGGGAAAAATTACGGCTGTAATTTCCCCTTGCTTTCAGCCGTTCGCAGTACCAGAACAGCAAGGCATTTTGGTTGGTGTTACAAGGCCAGCTCAGTCAATCATCCAGACTGTTGCCCCTGTAACTACTGAAAAAGCTGCTGCCCCTCTTCTGGAACCACACGTTTGTCTAGCCTCTCAACAGATACCCCTCCGTTGTGGTAGGACCTACGGTACGGTTATCTGTATCGTTGAGGCACGCAAGCCTCCCCACCAACGGCCAGGTCCATGGTTCATGGGGGGGGGGGGGGGGGAGGGGGGGTGTACATTTGTAAAGATAGGTGTGGTGTTATCTATACAAATGTACATTGATACTCTAGCGACACACAGCGTTTGGTACCGGTCTGAGTGTCTGACTTCTGGAGGTTTGTGTGTCAGCGACGTTGAACCCAGATATTTCAGCTATTTAAACTACGTGACTGTGTCAACCAGCATATTGCATAATGCTGTATCCGAACATTACTGGTTTTTTTTTCCCTACTCATATCCATTAACTTACATTTTCCCACATTTAGAGCCACCTGCCATTCATCACACATACTAGAAATTTTGTCTAAGTCGTCGTGTATCTTCCTACAGTCACTCAATTTCTACACCTTACCATACATCATAGCATCATCAGGAAACGACCGCAGATTGCTGCCGACCCTGTCCGCCTAATCGTTTATGTATAAGAGAACAACAGCGGTCCTATCACACTTCACTGGCCCACTACTAACGATAACCTTGTCTCTTCTGAAGACTCGCCGTCGAGGACAACATAGTGGGTTCTATTACTTAAGAAGTGTTCGAGCCACTCACGTACTTACAAACTTATTCTATATGCTCGTACTTTCGTTAACAGCTTGTAATGGGGCACCATGACAAACGCTTTCCGGAAACCTAGAAATATCGAATTTGCCTGTTTCCCTTCATCCGTAGTCCGTGGTGTGTCATATGAGAAAAGGGCAAGCTAAGTTTCGTACCAGCGCCGCTTTCTCAATCTATAGTGATTCGTTGGCATACCTTCTCAGGCTCAAGAAAATCTATTATAATCGAACTGGGAATATGTTCAAGGACTCTGCAGCGAACCAAAGTTAGGGATATTGTGCAATTTTGCGGGACCGTTCTTTTACCCTTCTTTCAAACGAGAGACATCTGCGTTTTTATCCATTCGCTTGGGACTTTGTGCTGGGTGGGAGATATGCGATAAATGCAATCTAGGCAACGCGTCACTACCATAGAGCATTCTTTGTAAAAACAAACTGGGGTTCTATCCGGACGTGGTCACTTACTTGCTTTCAAATCTTTCAGTTGTGTCCCTACGACAGGGACGCTTATTGCTATGTCGTCCATACGGGAGTGTGTCGGATCTTCGGTCATTTCTATCTTATTTGATCTCAAGTCTAAAATCTGCGTCATACTGGATCCCATAAGTCATTCCAATACTTTAATTATAATTTTTTTTAGTTATCTGTCTTCTGACTGCTCTGATACAGCCCGCCACAAATTCCTCTCCTGTGCCAACCTCTTCATCACAGAGTACCACTTGAAACCCATGTTATAAATTATTTGCTGCATATATTCCAATCCCTGCCTTCCTTTACAGTTTTTACCCTCTACAGCTCCCTCCATAGTGATTTAACTCATTCCCTCATGTCTTAACAGATGCCCTATCATCCTGTCCCCTTTCCTTGTCAGTGTTTTCCACATATTCCTTTCATCTCCGTTTCTGCGCACAGCCTACTCATTCCTTACCTTATCAGCTCACCTAACTTTCAAATGGCTCTAAGCACTATGGGCCTTAACATCTGAGGTCATCAATCCCATAGACTTAGAACTACTTAAATCGAGCTAACCTAAGGACATCACACACATCCATGCCCGAGGCAGGATTCGAACCTGCGACCGTCGCAGCCGCGTGGTTCCAGACTGAAGCACCTAGAACCGCTCGGCCTCCGGGCCTGGCACCAAACTTTCAACATACGTCTGTAGCGCCACATTCAAACACTTATTCGAATCTTTTCTGTTCCAGTTTTCTAACAGTCCATTTTCACTAACAGGCATTTCAGTGCTCCAAACTTACATTCTCAGGAATTTCTTCCTCAAATTAAAGTCTATGTTTGTTACTAGTACACTTCTCTCTGCCAGAATGCCCTTTTTGTCAGTGCTAGTCTGCTTTTTATGTTCACCTTGCTACGTCCATCGTTGGTTATTTTGCCCCCTAGGTAGTAGAATTCCTTAACGTGATCTTCTTTGTGACTATGAATGCTGTTGTTAAGCTTTTCGCTGTTTTCTTTTGTGCTACTTCTCATTCCTTTCGTCTTTCTTCGACCTACTCTCAGCCCATGTTCTGTAGTCAATGGACTGTTCATTCCATTCAGCAGGTCGTGTAATTCTTCTTCACTTTCACTCACGACATTATTGTCATAAGCGAATAGTACCATTGATTTCCTTTCACGCTGAATTTCAATTCCACATTTGAATCTTTTATTTCATGACTGCTTCTTCGATGTACAGTCATCTCTATCGACGCTGGTCGTAGGCTGTGTTCCAAAAATGAACAGCACAGAGACGGAAGTGATGACTCTTTCTGCAGGACCTGACCATCATTTTGCAGGACAATGTTCAGGCATGTTCAGTGCAAGCTGTTACTGATTTGTTTGACTGATGGGGCTAGCGTGCTATACTACCTACTGCACTCCTCTGACTTAAGCCCTCGTAAGTTCAACTCGATTTCTAAAGTGAAGAACTGCTACAAAGTCGTCGGGCAATAGACCGCGCCTCTCGAATTGCCAACACAACTGTCACTGCTGAGAGTATCCTACGACTTCCACATCGCTGGCAACGGGTTATACACAACGCTGGTAACCACTTTGAAGGTCAGCAAAACGTTGAAACACGCATCTGTTTTGTACGAGTTTTAAATAAATAGTTGCCACTACTGAAGTTCCAACCTTCGGATTTACTGCAGGACTCAATTTCTCCTTCTCCTCTCTCGTTCCTACTACCATGCCTATATTCTTCTGTATCCCTTACTTCTATGCCATCCCCTACAACCGCATTCACGTCCACCATGACTATTAGATTTTCATCTCCCTTCACTAACTGAATTACCCGTCCATCATCCTCTGTCTCTTCGTCTACTGCTTGTGACGTAGGCTTTGTACCTATACTGTGGTTGTCAACGCTGGTTTGGTGTCGAACCTGATGGGAACAACACTTTCACTGAACTGTTCACAGTAACTCTCTGCCATACTTTCTTAAGTAATCCTACTCCCATTATACCATTTTCTGCTGATCTTGATATTACCCTATATTCGCGGTTCTGCACTTGTCAGGATTATTGTCGTCGGCGATTGTGGAGGGAACCTTCCAATGTTTCGAAGACGTACAGAGTTATTCATCCCGCCATCATGATGTGGGAAACCATGGAGTGTGACTACAGGTAAGAGCCGATTATGACTGAAAGATCTCTGACCGGGAAAGGGTAAGTCACGAGCATCCTGCCTCCTGATGTGTTACAACTCACGTTACCTGATCGTGGTGTCAATTTGCAAGAGGACATTGCTCGTCCACACGTAACATATGTCTTTACGAACTGTCTGCGTGACGTTGAGTTTCTCCTGTAAGCCAGCTAAGACCCCGAATCTCTTCCAAATAGAACATGTATGGGACCAGATCTCACGTCCGTACTAGTGCCAGTATCCACGCTATCAAGGAACAGCTGCAACAGTTGAGGGCCAGCAATGCCTCAGGAGAGGATACGAGGGTTTATGGCACGGTTCGCAAATGAATCAGTGCATGCATCCAGCACTAGTGTAACCTCGCACCATCAAGTGGGCTCATATTGGCAAAATAAACCTAAGGCATTAGACAATTTGTGGTACTCCACCTCTTATATGGTCTTCCAGTATTTCTTCTTCGAGTGCATTTAAGACTGTGAGCCTTTACCGGAAATCTTCCTTCTCCCATACAGTCTAGATGTTCCTTCCATTATATCTTATTTTTCTTTATTTTCTTGTTTAGGTTTATGTTCCTAAGTCTTTCAATATACCTTCATTTCTTTTTTGATCCTTCCTTGTACATGCTTCCCCTTTCCTGAGAAATCTCATTTCTTGAGCCAGTATTGTACTTCCTTGGCGTCTGTTTGTTACCCATGCTCCACTTCCATAAGTAAGGGCTGGTATTGCTATTATTTTATACACCTTCAGTTGGGTTTCGTTCCTGGCTTTATTCTGCAAAATTCTCACGACGGTTTCTCATATGGAAGTACATTTTCACGTCATGTTTATGACGTCGCAACCTAGGTATTTAAAATGTTTTCTTGCCTCCAGTACTTTATTATTCCAGATTATTTTAGATTTCACTGGTAGTTTGCCAGGAAATTCCATCACTTTCGTTTTATCCACCGACAATATCAGGTTCTAATCTCCAGGTACCTGATACAGCTGATAGACTCCCATCTGAATGTCATCCTCACTCTCTGTAATCATAGTTAGATCATCTGCATTTAAAATTACGTTTCGTCTAATGTCATGGTTTATAAGAACTACCTTTCTGTCGATTTTCCATTATATATATATATATATATATATATATATATATATATATATATATATATATTTATATGAAGAGTGTTGGAGAAACACACCTCCTTGTTTATGTTCGTTGGCTTTGAAACGTCCCCTTTGAATAATTCTACATGACTGTGCTTAAACTGACACACAATATTTTGTTAGCGCAACGCAATCTGACTTTCAAAATTCCCTACAAAAGAATGGCCCTGACTAACATTAAACTATACCTTTCACAAATCACTTACCTCACAAAAATCTTCGCTGCTCAAGCTACTGCAATACAGCGAGCGCCACTACTGCCAGCTAAATAAAAGATTCAAACTATGGAAGGCACTAACTACTGATAGGGATAGTTAGCAAATGAAAGATATTAATAGAGAACAAACAATGTATTTACCTTGATATCATCATATATAAATATAGCAGTTCATGACAAATTACAAATCTCCGCCATCTCTCTCCCCACATCCACCACTGCTGGCGGCTCACCTCCAACTGCGCAACGCTACGCGCTGTTTACATCCAGCTGCCTAACACTACAATGGCGAGTATTACAACAATGCAAAGCAGCCACAGACTGCCCACAGCACAGCCAGTGATTTTCATACAGAGTTGGCGTTACCAATAAAAAAACCTAAACAGCCTACTTACATAGAGAAAACATAAACAGCCTACTTACATAGAGAAAACATAAACAGCCTACTTACAGCTTTGTTGTAATATATTCCATATCCATAATAATGTTTCTGTGTAAACTCTTAACAGCATTTAGGAACTGAGACAGATAACCTCGTCCAGTCATGATATTCTATATCATTTCTCTGTTCACATTATCGAATGCTTTCTCAAAATTCACAAAAACAAGATGAGTTTCCCTAGTAAACTCTCGTCTCTTTTGTATAACTTGTTGCAGTATAAAAACACTGTCAGTAGCTGATCATCCTTTTCTAAAACCTGATTGTTCTGAAGATATTAGCTAAAACATGATATTTTTAAGTTTAAATTTAAGATTTTGCCATATAATTTACAAACTGAATGGAGGACGCTTGTTCCTCGCCAACTTCTACATTTATTTTTCTAGTCCATTTTAAAGACAGATATTACTTTGACTGTTAACCAGTATTTTGGTACCTTCTTATTTCTGCAACACAGATTAAATATGTGGAGAGGTTTTGGATGTAGGAATGACCTTCCATATTTCCACAATTCCATTATAATAACATGTAAACCAGCGGCTTTTCAATTTTGTGTAACTTTTAGCTTCCGTCAGTTGTCATCTTCTAGGCATTATGTGTCATTGAATTCAGGTAACGTCTGAATTAAAGTATACTCATATCACATTTTTTAATAATGTGTTATCAATTCCTTCTCTCCCTGTTATTGACACGTATACGATTATTTTATTACTCATTTTATAAGCACTAGCTTCTCTGCCATGTAAATCATGCTCTATATTGCTAATAAGGCGTTCCCATGATTTTGCGTGCATTTTCCAAGTTATGTATTTCGCATTTTTCTCCTTTCTTTATATTCATTATATTTTTCATTTGTACATTTGACTCAGTTTTCCAATTATGGAAATAATATCAGAGACCAATTTCGTTTCCTGATTCCGTTCTAAGTGCTTCACTTCGTTTTTTGTCAGCTAACGTATTAGCTTGCTTTGGAGCCCATTGATGTGCATCATATACTAGTAGAGATTGAAATTATATGTACCATACATAAGGAGAGTTTCTTCCTTACACTATGACCTATGTTTGATGCTTGTGATCTTCTTACGATGAGCCGCAGAGTTTGAATGGAGTGGAGTTTGACTATGGATTGTGGAAGCGTGGCCTTATAACTAAATTTTCTTTACAAAACAAAATAATACGCCACCAGAGAGCAGACAAAAATAAAGCATTTTCCGTTTCAGCAATAATAATTTTACAAATCTAATGATATGCAATCCCAAAAGATATAGAATGCGGTTATCTCAAAATGAGCAACAATAATATGTAACAGATTTTACATCATCCATACAATATAATCTTGCTTCGGCCCAGGACGAGTGCACAAGAAGGCTCCAAATTAAATAACCCGTTTCTTCCAGTGATTGATTTAACTAAGAAGCACCACACAAAACATCATACTAATTTCTGTCCATTAACAGCATCTACAAGTGTGGATTAGAACAAATCAGGACAAGAAACTGACTCACTATAGAACATGAAGGAAGGAAACTTCTCAGCCAAAATCCCATCTGTAAGGCCTTTTGGTAAAGCAGAGTTACCTTCATCTGATCTTGATACATGAAGGTAACTCTGTTTTACCGAAACCGCTCATCGTAAGTTAAGTTCTAGAAACACGATCTTGCCTGAGAAGCTGTCTTCCTTCGGGTTGAATATTTGCAGATCGCCCCTTATTACTCAGTACGAATATGTTGACTCACATTAATTAACTATTATCTACTGATATCAACACAGGTAACTTACAGAGATCTTCTTACGATGATCCTTAAGAAAAAGTAAGTAAGTAAAGACACAGTCACAGAAAACGAAGGTAAGCAAAAAAGTTACAATAACCTAATGATATTTTATTTTCATCGAACAACGGCCTCGCGCTATTTACAGTTTAAAAATCAACAGCATTACACTCTATGCCACCATGGTCATGCCGTGCAAAACAATTGCAAGTAGTTTTGGTACAGTGTAACTCATCAAGGTCTCTTCATGGCTTCATACAATAACAAACCCAATCAAGCCGACTTCGCTATCCAGGTGCACACCACCACATTGTAGTCTAGTCGGCAAAACTCTGAGAACTACCACAACCTGCCGACATCAAATGGCCCACAACAGCGCAAGTCACTTTCTGTTCTTCACTGTCTGGCCATTCTTTGCTATTGACTATTAGCCGAAGTTTTCTCCTAGACACTGACTCGAAGACGCCGGCCACTGTGGCAGAGCGGTTCTAGGCGCTTCAGTCTGGAACCGCACCACCACTACGGTCTTAGGTTCGCATCCTGCCTCGGGCATGGATGTGTGTGATATCTTTAGGTTAGTTAGGCTTAAGTACTTCTAAGTTATAGGGGACTGATGACCTCAGATGTTAAGACCCATAGTGCTCAGAGCCATTTGAACCATTTGAACTCGAACACACGGTCTGCTACTGTAGTTCGATACTGTCCACGTTAGAGCTGGCCACATCTCGCACTTACTGATATAGTATTTCGCCTTTTTTTCGTGTTACTTACTATTTCACGGCGCTCTCCTCTCGAGATTTTTTTTTTTTTTGCACAGTGGATGTCCACTGATTGCCAAACCGCTCTCGCATGACAGCAACCATCCCTTCAATCAACCATGCCGATTTGATAAGACACGACACTGTCTCACGACTACTCTGCAGCTGGCCCCAGCGGCCTCCTTGTTGCTGACTCCTTCTTGCTACTGGTGACTGCTTCCTTTGCCGACCCTTTGCGCGACCCTCGCCGCTATACAAGAAGTGCGGCCAGTATAGCAAACCCTGGTGCCACACCACAACTCATCAGCTGGTGGACACAGCAGCCTCAGGCGCTGTTTCAGATCAACATTACTTCTACTCTCGATACCGCCGATTTATTTCCTCTCTGTTGCGGTGCTGCAGCACATCTCGGCGTAGCACTGGTGTTATGTACATAGTTCCGCGTAGTCAGTGCGTACACAACTTTCCCAATAGAGCGCGGCCCGCTAAGCACAACAGCGCAGGCGCAGCGCTCGTCCGTCTCCGCACTACGAGATGGCGCTGTCTAGAGACGGACCAAATTCTGCTTCCGCCGATCCGCGTATTAATATGTCACGCAGCCAATGAGATTGCTGCTAACGTAGAACCTTTTCTCCTCGCAGATCACACTCGCGCAATGATACATGAACGCTCGAGGTATTATAACGAGTGTACAGACCTCCGATTAGTCAGTCTGCATTAGTCTGCATTTGTCTGCGCCAGTGTGTACCAGTCTGCATTAGTCTGAACCAGTATATAGTCAAGTTTCAGTCTGCGCCTAATAAGATTATCATATTCCTGTGCATAGCCATGAAGAGAAATGTATAGACAGTTTGTCAAGTATGAGAGATACGTGAGAAAAAGATTAACGTACCAAGACCAAAGGAACTTCAGATTGTCAATTGTAAACGGCATCCTGAATCAAGTTACGTAATGACTATCCTTTTTATTATTTTAATAAATATGTGTGAAATTAGTCAGGTTCTGTTTAAAGTTGGTCACCGTCAATCTGCTACTCTAAGCGTGCAAGTGGCATTTCTATCGTCTGACCTAATGGCAGAAGATAAACACGCCACGATAAGACCACGAGACATATTGCTGACACTCGCCTACTTCGTTAGAGTGAAAAGTCAAATAATCTTATGGTGTGTGTACCGAAGGTCTTACAGTACGCACACCACAACTGGCTTCGCCACTTACCCTCAAATATGCTAGCTGTTGCAATTTCAGTGCCATAACTTCACTTGTACTACCATCTGCATAGACGTGATAACAAATATGGCACGGCATTTCACTTTCGCTGCACAAAAATAAATTCTTCTTTTCAGTTCATCGAAAGAACTCTAATATCTTGTTTTGCATAGTGTATTCGTACCAACGATAGACCGTCCAGAGGCTGTCCCCAAGAGGTTTATCAGTGGATATCTCGGTCACGTCACAGGAATTGTAACTGAAACGTAGAGAGAGACATAAGTACGATCAAACCAAAATAATGACAACACAGAACCGCCACCACACATTTAGAGAAAGATCTTCGCATACCCTCTGCCTCGTTTCGTAAATTAACTATTAACGAAAATGGACATCCCGTTAAGTGAAAAATATATTCTAATAGCTACTCACATCTGTACTCGTCCTACAATCAATCTTGATACTTTATTACTGTTGCTTGGAGAATATTCTGTGAAATACTGTGATAACTCTTACTGTAATGCTGCGCTGCCATCTCCAGCAGTAGGTTATATTCATAAATTTTTATTCTGTGACCAATGCATGTCCCCCCTGGCAGTAATTACATAAGAAACATTGTACTTACATCATGTGTTAAATTTACAGATACCTAAGAAGTTTTACTGCAACGTAAGTTTTCTCGCAAGATGCTTTAGTCTGAGCCTTTTAACATTAAGCTAGAAGCTATCAGAGAAGAAAAATTGTAGCAACCAATTCTTTTACTCCCTGCCGTGGACTTGTTGCATTGATTTCACGTGACAACTTAAAATTGTGTGTCAGTGTGGCATGTGATCTCCGATCCCTGCTCTACACGGGAGAACACAACCACAATTACTTACGTGTTTGAAAGCAAAGGGGATAAGCCCGCGATAAGTTAAAGCTTTGAGTACTCAGACTGCACAATTGGCAGCGCAATACATGTGCAAGACAGGATCTGGGATCGGATGACGGTACTGCGCAATGTCTTAACATGTCACGTCTTGTCAACTTCAAAGTGATAGCTATAATGCTCATCTGCGTTCTGCTCTAAATGTGACGCTGTATTTACTCAATGCAATGTGTTTTAATGGTAGATTACACAGACGCGTATCTTATGATTCTAGTGTGATATGGTTGTAACTGTGTTACCATTAAATGTAAAAGTTGTATGGCATTTTGAGATCTGAGACTACACTACAACATTTATAAAATAATTTTTCGGCTTCAGCCAGTAATTTTTTTTTTTCCTTTTTTGGCACGACTGGATTCAGCACCTTGCTGCCATCATCAGATGATTTTGCAGTTGAATTTATTTGTGTTTGGGTTTATAGATTCCATTAAAGTGTGAGCAGATGTATTTGTTGGGTGTCTCGATGAGGATATGTGCTGAAATTTGTCCTGTACTTGAACACTGAAAGGAATCCAAAAGTGGACCTCAATGTGCAGTTAACTATAAAAGGACCTGATGATAGCAGCATGCTACTGAAAAGTGGTACGTTAATAAATACCAAAACAACTAATATTGAAATAATATTTTAGAATACACTTTTGCGTTTTCCACGCTTATTACGGCCAAAACACTGAAGGTCACCGTCTACTTGTCTTTATAAGTAAAATAATGAAGAGTTTTAGCAGGTGAGGTGTTTTTCATTACCTTAATTTCTTTGCGGTGGGATTCAGCACTAGTGTATATGTTAAATTTTTTAAAAGTTACATGCGAGGTCGCTCACAATCTGATAATATTTAGTACCTCTAAATTAGCTACACTAATAAATATCATGATGTATTGTTACGTAACACTGCTAACTAAGTCACAACTTTCAATTGACACCTTAAAATTTTTCAAAATATTAGCTTGGAATGTAAGAGGAATGACCCTGCAATTCATTTTTAAGAACAACGGGAAGATTGCTGAAGATTAGATGGGTAGATCACAAAACTAATGAGGAGATACTGAACAGATTTATAGAGAAAAGAAATTTGTGGTACAACCTGACTAGATGAAGGGATCGGTTGACAGGATACATTCCGAGACATCAAGAAATCACCAGTTTATGGTAAAGGGAGACCAAGAAATAAATACAGTAAGCGGATTCAGAAGTATGTATGTTGTAGTAGTCATTCGGAGATGAAGAGGCTTGTACAGGATAGAGTAGCACGGAGAGCTGCACAACCAGTCTTCGAACGGAAGATCTAAACAACAACAATAACAATAACCAAACAGTAAAGAACTTATAGGCACGTAATGGACAGTGCTCTTCACTTAGTCTCATTGGAACATTTTACTGTATCACTTTCTCGGTTCACTTAACATATTACATAAAATACTATAATTTTCAGATTTTCCCATTAATTAACGTGCTGTAAGATTAATTGCGTTTTCACATGTAGTAAATATTAAGACTAGTCTCTTTTGTGAGGTACAAGTCGTAGCTCTCGTGTGGTAGTTCAAATGGCTCTGAGCACTATGGGACTTAACTTCTGAGGTCATCAGTCCCCTAGAACTTAGAACTACTTAAACCTATCCAACCTAAGGACATCACCCACATCCATGCCCGAGGCAGGATTCGAACCTGCGACCGTAGCGGTCTCGCGGTTTCAGAGAGAAGCGCCTAGAACCGCTCGGTCACCTCGGCCGGCCGGTCTCTCGGCTGATAATTAATAATTAATTCAGTGGTTTTTGTAGTACCTTTGTCAGACGTTAAATGCTCTAATTCGTTCTGTTTCGTTCCATTCTAATTTGCGAACGTCTACGCAATGTTGTAAGTGTAGCTTACGTTTCACCAGTGGATATGACTCATGTCTGTGGCTGTGGTAGGAGCCTGATGGAAGAGCTGTCAGCTCTCCACAAACAGCTGAGAGCCACTGCGGACAGTGCTGGTGATGGAGCATCAGTGCTGTCTCCTACTGGCGCAAGCACGTACCAAGCTCCCCAGTTTCACTTGTTGCCCGACGTAGGTTGCTGAGAATTTAGATGTATCACAGTTTGCAACTTTAATCTTTCGGGAGCGGTTTAAAAGGACTATGACGATGAACCGAAGGCAATCCTTGTGAAGAATAGGGTTTAGGCGTTTCCTTCTGAGCCAGAGCCAGGTCATTTAGCTATCCGTTCTTTGCTTACCAATGGACGACCACCGTGGGATAATATTCTCAGGTGCTTCCAGTGTTTTGTGCGCGATGAGCCCAATGAAAAAGTAGCACCAGAGGGGGGGGGGGGGATGATGATTAAGAGGATAATGGTTTTACATGCTCAAGGAATATAATAAAGGAAAAGATATCCCCAACGGAGAGGACCGTTATGACATCTATGCGATGTTCTGGGTTGTAAGTTAATTTGAATATAGGGTTACATTCACTGTTGTCGTAAGTCAGTGCACGTCAGAAGAGAGAGTGAGAGGGGAGGGCCGGAGGGGGGGGGGGGGCAGTGTACCTACTCCACTATGACAGATAGTCAAGACACCTGGAATTTTTCAGACTGTAGGAGATATCGTCCTTGAACTACGTCCGACTGTGAACCCTACCAAATAAAGGCAATATGCATACATTCAAGAGATAATTATTAATAAATAATTTACCGAAAAATCTGTGAGGATCATAGTGGAATCGTTACTCACATTGACGTTCTGTGTTTGCAGTATTACGTACCAAAGAGAAATTCATAAAAATATAAAAATAAAAAAAATTAACGTGACGAATATCGGCAGGCAAGGCCGACTGCTGAAGGAAATGTGCGCAATTGAGACATTATGAGATGAGATCATTAAGCTTTCTAGCCCAAAGGTCTGAGATAATAACATGTAACTAGTTATCTAACGAACAAATATTGCAGAGCGAAGTGAAAAAGGTAACTATCGACGCGATATTAAACAACTTTCAATAAAAAAACAGTGATGTTAGAGATAAATGTAAATATGCGTCTGGTTAGGATGAAAATGATAGGAAAGACAACAAAACACCCAGTCCCCAGGCAATAAAATCTCCGGGCCGGCCGGAAGTCGAACCCGGACTCCTCAAATGCCATTCTGCGGCGCTGACCGCTCAGTATGGAGCGGGACAATACAATGGTTTCAGATCTTGATATTCTGATTAGCAATCGAATTATATTTGCGGCTCCGCATTAATGTTACCATATCGCGACGTATGTTCCCGTATCCTACACAATTCAACAAATAAACTGACATCCGATTTTCTTAAATCTATAATGATACAGTGAAGTTGTAGGGCTGGGTTGAGCGGTGAGTGAGCATTATTCTTAAAAATATAACTTTTCACAAAAATTTGCGATAACGCAAACTTGTTATTCATGATTATTGCATGAAATTTCATGGTTGAGTGCTAAACATTGGTATAACAACATCATATATCCATAACAATTTAAGTACAATGCACTTAACCTTAGTGGTTGTAAACTGACCGACAATTAATGAAACAGAATAACTCAGTAATTATTTTAGTAAATCAACGGGACTCCTACTTAGACATAACTACGATTAAAATTAATTAAAACTGTACACCAGTCTACTAGAATTGGCTCCACCAGCCACATTTTGAAGCATGAGTTAAGATATTACTGTATAAAAATGGAATAATTGTGCATCCATTCTTTGCATAACCACCAGCGTAATGATGAAACATCAACGCTGCCCATGCTCTAGGTCGAGGTAAAACCGTGCTCAAGAAAGTATCCAGTAATTACATATAAAAATCTTACGATTAACTAACAGAGCGGAGAATTTTTCGGCCGTTTATGAATTATATCGACTATAAAGTGTATGCATTCAGCACGGTAATCATAAGGCACTACAGATCAACCTCCTACAGGCTGTGTTGTGTCCTTCCTAATGCCATCGTCCCACTAGTGCAGTTGGTGATCTACCACAGGAGGATGGCGTGCTTCCAGAAAGCTGCGTTTCTTACCACATGACTCATATTTTATAACCAAACTAGCTATACCCGCTAACTTCGTTCCGCCTCTGAAAACTTTTATATGTTATAGCTGACCCGGCAAACGTTGTTTTGCCGTATAAATTATCTCTAGTCTATAGGAATAATGTATACGTGTAACACAATGTATACGTGTAACACAACAGTCGTTGTTGGCGGGAGCTTGTGACACAAACAAGAATAATAGCCGAAAACTGTGTAGTGATTGAGAGAAGACTTAGGGGGAAGTACGGCAGTATCGACCACATTAGTTGTAGCGTTGCTACGGTAGATCGCGCGGATTTAACAATTGTAGCCGATACACCGCTCGTCCATGAGCATACAAACATTGCGGGAATTTCGTGACGAAACGTGTTCGCCAGCGATATGAATAAGGCCAAGCACACACGCATCGATTCCTTTCGTACGTAAAAATATTTTACGATTAAATTCTTTTAGAGGAACAAAGGAGAGCATAGAAACTTCTTTGTTCCACTAAAAGAATTTGATCGTACAATATTTTTCCGTACGATAAAAATCGATGCGTGTGCGCTAGGCCTAAATGTCGGTTTGGCGAATGACGCGTACTACCTAGTTGAAATTTTCGGTCTAGTTACGTTGATTCAAAGAGAGATATTCGAGTCGTTGCTTTTGGTACGTTTTCATCAACTACCTATCTATCAAATAGTGAAAGACTATCACCTGTAGACACCTGGCATGGATAACTGATCAAGTGATAATTGATCAGATATCGACCGGGGTTGAAAATTATTAAATTACTAAAATCGCTATTAAAAATAGGGGTTCGTGGTAGAAGGGTGAAAATTTAGGGCTGCGTGTATTTTGTAATGCCACATCATAAAAAAAATAAAAATCAAAGTTTCTGTCCAAAATATAAGAAATTTTTTTTTGGGGTGGACCACCCTTATCACTTAGCCGTGTGAAAAATAGATTGCGACCGATTCTCAGACCTACCGAATATACATGAAAAATTGCTCAAGAATCTATCGAGCCGTTGATCAAGTGATAATTGATCAGTTGTTGACCCGGGTTGAAAATTATTAAATTACTAAAATCGCTATTAAAAAATAGTGGATGGGGGTATACGGGTGAAAATTTAGGGTTGTGTGTATAAAAAGTTCTGTCCAAAAACATTGAAAAAATTTTTGGGCTGGACCACCCTTCCCACTTAGGGGTATGAAAAATAGATTAAGACCGATTCTCAGACCTACCGAATATACATGTAAAATTTCATCAGAATCGATCGAGCCGTTTCAAAGGAGTATGGTAACTAACACTATGACAAGAGAATTTAATATGTAAGGATTATAGTATGACAATCGGCAAGACTGCAGAAGGAGAACAGGCACGTGAATGAGCGGACGGAAAGTTCAAAACATTGTGGAAAAAGGTCCAGGATGGAGGTTTGAACACGGATTTCGCGCTTTGCAGGCCAACACCGTGACCACACAACCACGATGCCGACGTTCCTGCGATTCACTCGATGTTGCACTTGTTCAGCTTGAACTGCTCACTCTTCTAATTTTGCTCCTTTTTTCACAGTTCTAATAGACCTTCTTCCTCTGATCACGCTTGATCTGTGTGTCACGTTTTGACAGATCTCAGGGGGGTGTGGTGACGAGCTTCCCTTGTTGCCTCCCTAGGCATGTTTTACCCTCCAACTATCAGCTCACGATTTTTTTGTCTCAGAATGTGCCCTATTAACTGACTGCTTCTTTTAGTCCAGTTATGCCACAAATCTCTTTTCTCCCCAGTTCTATTCAGTACTTCCTCATAAGCGTTCTTCTGCAACACCATATTTCAAAAGCTATTGGATGAACTGCTTATAGACACCGTTTCACTTCTGTACAAGGCTACATTGCAGAAAAAGTCTTCAAAAAGACGTCCTAACACTAAAATTTATATTCAGTTTTAACAAATTTATCTTCTTCAGTAACGCTTCTCATACTATCGCCATTATGCATTATATATCCGCTCTACTTCGGACATCATAAGTTATTTTGGTACCCAAGTAGCAAATTTCTTGTACTACTCCTACTGTGTCATTTCCTAATCAACTCCTTCACCACTGTCTGATTTAATTTGACTACATTCCATTAATCTTGTATTGATGTTGTTGATGTTCACCTTCTGTTCTTGTATCAAGACACTGTCGATTCCGTTCAAATGCTCTTCTAAGTCCTTTGCTGTCTTTTAAATAATTACTATGTCACCAGAAAACCGCGAAGCTTTTATTTTCTCTCCCTGAACTTAAATTGCCTTTCCTATTTTCTTCTTTTTTTCTTTCTCTGCTTTCTCAGTATACTGATTGAATAACATTGAGGGTAGGTTACAGTCCTGTCTCATTCTATTCTCAGCCACTACTTCCCAATCATGCCCTTCGGCTCATATAACTGCTGCCTGCTTTTTATAAAAGCTGTATATAACCACTCGCTCCCTGTATTTTATACCTGCTAGCTTTGGAAATTAAAATAGTTCACTCTAGTCAACTTTTCAAAAGCATTCTCCAAATTACAAATACTATAAACTAGCTTTATCTTTCTGTAACCAATCCTCTAACTTAAGTCGTAGGGTCAGTACTGTCAAAGTTGTCTTTCCGAAGGTCAGCTTCTACCAGTAAATAATTTCTGTCAGTATTTTCTATGAACGCATATTCATACATATGGTCACCTGCTTTCTTTGGAATTGGATTGTTACATACTTCTAGATGTCTTAGTATGTTTCCCTGTCTCATACATCTTGGGCACATGGTGGAATAGTTTATTCTCAGGGATATCAGCAGTTCTGAAGGAAGTTGTCTACTCTAAGGACCATGTTTTGGCTTAGATTTGTAAAATTTTTCTCGCAGTATCATATCTCGCATCTCATCTTCATCTACTTCCTCTTCCCCCTCTATAACATTGCCTCCAATTCATTTCCCTTGTGTAGCCTCTCTCTCTCTTAATATTCCTTCAACCTTTCAGCTGTCTCTACTTTGCTTAGTGCTGGTTATCCATCTGATCTCCTGATATTCATGCAGCTGCTTTTCTTTTCTCCAAAGGACTCTTACATTTTTCTGTAGATTGTATCTATCATTCCCCTTGTTACAGTCTTACAGTGGTCCTCTAGCTACTCTAGCTTAGCTATTTTGCACTTCCTATCAGTCTGATTTTTTAGACGCTTGTATTCGATTTCATACTATTCATCTCCTTCATTTATATATTTCCGTCTTTCATAAATTCAGTATCTCCTCCAATATCCAAGGATTTCTACTATGCCTCGTATTTTTACCCGTTTCATCCTCTGCTCCCTTCACTATTTCGTCTCTCAAAGCTACCTATTCTTCATCTCCTGTATTATTTTCCCCTGTTTCAGTCAATCGGTGCCTAATGTTCCCTTTTAAACTCTCTACAACCGTTGCTTTTTTTTTTCAATTTATCCAGGTTCCATCTCCTTAACGTGCTACCATTTTGCAAATTAGTTTCAGTCTAAAATTCATAACCAATAAAGTAAGCTCAGGATCAAAATCTTCCCTGTAAATATCTTACAATTTAGATTCTGGTTCCGAAGTCTCTTTTTTACGATTATATAATCAACCTGTAATCTTCTATTGTCTCTAGGTATCTTCCACGTATAAGCCTTCTACTGTGATTCTTAAACAGTGTTTTAGCGTTGATGTAATTACGCAAAAATTATGCAAAATTTCTACCGAGCGGCTTCGTCTTTCATTATGTTCCCTTTGCCCATATTTTGCTACCATTTTCCTTTCTCTTCCTCTTCCTACCATCGAATTCCAGCCACCCACCACAGTTAAACTTACTTTTCCCTTTATTATCTGAATAATTTCCGTTATCTCTTGGTACATTTTTCCAATCTCTTCTTCATATGCGGAGCTAGTTGTTCTAAAAACTTGTACTACAGTGGTGGATGATGGCTTCGTGTCTAACTTCGTTACGATAAAGAGTTCACTATGCTGCGCATAGTGGTTTACCCGCATTCCTATTTTCTTTTTCATTATTAGACCTGTTCCTGCTTTACCTGGATTTTATTTTGTCTTTACAATCCTGTACTCACATGTTTGTCCTGCCACCCAACTTCTATCTATTATATCTAACTTCAACCTATCCATTTTCGTTTTCAGAGTTTCTAATGGATCTAACTTTCCAAGCTCCGATTCTTAAAATGCCAGTTTTGTGTTTCCTGGTGACGATATCTTCCTGAGTAGTCCTCACCCGGAGAACTTACCGTGGGACTATTTACGTCCGAAATATTTTACTCAAGCAGATGCTGTCACCACTTAACTGTATAGTAGAGCTGCGTGCTCTCGTGAAAATTGACAGCTGTAGCTTTTCCCCTTGCTTTCAGCCATTCCCAGCAGCAACACAGCAAGGCCTTGTTGGTTGACGTTACAAGGCTATAACGGTCAATCATTTAGGTTACTGCCCCCACAACTACTGAAAAGGCTGCTACCTCTCTTCGCGAACCATATGTTTGTGTGGCCTCTCCACAAATTCCCCACCATTGTGGTTGCCCCTACGGTATAACATTATGTACTGTTAAGGCACTCAATCTCCCCACCTCGGCAATGTTTGTGATTCATGGCACAGCGATCCCAGTTACCACTGTGGGAAATAGCTATGTTAGAAGCTGCGACCTACGAAGAAGGATTCGAATCGTGGAAATGAGTCATACTGTAAGTAGTAACGTCTTTCAACAAACAACAGAATGCAGACTGGTAGCACTTTTTCTCACAGTAGCCCTCCACATGCAATTTCAAGTAGGGAACTACCTGAACAACCTACAGAATTAGAGTATTCAGATAAAGTAATGATCGTGGCTGGAAGATTACATTATTTTACAAGTGTGCTACGTGATATAAATTGTAGATCTCTGCTGATATCGCCAACAATGCCTTCTCCCGGAAATGATTTATTGTTGATGGTTTATCTGGAGACTAGAGAGCATACTGAAGAACGATAGCATCACTTGTGAGTCCCAGCAAACCCGGATGCATCTTCTAAGGAGTAATCTCTATTTCGGAATCGAGTGGAGGGTATAGGGCAGGCTTTGTCGGTTCTACGAGTTACAACTAGCAGTAGATTTATAGACCTGTAGTACAGAGTGATGACTTGCAGTGTTTCTCTGGATTAATCAAGCAGGAACTGTCTATCGTAAGCGGCCAGATTTATAATGTTAGATGTACACCTAACCTCTCTGAGACGAGTAAGTAAAATCTGTATCGAAACACATACTCTGCAGGCACCACGCAAGACGGAAGGGCCTGGGTACTTAAAAAAGTTTGTTACCGATTGTTGTGGCAGGACAAGTAACATTTACTGAATGCTGCACTAATCTTCGAAGTAACACGGCTACATGACACTATTTCTCTTCATAGTAACCAACTCTCTGTAAATAACAGTCGTAACGATCTACCAATCGTTCACTTTCTCGATGACAGAAATCCGCTCCTTGGTCACGGAGGCATTCGAGAACCAATGTGTGAACGTTCTCACCGTTGGAAAATATCTTTGCCTCCAGACAATCTTCTAGCTTGCCGAGAAGATGAAAATCGCATGGCACAAGATCTGCGATTCCCGATCAACATTACCCACATCTGTGTGGCTGCCGTCAAATTGTTGGCTACGTATCAATTCGGATGGATACGACACTGTTTTTGGTCCATATATCGCCAACATGTAAAGGTTAATCTGAGGGTAGCCGTTTCGCCCACTATAACCGTACTTCAGCTTTGGTGTACGTTCCTATTTGCCACACCATTTCACTCCCACACTGTAATCCACCTATTATTCATGCCGCAGCAGAGATGCGTGTGCAAGAAACACAGAATGCGTTTTTTTCTTCTGACATTGCACCAATTTTGCTGCTCTCCGAGCGGGGTGTTTAGTAGTTAGCAAACAGGCCTCGCACTCGAAAGGGTGAGGGCTCAATTTATCATCTCACGGACAATATTTAGGTTTCCGTGAACGGCTTAAGGCAAATACGTGGTTGGTTTCTCTGAAAAGGTGCTGCCGATTTTCTTCCACATCCTTCCCCAATCAGCGCTTGTGCTCCGTCTTTAATGACTTCCCTGTCGACGAGTCATTGAGCATTATTCTTCCTTCTTGTTACGCAATGTTTTTCAGAGTGGGGTGACATGTGTAACATACTGTTCGCAGCCTCTACGTATTTTTATAAAAATATTAGCGATTATGTGTTCTATCGCTTTCACGTTATAAAACGATAACAATAACTACCACACGTTATGGTACTCGCCGCAGTCTTTACTATCTTACCCTCTAAAACTAAAACTAAAATCCTCCCGAACAGGCCATGAAGGCCCAACGGTACCGACCGGCTGCCGTGTCAACCTCAGCCCACAGGCGCCACTGGATGTGGATACGGAGGGGCATGTGGTCAGCACACCGCTCTCTCGGCCGTATGTCAGTTTCCGGGACCGGAGCCACTGATTCTTAATCAAGTAGCTCCTCAGTTTGCCTCACAAGGACTTAGTGCACCCCGCTTGCCAACAGCGCTCGGCAGACCGGATGGTCACCCATCCAAGTGCTATCCCAGTCCGACAGCGAGTAACTTCGGTGATCTGACGGGAACCGGTGTTACCATTGCGGCAAGGCCGTTGGTATCTTACCCTCTGATTCCACGAAATATACACTCAGCAAATTGATGGCATAAGCTATCTCAACTACCAGCCCCCTAAATTTATCAAATATGGTTTCGTGAAAACGACGGAAATGCTCATCCAAATGTTCCTATTTCAGTTTCACGAGCATGTTCGTAAGCGCTGTACGATGTGCCTCAGTATGCTCTCCACGTCATCTGTCACGCCTCATTATACAGGCACTCCACGTTCCCAGAACCTTTGCGCAAATCTATTTTCAATTCGCCAACCGGCTAAAGGGTTTGCTTATTGCTGTCATTTCATTGACCTGTCACCTCTTAGAACTATCTCTAAATACTTTGAACGATGAGGTGCGCTACATGTTTTCATCACTAGAAATCCGGTACGATTGCATTATTTTTCTTTGTTATGAGCGTTACCTTGCAATCATCCACACGTAAAGAAAGGTCCCATTCCTACGAGCCTCTTAGTTCGCTCAAAAACTGAATGAGGCTCTTCTTTTTCTTCAGGTAACAAATAAGACTAATTCTTAAGAGGAATTTGAAACGTGATTTATGTGATTTTCTTCTTTTGACTATTTGCCTATCATTTGGCGCCTTTCTCTAATTGTTTCATTCCCCCTTCAACCTACCTAAATCAAAATATGGCATTTCTGTTTTTGCCTGAAGAGCACAAATCTTTCTTCCCAGTTAAACGACTTTCTTGTCTCCACCACATAATGAAAAACTCCTTAGGAGAGCGTCATCTGACTTTTTATTGGCTTCTTCGCCTACCATTACCCCAGTGAAACTTCAACCGGCAGTCCTTACATGTTCCTCCAATTCTAACTAATCTTAGGCAACATCCACATTCATCACATATGATGATTATTTTAGAGTGAACTAAAAAGCATTGCTACACTCTTAAAGGGTAATGAAGCAATGGTTAGCAAACACTTTTCTATCGGTGAGCTGTACAGCTAACTTATAGGCTGAAGGCCTTATGTATGATGAAAAAAGTGGTAAAATAACCAGAACACTAATAATTGTGAGATCCTCGACACGAGGACAGTGCACGTAGGAACACGTGATGTTTTCTGGTTGGTATTTCAGTCTAGTGAATGATTTATAATCACACAAAGGAAAGCTTAGATGAAACCGCCATAAGGAGTTCGCGACAAAAAAAATGGTTCAAATGGCTCTGAGCACTATGGGACTCAACTGCTGAGGTCATTAGTCCCCTAGAACTTAGAACTAGTTAAACCTAACTAACCTAAGGACATCACAAACATCCATGCCCGAGGCAGGATTCGAACCTGCGACCGTAGCGGTCTTCCGGTTCCAGACTGCAGCGCCTTTAACCGCACGGCCACTTCGGCCGGCGGAGTTCGCGACATTTTATACTTTTTCCTTTTAGTGATGCATGAGGTTGTGTTTTGTGCAATGTTTGTAAAGATTACATTTTATGCCCATTTAATTGATGTATTATACCTTTAAAAGTAGCCGGAAAATTTCGTTAATTCTTTAGATACAGACTTCTATGGTGAACAAAATTCTGTACTTATTTAAAACTAATTACGGAACCTGTGGATGGTTAAACCATACTTCGTAGGTCATGAAGAATCTTGTACTTTTAAAATAAGGAATGTCTTCTATCTTCGAACACGTGACTCTTGCAAATGAACTCAGTTTCTTTAATAGTTTAACAAATTTCCCTGACGTTAAAATGGAAATTTTATTTAGTTGACTAAAGCTTCTATTTGAAAATGTTTTCACTTGCGATTGCTTTTCGATGCTATCAGTTCTTAATCTGAATTAAGTTACTGATTATTGGTGTTTTGTAGAGTAATTATGTAAAACATACGCTGTTAAATACAGGAAAGACAAGATTTTCTCTGTTGCAACATTTTAAAATGCGAATGGAATATTTGTTTCTAAGTTCATGACCACGTTCTACCTCGAAACAGGTGGTCACAGTCGGAGAGAAACCTTCCTTTTCCGGAGTAATTTTTGTAACTTCAGAAAAAGATTACACAACACAAAGTGAACATTACCATTTTAAAATGGGATGAGAAAATGGCATATGAAAATACATTAAACGTCAATTACAAGATAGACTAGAGGCGAAAGTCTTAAATGAGTTCCAATTCAAAACGTTCATGGTTACAATCCCTAGCTGTTTAGATGAACCAAAAATTTTTAAATTTGTGAGATTTATTGTGTAATTGAAATTTGACATATATTTATAGTATGGGAGAGAGCGTTGTACGAACAAACACTTAAGGCTCAACTCGAATGGATCACTACAATTTTGTATGGCCCTAACTGGTCCCACAGTGATCAACTGATGCACCCCCCCCCTCCCCCATTACCTGATAAATGTTGACTCTATGTTGTTACTGGTAGTTACATTCTTCATTAAAAGGCCAAGCAGGGTGTACATTTTCATAGAACGACGATATGAGGCAAAGGTTCAGTGGAAAGTTTTCCTGCTCCCATTACATGGGCCCAAATATTCTTTACTAAAACGGTACTATCATCTCTTAACTAGGTAGGCCACCTACTGTCATGATCTCTCCGAGCTGCCTGCCTGTGTGCAAAGAGAATGTCGTTGATTGCCCTACTCCATTTCCTCTTTGTCATGCCAGCATCAATTTTTTATGGAAAGGTGTTATTGACAGATCATAGCAGCAATTCTGCAAAGAAAGGCTGTGAAAAGTGAAATGTTGTTGCTGAAACAGTATCCCTGAGTTCCCTAGACGTGGAAGTAGTCGCATTGTCACTGACCAATGCCTTGGGAATCAAACTACGAAATTGTATTACTAAGAGCCTGAATCGCCAAAGCCGTACTCCACTCCCCTACTTAATAGTGTAGTTGTTGCCACTCTACGTGGAAGTCAATTGATCTGTGTTCTCCATTCAAATGCAACAAACCATGGCGAGCACTGGCGTTTTCCTTCGCTGACTGACATTCCGCCCACTGCTGGACTGATTTCCTAACATCTTATTTAAGACGTACTCTCATTTTAACGACAATCTTAACTGTTCCTAAATTACCCCCACATGGGAACCGATGGAAGTTTCTGAACACGACTGGTACTAGCTGTTTAGGAGGGCCTTTTTCTTAACTTATCTTCATAGCGGGTAGTATAACATAGGAGGCATTTGTTAAGCCGATTCCCATTTACCTTCTACCAACTGATGAGCAGTGCCGGATGTGGTGGCCGAGCGGTTCTAGGCGCTACAATCTGGAACCGCGCGATGGCTACGGTCGCAGGTTCGAATCCTGCCTCGGGCATGGCTGCGCGTGATGTTGTTAGGTTAGTTAGGCTTAAGTAGTTCTAAGTTCTAGGGGACTGATGACCTCAGAAGTTAAGTCCTATACTGCTCAGAGCCATTTGAACCATTTTGAACTTGAGCAGTGGATGCCATTCCTGCTGCTCATCCTCACTCTGAAAAAGAAATGGGATAAGTGGTCCCTGAAGCAGAAACTAGCATTCCAAACACATGGCACAGGCCGTAATGGTATCTCGGTACGAGCAGTGATTCCAAACCGATTCCAAGCATGGCTCTGTCCAGTGGCTAACTCCCCGCCCCCAGTTAGTTGTTCCCTAAACAGACAGCCCAGACACGAGCTGTGCATGTGCTCGTTGCTGCAAAAGCGTAGCCATAGGGCACGCCCAAGAAACCGTAACTTCGCAAAGCAGTCAATGAAGAAAACCTACTACCAGAATCGATAGCAAGATACACGCATAGTTCAATTTTTGTCGCAGTCAGCTGTGTTCGTGTTATTGACTCTTCTGTGATACATCATGCACGTGGTGTGGTTGTGGAGAGGGTCAAGTACACCAGCACCAATAGGCGATAATGGTAGATATATTACGCATTTCTACGGGCAAACCAGTAATGTCACTCAAAATTTGGTATTGACCGCTGTTAACAGTTCCCTGCAACAACAACACTCCCGCCCCATTTTTAAACCAGGTCCGCCACGTAATTTCATTCTCACAATCTGTTAAGAAAGATATGGAATGTATCAAACGTCAAAAAAGTTTAGCGAAACGCATTTCATTCATACAGACATTAAAGTTTCTCGAGGAAATAGTTCCACTTTGAAACTATTTTTACTGCATTCACTTACGTTGCAGCAAAGTATATTATGCGTTTTTGTGGTACAACGTAGAAATATCTTGTTACTTTTTTGTGGGATGAAAATAATTATAATCTGCCTAAGGATCTCGTAGGCGGAAGACGTAAAAGAGAGGTGAAGTAAGTATTTGTCGATAGGTTGAGGAAGAATTATCGCGTGTGGGCCACTAATTAAGAAGATAAGGGAAGGGCTACTGGAGTTGATGTGATAAAAAAAATATATGAGTGGGAAAAAGTCTAATAATGTGCAGCCTGCCATTACCAAATTCTATGTTTGTGAGGAAAGAATGTGTTTCTCTATTCTAAAAGTGGTGTTTCGGCGGTATTTAAAAACTTGAACGTAAAAGTAGAATTTCATTCATTTACGTGCAAAAAAGCCTTAATTGAGCAGGAGACGAAGTGGAGGAGACTGTAACTGCAGAAAGTAGTGTTCTGAAAGTCGACGGTGGCCCTGTTGCAATTCATGTGGTGTACGTAAAAGTTTTATCTTATATTCTACGTTTCGTAAGAACTGCGGGTACAGATCGTATTTTGATATACAAAAAGTATAAGGAGGTACATTTTTGGTGTGTTCAGGTGTACTAATTATTTAGTTATTTTATACTGACACTCTAATGTTATATTTGAACTATAGAGATTATCTTAGATAATCACTTGATGAATAAGTTTACTGAATTTCTTTCAATCACAATTGGTATAAATCTATGATTTGCTCCAGAAATTTCTGATTATTGACCGAAAAGTAGTCCATGCTGATTTATTAAACGAAGGAACATTTACAATAAATCGCACATTTTGGTGCATAGAGATATGGAGGAAGTTCAGTGTAATACTGATGTGTCGAGGTCGACAGATAGTAATGTATTTTTGTGAAGGAGAAATGTGTTTCAATATAGTATAACAGTCAGTTTCCTTTTGTGTTTCAATTTGGTTGTTTAGTTTTATTATATGTGGTATTATGGACAGGATTATTATATTATTTATATCATTGTTAGCTGCGTTAAGAGTAATACTTGTAATTCGCAAGAGAAAACCCATTTTGGAGGATTACATGAACATTAACATGAATGGAGAGCACATTTAAGATTTGTGTGTTACAACCCATCTGCTGTTGTGAAAATAATTTAGCAGGCAGAAAATTACGTGGAGATTTTAATTTGGTGTTCTGCGTTAATGTACATTTAAAAGTGATTGACAGAAATCTGTTGTCTGGTGACTTTTAGCCGGCCGAAGTGGCCGTGCGGTTAAAGGCGCTGCAGTCTGGAACCGCAAGACCGCTACGGTCGCAGGTTCGAATCCTGCCTCGGGCATGGATGTTTGTAATGTCCTTAGGTTAGTTAGGTTTAACTAGTTCTAAGTTCTAGGGGATTAATGACCTCAGCAGTTGAGTCCCATAGTGCTCAGAGCCATTTGCACCATCTGGTGACTTTAATGATTTCTGTTACCACGAAAGCAATGTTTCCTTGTGGGACCTTGAAGAAATGTTAGAACTTCTGAACTAAACTGAGTGTACTTTACCAAAGTCGTAGGTGAGTTTTACATTTGCTATTTTGTCTTATGATTGTGTTAGTTCCACTGGGGATGGCGTTCATAGGCTGATCTGTTATAGGGTTCCGTGCCACAGTCATATTTTGACAGCTTAGAGACTTCTACTCTGGCGATGGCTGCGAATTCATACGCAAGTGGTTGCAGTATATACCTGTTGGGGCCATGAAACTCTACTGAGGAATCTGGAGGACGGGCAGGTATGGAAAATAACCCCATAATGTCTCAGTTGTGTAGTACAATCATGTGAAATTGCAATGACACGACGTTATTAACATGAAGTTCGTACAACAGATTAAATAAGTGAGGGCAATTTAATTTGTTGATAAATTTTGTTAAGGCCGCAAACATTATTTATTACCAAAGGGAAATCTAACATTTAAAATGAGTTTAACAGTACAAGACACTGAATAATTTAATTTGTTTTTGACGACAATTTTCTTTAATAACGACAAATTATGAACAGGACGCATTTTCTACTCACTGCAAAATGACACATTTAGTTGCAGACAGCCACAACGAAAATACTGTTACACATTGAGGTTTTAGACAGACTTCTTCAATCTTATTCAAAAAGGAAAGCACACACTTTCACCCAAGTAAGCACATTTCACAAACACACGATAAGTAATTTCGGTCGTATTGGTGGTTGTTGCTTGAACAAACGGAGACAGCAGTCACGTGTACGTGAATTGTGCTTGCTTATGTGAATGTGTGTGAATGTCTGTGTATGTATATCCTCCTTTCTGAAGAAGCCTTTGGCCCAATGTTCAGTGTGTAATTGTCTTTTCATTGTGCCTTCCTGCAATTCAATGTGTCATCTTTACAGTGAGTAGCAATCTACTTTGTCATAATATTGTTGACTTCCGAATTAGCACTTTCCATCGTTTGATTTTCTTTAATAATAGATTTGCCGCACTATTGTATGCGATTTTCATTTCATGTTTGATTTATTATGTCTTTGTATGTTAAGTTAGTTACATGTTACAGCCAACAAATTTCACGTTACTTCACACACCACCATAGTTCTGGCACAGATTTTGGTGCATTATGTTCTATGATTGATCAATCGAGTTTTGGTGCTACCTAATGTGTCACTACAGGCCAGATTAAATGGCGATGTGTGACATAACTCTTATGCTGACAAGCTATCAGCTGGGTAATCTGACCAGGTGGGTAAACTGACTAAGGTATTGGCATGGCGTTTACTGACTGTGGGTGACCAGTCTTGGTAGGCTCCACTGGAGATCAGAGTTGTCGCTTTGGAGAACGTGGAGGGAAGCAGAAGCTGGGTTGTACAAGTGACCAAGGGGTCAGTTGAAGGCAGCTGGCCTGAGTACCAGAAACTGGAGGAAGTGAAGGCACGAAACACTGCTGCTGTCACAAATGGTAGATTGTGGCCATGAGTAATATTTTCAAATCAAGCGGTAATTCACAGATCCAGCATATCATAAAATCAATCACATTAGCGTAATTGAGGAACTGAGATGCATAAAATGAGACCATAATATCATCTGTATTATACAAAGTATAGAAGTTATGCCAGCAATATAACTGAATAATATTGAAAGATCATCATAAATTACGAACTGTTGAACAATTGACGCGATGTTTACAAAAAAGTGTTAAATGATTATGGAGTACACTATCACCTCTGAAAGTAGATATTTCCTTTACTTAATTATACCACGTTTAATTCTTTGCAACCGTGTATATGTCATAGCATTATATTCTCCACCCTCAAACAGAATATGATTAAGCGTGACATCCGTTACATCTTTCCCTATGTAACCATGCATCATATGTATATATCATTAACTGATTCCTTGTTCATTTCATTAAATGTTAATTCGAATGTATATTTAATACCACCATTGAAAAGAGTGTGAAGAGACGCTTCTATTGCGCATGCCATGTTTTCTGATTACCGTGTACTGACAAAAGTATCTTTGGGGGTTATATGGTCACATGTGGACAAATTTCAAGTTTTAATTCACTGAGCATAGACTCTGGCACACAGGACATTGTCCATGGACTGAGGGTGGCAGAAAGAGAGACCCTTTGCTTTTAACATGTATATTCTTTTTCTGAGTTTTGTAGATTTGAGGTTGTGGTCTGTTTTATGTATTTTGTTTATTTTAAGATTTCTGTGGCAAGCGAGGGATTATATGTGTACGTGAAGGGTCGCTTCTGATCATTCTGCGCCAGACATCAGTGAGGTAATTTGTATGTTCAAGAGGTGTTAACGTGATATGAAGTTGTAACGAGGTAGATTTAGCACGGCGCGTGACGGCTTGAATACTTTATTATTCGTTCGTACTTAAAAGAATTTGGGACCGAATAGGACTGAGAATAAATAAGCCAGTTGAAATTTTAACTTTTGGCTAGTGTTAGGTGACTGGCAGCTTTGGACGCTGATAAATTTCGGCTGCATTTTGGGTTTATTATAGGCTAGCCTGTTAGTCGCTACTTATAACTACACGAGTATTCATATGCTGATCACTACATTAAACTTTATTTATTTGAGAGTTGCGATTAATTTATGAACAGTTTTAACGGAATGGAACTTGCTATTTAATTATTATTTATGAAATCTACTACCACTTAAATACGCAAAGACGCAATTTTGGATGAAACTAATTAATATTGTTGTTTCATTTCATGCTTAAGCTCGTATTTGTAGATCCACAACTGTAATTACTTTACTCTGATTAAAAAATTACCATTTCAATCAATCTAGATTTTTAAGTGTTTCTTACAATTCTTTATTCGAACGTATACGACCATTTTATTAACACCTTATTTTTTCAGCTAGTATTTTACTCAAATTCGCTAACTTACCGATGGAATAAATCACTGTTTCAGCGTGTTGACTGATAGGCGTGAAAGCGGACAGTGAACCACTCGACATTACGAGTCTATCGAGCTAATATTCCAGATTATCTGCATTTTTTTGAAGTGTATCGTCACACTCGTGTATCGCAATTTGTTTTTCTGAGCTGGATAATGATTTGTTGACGCAGAGGTGGTGACAGACCGAAGTAAAGTGGCATTGGTTAGCTCTCTATCTGCTCGAAACACTTTCCAGATGCGACATTCAGAATCATCTCAGACGAATTCCTGTCTCTGATAACATTTTTAATAGCTCAGTTCTCCAGTTCTGTATCTGGTGAACAGAAGCCTCCCTCTACTGCAGTGATATAATCAGAAAACGTACCACTATATTATCCAGGTTTTCTCTGTTGTGCTCTGGAACCGCCGTATCTGAGATAGGTGGTCTCTGAAGACCGAGTGCCCTGTGATGCTATCTTCATTCGCATTATGTGAAGTTGCAATTTTGTTACAAACACACTAGATATCGGTATTTCAATCTAGATTTGGAATTTCGTTGTATGCGCTTCCGACTCCTGCTATATGTTCCTATATGGATGCAAATTCTCGGAACTTTCAATCGATACTCTGCAGTATACTACGAGTGGTAACATATTGACATTTTCACATATAAAACTCTTCGTGTAACGGGGAATTTGGCAGGCAGTCCGTCGTTGACAACAAAAATAGTTAATATATCTTAAATAGCCCCCATATGCGCGTCGCACGTACTCTGCTACCCATGTAGACGCTTCCTTTGTGTATGGCACATATGACCTACTGAATGGAAGAGGATCTTGGAGAGTGGGCCAGCAGCGTTTGGGATTTTGAAAATTAAATGGACTGACGACAAATGACAAGTATCTGCACAGAATCTGCGAGGAGAGGAGCAGGTAGAAAACACTGAGAAGAAGTTAGAGGAAGGTAGGTGTTAAGACATGAGAGGATAACTTGCATGGTACTAGAGGCTAGAGGGAAGGACGGTAGAGGATGCTTTAGGAGAAGACATACATTGGAATATATCCTATACACAACTGAGGAGACTGGGTGTAAATGCTTTTCTGAGATGGAGGGGTTGACACAAGATAGGACTTTGGGAGGGGTTGCATTAAAAGCACAAGACTGCTGAAAAAAAGCATATGATGGTCGACCAGAAAATATTGAAATTAAGGAGATAATTAAACAATACTCGAACTCCGTAAGGCTGTTCACATGAGACGCTTCTGCCCATAGTAAGGCTGCAAACACCAGGAGAATGTGGAGAAATGTAGGATATCATCTGTAGCTGTATGTACATTGAGCTAAATCGGAACGTAAATTAATGTAATGTATTGCGCATAAACAAGCGAAGAGATCCCTTACGCTTGGATTTCATTATTGGCGATAAATCACTGAAAAGCAAGTCACAAAATATTGTTAATACTAACACACTTTCATCCCCAGTTGCTAATTTAATTATACTTATCAAGTAGATAAGAAAATTTCTATCTTTTGCCGCCGAATATTTCTTGTCTAGTCAAACATGATTCACCTGTTCACGATGGTCTTCAACATGGTCTATGACATTAAGGAAGTTATTTAATTATACACATTTTTTGGCGAACTGTATTGATTCTTGGCAGCTAACAGGTAATTTAAATGAATTTCCAACACGAAAAAAAGCACTATAAACATATTCACAAATCTTAAGTATGAAATGAAGATGACAGGTTGAAATTGACTGGATCCTCCTAAGGAAATGTAATTCATCCATGAAGAAAAGAACTTACGAAAATTTTGTGAGAAAGAGATTTGATTATTGTTCATCATGCTGGAACATTTAGCAAGGTGTTTTAATAAAACAAATAGGAGAGGCGTTCAATAAGTAATGCGATATATTTTTTCCTCGGCCAGTTTCGGATAAAAAAAATGCGGAATTTGTTGTGGGATTACGTGGAATATTCCTGCTTTGGCCCCTGTAGTTTCACGATGCTCCGATAGGTGGCGGTGCTAAGGATATCCTTCAAAATGACATCTGAAGCGAAGGTGCTTTCGAAACAGAGAGCTGTCTTTTGGCGGAAAACTAGAGCATCGCAGATATTCATAGGTGCTTGTAGAGAGCATCCGGAGAGAGAATCCAAAGTACACTGACTCGTTAGATGAGGTGTGTGTCATCGTCGCAACAAAGTCGCACAAACCTGTCCGATTTCCCGGCTGGCAGCCGCCCGCACACACATGTGACTCCTGCAATATTGGACACGTTCTTTAGATTTGTGAGAAAATAAAACACCTACAGCCGTCCTTAAGATTTTATTTATTTTTTTGCAGCCAGTTTCTGCCCTTCATTACGCCATTTTCAGGCTGTAATTTATGCAAAAGGGGTTGACACAATCCCTATATGTATTGCATCAGTGGCCAGCATAACTGGATACGCTGATTATCTGAAAACTTAGCTGTCAGATCTCTAACCATCAACTGCCAACTGACATTCTGTTGGCAGTTAACGGTTGCAGTGATATGTTTTTTATAAATTTGCATTAAGGAGAAAACACTTTCTGTTTTGCTGTACATCATGAAGATTCAGTTCTCAAAAGTACACTGTCGTCACGGCACATGGAGTCTGTGGAACATTTACAATTTCATTCCATACTGTTTATTTCTTAATTTCGTTCTTTATTGCTCTAAAGAGAACGTTATGAACCATCCTTTGGCTGCGCGGAGTGAATGTGCGGTTTGAGGCGCCATCTCACGGATTGCGCAGCGTCTCCCACAAGAGGTTCGAGTCCTCCCTCGGGGATGGGTGTGTGTTGGTCTTAGCATAAGTTAGTTTAAGTTAGTGGAAACCTAGGGATCGATGACCTCAACAGTTTGGTCGCTTAGGAATTCACACACATTTGAACATTTAGAATCATCCTATGTCGGAACAAGAAGTTTATGTTTAAATATAACTGAAGCAATGAATCTCACCAATGACGGCACCTTTGGAGAGCTCAAGGAATGGCTGTGAGGGGAGAATGGAGGGCCTAAAAAGAATGCCCTACCCTCAGGAAAGTGAAGAAACGTTTTCAGCGTGTTCGTTGCACACTGTTTCATCTCCATGACAAGGTGAAAGACGATCATTGTTAATGAAGTAAAAGACCATGCAGTGGACGCCAAGTGAAAAAGCTGCTCAGTATGTTTCAGATCTAGACTGCCATAAAAAAATGCGATGGAACTGTTAATCAGAACTCAGGGAGAAGTTGTAGTCTAATTCACAATCGATTTATTGATCTTAAACACTACAAGACAACAAAATTATTAAAGAAACAACACACAAAGAAATTTTATTTAACAAATGCCTTACTAACGCTGGATCTATGGTGGACAAAGTGATCTGCTGGAGTTCGTCATACGACACTAACCAGAACACTACTCGATCTATCTGACTTCATACACGTGAATCCAGGTTATGGCATCAAACTACGCCAACACCAACCATCTATATTCTGTCACACAAAAAAAAGGAAAAATATGGTTCGAAATAACAGGGTGCTGAGAAGTATATATTATAGCCCTACGTTGCAGCGGCGAATACTTTACCGTCCTACTGGTCAAGGCGGCACACCACGATGCATTCGGCGACTGAAGTCATGGACAGCGGCAATCTGTTGTTAAATGCGTGTTCCCGAAAAATGCAAGTACTCGGTCTCGCGTTCGGCTAATTCAAAACGCAGGTACTTCCCCATGAGCCTCTGAAAACCCGATGGATTCCAGTGTGCCGGTGGACCAGTTTGCTGGTCTGCCAAACCAATTTGACTCCGTGCCATGACTGTGCGTGTCGGAATACGTCAAATGTTTAGACGGCCGTCTCAAGACAAATAAGTACACACACTCATCACTCGTTGTGTCTGTTAAGACACAAGCAGTGCCTCTGATGGTTCAGAAGGTGACTGGCACAGGCTCTAAGTCGCACCTTAGCAAAGGACACAAGTCTCACAGATTAGATAGAGACCTGCAGTTCTTTATTAGCGAAGCGCCAGTACAAGTGACTTGTACAAGAGCGATCTTTCTTCCTTTCTCCCCGTTTCCTCCTCAGCTCGCTTCCTAATGCACATTTCTCTTTTTTGACCTCCCCCACTTTCAAACAAGCCAATCACGAGCTGGAGCCTGGCATTCTAAGCTCGGAGAATGGTCTTAGCACTGCAAACCGATTTGACCAATCAGAGACTTTAAAGTTAATTGGCAGAAAACGGAAAAAAATTCAGCTTCGCGGCCTCTTTCCCAATTTGCCGTGTATTTTGCTAACACAGTACAGGGTGAAAGCACAGCCCTCCATAAACAGCTTGTTATCTCCCCTGTTGCATCCATTTCAAGGTTTGGAAAGCATGGTCATAAACTCGTAAAAGCTTCATGCTCTCACAAACATGTTTTGAAACAGTATCTGGACGTCTGGAAGCCAGTTCCCCTGTCCCAATGACATTTTCAGAACGTTTACATTTCTTTTGGCGACTTGCTTCCTAACAAGGGTCCATCCTCTGATTTATTCCCGGTCTACAACGCGCTATTGGCGACTTTTAGGCGCTAGGCCATATACATGGACGTTTGCCCCCTATCCGGTGCCAAGCTAATGTGTTTTGCACAACGCGACTGCTGCACTCTGCCGTCTGGAAATGTCTCCTCATCGTTCCCCAGAAAAAAAACGCTGTTTTTGGCCCACCAATGCCGTGCTTTTACTGCAGTCGTTTAAGTCGGCACCGTGTTCCTTTGAATGCTGGTAAAGCTTACCGCATTTATTTCCGTAGAGCATGCAAACAAGACCATAAAGTGCTGCCCACCATTTCATCGTAATGTATGAAGTCAAATCGCAGTAGATCATATTCCCTACACCGAATCAGAAGTGAGAGTGCCCTGCATCCTCTCACAACCTCTCCATTCCTCTCAAGTTTTTCATTGGGAGTTTCGCACTTTAAAAGATTAGTGTGACATGGAACAGAATAAATCATGACACTTAGTAGAGACATTATCCAAGAAATGAACATGAATCAATTTTGCAACACCATAAATCCCAGCACAGTGTTATACCCTGTTTTAATCACATTCTACCAGGGGTCAACCATACCCTCTCTGCTGCATGCCCACAAAAATAATTGAAAAATAAAGTGTGATGGGTATACCATCGAGTCATAATCTTGAAGATCCAGATTTAATTGTTCATATATTTTTAACAAATTTTTGTAAATATTTTATTGAAACTGTTAAAGTAGAAGTAGAGACATATTGTTTGAGGCGAAATCGATACTGAAACTCTTTGATAAGTTAAAATGAATGTACATATTAAGGAAAAGGATGTAATATTTACTTTAAAATATCGTAGAGATATCTATTTGTTACAATTATTAAATGTAAAAAGGTGCTATAATGTAATTATGTATGTAATAGTTACTGGCACTCACTTAGGGCTGTATGAGATATGTGTAGTATAAAAGATGGAGTAGTTCCATCAGGAACGGAAAGCTGTGTAAGCGTAGGAAAAGGTGGGAGGGGAAACGTTTGGCGCGCTTAGGCGGGCGCGAACAAAGTCAGTCGGTGGCCAGTGATCTTAGAGGCAGCACGTACAATGCCAGCATAGTGTGGAGTGCGGCGTATTGTTGCATCTTGCCTCGGTTGGAAACCGTAGTTTATCACGGCCTGGTATGGGGAGAAAAACACGCTATTGATTATAAGATGGATCATCACTATGAAGAGGAAATAAGTCCGACATGGATAACTGCTCTTGGCCGTTCTGATATTAATGTAGTTGTTGCCACCAACGCCACCGTCGCTGATCGTAGCTTACAGGGTACGATGTTTTAGCTGTGTATTATAGTGTTTGCCTTTAAGTTGAAATGTGCTTTAAGAATAATAACCATCATCCAAATTAACAATTGTGTCCACCTGGTAATTTATCCCGCTCATAAACCAAGCAGGATCCTAACCTGGTAAATGAAAATTAGAGTGACCTGTATTCAGCCAAGACTGTGAAATCTTTAATATATTGTTAGCAAATCAGTGATAAATGAGCGAAATAATTGAGGGAAAGAATAACTGAGAATTTCAAAGTTAACATTGATATTATTTTCTGTGTTAAAATGATTACGTAAGGTTATGCCAGATTCAGAGACCACATTAGATAAATTGTTTGCTGCTTTCACATTACGCATTAATGAAAGGAAATACTAAGTTGATGATGAATGGTGATAAATAGTAACGTTAAACACTTTATAGTGAATCAATGAAATGGTGAGTACCAAATATGTTGATGTAGAAACCCCCCCTGTCCAAATTTACTTTTGCTTTCATGAAATCAGTCTGTTTGCTTAAGCAATTGGGTGCTGTAGTTTTGTTTCGAGCGGCTAAACTTTTCTTGTATTGCTGAACCATCTTTTATCTAAATCTAAAGTGAAGTCTGTTAGATAAGTAGGGAGATGTAATATTTTCTGCTGTCCTACTCAGCTTCATTACGTGTGCCTAATTAAACGGGTGAGTAATAGTGTACCACTAACTACATATATTGTTATCGATGCAGAATAGTAGTCTGACTACTGTTATTTGCCATACCTCTGAACTAATGACTTGTTTGAAGAAATGAGTAAAAGTCTGATGCTTATTCCTTAGGTTGACACACATGGTTATTACACTTGTTTTTGTGATTTTGCTGTCCGGATAGGTAACTTTATTTCTGTTTGTTACATTGCTTATTATTAACAGTATAGTATAAGAATATTACATTTTGCTTTGCATGAAAGTATGTTTTGTAAACCAATTCAGAGAATACAAAATACACGCAGGTATTACATCTGGTTCTACAATCAGGACAGTAAATAACACACACAACATATGGAGGAATATTACACAGTCTTGGGCTTTATTCATTAGGAGGGTCCCTCGGGACCTTGTAGTGGCACCGGCAGTGAAAGTGCTCCATTGTCGCCCGCACCAGGCCCCTGTTGACAGCTGGAGGCCCGTAGGGGCTCGCCCACTTTGGACCCTTATTCACGCAACTGATGACATCATGTCTACCAGCTGCCCACCGGTCGCTAAGTCGACCACCGCCTGCAGCGTCTGCCATCCGCGCAGGACTGTCGTGAGGCCTTGACCGTCCAGCGTGTGTGCCGGCCGTTCTGCACAGCCGCTTCATCCGATGTCGCTGCTCTGCAGATCAGCAACCTCAACAAAACGCCTCACACATCCCCATCTATTCAGTCGCCAATAGTCTGCACAATATTTCCAAGGAAATTCAGTGCCGTGTTCTTACAAATGTGTTTACAACATAAATGCAGTGAATTATGATGAAAGATTACTCCAGAATAAAAGGGTTGATAATGCCTAATATATAATACTATTCTATTACATAAATAATTTGATATTATTATACGATAATCTTAAATGATTAAATTTCCTTATAATCTTAAGTAGTGGTGGGGTGTTGTACTGTATGATAGTGTAGTGTTAATTTACCATAACATTTCAAGCACAAAAAATACTAAGCCAGCTTACACTACACATTCACTTCAGTCACACTCATTCCATCTAAGTCTACTACTTATTCATGCTACCCAATTACTGCTAAAGATACACAAATAAGTATACTCCCATTCTTGTGGACATTAAGGTGACACTAACACTGGTATATGGCGTGAATCTGAATTAAAACTGATGTCACCAATCTGCTCGCTTTTCTTTCCTAAAACAATTGCTGCGATATTGTCCCTTTTTTTCTTTTCCTGAAACTGACACAAATTTTTCTCACTTTGGTGTACAACATTTTCCGCTCCAGCTCCTGAAACAATATAAAGCACAAGATATTAACGACAATTGACTACCGAGCTACACATCTTCCGTTCATCTCTTTCTCAGAAATTGATCTGTGCCTCGCTCACTCTGTCTAAACATACGAATGTGACTTGTACATTCCGTACTCATGTAACATTGTACAAACTATCGCCCAAGATCAACGACTGAGGCGTTCGCGAACTTACCCGAAAAAATCCACACGAATATCATCGCACAATAGTGCAGAAACCACATGCGAAAACCACAAGCGAATAAAAATCACAGTGGGCCACAACCTCATTAGACGCGATAGTTCATCTGTGTAACCACACTCGAATAAAATATCCAATTCGCGAGAAACATCGCACCAAAGGCGGCATCCACAGACAAAAACACACCACAAATACATCGCGCCACTGGCGATAACAATAAACAGCCCCCAGTAAAGACACATTGCACTGGGTACTAGTCACAAACCACAGCGAAACACATAAGAAAGCCTACACGCATTTAGAGTGGACATTACACGACCATCCTCCAAAATACCTCCAAGAATCTCGCAAACCAAACTCAACGACGCCCCTCTCACACACAATGCTATAAATTATTTGCCAGATCGTTCAAAGGCGTCTACTGTGATGCATACACAATGAGCAGAAGAAATATGCTAGTAGATAATCTCCAAGATGTTCCGAGAAGAATTCTGTCCCCAATAGTCTTACACTTTTTGTACTCGAACATTGTTGTTGTGACACCTGATCCTGTCGTTCCGTGCAAACTGCAAAACTGCCAAGATAACATATTACTCAAGCGAAATAGGACACAAATAAACAACGAAGTTTCCATCGTGAAATCGGCACACCTCTACTCTCAACAACGTTTTCCCTTTCCTTACGTTTTACTTTCTTATGTAGCATTTTCCTTCTTTTCCTGTTTTCTTTGCGTGTGTGCTTCAGTTTTATTAGGTCTGCCTACATTCGTTCCCTTTAATGTGTGTAAGGGCGCTGATGACCTCGACGTTGAGCGCTCATAAGCCCCAACACACAAACACACACACACACACACACACACACACACACAACAACAACAACAACAACTGTAATTGATTCAGCTCTGGGATGACCAACTGTACAACTATAAATTTGCTACATGTTACGAAGAATACTTGTACAGTGGAATGTTAACAATGCCAACTCTTACACCTTGCAGTAATGTGAGAAATTTCTATGCTAATTACCATGGTGAATCACAAAAAGATTTAAGGAAATGATTGTTATCTTTAATTATCATAACTGAACAGACTTATGGTACTAAGCCTATGTGCGTCTATTACCGACTATTAAACTGTCTGAGGCTTGCTCAGAAGGTCAGTGGCGTGGGTTAGCATTTCCTCGCGGACTTAGACCTGGGTTTGGCCCCTGAATTTCAATTTCCTCAATCTGAACTCCGTTTCCGTTTCCTCCGTTCTTCAATTGCACCCATCTTCTGTTGTAATAGAAACTGGAGCCATGGCCTTGCCATCCATTGCTTTGTGGTCCGTAGCCTTCATTCCTCCTTCCATTCCAGCCCCTGTTGCGCAGTAAATAGTTATTGCGGTTCCCATTCCAGTCTCTTCGTTGTTCAACTTCGAAATTTCCCGACCATGAATAGTTTCCGTAGGGCGCTCCTTCCGTGCAATTCCGTTCCTATTATTGAAATGTTATGGATGCAACATATGGCTTGCAACGTATCTGTCAGACATTCCTCTGTGTTTTCGGATGCTCTCTGTTCGAAATGCGTACTCTAATTTGTAAAGTGTGTTACGGAAAGTACTGAGCTCCACATTACACCTGCCAGCTAGTACTTGTTGATAAGCTGATCGAAGTTAGGTGTAGCAATGACGAATAATTTCACCGGTAGAGCATGTTACGTCGAATTATTGGTTCTTGTTTATCATTGCATCAAGGAACTTGACACGGCATTTGTAGCCTGAACTCTAGAAAACTTTCCCAACAATCACCTCGTATTTTATAAGCTCTTGCGTCTCCATGGACCAGTAGATATCTGCGAAGCTGTCCTTGAACTCTTGGTAACTTCTACACGTTGCTGATATTCCACGCATTTTCTGAGCAGCTAACCCTTGCAAGTTGTAACACTCCGGTTTATTTTACTGACTTATCCCGCTCGATCGGGATCTGATAGCAGCCCAAATAGATATTAATTAATGTGACCGTGTACCTAATGGGGCTGGCAATCGGATTGGACTGCTACGGAGTTGTTAAATTCCATTTTGTCCTTCTCAAATGCTGTAATAATGATATGTCTGGTGCCAAGAAGAACAACAACACAGCTTCATTAATCAACAACCTATATTCATCACAAAACACCAAAATAAGGAGACAGCCACTGCCTTCGTCGTACAGAATTAATAACGGGAAATCTCAGCACAGGCCCTTTCGTTATTCCTTATCGTCACACGCAATTTCAATCATTGTATCCAACACTGCAATCCTACACTTCAATCCAACACTGCAATCCAAATAATGCCGGTGCGGTAGACGCGAAAATACAAATATCGGCACTGAAATCTCACTGAATCACTCTATTAATTATACTCTTCATATTTTTAACACAGAGGGGTTAAACCACGGCGATGGCCACTCCCTTTGTCGGTACGGTCTTGCATTCCAGCAACAGACCTCCACCCGGCTCGGCCCACAGCGCGTACCACACTCTACTGCCTCTACACTCGCTCTCGCTCTCGCTCTCGCCACCCGACGCACACTATCGATTGTTTATCCTGTCGACCTGTGCTGTCGCAAAACTTATAGTAAGTGCCTACGGACCCCTTACAAAGTGTCTGAAAATAAAGTCCATCTTGTATTTTAATGGCCAATTTGGTGGTAAAGAAATGTCAATTTGTGATCTCCAAGCCCGTGGTTGAGTAAAATTACCTTCATCTCGGAAAATTTCAAATTTTTTGACTTGTAGGAAGTATTGAAAATCAAATGACATTCCATTGACAACTTCTGTCCTTCGGAAAATATCTGACCTTTGGTGTTCCTCGTTCGACGTCCCCTCATTTGTACTCTCTCCTCGACTTCGGGAAAATGCGATGTTCGCCTCACCATATCCTCTGCTTGCCGCTAACGGTACACAGTTATCCGTCCCGACTGAAGATGTTTCAGGTGCTATAGCGTTCGCGCTTGGCCGCATTTGAATTTATTTCCTTAGCGCCTCCTCCAATTTCTTCTCTATGCGCGTGTTGATCGCTTCCTGTTGCGCTCTGAATGAAAGGAGAGAATGGCCCTCTTCAGTCTCGCTCACTGGAGTTGCAGTTGTTACCTCCAAACCGGTCCCTAACTGGCGCAGCTCAGATTCTAATTTGTCCATGGCCACCGTCGCATGAAAATCCGTGACTTTACGTATTTTTGTGTCGATGCGCTGCTCCGCATCATTTTGTCGCTTTTCTACACTCTCGACCTTCTTGTTCAAACTGATTAAAGCCTCTCGTATTTGCAATTCTATCCGTTTACTCGTTTCGCGAAACTTGCAACTGTTTTGGCATTCTCTGCCGTCTTCTTAGCATCGTGTGCAATCCTCAAACCTTTCATTGCCTTGGTGTTTGCTTCCCTTAGGTCTTCCTGGAGTTTAATTGCCCATGACTTGTGTTCTTCTCGCATCTGATTTACCTGAGCACCGATATTTTTTATGTCCGTCCTCGTCTCGTTAATTTTCTCCTCCAGACCTTATAGTCCAACCTCCATTCCCTTTAGTTTATATTCTTCTCCATTCCCATTAAAAATGCCACTAGACTGAAGTCCCCCTCGTTTCCCCTCGTATCGTGATCATTCGAACTCATGCATGAATTCTCCTGTGTTGTGTCCACATCATTGCGTTCTGATACCGCCCTGTCTTCCCTAACCAGATTTGTAACAATCACATCAGCCTCGATACGTTGTGGTATGCTCATATCTTCCACGACACGTGATCTGACATTGTCTGTCCTCTCAAGAAAAGACATATCGCTAACGTCTCCTTGATTTCCTTGTTGAGCGACCTCGTTGCTAATTCCGTTCAACAGCAGCGCCTCCCTACGTTCAAACTTTGCCTCAGCCGTTTCATTGCGCTCATCCTTCATGACGTTTGCTTTATTTTCCCGCTTCCAGTCTACTTGTGTAGCCTTGCGTCTCGTTATCATTCAAATTCTCAATTAACAACAACTTATTCGTGCAACACGTGGACAACCTATTATCTAACTCACAAGATAAACGCAGTATAATACAATGGCAGTAGTACATGACATTCAGAATCAAAAACAACCAAATACAAAAAAAATTTCAATAGTAAACACGACTTAAATAATAAGACAACGCCGTTAGCAACGAAGGGAAATTGGTCGACAAATGACACAGAAGCTCTGGACACAACTGCACTATAAATAAAACAAGTAATCACATAAACAACATAATCAGAGCATTAAATATCTACAGCATAATAATGAACCATATTTTTCTTAATAATGAACACCTGACTGGCAAGTACACAGTTGACAGAATCACAGAAGTGCCATGGTCTGAGATCCTGACAGCGGTTCGCCAAATGAAAAACGATTATTGTTAAAGAAGTAAAAGACCCACACAGTGGATACCGAGTGGAAAAGCTACTCCTTATACACTCCTGGAAATTGAAAAAAGAACACCGTGAATTCATTGTCCCAGGAAGGGGAAACTTTATTGACACATTCCTGGGGTCAGATACATCACATGATCACACTGACAGAACCACAGGAACATAGACACAGGCAACAGAGCATGCACAATGTCGGCACTAGTACAGTGTATATCCACCTTTCGCAGCAATGCAGGCTGCTATTCTCCCATGGAGACGATCGTAGAGATGCTGGATGTAGTCCTGTGGAACGGCTTGCCATGCCATTTCCACCTGGCGCCTCAGTTGGACCAGCGTTCGTGCTGGACGTGCAGACCGCGTGAGACGACGCTTCATCCAGTCCCAAACATGCTCAATGGGGGACAGATCCGGAGATCTTGCTGGCCAGGGTAGTTGACTTACACCTTCTAAAGCACGTTGGGTGGCACGGGATACATGCGGACGTGCATTGTCCTGTTGGAACAGCAAGTTCCCTTGCCGGTCTAGGAATGGAAGAACGATGGGTTCGATGACGGTTTGGATGTACCGTGCACTATTCAGTGTCCCCTCGACGATCACCAGTGGTGTACGGCCAGTGTAGGAGATCGCTCCCCACACGATGATGCCGGGTGTTGGCCCTGTGTGCCTCGGTCGTATGCAGTCCTGTTTGTGGCGCTCACCTGCACGGCGCCAAACACACATACGACCATCATTGGCACCAAGGCAGAAGCGACTCTCATCGCTGAAGACGACACGTCTCCATTCGTCCCTCCATTCACGCCTGTCGCGACACCACTGGAGGCGGGCTGCACGATGTTGGGGCGTGAGCGGAAGACGGCCTAACGGTGTGCGGGACCGCAGCCCAGCTTCATGGAGAGGTTGCGAATGGTCCTCGCCGATACCCCAGGAGCAACAGTGTCCCTAATTTGCTGGGAAGTGGCGATGCGGTCCCCTACGACACTGCGTAGGATCCTACGGTCTTGGCGTGCATCCTTGCGTCGCTGCGGTCCGGTCCCAGGTCGACGGGCACGTGCACCTTCCGCCGACCACTGGCGACAACATCGATGTACTGTGGAGACCTCATGCCCCACGTGTTGAGCAATTCGGCGGTACGTCCACCCGGCCTCCCGCATGCCCACTATACGCCCTCGCTCAAAGTCCGTCAACTGCACATACGGTTCACGTCCACGCTGTCGCGGCATGCTACCAGTGTTAAAGCTTGCGATGGAGCTCCGTATGCCACGGCAAACTGGCTGACACTGACGGCGGCGGTGCACAAATGCTGCGCAGATAGCGCCATTCGACGGCCAACACCGCGGTTCCTGGTGTGTCCGCTGTGCCGTGCGTGTGATCATTGCTTGTACAGCCCTCTCGCAGTGTCCGGAGCAAGTATGGTGGGTCTGACACACCGGTGTCAATGTATTCTTTTTTCCATTTCCAGGAGTGTATTTCAGATCTAGACTGCCATATAAAAATGCGATGGAACTGTTAATCAGAACTCAGGGAGAAGTTGTAGTCTAATTCACTATCGATTTATTGATCTTAAACACTACACGACAACAAAATTATTAAAGAAACAACACACAAAGAAATTTTATTTAACAAATGCCTTACTAACGCTGGATCTATGGTGGACAAAGTGATCTGCTGGAGTTCGTCATACGACACTAACCAGACCACTACTCGATCTATCTGACTTCATACACGTGAATCCAGGTTATGGCATCAAACTACGCCACCACCAAGCATCTATATTCTATCATACAAAAAACAGGAAAAATATGGTCCAAAAGAACAGGGTGCTGAGAAATGTATATTATAGCCCTACGTTGCAGCAGCGAATACTTTACCGTCCTACTGGTCAAGGCAGCATACCACAATGCATTCGGCAACTGAAGTCATGGACAGCGGCAGTCTGTTGTTAAATGCGCGCTGCCGAAGAATGCCAGTACTCAGTCTCGCGTTTGGTTAATTCAGAATGCAGATCCTTCCCTAAAACCCCTGAAACCCCGATGGATTCCAGTGTGCAGGTGGACCTGTTTGCTGGTCTGCCAACCAATTTGACTCCGTGCCATGACTGAATGTGTCAGAATACGTAAAATGTTTAGACGGCCGACTCAAGAAAAGTAAGTACGCGCACGTGTCACACGTTGTGACCATGAAGACATAGGCAGTACCTCTGATGGTTCAGAAGGTGACTGGCACAGGTCCTAAGTCGCATCCTAGTAAAGGACACAAGTCTCACCATTTAGGTAGAGAGCTGCTGTTCTTTACTTGCGAAGTGCCAGTACAAGTGACATGTACAAGAGCGATCTTTCTTCCTTTCTCCCTGTTTCCTCCTCAGCTCGCTTCCAAATGCACATTTCTCTTTTTTGACTTCCTCTACTTTCACACAAGCCAATCATGAGCAGGAGCCCAGCATTCTAAGCTCGGAGAATGGGCTTCGCACTGCAAACCGATTTGACCAGTCAGAGACTTTAAAGTTAATTGGCAGAAAACGGAAGAAAATTCAGCTTCGCAGCGTCTATCCCACGCATTTGCCGTGTCTTTTGCTAACACAATACAGGGTGAAAGCACAGCCCTCCATAAACAGCTTGTTATCTCCCCTGTTGCGTCCATTTCAAGGTTTGGAAAGAATGGCCATAAACTCGTAAAAACTTCATGCTCTCACAAACATGTTTTGAAACAGTAACTGGACGTCTGGAAGCCAGTTCCCCTGTCCCAATGACATTTGCAAAACGTTTACGTTTCTTTTGGCGACTTTCTTCCTAACAAGGGTCCATCCTCTGATTTATTCCCGGTCTACAATGCACTGCTGGCGACTTTTCGGCGCTAAGCCGTATAGCTGGACGTCTGCCCCCTGTCTGGCGCCAAGCTAATGTGTTTTGCACAATGCAACCACAGCACGCAGCCGTCTGGAAATGTCTCTTCATCGTTCCCCAGAAAGAAAACGCGGTTTTTGGCCCACTAATGCTGTGCTTTTACTGCAGTCGTTTATGTCGGCACCGTGTTCCTTTGAACGCAGGTAAAGCTTACCGTATTTCTTTCCATAGAGCATGCAAACAAGACCATAAAGTGCTGCTCACCATTTCATCATAATGTATGAAGTCAAATTGCAGTAGATCATATTCTCTACACCGAATCAGAAGTGAGAGTGCCCTGCAATCTCTCAAACGCAATGCCTCACACAAGTTTGCGCACCCAAGATGAGGTCACAAATCATCATGAACTGTTCTTCCTCATTCACCTAGAGTCCGTGTCTTGCTCCTTCCGACTTCCATCTACCTGGCCCGATGGAAGCAGTACGTGGACGATGGAGATGTTATTGACGAAGCAAGTCTTTGGCTCCAACGTCGACCAGTGAAGTGGTACCATGCGGACGTACTGGGTTACAGTAAGGCGGAGCAGGGCCGTTTTATTTAATGGAGATTATTGGGAAAACAGGTTTTTTTAGGCTACTGGAGTCCTGAATAAAACAAATTTCCTTTCAGAAAAAAATTTGTTGCATTAATTATTTAACGCCCTCGAAAGATCCAAGAGAGAGTAATATCTTTTGCTACGATATCAGTGGTAAGTGCGAGAGTGTTATGGCGACTCTCAACGAAAACTCTGGTACACACTGTTGAAATTCCGAGTGCGTGTGTACGTTTTAGGAACAGTAAGACGATTTACAACCTCATTTCATATACAGTTTGCGAAACAGCCATATAGAAGTAATATCACAAACACTCCGTAAAGTGGCTAGAGAGGTGCACATAGGTATATGGATATAGGTATAGATTTCGTGAAGATTTTACCATATCCTCCGACATGCAGCATATGAGCACGGTCGTAAGTTAATATGCAATACTATTTGAGAAAAATTAAGGGCACTGAAGAAGCTGGCAAATTACAGTGAATAGCCAAAGAAATTGCTACATCTGCCTAGTATCATGTAGGTTCCCATAGAGCACGCAAAAGTGCCGCAACGCGACGAGGCATGGACTCATCAAATGTCTGAGGAAGTGCTGAAGGGAACTGATGCTATTAATCCTGCAGGGTTGTCCATAAATCAGTAAGTGTACGAGGGGTGGAGTTCTCTCCATAACAGCACGTTGCAAGGCATCCCAGATACGCTCAATGGTGTTCATTTCTGGGGAGTTTGGTGGACGGCGTTTAAAATCTGTTGTAGTTCTCGACGTGTTGGGTGTCACATTACCCTACTAGAATTTTCTAAGTCCGTCGGAAGGAACAATGGACATCAATGGATGCAGGTGATCAGGCAGGGTGCTTACGTACGTGTCACCTGTCAGGGTCGTACCTAGAAGCATCAGCTCCAAACTGCACACGCCCCAAACCATTACAGAGCCCATCACCTTGAATAGTCCCCTGCTGACACGCAGGGTCCATGGATTCATAAGGTTTTCTTCGTCCATCCGCTTGAACAATTTGAAACGAGACTCGTTCGACCAGGCAACAGATTTCCAGTCATCAACAGTCCAATGTCGGTGTTGATGGGCTCAGGCGAGTCGTAAAGCTTTGTGTCGTGCAGTCATCAAGGGTACATGAGTGGGCTTTCGGTTGCGAAACCCATATCGATGATGTTTCGTTGAATGGTGCGTACGCTGACACTTGCTGATGGCCTTGCACTGAAATCTGCAGCAATTTGCGGAAGGGTTGCACTTATGTCATGTTGAACGATTCTCTTCTGTCGTCGTTGGTCCCGTTCTTCTAGAATCTTTTTCCGGACGCTGCGATCTATGAGATACAATGTTTTACCAGATTCCTGATATTCACGGTACGCTCGTGAAATGGTCGTACGGAAAAATCTGCAATTTATGGCTACCTCGGAGATACTGTGTTCCATCGCTTCTGAGCCGACTATAACACCACATTCAAACTCACTTAAATCTTGATAACCTGCGATTGTAGAAGTGGTAACCGATCTCAACTGCGTCAGACACTTGTGTTATATAGGCGTTGCCGACCGCAGCCCCATATTCTCCCTGTTTACATATCTCTGTATTTGAATACGCATGCCTATACTAGTTTCTTTGCCACTTCAGTGTGTTTGATACCCACGGGACGTTTACTGCAGAGTATGTCAAATAATCGATAAGAACTGCAGATACATAGCCTGTGGGACGAAGAGCACGGTTGTATGAGGCGTGCGTGTAAAGGACGGAAAGAGAGACTTCAGCTACACGAATCGGTGATCGTCATATCCGAGTAACGGTACGCAGTCGATGCAAAGTGTGTCGTATCGTCAAGATATGAAGTCTGATCAGAGATGGGCGTTCTTGGATATGGGTTGTATCCGTGAAACTGCAGTGCTGTGTAATGCAGCTATAGGAGGGCATACGTCGCCCACATAAACAGAAGAGAGCTGCCAGAATCGTAAAAGTGCCAGTGGCTACAAAAGTGTGAGCTCAGATGCCTCATCTGCGTAGAAATGACCGACTCAAGTAGTAAACCCTTTTTTGCAGTGTCAGCCCAAAGTTAGAATAGTGCTACAGGTGCGCCATTTTTCCTTCACACACAATTTACGCTCACTTGTTGTGTACTTTGGCTTGGATATCGCATATCTTTAGAGAGCACAGATGGGTAAAATGTGTTCATATCCATTCGAATTTAGCTTTTCTTTAAGCGTAGTTAGAGGATCACATGGTAACCAAAATAAACACCCAATACCGTAACATAGGCATAGCAGTTACCGCTGAAACAACTGATTTTCGGTTATACAGCTTTTCTTTAACACCAATTTAACTGGACTGTTATAACCGCTCAAAATAAATTGTTTCTGAAATAAGCAATTTTCTGTTTTTTTTATTTCTGTTATTCCTGTAATCATGTAGAAATCGAACAAACAGTGAAATATTTTGACAATGATAAAATCCGTTACATTTGCAAAAAATTATTTGTTTCTAAAAAGGAAGTACAATCCTGTTTCAAGACATGTGTCCCATCTGCAAGTGCACATTAACATGTGAGTCCACAAAGGATGTATAACAGAGGTTAACATATGCTAAAATGTGTTAAAATAGTGCATCCCTGGTACATGACCTTCAATAGAATACCCTCTTCGATCGTAGGTCTGCCAGAAAGCTCGCAGAGGCTATTTTTCGTGTCAATTTGTCTGTTTTCAATGTCTAAAAGCTTTCTATTTTTATTGTAAACTATGAATGAAGTGTTAAGTATTAAGTTTTCTCCTTATATTATGCCGCTAGATTGTTGTGGCTCCTCTAATTTCAAATCTTTTAAAGGAAATGGAGCATTGTATTTCACTGTTACCGCACTTCGTAAAACAGCTACACACTAGGGATGGTGCCAGTTTATACAACAGCTGATGTCTGACGACCATAGTCTTGTACGCTGCATGCATGTGTCATTTGAAAGGCCACGTCACATGGTAAGAACATTATTGTCTCAGCACTGCTGCATCAATTCCTATTCCCTGTGTTTCTTGCTCGTTTATGTCGGCATTATTATCAAAATAGCACTAATCGATTTTCCTCATTTTGTACAATAAGGCAATATTTCAAAGCAATGTTAATTTGACGAATAAAAGTTGCTCATTCTCAAACAAAAAGTGTCTTTAAAGGGGACAAAATTCTACACCGGTGCTTTGGCTAATTTATATTTCGGTCTACCTGATTATTAGTAAATAACAAAGCACCTGTTATATCCGAGGCCAAACAAATACCGAAAAGTATTGGTTATTCAGAACTGAAATACCGGTATGGCTTTTAACCGGTCGGTTTTTCCCGTCCCTACCGTAACATCGTCTCCTCCGTACTTCTCTGTTGGCAATACGTCTCTCTAGGCATATGCCAAGCTCAAAACCTACCACAGGATTACAACAGTGTTTAGTTTGAGTCATAACACCAAAAAATACGTTTCCAGTCAGCCGTTGTGCAATGACGTCGCTCTACACACCATCTCAAGAGTCGTTTAGCACTGACCACAGAAATCTCTCGCTTATGAGGAGCCGCGCGACCTTTGTAGCACGTCTGTTTTAACTCCCCGCGCGCATTTGTTGTGCTAGGTGGGCAGTTGGTAGCACTTCGGAACTCACGACGGGTTCCTTTGGCTGATTTAATGCAATTTTTCTTACAACCACCCACTGTAATGCGAGACCTGAGTTTCTCCTGGCATATACACTTTTCAAACAACTTGCGGGAATTTAGCCAGGTAATATGTACAGAGACCGCTGACATTGCGGCGGGAGTATACCCCGCCACTTTCAAGGCACAAACTGCAACAGACAGGCGATATAGAAGCAAATTTAAAACCTCGTTTCTTGGAGTAGTTCAGGAAAGATAACACACGCACACTGAACACTAGTGCCACCAAAGGCGACCAAAGTCAGAGGTATAGATAGTGAAAGACTACGAACTAGCAGGTGAGATAAGATAGTTTAAATTCTGCTTGAAATCCTGGTGTCTCCTTGTTAAAAAAAACAGAAGGACAGAGTCAATGTTACCTCACCAGCTAATTCGTAGTCTTTCACCATCGATACCTCTGACTTCGGTCGTCTTTGGTGGCACTAATGTTCAGTGTGTGTGTACTATCTTTACTGAATTACTCCTGGAACCAAGGTTTTAAATTTGCTTTTACATAACCTGTCCGTTTCAGTTTTTGCCTTGAAATTGGCAGGGTGTACTCCCGCCGAAATATCGGCGGTCGCTGTAAATATTATCTGGCTGAAATCCCGTAAGTTGTTCGACAACCAACTGCAATCTTCGGCCGTCCCTGTCCGTCATTACACGAGATCTGTCTGATCGTGGTTAAGCTGTGGCTATTCTTTCGTGTTTCCACTTCACAGACACGCAACCAATAGCCGATCTGAACAATTTTAGCAGGGACGAAATGTCCCTGACTGTTACTTAGATTAAGTCCGATGACTGGTCCAGCTCCGTAGCCGCCGAGCTCCCCCAACACACCCATTCTTGAACCGCTTCCCTACCTTCAACTCAGTACTCTCCGCCCCTTTAATCCTAGCGGATCCACCTATCCCGACATCTAAGAAGTCATCTCCGCATTACATAACGTAGTCTGGATCCTTTAGACCAGACTGTGTATTTGCAAATAAGATAAAGAAAACTGCCATTATCTAAGTTTCTCGTGTCAACAATAATGCGTCCTATTATTTTATCACTGATGTCGTTTGTCGAAAATATTTCTATTAGTAATAATCCTTGCTTAGTCACAGTACATTATTTTCCTTCTGTAGTCCAACGAGTTTCTGAGCTAAAAGAACACTTCCAAAGACTACATTGGCGTTTTCTGGTTGATGCATCTGTTTGTTTAAAGCTTACATTTAGTTGCTAAATTTCATTTTTTGCTTCATGACAACTCTCCACATTCAAAGTTCAAATAATGTAAGTAGCCTAAGACAGCGCTTCACTATAGAATAAATATATAAAATCATAGAAAGTGTTTCGTTGTTGTTATGGTTTTCAGCCCGAAGATTACTTTCTGGAGCTCTCAAAACTGTCTATCCTGTGTAAGTCTCTTCATCTCCAGATAGTCCTGTAACCCTTATAACTACTAGAATCTGCGTTTCGTATTCATCGAGTGGTATCCATCAACGGCTTTTAGCCTCCCCCGCCCAACAATCGACCGTTTCTCTTCGTCAACTTGTGCCGTAAAAATCATTTTTCCCCAATTTGTTTCTCTGTCTTACGCGATCTAGCCATGTATAGCAACACTTTTGAAAAGCTACTAGTCTCTTCTTGTCCGAATTGCGTATCGTCCACGTTTCAGCTCGGTAACAGGCTACATATCAGGCAAATGTATAAAAGACATCTTGTCTTCGCGGTACCGCCGTCCCGTTGCTTATTCGATTTACTAAGTTGCTGGCCTGCCTGCCGGTGAGTGGCAGCACCAGCGCTATCGATAAGAGCACTGTCGTACTATCTTTGGAGCGACCGCTACTATTTCCGGATCGTGGTGTGCGGTGGGTTCGGTCGGGATGGGGCTCCAGTGAGGTCTGCACAGCCAGTACTCGCCCGACTGTTGCTGACACACATTACTTGAGTGGGAACGACCTTGGTTGGTCGTTCGATCGGTCGTCTCATCGGACGACGTATATCTGGTCGCCGACCGCTTCGGGTTCTCTGTGTGTGTCTACTAGACATTCCTCCTGGTTGTTCCAGAGTCATTGCTTTTTACGATAGTTCGAGTTCTTGTGGAAGTGTTTTCGTGGAACTGTGCCTAGCGTGTGTAATTCCGACTGAGCAGTTATGTTAATGCTGTAAGCGTACTGGAGTAGGCAGTCGGTCGTTTGGGACAGTGCAGAGAAGAAGTCTCCGCGGCGAGGGCATTAGCGTAGTGTTCCGCAGTGTGTTTTTCCTCGCCGTGTTGATGCTGTCCGTATCGCGTGTAATTTGACGAACTTTGGTGTTGTTCATATTTTTGAGGGGTTATTGTGCCTTGGCTGTTTTTAGACGCCAATTTTGAAGACATAGTGCTGCTGATATCTTCGTCCTCGGCTGATATTTTCCGTTGTCGTGCCGTTGGTCGGCGCAGCGGAATTGATTAGGTTACTGGTCGGTCCTTCAGCCGTCCCTGGATCGGGTTGCCGTTTGATTACTTATTCCTGGCTGCCTATCTCACCTAACCTTACGATAGAGTTATCTCCTCAGGCCGACGCTCGGAACACTTCTGATCACTATTGTTCTGTTGTTTTAAGTTGTTATTTTTGTCTCAAGCACGGTGCGAGGGCTTATGCCGCCTATTAATTTAGTTTGTTTTAATTTTAAAATAAGGCCTTCAGCCGTCTTAAGTTAAAACTTTGAAGATTCTTGTTTGAAATAAATATTTTTGAAAGAAAAAAAAGGGAATTTCGCTCTATTGCAAGCCGTGAGTCGTTTTAAGTTCAGTATGTGGCCTTCAGCCGAGCTTTTACGTCAAATTTTTTTAAGATAACGCCTTCAGCCGTCTTAAGTTAAAGGTAGAAAATTCACTTGTTTAAAACGTTTTTAAATTTTCTTCTCTATTGGATATTCTTGTTCTCCAGGCCTTAAGCCTCAGTTCTTCTATCTCCAGAGGGTGGCCTTGAGCCGAGATTTTATTTAAAATTTTGTAACTTAGGTCTTAAGCAGTGTGTATTTCTTAAGGCAATTTTAATAACCTCTGTTCGGTCCTTCAGCTGTATTGTTTTTGATTGCTTTTAAGGGCATGTGTAATTAAGTGTTTTAGGAAAATTAAGTTTGTATGTTTTGTGCAACTGACAGTAACTGATTCTGGCCCCTTTCCACAACTATAACCTGCTCGACTCTGTCCTGCGAAACCAGATTTCAACATCCTGACACTCGTCTGTATTAGACTTACACATTCCTCTATTTCATAAACGCATGCCCAAGGAAAGAAAAAAAGAGTAAGTCGCAGTTTGAACATTTCTTAGGAGAGGACATGTAAACTTACAGGGTTGGAAAAAATACACAAAACACTTCAACTGAGTCTAACTACGGTAATAACGATGCCAAATTTAATGACTGCAGAGGACGGACATTACGAAGAAATGACAATTGAAATTATACAGTAAAGAAGATAGTAAATGCAAAGGAATTACATTTTCTCCACGAAAAGAACGTGACAAGTTCATCACTTTTTAGTAACCTTTGGTTGCTTCTTTGCGTTACTTTTTGTTAATCGTTGATTTTGGTTCGTCATATGGTAGTCTGGAAAAGAAATTTCTTGTGATTTGATCTCAAAGCTCTTTAAGTTCTGGAAAATTAGTATGTTTTGCACAATGTATTGGCAGAAGCTCTGAAAATGTATCCAGGGAATTAGCTATTTGCAAAAGAATCGCGATTTATCTTCGAAACAGTTTCTTATTAACAAACACCATTATATGCTCGTTGAGGCCATACGAATTTGCCAGGTTCCTATTGTTGACAATCAGGCTCGGCGTCTACTGGTTCAAATGGCTCTAGGCACTATGGGACTTAACGTCGGAGGTCATCAGTCCCCTAGATTTAGAACTACTTAAACCTAAGGACATCACACACATCCATGCCCGAGGCAGGATTCGAACCTGCGACCGTAGCAGCCGCATGGTTCCGGACTGAAGCGCCTAGAACCGCTCGGCTACCGCGGCCGGTGACGTCTACTAGCAGACCAACTGAGTATTTCAAACGTATTTGTGTCCAAATACCGTTGTAAGTAATTCTGTATCTGAACAACTTAACTTCCTTCACGACCAGAGCTTCTCTGAGCGTTCGTATCTTGAAAGGTCGTTCAGTCTCGTATACGTTCTTGTTAAACAACAGTGACTTTGTGTGACCCTGGATTCACTCTTGAGGTTTCAGCAGCGCTAATGCCCGTTTTTAGTTAACTCTCCAATAACTTTCTTGTCGACGGCGTTCTCTTATTGGGAATACTATTTTGACACCATCCAATCTCTTAATGGTACGGACGATAGATTCACGATATATGAACACTGCATAGTTCTTATGCTGCCGTGAGAACGAATCACGTATACTCCATACTTGTGCAAAAGACTAACAATTTAATTCGCTCCTTTATTTCGAAATTTTTCAGTGTAAGTAGAAGATATTGCATCACTGTTAAACACGCTGAAACAGTAAAACGATAATTCCATGGAAAGCAGTGAAGACCTTTTGGTAAACAGGACTTTGACTAATGGTATCATTTGGTTTGAGTCTTACAGTATATCATAAAGAGAAATCTCTGGCACTGGAATCGCCATGCCTAGGCCTTCTACGGCCAATTAATGCCACAGAAATTAATTTTGTGAAAGAGTCAGATTTGTCATTCCAGTCACCTTGCAAATTAAATTTCTTCATAAGTTGCTCTGTTCCATGGGGATTAATTTGTTTGAAACACTGAAACTGTGGTGTCACTGCCAGACACCACACTTACTAGGTGGTAGCTTTTAAATCGGCCGCGGTCCGGTAGTATACGTCGGACCCGCGTGTCGCCACTGTCAGTGATCGCAGACCGAGCGCCACCACACGGCAGGTCTAGAGAGACGTACTAGCACTCGCCCCAGTTGTACAGCCGACGTTCATAGCAATGGTTCACTGACAAATACGCTCTCATTTGCCGAGACGATAGTTAGCATAGCCATCAGCTACATTTGCTACGACCTAGCATGGCGCCATAATCCTTTGCTATATGTATATATATTGTGGTTATAACATGTACCGTAACGAGAGATGTTCTCCAATTATGGATTAAAGTTAAGTGTCCCAGAAGCTACGTTTGTTGTTGTTGTGGTCTTCAGTCCTGAGACTGGTTTGATGCAGCTCTCCATGCTACTCTATCCTGCGCAAGCTTCTTCATCTCCCAGTACCTACTGCAACCTACATCCTTCTGAATCTGCTTAGTGTATTGATCTCTTGGTCTCCCTCTACGATTTTTACCCTCCACGCTGCCCTCCAAAGCTAAATTTGTGATCCCTTGATGCCTCAAAACATGTCCTACCAACCGATCCCTTCTTCTAGTCAAGTTGTGCCACAAACTTCTCTTCTCCCCAATCCTATTCAATACCTCCTCATTAGTTACGTGATCTACCCACCTTATCTTCAGCATTCTTCTGTAGCACCACATTTCAAAAGCTTCTATTCTCTTCTTGTCCAAACTGGTTATCGTCCATGTTTCACTTCCATACATGGCTACACTCCATACAAATACTTTCAGAAACGACTTCCTGACACTTAAATCAATACTCGATGTTAACAAATTTCCCTTCTTCAGAAACGATTTCCTTGCCATTGCCAGTCTACATTTCATATCCTCTCGACTTCGACCATCATCAGTTATTTTACTCCCTAAATAGCAAAACTCCTTTACTACTTTAAGTGTCTCATTTCCTAATCTAATCCCCTCAGCATCACCAGACATAATTTGACTACATTCCATTATCCTCGTTTTGCTTTTGTTGATGTTCATCTTATATCCTCCTTTCAAGACACTGTCCATTCCGTTCAACGGCTCTTCCAAGTCATTTGCTGTCTCTGTCAGAATTACAATGTCATCGGCGAACCTCAAAGTTTTTACTTCTTCTCCATGAATTTTAATACCTACTCCGAATTTTTCTTTTGTTTCCTTTACTGCTTGCTCAATATACAGATTGAATAACATCGGGGAGAGGCTACAACACTGTCTCACTCCTTTCCCAACCACTGCTTCCCTTTCATGGCCCTCGACTCTTATAACTGCCATCTGGTTTCTGTACAAATTGTAAATAGCCTTTCGCTCCTTGTATTTTACCCCCGCCACCTTCAGAATTTGAAAGAGAGTATTCCAGTTAACGTTGTCAAAAGCTTTCTCTAAGTCTACAAATGCTAGAAACGTAGGTTTGCCTTTTCTTAACCTTTTTTCTAAGATAAGTCGTAAGGTTAGTATTGCCTCACGTGTTCCAACATTTCTACGGAATCCAAACTGATTTTCTCCGAGGTCCGCTTCCACCAGTTTTTCCATTCGTCTGTAAAGAATTCGCGTTAGTATTTTGCAGCTGTGACTTATTAAACTGACAGTTCGGTAATTTTCACATCTGTCAACACCTGCTTTCATTGGGATTGGAATTATTATATTCTTCTTGAAGTCTGTGGGTATTTCGCCTGTCTCATACATCTTGCTCACCAGATGGTAGAGTTTTGTCATGACTGGCTCTCCCAAGGCCATCAGTAGTTCTAATGGAATGTTGTCTAATCCCGGGGCCTTGTTTCGACTCAGGTCTTTCAGTGCTCTGTCAAACTCTTCACGCAGTATCTTATCTCCCATTTCATCTTCATCTACATCCTCTTCCTTTTCCATAATATTGTCCTCAAGTACATCGCCCTTGTATAGACCCTCTATATACTCCTTCCACCTTTCTGCCTTCCCTTCTTTCCTTAGAACTGGGTTGCCATCTGAGCTCTTGATATTCATACAAGTGGTTCTCTTCTCTCCAAAGGTCTCTTTAATTTTCCTGTAGGCAGTACCTATCTTACCCCTAGTGAGACAAGCCTCTACATCCTTACATTTGTCCTCTAGCCATCCCTGCTTAGCCATTTTGCACTTCCTGTCAATCTCATTTTTAGACGTTTGTATTCCTTTTTGCCTACTTCATTTACTGCATTTTTATATTTTCTCCTTTCATCAATTAAATTCAATATTTCTTCTGTTACCCAAGGGTTTCTATTAGCTCTCGTCTTTTTACCTACTTGATCCTCTGCTGCCTTCACTACTTCATCCCTCAGAGCTACCCATTCTTCTTCTACTGTATTTCTTTCCCCCATTCCTGTTGTAAGTAGGCTGTTTATGTTTTCTCTATGTAAGTAGGCTGTTTATGTTTTCTTATTGGCAACGTTACGTAGCGCTCAATATGAAAATCACTGGCTGTGCTGTGTGCAGTCTGTGGCTGCTTTGCATTGTTGTAATACTCGCCATTGTAGTGTTAGGCAGCTGGCTGTGAACAGCGCGTAGCGTTGGGCAGTTGGAGGTGAGCCGCCAGCAGTGGTGGATGTGGGGAGAGAGATGGCGGAGATTTGTAATTTGTCATGAACTGCTATATTTATATATGATGATATCAAGGTAAATACATTGTTTGTTCTCTATTAATATCTTTCATTTGCTAACTATCCCTATCAGTAGTTAGTGCCTTCAGTAGTTTGAATCTTTTATTTAGCTGGCAGTAGTGGCGCTCGCTGTATTGCAGTAGCTTTAGTAGCGAAGATTTTTGTGAGGTAACTGATTTGTGAAAGGTATAGTTTAATGTTAGTCAGGGCCATTCTTTTGTAGGGATTTTTGAAAGTCAGATTGCGTTGCGCTAAAAATATTGTGTGTCAGTTTAAGCACAGTCTTGTATAAATTGTTCAAAGGGGACGTTTCACTGTCAATTGTTCCCTTATGTTCTCCCTCAAACTCTCTACAACCTCTGGTTCTTTCAGTTTATCCAGGCCCCATCTCCTTGAATTCCCACCTTTTTGCAGTTTCTTCAGTTTCAATCTGCAGCTCATAACCAATAGATTGTGGTCAGAATCCACATCTGCCCCAGGAAATGTCTTACAACTTAAAACCTGGTTCCTAAATCTCTGTCTTACCATTATATAATCTATCTGATACCTTTTAGTATCTCCAGGATTCTTCCAGGTATACAACCTTCTTTTATGATTCTTGAACCAAGTGTTAGCTATGATTAAATTATGCTCTGTGCAAAATTCTACCAGACGGCTTCCTCTTTCATTTCTTCCCCCCAATCCATATTCACCTACTATGTTTCCTTCTCTCCCTTTTCCTACTGACGAATTCCAGTCACCCATGACTATTAAATTTTCGGCTCCCTTCACTACCTGAATAATTTCTTTTATCTCGTCATACATTTCATCTATTTCTTCATGATCTGCAGAGCTAGTTGGCATATAAACTTGTACTACTGTAGTAGGCATGGGCTTCGTATCTATCTTGGCCACAATAATGCGTTCACTATGCTGTTTGTAGTAGCTAACCCGCACTCCTATTTTTTTATTCATTATTAAACCTACTCCTGCATTACCCCTATTTGATTTTGTATTTATAACCCTGTAATCACCTGACCAAAAGTCTTGTTCCTCCTGCCACCGAACTTCACTAATTCCCACTATACCTAACTTTAACCTATCCATTTCCCTTTTTAAATTTTCTAACCGACCTGCCCGATTAAGGGATCTGACATTCCACGCTCCGATCCGTAGAATGTCAGTTTTCTTTCTCCTGATAATGGCATCCTCTTGAGTAGTCCCCGCCCAGAGATCCGAATGGGGGACTATTTTACCTCCGGAATATTTTACCCAACAGGACGCCATCATCATTTAATCATACAGTAAAGCTGCATGTCCTCGGGAAAAATTACGGCTGTAGTTTCCCCTTGCTTTCAGCCGTTCGCAGTACCAGCACAGCAAGGCCGTTTTGGTTAATGTTACAAGGCCAGATCAGTCAATCATCCAGACTGTTACCCCTGCAACTACTGAAAAGTCTGCTGCCCCTCTTCAGGAACCACATGTTTGTCTGGCCTCTCAACAGATACCCCTCCGTTGTGGTTGCACCTACGGTACGGCCATCTGTATCGCTGAGGCACGCAAGCCTCCCCACCAACGGCAAGGTCCATGGTTCATGGGGGAAGCTACGTAATTTTCTTTATAGCATTCATTACGTATCCTGTTTCAGACCTCACGCCAGCCTGCGTGAGTTTAAGCGCGTGCCTTTCGGCTTCCTCTCATTGTGTCAGAAACAATAAGCATTTGCAGTCACTGTCTAACCCCTGAGACATTGCCCTAAGGCCCCTACAACGTTACACATTCTGACATAACTTTTTCTCTTTTTAACTGATGGAACAACAGATAATTTGTCACCTTTATCTTGTGGTACTCCTCACATTTTAAAGATCGTAAGAGGAACACACTACTATCTCGCTTCAGACTAATCTGTATTGCAATAAGGAAACAACACAGAGTAAGAAACTCAGCCGATCATGTTTGCAGCCGCAACCCAATTGACGTAAAAGTGTGAAACGTCCCCTTTGAACAATTATACATTACTGTGCTTAAACTGACACACAATATTTTGTTAGCGCAACGCAATCTGACTTTTAAAATTCCCTACAAAAGAATGGCCCTGACTAACATTAAACTATACCTTTCACAAATCACTTACCTCACAAAAATCTTCGCTGCTCAAGCTACTGCAATACAGCGAGCGCCACTACTGCCAGCTAAATAAAAGATTCAAACTATGGAAGGCACTAACAACTGAGAGGGATAGTTAGCAAATCAAAGATATTAATAGAGAACAAACAATGTATTTACCTTGATATCATCATATATAAATATAGCAGTTCATGACAAATTTCAAAACTCCGCCATCTCTCTCCCCACATCCACCACTGCTGGCGGCTCACCTCCAACTGCGCAACGCTACACGCTGTTCACAGCCAGCTGCCGCTGCCCAACACTACAATGGCAGACAACAATGCAAACTAGCCACAGACTGCACACAGCACAGCCAGTGATTCTCACACAGAGCGCTACGTAATGTTGCCAATAAGAAAACATAAACAGCCTACTTACATAGCCCCCATGCTCCCCACAAAAAAATTTTACAAATTGGATTGGGCAGTGGCCAATACAGATTTGAAAAAAAAATTTCATAATTACAATAACAAAGAGATCAAATGCACACACTTATTGATACAATGTTGGTCAAAAGCTAAAAATTTCTCACAGTCCATAAAGACAGTCCAGATTGTTCATCACAGTAAAAATGCAGAGTTTTTCTCAAAGTCTGAGCAGTAAAAGAAAATGCACACAGAAGTAGTGGATTTCCATGCAGTCTTGAAGAAGTAGTGTTGTCCTTCCAACGGAAAGACAGTGCTGACTCTTGACATGCATACAGGTAATGGGCCACAACAGAGCAAACCCACAACAGAGTCAGTCGAAATTTTGAAGAGTATTGGTAGGTAGGTCATCACAGAGCAGACCCACTGTAGTCCTGGTAGAGATTACGGTATTGGTGGGTCACCAGAGGTGCAGACCCACTTCAGTCCTTGTAGAAATAATGGTATTGGTGGGTCATCAAAGATGCACCCACTGTAGTCCTTGTAGAGATAATGGTATTGGTGGGTCATCAAAGATGCAGACCCACTGTATTCCTTGTAGAGATAGCCAGCAGCCATCTGTTGTGACTGTGCAGGTGCACAATCACCATTGAAGAGTCTTGCGGATAATATAGTAAGTCCATAAACCACCACTTGTGCACTCACAAAGGTTTTGGAACTGTCCTTAGAACCAACAATGCTGTTATCCAGTCCCTTGCTGAATTATTAACACACGTGCAAACACTAACAGTCCCCACTTCTCACATATTGTCCATATACTATGACCAACAGAAACGTGTGCAGTGAAATGTAACTTACAAGTTATTTACGACAGCAGTTTCCGCTACAGTGACAGTCTCATATAAAAATTTCACTGGTCGAGAATTTACGTTGCAAATGTGTAGAAACAAAATCCTATGAATATAACAGTGTCCAAAAAAATTTTCGCCGGCATTGTGATACATTCACGCATTTACACACATTTCATAACTCTTAAAGTACGATTCTTGGTTTCCAACATCCTGTTTCACAAGTCAAGAGTCCCTAACTTCTATTCATTATTCATATACATATAAACACGTAATCACATTCCTCATATATGGTAGCATCATCTTGTTGATCATAAACATATCTCAACAGCATAGTACACGTCGTCGTCGTAATAATAACATCATAACACCTCAGTCAAATCTCAAAACGTAGTAGCTTTGTGCAATAATTTCAAAACCGAAAAAAAATTCTCTGTTCATTTCAATAGTGTCATCTACCTCAAACGTACTTTAAAATCATGCTCCCTTACCAAATACATCATTCAAAGCTCTCATAGTATCACAATGATTCTGAAAAAATATGAACAGTTTACAAAGTACAGACAAAATACAGTTTCATAAGTGTGAAGTTACCCAACTGTGTATTGCGTAAACATGTGTCACTGATGTAGTAAAAAAATGTTTATCTCTCAGTTAAATGATCAGATAGCTGTGTAATTTGTGTGTTAGAGAAATATGGTACCGATGTGTAAAGTTGTATAAGCAAATACCATATTAGCTAGGGTTCCTTGTGGTTGCCACACACATGGTACACAAAGTAAGCGTGTACCCCCCTGAGGATTAATGTAATTATACCCTCAGGTGTTACAGATTACAGCAATGGAATGAAATGTATCACGGAAAACTTTCTTTGTAATTCAAAAATCTTTAAAAATAAATGTTTTAAGTACAAAATTAATCACACAAATACGTGTACTGTAGCGCTAAATGTGCGTCTTGTTGCAACATAATCTGTGTGGAAGTGTAGTAGTTATCGTCCTCCGAAAGCTAAGTTCTGCAGAAGTCAATGTACTTACCTCGTAACACACAAAAGTGAAATGCTTTGCGTATAAATGTCTTAGTTATTACGCTTATTGCCGTGATGAGGTAAGTACTGTGCTGTAACGTATTGTTGTGCTACGGAAAAGGCAGTCTCATTGTAGCTATACCACAAAAGTTACTACTAAAACCTGTTTTACTTTCCAGAATAAAACAGAGAACTGTGCAGATATAAAACAGAAACACTGCAAAAGCAACATTGTAAATTGTCACTCATTAGTAGCGTCGTGATAAAATCGTGTAGCTGTCACATAAACTAACCACTGTGCCATCTGCTATCTCACTGAAAGTACTTTAAATCCAGAATATATTTTCAAGTACCAAAATGTTGCATTAAAATCTCATTAGCAGTACTGGTAAATGTTCCAAGTATGTAAGCCTTATAGTCGTTCCATAATCGTGCAACTAACAAGCAAGAATGTACACACACAATAACACTGTGACGTCTGTTCATAACAATGCATTCGTCATTTCTGTTTCAATAACTTCTCTTGGTTCTTGACTGGATATTTAACTTCAAACATTGTTGCATGTTAACAGATTCTAAGTCTGACAAGCATACTAGTAATGTAAAGTGAAAAGTTTTATGGCAATGACAAAGTTAAAAAGCATATTATCTTTCAATAAACGGTTTTACATGTGAAATATGGTGTAAACCTTTACTCTTCCTAGTACGCAGAGTTTCAACTTCAACGCAATTATCATGTGGTATACGTCGGATTCTGTAAGGTCCATTGTAAACTAGAAAGAATTTGTGACTCAAGTGTTTCTTCTTATGTGACAATGAATGAGCTTTAATGAGAACTTTCTGACCAATATATAATTTGTTTGCATTTGCTTTACCGTGTAGTTCTCTCCTTTTGTCTGCTGCAGATTTTATATTTTTAAGAGCCAAATCAATTATGTCTTTGTGTCGAAGTTTACGTGTATTCGGGAAAGGTACAAGCTCTCTGATTCTGTTCGGTGGTTCTTCATTCGTCAGTACAAGAGTAGGTGGTAAAGCAGTGGAATCATGAGGCATTTCATTCAGCACATTTTGAAATAATTGTAGATATCTGTCCCAATGCTGATGCTTTCTGTGACAATAAAGTCTGCAAAGCTTATTGATTTCTTTCATAATCCGTTCAGACGGGTTGCAATGTGGTGAGTACAATGAAATAAAAACAGGTTTGATTTTATGATTCCGAAGCGTGCGTGACCAAACAGCAGATCTAAATTGCGGTCCGTTATCTGAAATGACTTTAGCAACGTGGCCAACTTCACCTAAGAAATTTTTAACAAAGGCGTTGGATACAGATCGTCCAGTGGCTTTACGTAACGGAGTGAAAGAAACAAATTTTGAAGTAAGTTCAACAGCGACTAGAACGTACGAAAATCCATTGGATGTTCTGACAAGCGGTCCCAAGAGATCAACAGCAGCAAATTCTTTTAATTTAGAAGGAATAATAGGAAACAACGGAGCACGATGTGAGACAGTAGATGGTTTCGCCTTTTGACAAAGTTTACAAATTGACAAGACTCTTCGAATTCTTTTTTCCATATTGTTAAAATAACAAGTCGTTCGAAGAATATGATAACATTTTCGTGGACCAAAATGTGCGTAGCTGAAATGAATGTACCAAATGAGCTTATTAACAAAATCGTCAGGAATGCAAAGTACCCATAGCTTGTCATCAACAGTGCAGCGTTTGAACAGTATGTTGTTTCTAACCAGATAATAATGCCGAATCTGTGTGTGTGTCTTTTCATGCCATTTGCTCTTGATGTCTTTCCAAATCGGATCTTTATCTTGTTCATGAGCAATGTCCTTTAAAGATGTGGTGATGAAGTTTTCAAAGGTGACTTTCTGAATGTAAAGAATACTGAAATATTTCTCGAGGTTGCCTTCTGTGGTACTTTTCTCAAGCCCAGCCGGTGCGCGTGACAGTGCGTCTGCAACAATGTTCTCCTTACCGGGAATGTAGACTCTTGTGAAGCGGAATTCTAGCAGAAAAAATGCCCAACGTTTTAACCTGTCATGATTTAATTTTGAAGACATAAGAATTGTAATGCACGATGATCACTGTATACTTTTACGTGCTTACCAGAAAGAAAGAAACGGAATTTGTTAAATGCCCAAACGATAGCTAAAGCTTCTAATTCAGTAACGGAATAATTTTTTTCAGATTTTGTTAGCACTCGGCTAGCAAAAGCAATGGTTTTCTGAATGGTAGCGTCATTTTCTATGGCTTCTTGAAATAAATGGGCACCAAGACCGACTTTAGAAGAATCCGTGCTAAGGCAGAAATCTTGTGACAGATCTGGATGAGCTAAGATTGGCGCGTGAAGTAATGCTTCTTTCAAAGAATTGAATTCCAATTGTGCTTGTTCGTCCCAGTTCCAAATAGTATTTTTTCCAGTGAGAGAACAAAGTTTTGGTGTAACAAGAATTTGCATATTCAGAAAACGACGGTAAAACTTTACGAGACCTAGAAAACTGCGGACTTGTCTTTTTGTGGATGGAACTGGAATGGCTCTGATTGCTTCTAACTTTTCAGGATCCGGCTGAATGCCTTCAGAAGAAATAATATGTCCCAAAAACTTCACCTTTGTCCTACTGAATTCAGACTTTTCCAAGTTAACTGTAATTCCAGATTCTGCAAAAATACGTAACAAACTGTTGAGGATGCGATTATGTAATTCCCATGAAGCTTCTGCTATTAGAATATCGTCCACATATAAGGTGATGTGACGTTTTAAGAACTCAGGTAATATGGAATTTAGCCCGCGAATGAATGCTGCTGAAGAAATGTTCAAACCAAAGGGAAGTTTCCGAAACTGATAACAAACGCCGAAACAAAGGAAAGCTGTGTATTTTCTACATTCTGGGTGAAGTTCGATCTGATAAAAGCTGGATCTGAGATCAATGGAAGACAACACTTTTACACCATTCAAATTTTGAAGAAGTTCTTCCAACGTTTGCGGCCTGTCTGTTTCAGGAATAATGATCGTATTGATTTGTCTCGAATCTAACACAAGCCTGATCGATCCATTTTTCTTCTCAACAACATGTAATGGATTGTTGTATGAGCTTACTGCAGGCTCAATAATGCCCTCGTGAAGCATAGATTGTATTTCTGTTCTAACACGTTCCCTATAATGTGCTGGAATTACATATGGTCTAACACAAAATTTAGTATGCTCACGAACATGAAATTGGTATTGAAATCCCTTGTTTGTTCCTGTTTTATGAGTAAAAACTGTGGAATGTTCTTGTAAAATCTCAAAAAGGTCCTGCCTATCAGTGTCATTACAAGTCTCAATTGTTTGAATTTTATTCTGAATTAACTCATTAATTTCAAATATGCCGTCGATATCATCCCTGTCAGTTCTTGCAGAGTGATTGTTAGTGTCTAGTTCCGTAGAAAATTCCGAACTGTTGTCCAACAGAAGGTAAAGCCGATTGATTTCTTCGTCTTGGTTTGAGAGCCAATCTTCAAATTTCAAAGCTATTGACTTACCTTCCTTCTCTAAACTTATTTCAGCATCATGAAAGTTTAAGATTGCTTTGAATTCATTCAAAAAGTCTACTCCCAATATAATTTCCGTCGACAATAATGGAACAATAAGAAAGTTCGTAGAGAAGCTGTGGCTTTGACAAAAGAATTCTAAGTTGGTTTGTTGGCGTACATCTACACTTTTTCCAAAGATTGCACCTTGTAATTTAATCTTACGTAACGGAAGTGTGGGGCAATCGTTCGATTTGTTGCATTTGCTAAAGGCTGTTTCACTAATTACTGAGATGGGACTGCCAGAGTCAAGTACTGCCGTAAATTTTACGTCATTTACAGTAATGTGAATCACAAGATATGCAATGTTGTTAAGTTTTACGTCGTGTTCCTGGAGTAAGATGTCCCTAATGTCTTCCATTTTTACGTAATTACTAGCTACGGCAGCTGCGTCATCAGTTTCATAAGTACGTTTTGTTGCTGCCAGCGGTGTGAGTCATTGCCTATTGTCTCTTTGTTGGCGCGCGTCGTTATTGGGATTTGGAGACCTAACTTCTACAAATTCACCGTGACAAGAGGGCCCTGCTCTGTTTGAATCCCGCCAGTTCTGATGCAATTCAGGTCTGTCGTTACGATCATATCGTCTGACGTCATGTCGGTAGATTCCATAGTTTCTTACTTGTCGGTCACATGGTGGAGAATTTCTCCCTGAATCGTAACTGCGCGCTGGTCCGTTGCGTCTAAAGTTATTCTGTCTCCCTTGATAGTATTTATTTTGGTTCCCATATTGTCTGTTTCTCTTATTGTCTCTGTGATAGTCATTACCACGGAGAGGTGATCTTTCCCTGTAGTTATTACTACTCTGCCAATGGTTGTCATACGGGTGGTGTCTGTTTTGGTCACGATTTGTGTTGTGAGAATTGCCTTGTCGTGTCAAGTTATTACTTCTTTCATCGCGGAATTGCGACGGATGTGACCTGTAATTGTTGTGTTCCTGGTTTCGCGTTCCGCGATTGTCAGTGTCAATTTCTAATTCTTGTAAGAGTCCCTGAAATGCTTCAATGTCGTCTTTGCAACGTCCTGCCAAAATAATATGTCGTAAATGTTCAGGAAGTTTGATTAAGCAAATGCGGATGAGTTCTGAGGGGCTGTATGGGTTACAAAGATACTGATTCTTATGCAACATGTCTTCAAAATATTTCATAAGACTGGAAAATTCAGATTGTTCGAAACGTTTCATCATTATGATGCTATGTTTTACTCGGTCTTGTGTCGCTTGAGACCAATATGCTGAGAGGAAGGCATGGTAAAATTCTCCTTCACTGTGGCAATCGTGAATTACCGATCGCATTCTTACAGCTGGTTCATTCTCCAAGTAGCCACACATAAATTCTAATCTGTGTTCTAACGACCAGTTGGGAGGAAAACAATGCGAGAATTGATGGAGCCATGCTTGTGGATGAATGTCGTTGCCAGAATTCTTAAATGTTTTTAATTTAGGTGTAGTAATGAACAGCTTATAGTCAAAATCATCATGTCGGCAAGTCGCATATCGGTCATTGTTAGGTCGTGTCGGCCGTTCCATCTCAAAATTCGGTGCACATTGGCAATTTCTTTCATAACTTCCGAAATGCCCTGTGTTATTATTTTGTGGCTGTTCCGTATTTCTGTGTCCCTCTTCCCGTATTGGGGCGCGAGTATCCTCTGAAATACGTAATTCTTGTATTACCTGTGTCAGCTGATCTTGTACTTCCCGGATTTCTCTTTTGTACTGTGTATTGATTTGATTTTGATTCTGTTTGAATTTTCTAATTTGTTCATACTCTTCTGTGTCAGTGAAGGCTACAGGTCTTGTGTCATTCAGATCATCACCTACCTTTGTAGATAAGTTAGTGACCTGATCCGAAAGTTCGGCTACTTTCTCCGATAGTGAACACATTTCCTCAGTGTGTTTTTCTGAACCAAGTTTCAGAGTGTCCATTTGTGTTGAAATCGAATCTACTGTGTCCTTTAAGTTTTCCTGAGTTTTTCCAAGTTGCGTAACCGAATCGGTAGATGCAACTGAGTCAATTTTAGCCCACAAGGTCTCATGATTTTCATGAACAATGGTTTGCAGTTCTTTTATGGCTGCTTCGTGATTCTGTAATGCATTTTCATGCCGCGAAAAAATAGGTTGAAAATGCTCACAAATTTGTGTTTTTACGTCATTACAGACTTTTTGACATTTCGATTCAATGTTATGTAACTCAGTAGTTAAATCTTCACGTGTTTGTTCAAGTGTGGTGTCTAACTTTTGAAGATTTTGTTCCATTGTGTCTAACTGTTGCTGTGTTTGTCTCTGGTGTTGTTCCATTGTGTCTAACTTTTTAAGATTTTGTTCCACTGTGTCTAACTTTTCAAGATTTTGTTCCACTGTGTCTAACTTTTTAAGATTTTGTCCCATTTGTCTCTGATTTTGTTCCATTTGTTGCATTAATTGCAATAATAATGTATTAGTGTCTGGAATCTGTTTCTCTACGCTTTTCGGCAGTGCATTTGCACCGGCAACATTCACATTTTGACAAGCAGAAAATGTGTCTTGACTTATTTGAGAAAACGGTGATGACCCAAAACCTGAATCTACAGTATTTGCGAAATTGTGTCCTGTCATTTCGGATTCCTGAGGCGAGCTGTTGCCGACCGATCGATCGATAATGCTTCCCTGTTCACTACCTGTCTCAATGTCTACACCATTGTTTGCAGCCTGCTCCATTTCCCTATGCACAATTACCAAATTACTACTTTGAACATCAGTTAATTCATTACTCGGTGGCGCTAACACACTGCTTTCATTTTCACTGTCATTTCTCAGTTTACTTTGGAGCCTAGTATTACGTTTTTCACACGCCATTATTGTCACAGTATTTCACACGACAACACAGAAAAACACAATTTGAAGATCAAAAATAAGAGAACACATTAACATAGCACTGAAAATAATATCTAGTTAATTGCAGCTGCGAAATACTTGGTGCAAATCTACATGCATCCCACAACTGTTTTACTGTACAACAATGAAAGACTGCAACCACAAAGGAGATTTTCTCTACAATTACGTGCTAGCAATAAACAATAGCTACACTAATTACACAAACTACCAGAAAAAATCAGAAGATTCCAGTGAGGTATCCTGGCAGGGTCGCCATATGAAACGTCCCCTTTGAACAATTATACATGACTGTGCTTAAACTGACACACAATATTTTGTTAGCGCAACACAATCTGACTTTTAAAATTCCCTACAAAAGAATGGCCCTGACTAACATTAAACTATACCTTTCACAAATCACTTACCTCACAAAAATCTTCGCTGCTCAAGCTACTGCAATACAGCGAGCGCCACTACTGCCAGCTAAATAAAAGATTCAAACTATGGAAGGCACTAACTACTGACAGGAATAGTTAGCAAATGAAAGATATTAATAGAGAACAAACAATGTATTTACCTTGATATCATCATATATAAATATAGCAGTTCATGACAAATTTCAAAACTCCGCCATCTCTCTCCCCACATCCACCACTGCTGGCGGCTCACCTCCAACTGCGCAATGCTACGCGCTGTTCACAGCCAGCTGCCGCTGCCCAACATTACAATGGCAGACAACAATGCAAACTAGCCACAGACTGCACACAGCACAGCCAGTGATTCTCACACAGAGCGCTACGTAATGTTGCCAATAAGAAAACATAAACAGCCTACTTACAAGTGTATTGCAAGCAGTTGAAGCAAACTTTGGACTTGCCCCATTCTTTCTGTGAGAAGACCGACTTGCGACGTTCGTTCCCACTAAAAGTAAAACCTTTTCTATTCTGGGACATGTCAACCTTATTTGAAAGTAATTTTACGTGACTTGTACAAAGTAGTACCGACTACTGGCAATCAGAATTTGCCAGAAACTCGTTTTCTACTTAAACGGACTTGCCCCGCTTTTTTCTCGGGGGCTTGAAATGGTTTTCTAGCTATTGCAGATCTGCATTTTATATCCACCCTACTTCATCCATCATCAGTTACTTTCCTACCCAAATAGTACAGGAACCATTCCATTGCTCTAAGGTCTGATTTTCTAAATCCCTCTGGATAGCCCGACTTACTACATTCCGTATCCCTTATTCATTTCTGTTGATGTTCATCTTATAACCCGCTTTGAAGACACTACCATTCCGTTCAACTGCTCTTCCTCTGCTGAATCTGACAGAACTACAAGGTCCTCGGAAAACTCACAATTTCTCTCTTCTGATTTTCTGTTTTATACTCTTTGGACTTCAAAAGTACAAAGCGTGACATATACTGGGCATAAGCTAAGAGCCTGCCTCACTAACTTCACAACCACTGCTTCCCTTCCATGTCATTCGACTCTTATAACTGCAGTCTGGTTGTTGTGCAAGAAGTAAATAACCTTTCACTCTCTGTGTTTTATGTGTACCAACTTCAGATTTTGGAAGAGTGTGTGTCAGTCAATACAGATAAAAGCTTCCTCTAAACCGACATTCTAAGACAAGCCATCGAGTCTCCTGTTTCGCGTGGTCCTACATTTCCCTGGAACCGATATTGGTCTTCCCCGAGGTCGGCTTTTACTAGTTATTTCCAGTGTGTAAATAAGCTGACTCAGTATGTTGCAGTCATGATTTTGTAAATTAATAGTCCGGTGAAATTTTCACCTGTCAGCACCTGCCTTCTTTGGAACTGGAATTATATTCTTGTCGAAGTCTGAGGATAAGTGTAAACTGAAATTTTTCACCAATACAGAAGATGATTAACTAAAACAGACAAAATGACCTAAAAACATTAATGGGTTTCTTGAAAATAGAATGGCAGCTTCGAAACGTTTTGGAATCGACAGTCAAATAAAATACTGCGACTGAATAATAACCAAAAGTATTCGTAACCTCCAATTTGATGTGATGGATAGCTCTAGATGAAAAGTCTGTTAATATTCTAGTGCCGTCCTACGACGGTTAGGTATGACAGGCATGCGAGGTATTGTCTGGCTATTTAACAGACACTATTTATTATGTCATCAGTATTTCATTTGGTTTCATTTCTCCTTCATTCCCTCATCTCTGTCGATGAAATGAACTACCTTCATAATCTTCCCTCTCTGTAGCCAAATTTGTATCTAAGTCAACTGTTTCTGGGTGACATATATCGTTCAAGATTCTGGTAAATATTTTGCGTCACTTCATAGCCCATTAGTGTCTTCCAGTGGCTGTCCAAATAGTGTATGTTGTTGCAAAACAACAAGCTAACTACAACGCCTGACGAAGAAGGTGAAGCACCTAGAAGACATAATCGGATTTCGATGTGCCTTCATACACCTACATACTATAGGTTGGTATGTAAATGATTAGCGTTGCAGATCTCAGTGACAGAACGACCAGCAGAGTGGATTTGTTCATGGTCAGTGCAGTTCCAGGCCTGGTAGGATATATAAGGGGCGTGAATGGTATTAGACGTTGAGTAATCACTGTGACAAATACGGAGATGTCTAATGATCATGTGAGACAGCCTTATCCGCACCTGACATTTTCTCAAAGGGGCCTCATTTTGGGCGTTCAAAGACTATATCCAAATCCGTGGGGCATTCTTATGTGACAGTGGCTTAATTTTGGACTGCATGGAAACGTGAGGACAGATACATCGTCGTCAAGATTCTGACCACGTTGGACCACCACAAGGAATGTTCACAGTATTGTGCAACAATCACACTGTAACCCATTCACGTCAACCCACTGCGATTTTAGAACAGGTAACATACTCCATTGCAACCTTGTCTGTCACCAGAACCATTGGTTGTACATTAGCAGGAGCCGCATTAGGGAATTACCGTCCCCTATGTAGGCTCGTGTTACAACAAAACAAGGTGCTGTGTTCGGTGCGGTGCCGTGATCAGGAAGCATTGGCCACTGATGGACGGTGTCACGTTGTGTTCAGCAATGAATCCCATTCGTCCAATATCTTGCAGAGACCATTGGCGTCATGGGAAGCATCGGATAAGACTTCAGGTGATGCCTGATAGTGACTGAGAGAACTCGGATTGGACAATGGTACATCATGGACGTCCTGAGTCTCCATGCATTACTTCACATGTATCAGTATAGTGGTGTCATTTTTCAATAGGACAATGCTCGTCCACACAGGGGACTTGTCTCTATGAACTGTTAGCCTGATGTTGAAATTGTCCCGTTGCTATATGGATTCGCACATCTGCTCCATATACAACCTCCGTGGGACAATTTCGGACATCAACTTTGCGCCAGAGCAAGTATCCGGGATATGAGGGACTATTCAGAACAGTTATGGGACAGCTTGCCTCAGACACAGAGTAGAGAGTATACAGAAAGGAAAGCTGAGGGCGTTGTATGAAGCCTAGCGTTGCGCTCGAACCTTTTATTGAAACCGAGTAAAAGCGGATAGATAGATGTCTTTTATTACGGCTCGAAAAGGACATTCTTACGAAACAGAACTAATCTAACATACTAAATGAAAACATTTACAAAAGGAGACGCTAATGAAACAAGGTGTGATAAGTCTTTAGCTAAAAAATGTATTCATGAGCTTTTAAATTTAATTACTTTTCATGTGTACAAGCTGTCAACTGCCACTTCTTTTAGTTTCAAATGACAATGCAGCTACTTCGTTTTGTAAATATCGGCTCTTTTCTTGCATCGATTTTATTTTACTCCTTAATTTTTGTTTCTGCGTCTATGAACTGATAAATCATCTTCAGTTCCAATAGAAATAGCTGTTACTGAACGTCCTGCAAGAGTTAAGGGGTATGCATCAGTGCTGGAATTTTCATTTGTGTTTTCAACCGGAAAAAGAGACACGGACTTTGCTTTCAACGTAATTTACATTAATGTTACGAATTAGGCTCAGACCTGTAAGTTCACACTAATATGTTACGTAATATGAATCATATCTGTTTACTACATGACGATTGATAATGTCGTAGAGAAACTTTTGTCCAACTTGGTTCTAAATATGAGACAAGTTCAACTTTTCCAGTATGTAACTGTTGGTGTAGAATGTCTTCCCCTTCATCTTTTCCTTCTACCGCTGACTAGCTTGAGAAACGTGAATTTTTTCAGGTTTTGTTCACGACTGTTTTTACGAAAAATACGACCCAATGACTCCCAAAAGGTGTGAAGAATCAATTGTAAAAAACAAAGAAAGCATCTCATTTATATACGAAGTTCTAGTGTACGGATTACAATCGCTTGATGGGAAGTTATAAGCAATCCCAAATTTTTGTTTACGTTTCCTTTTCATGCCTTTTATGAAAATATTACTAAATACAATATATTAACCATTGTTGCTGATTATTTTGCAGTGTAAGAAACGTAAAAATAGATAACAGATAATATAGTTGGCATGAATGGAATCGAATCTCTGACCTTTATATTACTGTTTCACAGTCTTCTCTCTGTGCTTCTCATCCCCGAAAAGTATTAGTAGCATAAATGGCATATCCCTAGGCCGAGCCGCGCCATAAATGCTATTTTCTTCTGAATGCTCGACACCTGGAGCTCCCACTTCTGTCCCTTTTACTCCTGGGCACGACCAGCGTATACCATGAATTTGGACGGATTCGTGATGACGAGTAAGCGCGGTCCCCTTTGTGCTGCAGTCAACGTGTGCTTCGCGAGCTCATGCAGCGTGCTAAAATAAAATACTGTAACTTCTATTTTCTCCATTTTTCTCTATTTTTGAGTGAGATTTCCTCTCCTTCCAACTTTAAAAGCAATTACGATATGTTTCCTACATTTAACATACAGGAACGAGCACCTAAAACGAACCATGCGCAAAGTAGCGAACGAACACATTTTTCGCCGCATACGCTTCAAATTTGGTGCTACAGAATATTTGGGTATTATCACAGAACCTATGACCCATAATGAAAAAACTTATACTTCATCATCAAACTGTGATATGAAACTGTAAGACACGAAATAAATCAATTTTATATGCCAATTATTTTCCTCGGGATCTGATGAGAGGTATTATATTCATTAGTGAAGATGACGCACAAATGTGAAACAAGTGGTTTTTAACATTTGAGAGGGAAAAGAGAGCCTCCACCGAAAACTAACTACATGAGCCGAGGAAGCTTTACTTCATGTACGTACAGTATTTTTCACAGTGTAATGAGCTTTCACTACTTATAGCAAGAAAATCGGGAAACGCATTTTTCTCATTTACTGCTATCAGCCGCTATGTGCGAATGGCTCGTTACTTTCCTGTGTGGTCTTCTATCTTATTATTGCTCATTATATGTTCCTGACTTTTACGGTACATCAAACAACTATGTACTTGTAGGTAAACACACCTGCTAAAACGCACAATTGCTAAAATAAACAAAACGTATCCGCTCGCCTTTGCTTCAAACCTAATATTTTCTCATCAAAAACTGTCTTACTTCTGATTGGATCTTTCCTGCTGAAAGTCATTACGTTGGGATTTACGTAAGATATTTCTACACTATGTTCCTTACACGCATTACGATAATGGTAGATAGCATAATTAGACCTCATTCTCGTTCCAGAATTATCAGGTCGTCGCCTGCTTATCTTAAAATATTTACACTTACAGTGATTAAGTATCTTCCAGCTGTGAGTGAAGTCCTTCATATGAAGGACGAAAGAGTAGCTGATACTGGAGAACGTGTCTTTGCCCTCCTTGCACTTATGACAATCATTGTGTCTTAGAACAGGCTTTTTACACCTTTAATAAATGTGTTGAAAATACGGTCTTAAGTCTTTTAACAGACTTATTGTACCTGAGGCTAAATTGTTAGAAATTTAGAATTTTCTGTTACTAATAACAGATTATTTCCTATTAACGGTGTTAAATGCTTTGATGAAGTCAATCATGTCAGATCACACTGAGAACAAACGCGTTCGGAAATCACTACGGTGCAGTTCATTAAAAAAATATTTTTTTAAGACATAGAAATGTGTAAGTAGTGCCCTGAAGTTGAAAATATTGATTATGACGTTCACTGCACAGGTGACGTGTACGAATAATTGTAAGACCTAAAACCTTTGGTTTAAGTTTGAGTTAAAAATTTAAATTATTGTGGAATATGGTAGAAGAATTCATTTAAAATTATAAAGATCAAAACAGTTTCAAAGGTTTGACACAATGTAAACCCCCTGCCATTCCCCCACCCCCCACCCCCCACCCTCCAAAGGGGGAAGTGATAAGCGATAGTCTACTCCATAGTATCACACAAGGGTAGTGGCGTTAACCATTGAACATTGCATCAGTACAGAAACAGTCTGCGGGCTTTCATACGCAAGTTCAAGCACAGATCACGTTTTTCATATTCCACTTGATGTGATTTCATCCACAATTTATTATCTTACACTAAACTTATACTTACCACTGTAACACTTCTGTCACTGAATGTAGGACTTCTGTTACTAAATGTAACTGTATTTTCTCTTTTGATGCTAGTCAGTTGCCAGGAAGAGCATTACTGCAAAGGGCATTTGATTCTAAAGCATTATGTCAGGGTGAAAATACTAAATAAATTACTTTTTCTCTCTTAACAACATGTGGGCAGGGTGGGTTCTTCCTTGGCTCGGGTATGAGGTAGAATGAAACAGCATTTTTACATAAGATAACTTTTATTGAAGATTTGTACAATGGTTTTCTTACTGGACGTTCTGACTCGGAGAGCGGCAGCTGTGTCGTTTGCGAAGCCTTCTGCTGCGGCAGCGGCGGCGTCTGATTTCAAGTGGCGGTGTGTATCTCGTGTCGCCGTCTCGCCCAGTTGACTGGAGACGCGCATCGTGCTGTGGCCCGTTTAATTATTGAGAGCGAAGTCGTGCATCGGATGGTGATACCTTGGATGTGGCGTCCCAGTGTTTCTCTTCTCTAAGCGGCCGCGTGTGCTGCGCGTCGGCCAGCGGAGCGGTGCGGCGGGGGAAGGCCAGTGTCCCGGACTCGAACAACGGACTCCCGCTTGCCAGTCTTCGGCTGTCAGATCTTCATCCCAGTTCACAGGTGACTGCTGATGTGAGGCCGTCTCCTTCCCGTCCTCACGAGTCACTCGGGTACGTAAAAATCAGACTTCAAATGCCTTTTAACTTCTGTCTCCTGGCGCCGAGGTTGCTGCTTGCTATTCCATTACAGCGGCGGACTTGGTGCGTCTGTGTATGATGTAGTCTCTTCTTGCATGACGATCTTCAGCACCGAAACTGACTGAAAACTACTCCTCTTTCGTCTGTCTGATACTCCATAAGTAGGAATAATTTTAATGTGATTAATTTTAATTAAATTCTTCCTTGCAGCAGGTATTGGTTTTTGCATTTCTGCTTGAAGTCTTGTTGTGCTGCTTTAACTACAGCGTTGCACTCATTTCTTTTTTTTTCCTATGTATTCTTGGGAGAAAGGTTAATTTTTGTTGGCAAATTTCGATTAGGTGAGCGTCCTTGAATTTTTCTGCACGTCTGTAATTGGTGAGAACGAGCAGACCCCAGTAATTAACCATGAGTAATACCACCCGCTTATGTACGAGAAAGTTACTCGTTTGCAACCGCAGGTGGCACCTTGAGCGTACATCCGGGATGGCGGAAATAACGGCACCCTTACCCACCACAATGGAGCAAGCAGGTTTCGAGGCGGTGGCCGTTCAAAGCGAGCTGGTCGATGCTCCCAAACTCCCTCACCTAGAGCAGGCCAGGACGGCCATCAGCTTAGAAGACAGCGCTTGCAAAACGCAGGTAGCGACAGAGTGCGCTGATCCCTTGGAAACCGGGGCAGGATATTCATTAGACCAGCCGGCAGCACATGCTTCCGATCTAACCGCTCTGCCGGCGCTTATAGTGCAACTGATGAAGGAACAGGAGGAACGATTAAAAACTATTCAGAAAGAACAAGAAAATGCTAGGAAACAGCCCAGGAGGAACAATTGAAAACCGTTAAGGAAGGGCAGGATGCACTGAAAGAGCAAGTCGATACCGCGAGAAAGGAAAAATAGGCCGTGTTTTCAAAGCTCGAAAAGATAGATTCGTTTATCACAGAGACCACAAGGGTGACATCCGAGTTGAAAAGGCATATGGACGAAGTGAAGAAAGGTTTAGAAGCGGTGGAGTCGTGGAAGGAGGAAATTTGTAGCTGCATTCATGAGGTAATAGATGGGCAAGTTAGCTGAAGCAACGGATGGAGAGCCGTGTAACTGCCATTGAAAGTAATGCAGAGGGCAGTACAAGAGCAATGACGGATGCAGATCCCGATAAAATCGGAAAAGTTGGCAGTAGAAGTAACCAAGGAACAAGCTGCATTAGTGCAGAAGGTATGCCAGAAGGTATTACGCAACGAACAAGAGGTTAGTAAGGACACTGAACAGCTAGAATCGATCTCAGCCAAGTTAGAACATCTGTCCACAAAAATTAGTGAGGAATCCGATCGGACGTAGCCAGTAGGAAGGGGCGTCGGCGCAGAAATTCAGTCACTGCTTCGTTTCAAAGAGGATCAAAACGAAATTAACAAAGCAAATCGAAGGGCGTTACATGAACTGCACCAGATGAGTGGGCGTAATGAGGCAATCCAGGGTAGAATGTCGGCCGCCAATAGACAATATTGCTTTGAAAGTGAGAAGAGGGGAGACAGTGCGAATGATTTGCAACATCTTAGTGAGAGATCGTGCCGTCTGCTGGACGGGATCGCGTCACAGAGGCCGCTCAATGATGAGGGGGTTAGCGAAGCCGAGGAAAACCAAAATCTCAGTGCCAAATTACAGTGTCCTCCTGATCCATCTGGTGAAATTCACCCCCGCTTGTGGATCGATTAAATCCAAGATGCAATCCCTTCCTCGTGGTGCTCTGCTCTCAAAATAAACTTCTTCTGCGGGTTTCTCCATAGCAAAGCGGGGACAAGAGTGAGGATTTTAATGAGAGAAGGTTAGGATTTTGATGACTATGCCTTTCGCCATAGCTGATGATCATCATCCGACAGTTTATTTCAAAAAGTTAGTGCAACGAAATCAGTTCTTAGACTCACTGTACGACCCGCGCGAAATGATTCGCATATTTCTAACGAAGAACCCTCACCGACTACAGCGGGACATAGCAGTTGCAAGAAGAGTGCTGAACGACATCAAGTCTTCTAAGCATCTGCAACAAGAATTAGAGTACGAGAGAGAGGTAATGAAGTGCGCTGCAGTGTGCTGCAGACGGAATCACAATCAGCCGGCACCTGCACGACAAGAATGGGGACGGTTGGCCATGGCGGCGGCCGTCGAGACCCAACAGTCCACATTGGAACCGAGATTCACGCAGAAATAAGTCGCTCCCCCGTAATCACCTTGATGAGACACACGGATGTGCGCATAACGAATATGTGTGAAATAATGCACCACCGGAGAATTTTATACACATTCGTGGTCCTGATCCCCGACGTAATGCGGGACAGGTAGGGGTCGCGAACCAGGAAAGGGATGGACTAGAGAGAAGTAGCAAGGGTTGCTCCGATTCATGGTTAGGGGAACCCATATTGTTATGCAAAGAGCCGGAAGGGATCAGAGAGAATCTATTGAGGAAAAGGGCGGGCCACTGTCTGATCTCTTACCCGATACTATCGGTGAACATTAAAGATGTTAGCTTCCAATGTATATTTGACATGACGAGCCACGTGTCCGTGGTCGGTGAGAGTGTGTATGATATGTATAAGAGGGAGTAGGAATGGCCTGTTTTACCCCTCCAGGGACAGATACTTGATGCTTGGAGGAGCGGTCGGCTTAGCACAAATTTTCTTGTGGTGGCTTCCCTCTCACGGGACGTGATGTTGGGGCTCGATGTCTTTCTCGATTTCTATCCTCCGTAGATCTGTGCCAGGCTACTGGCGGATCGAGCTGCACCCTGGTTGTCCAGAAAATACTTCTTTCCTTTGCTATGGCCGCCTGTTTTGCTCCTCCAGGGAGCGATACTTGATGCTTGGAGGAGCGGTCGGCTTAGCGCAAATTTACTAGTGGTGGCTTCCCTCTCAGGGGACGTGATGTTGGGGCTCTCTCGATTTCTGTCCTCCGTAGATCTGTGCCTGGCTACTGGCAAATCGAGCTGCACCCTGTTTGTCCAGAAAATACTTCTTTCCTTTGCTGTGGCCGGTGTTACCAATTCCAAAAAATGCCATGCAGTCTGAATGCCTCGTCAGCAGCATTTATACGCGGACTCAACATTGTAACACCTGAGAGTTTGAGGAAGAGGTGGACCCTGTATATTTACAATGTGTTGATTGCGAAATAATCATTGACCGCCCATAATGACGTTCTCTCTCAGTTGCTACAAGCCTTCAGAGAGCACAGAACAATGTTAAACATATAGAAGTCTGACTTTGGGTGCCGGTACGTTAATTTTCTCGGGCATGTAATTTCGTCTGCCAGAATCCGCCCTGATAGGGAGAATGTATGGGCCATAATGGAATACGCTATCCCCAATTCCTGAATGAAAGTCCGTGGATTTCTCAGGTTAATTAATTTTTATAAGAAACTTATTCAGTGTATGATCAACACGCCCAACCTTTCTCATGTGACTGGGAAAAACTCTGCCTAGAAATGGAGCGTTAGTTTGAAGCCCTATAGGATGCGCTCCTTAATGCATACTGATGCACGCGGACCAAGAAAAGGAATTCTGTCTCCCATCCGACAGTTCAAGGGTTGGCATAGGCATACACATTTTCCAGGAGACTGTGCAGGAAGGCGTATTAACGCAGGAAACTCGGACATTCGCCATTTGGATAGTTCATAAAGCAGAAAGGAACTATTTGGTAAACGAGCTCGACGCCTTCGCCATTGAATGGGGATTCAGTAAATTTAGATTCTTTTTGTTCTGATGCACTATGAATGTTTAAACCGATCATAAGGCCCTTCAAGCAATAATAACAGTGAAGTTGAGTCATAAGCAGTTGGCTCATTGGTCCCTGTGCCTCCAGGAGTTCCAGTTCACCACACTCACCTGCCAGATGAGGTAAACATAGTAGCCGATGCGTTATCGAGAGCAGCAGTGGGGTTGCCTGAAGGTAGTGACTCTCACTGTGGGTCTCACTGTGGGTCTCTCACTGCAGGTCTCCAATCCCTATTAGAAGCCTTTTGTTGAATGTGGGCAGTGATGGTGTAACGTCTGCCCCCAAACTAAACCGTTGTTTCCAGCAGCTTTTCCACCTTTTGCTCATTGACATGCAGGATTTGAGTTCAGTGTGTTAATACCGTCGAATTGAGTGTCATCTCCTTTGGCTTTAAGAACTGTATGTATTGACAGACAAGTCTGCCCACTGCCACCGAAGTATGTCATGTCACCTATCTGTAGCAGCATCATCGTTTAGGATAGGGAAGTTAGTTTTGTGCGACATTTGGAGCATGAGCTACAGCCAGGTGCAGGCCGGATTGCACTAAGTTATGCATACCAGCAGTTGCGAAGGCAAATAGAGGCCACGGGGGCGTAGAACTGCCACATAGGGCGCACACAGCAGTTTCTCTCTGAGGCTGATGCAGGGTCCACAGCCAGCGAGCAGTGGGCCCCTCTTCGGCTCGCTGCCGTGGGTAGTCTTCTCGGCTCCTGATACACGCCGGCGACAACTGAGGCGAGGGCTACAGGTTCGGACACCGGATCGCAGGGGGTCATTGCCACTGCATTCTCAGCTACGCCAGCGAGGAAGAGCCAGCAGTGGGGCCATCCTATGGCTCTTGGTGGAGCAGAATGTCTGACACCAAGCAGCACTGAATCGGCTGCTGGCACAGCCATCCTGATGTAATCGGAACTCTGCAGCTGGCATACAAGGCTGGCATGACACAGTGTTGCGTTGCACACGCCCCTGGGGTGCTTCCTCAGCATTTCGGGGCTCTGTGACATAGACCAAGCTTAACAGAGCACTGTATTGGAAGCAAATAAATCATTTGGAGGGTTCTCGCCGAGTTTCAAAACGGCACCTCATGGCACTCATCCACTACATTAGGTGTCTTCCCGATACATTCAGTGGCAGAAGCAACCACAACATATCTATCTACTTGTTTTGATGTATGAAATCTCATGTAAGGTGCGAAATTAACATTTATTCAAGTTTCTAGCTTATATATTCGCATTATCCATGTTCAATTTTGCACTGGGTGTATCAACAGTTGAGAAATAGATTGAATTCTCAACTGCTGAATGTAGCAATTGTTATATATTTATTTTGGCCAAATCTCTATTTTAATATGCCATAGTCAGCAGGTGTTCTTTCAGGCTTTTTTCACCGCAATTGTTTTAGTATATACTACTAATTTGAGCACTAAAGTAATGTTTTTCCAGAATCTGGCATGTTTTTTACTAGTTTTCTGATTTAACACAATTATTTAAATACTATGAAGCCTTTTCTTTATACTTTATGGTTGTCTATATTTTAATTTTAAATTTAAACAAATTAGAGTTTCTCTACAAATTTGTATCATTCATAATTTTTCAATTTCAGACTGATTTTTTATTTGACATCAAGACTTCTGTTAAATGATGATGGAGATGTATATAAGTTGAGGAGACCTTCATTTAAAAGTGTCCTCCACTTTTTCTATACTTATGTCTTACTCTCAACCTTAATTGCTATATATGTTAATAGCATGTGTGGGAATTATGATTTAAGAAAGTTCCATTCCTTATAATAATTTCGCCATTTATCTTACATTTAAATGCACCTTTCTCATAACTTTATAAGCACAATTCCAATAAAAAAATGTTTGCTTTTCATTCAAAATCACACATATTTATCCCCCCAAAATTTTAACACTATGCATTATAACTTGAGAAAAAAAATAATTATTCATTGACTTTTACAAAAATATTAAATTCCTACTCCTACTAATTAATTTGCAAATATTAAATCAATGTCATCAAATATAAAACCCTTTTCTGCATATAACCTATACATTAGCAAACACATTGCATACTACAATCTTAGCCTCCAAAGAAAGTGTCAACTTCTAGTTTTCTCAACTTAGATGTGGTGTCACAATATGAAATACAAGGAAATATGATTTGTCTGCCAAGATTAAAAAAAATGAAAATTATTGTTAACAAAAATCTCTTTCTAGCACAGAACTCTTCAAAAATTAAATATTTTTAAACAATAACGAAATCTATGTGTTCATAAATTTTTTGCAGCTTAATTTGATACTAGTCTATTACAGGCAGTCTTTTCTGATATATCTTCAACGTGGTTCATTGAAGTCGTCATCCTCATCTTAATGCGCCTTGATGTGTCTCCTCTGAGCATGGAGTGGCAGTCAGCAGAGAGAGAGATTGCAGAAGGTTTGAGTGTATCATAATTGCTTGGTTGCATTTACTCCATTCCGTGTGTACCTATGGCGACATTATATTAGAGCTCTATTATTAGCAGCGTAAAAATCTTATATTTTTCGGCAATCCTCGAACCTTTATGCCAATCCATCGTTCATTAATTCGTCTCCTGTTTTCTATACGAATAGTCATCTCCCATTTCTCGGTGTGACATTTGAAAGTGTTGCAATTCGCCATAATGAATATGGGACATTTGTATTCCTAGAGGAGCTGAAATGTTTTTTTTTTTTTTTTGTTGGTAGGTAGATGCAATAATGGTCGTGTATAGGAAGGGATTTAGAAAGGTTTCTTAATCTCTTCTGGTCCAGGTCTTCTTTCTTCCTAATCTTCTGCATTGAATCTTCTTTTATTGTAACTTCTTGGTATCTTCTCAATTGTACCTTCGCTCTTCTGTACATAGGGAACTGGGATTTAAGACAAGCTTAACCTTGTTCTTGTATAATTCATTCTTATGGTATTTTCTTTCAAATCGGTGTGTATCCTTTATTGTATCAGGTTGTTCATCAGGATACATTGGACAGCCATCCATCGTTCTTTTACTTATTCCCATGAGTGTTCAGGGTATATTCCACAGTTGCTGTATTCCATATGGTATGACGATAGTTTCAGACATTCTCTTTCTTGGGTTACAGAAATGATCACTTGTTATTCCAGTGAATTCAAACATTCGTTCATCCTTGATGTAACATGTCCGCTTCCATTCTGGTTTGGTGGACATGCATCATATCTCCTCATGCTGCTCTAAACTGTTTGCAACAGAAATGCTAAGTAAAACTTCAGCAAAACTGTTGTTATGAAAATAACATGTGACTTTCACATGAATAACGATCGCGCCATGGCACATGTTGCCAGTCAAAGAAAACCATCAGAACGACCGGGAGAGCAGTGTGCTGACCACACGCCCCTCCTATCCACATCCTCAACTAAGGATGATACGGCTGTCGGATGGTCCCGATGGGCCACTTGTGGCCTGAAGACGGAGTGCATGGCACATGTTGACTGTATACAAGATGAATAGTAGATCGCCATACTTTTTCCCAGAGGTGTTATCCTCTTGGAATGTTGATTCTAGTAAGGCATTTCCTTCCGTCAACTCGAAAGCTGATATACCGGGCACCCATACTCAGTGTTCCTTCCTCTCAAGCCTAAAAGCTCTACTCAGTTTTGCTGTCGATCTGACCACAATGATGATGCATCATTCTTGATGACGCTATGTATAACACAACATTGTGCACACTTTTGTCCATCTTACATCCCCAAATTTCTCTAATTTTCATGTCATTACCACCTATCTTATCGCAACCCTTTTTTCACTTAAGATACATTACAAGCTTTACAAACACTAAACAACTCAGAGACTTTACAAAATTCGATATTGAAACTATGCGTAAGATTCTCCTTGTTATACTCGTCATAACTTTACGTCTTTTATCCCCATTCTATGTGTACATTTCCTGTTTCCCTTTTTTCCACTGTTAGTATATGAGTAATGGTTTCCTCATCCTCATCACAACGGATAGAAAGAGGAAAATTGCTGGTGATGAAGGTTAGTGTGTCTCTTTTTTTCTATCTACAGGTACATCGTATCATAAGAACTCTGCACCTTTTCCATGACTACAGCGTCTTTTTCTCTATTATCTCTTCTTTTTGGCATAAGCAGTAAAAGAACTTCAAAATACTTTTAAAACATTCTCGCTTTACTTAGTATTTCAATTCTCTCTCTTAATTCTTACCTCATAACAGTCTTTTATATCTATTTCCTTCACATCTCCTTCTACTATCAACTTGTGGTATCTTCCACAAATCATAAATGCTTCTCATTTTCCCCAAATTATCTCCTCAACAAAATGTCCGACGGCAATGGAACAAACTAAAAGTAAATACTTCTTCCTTACATAATTTTTACACACATAATTTGTTGGCTTCCTTCTACCCACGAAAAACCACTTCTCACTACTTTACATTACATGTTAAGAGGGAATCTACTACTATTTCTCAAACTATCCATATGCTAATCTCTATCTTTCTACTTGCTTTCTACGTTTTCCCCGTAACACATATCCTCTACAGAAGAATTACTTTAGTCCTTACTTTACTGTGTCTTCCTTCACAACTATCCATTTGATCTGCTGGGAAAGTTAATCAATTTATTTTAATGTGATAGGTAGAAATTAAAATTTTGTATTTGGATGCATTTTCTTAGCTTCCCTAGTCTTGGACTTCTACATTTTGCTCTCGTTGGAAACTGGATATTTGATGCATCTAATTTTTCTTGTGTAGGTAATATTTACTGTTGTGCCAGTTATACACTTTCAAGAGACTCACATGGTGCAAGCTAATTGATCTTCCTGTTTTTGGGTTAATCAGTTCGACTGCATTATCGTGGGCCACTTTACTTACTTCTACAGGGCCTTTGTATACGAAAAGGAATTTATGGCTTTGATATTTTTTCTTGCTGGAGAGATGATGGGTTTTCACAAGTACTCCTTGTGAAAATACTTGTGAAGTTGGTGTTCTGTCCGCCCAGTTCATTCTATTTAACGCTGCAGCCTTGAAATTGCTCAGTGCCAATTTTACTAGATGTTGATGTTGTACTCTGGGTATTGGTGGAAATTTAATTATTTCCCAGATTTTATCTCGTGAAGGATTATTTTTCAGAACATTTATCGGAGGTAAGAAAGTACTGCTATGTGGTATTTCGTTTACCACATCCTAGAAGTCAGAAATATGTCTGTCCCACGTATTATGCTGTTTGCTACAGTATAAACGACAGAGGGTTCCCAAATCCTTCATCGTTCGTGCAGCTGGGTTGGTGCTTGGCATATACGTATTTGGAACCATAAATAGGTCTGATTTTATGCCATCGCAGAGGGCTTTGCCTTTGTGCTGAACGATATTGTGGTCCATTGTCTGACAGCATTTTATCGACATGACCAACCCGTTAAAGGAAATCTTTTGTCAGCACTTTGCTTTTACTGCTCCCAGTTGTTTTCATCAAGGGAGCTTCCAGTTATTTTATTCAAGGGAGCAAACGTCACGTATTTCGACGTTAATTCTAGAACCACGAAAATGAATACGTGACCTCTCTGTATATGAGGTAATAGGCCCATAATATCTGTTGCTGCTATGTGTCTCAGTTTCTCTGGAATGATAGGAAACATTGATGGTCTCGTTTGAAAAGTTACATGTTTAGCTCCCTCGTATTTCTTAAATTTAGCCAGAACCTGTCTGATTCTTCGCTCTATATTTGAGAAGTAACAAGACACCTTTAACTTAAAAACATTTCTTAGGCCCAAAATGACTGTTACTCAAATGAGTATACCAAATGTACTTACTTATCAGATCATGTGGGAGACATGTGACCCATAAGCTTGTATCTGTATTACGTCTGTAGAATAAGACGTTGCCCTTTATGAGATAGGATTGTCTAATGGCCCTTGATTGATGGTTTTTCGACTAAGCTTTAACTGTGGTGAGATCTGGGTCTTTATCTTGTTTCCAGCCTTACTGTTTTAATGTATTGGTGACGTAATTTCAAATCGGCAGTTGTCAAGTAATACATGGCTACTTGCTCTTCTTCTGTATGACTCACTCTGCTTTCGTTAACTCCTTCCCGCAATCTGGAGATGATATCAGCTATGATGTTTGATGGTCCAACCACCTACATGATTCGAAAATCCAATTCCTGCAGCGTTAACATCCACTGTCCTAATCTACCTAATAATAATTTTGCACTTAACATAAACTCTAGTGCCTTATAATTAGTAAACACAGTTGTTCTTCAAAAAAAACCAAAAACAAACCAGCACGTATCTGAATCTACGAAACCCCCTACTAATGCCAAGGCTTCTCACTCTGTGTTTGGGAAATTTTTTTTTTACATTCTTCTTCAAGTTGTTGAAAGAGGACCACATCCAAGCCTGTTTCAGCACTGTCGGTCGCAATACAGAATTCCTTCGTCAAATCGGAACGCGCTAAAATTGGTGCCAATACCAGAGATTTTGTTGTTGGAACTCCTGTTCTGCTTGGTCATCCCATACCCTGGGCATCTTTTCATCAGTTAACGCACATAAACGCGGGGTAGCAAGGTATTCTATCCAAACTAACCCATTGTAGAAGTTAATCAGTTTCAAGAAATTACGTAACGTCTTTCTGCTGTATGGAGTGCCTTTATTCCGTATTGCTTGCTGTTTTCTAGCATTTGGTTCATTTCCCTGTTCAGTATTTTTTTTTTTTTTTGGGTTATCAGTTTCTGATTGGTTTGATGAGGCCCGCAACGAATTCGTCTATTGTGCTAACCTTTTCATCTCAGAGTAGCACTTGCAACTTATGTCCTCAATTATTTGCTGGTTGTATTCCAACCTCCGTCTTTCTCTACAGTTTTTGTCCTCTACAGCTCCCTCCAGTACCATGGAAGTAATTCCCTTTTGTCTTAACGGATGTCCTATCGTCCTGTCCCTTCTCCTTAGCAGTGTTTTCGATATGTTCCTTTCCTCTCCGATTCTGTGTAGAACCTCGTCATTCCTTACCTGATCAGCCCAACTAATTTTCAACATTTGTCTATAGCACCACATCTCAAATGCTTCGATTCTCTTCTGTTCCGATTTTCCCACAGCCCATTTTTCACTGCTGTACTCCAGACGTACATTCTCAGAAATTTCTTCCTTATGTGAAGGGTGGTATTTGATGTTAGTAGACTTCTCTTGGCCAGGAGCACCCTTTTTGCCATTGCTAGTCTACTTTTGATGTCCTCTTTGCTCCGTCCGTCGTTTGTTATTTTACTGCCTAGGAGGCAGAATTCCTTAACTTCATCTACTTCGTGACTATCAGTCTACTTCTTGTTGTTCTCATTTCTACTACTTGTCATTACCTTCGTCTTTCTTCCATTTACTCTCACTCCATAGTCTGTAATCATTACGCTGTTCACTGCATTCAGCAGATCGTGTAATTCATCTTCACTTTCATTCGAGATAGATGTGTCGTCAGTGAATCGTATCATTGATATCCTTTCATCTTGAATTTTAATTCCACTCCTGAACCTTTCTTTTATTTCCATCATTGCTTCCTCGGTGTACAGATTGAATAGTAGGGGCTAAAGGCTATATCTTTGTCTTACACCCTTTTTAATCAGAGCACTTCGTTCTTGGTCGTCCATTCTTATTATGCCCTCTTGGCTGTTGTACATATTGTGTATGACCTGTCTCTCCCTGTAGCTTACCCCCTACTTTTTTCAGAATTTCAAATATATTGCACCATTTTACACTGTCGAACGGTTTTTCCAGGTCGACAAATCCCATGAACAAGTCTTGATTCTACTTTCGTCTTGATTCCATTACTAACTGCAACTCCAGAATGGCCTCTCTCATGCCTTTACCTTGCCTAAAGACAAACTGATCATCATCTAGCGCGTTATCAATAATCTTTTCCTTTCTTCTGTATATCATTCTTGTAAGCACCTTGGAGGCATGAGCAGTTAAGATGATTGTGCGATAATTCTCGCACATTTCAGTTCTTGCTGTCTTCAGAATTGTGTGGATGATGCTTTTTCGAAAGTCAGATGGTATGCCGCCAGACTCATTCTTTCTACACACCGACGTGAATATACATTTTGTTGCCACTTCTCCTAATAATTTTAGAAATTCTGATTAAATGTTAACTATCCCTTCTGTATTATTTGATCTTAAGTCCTCCTAAGCTCTTTTATTTTCTAATACTCGATCCCCTATCGCTTCTAAATCCAGTCTTGTTTCTCCATCTATCACATTAGAGAAATGTTCCCCCTCATAGCGGCTTTCAATGTATTCTTTCCACCTATCTGCTCTCTCCTCTGCATTTAGCAATGGAATCCCCATTGCACTCATAATGTTATCACCCTTGCTTTTAATGTCACAGAATTTTTCTTTTTTACTTTCCTGTATGTTGAGTGTGTCCTTCCGACAATCATTTCTTTTTCGACGTCTTCACTTTCTTCCTGCATGCATTTCACCTTAGCTTCCCTGCGTTTCCTATTTATTCCACTCCTCGGCGACTTGTATTTCTGTATTCCTGAGTTTCCCAGAACATTTGTGTACTTTCTCCTTTCATCGATCAATTGAAATACTTCTTCTATTACCCATGGTTCCTCCGCAGTTACCTTCTTTCTACCTATGTTTTCCTTCCCATCTTCTGTGATGGCCCTTTTTGGAGATGTCCATTCCTTTTCAACTGTACTACCTACTCAGCTATTCCTTATTACTGTATCTATAACCTTAGAGAACTTCAACCATGTCTCGTCATTCCTTAGTACTTCTGTATCCTACTTCTATTGACTCTTCCTGACTACTCTCTTAAACTGCAGCCTACTCTTCATCACTAATAATATGGCCTAAAACCTCGACTTTTTATTTCAAGAACTGGACTTCATTATCTTCACAGTTATTTCATATTATTTTTATGTCCTTAGCATTTTATTGAGCACCTCATTATGAAGTTTCCATTAAGGTTCAGCTACTACTATGTCATCGACATAACAGGTGAGACGCTGTTGGAGCTCTTTATCCCGTACAGTTCCTAAACCTCTTATAAAGGAAGCAGAGGATATGTTCAGTCCAAAAGGAAGCCTTTCGAACTGATAACTTCGTCCAAATGCGGTAAAAGCTGTATACTTTCTACATTCAGGTGTTAGTTCTATATGTCAGAAACTATCCCTCAAATCTAGGGAAGAGGAAACCTTCACCACAAAGAATTTTTGTAAGAGCTCTTCCAATTTTTCTGGGCAGGAATGATAATGAAATTTATCTGTCGTGCATCAGTGACCAACCTAATACTACCATCCTTCTTATCCATAATTTGCAATGGCCTGTTGTATGTTGAGGTTGAATTTTCAATAATGTCATCATCTAGCATCTTCTGTAATTCTAAAAACACTTGTCTTCAGTAACACAGCGGAATAGTGTACGGATGTACTCAAATGGCTTGTGATCTCTAACCTTGAATTCGTATTAAAAATTTTTAATGGCACTAGGCTTTAGTAGAAACACCTTGGCATCATTCCATAATACTCCTTCTAATTTGGCTTTGTCTGTATCTGAAATATCCCTTACTTGTAGCAACATATTAGTTATTTCGTGATGAATTTCCACCATTACTTCGTCTTCCGCAGCTATTGATTCTTTCACCCACTTATACCGTGGATGTCCCTCTGATTGATACAGATCCAGTTGCATGGTCAGTTGTTTCTAAGCACCTGGCATCTCTTCATGTGTGAGATTTTCTTCAAAAGTAAGACATACCTTCCAGAGCATCACATAACCTTCATCCACATTGAGTCTGTCACGATTTTGACACATGAAATCGACTCCAGTGGTTATGGGCATAGATAGTTTTGGCGCAATTACCACGTTCGCTTCTATTTCATGTCACTGACAGGAAAAAGTTAAATGCGGTTGTCTTGTAATCACTGTTTGGCGTTACTTTTCACAAGAAGGTCTTCCAAAAGCGCAGTCATTTCACATCCCATATCAAGGAAGGCATCTAGTAGCATGTCATCTACCTCAACCCAAACGATTGGTTGCACCTCATGTGGAGCTTTAATTTCATTTCCATGCATTAATGAATCCTCTATCAAGTCATATGTTAACTTGTCAATGTGTTGGGCCTGCATTTCTCATTGTTTGGCTACAGTCACCTTATTCTACTGATTACCCTTAACACCAGTCATCTGAATGTTCTGGGATTACATTATTTCCATATTCTTTATCAAATGGCTCTATGATTTCTTCATAAGTTCCTGTCCTACACATATCATCTGACATGGGTATCACTACTGGTGTTGGCAATGGTGCATTATCCCTTTGGCATACCATTCCTCTCTTGGTTTCGTATAAATGAACTACATCCTCCACAACTTGGTTATCATCACTTTTTGTACAGCTGCATACATAAACTGTTGACAACTCTCGTTCCTCATCATCGGACGATTCCCAGTCAACTATCTCCCAGATAGCTGGTATTTGTATCTGATCACCTCCTAAACCTACTTCACAATATTGTTGATGAAAGCTAAGACTATTTACACATTTAATTATAAAACCAACTTCAGTTGACTGTTGAATGTCTTGAGACTGATCTTCGTACCGTTCATCTCGTCAGTTCAGTTTTTTACCAGTGTTTGGTGGCTTCAACTCGATTTCATGCACTGGTTCAAATGGCTCTGAGCACTAAGGGACTTAACATCTGAGGTCATCATTCCCATGGAACTTAAAACTAATACGCCTAACTAATCTAAGGACATCGCACACAACCATACCCGAGGCAGGATTCGAACGTGCGACCGTAGCGGTCTCGCGGTTCCAGACTGAAGCGCCTAGAACCGCTCGGACACACCGGCAGGCTGTGCTGGTTCATCTCCAGTGTGTTGTCCTGGTGAAGTCTGATTCTGCCAACCTTTCTGCGTTGTAGGCATTCTACTCATAATTGAACCCGAATAAATAAGTTTTTGTGGTGGAAAACCTGTAAACCGTCCTGCTTCGTTCTCATGGTGATCATATCTCGAATTATAATTACCACCATAATTTCTGGAACCAAAGCCATTATTGTATTTCTGCGGCTCATCAAACCCATAATTATTGTGTGACCTCTGTGAGTTGCCAAAACCATAGCTATTATTATCCCATGGGGGATTACTATTCTTCCCAAAACGATTATCTTTCCCAACATTCCTATTGGCACTGTAAGTATCATTAAAGGCCAATCGGTTGCTATTATTCCCCCCCTTCCATTGGTTTTTCTCACTGCACGCTGTTTCTTCGCATCATCTTCACTGAAGATGAATTCCAGTTCTCTTAACATCCCTTTACATGCCTGTATATTATCTACAGCTCTGCCAATCAACGATTGTTGATAACTCAAGGATAACTTCATTGAGCACATACGTATCAGTTCCCCATCACTGCATGGATTGTCTAAACACTGATTCTTTTTCGTCATTTCTTCAAAAACTGTCTTCATGTCTCCGGAATTTGCAAATGCCGTCTTCTGTAACAATTCAAATTTTGTCCTATTTTGGGTTTCCGCGAACCATTATTGCTCCAAGAATGCAGACTTAAATCGTTCGTACGACTGACAGTTTGAAGCGACTCTTTGCATCGTTCCCGCTATTGCGCCTTCCATATGACCACAAATGAAATCAAGTTTATGTCAAAATGGCCAATGTTCTGGAAAACCAATTTGGAATTGATGTCTAAGCGTGCAGGAGTGTAAACTGTTTTCTTTGTAATGTTGGAATTTTCTGACTGTCAAAAAATTATAATTGTCAAATTTTGTTATTGCACCATATGGCGTTTGTGTTTTCACAACATTTTCCGTTCCCTACAATTGTGTCATGTTTTCCTTTATTCGTAGTACCACATTTGGATCCTGAGACGACGTAGTAGAGTCCCATCTAGCATCACATCTACCCAGTGGTGTGCAACTTTCTAAACTGCACCGTTCCTCGTCTGTCGGAATGGAAGATACTTTCAAATTTCCCAATAGTGCATCAGTGTTTCGTCCTTATACTTGCTTCATATTGACCTGCAGTATACTGCCTATTGAACTGTAACTCGTAAATTGAGAATTTGGTACGTGTGCCGCAGTAAACTGCTCTGTTATCGCATCATTCGCGTACGTTCGGAGGGTCGGCTGCCGTTCTGTTGGAATGCGTACAGTTAACCGCTTCTCGCACCATTCTCTACTGTGAACGCACATTACCTGCTTCACTCACATGCCTCAATTGTACTTCTACAATTTGCTTCTGTTTGGGATGGGAAAATACTGACGCAACACTTTGCGGTCATACAAGTGGAATCTCATGACGTTTTTGTGTTTCCGCAACTGACGCGGAAGTTAGAGTAACCGACTTGGTTACCTCTGGATTTTTTTCCATCACTGTGTCAGATGATGCTACCGATTCCGTCACCTTGCTACTGCTTTCTGTACGGTTCTCAATACACTGCTTCAGTTCTGTACGAAGCTCTTATTACTGCTGCTTATTTTTCGAGACGATGTTCGGGTATCGAATATTCTTAACGCGGCTCGCGTGACACGTTTTATGACACTGAGATTTTCCACGATTTGTTGCACCTTACCAGAAGCCTTACGTGCTAAATTATCAGCTCTTTGGTCGATATTAGACACCACCTCCTGAACCTGGTCAATGTCAGTACGCCCCTTTTTCTGATCGGCCATAAGCGATTTAATTAGTACGCGCGAGTGTCTCGTATCTTCCCGGATTTCAGTAAACCGTTCATTAACTTCCGTTTGCATCTTTTGCTGATCTTTGCGGAATTTTTCGAACCAAGAGTTGGTTTTAAATTTCAGACCATTTCAAGCAGCATTTGTGGCCGCTAACCCTGCATTCATTTCGGTTCTTAAATTCACCGTTTCGGTTTTTAAATTTGTCGTTTCAGTTTTTAAAGCCAACATTCCTGAATTTGTATCTGTATTTAAGTCAGCTGTCCCTGCTCTCATCGTTTCAGTTGTTGCTTGACAACAATAGTGACTTGCTTCGACATTGCGAACACACTATCAGTGGCTTCGCCATCATCATCTGTCACCATTTGGTGTAAATTTTGCTGTTCGTGTCTTTCATGTGAAGTCTCACCGATATGTGTGCATAGTATTGACGGACTTCCACATGTTCTTTCCGAAGGAAACGGTCCCGTTTGATTCCGAATTACAACATTTGGTGCAACATACTGAAGTTGTACGTCCTCTGATTCTGTTTCTGAACCTCTAGATCCGTCATCTGTTCGGTTTCGTGCGGTCTCAACCTGAGATACCAATTGCGAAGCTGCCACCATTCCCTCTCCATTGTCACTTCGTTCGCTTTCGTGACTCGTATTCGATACATTTTGTTATACGTCACTTTTTATCCGATCAAGGTCTTCAGTTTGCCCTATATACGATAATCTACTTCCGTCCACCATCTAAGACAGTCTAACTGACCTCTGTCTTTCACGATTTGTGCAAGCCTGAGCTCAAGACAGCACGAAGTTATATGAACTGCCACGTCTCCAAAATATCAGAGAAGGTCTCTTATGGCATTAACACAACATTATCAACGCCGTTCACAGTTTGTGGGTATTCAAACCAACTGGACAACGGCTTGAATAACTTCGCGTCCGCCAGAAATGTCATGCACAAGCTACTTTTACTCAAAATACAAAAATTATTCTTTACTCGTTAATACAACCTTTTCTTATCTGAAACACACATTTACTCTGACCACTATGCAGACACATAAATTGAGTAACCTCGTCACTTCTTGTCTTTCAAAAAGAAAACAAAATTTTTTCTTAACACCAAATTATAATTACTCTTTCTGATTTGGCTAGTTGACATCTTGGCAGACTAATTGCTATCCTGGAAGGGTCACTATTATCTGACACTGCACTCCTTTTCACATTCGTCAGACATCAGCAAAAACACCCCGTGAGTGTGTCAGCGCCATTAGAATAAATTACTGGGGTTATGAGTGGACCCTTATTCTGTGACAGAGCACATCGGTGTTTAGCTGTAAAATTTGTTTAATTTCTCTATTGTTGTCCAAGAAGCACTTTGGGTTTACGTAGATTGAAACATGACAATTTCAGGACAGTTGTCAACATAACGTATTACGCCTTGTTTATCAGAAATAACACTGAACACAACAATATCAAATTCAAATATAAAGTTCTCTACATGAGTTTACTTAAGCCAATCGGACATTTTGTGCCCGTTCTTGCCTTTGGTCTCTGGCTTGCTTATATCCATCTGGAAATTCCCCAATGGAGTTTTCTGGAGAATTTCTCTGTCGTAGGCAGCGCTGGGCCGCCACCTGCTCCCCTCGCTGTATTGCCAGCTGTGAACTAAAACGTTTCTCCCAGCAGCTTTTTTCACCTTTTGCTCATTGTCATTTCGTTTCGGTATGTTAATAGCGTTAAATCAGGTGTCATCCCTTTTGGCATTACCTACTGTATGTTTTGATATGCAAATTTGCTCACTAACACTGAAATATGTCAGGCGACATATCCACCTACTTGCTATGACACATAAAATCTCATGTAAGGTGCGAAATTAACATTCATTCAAGCTGCCCCCTTACAACGTTTAGTTGAAGAGATCATTCATTGACGTTGTACTTATGGCATATGTTGCTAAATGTTTAGAGGATAGCTACAGATGAATTACTACATCGTGTACTTTGTTTTTATGTATTTTATCTGTGTATCTACAATTCTACTACAACTCTAAACTTTCCTGCAATAAATTTTATTCCCTTGTCTGCAACCTGGGAATTTGTGTTGTCTTTAACATACTATCGAAATCTATATGCCAATGTATGCTAGGGCATTAATTGGTTTCATTCCAGTTGGTCTCATCTCACACCAATATGATTTTCAAGGTGCATAACGTTAAAATTAATGCCAGACAGAAATACACTTGGAACATTTGTGGTGGCACTGCGCTGTGTTGTATCAAGTCTAGCATTACTTCTGGAGGAGGTTGAGCAGGTACTATGACATGCACAATATATTAGAATAGTTTATTAAAATTGAACAATACAACATAATTAAACTGGGAACAATCCAATTGCAGAGGAATTATTTGTTTATTTGTTGCTGTTGCCGAACTCGATAATTTACAGCTTGACACACTGCAGAATGATAGTCGCTTCTCAGTGTACAATTGACAATGAGCTTCTATATACAGTTCTGACTTCCATTGTAACTCACACTGCTGGATCTGAAGTAAGACGATGCATCGTCTTTGACGATTAACACAGTGTGTGCTGAACGGCATTGTGCTGTGACGTAAGTAACCTTCCAGCAGCGGCGGCGTATGGACATTCTCAAAGGTCTGTCTACGTCAACGCCTCTCATTTGTTGCTGCGTCAGCCAGCGGCTGTCCTTACTTTTGGTTTTGTCATGGTTGGTTGGTTGATTTGGGGAGGGGGGGAGGAGAGGGAGGGGACCAAACAGCGAGGTAATAGGTCCCACCTGATTACGGAAGGACGGGGAAGGAAGTCGGCCGTGCCCTTTCAAAAAACCATCTTGGCATGTGCCTGAAACGATTTAGCGAAATAACGGAAAACATAAATCAGGATGACCGGATGCGGGTTTGAACCGTCATCCTCCGAATATGAGTCCAGTGTGCTAACCATTAAACCATCTCGCTTGGTGTTGCATCGTGAGGTACCATCTTCGCTATGGAGCCTCTTTCTTTGGACGACACCACGTTAATGGTAACAGTTAGGCGTTATTTTACTGGTATTCCCCTTCTCAAACATAAATGATTGTGCTCTGTTAGACATTCAGAAATAGTGGACTTCCCGTAATTATTTACACAGAGGGATGGTAAGTGTCGTCAAGCCTGGTTTAGGGTATGCATTTAAAACTAAAAATTTGCCATAGTAATATATTACTTAAAAATGTGGTATCCATTTAACTGTGACGCAAAACGTATCTAAATACACTCCTGGAAATTGAAATAAGAACACCGTGAATTCATTGTCCCAGGAAGGGGAAACTTTATTGACACATTCCTGGGGTCAGATACATCACATGATCACACTGACAGAACCACAGGCACATAGACACAGGCAACAGAGCATGCACAATGTCGGCACTAGTACAGTGTATATCCACATTTCGCAGCAATGCAGGCTGCTATTCTCCCATGGAGACGATCGTAGAGATGCTGGATGTAGTCCTGTGGAACGGCTTGCCATGCCATTTCCACCTGGCGCCTCAGTTGGACCAGCGTTCGTGCTGAACGTGCAGACCGCGTGAGACGACGCTTCATCCAGTCCCAAACATGCTCAATGGGGGACAGATCCGGAGATCTTGCTGGCCAGGGTAGTTGACTTACACCTTCTAGAGCACGTTGGGTGGCACGGGATACATGCGGACGTGCATTGTCCTGTTGGAACAGCAAGTTCCCTTGCCGGTCTAGGAATGGTAGAACGATGGGTTCGATGACGGTTTGGATGTACCGTGCACTATTCAGTGTCCCCTCGACGATCACCAGTGGTGTACGGCCAGTGTAGGAGATCGCTCCCCACACCATGATGCCAGGTGTTGGCCCTGTGTGCCTCGGTCGTATGCATTCCTGATTGTGGCGCTCACCTGCGCAGCGCCAAACACGCATACGACCATCATTGGCACCAAGGCAGAAGCGACTCTCATCGCTGAAGACGACACGTCTCCATTCGTCCCTCCATTCACGCCTGTCGCGACACCACTGGAGGCGGGCTGCACGATGTTGGGGCGTGAGCGGAAGACGGCCTAACGGTGTGCGGGACCGTAGCCCAGCTTCATGGAGACGGTTGCGAATGGTCCTCGCCGATACCCCAGGAGCAACAGTGTCCCTAATTTGCTGGGAAGTGGCGGTGCTGTCCCCTACGGCACTGCGTAGGATCCTACGGTCTTGGCGTGCATCCGTGCGTCGCTGCGGTCCGGTCCCAGGTCGACTGGCACGTGCACCTTCCGCCGACCACTGGCGACAACATCGATGTACTGTGGAGACCTCACGCCCCACGTGTTGAACAATTCGGCGGTACGTCCACCCGGGCTCCCGCATGCCCACTATACGCCCTCGCTCAATGTCCGTCAACTGCAGATACGGTTCACGTCCACGCTGTCGCGGCATGCTACCAGTGTTAAAGACTGCGATGGAGCTCCGTATGCCACGGCAAACTGGCTGACTCTGACGGCGGCGGTGCACAAATGCTGTGCAGCTAGCGCCATTCGACGGCCAACACCGCGGTTCCTGGTGTGTCCGCTGTGCCGTGCGTGTGACCATTGCTTGTACAGCCCTCTCACAGTGTCCGGAGCAAGTATGGTGGGTCTGACACACCGGTGTCAATGTGTTCTTTTTTCCATTTCCAGGAGTGTACTTTAGACCATAAAATTCTACATTGCGTCATAACACATCGCAGAACATAAGGTGAGTTACTTTAATAGTAAATAACCGAAACCGCACAGAAGTAGCCGTACATTGGAGGAACAGAAAATCAAGTGGAACAAAACTGTCATGCACCAATGATCGTATATTCATCTTCATATACCGAGCTAACTCACGGGCACAATTAAAGGAGGAGACTTAAGCTTGTCATATATTCAAAAATTATGCTGTACTCGTATGTGATGTATGGCAGAAAAGTTCCATAATGTCTTAAAAAGACATAACAGTACCAGAATAAGAAAGTACTAGATATACATAATAATCCTTTAAAGAATAAAGAAAATTTAAATCTTATCTATTTTCAAATGGTTTCCTTACGTTGTTTGTCATCCATTAATGCAAACAGTCCATGGCCTGATTGACGATCATAGTAATCTGTATGTGCTGACAACGAATCTGAAACCGGTGATGTTGGGCTGACTTTAAAATTAAGGTGTGGATTATTTTGAAAGTTCTTGGTAAAATAGCTAGAAGAAATTCAAGTACTGAACAGTACTGAAGCCACACCAGGTATTGTGTGTAATAGGTGACTAGATGCATCGCAGAACAAGTGTATTCAGCTTCATGAGATTGCTATCCTAATATCAGAGAGTAGACGAGATTATGCCTACATAGAAGATTCAAATATCAACATTCTGGCATTCAAAAGAAATGTCAGCCTTAGTTATTAATAACGACAGAATAAATTAAAGTATCCTTATATGAATGCGTGGTGTCTATTCTTTCGGAGATTCTGGGTTTGAATCCCGGTGCGACACACTTTCCTAACGTCCTGTTGAAGCTGATACCAATAATCCCTTTCCTTTCCTTCCCTCTCATCTCCTTTCCTTTCCTTTCCTTTCCTTTCTCCCCTCTGCCCCTTCAATTTGCACAACATAGCTTCATTAGTCTTTGGTATTGTCAATGAGGGTGATCTGCAACCTGTTGATTCGAATATCTTACATCGAGATCGCAAATTTTCTTTACTAGTGACCGGTTTTGGCTTAATACAGAGCCATCTTCAGATCAGTCTAAAATGATCTGTGTGATACTCATTACACACCGTCGTATATTTTAGAGCTAAGTCGTCCTAATTAAATAAAAAATCGTAAATTGATACTGTTATTTGGTTACGTAAACTGACAACGTTAACAACTAATGTGTGGCAAAGTCGGTGCCTTAACAACCATAAAAGCATTTTATTAGTGAGTAACGTTGTCAGTAATGAGAAATGATCATCATAATAAAATAAGGGAAAGTTCAGATGTCTGCATCTATAGCTCCATCTACATGATTATTCTGCATCTCACAATTAAGTGATCGTTTTTACCACGCGCTATTCGAGAGTACGACGGTACAGATATAGCTTGAAGGTGGTCCAATGAATCCTCAGCCACGAATTTTACAGTTCAAAGCATATTAATCATTGAAGATGTACATAAACAGCGACGAGATGGAGTCTAAATAAATCACATTAATTCCAGTAGAGGGAAAGTACGTGGGACATTCCCCTTGACATTTAGAGAAAATATAAAGGAGATCATAGGCATTGTGTTATTGGTGGTTTAGGATTCGCTGAGAATGTTATCTACAGGCGAACCCTGTAAATGGATGCAAGGTACATCTCAGAAAGAGTACTTATTTTAATAACCAAAAATAAGACGTAGAAACTAACAATTATTCTTTCAAATAACACTTCCACGAACTAACTAAACCTGATTTCAATACGCGCCGACGACAGTGTTGGAGACACTAGACTGGTGGATACTAACAGATGAAAGGCGGCGGTAGTGTAGATGCCTATGGGGAGAATGTACCTCATAGGGTGGACAGGTGTGTCAGCACTATTAACAGAGACGTCCAGTTGTGCAGCGAAGTGTTTGATTGTGTTCTGTCGGTCTCCTCGAATGAGAGTGGCCGTATGTTCCAGCATAGCAGGACTGACAGCTGTGCGCAGCCGGGCGATATGCGCAGATGAGACAAATTTGCGCGACCTTGTTGCGATGATGACACACCCCTCGCCCAACGACTACAGTGCTTTTGTTTACTGCTAAGTCTCAGTATACATGCTGAAACACCTACAAATAACTGCAATGCGCTGGCTCTCCACCAGAAGAATCTCAATGACAGCTCTTTGCTTGGAACGCACTCCGTTATTGAACACACCTCGTACGTTATAAACTCTTAATAGCTCTAGGCGCCCCGGTGGTCCCGGTCGCCTACGCAGGACTGGATGGCCGAGTGAATGACCTCTACAGTTGTCAGGATGCTAGGAAATGACTGTGGACGCGTCAGAAGCGCTAAAGAAACATTATTAATTCCTAACACCTTTATTTCTGCCGAGTACAATGTGGCTTGGTGATATCATCAACCTTCCCCGAATCATTGCTGACTCGTAGCGATGACATCAGCTCTGGGCCGCACAGTCTTGCTAGCGCAGCGCCACGTGCTGTGAAGTAGCAAAGGAATGTCCGTACTTCGTACTTCGGCCGCGCGTGATTGGTGGCGCTCGGCTGGCCGGCCGGCTCGGCTGCGGACAGCAAGCCGCTGCGCATAGGGAGGCTCCGGGTTGGAGTCCCGGTGCTGTCGGCACAAGAGGCGTTCTCGTAGTGCGGAGCGTACTCTATCCCACCCCATCTTCTTCCCTGCTCCTCTTGGTGGCTCGACCGCGGTGGACGGGTGGAACGGGCTGCAGTCCCCCAGCGTCGTCGACTCACCCGTTTCTGACGGCGGATGCACAGGGCCTAGGCCCCGCACGATCTCGACGACAGCTCACTGACGTGGTCAGCATTGGCGGCGAGCGAGTCTGCCGCGATGTCTGCTAATCCTGGGTTGATGGTTGACAGCGGCAGCAGAGAGGACCAGAGCTGGTACTGTCCCCTCACGTCTGCTGCTGGATGGGCTGCACTCTGCAACATCTCCTTAATAAAGATTAAGATCTCGATCACCGAGCTGAGCGCTATGCAGCGTCCCAGTACACATCTAACTGTAAGTCTTACTGCGAGTGCCTTGTAGCTATCAAAGCTGGCGTATTTAAAGGAAGTATGAGCGACGTCCTGACGTCATGCTCGTTTGTAATGAACGCATTCGTTCCACTTATACTGCTGGTTCATCTGTCGTACTCGCCCCTTAGGTGTTCTTGCGACAGAGTTACGTGTTGTTACGGCAGACTTACGCTAAAGTTGTTAAATGCAGTACAGCTGACGCTATACCTCTGTCTTGCACTCGACGAAAGTCTCCGTCTAACACATTCCCGCGTGCTAAGCAATTCTCTCTCGCTTGTTGAGTGTAACCCAGCCATTGCCCCTGCATGACGACACATTCCGACATATGTGCAATCCTCTTAGCTCTTGGCTAACCTACTGCCTCTGGCTCTCGGCCGAAGCAACGAAACTTGACAATATTCCACGTTTCCAACTCTTTACTATTCCGCGACACTACACCGCATAAATTAATATTGCAACTGTTGTCGCATTCCACTTCGTAATGACATGTCTTTCAAGCGAACCCTAAGACAGATAATAAAGTTTGCCAAACACCTCAAGTAATCAACTCAATAATAGTATCTGGTGTGTAGGTTTTGAAAGACTGAGATGCCTCTGGTACTTTCTCTTTTTTGACAAAGGAGCATCTATCTTTGTCATTGAACATCTTCGTTGGTATAGTAACTCAAGTTTGAAAATCACTGTGGTCTACTACGACTTTCTCTCGACGTGATCACCAGCTGTTCCAGATGAGTTTACCTGTGAAATTCGATATTTCTTCACATTTACCATGTGTTTTCCGGGGGAAAGTCACGTTAATAGTGATAGTTGCCTTAGAAAAATTATGAATGAGTGAACTGGTAAATCTCTTATGTTATTTGATTTTCAAACAGCTGAGCAAAACTGGACATACTCAGACATTTCTCTCTTTACTTATTCTGATCACCACTAAACTGACACACAATATTTTTTAGCGTAACACAATCTGACTTTCAATAATCCCTACAAAAGAAAGGCCCTGACTAACAATAACCTATACCTTTCATGAATCACTCACCTCACAAAAATCTTCGTTATTCTAAGTACTGCAACTCAGCGAGCGCCAATACTGCCACCTAAATAAAAGATTCTAACTACTGTAGGCACTAACTACTGAGAGGCATAGGCAGCCAATGAAAGATTTTCATACAGAACAAACAATGAATTTACCTTAATAGTGTTCAAAAGTCACATATATCAGTTCATGACATCCAGTCTTATAAATTTCGTCTTTCTGACGGACACACGTCCATATCGTCCGCTCTCAAAACTCTGGCATCTCTGTCACCACATCCACCACTGCTTGCGGCTCACCTCCAACTGCGCAACGCTACGCGCTGTTCACATCCAACTGCCCAACACTACAATAGCGAATAATCTAACAATGCCAACCAGCCACAGACTGCATACAGCAGTCAGTGATTTTCATACAGAGCGCTACGTGGTGTTACCAACATAAAAACCTTTACCAACATAAGAACCTAAACAGCCCACTTACAATAGCAGAAACAGATAACTAACTGAAGGTCAATTTCTAGTTGCAGCGGCACGTATCTGCCGAAAATCGTTCTTAAACCACATGTTTCGCCAGATTTATTACAAATTAACTGAAATAGTTTTTAACACGAGGAACGTACGGTGTCCACAGTTATACTGAAAACAATATCCGAAAATGACATTTTAAATCACGTATCTATATGCAGTATACTAACTTAGTCTTTGATTTCCACTGCTGGAAAAATATCTGTAGATACTGTGGTAAGTACTTTAATCCTGAAGATAAAGTCGTAAAGCATCCTCTCTCGTAATCGGTTCCAGTGGATCCGCAGCACGTAAAGGCTGAAGCAATTTACGGAATTAATGTTGCGTTAACAGCACGGGTCGCGGTGTCGGAGTAATTATTACCAATTAAGGCAGTACTAATTTCATGGAAATTGACTTTCACTTTAAGAAACAGGGGCTGCGTCGGAACTAGATTTTCTGTCGGAGTGATTCCATCTCGTTTGTCCCGGAGTGGAATTACTGATTAAAGCTAAATCCAAGAGCTTCATCTGTTGCGCAGGAGATCGTCCAGAACCAAGACGGAGGACGATCACACGCAGGCTGTTTTATTCGCTCCGTTTCACTTAGAAATTCACAGCATGCGAGGTAGAACGGTGTAAGAGGATAAGCTCATATCGCATTTATCCCTTTTCAACCAAACAATGTATCCTTTTCATTCGAATGTTTATTTTCTAAAAGCGACGGATTTCATCTGGAGAAAGACAAAACAGAACAGGTATCGAAGTCACTTACCGCTACTGAAGCAAAGCAGTCGGAGTTTACAGGTATGCTTCTGTAACAACATTAGGTAATCTATAGCACCATGTCACATTTTCTACATCTACATCTACATCCATACGCCGCAAGCCACCTGACGGTGTGTGGCGGAGGGTACCTTGAGTGCCTCTATCGGTTCTCCCTTCTATTCCAGTCTCGTATTGTTCGTGGAAAGAAGGATTGTCGGTATGTCTCTGTGTGGGCTCTAATCTCTCTGATTTTATCCTCATGGTCTCTTCGTGAAATATACGTAGGAGGGAGCACTATACTGTATGACTCCTCGATGAAGTAATGTTCTCGAAACTTCAACAAAAGCCCGTACCGAGCTACTGAGAGTCTCTCCTGCAGAGTCTTCCACTGGAGTTTATCTATCATCACCGTAACGCTTTCGCGATTACTAAATGATCCTATAACGAAGCTTGCTGCTCTCCGTTGGATCTTTTGTATCTCTTCTATCATCCCTATCTGATACGGATCCCACACTGCTGAGCAGTATTCAAGCAGTGGGCGAACAAGCGTACTGTAACCTACTTCCTTTTTTTCGGATTGCATTTCTTTAGGACTCTTCCAATGAATCTCAGTCTGGCATCTGCTTTAACGACGATCAACTTTATATGATCATTCCATTTTAAATCACTCCTAATGCGTACTCCCAGATAATTTATGGAATTAACTGCTTCCAGTTGCTTACCTGCTATATTGTAGCTAAATGATAAGGGATCTTTCTTTCTATGTATTCGCAACACATTACACTTGTCTACATTGAGATTCAATTGCCATTCCCTGCACCATGCGTCAATTCGCTGCAGATCATCCTGCATTTCAGTACAATTTTCCATTGTTACAACCTTTCGATATACCACAGTTTCATCCGCAAAAAGCCTTAGTGAACGTCCGTTGTCATCCACAAGGTCATTTTTGTATATTGTGAACAGCAACGTTCCTACGACACTCCTCTGCGGCACACCTGAAATCACTTTTACTTCGGAAAACTTCTCTCCATTAAGAATGACATGCTGCGTTCTGTTATCTAGGAACTCTTCAATCCAATCACACAATTGGTCTTTAAATTCTTTTTCTCTTCCTTTCATCGTTAAGATATCCTATTTCTTTCATTTGATTTAGGGTAGAACAATACTTCTGATATTGCAGCTCAATTTAAACATCTTTCTGTTACCTCCCATTTCTTTCAACCATTTATTATTTCCTCATTTCCATTATATAGCTCTCCTTCTAGTCGATATTGTCGTTTTACTTCCTCATGAGTGCGCTTTGACCTGCTTCGTCTTAAAGAATATTAGAATATTACCTCTCCGCTCTCTGTTCTTGTGGCATGTTGTAGTTCTGGTGTCCAGAATTTCAATACAGAAACCTGCGTTTGAAAATTGTATAACATGCAGACTATATGAAGGTGGTATCTGTTCTTTCAAACATGTTCGAAAGAAAAGATACCACTGGTGATCTTGCAGCTCTCTAAGAATGAAATTACAATGAAATCTAGACCTTTAGCAGCTGACAGCGGTTGATAAATATCAATGGGGAGAATTGAAAATATGTGTCCCGACCGGGACTCGACGCCGGGATCTCCTGCTTAGATGGCAGATGCTCTATTCGTCTGAGGCACCGAGGACACAGTGCATAGTGTGACTGCAGGGACTTGTCCGAAAGCGCAGATACCGTATTCAAATAGCTAAGGCTTACCGACCAGATTAGATTAAGATTAGATTAATACTAGTTCCATGGATCATGAATACGATATTTCGTAATGATGTGGAACGAGTCGAATTTTCCAATACATGACATAATTAGGTTAATTTAACAACATACTTAAGTTAATATAACAACTTTATTTTTTTGTGTTTTTTCTTTTTCTTTATTTTTTTAATTTTTATTTTTTATTTTTCTAATATTTTTGTTTTTTTTTTCTTTTTTTTCTTAATTTATATCTAAAAATTCCTCTATGGAGTAGAAGGAGTTATCATTCAGAAATTCTTTTATTTTCTTCTTAAATACTTGTTGGTTATCTGTCAGACTTTTGATACTATTTGGTAAGTGACCAAAGACTTTAGTGCCAGTATAATTCACCCCTTTCTGTGCCAAAGTTAGATTTAATCTTGAATAGTGAAAATCGTCCTTTCTCCTAGTATTGTAGTTATGCACACTGCTATTACTTTTGAATTGGGTTTGGTTGTTAATAACAAATTTCATAAGAGAGTATATATACTGAGAAGCTACTGTGAATATCCCTAGATCTTTAAATAAATGTCTGCAGGATGATCTTGGGTAGACTCCAGCTATTATTCTGATTACACGCTTTTGTGCAATAAATACTTTATTCGTCAGTGATGAATTACCCCAAAATATGATGCCATATGAAAGCAATGAGTGAAAATAGGCGTAGTAAGCTAATTTACTAAGATGTTTATCACCAAAATTTGCAATGACCCTTATTGCATAAGTAGCTGAACTCAAACGTTTCAGCAGATCATCAATGTGTTTCTTCCAATTTAATCTCTCATCAATGGACATACCTAAAAATTTGGAATATTCTACCTTAGCTATATGCTTCTGATTAAGGTCTATATTTATTAATGGCGTCATACCATTCACTGTACGGAACTGTATGTACTGTGTCTTATCAAAATTCAGTGAGAGTCCGTTTACAAGGAACCACTTAGTAATTTTCTGAAAGACAGTATTGACAATTTCATCAGTTAATTCTTCTTCAGTGCGGAAGCACTCAAAATGCCCGAGCTGTTACGGGAGTCGGTAGAGTAATGAGTACATTTGGCAGGGTCACTGCAGATGTAGAGTGTGGGCAGTAAGTTGGGAATGTGGGTCTCACGGGAAGCGTGCCAGAGATAAGTCCCTGCAGTCGCACGGTTCTCTGTGTCCTCGGTGGCTCAGACGGATAGAGCGTCAACCATGCAAGCAGGAGATCCCGGGTTGATATTTACCAACGCCTGTCAGCAGCTAAAGGTCTGGATCTAATTGCAATTTCAACATACACACTGTCCTTCGCATGTTTTGTCCAAGGTTCTTCTACAACGCTCCACTATGTTAGTTTACATCTTTGAGTATCGCGCTTGTGTCATTACTGTACGTAGAAGTAGTTTGGCAATATGTGTGGATAAAAATCCTACTTCAAGATCGCAAATTTTCATTGCTGACTGTCGGTTTCGGCTCATTACCAAACCATGTAAAATGTTGTTCAGTGTGTGGCTCCCATTACATATCACCGTATTTTTTAGAGCTGTATGGCACCAGTTACATAAATATCCAAAACTGAAAATCGTAGTTATCTACGTAAACTGACAACGTTACTCACTAATCAAATGCTTTTATGGTTGTTAAGGCACCGATTTTGCCACACATTAGTTGTTAACGTTGTCATTTTACGTAACCAAATAACATTATCAATTTACGATTTTTTATCTAATTAGAACGACTTAGCTCTAAAATATGCGACGATGTGTAATGAGTATCACACACAGATCATTTTAGACTGATCTGAAGATGGCTCTGAAATAAGCCAAAACCGGTCACTAGTAAAGAAAATTTGCGATCTCGATGTAAGATATTCGAATCAACAGGTTGCAGATCACCCTCACTGACAATACCAAAGACTAATGAAGCTATGTTGTGCAAATTGAAGGGGCAGAGGGGAGAAAGGAAAGGAAAGGAAAGGAAAGGAAAGGAAAGGAGATGAGAGGGAAGGAAAGGAAAGGGATTATTGGTATCAGCTTCAACAGGACGTTAGGAAAGTGTGTCGCACCGGGATTCAAACCCAGAATCTCCGAAAGAATAGACACCACGCATTCATATAAGGATACTTTAATTTATTCTGTCGTCATTAATAACTAAGGCTGACATTTCTTTTGAATGCCAGAATGTTGATATTTGAATCTTCTATGTAGGCATAATCTCGTCTACTCTCTGATATTAGGATAGCAATCTCATGAAGCTGAATACACTTGTTCTGCGATGCATCTAGTCACCTATTACACACAATACCTGGTGTGGCTTCAGTACTGTTCAGTACTTGAATTTCTTCTAGCTATTTTACCAAGAACTTTCAAAATAATCCACACCTTAATTTTAAAGTCAGCCCAACATCACCGGTTTCAGATTCGTTGTCAGCACATACAGATTACTATGATCGTCAATCAGGCCATGGACTGTTTGCATTAATGGATGACAAACAACGTAAGGAAACCATTTGAAAATAGATAAGATTTAAATTTTCTTTATTCTTTAAAGGATTATTATGTATATCTAGTACTTTCTTATTCTGGTACTGTTATGTCTTTTTAAGACATTATGGAACTTTTCTGCCATACATCACATACGAGTACAGCATAATTTTTGAATATATGACAAGCTTAAGTCTCCTCCTTTAATTGTGCCCGTGAGTTAGCTCGGTATATGAAGATGAATATACGATCATTGGTGCATGACAGTTTTGTTCCACTTGATTTCCTGTTCCTCCAATGTACGGCTACTTCTGTGCGGTTTCGGTTATTTACTATTAAAGTGACTCACCTTATGTTCTGCCATGTGTTATGACGCAATGTAGAATTTTATGGACTAAAGTATTTAGATACGTTTTGCGTCACAATTAAATGGATACCACATTTTTAAGTAATATATTACTATGGCAAATTTTTAGTTTTAAATGCATACCCTAAGCCAGGCTTGACGACACTTACCATCCCTCTGTGTAAATAATTACGGGAAGTCCACTATTTCTAAATGTCTAACAGAGCACAATCATTTATGTTTGAGAAGGGGAATACCAGTAAAATAACGCCTAACTGATACCATTAATGTGGTGTCGTCCAAAGAAAGAGGCTCCATAGCGAAGATGGTACCTCACGATGCAACACCAAGCGAGGTGGCATAGTGGTTAGCACACTGGACTCACATTCGGAGGATGACGGTTCAAACCCGCATCCGGTCATCCTGAATTAGGTTTTCCGTTATTTCGCTAAGTCGTTTTAGGCACATGCGAAGATGGTTTTTTGAATGGGCATGGCCGTCTTCCTTCGCCGTCCTTCCGTAATCTGGTGGGACCGATTACCCCACTGTTTGATCCCCTCCCCTCCCCCTCCCCCCAAATCAACCAACCAACCATGACAAAACCAAAAGTAAGGACAGCCGCTGGCTGACGCAGCAACAAATGAGAGGCGTTGGCGTAGACAAGCCTTTGAGAATATGCATACGCCGCCGCTGCTGGAAGGTTACTTACGTCACAGCACAATGCCGTTCAGCACATACTGTGTTCATCGTCTAAGACGATGCATCGTCTTACTTCACATCCAGCAGTGTGAGCTACAATGGAAGTCAGAAATGTATATAGAAGCTTATTGTCAATTGTACACTGAGAAGCGACTATCATTCTGCAGTGTGACAAGCTGTAAATTATCAGAGTTCGGCAACAGCAACAAATAAACAAATAATTCCTCTGCAATTGGATTGTTCCCAGTTTAATTATGTTGTATTGTTCAATTTTAATAAACTATTCTAATATATTGTGCATGTCATAGTACCTGCTCAACCTCCTCCAGAACTAATGCTACACTTGATACAACACAGCACAGTGCCACCACAAATGTTCCAAGTGTATTTCTGTCTGGCATTAATTTTAACGTTATGCACCTTGAAAATCATATTGGTGTGAGATGAGACCAACTGGAATGAAACCAATTAATGCCCTAGCATACATTGGCATATAGATTTCGATAGTATATTAAAGACAACACAAATTCCCAGGATGCAGACAAGGGAATAAAATTTATTGCAGGAAAGTTTAGAGTTGTGGTAGAATTGTAGATACACAGATAAAATACATAAAAACAAAGTACACGATGTAGTACTTCAACTGTAGCTATCCTCTAAACATTTAGCAACATATACCATAAGTAGAACGTCAATGAATGATCTCTTCAACTAAACGTTGTAAGGGGGCAGCTTGAATGAATGTTAATTTCGCACCTTACATGAGATTTTATGTGTCATACCAAGTAGGTGGATATGTCGCCTGACATACTTCAGTGTTAGTGAGCAAATTTGCCTATCAAAACATACAGTAGGTAATGCCAAAAGGGATGACACTTCATTTAACGGTATTAACACACCGAAACCAAATGACAATGAGCAAAAGGTGAAAAAAGCTGCTTGGAGAAACGTTTTAGTTCACAGCGGGCAATACAGCGAGGGGAGCAGGTGGCGGCCCAGCGCTGCCTACGACAGAGAAATTCTTCAGAATTTCCAGATGGATTTAAGCAAGCCAGAGACCAAAGGCAAGAACGGGCACAAAATCTCCGATTGGCTGAAATAAACTCGGAAGGAGTAAAAGTGGCGCTCTTTCAACGCAATTTGAAGGTAGGCCCTTTGCGATTGGCAGGGGTAGTTTCCACAAGATCAAAGGGATGCTCCCATTGCTCTGAAAAAGCCGTGACGTGAAGCAGGAAAGGACACGGGGGGAAGGGGGGGGGGAGGGACTGTTTTCTACGAAATCGAAAGACACAATACAGAAAACTTCGAGGACTCTCCTCTGAACCAGCGTCCAGCGTCAAGTGTAGAACAGTGTGCATCACGCTCTGTACGACACCGAAAGTGGAATTCTTGTGTGAACACTGCGTTCACTTTGGCTGACATTCTGCTAGAAATAAGCTGAAGAGTGGTTGAGCTCCGACAGTAGAGAAACGAAACAGCCACCTAGTTAACTGTTCTTGAGAGAACTGAGAGGCCGTTGAAGTATACACACTTCTCCATCTCTGAAAGTGTACATTGCCATATTTTCCTGACCAGGGATGAGTGCATGTTTTCTCATCTAACGAGAAACATAGGAAAGTTTCAGCTGATAAGATCAGTAAAGATTTTGATTATCTCTTTATACGATTTTCAGAGGGCGAGAGCAGCGATGCAGCTGACAGCACGTCGTATCTAAAGGTAAATGCCGCTGGCGTAAAACTGTTGAATCACCATCTTGTTTCCACTGTGAATATGAGCAACTCTGAGTAATCTTATGCTCATTTTGTCACAAAAACTAACCATCCTCTGTAGACTTGATTACAATCCTACATAGTACCGAGCTTAGTACCGGAATCGGATGATTTTTCGTAACTGACCTACACAGACAAGGTTTCACTGTCTAGAAGTGAGAAAAATCATGTAGAGAAGCTTATATTTTAATTTGATATTGTTGTGTTCAGTGTTATTTTTGATAAACAGGACGTAATACGTTATCTTGACAACTGTCCTGAAATTGTCATGTTACAATCTACGTAAACTCAAAGTGCTTCTTTGACAACAATAGAGAAATTAAACAAATTTTACAGATAAACACCGATGTGCTCTGTCACAGAATAAGGGTCCACTCGTAACCCCAGTAATTTATTCTAATGACGCTGACACACTCACGGGGCGTTTTTGCTGATTTCTGACGAATGTGAAAAGGAGTGGAGTGTCAGATATTTGTGACCCTTCCAGGACAGCAATTAATCTGCCAAATGGCAACTAGTCAAATCAGAAAGAGTAATTAAAATTTGGTGTTAAGGAAAAATTTTGTTTTCTTTTTGAAAGACAAGAAGTGACGAGGTTACTCAATTTATGTGTCTGCATAGTGGTCAGAGTAAATGTGTGTTCCAGATAAGGAAAGGTTGTATTAACGAGTAAAGAAAAATTTTTGTATTTTGAGTAAAAGTAGCTTGTGCATGACTTTTCTGGCGGACGCGAAGTTATTCAAGCCGCTGTCAAGTTGGTTTGAATACCCACAAACTGCGAACGGAGTTGATAATGTTGTGTTAATGCCATAAGAGACCTTCTCTGATATTTTGGAGACGTGGCAGTTCATATAACTTCGTGCTGTCTAGAGCTCAGGCTTGCACAAATCGTGAAAGACAGAGGTCAGTTAGGCTGTCTTAGATGGTGGACGGACATAGATTATCGCATATAGGGCAAACTGAAGACCTTGATAGGATAGAAAGTGAGGTACAACAAAATGTATCGAATACGAGTCACGAAAGTGAACGAAATGACAATGGAGAGGGAATGGTGACAGCTTCGCAGTTGGTATCTCAGATTGAGACAGCACGAAACCGAACAGATGACGGATCTAGCGGTTCGGAAACAGAATCAGAGGACGTACAACTTCAGTATGTTGCACCAAATGTTGTAATTCTGAATCAAACGGGACCGTTTCCTTCGGAAAGAACATGTGGAAGTCCGTCAACACTATGAACACGTGTCGGTGAGACTTCACATGAAAGACACGAAGAGCAAAATTTACACCAAATGGTGACAGATGATGATGGCGAAGCCACTGATAGTGTGTTCGCAATGTTGAAGCAAGTCACTATTGTTGTCAAGCAACAAGTGAAACGATGAGAGCAGGGACAGCTGACTTAAATACAGACACAAATTCAGGAATGTTGGCTTTAAAAACTGAAACGACAAATTTAAAAACCGAAACGATGAATTTAAAAACCGAAATGAATGCAGGGTTAGCGGCCACAAATGCTGCTTTAAATGGTCTCAAATTTAAAACCAATTCTTGGTTCGAAAAATTCCGCAGAGATCAGCAAAAGATGCGAACGGAAGTTAATGAACGGTTTACTGAAATCCGGGAAGATACGAGATACTCGCGCGTACTAATTAAATCGCTTATGGACGATCAGAAAAAGGTGCGTACTGACATTGAACAGGTTCAGGAGGTGGTGTCTAATATCAACCAAATAGCTGATAAGGCGCAACAAATCGTGGAAAATCTCAGTGTCAGAAAACATGTCACGCGAGCCGCGTTAAAAATATTCGATACACGAACATCGTCTCGAAAAATAAGCAGCAGTAAGAAGAGCTTCGTACAGAACTGAAGCAGTGTATTGAGAACCTTACAGAAAGCAACAGTGAGGTGACGGAATCGGTAGCTTCACCTGACACAGTGATGGAAAAAAATCCAGAGGTAACCAAGTCGGTTACTCTAACTTCTGTGTCAGTTGCGGAAACACAAAAACGTCATGAGATTCCACTTGTATGACCACAAAGTGTTGCATCAGTATTTTCCGATACCCAACAGAAGCAAATTGTAGAAGTACAATTGAGACAGGTGATCGAAGCAGGTAATGTGCGTTCACAGTAGAGAATGGTGCGAGAAGCGGTTAACTGTACGCATTCTAACAGAACGGCAGCCGACCCTCCGAACGTACGCGAATGATGCGATAACAGAGCAGTTTACTGCGCCACACGTATCAAATTCTCAATTTACGAGTTACAGTTCAATAGGCCGTATACTGTAGGTCAATATGAAGCAAGTACAAGGACAAAACACTGATGCACTATTGGGAAATTTAAAAGTATCTTCCAGTCCGATGGACGAGGAACGGTGCAGTTTAGAAAGTTGCACACCACTGGGTAGATGCGATGCTAGATGGGACTCTAATACGTCGTATCAGGATCCATATGTAGTACTACGAATAAAGGAATATATGACACAATTGAAGGGAACGGAAAATGTTGTGAAAACACAAACGCCATATGGTGCAATTGCAAAATTTGACAATTATCATTTTATGACAGTCAGAAAATTCCAACATTACAAAGAAAACGTTTTACACTCCCGCACGCCTAGACATCAATTCCAAATTGGTTTTCCAGAACATTGTCCATTTAGACATAAACTTGATTTCATTTGTGGTCATATGGAAGGCGCAATAGCGGAAACGATGCAAAGAGTCGCTTCAAACTGTCAGTCGTACGAACGATATAAGTCTGCATTCTTGGAGCGATAATGGTCCGCGGAAACCCAAAATAGGACAAAATATGAATTTTTACAGAAGACGGCATTTGAAAATTCCGGAGACATGAAGGCAGTTTTTGAAGAAATGACGAAAAAGTATCAGTGTTTAGACAATCCACACAGTGATGGGGAACTGATACGTATGTTCTCAATGAAGTTATCCTTGCGTTATCAACAATCGTTGATTGGCAGAGCTGTAGATAATATACAGGCATGTAAAGGGATGTTAAGAGAACCTGAATTCATCTTCAGTGAAGATGACGCGAAGAAACAGCGTGCAGTGAGAAAAACCAATGGAAGGGGGGGAATAATAGCAACCGATTGGCCTTTAATGATACTTACAGTGGCAATAGGAATGTTGGGAAAGATAATCGATTTGGGAAGAATAGTAATCCCCCATGGGATAATAATAGCTTTGGTTTTGGCAACTCACAGATGTCAAACAATAATTATGGGTTTAATGAGCCGCAAAAATACAATTATGGCTTTGGTTCCAGAAATTATGGTGGTAACTATAATTCGAGATATGATCACCATGAAAACGAAGCAGGACGGTTTAGAGGTTTTCCACCACAAAAACCAAATTATTCTAGTTCAATTATGAGTAGAATGCCTACAACGCAGAAAGGTTGGCAGATTCAGACTTCAGCAGGACAACATACTCGAGATGAACCAGCACAGCCGGCCGGTGTGGCCGAGCGGTTCTAGGCGCTTCAGTCTGGAACCGCGAGACCGTTACGGTCGCAGGTTCGAATCCTGCCTCGGGTATGGTTGTGTGCGATGTCCATAGATTAGTTAGGCGTAATAGTTTTAAGTTCCAGGGGACGGATGACCTCAGATGTTAAGTCCCTTAGTGTTCAGAGCCATTTGGACCAGTACATGAAATCGAGTTGAAGACACCAAACACTGGTAAAAAACTGAACTGACGAGATGAACGGTACGAAGACCAGTCTCAAGACATTCAAGAGTCAAATGAAGTTGGTTTTATAATTAAATGTGTAAATAGTCTTAGCTTTCATCAACAACATTCTGAAGTAGATTTAGGAGGTGATCAGATACAAATACCAGCATTCTGGGAGACAGTTGACTGGGAATCGTCCGATGATGAGGAACGAGAGTTGTCAACAGTTTATGTATGCAGCTGTACAAAAAGTGATGATAACCAAGTTGTGGAGGATGTAGTTCATTTATACGAAACCAAGAGAGGAATGGTATGCCAAAGGGATAATGCACCATTGCCTACACCAGTAGTGATACCCATGTTAGATGATATATGTAGGACAGGAACGTATGAAGAGATCATAGAGCCATTTGATAAAGAATATGGGCAAATAATGTAATACCAGAACATTCAGATGACAGGCGTTAAGGGTAATCAGGAGAATAAGGTGACTGTAGCAAAACAATGAGAAATGCAGGCCCAACACATTGACAGGTTAACATATGACTTGATAGAGGATTCATTAATGCATGGAAATGAAACTAAACCTCCACATGAGGTGCAAGCAATCGTTTGGGTTGAGGTAGATGACATGCTAGTAGCTGCCTTCCTTGATATGGGATGCGAAATGACTGCGATTTTGGAAGACCTTCTTGAGAAAAGTAACGCCGAACATTCGCTACTAGTGTTTTGGACGAAACGTGTTAAGGTTAAAGGACCGATCATTGGTCTTCGACAGTGATTACAAGACAAACACATTTAACTTTTTCCTGTCAGCGACATGAAATAGAAGCGAACGTGGTAATTGTGCCAAAACTATCTATGCCCATAACCATTGGAGTCGATTTCACGTGTCAAAATCGTGACAGACTCAATATGAATGAAGGTTATGTGATGCTCTGGAAGGTATGTCTTACTTTTGAAGAAAAACACACATGAAGAGATGCCAGGTGCTTACAAACTGACCATGCAACTGGATCTGTATCAATCAGAGTGACATCCACGGTATAAGTGGGTGAAAGAAACTATACCTGCCGTTGACGAAGTAATGGTGGAAACTCATCAAGAAATAGCTAATATGTTGCTACAAGTAAGGGATATTTCAGATACAGACAAAGCCAAATTAGAAGGAGTATTATGGAGAAATGCCAAGGTGTTTCTACTAAAGCCTAGTGCCATTAAAAAATTTTAATACGAATTCAAGGTTAGAGATCACAAGCCATTTGAGTACATCCGTACACTATTCCGCTGTGTTACTGAAGACAAGTATTTTTAGAATTACAGAAGATGCTAGATGATGACATTATTGAAAATTCAACCTCAACATACAACAGGCCATTGCAAATTATGGATAAGAAGGATGGTAGTATTAGGTTGGTCACTGATGCACGACAGATAAATTTCATTATCATTCCTGCACAGAAAAATTGGAAGAGCTCTTACAAAAATTCTTTGTGGTGAAGATTTCCTCTTCCCAAGATTTGAGGGATAGTTTCTGCCATATGGAACTAACACCTGAATGTAGAAAGTATACAGCTTTTATCGCATTTGGACGAAGTTATCAGTTCGAAAGGCTTCCTTTTGGACTGAACATATCCTTTGCTTCCTTTAAAGAGGTTTAGGAGCTGTACGGGATAAAGAGCTCCAACAGCGTCTCACCTGTTATGTCGATGACATAGTAGTAGCTGAACCTTCATGGAAACTTCATAATGCGGTGCTCAATAAAATGCTAAGGACATAAAAATAATATGAAATAACTGTGAAGATAATGAAGTCCAGTTCTGGGAATAAAAAGGTCGAGGTTTTAGGCCATATTATTAGTGATGAAGAGTAGGCTGCAGTTTAAGAGAGTAGTCAGGAAGAATCAATAGAAGTAGGATACAGAAGTACTAAGGAAAGACGAGACATGGTTGAAGTTCTCTAAGGCTATAGATACAGTAATAAGGAATAGCTCAGTAGGTAGTACAGTTGAAGAGGAATGGACATCTCTAAAAAGGGCCAAGATGGGAAGGAAAACATAGGTACAAAGAAGGTAACTGCGGAGGAACCATGGGTAATAGAAGAAGTATTTCAATTGATCGATGAAAGGAGAAAGTACACAAATGTTCTGGGAAACTCAGGAATACAGAAATACAAGTCGCCGAGGAATGGAATAAATAAGAAACGCTGGGAAGCTAAGGTGAAATGCATGCAGGAAGAAAGTGAAGACGTCGAAACAATTTGAGTTGGCACTCCAACCAGCCACTAAACAACAAGTTCCTGATGCAAAGCGAGATGAAGGAAAGAAGGTGGCGTATATGCCCTATGCTCGCTCTATTTCTGCCAGAATTGGTAGGATCCTCCATAAACACAATATCAAGTGTGTTTTCTGTCCATCCAGCAAGATTGGGGAACGGGTGGGAAATATTAAGGTTGGCCTGGGTTTACGGAAACCAGGGATTTATAAGATACCTTGCCTATTTGGCATGTCCTACATTGGCCAGACGACAAGAACAGTAGATATCAGATGCAAGGAACATCAGAGGCACACACGATTAAGACAGACCACAAAATCAAACATTGCTGAACACTGTCTAGAAGTATGTCATGCCATGATTTCTGAAGAAACCTAGTTTCTAGTACAGACGCCCAGATTTTGGGACAGTGTTATAAGGGAGTCAGTAGAGATAAAAGTGACCGATAATATTACGAACCGTGACAAGGTGTACCAGCTAAGTAGAGCCTTGGATCCTGCTCTGGAATTGCTGAAGAAACAGCGGGGACAGCTGCAGCACTCCACAAATAGAGGAACTGAAGGCGTGGACATGGAGAACGATCCTCATACAGTGTTCCAGGCGCACCAGATCGAAGATGGCTCGCCCAGGGTCGGGTCCGATGGGCGCGGACTGCAGAGGGAACATCTAGAGCCACAGCGGACCGAAAATGGAATGGCAACACTCCAACAGATCGCAGTGAGCCAGTGAGCGGGAGAGGAAACCAGGTGGAATGCCTGGTACCACAGACGGGATTCCAAACGCATCAGACTGAAGATGAAACGCCCAGGAGCGTGTCTGGCGGGCGCGGACGGCAAAGAGAACACCCAGGACTGTAGCGGACGGAAAAGGGGACGGCAATGCTCCAGAGCATTGCAGCGAGCGGGCGCGGACCGCAGAGGGGGCGCCTGGTGAGGGGGGAAGGCCACAGGCATAAATACTGGACCAGGTCCACTCGAGGAGAACAAAAAATAAAAAAAAGTAATAATAAAAACAACATTCAGCCAATGTTTTTTTTTAAACATTTTAATGCAGAAGAAAGTAAGACAATCAAAAAGCTAATGCTTTAATTTCAATATGTTATTTTTGAAGGTGTAGCCGCAAGACTTGAACTTCTATTTTCAGATTGGGCAATCCAAGCTGCCCCAATAACTTCAGCAGCGGCAGTGGCGAATCGAGGAGTAGTCTCAGGTCGCACCTGATGAAGGTAACGAGCTACGCTGCCGAAATATAGAAGTACGACGCTGATAACAGGCATAACATCCGACAATGCAAGAGAAACTTCTTACTTAGGTGTCGGTAATCAACAACAGGCCGGAGGTACCGCCCCTGATCCTTAGGGACGTGGAACATAGGGGGAGGCATAAGCGGATTTAGAAGGCCTAATAACTCCCGGCTCAAGCATTTTGGAGATCTTTCCCCTTAGTACCTTCATCTTAGGTGGTGAGAGACGATATGTGGACTGCCTGACAGGAATATGGTCAGACAGACGAATATGGCAGTCAAGAACATTAGTAACCCCCAATATATCACAGAGAAGCTCTGGGAACCTCTCCAACAAAGACCCTAGTTCAGAGGCCTGCTGGGAAGAAAGATGGGTGAGATCAAACTCACTAACCTTAGCATCAACAGCCAGCATTACCGCATCTCGATGCACCTTACGTTTAGTACACTCACAGCACCCAAATTTCTGACCAGAAGCGAACTTACAGAAAAAAGTGTACTGCAAATAATAAAAGACAAGACCAGTTTTACCGATAAAATCACACCCCAAGATCAAACCGACCGTCAGTTCCTTAACCACGGCCAAAGACAAGGGCCACGAGGAATCCGCAACTCAGATACTCCCTCGGACCTGACTATGCAGAGGCAACACCTGCCCATTGGCAATCCGACATCTCTGCACTGAAGAAGGGCCCGGCCTGTCTCACAAGATGACGAAATTCAAGAAACCATTCCAAGCTCAACAATGAAAACAAGCTAGCAGAATCCAAAAGAGCACAAATAGGTTAGCCACCTACTCGAGAACAAATATAGGGCAGTGGGGATGAAGATCAAGCAGCGACACGGGCGCACCAGCGGGGTCGCTGCCCAGCCGGGCGTCGGGTGTCCGCGGCTGAGAGCAAGTACGAGCTAAATGCCCTGTTCGACAGCACCAGAAACAACGCCGCGATTCCCCTACATCAGACTTAGCTGATGTTGATAATCTGGAGTTCCCCTCTATCGTCCGAGAGCATCAACGCGGATATCGCCACAACGGCGGCACAGAGTTCTTCCCAAGTGGAGGGAAGACCACGAAAAACAAAATGTGATTTTATCCGCCGCTCGCATACCCCTCAGGACAATTAAAACTAACTCCCATCCTGGCAAATCGACCAACAAGGCCAACCAGACCGTCTTAACTCTTTGCACGTATTGATGCAACTCCTCTCTATCTTGCTGCATCTGCCAAATATAGCGACACTCGAGCTGTTTACGAACTCCCGTGGTCATTCTTTCACTGATCACAAGCTCCCTCAACTTCTGCAATGAAAACCCTTCTACCACGTCCCTGGATACCAGAGTCCTCAATTCCCTCTAGTTAAAGGGTACAATAGAGACAATATTACCTGATGCGAAACACCAAATGCATCAGCGTGTTCCTCAACACACTCCGTAACAACCTTTCAATTTCCGCGAGTCGGTCTATAGCTAATTCTGTGATGTCTCGAAACAGATGCACCAGGCGATTAGGCAATTGAGCAAATGCCTCGGCTAGCCCCTCGGAGGACATAATGGCGTTATTCCGGGGCTCGCTAGTGCACTGCCCGGAAGGTAACAAATCCTGCTCCCCCATCCTCTTCCCATCAAGCTCTAAACATGTGACCTTAAACTGCAATTTATTAACCAGGGACCACAATTCAGCGGTTGATTCCTTATCATGATTCTCTAAATTTAATGCCCCTAAATCAGATATCTGTTTGGCTAAATGGATCACCTGTGCCCGGACCCTCTCTAACTGCCACTTGGTTGAGTGCCCTCTAAAAAGCCGATGTTGTCCTCAAGTCTCCTAACAGCTTTAAACAAAAACCCAACGGCTGCCTTTGTCTCACCCACAAAATCCGGCGTGACGTCAATTGGCTGAAGAATGGTAGCACGCAAGCAGGCTGCTGCTTCTTAAATACTACCGTCAATAGGCTTGTGTCTTATCGCCAGCTCATAATAGAGGTGGTCCTTCCTCAATAGGCCGATCTTGGGGCACTGTATGACCGCCATTACAGAGTTGATCACCTAAAACAGAACACAGTACCAAAGATAGAAATCGTACAACACTAACACAGTTTAACAAATCAAACCAAGAGCAAGTGAACTGGCGATATTACAATCGTAACCACGCTCTGCTACAAGTAGAAACCTGGTAGTGAAGAGTAGGTACGAACCGGTTACGATTGTGGACGAGACTGTAATCAGTTACTGTTGGTTGTTTTTTACAGTCACACACAATTTATTTTAAACCAGTAATTCCAGACTCAACAATAAATAAAAAATACCACATGTTATTAATGAAGGAATAAACATCTGTGATTATAATGGTGTTTTCAGTAAGTTACTATTCAGCGAATCACCATTAAATATAAAATCAACAGATAATGTTTAAAAAGCAAGCCATTGTAATCTGGGCAGAAGGCCTTACACGCCAAGAATGGCAATAAATTAAACATTGTTTGAAACTCGCTGTAACTTATAAATTACAAGTATTGAAATACTAAAGGTAAGTCGCCACAAACACAGTAGCCGACATCAGACGCCAGAAATGGCAGTAAATAAGGTTTTAGGCTTACTACTAAAATACAAATACCAAATTAGAATTATAAGGCAAATGACCACAATCACGGCTGAAGGCCTTACACTCCACGAACAGCAATAGTATACAAAAATTTAGAATCATACTGCAAAACAGAAAATACGATATCGAAGGTTAATTAAAGAAAAACACGCAACTGATCACCAAACGGGAGACATAAGATGGTGATAAACTTTGTAGCACAAAGTGAGGCAGATTATACCAGCAGAAATCGTGGACTGAAGGAGCGTTACACTGAACTGCTGGCCATCAGACCTCCTTTTACAACACACATGTCTTACAAGAACCAAGGGGCCACAGACGGTGCTCCAGGAATCGACCTCTGAGAAGGTCCGGCAACAAACACTTTCGCGAGTGATGAGATAGGCAGCCAAAGGTTGCATTCACTTCACAAGATGATAACTGAGACTAGTGGCAGTGTAACGAATGACTAATGATAATCTTGCTGAAGCTACCTGACGTCCGATAAACCAAATGCAACAATGGAACAATACGCCAAAACCGGAACCGGCAGTTTGCACTACGTCCCCAGAATACTATGTTTAGAGCGCCCGGAACGAGAAAGGAATCACTACCACCAGATTAGAAGAACTGCCGCTACATACACTAACCCAAAGGCAAGTAACTGGAGCATTAGTGGCCACCAGGCAAGAAGAATTACAAAATTATAACAAGTTGAACGTAGTAAATAGTAATAAGAAGTCGAGGAAAGCTAATGAGATCCGCTTCCCTTAAGCACTACACTCGCTGCTCCTCGCCTCGGCAACACTATGAGCAGTGACACATTCCAAAGTCACTGGAGAATCGCGAGATATCACAATGGTGGAGGTCTCTCTACTTGGATTGAAATGCACTCATCTTAAAGCTTGGTGGATCCGGTGTACGACAAATGCACTCATCTTAAAGCTTGGTGGATCCGGTCTACGACTAGGTCGTACACCCACGTGACCACTGCCGTTCCATCCAACCATGCGAGCCTCCAGTGATCCGGGCGTGTTCTGGCACTGCGCGGACTTGGCTCCTCCTGAGTCCCCAACCGAACTGACCCACACACACGACCTGAAAAAACAACGACGTCGCCCCAAAGATGGAGCAACAGTTGCTACCTATCGATAACCACCGCTGCTGCCACTAGCAAACACGCAACGCTTGCGAAACCAAGTGGCGCCAGTCAACACGAGAAGAAGACAAACAACCGAAACCATGCCAACCAAACGATACCTTCTGGCATCCAACAGAGAGCGGAAACCTACAAACAGCACCAAAGCGAGCCGCAGCACGACTAAACTATCGTCTTGATCAATCACAGCGTCAAGATTACAATAGGATATGTATTATGCTGCTGAAGATCAATTTTCGTCTATGTACAATGAAACATCTTCACCATATACATTAATCCTTCGTCATAATCAAATAGTACTTTATTAGGTATTGCTGGGAGTTCATCCTCATCGTGAACGTCAGTAGAACCCACCTTGTCCCAACACTTGAGTTATGACATCCTCCGAATTCGTAGTATCTGTGCGGATACATCTGATGATCTTTCTGTCGTTCCTGTTCCCAATTCCGACTCTTGTACGTCACACATTAAATTATTTATTGCTGGGGACGCCTTTTCATCAGTTTCTGCAGAAAGTGTGTTATATGCTTGAACTCCTGCAATACCTAACGTCAGTCAATCCTCACGCTTCCCAGGATTTGGTAGTCTTGATTCAACCTCCATCTGTCGTTCGTTTCTCTGGTAAATACCTCAAGTATTTTCCTGTGGCTGCGTTCTCGTACCACCTCCCCATCTACTTTCTGTCCGAGGAACTGGAGATGGCTGATTAAATTCAATCTGTCGGTTATCCCGAGTTCTGCAGTTTCCTTTCCTTTTTTCGTCTATAATCCGCCTGTTCCAACCACTATTGAAACCACATCCATTACGCTGTTGTCTAGTGTTTCCACTACTCCCATCTGCGTAATTATTCCCATTTCGTCCGAAATTCAATCCCAATACTAGCCTACCATCGCTACCGTTATTGATATTCTCCTTACTATTACGAGTTCTTTCAGAATTACTCTGTCCTGAATCGCGACGTGTTTGAGCGTCGTTTTTATACCTGAATGCTACTTTTCTCAAAACATCTTTGAAAGTTTCTCCATTATCACTTCCAAGTCCTATCAAGCCTTGTAGATACTTCATTCGTAGTTCCATTTTGAATATTTGAATCAATTCTCCGTCGCTATGTGGGTTATCTAAGTATTGTTTCCTTTTAGCCATATTCTCAAAGAATCTGACTGCTGATTTCTCATGCGAATTTTCGAATGAGACATTTTATTCTCATCTGAGCCTCAGGAGACCACTATCTTGCTATAAAGGCAGCTCTAAACGGATCATACGAATCGTAAGTTTCTGCTATCTTCTGCATAGTTTCAGCAACACTTCCCTTCATATGTGCGCGAATAAAATCTAAGTTATGTTTCAGTGGCCAATGTGTCGGTATTCCTACTTTAAATTGGTCAATAAATGTGCGGGGGTGGAGAACATTTGCATCTTCCTTATAGTGTTGGTATTTCCGCACTGTAAGAAAGTGGTTTTCATCAAAACCTCTCGCTTCTCTCTGTGATAGATCTGCTGGGTTCTGAAGACTCGAATTCTGTACTTGGTTTGCGACAAATCTACGCAACCGTTTGTAGCTTGGTTCATTCTGTGACATTTGTGCCGTAGATTCACTAGCAGGTCTCATTGTGCAACATGGGTGCATAACGAGCGCTACCGGCTCTGTCTCTTGGCGTGTAAGCAATTCTGGCTCTTTAGACACCGTACAGCAACCTTCGGTATTCGTCCTACTGGTTGCGGCGTTGCGTAATGCGTCACCATCTGTAGTCAATAAATGAAATAATTTTAGGCTTGAGTTCCAAGATGGATTTCCCCACGGCTCCAAAGTCTACATGAACCAAAAATCTGCTTATATAAACAAAGAAATATTTCTTAAGTGATTTAAGGAAGTGTTTCTGTACCGGAAAGTGCAATGGCATAATATCTTAATTCTCGATGGACATTGTTCCCACGTCACATCAATCGCGCTCCTTAAACTCGCAGATGCTGAAAATGTCTCTTTGCTCTGTTTACCCCCTCACACTACACATACTCTCCAGCCTCTTGATAAATCATTCTTCGCCCCATTCAGAACTAATTTCAAAGCAGCAAGCAACACCTGGGTTGGGTTGAACAAATTGTTGGCCGGAAGCTGACTCGGTACCAGGTTGGCCCTATACTTTGTGGGGCTTGGGGAGAAGCAGCCTCCGTAGGCAACGGGACCAGTGGAGTCAAGGCTACAGGAATTTACCCTCTAGCCAAGAATATTCTTCCGGGTTGCCTCTTTTCGATATCAGATAACACTGAGCCTAATCCCGAGGCGGTATCTTCACAACCTCAAACCGCATCTTCATCCACGACTTGCATCTCACAACCATCTGACAGCGAACCATAACCTGGTTCCAGCAACGACAGCGGCGGGCCTGAGCCCGAGAGAAATCCTTCATTATTTCTAGCTGTCATTTACCCCATACCTAAACTAAATCAAGAGAAACCCAGGAAAGGAAAGAAGAAGCGGACAGGTTTGTTAACTTCCAAAGAAAATAGAGATGAGGTGAAGAAGAGGTTAGCTGAAAAGGCTAAGAAAAGAAAACTATTCTAAGGCTAAAGCTCAGATTGGAAAAAGGAAATTAAATCTGGAAAACCTCGATTCAGATCCCGACGATCCGGATTACGACAAACGTAGGCCTAGGCCAACATAAAAAAAAGCTCCTCTTGATATGGCATCATGTTTGGAGTGCAAAGAATTGTATTCTGAAACCATTAAAAAACGTGACTGATTATGCTGCTTTGCATGTAAACTTTGAGTACACGAAAATTGTACAATCTTTGATACTTATTGTGTCGACTGTGGCTGAGAAAATAGCAATAAAAGCTAATGATGGAGATAACAAAGTTAACAAAAATAAAGGATTTGTTGGCCAATTCTTCAGTGCTGAGTTTTAGTCCTCAACTTTTTAATCATAAACTAGCATTTTAACCATACTTTTATTAAAAAATTATAAATTTCAACAAATATCATCATGCGGAATGACACCCATAAGGGTGCGGTGTCTCACCCTCAGTCTAAGGGATGGATGCCGCAGTGTGAGGTCTTCTTAATGGTCAAATATGACGAATGCGTGTATGTAAAACTCTCAAAAAATTATATTTTAAGAAAAACTGGTTTATTCACTTCCACAATAAATTATGTTGACTTAAGTGCATCATGGGATTTTTTATGAATAATTTTGAAAATGTGCGCCATCTTCCCTGGATTTACTATAACTCTTAATTCCTTACTACTTCCGTGTGCCAATTCCCTGCGCATTGATTCTTCCTCACTAGTCTCTTAAACTTCAGCCTACTCTTCATCAATTCTAGATTCTGACCTGGGTGTACATCTGCTCCAGGGTAGCCCCTGCAATCCAAAATCTGAATTCAGAATCTCTATCTGACCCTGATGTAATCTAAATGGAATCTTCCCGTATCTTCTGGCCTTTTCAAAGTGTACCTCCTCCTCTTGTGATTCTTGAAGAGAATATTCGCATTTACTAGATGAATTTTTTTTCCAGATCCCAATCAGACCTTCTCCTCTCTCAGTCGTACTGTCAAGTTGATATTCCCGGGTTATCCTTTATTCTAATTGTGCCCCTTAACAGCATTCGAATCCCTCATGACTGTTAGGATTTCATCTCCCTCTGAGTGCTGAACTGCCGTTCAGTACCCTCATACACTTTCTCTGCCTTTTAGTCGTCTTCTTGCGACGTCGGTTTGCTCACCTGAACTATTGCTGTCCATATTGATTTGCTGCTGGTTCTGATGGAACCTCCTCAGTACCTGAACTGTTCTCAGCAACCCACTCTCTGCCCTGCCTTCCAATTCATAACGAGTCCTACTCCCATTACAACATTTTCGGCTGTAGTTGATACTACACTGTACTCGTCTGCCTGAAATTCTGGTTTTATTTCCATTTTACTTCATTGAAGAAACATGAGAAGAAATATTTCACTTGACCGACGATAGAAGGAATCACAAAAGTGTGCAGGAATATAGAAATGCAAGTCACTCAGGAATGAAACGCATAAGACATAAGTCAAGTGCCAAATGGCTGCATGGAAAATGTGAAGAAATCGAAAAAGAAATTATTGTTGGAATTGCTGACTCAGCATACAGAAAGGTCAAAACAGTCCTCGGTGAAATTAAAAGCAAGAGCGATAGCATTAAGAGTGCAATGGGGATTCCACGGTTAAATGCTGAGAAGGTGAAAAGAGTACGTAGAAGGCCTCTCCGGGGATAAGGTCTTGTCAGATGAAGTGAAAGAAGGAACAGGAGAGAACAGGGAAGCGATAGGGTATCCAGTGGTAGTATCAGAATTTAAGAGAGCCATGGACGACTTAAGACCGAATAAGACAGCAGGGATAGATAACATTCCATTAGAATTTCTAAAATAGTTGGGGGAAATGGCAGGAAAACTACCTTTCACGTTGGTGTGTAGAATGTGTGAAACTGGCGATATAGCTTTAGACTTTAGGGAAAACATCATCCACAGAATTCCGAAGGTAGTAAAAGCCGACAAGAGCATGAATTATGTCACAATCTGCTTAAAACATCATGCATCAAAGTAGGTGACAGTGATATATAGAGAAGAATGGGAAAGTAACCTGAGGTTCTGTTAGCTGATGAGTTTCGCTCTATAAAAGTAAGGGCACGAACGAGGCAGCTCTGACGTTGCGTTTGATAATGGAAGCAAGACTGAAGAAAACTTCATAGACATTCATAGGATTTGTCTACCCGGAAAAAGCATTCGACAATGTAAAGTAGTGTAAGAGGTTTCAAATTTTGTGAAAAGTAGGAGTAACATAGAGGGAAAGGCGAATAACATATAATATGTACAAGAACGAGGAGGGAACAATGAGATTGGTAGACCAAGAACGCAGTGCTCGGATTAAAAAGAATGGAACACAGGGTTGTAGTCTTTGACTTCTACTGTTTTATATCTGACAGACGTAAAATAAAGGTTGAAGAGTGGTATTAAAATTCACTTTGATAGAATATCAGCGATAAGGTTTGATAATTACATTGCTACCTTTACTGAAACTGAAGAGAGATAGTGCTGTTGAACGGAATGAACAGTCTGATGAGTACCGAATAGGGAGAGTAAATGAAAGAAAGACGAAAGCATGAGAAGCAGCTGAAATGAAAACAGCGAGGAATTTGACATCAGAACTAGAGATCACGAAGCAGACTAATTAAGGAATTCAGCAGACTAACCCATCAGTTATGGAGGAAAATCGATAAAGACAGTAACATACGGAAAACGTAAACAAGGAGGAGCAGGATGGTAGGACATGTGTTAAGACGTCAGTGAATAATCTCTTAGTACTAGAGGCAACTGTAGAACATAAAAACTGCAAACGAGGGCAGACGGAATACACCAGCAAATAACTGAGAGCATGATGTGCGTGTGTGACAGTGAAATGAAGAGTTTGGCACGGGAAGGGTATTCGTGGACTGCCGTATGAAATCACTCAGAATTCAGATGTCTCAATAATGTGATCATGGAGCAGAACGATGAAAGGACACCATGGAGTTCGTGGAACGATGGAGGGTCACCATGTGATTCACACATTTCCTTCCTGTCGTAATAGCCATTTTTCTTCCTGTCCCTCTGGAGATGAATGTAGTACATCTTTGATACAGGAAGTGATACAGTTAGCTTCTGGCGCACATTACGTGTCAGTTCGTCTCAATTAAAAGTTTATTACGTATTACACCTAGCTCTCTATAAAACATAGAGCGATTACTGCATTACTTCGACGGCCCTGTGAAAGGGATTTTCTGCTAAATGTTGGATGTGCTATGGAGGCTGTGTAACAGTTACTAGAATTTTCATTTTCCTATGTAAGGACAACAACGATATACAGATTGGCAACCACATGGTCTATGACTGTGTTCAGAGCCTCTTGTGAGTTCCAAGAAACTTTTTGTTAAACGTATAACAGTCGTGTTAATGGTGTTTACAAGCTGACAGAAACTGCAGAGTAATGGGTTTTATTCACACGTGCCCGCCCGAGCGGTCTAAGACGCTGCATTCATGGACTGTGCGGCTGGTCCGGCGGAGGTTCGATTCCTCCCTCGGGCATGGGTGTGTGTGTTTGTCCTTAGGATAATTTCCGTTAAGTAGTGTGTAGGCTTAGGAACTGATGACATTAGCAGTTAAGTCCCATAAGATTTCACACACTTCTGAACATATTAACACGTGAGTTTGCAACTAGTTTACGTGAAGTTACAGTTGTACATGCTTTGCAACTGGTCGACGTCCTTTCAATACCTAATCACGAACGACACATATGGGGCAATTCAGCTGACCCTACCGACGGATTTTTTGCAATCTGCAATGTCTTCAAAGGCGAGGCACAAAATTTTCATAATCTCTCGCTCGCTATGCGCAGACTGGTAGTGCTACACACAATATTAACATGCCTTTCTTGTATGTAATTTAATGTAGTTACATTTTGTGCTGTGTTAAGTTTCTGCTATAGGCTGTAGTCTTTGAACAACTCAAGAAAAACGTAACAGTGACCTTCACATTCGTTTTTATTGAATAACTCGAAAACCATTGCTTCCACGAAAATGCATATCATTACAACATATAACTACATTAAATTTCCCACAAAAAGGTCTTTCTCATTTTTTTCTGTTGGATTTACATTTTGCACATAGCGAAGGAGAGAAAATGAAAATCACGCATGCGTGGTTTCTGAATGCGTTATGGGCTTCATAAGATCAATTAGGAGGGCCTGCTGACTCACGCCATATATGGCCATTTTTGATACTTAATTCCACAGTTTCGAGGTGAGGTATCCGCTTCCAGTCTTTGTCGAATTATTTTCGACTTACTCATAACAAAAAAAAATCGAAAAAAAACATTACAGTTGCGTAGATGGTGTACGTTATAGAACACTGTAATATGGTTAAAAATTTTAGTTGACTAAGCAATCATCTTCAGATCTGAGAACAAGCAAAGAACAGGAAATTGACAGAAATTTTACAAATCCCGAGTTTACAAAAGTATGAAAATGAAGGAATCAAACGTGCAATGTACCACTCATGATAAATTTATATGTAAGTTCGAGGTTTAGCTCGTAACATTTAACATCAGGTAACTTTCTATTCTTTGCTTTTTCTCAGACCTGATGATAGTTGTATGGGCAACCGAAAGAAGTCGTCACATTATTATGGTCTAAAATGCCTCTGAGCACTATGGGACTCAACATCTGAGGTCATCAGTCCCCTAGACTTAGAACTACTTAAACCTAACTAACCTAAGGACACCACACACATCCATGCCCAAGGCAGGATTCGAACTTGCGACCGTAGCGGTCGCGCGGTTCCAGACTGAAGCGCCTAGAACCCCTCGGCCACACCGGCCGGCACATTTTAATGTCTTATAATATAGGCGATCTACATATTTATAATTTATTTTTAACTTTTTAATTGTAAGAAATGTATATTTGGTCATTTTTCCCCGCTCTGACAGTGAGATGTAACTAACTTCCGAATTATCCTCAGCTGGAGTTAATTAACGTAGTTTACAAGTCATTCGCCCTTATTTTTGAGAGTACGTTAAACTATAATTTTCCTTCATTCTTCATCCGTCCTTTTTCATTCCTGAGTAACTGCAATCACAGTGAATATGACACCGCTGTTCATAATAGGTAAACAGTGTCATATATTGCCTGTCTGGGGCCAACAAGCAGTCATGAGATTTCCCAATGCGGGTGATGTACTGATTCTTCCGAATCTGGTGTGTGTATTCACAAAAATGAGACATTTTTCATCGATATTTACTTCAGTTAAGGAATATGGTATGGAGTTGGCCGATCCAATCAGTAACGACCGCGTTTTTGACAGCCTGCAGCCGTTATAGACGTGAAAACGGCACGCCATCAGCGAAACTGGAGAAGGTAAACTGTGCAACAGCATCGAAGGTATTGGGCGCGCCCTTAAGGGAAACGTGCTCAGCAAGCCGGAACCCTTCACTACGCTAAAGCGCTTCCGCGTAAAAACTCCCGTGTGTTTTACCCGACGGTGGAACAGCGATACTTAAAACTAAAAGCCCTATTCTGCAAACCCCCGGCTCCATCAGCTCGGCGGACCGTACGTGCCAACGGCGTACCAGCCATTCGAGCAGCCGCGGCCCGCAGGTTGCCGGCCGCTGCCGCTAGATGGCACGGAGGGCAGCGCGGCAGAGGGCAGCAGCGGCGCCGCCGCCCGGACATCGACTAAAGAGGGCTCAGTGCGGTGACGGCCAGCGACCGGTAACGGTGTCGCGCGGTGCAACAAAACGGTGCAGGGAAAGGGGAAAAAAAAGGAGTGTTACAGGAGGGGCTCGGCGGAGGACAAGGTGCTGCAGCGAAATGTTTGTCGAGTGCGGGTAGGCGCGGCAGAGCGGGCCATGCGCAGCGGCCGGCCCGGCCGAGCAGCGCGCGCCGGGTCAACGGAGTGCTTAAGATCGGCGGCGGGCGGTTGGATGCTGCGCCTCGACTGACACGTCCACGGCTGGACCGCCATGTGACTCGACGCCGACTACGAGCGGATAGCTCAACAGCGATCTCGTACGCCTCATTGTTAAAGCTTTTTCGTGAAAACACACAACACCATCGAATGACTGCGTTCCACTATAAACACATTGTTTATACTTCTGATCCGGTGATTCAGATGGACCACAGCTCTGAAACCCAACAGTGTTACACCACAGGTTGCCTCAATTGTCGCCCTACCAATTTTCTGGCAACAATTCTGTGTGTGAAGCCAACAATGAGCCCCTCTAACAACTGTTTTGTAGAAACTGAATCTCTTAATTTGTTGCTTCCCATAAATATTACCGTCGGCGTGTGATATGACGAACACAGTAATGGAGCTTGCCTTGAAACATGTGCGTCTGGCGCTCTATAGCCAACGATGGTATTGTTGAGATGTACTGCTTAAATCTCTATTTCAAAACTAATACCTCTCTTACTTCAGTTGGTCTTCCTAAATGGGCAGAGAATACCTTTCCTACAGCGGCGCTATGAATAACGTTAGCATTTTTTCTGTAACGAAAATATACCGCTGGGGGAAGAAATGGCCGCCATACCACATAAGGCGACATCTGTCATGTTCTGTAGTGCAACTTATTCAGGTTTTGCGTTGACAAATGTGTGACTATCAATAACTATCTCAAAATGCTTCTAAAGCAGGAGACATGAACACTGAGCAGAAACAAAAAACAAAACAAAATGTAGATATGTGGGCGTTGTGTAAACAGTCTCCTCGTGGAACCAAACTTTCATTATAGATGTCGCATTTTTAATGCTGTATCATCTATTTACTTTGTACATTTCAAAGCTTATGAGTACACGGCTGCTCCCGCAAAATTGGCGTGTGCAGCATTCAGCAAGGTGTTTTGAGTTGCGAGTAGCTGTTTTCTTAATTTGTGGAACTGAGACTAAGAGATTCTGAGAGAATTATTCCGAACGAGACCGTCAAAAGTTTCACAGTAATTTTGAATTTGCGGAAATGTACGGTCTCGTTTTGAAGATAGTGTGTTGAATCTCGGAACGTCTCGAATATAATCGCCTTAGTTAACCCGCATCACAAGAGGAAAGCAACGTGTGGGCATCGTTGGAGGAAGACAATGAAGAGTTTGTCACTAATTGTTAAGCCGTTGAAAGTTTTTATTTTGCGGATATGAATAGTTTCGTTCTGAGGAGTGTGTGGTTGTGCTAGAAGGTACTGAGTGTAATTGTGCTGCTTAAGCGGTATTACAGGAGGTACTGACTGGAAAACCGTCTTGTGGGTATATGTGGATGGAGACTGTGGATACTGGCCGCTTCTGAATTGTTGAAGCATTACGTGTTGTTCTGAAGAGTGCGTTGGGGATCGAACCGAGAATCCTCGTGACGCACACAGGGAGGAGGTGAACTTTTAGGCAGCTGCCAGATGGCGAGTGTCGATTTCTGGATTTATATTGCCTGATTCTGAGGAGGGTGCGTTATGGTTCGAAACGTCTTCAATGTGTGGCAGTTTCTTGCTAGAGACATTTGTTACTTGGCATAAGGAGTGTTTTGAAGTGTGAGGGCTCGGAAGAAATAAAGAAAAAAATTGAGGCGGCAAATCGGTTGTGTCATCAGACAAAAAAGGAGCTTTTGGTGGAAGGAGCGTCGTGATAGCAAAGATAAGGAAGCGTAAAGCATGGGAGTCCGGATTTTCGAGAGGTGGCAGAGAGCAAGATGGTGCAGAAACACGCGGGTGCTCTTCGTGTGGACGACGCTTGCGATGCTGAGCTGCCTCGACGTCCCGGCGACCGACGCGACTGCGTCGGCGGCGGCGGCGCCCGGTTCCGTGTCCGGAGGGCCCCAGCCCGACCCTCTGCCTGCTGCGAGTCCGGCCGCGTCTTCAGCTGGCTCGTCGGGATTCACCGGTAGCGTCGGCGGCGGGTCCCCAGGAGGCCCGGCGGCGGCGCCGGGGGCGGCGTCGGCCTCCGCCTCCGTGGCGGCGCCGCCGCCCCCTCCGCCCCCCGTAGCCTCGGCCGCCGCCCAGACGCTGAGCTCGCGAGTGGTGCGCACCAAGTACGGCGACGTGAGCGGCCTCATCGTGACGTTCGACTCGCGCCACCTGGAGCCGGTGGAGGTGTTCCGCGGGGTGCCGTACGCGTCGCCGCCCAAGGGCACGCTGCGCTTCATGCCGCCCGTGTCGGGCGCGCGCTGGAGCGGCGTCAAGGCGGCCGACCGCTTCGGCCCCGTCTGTCCGCAGCGGCTGCCAGACATCAGCAACGAGACGGCGGCTCTGCGGCGGATGCCGCGCGGGCGCCTCGAGTACCTCAAGAGGCTGCTGCCCTACCTGCAGAACCAGAGCGAGGACTGCCTCTTCCTCAACATCTACGCCCCAGCGCAAGGTAGGCTGCGCTGTGCTACTACGCGGAGTCTCACCGCTACCTACTCACCCGACGCCTGATTCTCAGGCGGCGCCCAGATCTTTAGTGATACCATGGATTGTTCGGCGTAACCATTACGCTGTCCAAAAATGTCAATATCACTGCGAACAATTGGGAACATATGGCGTATTCACTTAAGTAACATTCGAGTACAGTTTAGTTCCAGACAGAGAGATGGTAATCAGCCGATGGACTAAAGGGACGCCGAACTATACGTTTCTATAACATTCAGCGACGTGTACTGCATTGTTGCACTATTACCACCGCGCCGTTGCGTTACGAAGTGTTTCAACTTCCACACTCTCCCCACCCCCTCCCCCACCTACCCTCCTGGCGAATGGCCACGACTTCTCCTGTCTCGCCTGTTGGTATTGCATTTACGGTTTTGAAGTGTGCTGAAGCTTGTCAAAAATTTCTTACTACCAGCATAATTTTGGTCCTTCTGATGAACAAGGAGACAACTGTTGCAGAAGCCTACGAACACATTTTTTTTTAAAGGACGTCATTATAATGCGTGTGACGCCGCCGCGGTCCGACCTGCGGAAAGCCCGGTCACCTGACGCAAGTCCTCTTAGTTGACATCACTTCGGCAATCTAGTTGTAGATGTGGATGAAGTGGTAATGAAGACAACACAGCATCCTCTACATCTACATACATACTCCACAATCCACCATACGGTGCGTGGCGGAGGGTACCTCGTACCACAACTGGCGTCCTCTCTCCCTGTTCCACTCCCAAACAGAACGAGGGAAAAATTACTGCCTATATGCCTCTGTACGAGCCCTAATCTCTCTTATCTTATTTTTGTGGTCTTTCCGCGAAATATAAGTTGGCGGCAGTAAAACTGTACTGCAGTCAGCCTCAAATGCTGTTTCTCTAAATTTCCTCAGTAGCGATTCACGAAAAGAACGCCTCCTTTCCTCTAGAGACTCCCACCCGAGTTCCTGAAGCATTTCCGTAACACTCGCGTGATGAACAAACCTACCAGTAACAAATCTAGCAGCCCGTCTCTGAATTGCTTCTATTTCCTCCCTCAATCCGACCTGATAGGGATCCCAATGCTCGAGCAGTACTCAAGAATAGGTCGTATTAGTGTTTTATAAGCGGTCTCCTTTACAGATGAACCACATCTTCCCTAAATTCTACCAATGAACCGAAGACGACTATCCGCCTTCCCCACAACTGCCATTACATGCTTGTTCCACTTCATATCGCTCTGCAATGTTACGCCCAAATATTCAATCGACGTGACTATGTCAAGCGCTACACTACTAATGGAGTATTCAAACATTGCAGGACTCTTTTTCCTATTCATCTGCATTAATTTACATTTATCTATAATTAGAGTTAGCTGCCATTCTTTACACCAGTCACAAATCCTGTCCAAGTCATCTTGTATCCTCCTACAGTCACTCAACGACGACACCTTCCCGTACACCACAGCATCATCAGCAAACAGCCGCACAGTGCTATCCACCCTATCCAAAAGATCATTTATATAGATAGAAAACAACAGGGGACTTACCACACCTCCCTGGCGCACTCCACATGATACCCTCACCTCCGATGAACACTCACCATCGAGGACAGCGTACTGGGTTCTATTACTTAAGAAGTCTTTGAGCCACTCATATACTTGGGAACCAATCCCATATGCTCGTACCTTAGTTAGGAGTCTGCAGTGGGGCACCGAGTCAAACGCTTTCCGGAAGTCAAGGGATATGGCATCCGCCTGATACCCTTCATCCATGGTTCACAAGATATCATGTGAAAGAAGGGCGAGTTACGTTTCGCAGGAGCGATGCTTTCTAAATCCGTGCTGATGCATGGACAGCAACTTCTCTGTCTCAAGGAAATTCATTATATTCGAACTGAGAATATGTTCGAGAATCTTGCAACAAACCGATGTTAAGGATATTTGTCTGTAATTTTGAGGATCCGTCCTTCTACCCTTCTTATATACAGGCATCATCTGCGCTTTTTTCCCGTCGCTCGGGACTTTACGTTGGGCAAGAGATTCGCATCCAGTACTCGAGAGGAGAAAATCTCCGACCGGCCCAGGAACCGAACCCGGATCTCTCACATGGCACTCCGCCGCGCTGTCCACCCAGATATGGAGGCAGACAAAGACGTCAGGATTTACCACCAAGAGCTACTGATAACATTTCTTTATTGCACATACAGTTTCCATCCAGGGACCATCATCAGGATCGTAAAAACGTTTGCAACGCCGGACTAGGCTACGTACAATCAATGGCGTCACATAATGTAATCGATGAACACATCATTTTTTTAAATTATGTGACGCCATTGATTTCACGTCGCCTATAATGGCGTTGCAAATGTTTGTATGAATTCATGGATTGTCTTTTGTGACTCCATTGACCATATATCACCTAGCCCGATGTTGTAACTGCTTTTATGACTCCGATGATGATCCGTGACCTGAAAGAAATTGTTCACTGTAAAGAAATTTTATCAGCAGCTCTTGGTGGTAAGTCATGACGTCTTCAAATATTTACGAGCTGAAGAACACCATGGTTTTAAAATTGTTCACTACACATGGTAAGGAAACATTTAATGATTGAAAATTTTCGTCTTCTTTGTTTTATATTTTTATGCACCTATTTTTATGTACCGCCAATTTTTTTAAAATACACTTATCACCTTAAAAATGGATTAAAAACTGTCTCAACAGCAGTAAAATATTAATTTGCTGTGGTTATTGGTTTCGGTCAAAATGTGACGATCGTCAGACCATTTACACCATGATGGTAGGCGGTGGCAGTGAACGGAACAAGTATTGTGACTTCACCAACGTCAACAGCAAATGCACGCCAAACTTTACATTTCAAAAATAGTCACCCACGTTTGTTGTGTTATTACCATCACACCTCTGTGTTAAGAACAATGTTTCAACTTACACTCCCGTTCACATCTACCTGCTGGCCACGAGTTTTGGTGTCTCACCTATTAATAGTGGTTTTACTTTGTTCACATGTGCTGAAGCGTGTCGGAAACCCTTTACCACCTGCCTAATTTTCTTATTTATGATGAAGAGCCCCACAACTGCATTACAAGTGTACAAACATTGCTCGTTATGAAAGATGGTATGATTCATCGGCAAGAGCTGCTGATAAAATTCCTTTACTGAGCAACCAGTTTCGCTCCACAGCTTCATAAAAACGTTTACTATGTCATACTAGGCGATATAAAATCAGTGGCGTCACATAATAAAGTCGATGACTTGTCACGACATTCATCGATTTCAGTATGTGACGCCATTTACTTTACATTACCTAGTATGGTGTTGTAATGGTTTTTATGAAACTGGTGATGGTCCGTGGACCGAAATTGGTTGTTCGGTAAAGAAATTTGAATAGCAACCCTTGGCGGTAAAGCATGAAGTTCTTCAAGTATTTACGAGCAGTCTTCAATTGTTCATTATGTATTATAAGGAAGTACGTATCTAATGATCGAAGAATTTTGTCTTCTTTGTTTCGTATATTTATGCGCCTATTTTTGGGTACTTACAGCGCCGATTTTGTAGATATACTACTGAATCCTCGCATATTAGGCTGGCTAACGCCGTTGTTTGAGGATTCACTGCCCTCACCGACGCCTCAACGGTCGTTATGAAACGGCTTCACATTTTGTCGCTCTATATTAGCCACATCTACTTTTAAAAAATGAATATTTACGCCGAACCGGAACTCGAAACCGGATTTCCCTCTTGTCATGAGCAGTCGCCTTAACTACAGCGGCTATCCGAGCACGCCCCGAGTGTCAGTCAAGATCTCCATAAATCACGTAGTCACAACCTTAATGCTCGCACATCCCTGAAACTAAGAACAGGAAGACGTCATTTATGTTATGTCATTGAAGCAACGTCCGGTGTGATTATATCATTAACGGCGACAGTGTCTGAGTTTATGCTTACATCTGTGAAGAACATCGTACTGTAATAAACGCAGTTGCTGCATAAACACAGACACTCTCGCTATTAATCATTTCAACGGTCTTCTGCTTACTACTGTAGGCGCAATGTAAGTTGACACTCGGCGCGGTGGCTGGTGGGAGTGACCATGGAGGCATTTCCCATTCACAGTCGCTCCCATCAGCCACCGCGACGAGTCACAACTTATTCTGTGCAGACAGTGCAATGGTTTTCCGACATTCGACCACATCATGAGGCTCATCAGAGACCAACGTTTCAGATACTGTGGCAGACCGACTTCACGAGGCTGGCTGTTGAGTTATTTCATGATTACAGTTTTTAGGTAAAAATTTTAGTAGCAACGGATGTTTTGACACGATACATTTTCTGAGGACATACTACTGCACTGGCTGTAATTGGTTGGTGTCACATTTACGCTATGGCGCATATTAGGCTTCCTTACGCTGTTACGCTAGGATTTACTGCTCTCACTGATACATCAACGACCTATTCCTCACTCAGTAAATGTGTTTTTCTACGTTTGATCAATTTATGATGGACATCATAGGATGGCGGATATCGCTGACTCAACCCTTTTCGTTTGTGACGGTTTTTTAAGTCTCCAGTTTAACTGTACTGTTCAAACTGTTCAAAATAACCAGATTCAGAAATAACCGATTTTCGGTTTTTTGTTGCTGTTATTTCCAGTAAGAAAAGTAGGCTGCGAGCAAAGATTGCCACAAAATTAAGAGTTCACGTATTATCCCAAGTTAAAAGCACAACAATAAAATTACATGTATATCAGTAAAATTTACCTTCTGTTCCAAGAAACGTTATGGATGATTTCTCCTTAATTGATGTCACAGATTTGTTATGCCTCTTCCCGTTTCTAATCTTTTAAAGAAAATGCAGCATTTTACTTCACTGCTTTAACATTTTGTAAAATATAGTATCATTCTCCTATACAACACATGTCCGAGGATGACAGCGAGAAATTAACGTGTAGACCACACAGGGGAAAATGTTGTACGCTGCGCGTAATCGTGTACCGTCTAAAAGGCCACGTTACACGGCAGCAGATACGTTACTGTCTCAGCAATGCTATACCGATTACTATGTCTTGTGTTTGTTGCTAATTTCTAATGGCCGGCGACCTTTTTAAAACAGGACTCTTCGCTTTTCGCCATGTTCTGTAATAAACCAGAATTTAATATAAATGGAAATTTTAATGAACAAACATTACTTGTTTAAAAAAATACTTTAAAACCAAAAAGTCTAGCGCTGCTGCTACGGCAAATTAGTATGTCAGTTTTCTTACCCGGTTATTAGTGAAAAATATAAAAACATGTTATAACCGAGACCGAACACATACCGAAAAACACTGGCTGTTTAGAACTAAACACCGATATCTATTTTAGCCGGTCGCTTTTTCCCGCCCCTAGGACATCGACGCCCGACGTTTAGGTTATTGTCGCATACATTGTTCATGGGGCTGATTATTCACTTTCTTTATGAGTGCTGTTTCTACAAAATTGTACTGGCTTTCCAATAGCTAGACCGTTGTCGGTAAGTGTTCAGTGTAGCGTCTGGAAGGATGATCAGTAGCCAGGATGGTTCAATATACGCCGGTCCCGTGACGCCATAAAGTAATTTCTCTTTTTTGTTGCTCGTCTTACAATTAACATCAGATTTGAAACATGTTATACATATATTCTTAAAAAAATCATGCGTTATGCAACAGCTATATGTCAGTATCACTTTCGGTCAAACGACCATCATATGGCACAAAGACACACCATTAATTACCAAACGTGGTTTTTTGTAGCTGAGGCTGTTATGTTAGTTGAGGAAATCTGGCAGCGTCAATAAATCAGCTATAGCTATTCCGCCAAATCATGATTTTTCAGAAATACTTAAAAGCTAGGTCGACGACAATGAGGAACGATTATAATGTGAGTTGCAATAGATTTAGAATTGTAACGCAGTCCAGACCACCCTCAGTCTCCATAGTTAGGATAGCTGACCTGCCATTTTAATACAGTTTTGGAAAATCATATTTTTGTAACTGTGAATGCAAGAAATATGTATAACGTTTCCTTTGAATAGGTGAAACCTGGTTTATATAATCTTAAAAATCTTGTTGTGAAATATTTAAAAGTAGTAGACATATGAAATGTACCTTGTACACGCTATTGTTACACACAGTTTGCCAGTGTGTGGTATTATTTGAAACATCAGGGGCAAGAAGAGCTACATCACAATCTGAACACCATCAAGATATTTCTTAACGGCACGATTTGCTTTCTGGCTCGTATAACATCGGAACACGCTTTGTAGAGACGAGTTTTTTACAATCTATAAGAATAAAAATGAAATGCTGTTCGTTGGTAAGCGAATCAGTTGAAAATGGCTAGACCGATTTTCTTCTTTTTTAAAAAAAATGATCATAATAGTCTTAATAAGGTTCCTAGGGAAAGAAAAATTGGGAAACTTCGGCGAATAATTGGACAATTCTGGAAATCCTGAAAGTTCTTTTTTCCATGTGGTTTTTGTGGGAATTCAAAACCATAACACACGACTGAAACGATGGATATGCGTAATTAATTTTTACTTTTTATTTATTAACTTCTTTTCATCACGCTCACTAGATGGAAATCTTTCAAATTTTTCAATTAAAAAAAGAATCTGAAAGAGCCGGAAAAACATCTGGGAAAATCCAATTCAACCTAAATTAGAACAAAATATTTATTTTTGCTTTTTTTAACTACAATCTCTTCAACAAAAGTAGTTATTTTATTTTTATTCCAATTAATTTCGCTACTACCTACACAAAAGTCATTTGGCAGCTAATTGTCAAATTGTGACTCAAGCCAATCGATTACACAGTGACGAAAAATTGATTCAGTTATTTATTTTCAATCAAGTTTTGATTATGTTGTAAATCAATTTTCAGCTTAATTGTGGTTACTCGTATCACACATTTTGTCGTACCGACACAGTTGAATTAAATTGTCACAATTTGATAGCACTGCAGTGTCTCCAATGAGACGCAGCAATTTACGTCATCTAACCAAAAGGATGTCTTCAGCTATCAACCGAAATTTAAACTCGCCGGAATTGTCAGGATTGCCTCCTAACAATCACCAACTGAAAATCGGATCGGTTATCATTATGTTGCGAAATATCAACCAGCCACTTCTTTATAGTGGCATCTCGACATTACGAATCCCAATGACTCCAACTGACGTGCCATTTGCCTTCAAAAGTTGGCAGCTTACGTTGCGATTTGCATTCGCAGTGACAATAAACAGATCACAAGCGCAGTGTTGAGTATTTGTGGCATTAGAGTTGAAAATTCATGCTTCTCTCATGGTTAGTTGTATGTCGCCTGTTCCCGTGTCGGAAAACCATCAGCTTTGTTGCTTACGCGCCAGACAATAACAACCACAAAAAGTGTACCATAAAGCATTGCAGTGAAGGAAATGATGATATCACAACAAAACATCAGAGCAGACCAATCGAAACAAAGAATTTCTTTGATCTGATTGATAATTTGAACATCGATCTTGCAATGGAAATCGAAATGTTAAATAAATCCCCTTGAAATTCTTTGTGATTTCAATTGAATGGAAAAAAATAAATCATTTGGTTGACATGAAATATGGTTTAATTCAGTTGAGATTTAAAGTTTAGAATAAAACCGCATGTTTCCAAGTCGATCACATTCCATGCACGTCACGCTTTCAGCATTTCAGTGTTGGAATGCGGACTGAATTCATCTCGCGTCTCATATTTTCCACCGAATGTACTACTCCTTAAACTTAATATCAGTGGCTACAATCGTTAATAGACATAATGATCCCTCAAAAATACGCTTCCGATTTTTGCTTTTCTTACACATTTCCACTACCTTCTCACAAATTCACAAAACGATCACAAACAAATTTATTAAAACTTGGACAGCATATTTCAAACGCCTTAGTTCCTATTTTCTTTTATTTATTATTTACCTGCCCTTTTGGAAACAAAATAACCTTCCCTTCTGAGTAACGGTTCCCGTACTATGATTTGCAGAGGGAGTATACAGTATTTTTAATATTTTGGAAGACGAATAGCGACTTGTAATCACCCAAAAGAAAGACGTTTCGGCTCCGATCCTGTTAAAACCTGCATAATACCGACTTTTAAATCATTTTCCTGGAAGAAAAACATCTGAATACGCTAAATATTTTTCTTTCCCTGAGAGCTAGGGATGGGTGATGGTTACTCTTGCCAACGGATATGGGCACCCTTGCTTCTGAACAACACTCTGCTTCTATATCGTTCTCCCCAAGCCATCTAAAGGTGTGGGCGGAGGGTATTTTTTGTGCCACTAACCGAGCCCTCCAACCCTAATACATGAACAATACTCAAGAATCAGTCGAACAAGCGCCTTATAAGCCTCTTCCTTCTTGGATGAGTTACATTCCCTTAAGACTCTTCATGTGAATCTGAGTCTGGTGTCAACGTTTCCCACTATTTGTGTCATGTGATCATTCCACTTAAGGTCGCTCTGGAACGTTACTCCTAGATAGATTTACGGCAGATACTGTTTCTAGTGGTTTGTTATCAATAATGTGGATTTCTTTTTCTATGTGTGCGGAATGTGTTACGTTTATTTACGTACAGGGTCAATTGCCAGAGTTGGTAGCCTTTGGCGTTGCTACTTTGTTATAGACAACCGCATCATTTGCAAACAGCCAGTGTCTTTTTGCGGCACATCGCTGTGTAAAATTAATCTAGAGAGTGAGCCGTGAGCTAGCAAAGATACAGGTAGCAGGCGAAAGCAGTAAGAGGATACGTACAGAGGTCTTTTGTGGAGCAGAGAGAGTTCAGAATTAGAAATCTTCATGGTAGGACAATACATTGGCCCTCCCTTGTGCGGTCTACATGGCTACCAACAGTGTGCAGGTGACGCAATGTTAGCTACCAATTTTTACTCATGGGAGGAGCAAGTGTCGGTTGCCGGCCGCCCAACTACTGCTGTTGCTCGAGTCCTACCGGTATTCCATCAACAGTGTGTTAAGCAACCGTAAAATGCTTTCGAAGGTCATACACATAAATGAGTAAGCAGAAGCTGCATTCCTCTCATCAAATAGTAACGCGTCGTCGAAAACAGCAAGACGAAAATCTTTGTCCCGCACAACGTTCACTCAGATTTCAACCCTTACAAATAAAACTACTACAACGCGATTCTGCGTGAACTGTATATCTATAAAGTCTTCACCACAAAAATTTAATGAGCAAATTCGGTTGATTAGCTGTTTTCAAGCCATAAAATGTTGGGATTGCAGTCAACACCTACGCCGCTCATATATTATCGAAATCATCATGGTGGTTAGACTTAAAAAATGGAAAGAATGACATAAGGTGAGTCTTGAATAGCTGTGATGTAGTATACCGAATTTAAATAAAATAACAGAATGGCTCTGAGCACTATGGGACTTAACATCTGAGGTCATCAGTCCCCTAGAACTTCGAACTACTTAAACCTAACTAACATAAGGACATCACACACATCTATGCCCGAGGCAGGATTCGAACCTGTGACCGTAACGGTCCCGCGGTTCCAGACTGCAGCGCGTAGAACCGCTCGGCCACCCCGTCCGGCAATAAAATAACTCTCCGAAGTAAGTTTCGAATGCAGGTCACACATTTTCATGTGACGGTTTGTACCATAGACTAGGAACGGCCTACGCAGAAGAAACTGAGCGGCCGCGGAAACGACGATATACAACAATAATGTAATCATCGTTATGAAAGCGAGTGCAGTAGATTATTGAAGTACAATATTGTGGAACCCATTACACCTAAAACACATACCTTAAGATTGTAGTTTTTAGATATGTATACAAACTCTGCAGCAGTAGTAGTAACCGTAGGGTCCACAGCCAACCGATATTTTCTGAATGATATTATTCTGCTGAACTGGCTATCATAGTTGGGTCAAAATACCTCTTTTTCATTCGCTGGTTCATTGATTGGGCTTTGTCGAATAGTGAAACCGGCGAAATAGATAACAAAAGAAAACTTGGTCGTTATTTAAATCGTTCAGTTAGGTAATTTCAATCATAGGTCATAGGTATTGTAATTGTATAGTTATTTTACTTCACGCGTACAAAGCAGACGTCATATTCCATCAGGAATGTAATGATGGAATTGACGTCTACTTTATATGTGTAAAGAAAAATAATTTGATAATTGCAATACATAATATGCAATATCACACATGTGTTTGAAAAAGATCAACGGTCGAAATCAGCTATTAGGGAGATTTAAGTACAGTTTGCCTACATCATATCCTACTAAGCAGCATGTTTTCTTTTATTAAGTATTTAGAGGCTGTGAATCCACACAGAAACAAACTATCGATGCAATTTCTGTGACACAGATATACAGTGCGCCAGAGGCATTCATCAACTGCAGTGTGACCTCGACTGTAAACCAAGTTATGTCCTTTGGCAAAACGAGATTTTGTGATTCACTAATTATCCTCTTTTTAACCCTTTCACCGCTGAGTGCGCCGTAGCAGCTTGTGTGGTTGGACCACTCCACGCAGCAGAGAGCGCCGTGCTATGCGCGATATGGCGGTGAGCACTGCGGCACCTGCTGCGCAAAGCTGTTATCATTGGAGTTTCTTCTTCACTTGTTCTCACCTATAAGTGCTTAAATTCTTTGGGAACCTTGAATGTTATTTTCCGCTGAAGTTGTTAACACCAAATAACAATTTTCGAAAGCTTCTTGTATGATATGCGAGTATTTCTAAACAAGAAACAACACGTGCACCACACCCAATTATAACGCGATTCCTGACGCTTTTCATTTTTGCAGCATCTGATGCATCCCCAAACAGGTCCCAGTTGTGTTACTGTCCGTTCAGTGATGCTTGGAAAGGGATTTCTTGAAGCCGCAATGAATTTTCCTCGTCTGATCGATGGCTTCTTGATGCTTTCCAGTCTTGGTGGTTTTTCTCCAAAATCTCACGAATGAGGCCGAAACGATATTCGGCGACTGAAGCATTCTTCCTGGTATGAACCTTTTCAATAAGACGGAAATTTAGAACGCACATGTCTAAATAGTGAGACAAAGTTTTATTGCACCGTAGCAGCATTTTGCGAACATGATTCGTTGAGATACGTCGTATTCCCTGCATCCATAGACTTATTGTAATCAAACATACAATTTCGTTTAAATATTTAGGTATTAGTTTTTTGGTCCACAGTCACATTTGATTTCGTGAAGTTGTATGAGATGTTGTCAACATTCGTACGTTCTTTTTGTCGTGCCACTTCAAACTCAACATAATATCTGTTGACCAAAATTCCATCTCACCTCTCCGCAGTTTGTCTTCAAGTTGTACCTTTGCCGTTCATGGGAACTGTATTTACTTCATTAATTCTTCTTTAAGCAAGCTGTATAAAAGAGATGGACTTGTGTACCATTTGTCCACATACAGCGTGTGTTTTATAGCGCATATTTACCAATTAAGTCTCGAAACTTATATATGAGACGTTAGCTCTCCTGGCACGCCTAACTACTGTCGGATATATACGTCGTTAGCAATGGAGGCACAAGGACTGTGCTCGGATATACAGTACACATTGCTAGCAGTTAACGGTTTAATGATCTAGGGAAAACAATCACAAAAACTTTTTCGTATAAAGTTGCGGGTTAGAAGCAGCCGTCGTACATCATCATTAAATTTTTTAAATACAGAGGCTGCAAATGATTACACAAGGTTTCTGCATTTCGCCGTTAATATAGGTATACATGGCGCTTCAGTTGCCTCTACCGCTCTGGTATTATGCAGCCCACAATTTTACAGCTGGCCTTCATGAACCTCTCGCGACGTTTACATATTCTATCGCCCTCTAAGCTCAAACTTTAGCCTTAAAGGAAGAATGAACAGAACCATTTTGTAGGAAATTTTATTTAGTTTCAAGCAGTTACAGGTCACAGTTCTCGAATTATTCAAGAAAAACTTACAAAACTGGACAAACGCACCGTTAACCCCACGCAGAGCTCCCACCGGTCATGATTTCTAGTATGTTGTTCATGGCTTTCCCGCCTACCCCCGTATAAATATGAGTGACATCGCAAAATATTTCCGGCATTCAACTATTTTTGGTCTTCACCTACTGGCCTCTTAAACTATCGGTAAAGTCGATCACTTACAAATTGTGAAACTGACGTTTGCAAATTTTACCTAACAATTTTATGAATTTCAACAGCATAAAGTAAACAGCTAAATCGCTGCATTCGTCAGGTCTTGTGACTACGGTCTACTGCGATTGCAAGGTTTAAGTTTAGATCGAATTTTTAAAGTAGCCGAGTGTGCTGATGGCGTAATAATCTAATCAGTAGAGACCAGAAAGGGTAGAGTATGGGGAATAGTTGGTGTTATAGGAAATTTTAGTGTAATGGTATAGAGAACCTGCTAGGTGAGGCATGAAAGTGGCTGGAGATGCGCTTGAAGATCACATTAGTGTGTTTTGCTTGAATGATTGAAAACGGTGATCTCCATCGAAAACATATCTCAGTACAAAATTTAGCTATATTAGATTACCTACAAAAATGTCCTTCTCACTTTTTCTGTAGGTTTAATAGTTTGCACGTAGCGAGCAATAGCATATGAAACTCTCATGTGCGGATTATGAACGTTAGCTACAACTGCCCGGGTTGCATAAATCGACCGCGGTAGGGGCAGTTGAATTACCCAGTATAGTTGTGTATACACATCTGTGTATACAGTACGGTGACGATACAAAGGGAACGTTACGTAACTGCGTGCATTTACATTGTCTGATGATGGTCGTTGGTTGGTTTCTTTTGCTTTTCTGTTTGTTCCTACAAGAAACTAAAATAAACCAAACATGTGCTGCACCACATAATTTGTGGGAGATGAATATGTAGATAACTCTGCGCATTAGTCACTTCAAAATAAAGAGATGTTGTTAATCGAGCCAGTGACAAACAGTGATCATCTTTTTTCATCTTTCCTTTTTCACAGCTGTAGCATTACGAATAAAATTTATAGAAGATACTGACATTTTCTACATGTTACTGGCTGTGTTGACTAAGTAATACGTTGTACGCAACTTTGTTTCGCGAGCCGTGGCACTATCCGAACATCCTCATGGACTGGTTAACAACGTCACCTTTCAATCTTGTCCGAAAATGTAGCTCTGGTGAGAAATGACAGATAGTCCTATTCGTGTCCCATTTCATCACAAGTAATTTACCACGTATAGTCAGAATTACACAAGGCGGTGTTCCGTTTAACGCAGCGTTTCCAAAATCACCTGTGTAGATTGACTATAACAAACTATTGACCAACGAAACCGTTGTATTAAGTAATTATATCTGGTGTAATTGCTTGTGGTCATGTTACACTGGTCATTAGCATTTGCATATCTTATTTTACAGCCCTAGAACTACGAGGAAAATTATATAACAGAAATTAAAAGGCTTTTGCCTTGTATCATATGTCGCCACTTTAGGTCATGGGCAATCTAAGACAAAGTCAAACTGGGAAGTAACATAAGGAAGCAGTTTATCCCATATACTTATTAATATCTATATTCAAGACATATTGACGCAACGGATAATTCTATTAAGTTTTTGTACTTTTTAATTCAACGAACGAATTTTTTTAAGGAAATTACTGTTTGCTGCGGATCAAGCAATGATTGCTGTAAGCGAGAACACAAAGACCTGCTTGCTTTTCCACGATAGGAAAGTTGTATAATCTATCAGTACAGAGAAAACGAAAGTTACTGCTTTCGGGGCCGAGGAGCCAATTCCCTGCAAAAGATAATAAATGAGCAGAAAGTAGAAATACGAGAGAGTGACATGGAGAAGCAAAAGAAAATACAATCAAGCTAAAGTAAGAAAGGAACTCAACTTCTAGAAAACGATGTTATTACCAACTGTGACATATGGAAGCGAGTCGTATAGTGTAACAAAAAGAAAGGAAGAAAATATACAAACATCGGAGATGCGACACCTAAGAATAATAGAAAGGTACACACTATCCGACTGGAGAGGATTACTGACGGCAAAGATCACCTGGCAGTAGGAAGCTTAATGAGCAGATTAAGGTATACGGGAGCAATTGGAAGGACCATGTTATAATTAGGGAAGACGACAGAATACCAAAATTAATAATGAATTATTATCCAGGGCGATAAATCTTTAGGAAAGCCAAGGAGAAGATGGAAAGACAAATAATTTAACCAAGATGCGGAACTAGGAAATGCCTTATGATGTGGAGACAGAAGACAAAGATATATTTCTTTAGGTTATTTGTGTATTGATTACAAGGCAAGTTAACTGAGTGCCATATCGTGATGGATTTCGCGAGCGGTCTCACTGTCCGAGCGCGTCCCATGGATTAACATTTTTCCCATGGGAACTTGAAGCTTTGATAGCGAATGGCTCATGTCTTTGTGAGTCCTTATTCATGACATCTGAGTTTTCTATCTCTGTTGATCCATTGTGGACGCGGGACAGCGGCTAGTCAAATACTTAACAAGTAAAACCACTAAACAGCGGTATATTTTGAGAAGTTATTTTATTTAAACAACCAGTTTCGACATCACAATAATGGACTCTTCAGGCCCCATATGCACTTCAAGTACAGACAAATTATTGTCAATAATCCGGAGGAAACACTCGAATAACGAATTAACGGTATCCAGATACTGATGACTCCAGAAGGCTACTATCGATTCATCTGATTGTCTATACATGAAGTGCATATGGGGCATGAGGTTGGCATTACTTAAGAGGCCGAAACCGGTTGTCTAAATAGAATAACTTCTCAAAACGTACGGCTGTTTGGCGATTTCCCATGATTTATATCTGATTTTTCATATGTAATCTGAACTAAATTCGAATATGTTCCGTTTACGATTGAATGCTATTTCATCAGTATAAACAGAGCGAGGTGGCGCAGTGGTTAGCAGGCCGAACTCGCTTACGGGAATACGGCCATTCAAATTCGCGTCGGACTGTTTGCAGTGAGTTTTTCCATGATTTCCCTAAATTGGTCAAGGCTAATGCCGATATGGTTCCCCATCGTCAGTTCATTCCGAGTTTGTTCCTCGTCTCTAATGTCCTTGATGTCGACGGGATGTTAACTCCTGACCCCCTTCCTTCTTTTCAGAATAAACTGTGTGTGATAAAAAACTCATTTACTCTGTTCGATGTAGCAAAAGGTGCAACTGTGATGCAACTTCTTCATTTGTGTAATTTGTTATGAATCAAGAGATTCCGAGCTCACTAATTTCTGGTAGCGGTCCGAGAGTGGTATTAGAGACGCCTAAAAATGATAAAAATAAAATTATTATTATAACAATAAGCATTACTGCGAAGGCAGTTGATAGTGTGCATGTCGTGGTCATTCTTTTGTAAAAAAAGAAATACGTTTCTGGGAGAATGTGACTTTCATCGGTGAGCTTTGCGACAAAATGTCTACCAGTGACGTACTAAGGAACTGAAATTGGCCAATGTGATAGCCTGACTATAGTGATACAAACACATAATTACGGTAGACTGACAAGCTACTATTTTACTCATAATGAAGAGATCGAAGTCATCATGAAGTTAACCAAAAATGAAACCACGGCACATATTGTGAGGAAAGAAAACAGGTGTTAGTTTGGTGAAATGTTAGTCGAAGTAGTTGTGGCACAACAAAATGTGTCTGCGCACAAAGGTGTTACTGGGGAAGTCAGTAGTATTTTCATGCATAAAAAGTTTTGTAATTATCATACGGTGCAGGTTCTACGTCCAGTATTTGCGTTCTCAGTGATTTTTTATAAGCATTAGGCCGTGGTCCAATGCGTATTTCTCTGACTAATGTTTCGTCTTCTACTGCTGATTTCGTATACAGAGAAATATGCCTTCAACCACGCCGCAATTCATACAAAACAAAAGACACCCAGGACATTTTTGTATTTTTTGTCAGGTCGTGAGCATTTTTCTACTACTTGCTGGTTCTAAAAGCTATATTATCGCTGATATCTACAGCTCATTACATTGAACTGTACGCTACACAATAACACATCTAATTAGAGTGAAAATCAGTGAAGTATAAAGGTGGCGTTACTATTGCATGAATTCGTAGAGCATTTCTGGTCGCGGATCTTGTTTACTCGATGCAACTTGAGTACATCAAGCGCAATGTTATCCTTATCAGTTATTCAATCTAATTCTGTATTGCATCTTTCCGCATTATGGTTTACGATAAGGACAGACGTCTCCTGCACTTCTACATCCAAGATTTTCTCTTATTAAATGTCTGCGATATAGAGTACATCCTCTTATCCCCGTTCATCTCCTATCCTTCGTAACATCAGTGTTCACTTCCGCAGCTTCTGATTTCGTGTTTCTACTGGCATCTGTCGCACTGCAATCACGTAGTAACGACGATTAGAGGCTGTCATCAACGAAGTTCTCGAAATTCTTCGATTAATCCGCTTCGTTCACCATCCGTCGACGATGTCGCGGCACTTTTTTTTGTACGTGTACAGGTTAGCCCCATTACATCTTTACAGATAACTCTAAAGAGTAGCACATGCGTAAAGAGTGCAGTGAAAAATTTGTTATATCACGGCCGAAGCGTAGCGTGAATGTGACAGCAACGGAAATAATTCAGTACCAATATTTCTGTATTCTTTTTCAATTTGAGATAATATAAATCATATAAACAATACTGGCTTCTTAGTATTTGATCACATACACGATAGGCAGAAAATACAATTTGATTTGCGAGAACCCACAGGGACCTTCTAAACTTCTAGCGTGGCATGGGAAATTGTAGCGGGTGAGTTGCTTTTAATACTAACCTTAAATATATTTGTAGGTGATTTTTGTTGTTTTTGAAGATAAATATGTATAGCTTACGACTTCGTACAAAGCGTCCTCTTTGATAATCAGTGACGTTCTTTGTTTCGATTCTTTTGATTTCCCAACTAATATAGTAAGTAACACACCAGTATGTCCTACGTGATGCCATCTTCCTTTCCTTTCCCAACGTAATTAACGATCGTAATTATTATATCACAGCTGTTGCTCCTTCACCCGTTATAATCTAGCTGCAGCCTGAAGATACTCTTAACTGCCAAAAGAAATTAAAAATTATCATGTTTAGCCGTGACTATATAATAGCCCATGACTTGTGTACGTGTTGCTAAAGTGGAAATTATAATAAAAAAAGCTCTGCACATGCCAAAATGTAATAGCAATTCAGATTGGCAGCGTAAGTAACGTATAGTGATATTTGATTCCAGGAATATATACGTACACCAAGAGATATAGTCATGAGTATTTACACTTTTCATACACCATTTCGATAGATTCATCTTTAAAGTATGCCATTCATGATTTTGAAAGTATGTTCATACGACGATAACGTACAAGGATAACCGCGAACAGTCTAAGGAAAGATCTAAAGCGTGTTTAAAGATAATTATAGAAAATCTAAGACAGACAAGTTAATAACATTTTCAAATAAATATAAGATATTTGTTAATTGAAACTGGGTTTGAAAAACGATATATCCAATAAAAACCGAAAAGTTTTAATCATGCCTTTATTCGACGATAAATGAGTTTAGCAGGAGGATGGGGTTGTGGGAGAATATCATTTCCAGTGATCGTTTTGAAATTAAATGTACAGTTTCCGGTTTAAGCGCAAACGCCGGTAGTTCAGAGTGATTTTGGATGCCTGAAATACACTCACTGACTGACATAACTATGTAAAGAAAAAAAAAACAGAAAACAGAACAAAGGCGCACGGTTTACCTGCCAAGCAAATTTAGCGTGTAACATTTTAAAAGAGCTGTATGTGTAGTAACCGCTATTATTTAAGAAAATTATTGGGTTTGGGAAAAATTTTAATTTGTATTAGATCAGAACAGATAGAGTAGACATGCTCTATGAAGGGGAACTGGGCCCACGCACATACACAACTCAATGCAAATGTGGTGTAACGCATGCGACCGTTGTTGCGCGAGTGATTGACAGCTTAGATAAAATCAGATATCGCCGAACGGATACTCTGATTACAAACTTGATTGAGCAATTAATCACTTATCAATGACAAAGCGGTTTCGATCTCGGGTTGTTCACGCCGGCAATGAATCTCTGACGTATACCGGCACGGCTTGGAAAGATACTCGTACACGCCCCGGGACCAAAACGTCCCTTTTCGACAACATTTGTGAAAAAAATACAGCATTGCGAGTAGTTTACGGTACTCAGAATCTACTGCGATTCTGGAATGTGCATAAAACAGTTCATGGTCAAGTTACAATGGCAGTGTGTTTGTGCAACAATCCCTAAGGACTATTGTTACCGAGGTGTGACCATGAACATGGAGATTGCTATGTTAAAGAGAGGAGATGAGGAAACTTTTCATATAACTTTGCATAACACGTTAAAATAAGTGAGGAGAGTAAGATATTGTGCAACATTCAAAAACACATGAAAACGAAATTCGAAATCCCATAAGATGACGATAATGTTATCGCTTCGTAACTAAGACAAAAATGAAAACAGTAATCAGGCAACCTTCCAACTGGAATATACTATGTGCTAGGAAGGAAGAATAGACTTTGCAGCATTTGGTGAAAAAGCTCAAACAGATGGCACAATAGTACAGTATCTGTTAGTTCAGTAAACATAACAACAGTTTCGTTGTGTCAAGCGAGAGACAGTTTACCTTTTGGTGGGATCGATGTACAATGCGCTAAGGTTGTACTGATTCATACCATAACTTTCTTCACTAACAGATGAGGTGAATCTGCATGGAAGTGAATCACAGTGGAAAACTGGTTCTTCCCTTTTAGGCAGTTTCGCAGGTCTTTCGGTTTCTGTACTGGATTTGTAATGGCAGTGCACATGGTAGTATCGTTTTCGATTTTTCTGTTATTAGTATTAGTTATTGCAGTATATATTATGTAAATGATCAACCGGAGAAGAAAATAAATAAAACGCGACTGTTAGCGTTTTTCACAAAAATGTATGCCCCGTAGAAGCACATAAAAGTAAATCTAATGCGAACGTAAACAAATCAGTCTTTGAGTAAATAATGTGCACTTTTTCCATTTTCGTTGTTAATAGTCATCTTCCGGAATACAGGCAATAATATTCAGGGTGTTTCGCTCTGGAGCGAAGTGTGCGATGATTTGGAACTTCCTGATAATTTAAACTGTTTGCCCAGCTGGGACTCAAACCCGGGAACTTCGCGATTCACGGGCAAGTGCTCTAGCGACTGTGCTGTCCAAAAGCGACTCACGACCCATCCTCACAGCTTTACTTCCGCCACTACCTCATCTTGTACTCAATTTCGCAGAAGTTCTCCAGCATATCTCTCGGGTGTAGCACTCGTTGAAGAAAGCGTGTGCGCGGTGAACTGGTTTAGCCATAACCTGATTGTTTTAGGAATGAATTTTCACTCTGCATGTGAGTGCTTGTCCCGCAATGTCAGCAGAAGAACTTCTCTTTGCAAGGTAGGCGAGGCGTTCGGGCGGAAGTGAAACTGTAAGGTTCATATGGTTCAAATGGCTCTGAGCACTATGGGACTTAACATCTTAGGTCATCAGTCCCCTAGAACTTAGAATTACTTAAACCTAACTAACCTAAGGACATCACACACATCCATGCCCGAGGCAGGATTCGAACCTGCGGCCGTAGCAGCCCAGTGGTTCCGGACTGCAGCGCTAGAACCGCACGGCCACCGCGGCCGGCGAAACTGTAAGGGCAGGCGGCAAGTCATGCTCGGATAGGTCCCGAGTTCGAGGCCTGATCCGGTACACAGTTTCTATGTGCTAGGAAGTTTCAACATTAAGGGTGCTGAGAAATCTTGGTGGTCGGAATTTGCTAGTAGGGTATTCTAAATTGAGTACTTTCTTCTTAGTATCTGATGGTCTAAAAGTCTCTTTATTGACATAAAAATTTCTCATTATGAAATTGATCATACAACGTAATACATTGACAGATGTGAAAGTGGACATTATTAAGTTCCATTCCATGCTCAAATAATGATTTATTTTCCGAATCCTCTTATACTATTTCAATACCATCTGATACGAATTTCTGTCTTGTGCCAGCCTCTTGTTTTCAGTAGTACTTGCACCATAGGTCCTCAGCCATTTGTTGAATGTATTCCAATGTCCTCCTTCCCATAAAGTTTTTACCCTCTCCATCTACCTCTTGTACTATGGGACCAATTCTTTGGTATTTTAACACGTGTCTTATCATCCTGTCCCACCCTCTTGGAACAGTTTTCCATATGATCATTTCTTCACCGATACTACGAAAAAGCTCCTTCTTTCTGTTATCAGTCCACATAATTTCCAACATTTGTCTATAGTATCACATCTCAATTGCTTCGACTCTCGTCTTTCCGGTTACCTTAAGAGTCGTGGTTCACTGCCACACAAGTCTGCCCACCAAATGTACATACTAAGAAATTTCGTCCTCATATTTAGATACACATTTGATACTAGAAGGCTTCGTGGTCACCAGTTTTGATTTTAAGTTTATTATTGCTCACATTTCTGCTACTATTCGTTACTCACGCCTCTCTTCAGTTCTTTCTCTCAGTCCTTGTTGTGAACTCGTTAGACTATTCATCCCTTTCCACAAGCCCTGAAATTGTTCCTCACTTTCACTGTGGATATTAATGTCATCACCGAATCTTATGGTTGATTTTATTTCACTGTGAATTTTTTGTGCGACTCGTGAAACTTTATTTTATTTCTATCGTTGTTTCATCGAAGAACTATAGGAGGGAAAGACTACACCCCATTCTCATATCAATTTTAATCCGATCACTTAATTTTGTTCTTCCGTTCTTATCAATCCTACTTGATTCTAATACACATTGTATATTATCCGTCTTTTCCTATAGCTGCCCCTGTATTTTCTCATACCTTCTAACATTTTGGACCATTTCACAATGTTGAACGCTGTTTCCAGGTCAAGTAATCTTACGAATTTGATTATTCTTTCGTCTTGCTCCAGTATAAATCGATATGTCAGAGCTGCCTCTCTGGTGTATTATCACAGGGGAGCAATTATTATTCCGATAATAATGTATTCTTCGATGTCAGCAGTCATTGGCAAGTAGCTGGGTAATTATTAATGGGTGTGTTCCCAACAGTCCAACATCATCTCTTCAAATTAATCTGTCCCAATAACTCTTTGTGGAGAATAATCGCCTGTTTCAAGTGGTCCGAGCGGACCTATTTCTCTTTGTATTGACAGAAACATTTGCTTCCCTAATCTGGACTTGTGAAGCTTTCCTCTGTAAAGGTGGTTATCTTTCCGGGCACTAAATCTTAATGTACAATACGTTAAGCTCATATAGCCCCTGTGACGTGTAATGCACCATCTTCGCAGATCAGTCTAGTAATGCTACCCGTTATGAACTTACTGAAAAAAGGTGGCGTTTTACACTTCTGCCGTGATACAATTATTGCAGCGAAAGTGCAAAGTGCCACCTTCTTTAAATACGTTCATTGCTGTGATATCCGCTATCAATAAAATATAATGAAGTCCACCTTGCACACAATACAGGCGATTTTGTATCGTTTCTCATGATAGCGCTGTCAGAGACGATGTAGCACGCAGTTGTTGGATATGATGTACAGGGCTTCGTACCGCGCGAAACATTCCTCTTAGATTATTGGAAACTCATCCTAGAACACTCAGGATCCTCTTCCGTATATACAATTTTGCGACAACCTATATTTTGCATTTCATTGAACAGACATTATGAATTATTATTCCGAAAATGGTTCAAATGGCTCTAAGCACTATGGGACTACTTATGAGGTCATCAGTCCCCTAGACTTAAAAATACTTATAACCTAAGGACATCACACACAGCCATGCCCGAGGCAGGATTCGAACTTATGACCGTAGTAGCAGCGCAGTTCCGGACTGAAGCACCAAGAACCGCTCGGCCACAGTGACCGGCAATTCTTATTTCAGTAGGCATTTTGTATTAATTGTTCATACCAACGAAAACACAGCAAGTACTTGAGAGAGTCTCTCTTTCCTAGGCGTTCACCCATCTTACAGGGTTCGTCATTCTCGTGATTTGGCAAATATAATTTACTAGAAGAGCAAGCGGTGTCTTATATGTCCATCTATCCTCCCCCCTCTATCTGTCCGTCTCATCTATTACCCCACTCTGTCCACCTCCTGCGCCCCCCCCCTCTCATTGTCCTTCTCCCCGTCTCCTCCTCCTCTCTCTGTCCATTTACCCCTTACCCTCACTCCCTGCTAACCTCCTCCTTCCCCCCTATGCGTGTCTATCTACTCCGTCCACCTCGCTGTCTAGCAATCTGCTCCTCCCCTTTCTACCTCCACGTTATCATCTCATCTTAATAGGACGCTTGAGGTTCTTACCTCCTCCTACCCCGCCCCCCCCCCCCCCTACACCCGGATTTCTTTCCACATCGTAACTAGTATGTCTTGAAAAGAGGATACAAGATGAACATCAACAAAAGCAAAATGGTATGTAGTCGAGTTCACTCGGATGATGCTGAGGAAATTACATTAGGAAATGAGACGCTTAAAGTAGTAAATGAGTTTTGCTATTTGGGGAGCAAAATAACTGATGATGGTCGAAGTAGAGAGGATATAAAAAGTAGACTGGCAATGGCCAGGAAAGCGTTTCTGAAGAAGATAATATTGATAACATGGAGTATACATTTAAGTGTCAGGAAGTCGTTTATGAAAGTATTTGTATGGTGTGTAGCCATGTATGGAAGTGAAACGTGGACGATAAACAATTTATACAAGAAGAGAATAGAAGCTTTCGAAATGTTGTGCTACAGGAGAATGCTGAAGATTAGATGGGTAGATCACATAACGAATGAGGAGGTACTGAACAGAATTGGGGAGAAGAGAAATTTGTGGCACAACATGACTAGAAAAAGGGATCGACTGGTAGGACATATTCTGAGGCATCAAGGGATCGCCAGTTTAGTATTGAAGGGCAGCGTGGAGGGTAAAAATTGTAGAGGGAGACCAAGAGATGAACACACTGAACAGATTCAGAAGTATGTAGGTTGCAGTAGTTACTGGGAAATGAAGAAGCTTGCACAGGATAGAGTAGCATGGAGAGCTGCATTAAACCAGTCTCTGAACTGAAGACCATAACAACAACAACAAGTAGTATGTATTCCTAATTTGGTTGACACGGTTGTAGGGGTTTCGGATGAACATTTTTTATGGGGTTTGCCCGCGTACGCACATGTCTAACATCGTTCAGAAATATTTAACGCATGTCATATGTATTGGTACATATATTTCACCTATAACACAAGCGAATTCCGCCAATCAGTTTGATTTTCACGCAGGTTAAAGTTTATGAAGTCATTTATCCTGTACAATGTGCCGTATAGTAATATAATTTTTCAGGTACATCCAGTGCGATATGCGGCTAATATCTGCGTAATGTGAACGGAGTTAGTAGTAAAAAAAAGTGATAAATTAAAACGTCATGCGTGATGCGTCAGTTTTTGACGCATCAACGTGTTCAAGACATCATGTCTCCTGAACTATGTGTCGCAAAGTGATATACATATTTTTTGTAGGTACATTCAGCGGCATATGTGTATACTGTATGCGAAATGTGCTGCGAACAGAGTTAGTAGCAACGGAGTAATAACTATAAACGTCTTGCTTTATGCAACGGTTTCTAATGCCCCTCCGTGTTTATGACGTCATATCTCTTGTACTACGTATCGTACAATGACAAAATTTTGCTGGTACCTAGAGTAGTATAAGTGAATAATGTCCGAAAAATGTGTCAGGAATACAGTTGGTAGTAAGAAGTGATAAATGAAAACATAGTGCTTCAGGCGGCACTTACACTGCATGAACAGCGAAACTGCAGTAAGATGTAAACTTTCCTCCTTTCGTCATTTTTTGGGGTTGTTCAAAAAATGGTTCAAATGGCTCTGAGCATTATGCGACTTAACTTCTAAGGTCATCAGTCGCCTAGAACTTAGAACTAATTAAACCTAACCAACCTAAGGACATCACACACATTCATGCCCGAGGCAGGATTCAAACCTGCGACCATAGCGGTCGCTCGGTTCCGGACTGTAGCACCTAGAACCGCACGGCCACTCCGGCCGGCTTTTGGGGATGTCAGCGAGAAAACTTTTAGCAAAACTTTCGAATTATATGTTAAGTTTGTTCTAAGTCGCCAAGTGCTCTCATTTCCAAATACTGGATGACTAAATTATGGCTATTCGCACGTCGTGGGCTACACTGCTTATTCACCACCACCACCACCCCTTTAGTAGGTAGATGGTTGTAACCCTCCACAGCGATGGTTTCCTGCCGGCCGGTGTGGCCGAGCGGTTCTGGCGCTACAGTCTGGAACCGCGCGACCGCTACGGTCTCAGGTTCGAATCCTGCGTCGGGCATGGATTTGTGTGATGTCCTTAGTTAGGTTTAAGTAGTTCTAAGTTCTAGGGGACTGATGACCTCGGGAGTTAAGTCCCATAGTGCTCAGAGCCATTTGAACCATTTTTTTGATGGTTTCCTGACGGTAAGTGATATGTGTACCAATTTTCTTTGATACCGGTTAAGTTATTTAGGAGGAGATGTGGCACAAATACACATACGTACAAATTTACGTCACCGTAAGTATGGATTTTAAATTTATGTGGTCGCGTGCCGTTCCTGTCGCCACAGTCGACAGGTAACACACATTTTTGCCGGTGGGATATCCACAGCTCTTATTTCTAACGTTCATGATGATATCAACCGTTAAAGTTGCAAAATTTGTTTATTTCAGTATATCAGTAATTTTACAACAGCAACTTATGATTTCATCACGAACATTACATGAAGTAAGTCGAGTGTGCTACCTGCCTATTAATCGTGAAAAGTTTCTTCAATGTGTTATCGTGTTCTAAGTGCTTGTGTATCGTATTTAGTGAGGCGGAGGTCGCTGGCCGGCCCAATATTTGCCTAAACGAATACGTAAAACCGTGTAACAAGTACACATAGGCTGACTGGTGTACCAGGCCAACGGTCTTAATTACGAAAAGCGTATTCAGTCCGGTCTGGCTTAAATCCCCGTCTCGGAAACAAGCGCGCTGCACGATAACCTGTACGAATATATCCGAGTCTCGGGCTAATCAGGCGAAATTAAAATTTAAATCGGTATTTGGCTGGAAGTCTAAAACTGACATGCAGTAAAATTCCCTCCCTTACGGAAGTAACAGCGCTAAAAGTAAAACCGAAGACCGTTTCGTTTGTCTATAACTCATAGTGACACGATTTTATGCTACACTCGAGTTAAAACATTAAGGACGAAACATGCGTGAAGATAGAGGGAGAGAGAGTGTGTGTGTGTGTGAGAGAGAGAGAGAGAGAGAGATGTGGCATTCGCTGGATAGAGTCAGATATACTGTGTCCACTCACATTAATAGGACCACCTGTCAAACGTGTCTTTTGCAGCGCAATACGTGCAAGAAGAGAGACACTGAGTTTGAGGACGGAACCGACTGGGATATGAAGCCAAGCCGACTCCATTGCCGCGGCCAAATGCGCTAGATACACTACTTAATCAAAGTTTCAGGACACCTGGCTGAAAATGACTTACAAGTTCGTGGCCCCCTCCATCGCAAATCCAATAATTCAACATGGTGTTGGCCCACTCTTAGCCTTGACGACAGCTTCCACTATCGCAGGTATACGTTCAATCAGTTGCTGGGAGGTTCTTGGGGAATGGCAGACCGTTCTTCACGGAGAGCTGCTTTAAGCAGAGGTATCAATGTCGGTCGGTGAGGTCTGACACGAAGTCGCCGTTCCAAAACAAACCAAAGGTGTTCTACAGGATTCAGGTCAGGACCCTGGGCAAGCCAGTCCATTACAGAGATGTTATTGTTGTGTGAACACTACGCCACAGGCCGTGTATTATGAAAAGGTGGTCGATCGTGCTGGAAGATGCAATCGCCATCCCCGAATTGCTGTTCAACAGTGGGAAGCAAGAAGGTGCTTAAAAATCAATGTAGGCCTGTGCTGTGATTGTGGCACACAAAGCAACAAGGGGGCAAGCCCCCTCCTTGTTAACACTATCGCCTCCGAATTTTACAGTTGGAACTACACACGCTGGCAGATGACGTTCACCGGGCATTCGCATTACCCACACACTGCCATCGGATCGCCACACTGTGTACCGTGATTCGTCACTCCACACAACGTTTTTCCACTGTTCACTTGTCCCATGTCTACACTCCTTACACGAAGCTAGGCGTCGTTTGGCATTTATCGGTGTGATGTGAAGCCTATAAGCAGCCGCTCGACCATGAAATCCAAGTTTTCTCAACTCCCGCCTAACTGTCATAGTACTGTGATGCACTTAATAATTCCTGTGTAATGGTCTGGATAGATGTGTGCCTGTTAAACATTACGACTCTCTTCAACTGTCGGCGGTCTGTCAGTCAACTGACGAGGTGGCCTGTAAGCTTTTGTGCTGTACGAGTGCCTTCACGTTTCCATTTCACTATCAGATCGGAAACAGTGAACCTACGGATGTTTCGGAGTGTGGAAATCTTGCGTACAGACGTATGACACAAGTGACACGCCAACACCATACCACGTTCGAAGTCCGTGAGTTCCGCGGAGCGCCCCATTCTGCTCTCTCACGATGTCTAATGACTACTGAGATCGCTAATATAACCTGGCCGTAAGTGGCAGCACAATGCTCCTAACATGAATTTTTGTGGGTGTCCGGATACTTTTGATCACATAGTGTTTCTCTGCAGATGATCCATGGCGCAAACAGTGAAATCGAGGTGGTCCCACAGATTCTCGATTGGATTTAAATCCGAGAAGGCTGACGGTACGGTAAACTCATCACACACGTACACTGCGAGCTGTGTGACACGTTGCGTTGTCCTGCTGGTGGATGCCATCGTGACGAGAGAAACATGAAACATGATTCGTCTGAAAAGGCCACCTGTCGCCACACAGTGGACGTCCGGTTGCCGTACTGGCGTGCCAATTGCAGCCTTAGTTGCCCATGAACTGCAGTCAGCATGGATATAAGAAACAGGTGCCTGCTGCGGAGTCCCATCCGCAGCTACGTTCGCTGAACGGTCGTTGGGGAGACACTGTGGGTAACCCCTTGATTCATTTGACAAAAGTTCGTCTATTCACACGTACACATTTCCGCAGCTGTAGTTCACATCTGTAATCTGTGCCCTGTGGCGCACCGGAGTTGTCTCGAAGTCGGTCAGTGTCATTTTGACATACACGGTGGCCCGCCAACGGTTTACAAACTTAGTCGTTTCGGAAATATTTCCACACGTGGCCCTAAAACCAACAATCATGCCACATTTTGGATGTTAAATAAATCGCTCCGTTCCCCTAATACGATAACGACTGCACTGCTTTGCACGTTGCTCCCCCCCACCTCCGACACGTTTTATATACCCTCCGCTGCTAGTGCTGCCACATTCCGTCTGTGGCTGTTCATTGCACTTTGACATCGAACATACGCGGCCGTCACATTAATGTGACTGGACCATATACGGGCCGTACCCGAGTCCGTGCTAGAGAACCAGTATTTAATAGACGCTATCCTCACAATTGATGCATCTGAAAATATGTTCCGGATTGACTATCAGCTCCAAACTCCCACCGATTATCTTACACCGAAAGACACGGAAGAGTGCAAGGCGGAGGGTACATTCTGCCAAGATATCGAATTTCTCTCCTACATCATTCGCTGAGCGTGGGAAAATTCACATTAAAGCATCTGTACGGATCCAGCTCTTTATTATTCTCGTGAAACGTACGCGAGATATATAACGGGAATGGCATAATGGTCGCCCAGTCTTCTTCGAACAGAGGTTCTCAGGACTCACCCACTCAGGTTCCGCGCGAGATACGTCATCTCTCGTCCAAGGATTTTCGTTAAGTTCTCAGCGCATTTCAGTTACACTCTCTCATGGGCTACATGTCCGCCCCCGGTAGCTGATTGGTCAGCGCGACAGAACGTCAATCCTAAGGGCCCGGGTTCGATTCCAGGCTGGGTCGGAGACTTTCTCCGCTCAGGGACTGGGTGTTGTATTGTCCTAATCATCGTCTTTTCATCCCCATCGACGCGCAAGTCGCCAAAGTGGCATCAAATCGAAAGACTTGCACCCGGCGAACGGTCTACCCGTCGGGAGGCCCTAGTCACACGACATATTTTATGGGCTACATCCGCCTGTTACGATCCGACCGCGGATCTTTGAATTCGTCCGGTGGTTCTTCTCATGCCTGCAGAATCAGAACTCCAAATACCCGAACAATACTGTAGTATCTATCCCATTATCGTGTAGTACGCGATCTGTTTTAGAGACGCACCTCATTTTCCCAGAAACCTTCGATCAAATCTTTCACTCGCCTTCCATAAGACTTACTTCACGTGATCGTTCCATTTCGTATCACTTCTTAGTGCCTATATTATTAAACGGCTGAGACGATTATAGACCGAATACAGAAGATTAAAACGTCATAATCTACTCGTAAAGAGATATAATTTGACATTGAAGGTTTGACACAGTAAGCCAATTATTTAAGTTACAAACTGTGTCTGTACCTTCAGGTAGTGTAGCCCACTGCATCCAAATTGCCTAAACTATTTTCATTCATTATTTGAGAACGAATTAATGATTTCCAAAAGATACATAATTCCAAATCTTGTGAAAACTATTTCCCCCTTACACCTTCCCCCCCCCCCCCCCCCCCCCCCCCACACACACACACACAAATTACTTGATGTAATATTCATCTGTTACGCAAAATGCTATCCTTTCATATAGACAAGGAGAGGTTTAAGCATCTTTGTGCCATTCTCAATGTGTTTTCATTATTCAAACCTTAGTTTTGCGTTATAGAGTTATGCAGGATTATGTAGGCGTTATCGAATACTGCCTCATTGCCATCTGCAAATTTATCTTTCGCAAATCCTTCTTTATTCACCTGAGTAGTTGAGAAGCACACAGAAACACCATACATCATTTGGCGAGCTTATTTTGTAAATAACACTTTTCAGCAGTGAATGCCAACTGGGACTGATTTGAATAAAGAAACGATGACATAAAGGTGCTGAAACGTGTTTGAGGCTCTATGAAAAAACCGTTTTTTTTTCATAAACAGGCAGACCTTACACCAAATAATTTTATCTGCAAACACGGCCAATGTAAGAGCAACAAAAATAAATAAAGAAAGAAAAAAAATTAACGCTCACTACATTTTCGCTCTTCGTGCAACAAAACTTCATCAGCAGGGCATCACTCTTCTGTTTTGCCACTATTATCTTTAATTTTTCCATAAGTTTATTACTCATAATCCAAAATTATGATACCAACATAATTAGTTTTTTGCGTTTTCAAGCCTAACGTAAAATATTTAACATATTAACTCATACGATATGAAGTAATCAGACGTTTGAAGCTGCTTTATGAATGGGAGCTTCATTATTTAAAGAATCCGAGATGGGCGGCAGTTATTGTTTGCACTTAAATATTTATATAATGTGACGTGCTCAAGATGTTCACTCCTGATATTCTAATGAGTTATTAGAGGGTTCTTTTTCTTTATTGTAAGTATTAGCGGAACTTTATCCATATTTAAAGAGAGCTGCAGTTCAGTAATTCAGTTTGACACAGATCCTTCTGAAACTGCTTGCGATTGAATTTCAGGCATAGAAAATGAAATAGATCCATCAACTCACAAGCAAGCGCGGTGGTAATGCAATATGGCAGCAAAACTTTCAGTTACTCAGCAACGTATCGAAGAGGTGGACGTGGGTCGAGCTAATTCCATCAGCCTAAGAGCTGTAATATTAATGTGTTGCAACAACAGCACTATTATCTGTGTGAATTAGTTTTATTTAATTGCAAGCAGTGTCTGCAATACAATGCACCACTTTCAGCCCCCTCCACAGCGCATGGTTGTCACATTTTCAAAGGGAAACATCACCATATTTCTGGTTTTCTTCTTCTTCTTTTGCTACTGCCTTTGTCCCGCATCGTGCGTAGGGGCGGCAGGATTGAGTACGGATTTGGCATGGTTAAATTTTAAGTGGTAGCCGGATGCCCTTTCTGCCGCCACCCCATACCCCCCAGGATGGAATGAGTGTACCCCAGCTGTCTGCATCAAGTGTAAATCATGACATAGTGCGAATGTGTTTCAAATGTCTGCCAGTCGTGTAACTGAGTCGGGACGTGGGGATCAGCCTAGTATTCACCTAGTGGAAAGTGGAAAACCACCTAAAAATCACATCCAGGCTGGTTGGCACACCAGCCATCGTCGTTAATCCGCCGGGTGGATTCGATCCGGATCCGGCGCGCCTACCCAAGTCCAGGAAGCAGCGCATTAGCGCTCTCGGTTAACCTGCCGGGTTGATCATCAGCATATTTCTAGTAAGAGGACTAAAAACCATAGGTGTTCGCAGAACTTATCGTGTATAAATGAAGTGATGTGCTGCGACCAAACGCACTACACACAATAAGTTCCGTGGACACCTACGGCTTCTACTAAACTAAACTCCTCCCGAACAGGCCATGAGAGCCCAACGCTAAAGACCGGCCGCCGTGTCAACTTCAGCTTACAGGGGATACTGGACGCGGCGGATATGGAGGGGCATGTGGTCAGCACACCGCTCTCCCGGCCGTAAGTCAGTTTCCGAGACCACAGCCGCTACTTCTATGTCAAGTAGCTCCTCAGTTTTGCCTTACAAGGGCCCGCTTGCCAACAGCGCTCGCCAGACCTGATGGTGACCCATCCAAGTGCTAGCCCCGCCCAACAGCGCTTAACTTCGGTGATCTGCCTGGAACCGGTGTTACCACTGCGGCATGGCCGTTGGCATGGATTCTAGTCCTTTTACTGGAAACGTCATGATGACGAATCCCCTTGAAAACGTGATAACCCTGTGCGTAAAGAGGCTTGTGTATGGTTGATTGTATTACCGAAATCAATAACAATTAAATAAAAATATTTGTTGTGTACATAGTTCCGCGTAGTCAGCGCGTACACAACTTTCCCACTAGAGCGCGCTCCGCTAAGCACAACAGCGCTGGCGCAGCACTCGTCCGTCTCCGCTCTACGAGATGGCGCTGCCATAAAGACGGACCAAATTCTGCTTCCGCCGATCCGCGTATTAATATGTAACGCAGCCAATGAGATTGCTGCTCACGTAGAACCTTTTCTTCTCGCGGATCACCCTCGCGCAGTGATACCTGAACGCGCGAGGTAATATAACCAGTGTACAGACCTCCGATCAGTCAATCTGCTACCCTAAGCGTGCAAGTGGCATTTCTATCATCTGACCAAACGGCAGAAGATAAACACGCCACGATAGGACCACGAGACGTATTGCTGACACTCGCCTACTTCGTTAGAGCGACAAGTCAAATAATCTGATGGTGTGTGTACCGAAGGCCTTACAGTACGCACACCACAATAATATACACAGCTGATGTTGTTAATTGTTTCTGCACATTAATATAACAGTGGCTGTCTGATTATCCACTAGAAGATGACTGTACTGAAAAGCTGTTATATTAGCTGTGCGAAAAGTCTGCTTTGTGTTGGGTTGCCGCGACAGAGGTGGTAAATCCAGGCTTTAGCTCTATAAATGTAAATGTATTCCCAACGGAACTTAAGAGAGTCTGGTGTGCGGCACGTTCTATAGCAAAGTACGGTAATCCGATTATAACAAGCAAGAGACTGTAACTCGTATGAATTTCTCTCGTCTTTGCAGCGCGTTCCACTAACGAGATGAAAGAAGCTGCGGATTTAGCGTTGACGGTGCGAGGTAAGAAGACAAATTAAACAACACAGTGTGAGGAGGTTAATTAGGGCGGCAGCCCCAGCGCTTTGTTCCTGACGTCACGCGCGCGCGTGCTTGCTCCGCCCGTGCGCCCGCCACAAAGGCGGCGCGCGAAAAGCACGCGTTTGATAGCGATGCGCCGGCCACGGCTGCAGAGACTCTGTTACAGTGTTGGGGATGGCGCGTGTTCAGATATCACTAGTGGTTTGTGTAATGTCCCTATAGACACAGCGAATTTACACATACCTCACGATAGGAACGTTAGCAAGCGAAACATGACTGAGTAAGGTCGTGTGAACTGTTTGTTGGGGGAACTTACCCATTTACGACTATTTAGAAATAACATTCTTGTTATTCGTTAAGTCCGCTTGTATTTTAAAACATTATACACTGTCGGAATAAAACACAACACAGAAAAACAGTTCATGCAGAGTAATGAAATGTAGGGGATACATTTGTCTAGGCACCATATTGAATAGGTTAACGGTTGCAATTTATGTTAACGTAAGCTCAAGCAATGTGTTTGTAAATCTAAAATTAATAACATGTATACTATCAGAATGCATGCATTGTGTCGTACAGGTGCCGAATGTCTACATCTACATCCATACTCCGCAAGCCACGTGACGGTGTGTGGCGAAGGGTACCTTGAGTACCTCTATCGGTTCTCCCTTCTATTCCTGTCTCGTATTGTTCGTGGAAAGAAAGATTGTCGGTATGCTTCTGTGTGGGCTCTAATCTCTCTGATTTTATGCTCATGGTCTCTTCGCGAGATATCCGTCGCAGGGAGCAATATACTTCTTGACTCCTCGGTGAAGGTATGTTATCGAAACTTCAACAAAAGCCCGTACCGAACTACTGAGCGCCTCTCTTGCAGAGTCTTCCACTGGAGTTTATCTGTCATCTCCGTAACGCTTTCGCGATTACTAAATGATCCTGTAACGAAGCGTGCTGCTCTCCGTTGGATCTTCTCTATCTCTTCTATCAACCCTATCTGGTATGGATCCCACACCGGTGAGCAGTATTCAAGCAGTGGGCGAACAAGTGTACTGTAACCCACTTCCTTTGTTTTCGGACTGCTATTCTTAGGATTCTTCCAATGAATCTCAGTCTGGCATCTAATTTACCGACGATTAATTTTATATGGTGCTTCCATTTTAAATCACTCCTAATGCCTACTCCCAGATAATTTATGGCATTAACTACTTGTAATTGCTGACCTGCTATATTGTAGCTAAATTATAAAGGAACTTTCTTTCTATGTATTCGCAGCACATTACACTTGTCTACATTGAGATTCAATTGCCATTTCCTGCATCATGCGTCAATTCGTTGCAGATCCTCCTGCATTTCACTACAGTTTTCCATAGTTACAACCTCTCGATATACTACAGCATCATCGGCTAAAAGTCTCAGTGAACTTCCAATGTTATCCGCAAGGTCATTTATATATATAGTAAATAGCATCGGTCCTACGACACTCCCCTGCGGCACAGATGAAATCACTCTTACTTCGGAAGACTTCTCTCCATTGAGAATGTCATGCCGCGTTCTGTTATACAGGAACTCTTCAATCCAATCACACAGCTGGTCTGATAGTCCATATGCTCTTACTTTGTTTATTAAACGACTGCGGGGAACTGTATCAATCGCCTTGTGGAAGTCAAGAAACACGGTATCAACCTGGTAACACGTGTCTATGGCCCTCTGAGTCTCGTGGACGATTTGCGCGAGCTGGGTTTCACACGATCGTCTTTTTCGAAACCCATGCTGATTCCTACAGAGTAGATTCCTAGTCTCCAGAAATGTCAGTTTGGGGGATGGAGTGCCATGCCTGTTGCAGTACAGGGTCGGTTAACGCCGGTCGTGGATGACGCTGGAGTTCTCATCAGATGACGTACCAAACGTTCTCGATTGGGTGGTATGTGGTGGAGCGATATGCTGTTTGAAAGCACCCACTGGTATGCTGTTCATGAATGACAGCGCAATAGATCGAATCACCAGACTGACGTACAAATTTGCAGTTAGGGTGCGCGGGAAAGCGACTAAAGTGCTTCTGCTGTCACGCGACATCTCACCCCAGACCATAACTGCAGGTGTAGGTCCAGTGTGTCTAGCACAAGTTGTTGCAGGCCCTCCACAGCCCTGCTCCTAACCACCACACGGCCTTTACTGGAACCGAGGCACAACCGCTTTCGTCGCCCTCCAACGAACTTTCGCTTGACACTGTTGAAGTCGCAAACTACGGTCAGTGGAAAGCACGCTTAAGGGGGTCCGACTCTGAACTGTCCTTGAAGCGTCTGATTTGTAACAGTTCGTTGTGTCACAGTGGTACCAACTGTGGTGTCATATGCCAAACACGTTGGTCTCCCCTTTCGATAGCGCAACGTGGTCTTCCGGTTGGCTGGTTGATTTGGGAGAAGGCACCTAACAGCGAGGTCATCTGTCCCATCGGTATAGGAAGGACGGGAAAGGCAGTCAGCCGTGCTCAAAGGAACCATCTCTGCATTTGCCTGAAGCGATTTAGGGAAATCACGAGAAACCTAAATCATGATGGCTAGACGCGGTTTTGAACGGTCGTCCTCCCGAATACGAGTCCAGTGTGCTACCCACGCGCCAACTCGCTCGGTTGGCCGTTCTTGACCACCACTGCCAGGAATCATGTTCTGCGTGTGGCTCTTTTCCTGCCAAGTCTTTCTGTAGTATAACGGAATGGATATCCAGCTTCTCACAGCCCTGCAACAAGATCTCATTGTGTGTCTTTGCATTAACGACGTTCTTGACTGGTATCAACTCACAACGTCCAGTCTGAAAGGAAATAACACTAACGATCGTTAAGCAGGTATTTGAATCAAACTTGATTTGCATCCTCGTAGTGGCGCTACTAGCGCCTCTCTTATGCGACTGGCGTGAAATCTGAATGGACGTCATCGTTTATATGTAGAAACACGCCTAGCAACTTTCGTTTCTCTCGCACAACCCTTTCGTGCTGTCCGAGTTTTCTTCCGTCTGTAATTCTAATGTTCGAGTAGAGTGTACGTTTGAAAACCCTACTGCAAATCGACGTCCGTCAACTGGTCTGTAATTCGGTGGATTTATCTTATTTCCTTTCTTGAAAATTGGTGTGACCTGTGCGATTTTCGTCTTAAGGTATGGATCTTTCGTCGAGCGAGTGATTGTACTTGTTTTCTAGGTATAGAGCTACACACATCAGAAAACGTTTTGCATCAGCTTGGTTCCGAGAGTTCCGCAACTTGTACAGAAAATTGGGGCAGAGATCAACATACACATCATTTCCTCCCTTTTCACTGTTCATGAAAACCACACATTGCATGTTGTACCACCATAGAACGAGACCTCCAGAGGTGGTGGTCCACATTGCTGTACACGCCGGTACCTCTAAAACACAGCAGCCTTTATTCGTCGTGGCGTACTATTCCACAAGTTCATCAAGGCACTATTGGTCCAGATTGTCCCACCCCGCAACGACGATTCGGCTTAGATCCCTCAGAGTGGTTGATGGGTCACGTAGTCCATAGACCGCCCTTTCCAATATAACCCAGGCATGTTCGATAGGGATCAGATATGGAGAACATGCTGTCCACTATGGTCGAGCGATGTCGTTATACTGAAGGAAGCCATTCACAAAATGTGCACGATATGGGTGCGAATTGTCATCCATGAAGACGAATGTCTCGCCAATATACTGCCGATATGGTTGTACAGTCGGTCGGAGGATGGCATTCACATATCGTACAGCCATTACGCGCCTTCCATGACCACCAGTGGCGTACGTTGGCCGCACATATTGCCACCCCAAAATTGTAGGGAACCTCCACCTTGCTGAACTCGCCGACAGTGTGTCTAAGACGTTCTGCCGACCGGGCTGCCTCCTAACACGTCTACGACGATTGTCTGGTAGTAGGCATACGCGACACTTATCGGTGAAGAGAAGATGCCAATCCTGAACGGTCCATTCAGTATGTTGTTGGGCCAAACTGTACCGCGCTGCATGGTGTCGTGGTTGCAAAGATGGACCTCGCCATGGACGTCGAGAGTGAAATTGCGCATCATGCAGCCTATTGCACTCAGTTTGAGTGTTAACATGACGTCCTGTGACTGCACGAAAAGCGTTATTCAGCATGGTGGCGTTACTGTCAGGGTTTCTCCGAGCCGCAATCCATTGGTAGCAGTCATCCACTGCAGTAGTAGCCCTTGGGTGGCCTGAGCGAGGAATGTTATCCACAATTCCTGTCTCTCTGTATCTCCTCAATGTCCGAACAACATCGCTTTGGTTCACTCCGAGACGCCTGGACACTTCCCATGTTGAGAGCCCTCCCTTGCACAAAGTAACAATTCGGATGCGATCGAACCGCGGTATTGACCGACTAGGCATAGTTGAACTACAGAAAACACAAGCCGTGTACCTCCTTTCTCGTGGAATGACTGAAAGTGACCGTCTGTCAGACTCCAAAGGCTTACATCTTTGGGCGGGTTTAGTGACATCTCTGAACAGTCAAAGCGACTGTGCCTGCGATACAATACCCACAATCAACGTATACCTACAGCAGTTCTTGTAACCGGTGTGATAGAAGACTTTTTTTGATGTGTGTATTATATTGGACTTCTTTTTCGTCAACACTATCTGGACATGGCGTTGCCTGACAAAAGTAATGAAAGAGCAGAAAACATTGTGGGATGTTCATGGAACTTCAAACACGTACAAAACCTTGGTGGGTGTATGAATGATTGGAGCTGCAATTCTCTGTCACAGTCAAACGGCCACGAGAGTGCATTAGTGTTATTCGTGTTTTGTGTTGTTACTAAGCCAGGTAGGTTTTATAAGGGAGTGAACAGCCTCAGATGTTGGGAGATCACTATGAATGACACTGGGGTGCCACGTACTCGTATGAGACAGGGTTGTTTCAACAAATCCCAGTGTAGGCCACTGATTTTTCCAAGATTTTTCTAGTGTACCTTCAGCGGTGTTATCCCACGCTGGAGCCAACTACTAAATCACATCTTTTTCTGTAATATCCTAAAGTTTTTACAGAACTACGACTTTATTTTCATCCTGTTCAAGCAACATGCAATGCAGTGTTTTTTTCTGTATTTTTGATTAGTGGTCTGCAACACACCTTGATCCATAGGCTGAAGAACTGTAGTTATATTTGGTGGCAGAAAAACTGCTTTACCGTCTCCACAGACAAATTTCGTTTCTGGTGGTTGGGACGGAGCATTGGCTATAAACAGCAGAGCACGATTAGGCAATCCATTTTCTCTATTGAACGCAGTCACTTCAGGGGCAAATTGGTATTCGAACCATTCCTTGAACAAGTTGCGCTCTATCCAAGCTTTCTTTTTTTTCTTGTTTTTCTTATATTACACAGGAAGTGAGTTGACATTAATGTTTTTGAACGCTCGTGGTTCCGCCGATTTGCCTATTACCATCAGCAAAATTTAAAGTTCTTATTTTAATTCTCTCTATTATTTTATTAGCGTTTTGTTAATGTGATTGCGTATTATTATTTATTGACTTTTTTATTTATGGTTTGGTTTAGCGATTCCTTTTTACTGTTTGCTCCTTTTGTTCGAGTCCTTTGAACTATGGTTATGAAGTCTATATTGCTTGCTGTTCTCCGTGAGTCAAGGAATACGGTAATACCATATGCGTTTCGCAACAGCAGATCTCGTTGTGTCTCCTTACTGGAACTTCTCCACCTGAAATCGCTAAACATAATTTATCGCTCTACGGACACAGCCAAGTGCTATGCTTTGTGTTGTGTATGGAATGTGGCGTCCTAATTTGGTTCGTGAAATTATTTAGGTCTTCGGAGAAACATTCTCGACGAATCCCAAAACCGTGTAAAACCGCAGGTTCGCACCATCAAACCACACAACACTTCCGAACGAATTGCGTTTTCATAATCACTGAATATTTCTTTTGAAATGATTAAGGATTATGAACTCTACGCACCTGATACTCCTTTTGTGCTTTTAGATGTATTTATTTTCTTCAGTACCATGAAACATAGATTACTGCCTTAATGGCGGCTTCCAACCATGTCCTCTCAATCCGACATTAGATCATTTCTCTTCCAATGTCCAACATGGAATAATTATCTGTTTGCCGTAGCTTAATACGGTCTGTATATCTTCGTTATCTAGTTCGCACGGAGATGCTTAAATTCCAGAGAGTATTTATCTCTCGCGCAGGTATTTTATATTTATCGTTGTATTTATAGTCCGTCGCACTAGTAACATATCACCAAGTCCGTCAGATTCCGCTTTCCTTAACGATACAAGTAAACTGTTATCAAGTAGTAGATGCAAGCTGAGACAAGAGGCTTACTGGCCATGCTAAACCGTGGGTCAGATACCCATTCTTACGAAGAAAGAATGTTAGTAAGAGAAGCCGTAATTCAGTCCGGCTCCATCCGCGTTTAAGCTTGGTGCTGTGAGCAGTCTTGAAAAGAAAGAAGGCCTTTACATTCTTTTAGGTAATTGGCAGCTGCTTTGTTGTCAGCTGACAGCTTCGTCCCAGCAATCGTGAGCTAATTCCGTGTCTTTTCTTCCAACGACCCAAAAAACAAAAAAAACCATAGCTAGCTGGAAACGATGGGTTACCACCCAGAAGCCTGTTCAGTTAAAACGCCTTTTCTTTTACCAAAGAATCAGAAATGGGGATTCCTTTCTGTCTTTCCTGAGTAAACGACATGAATAAGGCTTGTCAAGACTCGTTTTTTTTTCTTTTTTCTTTTTTTTTTTTTTTTTTTACTACTTTACAAGAGTTATTTCTCTTGAAGCAGAACAAAAGTTCGCGATTTGTTTCAGTCATTAGTCGTCGCTTTTCTGACATCATAGTCTCCCTTTTCCAGTCTTTTTAATACTTCAAGTTTTTATTTTGAAGTACGTTAAGAACGACTTCGTTTACTTTCCATGTTTAGTGTTTCAGACTTGACGTCAAGGCCCACGGGCATGAATAAGAAAAAAAGGCGCATTGGCTCGGTGAAGTAACTCAACACCCACCGGGAAAAAGTTAACAATAAATCTGGAATAATGTGTATGGAACGCGGGGTAGAGAGGGATAGGTAGGGGAACTGCGCTATGAGTCGTCGAAGGTTACAACAGATGTCCCTGTGCTTAATTTACGCGGTAACAAGTCACTACGTTTATATTATTCATGAAATCCGCCTATTCCGAATTCCCGCCAAACCGAACGGTGTTCGATCCCAATTAGATGGGAATAGCGGGACTCTACTGTAATGGACTCCGTGCAACATTCTGTGTCATCCCGCACCATTGATCGGAGACTAGCTGTTGGCTGACTAGGGGCTGCCATTAACACTACAACACAAACGGCTGAGTTTCAAGTAGTGCTGCGATCGGGAAGCACTGACTGCTGTTTAATGACGGCGTATTGTGTTCAGCGATGAACTGCAATTTTGCACAACAAGCTTGGTGACCGTCGTCGGCAAGTCTGGCTACGACATGAGGAGAAGTCCCATTCTTTTAGATTTGGAGAGGCACAGCAGTACTGCTCATGGAGTCATTGTGCTGGGAGCCATCGGGTGTAACTGGTCGTCGTTGAGAATACATTGACGCCACAACCGTACTTCACGATCATCCGGCGTCCTCTGCACATAGCACCTATCAGTTGTCTGCACTTTGCTGAGGTACTCCGATGGCCAGAATGATCCCTAGACTTGTCCCCGATAGAACATTCGTGGGACCAGCTCTAACGTCAACTACCATCAAGGATTTCAATGACCAGTTACAACAGTTGTGGCCCAGCTTGCCCCAGAAGAGAATAAAACTGCTTAACGACAACCTTTCTATGGTGCCCCATTCGCTCTTGTGGTACATCAAGGCGATATTCAAGATCTGACCATGTTCAGTTAGGCATTGCAGCGTGAACATATCTGATTCCTTCACTGATTCGTGCTCGAGCGGTAGCAATGTTATGACTGGCGTAACCCCACAAAAAGAATTCTAATGGCGTGATGCCTGTGTAATGCGAATTCCATGCGATGGAACCGTCACGACCCATCGACCACTAAGGAAATGCGTCATTCAGTATGTCCTGCACGTTCAGACTCCAATGTGATGCTGCGTTGAAATGCAGTTTGCAAGTGATTGAGACACAGGGCTCTTAACAGGGCCTGCCTCTATAAAGCTTTTGAACCATTTCACTGGGCATGGTTTTGACGTTGGTGTCCCCCAATACTGGCGTCCTTAACACCGTAGTAACGTTGTCACAGATTTGGATTACAGATGACATTGACTTGGCCTGATCTCTTGCCGTTTTGATGCTCTCCTAGTCAATCCTGCAACAAAGGACCAAGGATAACTACATGGGGAGCTGTTTAACGTATTACAACAATCTCTGTTCTCTACCTGCAAGTTATGATTATTTGTATGATAGTGAGATTCTATGGGCCCTCCCTGCACGAATGTTTCTAGCTTCACGTTGGCTAACGCCGACCGTATTTCAAATTCTGTCCCATTATTTTTCTTGTTGCACACTTTGTGTAACTTTCTCCTCTGAAGTAGTTGTTTCCTTTCGTCCATATTCATTGCAAATTTCATACAATTTCTGCACGTTTATATTTATAAATTTATTGTTGTCACTACCTTAGGACATGTCTCTATGTAGATTCAGATATCTGTAACCTCAAGCTACGCCTGTGTTCTGCTAGTATAACACTTCATCTGCCAATTATGTCATGTCCTGCAATTATGTCAAGTCCTGCACTTGTCAAACAAAGGGAAGTTGACTTGGTTGTAAGTCCTGGCACATTAACATCTAAATATATAATCTCCAAGACATCTTTAGGTATTAATTCTTCCCAGCTGTTGTTACATTTACAGATCGAGCTCGAAAGAGACTCTTTTGGTCAGCCTCCGAACGGGACCAAGTTTCTCTCATTTTTGCCGTCTTGTTGCTTTTGTGAGATAGGGCTAGGACGAAGGACTATGATGTATGCTGGTAGGCTCTTCTCAGAATTTTAACAGTAAACCTCAGTACGACGCATAACTCCTCTCCTGCAGAGTCTGTCGCTGGAATTGGATGAAAATCTTCGTCAAGCTGTGGCCCTTAGTAATGGAACACGAATGAAAATGTGCTGTTGTTCCTTGGATTTTCTCTCTTATATCGTAATCCGATACTTCTCTACAGTTTCTCACTGTTTGACCCCAGCTAGTGTCTCAACTGCACTGTTAAATATTGCTATTACTTTATTAATTTTCAATACACGTTTGATAATACATTCTGCCAAAGATGTTCCCAAGCGTGACAGTGTCCCTGAAAACGATAGCTTATTATCGTGTGACGAGCCTATTCTGAACCGAAAACTGATACAATGGATTAATAGCCAGCGTAGAACACCTCTTATGTGTCAGTTCATTGTTTTTAAGTTTCTCATGAGATTATATCAGTCATTCATCTTTTCCAAATGCGTCCGTTACTTGTCCTCCTATAACACTTGCGTATAAGCGTTCAGGTACATTATGGTCTAAACTGCAGTATTCAGCCGTAGTTATGATAAACCAGTTATCGATTTGTGTTAGTGAAAATGTTACTGTTAGTAGTCCATTGCCCGTCTCATTTTAACTATCGTTTATTATTGATCATTTGCCACAGCTTAAAATTTGTACTGGTAGTAGACGCTGGACGTAGGACTTTTCCGATTACTGGTCTGTGAATTGTCCAATTTGTCACTGCCTTCTCAACGTTCTAACCGAATATCACATTGGTTCTGTCGAGTACAGCCCCCCTAAACAGTAAATGTGATAGTTAGGCTGACTTATCGATAACCACAGAACTGTAACTGATTACGAAATCCTGCCCAACCCATTGTCTACACATTCAGTGTGAACCTGTTTCCAAACACTGATTCTGTTTCCGAGATGATGGTCAGAAACTATATTTATCATCTTGAATGAGTTTCGTGTGCTTTATGTCACATGGATTTTCTTATTAACCTGACGTTAGATACAGCAAGTGCGTTCGAGATTAAATATTACATTCCTGAAACTGAGATGATAATAGCAAAATTACTACAACACCCAGTGGATAACTTACAAAACAATGATTTAACAGCCACTGATGACATAGAAACCTAAATATCCTTATATCTAAGCGAAAAGTCGGATGCAACTTTGGTACCTCTGAAAAATGTCGAGTCGTGTCGGTTACAGATGTTGATAAGATATCTTAAACTTTTCTACCTGTCTACAACACTCAGATTTTAAATTACTTTCATAAAGCAAAACTTTATAACAATGTTTTAGTGTCATATGTTGACGTTGTCGTAAATATTCGTCCTCGCAAAAGTAAAAGAAACAGTAGAACCAATCTCGGTCTGTTGTCTATGTCTCGACTGAACGTAAACCAGATACGAAAATTAATTACATCTAAACATACGTAAGACGCTAGTCGCTTAGGTGTTAGCCTTTAGACTGCCTCGACACGATGGAAAAGCACCACGACCCAAATCCTGTACCACGTTAGTTCATACCGATATATAGGGGGATAATTTCGACAAGCTGTGGCGCTTTAAATCTGAAATTTCTACTCCAGGATAGTAACAGTGAAAAAAGGAAGACGAAACACACATAAGCTGTCAAAGTTTTTAGAAATGCTGTAACTTTTATTTTTGAGAGAATACATAATTTTCTTATTTTCAGAAAGAGAAGTATGTGGGACTCCATCTGATTGAATTTTATGTGACCTGCTTTTTCAATAAGGCACTTTGATTTTATTCTTGAATTGTTTCTCCCTATATCTTCTACTACATTTAAGAACTGATTATTAAACATACCTGCTACCTGCAAACGACCATTTATAGCCCTTCCATTCAAATAAATACTGATGCTATCCTGTTGTGTCGCCTGTTGACACACGTCTCTTTCCACTACATTCCATACCGGTTTAAGACTACTGTCGTAATTACTGATTTCTGACGGAAAATAAAAATATTTTCTATCAAATTTTACCAGTATACATTAAGAGACGCAAACTGATTGCTTCAGTTTACGTCTTGTTTGGAAAGTAACGCAGCAGTTCAAATAATGTCGATATTTTGCCAATGTGAATGTTTTGCCAATGTTGCTTAAAGAATCTGTACTTGGATTCTTTTTGGTTCCATTCGGCAAATAACGTATATTATCTTCTGCATAAAATCTTACACGCCCCCTATCCATTATTTACTTGAGGCAACCACGACAATATGGCTCATTATTAGCGTAAGGGAATCAGGAAAACAAGATTCGGACTGTTTAATGTTCCTGACAACACGCCATTACACCGTGAAGTGGAACAAAGGCATTCGTGATTCGCCGGCGTTATGTATCAGATGGCGCCGTGCCACAGTACGAAATGCATAAAATAACTCACGCCATCTTCTACACGTCTGTTTCATAATCTAAACAGAAAATACCAGTTATCCGTTCAAACGACGTAACATTATGCATCTAACGCTCCATACGTTTCTTTTCACTCACTCATTCAGTAAACACCTGGTTATAATAAATCACATAACCATGCAATATACGTGACGTTGTTAGTTAATACAAATAATAATTTCCATTGGGTTATATGCGCTACCCTATTAACCACATATAGCAAACAAAAAAAAAACAAAAAAAGAAAGAAAGAAAGTCGTCGTGAATCACTGAACCATTTAGGGACTACTACCGGAGTTTTTTTTTTTTTTTTTACGTTCCGCATGATCACTAATTAAATTGATTCATGCAGTGTTACCTTCGGCAGTAGGTAGGCTTAAGTGATTAACAGAAACTCGCTAATCCTGATAGTATAAAACGTGATCGTCCTGTGTATCGGCTTATCTCTTCTCTGATGTATATCCATTACAACTATTTGAAAATGTCACTCAGAAAGGCCGTGTCTCGGGCAAGATGAGCTGGTAAAGCATTTTCTCTGAAGCGTAAGCGCTCTTTTTACCTGGTCGAACACAGTGTTTCAGTTAGCCAGTAGAATTCACTTCAGAGTGCTTATCCTTGGAGAGTGCTTCAGTCTCTATTCACGTTATTCATATGTTACATGCGAAATGTGTAAGGAATGAAAGGGATGTCTTGCAGTAAGTTACATATGATGAAACCTAAAACACTACGTATTTTCTAGGAAAAAGTTCGAGATTAATTCTTAGGAACGTCTATCAGAGGCCGTAAAACAACTTACAGACGACATTAGTTGCAAAAATATGGAAGAGCGTCCAGAAACATAAGGAAAATTGGGCAAAAATGTACAGAGAATGATATTTTGCTTCTCCATGGCAACAATATATCATTCCTGGCTCTCATAAATTCAGGGATATACGAATAACTTCACGGCGGAAATTTATTCTTCATGTCCTCCTTAATATTAAGCAACACGGCCCAAAGTAAAAACTGACAAATCTCAGTGTTGAGTCAGATCTTGCAAACAACGAGCAAACTATGATCTCAATTTGTATTGAAAGCCTTCAGATCTGATAAAAATTAGTTGAAAACCTTTCTGTAAATACATTGTATCAGATTTGTATTTCGATTTATTCTCTCTTCACATTTATCCGTTTGCATATTTTATCCCACTGTTCGTCAAAACAGCTGCGATACGTACTTTTAATATGTGATGACGTCGATTAATCGATGTAGTAGACGTACATAAGTACACAGATAAGTACATCCAATAGGACAGAAGATTCGGTAAGCAAGGTAGCGAAAGTCATCCAGGGAGAATCAGTAATTAGTGACCACGATCGCTCTCGTACCACTGCGGTGGAAAGTGACAAATATTGACAATTTAATCGCTTTTGATATCAAAACATACATTAACTTACATATCTGTATTCAATACCAGTACGGGAAGCGTACTTTCTCGCAGATTACTTCCCAATACATCATTTATTCTGCCACTTAGGAAAACCTTCTTCAATACTGAATTGCACATAATATATTCTTCTAAAGAAGAGAGGTCTCCGCGTAAAAACATCGTTCTTAATTCGCTCCAGTTTAGAGCAGTGATAGGAAAGGCAACAAATAAATAGTAAATCACGGATTTCAGAAGAGCTGCTCAACTAAGAATGCCATTTACCCCACCACTCACCAAAGTTCAGAAGCGTTAAATAACAAATATCAAAGCTGTGCATTTTCTGTGGCCTGTTTAAAGTATTTGACTCTGTGAATCACAATATCCTCCCAGAGAAGCAGAAGTTTTGTGGAACTGATGGTATAGCCAGCCAATGAAATGTGATAAATACTGAACTAAACTCCGTCCTGAGGCGCCTCGGAAGGCCGAACGGTGCCGATCGGCCGCCGTGTAATCCTCAGCCGATAGGCGTCACTTATTCGAATATTGAGGTGCATGTGGCCAGCACACTGCTCTCCCTACCCTTGACAGTTTTCGTGACTAGAGCCACCATTTCTTAATCGAGTGTCTGCTGAATTGGCCTCACAAGGACAGAGTACACCCCACTTGCCAACAGCTCTCGGCGGCCCCAGACGGCCATCCATCCAAATGCAAGCCAAGCCTGACGGCACTCAACGTCGGTGATCTGAAGGGAACCAATGTTACCACTGCGGCAAGGCTCTTGGCAGATAATGTCATGTCTAACAAAAATAACGGAGAAAGTTCTATTTAATAATTCAACGAATGTAAGCAGGAGTGCTTCTTCTGACGGGGGAGAAATTTCCTCAATCATAGATCCACTATTGTTTCTGATACATGTAAACGGTCTTCCGTCTAACATACAACAAACACAAGTAGGTATTTTTGCGGGTAAGTTTAGTACTATAGTCAGTCCGGACATACACACAGCTAGACGTGGAATGGTAAATAATGATCATAAATGTATGAACTTGTTTTCTACAAATGGTCTCACCCTAAATTTCAGAAAGGCGGAACGCATTCCGTTCTGCACATCTGGAGATACTACACCGATGGTAGGTGTAAGACATGGTGATGAATTAATACCGAGGATGGAAACTTCAGAGTCTTTAGGTGTTCATATTGATGGGAATTTAAAGAAGAGAAAACACATTTTATGACTCCTAAAACAATTTAGCACTTGGAATCATTGGAAATCTTGGAGAGAAAGAAGTCAGTAAGATGTCATACACTGAGCATTTATATTAGTAATGTCGTGTGAAATAATGTTCTGGGGTAACTCCTCCTTCAGAAAGAAAACTTTCATTCCTCAGAAACGCATTGGAAAGACGACCTGTAGGTCTCACACACGATCATCTTGTAGACATCGGTTGAAGGAGTTAGACATTTTGACAAATTCTTCACAATATATTTATTCCCTCATGAGATTTGTTGTAATTGGTGCACTATAGCTCATAAAAGACAATGATGTACATAATTACAATACCAGAAGAAGCAAATAATCTGTAAAATGTCATCATGTAGTTGTTGTTGTTGTTAAGATTACGAAGTTGTTGTTGTTGTGATCTTCAATCCTGAGACTGGTTTCATGCAGCTCTCCATGCTACTCTATCCTGTGCAAGCTTCTTCATCTCCCAGTACCTACTGCAACCTACATCCTTCTGAATCTGCTTGGTGTATTCATCTCTTTGTCTCCCTCTACGATTTTTACCCTCCACGCTGCCCTCCAATGCTAAATTGGTGATCCCTTGATGCCTCAGAACATGTCCTACCAATCGATCCCTTCTTCTAGTCAAGATGTGCTACAAACTTCTCTTCTCCCCAGTCCTATTCAATACCTCCTCATTAGTTATGTGTTCTACCCATTTAATCTTCAGCATTCTTCTGTACCACCTCATTTCGAAAGCTTCTATTCTCTTCATGTCCAAACTATTTATCGGCCACGTTTCACTTCCATACATGGCTACTCTCCATACAAATACTTTCAGAAATGACTTCCTCGCACTTAAATCTATACTCGATGTTAACAAATTTCTCTTCTTCAGGAATGCTTTCTTTGCCATTGCCAGTCTACATTTTATATCCTCTCTACTTCGACCATCATCAGTTATTTTGCTTCTCAAATAGCAAAACTCCTTTACTACTTTATGTAGTTATAGTAGTTGTAGTTACATAATTCTGAATGTATAATGTTAGTGTAATTAGACTCGTTCTCAATACGATTAAATATGCAGATGACACATGGAGCTGTCCTTTGTGGCCGAGCGGTTCTAGGCGCTTCAGTTTAGAACCGCGCGACCGCTACGGTCGTAGGTTTGAATCCTGCCTCGGGCATGGATGTGTGTGATGTCCTTAGGTTAGTTAGGTTTAAGTAGTTCTAAGTTCTAGGGGACTGATGACCTCAGATATTAAGTCCCATAGTGTTGCGAGCCATCTTAACGACACATGGAACCAACCAACTAAACATGAGAACGCGGGGTTTTCTGGTGTTTTTAACTGATGAAAACTTGTTCGATCGTTGGCCGAGTAACTCTTATTAACAGTTTTCATCTGTTTAGGAGTAGCAGCAAGCTTGTAAAAAGCTGCTAGTAATTGGCACTGTTTCAGGACTGATTAGCTGGCAATTTTCAGATTATTTTTTTTTACTATAAAAAACGTATCGTTATTAATGGAAATTTGACTGTCATTCATGCCAGATATGAACAAACCAGGCAATGTTTTGTGCCATAAAAACGACAGATGTGATTGCACATTTCTTGTTTAGCATATTACGATTTAATATCATTACTTCATACCACACCACGTATCGATGGCGTTTAATACATTGGCGGCGTACTCTTTGAAGACGCTGCTTCAAATCTCCACCAGGCTATCCCGATTAAGTTTTCCTTGGCTTCCATACATCGTTTCAGGTGAATGCCTGGATGCCTCTTCTAAAGGAAAGCTCCTGAATCCTCATTCGTTCTTCGGCAAACCATGCTCGTGTTGCGATTCCAATGATCTCGTGAGACGTTACCACTCAACCCTTCTGTCTTTTCATGACAGAATGCTACTATAGTACGCCCAGTCGTATGTCAGCCTGTTCCAGCAGAAGTTGTTGTACTGGATAGTTTCGATAGTCACTATATTTAATTACAATAATAGCACCGCGTCATTGTGCACCTTTATATCGTATGTTGAGATATCGTTTCTAAAAGCAACTATGGGCTCCAACTATATAAAATGGTAACAAAAATTCCACATTAAGGCTGTGTATCAGTTATTCTGTACATCACATAAAATAGCGACACTACGTAACTGATTACTGAGACTGCTGTGAGTGAAACATTTGTGGAATTTCATTACGTGTGGTTCACATTTAGGGCAACGGCCTTGCCGCAGTGGATACACGGGTTCCCGTGAGATCACCGAAATTAAGCACTGTCGCGCCTGGTCGGTACTTGGATGGGTGACCATCCAGGCCGCCATGCGCTGTTGCCATTTTTCGGGGTGCACTCAGCCTCGTGATGCCAATTGAGGAGCTACTCGACCGATTAGTAGCGGCTTCGGTCAAGAATACTATCGTAACGACCGGGAGAGCAGAGTGCTGACCCCACGCCCCTCCTACCCGCATCCTCCACGAGGATGACACGGCGGTCGGATGGTCCCGGTAGGCCTCTCGTGGCCTGAAGACGGAGTCAGTGGTTCACATTTAAAGGATTTACAAGAGCAATTACTAAAATAAATATTTTATATATTTTTATGTAAACTGAAGGTAATAATAGACCTCCAGTAAAAACTTTCAGCAATGATTCAATTTAATAGTTCCCTAAAGAAATACCATTTACCACCACTGAAACAGACGAAAATGAAAAAAACTTACGCTAAAGACCTGTTGCTCAATCCTATTAAACAAAACTTACACCTTTACAGTAATAATGTACCGAATCATTAAACAGTTTCATATCTCAAATACAGCAGACCTGTGATATGCTGATGAGTGTTATATGTCAGTGATACCAACCACAGAGAAATGTAGGAGGTTGAAGTTAGGAGAAAGGTACAGTTTCTGGGTTCGAGTCCTGGTCCACCACACAATCTTAATCTGCCAGGAAGTTTCAATTGCAGAGAAAGTATGGCAGTCTGACGTCATAAAAGATCGATTTATTTTTAGAAATGCCATGGATACACAATAAAATTTAAATTTCCCTATGAAATGGTATGTCACATAACTTTAATTACTGGTCACTGTCGCCACTTAAAGCTACCTCTGCTACTTAAATTTTCAAACCGTTTAATTGCTGTAGTACACTATACACATCGATATCAAGTTGTTCACTTACAGAGAGCTTCTACAAAGCTTTTTAGCATCCACATCGACTTTAGATAGTAGACACTTCCTACCTTATCGTAACCTACAACGGAACTGCGTGGCATGAATTCACACATTTAAGTCACATGTTTCATTACTGTTTCATCGTACGTGATCACATATTGCTCATTAAAAAAGCGAGAGCACGCGTGAGTTTCAGTCACATCAAACTGACTACTACTTGTAGAATATTCCTTGATAGATGGACTCCTTTGTTCTGAGCAGGTAGAGATATAAATAGTTTGGACAAAAATGTTTTGTTTGGCCACTAACAACATTGAAGTGTAACAATATCTCGATGACTCAGTGCAGTAGCCCTAACATAATGCATGACGCGTTTGTTTCCAAATGAGTGATCAAGCCATTTCAGACCCACAGCTGGAGCTAATAGAGTGAAATAAAATTCGCACACTTGGAATCTGCAATATGTTTCCTCGTGTACTAATAATACAAAATTGTCTGAAACAAAATTTCGTCTCATACAAATTTTCCGCAGAAAAAGGAGGTCAAAGAAAGGTAGTTCGGCAGCCGCTTTACTCACAAGCGCAATAGGCACCTTCATTCAAAATTTTTTGGATATGCTTCCCCATTAGCGCAGTGGATGGAATTTCTTATTAGAATACTTCCGTTTGAGAGTTCTGTCGCATGTCTAGGTGAATAGTTTTTAATTTAGTCGCCGTCACCCGCAGCTGCAGTCGCATGTCAGGCACTTTATTGTGAACAGCAGAGTAATCACGTAGATGTAGATGCAGATGTAGTTTTGTTACGATGAGTGGTGGTGCCATAACGTCAGCTACCCTCACGTGTCTGTTTGTTTGGGTAAACACAGCTCGTGATAAGCGCAAACCCCGGCCGTACTGTCTCGAAGCCACCCGTGGATTTTCTAGAACATATCAACCAATTTTCACAACTATCAAAAAGTTCAAAAGTAAGAGGAAATACACTCCTGGAAATTGAAATAAGAACACCGTGAATTCATTGTCCCAGGAAGGGGAAACTTTATTGACACATTCCTGGGGTCAGATACATCACATGATCACACTGACAGAACCACAGGCACATAGACACAGGCAACAGAGCATGCACAATGTCGGCACTAGTACAGTGTATATCCACCTTTCGCAGCAATGCAGGCTGCTATTCTCCCATGGAGACGATCGTAGAGATGCTAGATGTAGTCCTGTGGAACGGCTTGCCATGCCATTTCCACCTGGCGCCTCAGTTGGACCAGCGTTCGTGCTGGACGTGCAGACCGCGTGAGACGACGCTTCATCCAGTCCCAAACATGCTCAATGGGGGACAGATCCGGAGATCTTGCTGGCCAGGGTAGTTGACTTACACCTTCTAGAGCACGTTGGGTGGCACGGGATACATGCGGACGTGCACTGTCCTGTTGGAACAGCAAGTTCCCTTGCCGGTCTAGGAATGGTATAACGATGGGTTCGATGACGGTTTGATGTACCGTGCACTATTCAGTGTCCCGTCGACGATCACCAGTGGTGTACGGCCAGTGTAGGAGATCGCTCCCCACACCATGATGCCGGGTGTTGGCCCTGTGTGCCTCGGTCGTATGCAGTCCTGATTGTGGCGCTCACCAGCACGGCGCCAAACACGCATACGACCATCATTGGCACCAGGGCAGAAGCGACTCTCATCGCTGAAGACGACACGTCTCCATTCGTCCCTCCATTCACGCCTGTCGCGACACCACTGGAGGCGGGCTGCACGGTGTTGGGGCGTGAGCGGAAGACGGCCTAACGGTGTGCGGGACCGTAGCCCAGCTTCATGGAGACGGTTGCGAATGGTCCTCGCCGATACCCCAGGAGCAACAGTGTCCCTAATTTGCTGGGAAGTGGCGGTGCGGTCCCCTACGGCACTGCGTAGGATCCTACGGTCTTGGCGTGCATCCGTGCGTCGCTGCGGTCCGGTCCCAGGTCGACGGGCACGTGCACCTTCCGCCGACCACTGGCGACAACATCGATGTACTGTGGAGACCTCACGCCCCACGTGTTGAGCAATTCGGCGGTACGTCCACCCGGCCTCCCGCATGCCCACTATACGCCCTCGCTCAAAGTCCGTCAACTGCACATACGGTTCACGTCCACGCTGTCGCGGCATGCTACCAGTGTTAAAGACTGCGATGGAGCTCCGTATGCCACGGCAAACTGGCTGACACTGACGGCGGCGGTGCACAAATGCTGCGCAGCTAGCGCCATTCGACGGCCAACACCGCGGTTCCTGGTGTGTCCGCTGTGCCGTGCGTGTGATCATTGCTTGTACAGCCCTCTCGCAGTGTCCGGAGCAAGTATGATGGGTCTGACACACCGGTGTCAATGTGTTCTTTTTTCCATTTCCAGGAGTGTAGCTTTTCCAGGGAGTATATATTTTTGCTTAGCTTACATAATGTCCTTCGAATCAATAAACATCTCTTACTACACATTATCTAATTTAGCCACATGATCCTCCTCAGGATTCACGTTGTCTTCAAACCACATTTCGTCAAAGTAGGTTGGGCGATTAGAATGCGAAAAGGTAACAAACAGATACACTTTCGCATTTATAATACTAATATTGATAGTATGAATTGTAGATATAGCTTTTTAATCGTTATACAGCAATTAAAGCAGGTCTTATACAAAATGCGGGCGTACATTTAACACCAAACAGGCGCGTTTTGTCTTCAAAAATTTACTCCGTTCTCTCCCATGCACTACACACCTCAATGCTTCCGGTGCATTGTCAGTATTGTTTCCCATTCCTTTTGTTATTCTCATTCCCCAAAAGTAATAAAAAAGTGAATAACTAAAAACTTGACGTTCTTATTTATTATAATATGCATATGTAACACATCCACATTGGTAAGTTTTGTACTTACTCGTGTCCTATGACAGGGAATGTATGTTTAAATTGATTTTGAGTACTTATCACATATCTCACCTTGAATTGTTGTTTTAAAGGGGAGAAGAACTGTAGTTGAACGATATGTATCGTTTAAGAAGGAGTGTTCTACGATATAATTGCATAGTCGACACAAACGCTTTCTGGGTATTGTACGGCATCATGACGCGGTACCACACCCAGAAAACTTTAATGTCGAGTGTACTACGACTTTACAATAAGGATGACCGAGATTTAAAAAATAATAAATAACTAAATAGATATTCGTGACTGATAACATTTTCATTTATTTTCCGATAAAACGAGAGCACAATCAGGTTTCAGGGAAACAGTCCATCTTCAGGTGCTTAGAACATCCGTACCAGTCAACTAAAATGGTGTAATATAGTGATTCCCTGGCACAAGGCATGCGAGCAAAAAATTCACCTCATACATTCCAAGGCCTCACGGAAAACAGTTCGAGCAACTGGGCAATGGTCACGCCTTAGTCTTGTCACTAACATGCGCTCCCATAACGTGAACCACATACGCGACCGTTGAGTGCCGTACCAATGGCACAGCGATATTAATATAAAGAAATCAAATTAAATAATTAAGTAATCGACTCTTGTACTTTTCTGCTTTCGGTTAACTGCAAACTGCCTAGTATACTGCAGAAAAGAAACCTGCCACAGCCTCACGAACAACGTCATTTTATAGACAAGTGAGATGACAGGCAGTTCATCATTGCAGGAATATCTGATAACAAGTTAAGATCATATGAAAAATATATGACACAGTCAAGGATGACCGAACAGTTGCATCATTATCCAGTGTACCACCCACTGTAGGCAGCGCAGTCTATTCTCGCACGCAAACGATCATAAAGTGCCCAACGGCGTCCTGCGATAAACTGTCCCAAGCATTTGCGCTTTATGTTGCAATTCTGCATATCGTTATTGCAAGCTCTGGAAAACCAGTAAGTTCCCACTTCATTATGTCCCATCATGTTCAATTGGCAAGAGGTCTGGTGACGTTGCTGCGCTGTTGTTGTTCAGGCCGAACAACATATTGCGTCACCACAGCCGTATGTCCACGTGCCCTGTCCTACTGAAAAATCATGCCATCCTCCTGTCGAAGCAATGGCATTAGCACGCGGTTAACAGCCTGTGCAGTGCTTCGGACAACCCTGCCGAAACAGTAAATGTGGCCACAAGTTGTAACTATACACAACGTGAGGCTTCGGATGGGGATGCGCTCTGGATTAGGCACCATGTATTGGCCTTATATATGTATATACGCGACTCGTGTGAAGACAGAACCTTTTTCCATCTCTCACAACAACAGAGCGCCAGTCTATTCTCCACTCATCTCTTTCAAGACGGTGGTGTCGTGGTGTCAGTAGCCTGTACAGAGGCTCCTGTGATCTTAATCCTACCGCAAGTAGACGGTTCCCAGTAGTCCCTGACGACCCAGTGGTGCAACATCTGTCCAGATCTCTTCCCTGGATGATGTTCGATCAGCCACCGCTGCTCCCACAATGCGTTTGTACCACGCTTATATACAGAACCAGGACTACAGTAGAAATCTCCCAGAGACCAGTGTTGAAAGCAGTGACACAGCACCGATACATTATGCCCAAAATATTCAGCAATCCGTCGATCATCCATGTCTATAGATGTTCAAATGAGTACGTACTCTTTGGTGGGTAGTCGTTGTACCCTAGAATGAATGTAGCAAACATTTTGCACCTCTAAACTGAGCCCTATTACTGCCTGCAGAGTCAAAACCATGAACAGGTAGGCCCTTCTGAGCATCATCTGATCGCTGATGTCTGTGACAAATGAATAAATATCACTACAACCCTCAGTATGCAGATACACTACCCCGAGGCCGCTGAACACAGCTCTTGAGGGTGTTGCATATTTTTCCGCAGTGTAGGACAATTAGATGCGTCTAAATTACTCTTTGTTGAAACAGAAAGTGTTCTGCAGGACAGCAATCTTGACCTGAGTTTGGAAATCCGAGGCTTATTACAAGTACAATTCAAAATAAAGCTGCACACTCTGTGTAGTTGCGTGCTTAGTGTTAGAGATGTATCCGCAAAATGCTGGTTGTTCAATCCCATATGCTAGCACGTCATTTCGAGGTCAAAGTATGTCACCAATCTGTTTAATAGTGGGCTACATGTGCATTAACAGTTCAGGGATACTTTAGAGCTAAAATAAATGCTATGGTCTCAACTGAATTCCTCCAATGTTATCACTTATCACTTTAACCCTCACATACCAAGGGGGGCGGTGGAGGGTACTTTTCACCCACCTTTTGAAAATACTGTAGTTAAGTTAGTTACTTGATATTTTAAAATTAGAAAAGAATTATTCATTGTTTTCAGTAATTTCTTCTACTAGATTCAGCAAATCATTTAAATTTTCCAATTAAACTCAACCGAAAAATTTAAGTCTTGGGAGTAGTTCTCACTTCCACCATTGGATGTCGTATTCAGTATCTGCAAGTTCCGTGCCGTACTAAAACATCAATGACTATTTGAAAACTACGTTCCTAAATTCTTTCGCAGTGGACATAAAGTAACACCCCTACGTTTACGTACGTAGTACACGTTACTGAAGTGCTTTGCGCGCTGATATTTCTAAGTGTGTGATAAAAGATCATTTTAGCTTCTGGCCCATACTTGTAAATCAGTGCGCCTTTAAAAAGTATGTTGTGTATGTAGGTCAAGAACAAATAAGGAATTCTGCCTTTTTTCGATTTTTTAGTGTGGACATTAAATAGCCCCACACACGTTATGCAAAATGTGTTCGTGTTGCTAGGGTTAACAGATGAAGTAATGCCAAGTGTCACTAATATTACAGTGACTCTCATGTTGTCGTAAAAGTAGCTGCACTCAGGATGTAGAGGAAGCTGTTCATATTTCTCGTTCACAGTATCTTCTCATTTTCCACCAGTTGCTAAATGTTTCAAAAGGCTCTGAGCACTATGGGACTTAACATCTGAGGTCATCAGTCCCCTAGAACTTAGAACTACTTAAACCTAACTAACCTAAGGACATCACATACATCCGTGCCCGAGGCCGGATTCGTACCCGCGACCGTAGCAGTCGCGCGGTTCCGGACTGAAGCTCCTAGAACCGCTCGGCCACAGCGGTCGGCCCTCCAGTTGCAGAAACTTCCGATTTTCACTGATCATGACACCACTGAAGGACAGTTGAAGGTTAGTACGAATAAAATTTTGTAAAATAACTGTGTGCATAGTGTTTTATTACAACTGAGAGTAAGCCTATTAAATGCAAACCATATGTTGTGCCTTTTGGTATAAAGTGACTTGATGTAATGTTCAGTTCCTGTCCTGAAAGTGAAATGCTGGAATGTTTCCATCAGTGAGGCCATTGACATGTTCTCCTACTCTCTTGAGTCTTAACAGGTATTGCTTCTCCAGTAACTTGCCTTAGAATCATCCATTCATGCTGGCCTTAGAGCTATTGTTGGTGTGATAGAACAGTAATTCAGGGGACACTAAAAGTTTTTTGACCATTGTCAGTACTCCGACTGGTTTGATGTAAGCTGCCTCGAATTTCTCTCCTCTGCCTGCCGCTTCATTGTTTCATCTAAGATTAGCACTTTCAGCTCTACTCAATCATTTGTTGGATATATTCCAATCGTACCCTTCAGATACGGCGAACCTCCACCATTTACGCTTGTATAATTAATACACGCTGCCAATGCTGCTCCCAGTAACATAACTCAGCCATCACAGAGACTAGTATTGTGGTTCCCTTCTCTGTGTTACCGCAGATGGCATGGAACTGTCTCCTTGGGTACTGGAGTAGCAGGTCGTGTAAGCCACTTGTGTCTTGCCGCATCAAAGCAAACCACTGACATTCCGAGAAGTCTACCAACTTGGCTTCTTCAGGTGAAGTGCTTGTGTCAACACGGAGGTAGCACGTCGATCGTGAATCCATTGCATTTGCTATGGGGCTATAATCCGGTTATTACTGAACTGGGCAGAGCTCACTGCTACTGAAACCACAAATCCAGTTACAGTTTGGGATGTAATCGGCTCTTTATTTTGCACATCTCATCAGATTAAATCGAAAACTAATCACAGAAATTGTGTGGGAAAAAAGTATGCCTACAAGTTTCACATTTGAAGTAAGTACTCATTAGTATTAGCCAAGACGAGGGCGTGATGAAAAGTAATGCGTCCGAACTTTTTAATGTGAAAACTCTCAGAACTTTTTAAATAAAACAAACGTCATTCACAGTCTACATCCTTATTCTCCATATCTGCATATTTATCTCTCACAACACTGGCGATGAACACATTTCCCCATCGAGAGACAAGTTCGTTGATACCGTCACTGACTGCAGAATGTTTGTCTTTGTTAACGGAGCCACAACCTCACCTCTGCTTGCACCACTTCATCACTATCAAAGTGGAGTCCTCGAAGGTGTTCCATCACAAGATCGGATGGCGCCAGGTCGGGACTGCGCGGAGGATGATCGATGACAGTGAACGCAAGGTGTCGGATTGTAACAGTTGCCGCAGCGCACGTGTGTGGTCTGGCATTGCCATGCTGTAGGATATGTGGATAAATTCTTCCGATTCGAAACTCGATTAGTACACGAAGTTTCTCATGCAAAAATATAGTTACGTTAAACGTCACACCTAAGAGCCCACTAGCGGCAGAGAGCCCCGTGTATGTAGACAGGAAGAATAAGGATCTGTAATGTTAATAACGTTTGTTTTATTTCAAAAGTTCGTTAAGACGTTTCACATAAAATACTCTGAGGTATTGCTTTTCAGCACGCCCTCGTACAATCCTTACCCATTTTTGAACGTACCAAAAGTATGGTAACTGATTAACAAATCAGATCACAGTTCCTAAGCTCATTTCCTCTCCGCACTGATCACAGAGTCACGATTGTACTTTTCGGCCCCTCTACTGTTCTGCAATAACTTATACTAAAATAAAGTTTTCACTGTGTGCTCGTAGCTTAGTACTAAGAGGTTCTCCCCTGCTGTCATCAATGAAATCTACCTTACAGTTTAGTAATAATTAATGAATGGAAATAAGCTTTTATGCGCTGGCCCGCGGGTAATCATTCCAAATTCTATCGTAACAGCCAATCACATGATAAGACTGTTTAGTTGGCAGAGTTTCTCACGACAGGTATACTTGCAGTACCACCTGTGGTTCGTACCTTACGATATCGTGCTTCTGCTAGTGCCTCCAGGCTCGATTGGGATGTTAAGCATGGGAATAAATCTAATGATCCCCAGAGCAAGAAATCTGATAACCTCCATCGAGTAGCACACAAGTTATTCCCTATTGTCTTTCTCTCCCTTTGTACTGTCAATTTTTTGTGCGACTTCCTTAGGGATGGGGGAAACCGACCTGTTAAATCCGACATTGCTATTTTAGTTATGAAAAACCGAGATACTTCGGTATGTGTTTGGTCTCAGTTATAACAGATTTTTTTCACTTTTTTGCTAATAACTAGATGAAAATCCTTCATGTCAACTTGTCACAACAGGCGTCCTAAATTGTTTGATTTTCTAAAAAGTTTTTTATTTAAAAAAACCAGCAAATTTTATTCGGAAAATTTCCCTAGCTTTGTAACATTGGGTTATTGTAGAAGACGTGCAAAGCGATCTGTGCTATTTAATAACAAAACTGGAAATTTGTGTTAAGTTCTATGGGACCAAACTGCTTAGGTCAGCGGTCCCTAGGCTTGAACACTACTTAATCTAACTGAAACTAACTTACGATAAAAACAACACACTCACCCATGCCCAAGAGAGGACTCGAACCTCCGACGGGGGGGAGCCGCGCGAACCGTGGCAAGACGCCCTAGTCGCAACGGCTAATCTGTGCGGCTTGTAATAGCAATGCTTATAGGTATAAACTAGTAATAAACACATAACATAAGAATCGGTAGAGCATTTATGCCACAATAATGTACTTTTGCGATGGGACATGGCCTCTTACACAGTACGCATGTACGTGGTTGTGCAGTGCTTGCTCCCACCTGGTCCACAGGGTAGTCTCTTGCTCCAACCTCGGATATCGGTTGTGTTGCAGAATGTTACTATCCCTAGTCTAGAAGTATTTTAGGAAGCATGGTAGCAGTGAACCACAATGCTCGATTTGCTTTAGAAGATTAAAAACGAGAGGAGGCTGAACAAACTGGCGACATGATATAAGGAGAAAACAGAAACAGTGTTCCTTGGAGGAGAAGGTATATCAGATTGATATACATGTAGTGTTATTACGGTACTATATATTTGGGATAATAACTGAACACTTAATTTTGTGGTTGGTTCATTACGAAAATTTGATACCATCCAGTAAAGTCGTAACTGGTAACTTTCTGATCTCTCGTTGTTGGTGACAGTGAGACGGATTTATGCCACAGCCTCAACCCATATCAGCCGAAATGTTCCTCTTTCTTCTTCGTCAGAATTTTTCGACCTTTGTTCGTCGTGTATGTCTACTACTGGAAATTACAGAAATAAAAAACCGAAAATAGGTTACTTCAGAAACCGGTTATTTTTAGCGGTTTTAACAGTTAGGATACAATGGAAACCGAAAGAATCGGTATAACCGAAAACCGATTGTTTTAGCGATAACCGCCATCCATAGTTGTCCCTCTTCGCCTCTTCTGCGATGAACCTTCTCATTTCTTTTTTCATTAGTCTACCAGGTTTCCAATATCCTTCTAGTGCACAACACATCAAATGCTTCGACTCTGCTCTTTTCCGGTATCCTAACAGACCATGATTCACTTTCATAGTGTACTGTTCTTATTTTAAGGCTTATGTTTTATAGTAGTTGTGTTTTTTTCACTAGGACTGCGCGATTTTCATGTGCTCGTCAGATATTTCTCTTCTCCTTGCTCCTGCCGTCATGCGTTATTTTGATTGCAAGGTAGCAACATCACTTCACTCCTGTAGTTCGTGATCCCAAAAAAATGTTCAAATGTGTGTGAAATCTTATGGCACTTAGCTGCTAAGGTCATCAGTCCCTAAGCTTACACACTACTTAACCTAAATTATCCTAAGGACAAACACATACACACCCATCCCCGAGGGAGGACTCGAACCTCCGCCGGGACATGCTGCACAGTCCCTACAGCGCCTGAGACCGTTCGGCTAATCACGCGCGGCTTCGTTATCCCCACTTTTGATCAGATTATTTGAAGCCTCATTCCTACCAGTCCTCATGACCTTCGTCTCGTTTCGGTCTCCTCTGAATTAATGATGTGTGCTCATTAGACTGTTCATTCCATTCAATAGTTTCTGCATTGGTGTTAGACTATCGTTGATGATGGCAATGTCATCAGCGAATCTTTTCGTTGATCACCCTTCACCCAGTATTTTAATTTCGCTCCTCTCTTAGTTCCATCACTGCTTCTTGGCTGCGGGGATTGAACAATAGACTCGATAGACTATATCCGTGTTACACCTCTGAATGGAGCGCTTCACTCCAGGTCATCCATTCTTATTTTTGCCTCTTGGTTCTTGTCCACATTTTCATTTCGTACAGCTTAAACCTACTTTCCCGACAGATACCGAAAATTTCGAAAAATTTGTATCATTTCAGACTGTAAAATGTGAAGGCTTGAAACTGAACGACATCTGGATCCCGGTGCTGAAGAATGTGTGTACGAGTCTCCCACCAGGGGTAACAGCGGACGACGGTGACCCACGACGACCAGCGGTCAACTGCGCCCCAGAGTTCAAAGTATGTGACGTCACGCCACTGCGCGGTAGCACGCATAAACGAAATTTTGTTGCAGTCAGTAGCGAGCCTGGGTGTGAATTGCACACTCAAAGAAGCTACGATCCCTCTTATAAATGTCCTCCGTAGATGGGTACGAAAGGTTGGGCTTTAATGTGAAATCCATCCGACCATAGTGTAACTGCCCGGAATATTTGATTAATTGTGACCGTTTCACTTTGTCTGGCGCTTCTCCTAGGTGAACAAATTCTACGAATGTGTCTTGATTTCTCTTAATTCTCGATTCCCTACTCACTGCAGAGTTAGAACTGCTTCTCTGGTTCCTTTGCCCTCCCTTTGTAATGTGTATTTTTCTCTTCAGCAAATTGGATGCTTGAGCTTTTAATCTAATTATGCAACAATTCCCGTACTTACCTATTCTTACGATACCAGGATGTATCTTGATCTTAAGTCTGCATTAAATATCTTACTTCTTTGATAAGCGGTGCTCTACAGCTGTGACTTATCGGTTGAATGGCATCGTTAATAAACTCCTGGAAATTGAAATAAGAACACCGTGAATTCATTGTCCCAGGAAGGGGAAACTTTATTGACACATTCCTGGGGTCAGGTACATCACATGATCACACTGACAGAACCACAGGCACATAGACACAGGCAACAGAGCATGCACAATGTCGGCACTAGTACAGTGTATATCCACCTTTCGCAGCAATGCAGGCTGCTATTCTCCCATGGAAACGATCGTAGAGATGCTGGATGTAGTCCTGTGGAACGGCTTGCCATGCCATTTCCACCTGGCGCCTCAGTTGGACCAGCGTTCGTGCTGGACGTGCAGACCGCGTGAGACGACGCTTCATCCAGTCCCAAACATGCTCAATGGGGGACAGATCCGGAGATCTTGCTGGCCAGGGTAGTTGACTTACACCTTCTAGAGCACGTTGGGTGGCACGGGATACATGCGGACGTGCATTGTCCTGTTGGAACAGCAAGTTCCCTTGCCGGTCTAGGAATGGTAGAACGATGGGTTCGATGACGGTTTGGATGTACCGTGCACTATTCAGTGTCCCCTCGACGATCACCAGTGATGTACGGCCAGTGTAGGAGATCGCTCCCCACACCATGATGCCGGGTGTTGGCCCTGTGTGCCTCGGTCGTATGCAGTCCTGATTGTGGCGCTCACCTGCACAGCACCAAACACGCATACGACCATCATTGGCACCAAGGCAGAAGCGACTCTCATCGCTGAAGACGACACGTCTCCATTCGTCCCTCCATTCACGCCTGTCGCGACACCACTGGAGGCGGGCTGCACGATGTTGGGGCGTGAGCGGAAGACGGCCTAACGGTGTGCGGGACCGTAGCCCAGCTTCATGGAGACGGTTGCGAATGGTCCTCGCCGATACCCCAGGAGCAACAGTGTCCCTAATTTGCTGGGAAGTGGCGGTGCGGTACCCTACGGCACTGCGTAGGATCCTACGGTCTTGGCGTGCATCCGTGCGTCGCTGCGGTCCGGTCCCAGGTCGACGGGCACGTGCACCTTCCGCCGACCACTGGCGACAACATCGATGTACTGTGGAGACCTCACGCCCCACGTGTTGAGCAATTCGGCGGTACGTCCACCCGGCCTCCCGCATGCCCACTATACGCCCTCGCTCAAAGTCCGTCAACTGCACATACGGTTCACGTCCACGCTGTCGCGGCATGCTACCAGTGTTAAAGACTGCGATGGAGCTCCGTATGCCACGGCAAACTGGCTGACACTGACGGCGGCGGTGCACAAATGCTGCGCAGCTAGCGCCATTCGACGGCCAGCACCGCGGTTCCTGGTGTGTCCGCTGTGCCGTGCGTGTGATCATTGCTTGTACAGCCCTCTCGCAGTGTCCGGAGCAAGTATGGTGGGTCTGACACACCGGTGTCAATGTGTTCTTTTTTCCATTTCCAGGAGTGTATCTCATTTTTCAGCTGCTGAAATAAACAATTTCATTCAGGGATTATTTAACCATTTTCTGGTTGAAACGTAGAAATAGAGTAACAAATATCACCTTTTGTACCGGAAAATGGCCATGTATACGGAAACTGCTGGCGTATGAAGTTGTTTGCCTCATTAGGTGAGGGTATTTGTTAAATCGCTATTATTCCTTTCGTCGAAGAACTGCGCTGGAGCATGAAAACTCACTTGTTTATTTCCTCCATGTTTCAGAACTGCCCAGCAGGCAATATCTAACGATGTTAAGGATAGCACATAAGCAGTTTTGTGGCATAATCAAATAGTGCGGTCCTTTTGGTGTGGTTTATTGTCACAATACTGGATGAACAGTCCAACCGAATGAACCTTTTGTTTGGCGTTGCATTCCACGCGTAATGATTCGTGTACACTGGCCTTTTGCTGCCGCCGCAGTACTATCATTGCGTGTGTTTTCGCATGCAAATGTTGGAAATATCGAACACTCCGCAATGCAATGAATACCTCTTCGGATCCCTTAATGCCATATGTAAATTTAGTCCTCGCTAGGCTCTGACTCGGAAGTGTTTTATGAAACAAAGTAATCCATATTCAGCAACACCATCGAGCCACATACAAAACTACGCTTTTGACAGGGAATGCCGGTTATTTATTATGTGGTTATTTTACTGTTTTGATTTGTTTCAAGAATTTAACTCACTATAGCGACCTCTGATGATTACATACTCCACGCGGATACGTACGGGCACTAAACAGCATGATCTGTTGAACTGAAAATACACACTTCTTAGTCTAGAAAGCCAAAACATTGTGCCACACGACGGTTAAAACTTGATGCTTGTATTTCCTTGTAGCCGTGGTTAGCTACCCTTCCCAGAGTTATCAGCCAGAAAATTTCACAGAAGAGTCCGAGCGAAGGTTCGAAGTTATAGGTAGCAGCATTAAAATGCATATTTAAGTTTGTTATCTACGGAATAGATGGTTAGGTTGTATAAATTACCGGTTGTTCACTAGTTTGAAATGCCATCTGTTTATTAGCACATTGCACTTACATAATCTCGGAATCTAAGGTATCATGTTTGATATGAGTAACAGTTCACAAACTTCTTCTTCATTTTCACGTCCAAATTCTGTAGCTGTAGGCTTCTTGATGAAAAAATATTTTTTAGCATACTGCTCCAACGTGACACTTACGCCATTTCCATTGCATGTTAAATAAAATTTTTACAAGTCTTGCCCCATTGTGTCTTTTTCAATTTTGGTCTTATCTATATTTACAGTGGTGGCTTGGGAGTATTCATTTTGGGTATTCAGAAATTTTTAGATTCAGGTAAATCGTAGAGGATGAAATTAATAGCATCTGCTGTATAACAGTTATTCTTATCAACAAATTTATACAACTACAGCCACTGCCAATACTAGTGACACCATTAATAATAATATTAATAATGTTAAGATGAATAACTTATCTGACAAGAGAAAGAATTGTTTTTGTGGAATTTTGCTGTTTTGTACATAATTAAGTGTAGTTTAGGGCAATAACGAAATAACGTGTAAACTCTTGCAACTCTCCATTTCGCATTTTTGTGTAAATGGGAGTTTTCGTGCTTTCCCAGTTCTTCGATGAAATGTACGAGGGCTATTCAGAAAGTAAGGTCCGATCGATCGCGAAATGCAAACTACAATGAAAATCAATGAAGCTTTGCATACACATGTTGGACATTGTCTCTGATATGACCATCGATCGCGTCACTTCTCAACTCAGACTTCTGAAGCCTGGAAAACGTTGTGTCCCGCCAAGTATGAGTGCCCTGAGAGATTTCGCCTGATTTCATGCAGCCCACACAACATAACTGTTACGCATTTCCTTCTTCATGACATCCACGGCCGCATACTGCAGGGGCAATGAGAATGCTCCTGCAGCATTTCTGAGGGAAGTGTTTCGTCATTCACTGTACAGAACGGGCTTGGCTTCCTCAGAGTTCCTTCTATGGTTACATGAACTGTTGGAAATGAAGACAACGTTTTGGCACAAACAACAAGCTGCAGATCAATGTAGAGAACTGGTAGCAAGCACAGGCGGCTGCCTTCTATGACGAGGTTATTGGAAAGTTGGTACAACGCTACCACAAATGTCTAGGTCAAGGCGGATCTGTGGAGAAGTAGTTGGATGGTGTAGCTAATTGATGCAAACAAAACATTTTTGATTTTCGCTGTGATTTCCATTCCACGATCGATCGGATCTTACTTTCCGAAAACAGCCCTCGTACAAGATCCATAAAGGATGTATTAGTTTACGAAATTATTGAAGGGCTGAAAAATCATATATTCTAACTCTGCAACAACACAAGAACATGTGCTAACTGTACACTTCTTTGTTAAAATTTCGCTTGTAGTCACATTTATTTGACTTCATTACTCTCTCAATCAAAGGAACTGTCCCTTGAGACTAACTTTTACTGGTAATTTACTTTCCTATTCCTAGAATGAGATTTTCACTCTGCAGCAGAATGTGCACTGATATGAACTTCCTGGCTGATTAAAGTTGTGTGTGGGACTGAGACTCGAGAATGCCTTTCGCGGTCAAGTGCTCTACCCGCTGAGCTACCCAGACACAACTCACTACGTATCCTGGCAGTTTCACTTTTCTGCTAGCATTTAAAACAGATTCAACAAAGTTCATGTTTACATTACACGCGAAAGCCAATTCCTGCACAAACCGACTCCTAACACAAGGCATCGTTTGTGGAAATGATTGAACTGAAATAGTGGTGTCAAACAACATGGTCACTTGATTAGAATACAAATAAGACGTTGAGACCCATAAGGGCCTAAAGAACACTGCCGTCGATCCCACATTTAAGTGAACATCAGAGAAAACAGTGATACAGCTTTTCGTGAATTTTCATATATGCAATGAGGGCCTGGAGCACAGATGAATCTGACTTACCATAGCATCAACAGATTGCAGAACCATGAATAAATGCTACACTCTCACAATCGATGGTGATGTGCTTGAGGTCCTAATCTTTCTCAGCACCTCAAATGGATTACCGTATGATAAAACTCATAACTTACTATACCTCATTCAGTAACCCACAATAAAGGTTTACTGTCAGTACATCTTTAATATATACTGACGTCTGATCTAATTTTCCGACAGTATATTGTGAGTCAATTAGCATATTTGAGGACTGTGCTATCACCTTACAAGATTTATGCCGAGCGAATGGGGATAAAAGTCTGCCGCAGTGTGCTACCACGTAGTGGCCTTTACGTCAACTTCTAGTTGAGTGACAATGACTCACTGTGCACGTTGTTTGTAAAACCCATATGCATTTGGCCCATAAGGAAATTATGTCACGCAAGTTCCGCATGCGTAGAAGGTCGTTAAAACGTGCACAACTGAAGGTGTACTCACGACCCTGCTGCCTAGTTTCCGGAGTCTAGGGGAGCAGTAGCACGGTAGATTTAAGTGCTGTATCTTTCGGATTCCAACAACTATGTTATGTTTAACAGCATAAAAAAAACCAATAAATCAGCAAGGTGTTCAAAGTTAGGATGTTCACGTGCTCTTGTGCTCTTACACAGCAGCTGACACTGTTTGTTTACCCTGGACCTATTTGCTATGCAAAGTAATATGGCCATACCATTTGGAAGGTAAGAAATTAATAATGCCATAACGTTTTACAATACACCCCCATTCCTACAAATACATAACGTGAGTCTCATCACACGTATGAGAAATTTTAACCCATACCATCGGTCTAATTACCCCCTAAGGCACGCATATCCACAGAAGAGGTTGCGTGGTTGGGTGATCTTTTTCACTTGCGATTTGTAGTTTGGGTATAATCCTTCCATTAAACATGTTCTCTGTACTTAAAGTGAGAAACTGAAGCCAGTTTCTAACAATTGATTTTTTCACTGTTAAACGATTATCTGCGAACCATGGATATGATTTCAATCACTAGCAGAGCATTTTGTGCTGTGCATCCATGAAAAACATTAAAGGCATTCATCTGCCTGGGACTAGAAAAAATGAATTTTGCGTTTTGCATGCTTCTAGCCGTGCTAGTACAGTAGTCTTTTTCGTGAAGCTGAATCTCTCATGTGTGCCATTTAGAGCGAAAACAGAATATTTTTATTGTTAATGTCCTACAGGGAGCTATAATCTGAGTATTAAGTGTATAATCAGGAAATATTTTTCTATCTTGCCTACAACTGAAGAAAATACTGTTTTGATGACTGGTATAACGCAAGAATCGAACTTACTGACCCAATTCATGAGTTTTTCTGCCTGTAACTGCTAATTATGAACAACTTCTCACTGAGCACGCAATTTTAATAGGTTAACCACACGGCTCCGAAGTATTCCGGAAAAATAGTCGCTCAAAGAAATCGGAACCCTTCCATACAGCAGCAGGCGGTAATTTAACACGCAGCAGCATCTTTCCACCAAAGTAAGTCGTGGATACTGTCATCATTAATTGAGCGATATTGTTGTTGGTTGCATGACGCATACTTTCTCAAATTATCTTATTTTTTGAAGAAACAGAACCGGCTTCAGATCCCTGTACTGGTAACATAGCTCTACATGTTCGAATTCTCAGTTACCATAAAAATATAAAATATGTCGATTTGATAGCATCTTTGAATTAGTATTAAAGATCTTACATGTCGGTATCGTAACCAAGTATCGATCTGCGTGAAAATAGTATGTTTCTCTAGTTTCGAACGTATGACTTCTAGACTCGCAAACAAAACTAGCTTCTGAACTCGGCGCCCCACATAACGCTTAAAGTACTGTTATTCAGCACTTTCGTGTCGCACGTGCTACATTAGCTCGTTTTCTTTAACGTGACCTCACGGAGTAACATTCTCCAACTTACGACATTTTCTATCTCGTTATTTGCCTCTTACACTAACTTTGCAAAAGTTGTGCCCGTATCGCATGAAATTTATGGGATAGTAAGTGTAGTACAATTGCTAAATGTTGATGGTAATAAGATCCTTAGGAATATGGTCGTAAGTCACGGAAAGTGTCAGGGACTTCAGACAGTTATTGGGTAATTGGAGCAGTCTTTTTGTTGTGCCTAACTGCGACTCAGCGTCTCCGCTATAATCGTATGGTCTGTAGCAACTATCATTTTCGTAATATTGTTACATTATATCCTGTTTTTTTTTTTCGTTTTGCCTTTCTTCCATCCCGTAAATCAGTTATGTTTTCCTTTGTTACAATTTTCTAATGTGGTACTATTCTCGGTGTCCGTCATTCTCTCTCCTCTTTCCTGTTTTTCTCTCGTTGCCTTGCAAGCTGCACAGCTTGCCCTACTTACGAGACACACTGTATCAACGCCTTGGCCACGCACAGCGGCTTACAAGACCGCGCTGATTGTTGGCGCAGCATCTCATGTCTGAAATTACTCCAACCGATATCTTTAATCCTACATCTACAAATTAGTGACTCGTCCTGGGTCAGTCTAATGTATTTTCGCGTGTTTTCTCCCGCGCCACCCGAACTTGTATCTCATCCTACCAATCCCTTCCCCCCTCACCTTCTCCTCTCTATTCCATTTCGCAGCTACTAACTTCAACTACTCCAGTCACATCTGCCGTTCCTCTTCTTCACACTTAACCACCCACAGACCTGCAAGCTGCAACACACGTTACTATCTTTTTGTTTTTGTGTTCTTCAATCTCATTGTGCCTTCACGCCAGTTTCGGTTGGTTTTCGCCTTTAACTATCGACCTACTGCTTCAGATTTCATCTTGTCACCCCTCACTTTGTAAGCTTGTTTGTCCGTCGCTGACATAGAAGACCACAAACCTTCTTTCCTTCCAGTCTGGGCAAGCTGTGCAGTGACTATAGTACATGGAAAGCTTACTGGGACAGGGTAAATGCTATCTACAATGAAGTCGATAATTCGACTGTATTACTGGCATTTTAATTTGATATTCCCTACAACTGACAAAATTTACAAAAAAAAAAAAAAATGTGGAATTCTTTGCCCACCCACCCACTCCTGAGAATGGCAGATTCACAATTTGTAGTTACGCGCCCCTATTGCCGGTGGCTACGTTGATAAATACTCGGCATCTCGCAAGGATAATTTCTAGATCGAGAACATTAGGTAAGTTGTTGGAAGTGGTTAGGCGTTGGTGAAAATCTCGCTTCTGAGCACACAAAGAGCTCTAACCGCAGGACTCTGCACGGAACACGCGTTGGTTCAGCACTGCGATACAGGCCGTATATCTCCCTTCGAAGACGATGGCCAAGACACCAAGTCCGCACCGCTCGATGGCTGTAGGCGAAGTCCACTCCCCAATTCTCTCATCTCCCACGCGTGCTACAACGCGGTGGAAGAATACGCAGTTTCGGCCAGTGTCGAACGCTCTATCATCGCCGAAATCCCTCCACTGAGATCTACCCAATGATCGAGTAGGTCATAACGCCCCTAGGCAAACGAAATTCCTGTATTCGCCACGTGTTGGCCAGCAAAGGTGGCTCCGGCTGCCGGGCTATCCCCAAAAGCTCCGTATTGTCCCGCGTTTCCGGTGACCGCTACCTGCGGCCCACGGCGGCCCGGCGAGCTACGGCCAGCTGCAGACGCATACCACAATTCTCAACTTCCGATACTTTTCACCAGCGCTTTAAGTTATTGGCTCAATCATGCAGACATGCAGGGAATACTGCTCGAGAGTGTCTCATATTTATTATAATTCAATAGAGTCATGACCTGATGCCCTTGCTAGTCCCTTTATTATTAATACTAATGTTGGTAAGCTAACGTTTAAGTGCACTTGTCCTGGCACCTTACAACTTCACCTGAAAGAGACTGGCTCAACAGCCAGAGACTGTGGTTATGTGTGTGTGTGAGTTACGTTGGCGTGAGTTTGCGTGTGGATGTTGTCTATTTCCGACGAAGGCCTTAGTGGTCGAAATCTCTTTCTTCTGATAGTTTTTTATGCCTATCTGAGATTAAGCAAATCTGATATACGGTGACAAGAGTAGCAACCATCCTTTTCAAAATATTGATATTATACAGGGTGAATCACTAATTATTGCCAGCTAGAGTAACTACGAAAGTATGATAGTAGCTGAAAAGTTTAACGGACAGAAGTTGCATAGGACAACGGGGGGCATAATATGACGTTGGTTTATTGTTGCTAGGTGAGTTCACGTCAGAGATGTGAAGGTCAACTTGTATTTTTTTTTTAATGTGATATTATAGTTTGGTACTTATTTTTTGACAGTGGCTATTGAGCATCAAAACATAATGCAAGAGGTATGAGGAAAAAAAGCAGTCTATTGCTAAAGATTTCTATAATTACGAAATACAGTGCTGACAACTAAAATTGCAAACTACAACACCAGACATGACAGCAACTTTTTTTGTCGTGAGTCTACTGGAGGGTTCGATGTGGCCCGTCACGAATTTCTTTCCTCCGCCAGACTCTTCGTTTCAGAGTATCACTTGCACTCTACGTCCTCAATTATTTGCTGGATAAATTTCAGTCTTCCCCTCGGGTTCTACCCCGTAAATTTACCTCCAGTACCATGGAGGTTATTCGCTTATGCCTTAACAGATTTCCTGTCATCACCTTCCTGATTTTTGTCAGTGTTTTCCATATGGTCCTTTCTTCGCTGATCCTGCGGAGAACCACCTCATTCCTTATCAGACCACAAGATTTTCAACATTCTTTTGTAACATCACGTCTCAGACACTTCGATTCACTTCTATTCCAGTTTTCTCAAAGTCCGTGATTCACTACCATGAAACGTTGTGCTCCAAACGTACGTCCTTAGCAATTTGTTTCTCGGTTTATGACCTGTGTTTGATGCCAATAGACTTTCCTTGGCCTGGATTTCCCACTTTGCCTGTGCTGTGTCGGCAAGGGTTATTTTGTTTCCATGGTAGTGTAATTCCTTAAATTCATCTACTTTGTGATCACCAATTTTTATGTAAAGTTTATCGCTATTCTCATTTCTGGTAGTTCTCATTACTTTCATCTTTCTTCAGTCTATTCTGAGTCCATATTTTGCACTCATTAACTCATTAGACTGTTCAGCCCATCAACAGATGCTGTAATTATTCTTCACTTTCATTGAGGATAGTAGTATCAGTAGCGAATCTTATCACTGACATCCTTTCACCACGATTTTTAATCCCACTCTTCAAACTTACTTTTATTTCCGTCACTGTTTCATCGATGTATACATTGAACAGATTGATTTAATGCAAGAACTTGGTTCCTGGTCTTCAGGTCTTGTTGTTCCCACTTGGTTGTACTGTACATATTGCGTATCGCCAGTCTTTTCCTGTGGCTTAATCCTATTTTCCTCACAATTTGGAACATCGTGCTGCATTTCACAGTGTCACCCGTTTTTTCTAGATAAACAAATCCTACGAACGTTTCCAGATTTGTCTTCAGTATTTCTTCTGTTATCTACCGCAACGTCAGAACTGGCTCTCTCCGGCCTTTACTTTTCCTAATTCGAAACTGAATATCTAACAGATACTCAGTTTTATATTCCGTCTTTCTCTATATTAATCTTGTTAGCAACTTGGATGCTCGAGATATTAAGCTGAGTATGCGATAGTTTTCCTTGCCATTTTCGGAACTGTGTGGATGTTTTCTTTTCTTTTTTTTTCCGAAAGATGACGCCACGTCGCCAATGTCGGAAATTCAATACGCCAATTTCAATAGTCGTTTGCCTGCCATTGCCCCCCCCCCCCCCCCCCGCCTCCCCCACAAGGTTTCGTAAATTTCAATAAAATGTTGTCCATCCTTTCTGCTTCATTTGATCTTCAGTCTTCCAAAACTCTTGCAAATTCTGAGTAAAATACTTTATCCCCTGTGTCTTCTTTATCGACTCCAGTTTCGTCTTCCATCATCCGAGAAATCATCCCAGTCCCAGAGTCCTCCAATGTACTCATTCTACCTATCTGCACATTCCTCAGCGTATAACAGTGGAATTCTCATTGAACACTTAACGTTACTACCCTTGTTTTTAGTTTCACCGTAGTTTGTCTTGACTTTTCTATATACTACCCTTCCGACGATCATCACTTTTTGCCTTTCTTCACATTTTTCCTGCAGCCATTTGGTCTGGGGAGCCCAGCACTTCGTATTTATTTCATTCCCAATGGATTTGTATTGCTTTACTCCTGTCTCACTATGAACATTGTACTTCCTACTTTCGTCCATAACTGAAGTACTTCTTTTATTAGCCATGGTTTCTTCGAAGCTCCTTCCTTGTACCTATGTCTGACTGTCCAGCATCCATGACTGTCCTTTTCAGAGACGTCCACTCCTCATTGACTAACTGCCTACTGTGGTATTCCTTATCGCAGTATCCACATCCTTAGCAAACTTCAAGTGCATCTCATCTACATCTACATCTACATCTAGATGGCTACTCTGCAATTCACACTTAAGTGCCAGGCAGAGGGTTCATCGAACCATTTTCATACTACTTCTCTACCATTCCACTCTCGAATGACACGTGGTAAATAGGAATGGGAAAAAAGGAACACCTAAATCTTTCCGTTCGAGCTCTGATTTCTCTTATTTTAATATGATGATCATTTCTCCCTACGTAGGTGTCTGACAACAAAATATTTTCGCGTTCGGAAGAGAGAGTTGGTGATTGAAATTTCGTAAATAGATCTCGTCGCAAAGAAAACCGCCTTTGTTTCACTGACTGCCACCCCAACTATCGTATCGTATCATATCACTGACACTCCAACACCTATTGCGCTATAACACGAAACGGGCTGCCCTTCTATACACTTTTTCGATGTCCTCCGTCAATCCTACCTGGTAAGGAACTCACACTGCGCACCAATATTCCAGCAGAGGACGGACAAGTGTAATGTAGGCTGTCTCTTTAGTGAGTTTGTCGCATCTTCTAAGTGTTCTGCCAACACAGCACAGTCTTTGTTCCGCCGTCCCCACAATATTATCTATGTGGTCTTTCCAATTTAAGTTGCTTGTAATTGCACTTGCTAGGTATTTAGTCGAATTGACGGCCCTTAGATTTGTGCAGTTTGTCGTATACCCCAAAGTTATCGGATTTCTATGAGTACCCATGTGGATGACCTCGCACTTTTCTTTGTTTAGTGCCAATTGCCACTTTTCGCACCATACAGAAATTCTCTCTAGATCATTTTGTAATTGGAATTGATCGTCTGATGATTTAACTAGACGGTACATTACAGCATCATCTGCAAACAATCTAAGGGTGCTGCTCTGATTATCACCTAGATCATTTATGTAAGTCAGGAACAGCAGAGGGCCTATGACACTACCTTGCGGAACGCCAGAGATCACTTCTGTTCTACTCTATGATTTACCGTCTATCACTACGAACTGTGACCTCTCTGAGAGGTATCCCACTTGCTTCCATGCTGATTCTACTGTACGATTCTCATAGAGATCAGACGAGTCTTCATCATTACTAAACTATGACCTGAGTCTATTTCGTCTCCCGTGAATGTCTTACAAAACCCAAATTTGATTTCGGTATCTCTGTCTGACTATCATATCATCCAGCTGGAATATTCCATTGTCTAAGGGTCGTTTTCAAACATACCTCCTGCACCAAATATACCTCCTCCTCTTGTGATTGTTGTACAGATTATTCGCTACTAACATCTGAAGTTTGTAGAAGAAAATAGTTCAAATGGCTCTAAGCACTATGGGACTTAACATCTGAGGTCATCAGTTCCCTAGACTCAGAACTACTTAAACCTAACTAACCTAAGGACATCACACACAGCCATGCCCGAGGCAGGATTCGAACCTGCGACCGTAGCAGCAGCGCAGTTCCGGACTGAAGCGCCTAGAACCGCTCGGCTACCGCGGCCGGCTTTAGCAGAAACTTAGTTTGTCTCCTCTCTCATTACTATTGCCTACCACATAGTCTGCAGTAGTTCTTTCTTCTATTCCTTTGCCTGCAACCGCGTTGCAGTTACCGCTGATTATTAGATATAGTCTCCCTGTACTTACTGAACTGCCATTCAATATCCTCATTTACTTTTTCTGTCTCTCCATCTTCTGCTTACGTCGTCGGCATGTATACCTCAATCATCGTTGTCGGCATCAGTTCACTGTGGAATCTGATGAGAAGAACTCTATCACTGAACTGTTCACAGTAGATGATTCGCTGGCGTACTTTCCTCTTCATAACGAATCCCTCCCGTTACACCATTTTCCGCTGTTGTCGATGATAGCAATTTACAAAACTTTATTTACATTAACGACATGTTAGAAGGAAAAATAAATAAACTTTCAGATAATTTGCAGTATAAAGGGAGCAAATGCTGTACAAGGAGCTGTCACCTCTGACAATGGTGGCCGCTGTGGCCGAGCGGTTCTAGGCGCTTCAGTCCGGAACTGCGTTGCTGTTATGGTCACAGGTTCGAGTCCTGCCTGGGGTATGGATGTGTGTGATGTCCTTAGGTTAGTTGGTTTAAGTAGTTCTAAATCTAGGGGACTGATGACCTCAGATGCCAAGTCCCATAGTGCTTAGAGCCATTTGAACCATTTGAACCTCTGACAAAAACGTGGTTCTATCCCTGCTGGACAATGCGTCGAACTGAGAATGGATAACAGATACAACTACGTCATTCCGCACTGCTTCAACTATTGTGCATCTGTGGCAGCGGAAAGCGAGTAGTAGAATACGAGTCCCTCAGCAGCCAGTGCATAGAATTTTCAGTGCTTGATAGATCTGCATAACGCCCTGACCCTGCCAAAGGTCGAGGTAGCTCAGCACAGCACGGGAAACACGCGGAATCGCGATCTTGTTATGACATCACGAAAACCTCGACGATACAGCATAGCCCCCGGCTTTAACTCTCTCAGACCTGATGTTTTTCTGGGGGAAGGTAAAATATTCTTTATGTGTCAAGACTCTTAGGTGATTCTTTAATGATTTTAGAGGCAAGATTTATACAAACCTATGTACCCGATTTTAAAACACTCTGTACACTTAGCTTCATTTTATGGATTAAATTAACTAACTACATAATATTCTCTATTGTAACATATAATAAAATGATTATTGAATAATTACCACGCAGAATAACAAAAACAATATTCAGTTATACAGTGGAATATAGCAATCCAACCATATACGTGTAGAAGTTTCACATACGTGTATTTTGGCGGTAATGAGTTGCTGAATACTGCTATATCGACTTGTCGATATTTTCTTAGTGATGCTCAACAGTTGACACTACTTTCACATGATTAAAAGTTTGAACGTTCACAAATGTGCTTCTCAGGCTTCCAGTGGGAAAAAACAATTCTGCTATAGCTAGGACACAGTAAAATTAACATACCCCGCTATAGCCAGAGTGTCTGAAAGGGTTAACACTTCAGAAATGTAACAACTCCTCTAGATTTTCTACATTACGAGCATTGCGAACCACAGATGCTCGTGTTGTTGTACGACGGTGGTTTGAAAAGTTCTCTGTTTTGAATAGAAAAAAAGTACCTTTTGTATTTTTCGATGTAGTGTCCTTGTAGATTAATTCACTTGGTCCAGCGATGTTCCAGTGCCTTGATCCCATGTCGAAAATGAGTTTCCTTCGGGCCTGCTAAGTAGTTGTCAACACCAGCTATCAATTCTTCGTTTGAAGTGAATCTTCGCCCACCAAGAAAAATTTTCAGTTTTGGGAAGAGATGGAAGGCTGACGGAGCCATATCAGGTGAATAAGGCGGGTGCAGCAACAATTCATACCCTAGTTCGTGCAATTTTGCCATGGCGACAGCACATGTTTTTGATCCAGCGTCGAGTCGTGGCACCTATCTTGCAGATAATTTTTTCGTTTCTAATTCTTCAGTTGTAGTTCTTCAGTACTCTTTCAGATGACATCTGGCAAGCATGAGAAATTTCATGCACTCTCAATCGGCTATCTTCCATGACTATTTTGTACACTTTTGCAATGATTTCTGGAGTAGTGACACATCTTGGCCGACCACTGCGCGGATCGTCATCTAAGCTCTCCCGACAAAATTTAAATTCATTTTTCCACTTGGCACTAGTAGAATATGAAGGAGCAGATTCCTCCAGTGTATTCTGGAAATCGGCATGCATGTCCTTTGCTTGCATACCTTTCTTTAGGAAGTACTTAATCACTGCTCGGATGTCGATCTTTTCCATATTCGCTAATCACTACACGGGAACAACAACGGAGCCACGACACGGCCGCAGCTCTGTTCCAAGTACAATGATGTAGCACGTGTTTGCAGGCAACAGTCCAATGAATATCACGTGAACAACTCGTTGCACTAGCGCTGACCTCTCGTGGTGATTCCGAGAACTTTTCAAACCACAGTCGTATCCTGTATCATTATGCACGACGATTACGAATGTAGTTTCAGCATTCGGTCACATCGTTAAGTCCACAAACGGATATTTCAGCCGTAATACTATACGCAGAACCGACGTGGTGATGTACAGTTGTGCCGATTTGGCACGACTGCCTTTGGGCCTCACTCTCTCTTTCATACTGCGTCAAAGAATGGCGTAACAATGGTTTCCGTGGTGACACTTTGTTGTCCTCCAAATGTCGTCGTACTGTCTGTATGGTTACCTGTCCCAAGGCAAACAAGCTCATTTTCGAACCGAAGGTGCTTGACGTGGCTACACAGTGCTGCACAAAGAACATGCCTTTCGTCGCAGGTGCTGCTGGCATGGGACCGTTGAGATTCTCCGTGGTGTTGAGTATCGCCCCATGAAGTCAAGAGTCTGTTTGCGTGACTAATGTAATCCCGAGCAACGCGAGTAATATTTCGCGTGACGATGAACCGCCGTCTCGATAGACGGCTATCTAGCTGCTGTATAATTCCGACACTTGCTAGTCGAAGTTCCTCTGAGGCATAACGCGATCTTCGGGGAAACATCAATCATTCAAATGTTATTTATCAACAAGCAATCCGTTGTGCAGTATACAGAATATCCTACGTACGAGGGCTTTTCGGAAACCAATGTCCGAATCCAAGTCGATTTTTTAAGATCTGGGTACACAGTGAGCACCTAAAGATGCCCAGAAGAATAGTATATCACATCAAGTATGATTGCCCGCTGCGTGGTTTCGCCCCATTTAACTCGAACTCCACATAACGTACCGGTCACGCATTTCCTTCTTCACGACAATTCTCGGCCGCACGCTGCAGAGAAATGAGGATGGCACTGCAGCTTTTTCCATTGGAAGCGTTTGATCATCCACGATACAGCCAGGGCTTAACTCCCACTGATGTTCATGTCTGCTCACATGAACCACTGGCTATGAAGACTTTTCGGCACAGGCAGAGAACTGAAAACAAGTGTAGAGAAGCGACGGAAAGCACAAGCGGTTGGCTTACATAGCGAGCGTATAGGCAAGATGGTACAACGGTACGACAATGTCTAAGTCGGAACGCGACTACGTAGAGAGGTAAGGAAAGGTCAGGCAAACTATGGCAAATAAAACATTTATAATTTTCACTGTGGTAGTCATTTCGCGAGCGATCGGACCTTACCTTACAAATAGCCCTCGTACTTTGTGTAAGTGCACTTAAATGTTAGTTGCACATCAAAGTGGATAATACACTTTATTCCTGTCTGCCGTATTTTGCGTTCCATCTTTATGACCAGCAGTGTATTTTGCAGTCGTGGTTGTTCCGTTTAAAGTAGAACGCATTGTAGGGCTCTGCTTTCTCTGCTTCCAATGGGTATCTGCGTGTCAGGCGAGCCCGTCTGAAATCTTTTGCGCCACGTTGGACATTTAGCATTCCTTTGCATCTGGTCGTGGACAGGACTACCATGGTCAGCATTCTTCCAGAGACAGGGAAATGGTTGAGAATGAAGATCCTCATCATTTCGCAGCGACACAGTAGACGAAGGACGCCCATCATTATTACTTTGTTACAATGTGTTTCATAGAAAGTCGATAAAAATTATTATCTTTTGCTTTGTATTCATGTTTATAAATGGCTGGTTACTTAATAATACAGTCCCAGAAAAGAACAAAACTACCTTTCTTCATATCCGCAGACGATGTCTACGGTGATAGAATTTTTATTGCAAGTAGCCAAAGTATGCTAGAATTAATAATCACCTTCCAGCCAGCATTCAGCATTCACCCTTGCACTGTCACACGTCACTGAAACATATGTGTTTTCCAACTGGGTCGATGTCTTGTTACTACTTGGGTCAGGCTTCTTTGCTTCATCCCTTATATATAAGATATTTCCTTATAGGATCCAGGATTGGTTTTGCAGTTAGTTTTGTCTTATGCCATTCTTTCGGAAGTTGCCTAGGAGAAGCCATCCCATAGTACTCCTATGTGATTTGGTCAGCTCGAGGTTCGTCCTCATTAATGTGTCTACTCTGCTCAGTAGAAGGGCAGTGCCTTAGTTTACGTTTTCCTTCAATGTTTTATTTTTGAAGATTAATTACTACTCCGAAAATAACTCTGAACTGCCATAATTCTTCAGTTGTTCCTCAATTTGTTTCGTAGCTCATATCACACTCCAAATCTAGGGAATTCTGTCCCTTGTGGCTAAATATTTACGTTAATTTTTATCTTGCTGCTTAAAACCTCTTTGTGTTTTCTTATGCAGATAGCTAACTAGCTAATTACAAGGAAGTATACTTTCGTTAAGGACAAAGTATGGCACCTGCCCTAACTTAGCTTTTTCATCAAGAAGGAACTGCTCTTGCTCATTCAGAATAATCTTATGAGCATTTTCCTCATCCCAGTTTAAACCTCGTAGAAGGTCTCAGCTAACTCTGTTTATGTTCCTACAACATTACTGAAGTTTTTTGGCAGTTTCCTCGTCCTAATATGTTCGTGATGTCATATTTCGACACTATTTCGCCAGTTTCCGGCCGGTTGACCCTTTTACGTTGTTCTCATGCAGAGTTCTAATTACCGAAGCGTGTTGCCTCGTCGTGCACAATATGAAGCATTTCCATACGTGCCAGGTCTACTGTAGCCGCTGCGACAAGTTTGAAAGTTCTGCGAAACACTAAAAACTTTTGCGACGCCACGTACACAGCTACTCCTGGCGTGTGATACTCAAAAGGGGAAGTGAGAAAAGGCGTGAGAGGTAGCAAAAGACGGGAAGGGAAGGCGGCCTCTGCTGTTTAAACTCAGACGTAAAAATTCTTGCCTTTCGAGAGAAAACTCGGAAATGCCCACTCCGTTGAAACGGCGCCAGGAGCGCGGAGCGCATTTCGGGACGGATACGCGGCGTTTCTTTGGCCGAGATAAAAGCTCGCGCCGGCGGAGAGCGTAAATTCTTCCTCTTGGCCACTGTGCGTGCCCGCGAGATGCGTGACGCGTATTTCAGCGGCAAATTATGTAAGGCGGGGCAACGCCGCATAGCCACTACTTTCCGAAATGAGCAGCGCTGCTTGGATACTTCCTCTCTCGTCGCACGTTGCGTTACGGGCTCGTTACCAGAAACAAAACATGATGAGAAAGGGGCACATTTGCATTTGGCAGAAATTTAAAGGCTGTGCCTCAGTTGGAGGTAAGCGAGAGGTGGTGAACTTCCGCAGCTCCTTCTTCTCTCTTTTTTTTTTTAATGATCATTTACGAGCAGAGTCTGAAACGTGGCACTGCACGAGCTCTTTTTATGTCTCTCTCTCTCTCTCTCTCTCTCTCTCTCTCTGTGTATGTGTGTGTGTGTGTGTGTGTGTGTGTGTGTGTGTGTGTGTGTGCGCGCCAGAGAGAGAGCGAGTGTCACCTACACATGCATGAGATGCCACAATTACTTACTAGACTCTGTTTTATTGGATAGTGACGGTTATTGAATGAAAGTGTGTGTAAACAGCTGTTAGAGTATTCTGCAGAACAGACGAATAACTATTGATGCAGCATCAACTCCGCTGAACGTAGAAAATCTACTTCATTTACGTGATAACGTCCTCATGTTGTTGAAGAGCACCTTCTCTGTATCTTGCCGTATAATGCTCGTCTTCGCTGCATCACGTGCTCTTTTCGTACACCGTGACACCGAAGAAAAATTCTGTAAATTACAGCACCAGTCGCATAATAGACGAAATACAAGGGCTGTCCAGAAAGTAAGTTACGATTGATCGCGAAATGAAAATCACAGTGAAAATCAGAAAGGTTTCATTTGTAACAGTTAACTACACCTTTCAGCTACTCGTCTACGTAGTCGCCGTTCTGACTCAGACATTCGTCGTAGCGTTGTACCAACTTTCCAATACCCTCATCATAGAAGGCAGCCGCCAGTGCCTTACGCCAATTCTCTACGCTGGCCTAAAGCTCGTTGTCTGTGCCAAAATGTTGTCTTCATAGCCAGCGGTTCGTTTGAGCAGAGATGAAACTCAGTGGGAGACAATTACCGGCTGTATTGTGGGTAACCAAACATTTCCAATTGAAACGATGCAGGAACATCTTCATTGCCCCTGCAGAATGAGGCTGAGAATTGTCTTGAAGAAGAAACCGCACGACAGTTTTGTAATGTTGGTTGCATAGCTTCAGGGGAAAATTCTCACCAGGCCCTCGTACTTGGCGGGAGACACTATTTTCTATAACATCTTTACGCGCTCACTGAGAGCTCAGGAATGAAAAGAGCGACGTAATTCTACCTAGAGTCATACTAGAGACACTGGCCAACTCATCTTTGCAAAGCTTTATCGGATTTTCATAGTCGTTTCCATTTCGCGACCGATCGTAACTTACTTTCTGGACAGCCCTCGTATATCTACGGAGCCCGAAACATTCACTAAAATACTCTTTCCTTTTTTTATAATGGGTGGGGGGTGGGGTGGGCATTATAGGGGGAGAATCCTCAATCTCCTGATGGTTCACTGTGACTCACAACCGCTACCTCCCCTGTGCTAACCACTTCTTCTCTATCGCTTACACCCATTGTCTTGAATTACGGGAGGCGTTCACTAAGAAACGCTACGCATACGAGGATTATTCGGGAAGTAAGGAACGATCGGTCGCGAAATGGAAAATACAGTGAAAATCTCATGAAGCTGTGCTCAGATGTGTGAGGCACTGTGTCTACCACGCCCGTCGATCGCATCATGTCGCTCTTTTCAGTTCTGAGCTCACAGTGAGAACGTGAAGATGGATAGAAATTAGCGTGTCCCGCCAAGTATGAGGGCCTGGCGAAAGATGTCGCCTGAAGCCATGCAATCCACATAACGTAACTGTCATGCGGTTCGTTCTACACGACAATTCTCGTCCGCACTCTGCAGGGGCAATGAACGCAAGTAAGATGCTCCTGCAGCGTTTTCGAAGGGAAGTATTTGATCACCCACAATACAGCCCATAATTGGCTACCCCTGAGGTTCATCTCTGCTCAATTGAACCGCTTGCTATAAAGACTATAATTTGACACAGGCAACGAGCTGCAGTCCAGAGTAGAAAATTGTCGAGAAGCACTGGCGGCTGTCTTCTGTGTCGAGAGAATTGAAAAGTTGGTACAACGTTATGACAGATGTCTAAGTCTGAGCGGCGACTGTGTAGAGAAGTAGCTGGAAGGTGTAGCTAAGCGTTGCAAATATAACAGTTTTGATTTTCACTGTGGTTTCCATTTCGCGATCTATCGTTCCTTACTTTCCGAATAGCCTATTTCAGTCGAAAAAAAGCTAAAATTGTTATGAGAGAGCCACATTAGTTCCATGGAGTTATGATAGGTGGCAGAGCTCTATTTAGCATCAAAAATGGCGTATGTAACGGACTTGGGTTTCAAGCAGACAGTAGACTTTGAGCTTCTTTTGGCCGAAAACCAGAGCACCGCTGATATTCATAGGCGCTGACAGAATCTCTACGGAGACCTGGCAGTGAACAAAGGCACGGTGAGTCGTTGGGCGAGGCGTCTGCCATTATCGCAGCAAGGTCGCGTGAAACGTGCGATCTCCAGCCCCACTTACTGGCCAGCCGCACACAGCTGTCACTCGGAAGGAAAAGTACGAAGCCGCATCAACAAATGGTTCAAATGGCTCTGAGCACAATGGGACTTAACATCTGAGGTCATCAGTCCCCTACGCTTAGAACTACTTAAACCTAACTAACCTCAGGACATCACACACATCCATGCCCGAGGCGGGATTCGAACCTGCGACCGCAGCAGTCGCGCGGTTCTGGACTCAAGCGCCCAGAACCGCACGGCCACCGCGGCCGGCGAAGCCGCATCCTTAGCTGCTAAAGTCAAGGCGGCGGTCTTCTGGGCTATTCTGTTTGACGTTCTACCAATGGTGCAACGATCAACTCTGTAGCGCACTGTGCAGTTCTCACGAAATTGAAGAAACGACTTCAGTTCGTGCTTCGCCACAAAATGCAAACTAACTTCTCCTTGTGCAAGACAACGCAAATCAGCGCACCCGAGAGGAGCTGAAAAACGTCATTGTACTGTTCTTCCTCGCAGCTTCCGATTTACATCTGTTTGGCCTAATGGAGGATGCACGCCGTGGAAAGCAGTACGTGGGTGATGGGGAGGTTATTGTTGCAGCAAGGCGTTCGCTACAACGTCGACCAGCAGAGTGGTACCACGAGCGCATACAGAGCCTGGCAGTAAGATGGTTTACAGCTGTCTATTTGAACGGAGAGTACGTTGAAAAATATGGTTTTGTAGCCAAAAGAGTGGGGAATAATATGGTGTATTATATTCCTGAATAAAAGAAACCTGCTTTCAGAAAACTGGTGTTGCATTACTTATTGAATCCCCGTCGTATTTGTACGATATATTCAAATTCCTATTACCTACTCTTTACACTCGTCTAGTCTTCATATTGTTATTAATCTCCTTTCTCTATAGCTTATTCCTACTATTCTTAGAATTTCGAACATCTTGCACCACTTTTCAGTTTCGAATAATTTCTATTGCATTACGACTATTGCCTCTGTGCAGGCTCTATCTTCCCTTAAGTCAGCATTTGCTACTAGTACTACAGACTTTATTCTGATGTGACTCAACACGTGTCAAATCATCCTGTACCTTCTTCTAGTCAGTGTTGTCCACATAGTCCTTTCCTCCACTTCGTGGGGAAGTTCGTTTCATATTAGCTTCTGTGACACTACATCTCAAAAACGCATCGATTCTATTCTTCTTTGGTTTTCTCATATTCTATGAGTCACTTGGAAACATTGATGTGACTCACATACTTAGAAATTTCTTCCTCAAAGTAGGGTATATGTCTGATAGTAGTACATTTCCTGTGATGAGGAATGCACCCTTTGCTTGAGCTAGTCTGCTTTTTATATCCACATTGCCTCGACGGTAATGTGTTACTTTGCTGTCAAGGTAGCAGAATTCCTTTTTATATCCTACAGTCCTCAATTTTGGTAGGTTTATCTCGATTGTTGTTTCTGATACTCCCCAATACTTTCGTTTGTTAACTCTCAGGGCACATTCTGTGTTGATGAGACTGTTCCTTCCATTCACCAGGTCATACAACTCTTCCTCACTTTCGCTGAAAATGGAAATGTCATATGAGGTTTCTTCACTGATATCTTTTCACCCTGAATTTAATCCAACTCCTGATATTTTCTTTTATTTCCGTCAGTTCTCCATTGTAGGATGTGAACAGCACGAAGAAATATTGCATCCCCGTCTTGCGCAAATTTTGATCCGTGTGTTTCTCACTTTTGGTCTTCCATTCATATTTTCCCTCTTGAATCTTGAATGTTAACCGTCTTTCCAGTACCTTGTACCTATTACAATTTAGAAAATCTTGCGTGATTTTGCATTGCCGAGTATTCTTCAGTCTTATGTAAGTTTCGAAATATTTTGATTTTTAATTTTTTATCTTTTCATTTTTAATTTTTTAAACTACCTCTCTGGATGCTATACCTTTCCTTAAAGTATGCAGTTGTCTTAAACAGATATTCAAATTTCTGAATCATTCTTGTGCATTCAATTCGTTTGACAGCCGTGAGAATGTGTACAAAGATACTACTACTTATGAAACCATTACTTTTATGTAGCAAAGACCAAAGTGCACGGAGTAAGGAATTCAGCCTCGTTCTAGAGAGTGTTGCTGGCGCAAACCTGTCAAAATTGATGTCATTATAAGCGATGAAGTAGCACGATTGGACATGAATTTGAAAGCAAGTTACTGTGTGTACGTGGATATCATCAGTCCTCATTACGTAAAACCGAAATATTTATTTGTCATCGAGGGCCGGATTCACGTCTGCTATAAATGCAAACCTAGTGTCTTAATCACAAATCTGAACACAGATTACCTATCGCGTGCTTACATCTTGAATTAATGAAGTAATTATTGCTATAATTTGTAAAGACACTATGCTATGGAAGATATCAGGTTTCTTGAGAATCACGCTGCCCTACGGTTGGAAGTCATCGCCGAACCCAACATGAATTTTGTCCATCGCAGTTTTTTATACTAAACATACGGAGCGACTTGTTATCACCAGAAATAGTACCCATATAGCAGTCAGCTATTCGTAAACAGGACTATGGAAACTTGCTGTACTGATATTAATGATTGAGAAGGACAGTAATACAATCGCAACATGTCGATGTCTTGATAAACAGTTGACCCTCTCCGAAAATATCCATGTCTTACAGAAGATTACCGCTTCACACTAGTTAAAGCGCTAACACGTAAGTTTAGCTCGTTTGCAGCTACAGCATGATCGCAGTTTCACCTTCGACCGTCTCACATTGCTGCATAGCTCACATCTTCTGTCGCCAGGAAATTGCCAGCTGCCACCCGGAAGCCATAGTCCCGAAGGGTACATCCGGCGCTGGATTGCTCTCGCATTCCATTCACTAGAAGAGCCTGTACGAGGCACCTCAACGTCCACAATACGTGAAAATTTTCATTCATAATTTGAATTTTCTTGTATTCTTGCGTAATGCTATTGTTTAATTTGCAGATACGTTTCTCGGTACCGTCGTTTATAAAAATAATCCAGCAGAAATTATATGTTTTCTTGTCTCTCTGCGCTTTATTTTGCGTGTGCTTTATCACGTAAAACACTTTACTGGCGATCAGGCAGTTACTGGAGACTGATAACGTTGAAACTGTGATGATTATTGTTGGAAGCACTGCCTGAAAATTTTGGAAATACGTGATGAGTTTCTATTGGAGCAAACTGCTGAGGTCATCGGTCCTTAGACTTGCACACTACTTAATCTAACTTGAACTAACTTACGCTAAGGACAACACACACACCCATGCCCGAGGGAAGACTCGAACCTCCGACGGGGGGTGGGGGGGTGGGGGTGGGGGGGGGGGAGAACTGCCTGATTTATAGATTATCACTGAAGTGCGTCATATAAAAATCAGGATTGAAATATATGCCGGACTTCCTTAAGTGAATAGGAAATGAGTTTCTTAAACTACGACTACTTAAGGGGAAACACAAAGCGCCAGCACAGGCCAGAAGTAATTGCACCAGCTCGTCTTCAAAGTAAGGAAAGGAGAAATTCGTTTAGTTTTTAAACTATTTAATTTTTAACCAGCAAATATGCCGCAAAAAAATGCTACTTTATTTACCTGCTACGGAAAACAGCCGCGATAAACGTGAAGGCTAACTGTTAGTAGCATACAATGTCAACACTAGGTAAGTTCCGGCCTGAATTAATCATTCTTACTCATCACTTTATAGTGACTCTAATTTCAAAAGTTTTGATGCTGAACTTTTGCTTCGATAATTTACAGGCATAAAAGTACATTACTGCTCATAGAAGAGATGTCAAAACACACCTTTTCAACTACTAATACACGCTGTGGAATATATATACCTCTAGATTTGCACATTGCGGCAGTTCTCTTCATCCAAAGAACATCTAAAATTGTATGAGACCATAAAATTATTTCTGCTTTCTACTAAGTGTACTTATAATTTATAAGCTGTTAGTGGATGTGGATTGTGGGACGAGAGAATCGGTATTCCTGGAAAATAGCGACACAGAAGTATAGTGTTTGAATCCTACGTATTTTTTAACTTTATGCTCCTCTCAGTGGGTTACTAAATTCCACATCAGGAAGTTAAAACGGAGACATCATAGTTTCTTACCTTTATGTAGACAGGAGTGACACCACCAGCAGTCGACCAAAGGTGTGAACGCCCAGAAGATGACCCCTACGTCGGGTTGAAGCCGGTTGGCGGTGTAACAATAATAAATGCGATTAAGATTGTTTTTGAATAACTGGTTAATAATACTAATCGCTGCTCCATCTCTACCAACCATGTTGTCCATAAAAGGGAGACAGGTTGACAACATGTGGTGGCAGACTGTCGTTAGTTTGTGCTGTTGACCACAGACCTTTTTTCTGCATGTAACTATGTACTTGCAAGAAACTTCCATTGACATAAATGATTGCGCTAGTTTTGCAAGATCAGTCGTGCAAGTTATTATTGACTACAACTTCCTACCAAAGCCTTAAGATTTCCTAACGCTTTTAGTTGCATGTGCCTTTGTCGAATTACCTACGGTACTACTGTCGAATTAATAATATTTTTAATTTAAAGTTAATTTTAATGTAAAGTACGTCTCATCTCCTCATTTTCGTCCATCGATTTTTACCTTAATACGCAACTCGTCCTCAGTAATAGAAAAGAGCCCAACTGCAAGTTACATATGTAGCGTGCGACAAGTCGGGAATTATGGTTCGGCAGGAAACATACTTGGATAGCCAAAGCAGTTAACTGCAAGTCGCCGGCCGAAGTGGCCGTGCGGTTAAAGGCGCTGCAGTCTGGAACCGCAAGACCGCTGCGGTCGCAGGTTCGAATCCTGCCTCGGGCATGGATGTTTGTGATGTCCTTAGGTTAGTTAGGTTTAACTAGTTCTAAGTTCTAGGGGACTAATGACCTCAGCAGTTGAGTCCCATAGTGCTCAGAGCCATTAACTGCAAGTCGGTGTGGGGCGTAGTCAAAAGCCAAAGAATCGAATGAATCGATTCCAAGATCACCATTCACCAAATGGTAGCGTCCTCGTTTCGATTCCTTATTTGCGTATTTAAGTTTATAACAGTAACAACACTTTATATTTGTTCTTATAGGTTACAATGCCGCAATTACTGACTGCTGTAGATATGCTGTATGTACTTTATCAAAATTAAAGAGAATGTCACAGTGGCAAGAGAGACAACTGAAAGAAGTAGAATGCAAAATATGAGAGCTATGCTCCGTGTGACGTTACGGGATCAACGCATGTTTGAGGGTGTAAAATTTCTGGCGCTATTGTTTGTAATATAATCACCAGGTACGTGCAAGCCAGTTATTTCACAAACTTATAATATGCACCTGCATCCTGTTACCAACTCTTCTCATTTGTGGTTACTATCTCTGTATCGCGTTTTCTAAGAAGATTGACTCATGTTTCGTATTTTTAATTATGTGTAACGTTCTTTCCTTTCCTTCGAGCCAATCAGTTCAGTACTGTTGCTGAAAATGCAGTACAAAATATAGAGACATACTTAAAATAGAACTCATTGGCCACGTTAAAGCTCTACCGGTGTAATAAATGCTTATGTGCTGCTTAGATTCATGTTTTGTATTTTAATTAGAAGTATTCTAACATTCTGCATGGTGTCTGTTTGTTCCAAGTCGTGTCTCCCTACCACTTTCGCTCAACGACGCTCTGAGCGTGTTTTTTAGGGAATTGACTAGTTGGAACCTGGGACCTGTTGCTGGTAAGGAGACGCCAGACCACACAAGACATGTAGAGTTCAGAAGAGTTCAGTGAGACTAGCGATGATATAATCAAATACTTAATGATTTCAGCGTCAGCTCCAGTGCACTCCCTGTAAAAGAATGTTAATACTAACTAAATTTAGTGGAAGGGGTTCAAGGCTTCCCTATTTTTAGTTAGCTGGTAAAATAACGTTGAAAAATCAGTTAATTTTACCATTAAAAATTTTATTCTACTCACAAAACATTGTTTATAAATTGCACTATTGATAAAAGGAAATATTTTAATACAGGATGATAAAAACCAACTGCGTTCAACAAAAATGTAAACGAATATTCCCTGAATGGGTTTCCAAGTTCTACAATGGGTCGAAGGATGACCTAAGCCATATCACATCTATAGTCTAGATTTAAGTTAAGTTTCATAAAAGAGAAAACTATCAAAATGGTCTACAGTGACCCTCAATTATCTTTAATTACTCATCTAACTTGTAAATTACAGTGGCTGATGTGGCTTCTCAATAATTATATAACAGAAAAATCATCGCGTTTCAGATTTTTACTTCAAGTAGCAAATGTGAACACCATGAGATTTAATTAACGATCGACGCTAGTATTACGTAAAAAGGGGATGTAACAGATGAGACTTCTGCTGTTCTGAGTGAAGCCTTATGCACTCAAAAATGCTGCATCGCGTGCATTCATTACCTTGTCGGTGATTAGGCAGCTTCATGGGGCGGCGGGCGGCACAGCGACACACAGCTCGCCGTCTCGGAAGCAACTCTCTCCTAACTTCTCCTTACTACAATTAACAGAAGTTGGATTAAAGAAAGCTATCTGGCTGTTTTTTCAACTGACCAATCAGGGTCTCAATGTTAACCTTAAGCTGAACCTACAAAAATTCTATCCAATGAGAAACGTTACACTTTTCGTGATGGGGCAATGTGTTTAACGTTTGCAACGTAACAGAGTCGCGAAAAAGTGTCACGCTAAAGCTTGCAGCTGGTGTGGCCCTTTTAGTGTTATCTTAAGATCTATATTGTTCTTCTGGAGGGCTCTATCTTTTAACATGGGCTGGGAGGGCGGGGGGGGGGGGGGGGGGTGGTCCTGGAGGTCTGCCAGTGATGTGGGTGTCCGTCCCTTATCGTAGGGCCTCCTAGCTTAACACGGTTCTGCTCTCGGCTTCTGTTCTCGTTTCTCCCCTCAGAACTGCGTCTGTTTCGCGGTGGGAAGGTATGACATGCATTTAGGCGTTCTTGTGTTAGTCTGTGGTATTCCATTTGCTCACTCGTTGATCGTATTACTTTGGTTAATTTAATGTCAGGATTTATTCGGAGCTATGTGACATACTGTCAGATTTGCTATCATATCAGTATGTTTAACGTTTCATTTCTCCTTAGTTCCCTTCAGTAGTCTTACATAGCTGAAAATGAAGTACAAAACGCTGAGACAAACCTGGAACGGAATTTATTGGCCTCGTTAGAACATTATCGGTGTGATACGTACTAACGTATTGTTTATAATCGAATAAAGTTAAAAAGAAAAGGAAACACATTTCTGCCACAAGGCGAGCGTCGCAGACCAATCACGTGCTATAGAAACATTATGAAAAATAAAAAACATAAAATAGAAACTAGATTTAACATGACGAAACTGAAATTCCAGCATTACTGGTAGCCGTGGTGACAAGAGAAAAATTGTGCCGGAGCGGGACTCGAACCCAGATTTACCACTTTACGCGAGCGGTCGCGTTAACCGCGTTGGCTATCCAAGTACGTTTGTCGAACGCAGATTCCCAACTTGTCGCACACTGCATATGTAACGTCTCCTACCATTACCTTCACTACTCGCACTGTCCGCAGCTCGTTGCTGTTTCTGGATCACGGGGCCCCGGGTTCGATTCCCGGTCGGGTTGGGGATTTTATCTGCCCGGGGACTGGGTGTTTGTGATGTCCTCCCCATTTCATCATCGTCATCATTTGTGACAGTGGCTGCACTGGCCTGTGTAGAATATTGGACTGTGAAAAATTTGGAACTTTGTACACGCGCTGATGACCGCGCGGTTGAGCGCCCCACGAACCAAACTTCACCACCATTACTCGCAATCTAACGCTTTTTGCCGCAGGAGGTGACACAAAAGGTGCTTCCGCACTGAATGATAATTAACCGCCGTTAAGACGCATATATATATGTGTGGTGTCTGTTCTTCCGCACACAACAGGCACTACACATATAAAAATAAATTTTGCTTGATAATCGGGAATGCATATCAGTATCTAATACTCATTCATAAATGCTGTACACAGCACAGGACTTTGAGTGTCATTACACCGAAACTGAACCATTATATCAATGGATTCCACTCTTAAGACTACTATGCTTAAGAGCATTTAAATATAACTTGCAAAATAAGCGTAGTTTTCCCCCCTAAACTGTATTGAAACTCTTCATAGGGTCATAAACGTCAACCGTTTGCCAACAATACAAAAATATGAACGTGTTATTGCTGGGAACCGAAACTTGGCCTTTCACTGTCAAGTGCTATACCGACTGAACTTCCAAGCACAACATACATCTCGCCCGCACAGTTTTACTTTCACTAGGACTTCATCTACTACCTTTTAAATTTGAAGGAAGTTCTTCTGCATATATTCCGGGACAGCTCCTGTGGGATTTGGATGGTAGGAGCTGAGGTACTACTGCAAATACAGCTGTGGGTGCGGGTTCTGACCCGTGAAAGGACAGCACAATTGGCAGGACAATACCCGCGAAAGGCAGAGATAACAGTTCCGGGTTGCAGTCCACTCACATCCTTAATCTGTCAGGAAGTATCAAATCAGCGTTAACTCTGCTGTGACGCGTAAATTCATTCTGGTCTTACGAGTCGTTTCAGGGCACGTAGATCTTTGTGGAAAAGTTCTCTCCTACAGGTGACACGTCAGATTTTCCTTCAAGCCGATGTAAAGTTCTCCATAACCATAAACAGCATTGAAATTACAGGATGAAATTATTATTTACATTACTATTTTAATGACTAATAAAACCCTTACCATTTTTTCCACCTAGTAAATGGTGTTGACGTCTATATGAATACCTACTTGGAGAAGAATGTATTTTATACGTTCCACCTCTGTGATGTGTTACACTCGTCGTGATAAATACACAAATGAAAAAAGTTTTGCATCACCTCGGTTCCGAGAGTTCTGAAACCTGTACAGAAAATTGGGATAGAGATCAACATAAACATCATTTCCGCAAGATAAACATAATTTCCAGATTGCTGTACACACCTGCACCTCTAATATCCAGCAGCACGTCCTTTTGCATTGATGAATGCCCCTATTCGTCGTGGCATACTATCCACAAGTTCATCAAGGCACTGTTGGTCCGAATTGTCCCACTCCTCAACAGTGACTCGGCGTAGAACCCTCAGAGTGATTGGTGGGTCACGTCGTCCATAAACAGTTCTTTTTCAATCCATCCCAGGCATGTTCGGTAGTGTTCATGTCTGGAGAACATTCCGGCCACTCTAGTCGCGCGATGTCGTTATCCTGAAGGAAGTCATTCACAAGATGAGCACGAGGGGGGCGCGAATTGTCGTCCATGGAGACGATTGCCTCGCCAAAACGCTGCCGATATGGTTGCACTATCGGTCGGAAGATGGCATTCACGTATCATACAGCCGTTACGGCGCTTTCCATGACCACCATCGGCGTACGTGGGTCCCACATAAAGCCACACATAAACATCAGGGAACCTCCTCCTTGCTGCACTCGCTGGACAGTGTGTCTAAGGCATTCAGCCTGACAGCATCGCCTCGAACGCGTCTCCGACAATCGTCTGGTTGAAGGCATATACGACACTCATCAGCGAAGAGAACGTGATGCCAATCCTGAGCGGTCCATTCAGCATGTTGTTGGGCCCATCTATACCGCGCTGCATAGTGCCGTGGTTGCAAAGATGGACGTCGGGAGTGAAGTTGCGCATCATGCAGCCTATTGAACACTGTTTGAGTCGTAACACGACGTCCTGTAGCTGCACGAAAAGCATTATTCAACTTGGTGGCGTTGCTGTCAGGTTTCCTCCGAGCCATAATCCGCAGGTAGCGGTCATCCACTGCTGTAGTAGCTCTTGGGCGGCCTGAGCGAGGCATGTCATCGACATATCCTGTCACTCTGTATCTCCTCCATGTCCGAACAACATCGCTTTGGTTCACCCTGAGACGTCTGGACACTTCCCTTGTCGAGAGACCTTCCTGGCGCAAAATAACAATGCGGACGCGATCGAACCACAGTATTGACCGTCTAGGCATATTTGAACTGCATACAACACGAACCGTGTACCTTCTTCCTGATGAAATGAATGGAACTGATCGGCTGTCAGACCCCTTCGTCTAATAGGGGCTGCGCATGCATGGTTGTTTACATCTTTCGGCGGGTTTAGTGACAACTCTGAATAGTCAAAGGGTCTCTGTGATGGAATATCAGCAGTCGACCTCTATGTTCACCAGTTCTGGGATCTGGGTGATGCAAAACTATTATTGGTGTGTGTAGTTTGTGCATTCCTTAACGTACTGTCATATTATAGACGTGACTTACAATTAAGTAAACTGAGACCTGCATCTCATTTATTAGTATTCCTGTCGTCTCTTGGCAAAAGAAGCCGTTTATATCCTTTCTTATTGCCAGCGGTGTAAACGTTCATCATATGGTTCATATGCCTCTAAGAACTATTGGACTTAGCATCTGAGATCATCAGTCCCCTAGACTTAGAACTACTTAAACCTAACTAACCAGAGGACATCACACACATCCATGCCAGAGGCGGAATTCGAACCTGCGACCATAGCAGCCCCGTGGTTCCGGGCTGATGCGCCTAGAACCGCTTGGCCATAGCGGCCGGCAAACGTTCATCTCTGTTATCATATAGAATACCAAATAATCGGTAGTCACCAACCACAAAATTTGCCGAGCTTAAAAGAATGGTTCCATATTTTTGTACTGTAACAGAGAACGTCGTTTTTCTCTCATGCTTCGTTTGTAGAGCTTTTGAAACAGCTCTAAAACACCTACTAAAGTTCTGGAGTATTATTTTCACTCACCAAAGGAGTAAGAATTACAGGCACTTAGCCGTGCCCAGTTTTCAGATTATTAGCGTTACTTGAGTAGTGACGAACGTAATGGGTGTTTATAACTTACTTGGAGATGTATCTAGTGCGGCAGTGCGAGCTGTGTTCATCGCAGGACACTGAAACACCGTAGGAATGTTCATTAATCAGGGTGCTCGAGGAGTATGCTGAAAAGAAAAATAATACGAGTATTTCCACTTCCTGCCACAAAGTGAATGTATGCCGCTGTTACGACTGAGGATGTGAAATATTTCCCGTTTTGACGTCAGTATGCTCTTTGTCGTTTGGCGATGCGTGTCTATTTCCTTTGTGAAGTGACTGTTGGTGTAAACGGTTCAGAAGGTTGAAGTTTTCCATACGAGACATAATGGATGGTGAGAAAAGAGACCGTGTACTGTTTGTCAGAACAGCAGCAAGAGTAGCGCTACATTGTGGGATTATCGCCGACAGAGATCCGATATTATAAAGTGGGTTAAAGAATATGACAAAAAAGTTTTAAGAAACAGGTGGATTAGGTGGTGCAGCAGGGAGAGGGCCGATCGATTTCTGGGGCAGCTGGTGATGAATTTGTTATTGCTATAGTTGACCTTCCAGCACAGTCCGTAAATTTTGCAGTCAGTGCTCGAGCTGTGCCACGGGAATTGTCCCTGCCCTGATCAACAGTTAAGAAGATTTTGCCGCCACATGTTGTGGGGGAACATCAACTGCACTCAACGAATGTGATTGTGTGGTCTGCTTTCACAAGCTCCTTAATTCTCGGTCCGTTTTTCCTCGATTTGATGACACCTCGCGGCCTAGTTAGGTGTACAGTGATATATGCACGTTAGAAGGACCTCCATGTGCATAACGTGTTTCCAGCTTTGCAGTTGTCAATGCAACGTGAAGCGACACCCCATGTCGCTTGCCAGGTGAAAGATTTGCTTCGAGAAACCTTCAGTAACGACTGAACCATCTCTAAGCAATTTCAAGACGTGTGACCTTCCAGTACCCCCGACCTAAATTCACGTGACTCCTTGTTGTGAGCCGGCCGCGGTGACCGAGCTGTTCTAGGAGCTTCAGTCCTGAACCGCATGACTGATACGGTCGCAGGTTCGAACCCTGCCTCGGGCATGGATGTGTGTGATGTCCTTAGGTTAGTTAGGTTTAAGTAGTTCTAAGTTCTAGGGGACTGATGACCTCAGATGTTAAGTCAGAGCCATTTGAATTATTTGAACCTTGTTGTGAGGATATCAGAAAGATGGCGTCTATCAGAGACGTATCCGGACTCCTGCTAATCTGAAGGATAGCATACGACGAATATTAACTCTTTGTTTCCGTTTATTTGTAATTGTAGAATAATATTGCAACTGATTCATTTTCAACGAGTTTGCAAAATACAAAATGCATAAGATTTACTAACCCATTGCTAAAACCTTCACTTTATTAGTTTGTTGTATAGTCTAGTTTATTTGCTGCGCTGCTTGTGTGGTAGCAGCACATTGAATGTCCGGCTTAGTACCCGATTGTGACTAGGAAAGCAATCATCCCGTGAAGGCTTTATCATTTGGCTGTACATTCGCTGATTTATCGCCAGTAGGCTTTTTCCTCTTTGGTTGACACATGTTTACTAGAGCGTTTTTGCACCTGTTATCGCGTGCTTTCACTGACGTTACTTTTTTGTTAATTATGATACACTCTGCACTTCTCCTACTCATTGTACTTCGAAATACTATCCGAATCGACATTGTAAGCCTCTTTACAAAGAGTAACTTATGCCCATAGACCAGGCATGCGGCCCAAAAGAATGTGTCATGCGGCCCAGGAAGTGGCCTCTTTTCACACGATCGATAAAAGAAAACTACAAATTTCCTTTTAAGTAACATTACTACAAAGTGAATATTTTCATTGTTTAGCTCCCGCCATACGATATCATTCCCTCATTAGTCTCAGTCCTGCCTGTGCTATACCTGAACACCCAGAGTCTTGTTCATATAACTGGCTAGACTGGTCAGACGTGCTGGTCTCTTATCTTATGCCTGCTTCAGTTTCAAGTGACAAACTAGAGATTTAAAGGCATAATACACAGCCATAGCTTTTCGACTTGATGCAAGGAATTGGAGATCGATTTCAGGATTTAAAAAAAAAATAATATAAAAATTTATGTTTGTGCAACAACTTTAACAAACAGTAGAGATACGTCACCAGAAGATTTTCATGTGGAATGCATAGAGCTGCAGTCAGAAATCCAGCTAAACGAAAAATTTCGTCATGTACGAAGGTTGCCCAGAAAGTAATGGTTTAAATGGCTCTAAGCACTATGAGGCTCAGCATCTGAGGTCATCACTCCCCTAGACTTAGAACTACTTAAACCTAACTAAGGACGTCACACACATCCATTCCCGAGGCGGGATTCGAACCTGCGACCGTAGCAGCAGCGCTGTTCCGGATTGAAGCTCCTTGAACCGCTCGGTCACAGTGGCCTGCAGAAAGTAATGCTCCGCATTCATTTCCTCACCAATTCATTGTTGAACATAATCAGAATTACACACTCGAAATAATAGTGTTTTATCTACACACCCAATTTTTCCATGTAATCTATATCCTGTTTTATGGCTTTCCTCCAGCGCGAAACAGGGGCGTTTATACCCTGTCGGTACCAGCCTCTGTCCTGGTGGCAGAGCCAGTGCTTGACTGTCACCTCCTCGTCGTCCTCAAAATGTCTTCCACGAATGACATGCTCTAATGGCCCAAACAAATGGAAGACCGAGGGGGCTAGGTCAGGGCTGTCAGGTGTGACAGCCGTGGATGGTCTGCCCACCCGCTGCAAATCGTGGAGCTCTGCCCCACCACCCGTGTCGAGCGACTAACTGTACTTCTGCCGACAGCAGATGCTCCACAGACTTTGCACAAGTGTTTGTGAATATTCTTTCTCTGCACTGAGAAATTCAATGACGCCACGTTGCTTGTAACTTACATCACCTACAGACGTATTTTGAAACTGTCATGCGGGCCGGTGTGGCCATGCGGTTCTAGGCGCTTCATTCTGGAACCGCGTGAACGCTACGGTCGCAGGTTCGAATCCTGCCTCGGGCATGGATGTGTGTGATGTCCTTAGTTTAGTTAGGTTTAAGTAGTTCTAAGTTCTAGGGGACTGATGACCACAGATGTTAAGTCCCATAGTGCTCAGAGCCATTTGAACCATTTTTTTTGAAACTGTCATGCAGCTACGCTATCTGTCGGAAGAGACGGAATCTTGGCGCGCTCACTCAGGAGACTTCAAATTATATATAAGTAACGTATCGCATTCGTAGCATTGTTTTCGGCTGAGAAAAAAATGCAGTGCATTACTTTCTGGCAGACCTTCTTATCTTTGTTGGGTTTTCGCATATCATACCCGCTCAGAGACAAATATCCCTTGCTCCGCAGTCATGTGTTATATATGCCATCGTTGTTTGGAAGCGCAAACTTTTATAAACAGTTATTTTTCATGAGCAAAGCTCAGAGAGAGTAAAAATAGAAGCAAAATCTCAGACGAGCACCTTGAGGACACGAATCGAATTGGAACCGCCTCAATCGAACCAGATATGATTTGTTATTACTTACATACAAAAAACTTTTCATGAAATCTCATGGTAAATTAATTGTGTTTTGCCGCGTGGAGTGGCACCGCGGTAAGAGGCTCCATGTCACGGTTTGCGCAGCCCCTCTCGCCGGAGGTTCTTAGCATAAGTCAGTTTAAGTAATGTGTAATTCTAGGGTCCAATGACCTTTGCAGTTTGGTCCTTTAGGAATTCACACACATTTGAACATTTGAAATCTGTTTTGCTTGTTTAGAATAAAGAGTCCAGAATTAGTAAATTTTAAATTACTTAACTGTGTTAACTACACTACTGGCCATTAAAGTTTCCACACCACGAAGATGACGTCCTACAGACGCAAAATTCAACCGACTGGAAGAAGATGCTTTGATATGCAAATGATTAGCTTTTCAGAGCTTTCACACAAGGTTGGCGCCGGTGGCGACACCTACAAAGTGCTGACATGAGGAAAGATTCCAACCGATTTCTCATACACAAACAGCAGTTGACCGGCGTTGCCTGGTGAAACGTTGTTGTGATGCCTCGTGTAAGGAGGAGAAATGCGTACCATCACGTTTCCGAATTTGATAAAGGACGGATTGTGGCCTATCGCGATTGCGGCTTATCGTATGGCGACATTGCTGCTCGCGTTGATCGAGATCGAATGACTGTAAGTAGAATATGGAATCGGTTGGTTCAGGAGGGTAATACGGAACGCCGTGCTGGATCCCAACGGCCTCGTATCATTTGCAGTCGAGATGACAGGCATCTTATCCGCATGGCTGTAACGGATCGTGCAGCCACGCCTCGATACCTGAGTCAACAGATGGGGACGTTTGCAAGACAACAACCATCTGCACGAACAGTTCGACGACGTCTCCAGCAGCATGGACTATCAGCACGGAGACCATGGCTGCGGTTACTCTTGACGCTGCATCACAGACAGGAGCGCCTGCAATGGTTCACTCATCGACGAACCTGGGTGCACGAATGGCAAAACATCATTTTTTCGGATGAATCCAGGTTCTGTTTACAGCATCATTATGGTCGCATCCGTGTTTGGCGACATCGCGGTGAACACACATTGGAAGCGTGTATTCGTCATCGCCATACTGGCGTATCACCCGGCGTGATGGTATGGGGTGCCATCGGTTACACGTCTCGGTCAGCTCTTGTTCGCATTGACGGCACTTTGAACAGTGGACGTTACTATTCAGATGTGTTACGACTCGTGGCTCTACCCTTCATTCCATCCCTGCGAAACCCTGCATTTCAGCAGGATAATGCACGACCGCATGTTGCGGGTCCTGTACGAGCATTTCTAGATACAGAAAATGTTCGACTGCTGCCCTGGCCAGCACATTCTCCAGATCTCTCACCAATTAAAAACGTCTGGTCAATGGTGGCCGAGCAACTGGCTCGTCACCATACGCCATTCACTACTCACGGTGAACTGTGGTATAGTGTTGAAGCTGCATGGGCAGCTGTACCTGTACACGCCATCCAAGCTCTGTTTGACTCAATGCCCAGGCGTATCAAGGCCGTTATTACGGCCAGTGGTTCTAGGCGCTACAGTCTGGATCCACGCGACCGCTACGGTCGCAGGTTCGAATCCTGCCTCGGGCATAGATGTGTGTGATGTCCTTAGGTTAGTTAGGTTTAAGTGGTTCTAAGTTCTAGGGGACTGATGACCTCAGCAGTTAAGTCCCATAGTGTTCAGAGCCATTTGAACAAATTGAACGGCCAGTGGTGTTTGTTCTAGGTACTGATTTCTCAGGATCTATGCACCCAAATTGCTTGAAAATGTAATCACATGTCAGTTCTAGTGTAATATATTTTGTTCCAATGAATACCAGTTTATCATCTGCATTTCGTCTTGGTGTAGCAATTTTAATGGCCAATAGTGTATATACCTTTTTGTCAACGGCTGTTGTTAGTGTTGAGTGCATTATGACAACCTAGAAATACCAGTCTTCATCCAGTACGGCCCAGGTAAGCTGAAAGTTGGGACATCCCTGTCGCAGACGTTCCAGCGCAGCTGCACAAAGCTATTATCAGGAGTTCACCGAATAGACGTCGTGTCTGACCTAAGACTGCTGGTGAGGCCCACAGGGAAGTTGTTGAAAAGATGCCGTTGGGACCCTTGTGAAGCCTCACTAGCTTCCATCTCTCGTTTGGAAGACGCTCGGCACTTCCGTCGGCGTGGTCCGCTTGCTCAGTGCGTGAGGAATTTTCCGGTAGGAGGCCTCAGGGCGAAGGCATCTTTGATGCGTCCCGCTTCTTCTCCGTCCGGGCCCCGAGCCGCCACGGCACGCCATAGCGCCCGTTCTGCTAGATCCTTTCTCCGGCCTTGTAGCAGAGCGGCACAAAGGAGAATTATTCAGAGAGCGCGCAGCTAGTAATTGGACGACCGACAAGCCAGCCGTTGGCAGCGGCGTCGCTCAGGATCTCGCCGGCAGACCTCGCCACGGGGCGATGGCTCCAACAGAATTACAGAGAGGCTAGGAGCGGCACCTAACGTCCTGAAAGCTGACACTACCCCCCCCCCCCCTCCCCCGGCTAGTACTGGCCCCTTATATATTTAGAATTATTCGCCAGTAACGGAACATCCCCCTTACTCGTCGCAGCAACGCCTTCCGTTACAACCCTGCAGTCGCCACGGATGGAGACAGTAGGGTGTTTCTAGAGCGGGTGGGTGAGAGGCAAAGGGGGGAAAGAACGTGGCAGGCGCGGGCCAAGTCGGGCAGAACTCATTACCGATAAAAAGTTTGGAAGCTTATTAGCATGGGATATTCGCCGTCCAGCCCTCCTGACTCGAAATCTCTTCGTTCTGCGTGCTTGCCCCGCCATTTCTAAATAGGCTTTTGTCCGCCAACCTCTCAGTTTAACGCGATATAAAGATAAAACTGGAAATGTCTCTCCGGTTTCATTTCAAGTATAAAGTTGGTACGAGCAGATGCGACAGAGAAAGTTTGATGCGCTTAAGCCTACGGAAAATCCTCTGTGACATGTAGAACTTTTATTTCGTTCGGGACGTTTTTCGAGGTACCACAGCAATCACGATATTGTAAGAGGCAGTTCGATGAAAACGAGGCAGATGGAAAAGGTAAGTAAACTGCTTAATATTTCGAAAGTAATCGCCACGCCTGTTGTAGTGACCTTTCGTGGGGCCACATCTGAGGGTTCGTTGGTTGTTCTGAGAGAAGGCTCATCACATTCGATCACACGAAATGCAAGTTCGCCCTGTTGTTGTTGTGGTCTTCAGTCATGAGACCGGTTTGATGCAGCTCTCCATGCTACTCTACCGAGAAAGCCCCTTCGTCTCCGAGTAACTACTGCTACCCACATAATTCTAAATCTGTATAGTGTGTTCTTCTCCTTGTTCCCTCTGCGACTTTTACCCTCTACGCTTCCCCCCAATGCCAAATTGGTGATCCCTTGATGCCTCACATCGTGTTCTACCAACTCATCTCTTCTTCTAGTCAATTTGTGCTACAAATTTCTCTTCTCCCCAATTATATTCAGTACCTTGTCATTAGTTACGTTATCTACCCTTCTAATCTTCAGCAATCTTCTGTAGCGAGACGTTTAGAAAGCTTCTGTTCTCTTCTTGTCTTAACTACCAATCCTACATGTTTCACTTCCACACACGGCTACACTCCATACAGATATTTTCAGAAAGGACTTCCTGTCAGATCTATGCTCAATGTAAACAAATTCCTCTTCTTCAGAAATACTTTCCTTGCCATAGCCAGTCTACATTTTATGTCCCGTCTATTTCAAGCACCATCAATTATTTTGTTGTTCAAATAGCAAAATTTATCTACTACTTCAAGTGTCTCCTTTCCTAATCTGAGTTCCTGAGTATAACCTTATTTAATTCGGCTACATTCCATTGTACTCGTTTTGCTTTTGTTGAAGTTCATCTTATATCTTCCTTTCCAGACACTGTCCATTGCGTTCAACTGCTTTTCCAAGTCCTTCACTGTCTCTGACAGAATTACAATGTCATCGGCAATCCTCAAAGATTTCATTCCTTCTTCCTGGACTTTAATTCCTACTTCAAATTTTTCTTTTGTTTCCTTTACTACTTGCTCAACATACAGATAGGCTACAACCCTATCTCACTCCTTTCTCAATCACAGCTTCTCTTTCTTGCGCTTCGACTCGTATAACTGCTATCTGGTTTCTGTAAAAATTGTATATACCCTTTCGCTCGGTGTATTTTCCGTCTGCCACCTTTAGAATTAGAAGGAGAGTATTCCCGTCAACATTGTCGAAAGCTTACTCTAAGTCTACAAATGCTAAAAACATAGGTTTACCTTTGCTTAACCTATTTTCTAAGCTATGTCGTAGAGTCAGTATTGCCTTGCTCGTTGCAACATCTCTACGAAATCTAAACTGATATTCCCAGAGATCAGGTTCTACCAGTTTTTCCATACGCCTGCAAAGAATTCGTGTTAGTATTTTGCAGCAGTGACTTATTAAACTGGTAGTTCGGTAACTTTGTCACCTGTAAACACCTGATTTCATTGGGACTGTAACTATTCTATTCTTCTTGAAGCCTGAGGATACTTCGCCTGTCTCATACCTCTTACTCGCCAGATGGGAGACTTTTGTCATGGCTGGCTCTCCCAAGGCTATTAGTAGTTCTATCTGAATGTTGTCTACTCACGGGGCCTTGTTTCGACGTAGGCCTTTCAGTGTTATGTCAGATTCTTCATGCAGTCTCATATCTCCCACTTCATCTCCATCCACGTCCTCTTCCATTTCCATAATATTGTCCTCAAGTACATCGCCCTTGTATAGATCCTCCGCATACTCCTTTCACCTTTCTGCTTTCCCTTCTCTGCATAGGACAGGTTTCCTTTCTGAGTTCTTGATATTGATACAGGTGGTTCTCTTTTCTCAAAGGTCTCTCTAATTTTTTGTAGGCAGTATCTGTCTCCCCCTAGTGATACATGCTTCTACATCCTTACATTTGTCCTGTAACAGTTCCCGCTTAGCCATGTTGCACCCCTTGTCGATCTCATATTTTAGACCTTTGTATTTCGTTTCGCTGATGTCTTGTACTGGGCAGATAGATTCTGGTGGCCTGACACTATGTTGACCTCAGCGTGAGGGTGTTTCTATTACAGAGGGGAGAAGTGTTATCTTCAGGGGTGCCTCCCACACTTCGTTGCAGACTGCAGCCAGCCCTCTCTAATGTGTGTAGTATAGATTCGCGATGCCAACTTTGGCGTGGCTATGCGATCATTGTATGATACCACACCTGTTAATTCATTTTTCCCAGTGTGAGACAACACGATCAGTGCCTTCAAAGAAAAAATATTTGTGGTTACGTACGGAACAATGATTGTACGCAGGCGTGCATCTCTTCGTCCGAAGCAAATCGACGGCGACGAATGTCTTTCGTCAGGGCTCCAAATATATGGATATCTCATGAGGAAGCGATGGGGACTGTATGTGCTTCCCAGTGAAATTGCTGCAGCGTACTTGAATCGACAAGGCAACATATTTTTCGAGCCGTGAAGACATATTTATGGCTATCGATTTGCCTCGAAAGAAGGCGTGCACTCCTAGGTACAATATTGTTCCGTAGGGAACAGCAAACGTTTCACCATGAAGGCATTGTCCAACTTGTATAACAATGAGATAAATGTATTAGCGATTTTGGCGATTGCATTTGAAATAATGAGCAGTTTACTCATTTTTTTCTGTGTGTCTCGTTTCGATTTCACTGCCCCTTATACTAGTTTAACAGCACTTTTATTGCCTTTTCTCTGTATAACATACAAGTTTGGGCGTACAAGACCCAGTGATCATAGAATGCTTTTATAGGCCTACATTATACCTGAAGTACAAATCTGTTCTGAACTGAATTTACAGGAAACACAAATAAAAACAACAGTTTCAGGAATTAATTAAAATAGAACCAAATATTTCATATCAAAGAAGAAGAGATAAGAGATCCAACGTAAAAATTAGTGCAATGTGTATGTGTTGCAAGTTTAGCCACGTGTTTTGAATTCCAAAAGATATACAAATAGCCAGGCTTGTGTTCAGCTTCAGTAGATGAGAAAAATCGAGATTAGTCGATATTTCAAACTGATGAGATACGCACCACCTTCCTTTACTGAAGTTCCATAAGCCGAATATGCTCAGTTCATCTTAAAGTCAGATTTATGACCCATCACTTGTACATGAGAAACAAATTCAAAATGTCCGTCAGGAGCGTGTTGTTGAGGAAAATCTTGAATCGAATCCGATATATGTTCCCGTCATTCTTCCCTTCTTCTGTGAACCCCCTGTGCGTGAAATTGTGGCGAGTTGGTATAGAAAGGGGCTAACAGTGAGTGGGAGGGGGGGGGGGGGGAAGGAGCGGGTGAAAACTACGCTGCTGCATATCTGTACGTGATTATTACGCTCGTTCCAGGAGTTGGAAAATAATGCTCTAACATCACGCGACATCGCCTTCCGTTATTACAGTGGCGGTATGTCGAGTTCCATTTGTCACGCTAGTCAGAACCAATCTAACTCGCCGTTTCTCTGTCAGTGACGTATCTCCAGGAGCGGCTGCTCGCTAACTGCGTAGCGCCCATGATTCGACGCAAGCATGAAATTAACTGCGGCGAATGTTTGTATTAACAGTAACGAACATTTCAAATTTGATAGCTTCCCTGTTGAGTTGTACCGTAATGTAAAGGACTAAAACTAAGTATTCTGAATGTAATTAATTCACTGTTCTACTTCTGCTTTATCTTAAGTTTTACTTCCAGCAAACTCTTCTTGGAACCACAATCTTAAAACTACAGCTACAAAAGCACTAGGGTGGCAGTGGTGATCGCCAAAATTGGAATGTGGGAAGAGGCTAGCTGAAGCATTACTATATCCGGGCCGTTGAAACATGTCACTATAAGGTTATTCCCATGGAGGTAAGAATAAAGGGAGACGCCGTGACGTCACAGCTGTGAAGCTATGTGAAGCCGAGGGTAGCCATCTCAATCCGACCAAAACATTGCTGCTGTAAGCTTGTGTGCCTAGGCTTGTCGCTCGCTTTTGGAAGGATTTTGCGCTATTATGGTGACTTGTGTGGTGTTCGGATGTAGGAATCGTTCTGATTGTGATGCGAAATCGAAGGGAATAACATTTCATGTGTAAGTTGTCTCGTTAAGTGTGATTTTACAACTTCATTGTGAATGAACGTGTGCTACATCGGTACTTGTACTGTAGCGAGTTTTTCTCCTGTATGATTTTTGATTTCCTAAAAATGAAAGTCGGAAAGCTCTGTGGGAGAATGCCGTGAGGAGGAAGAATTGGCGTGCGTCTAAATGGAGCCCTAAATGTTCTCAGCACTTCCGAGAAGAGGACATAGACAGAACTTCCCTTTCAGCAGTAAGGCTCCGAGAAAATGCTGTACCATCAGTTTTCCCTACGTACCCAAAACATTTGCAAAAGGTATGTTAATTCAAAGAATTAAATTCTTAGTTTTCTAGTTCACGTTTCAGTATAATACGTATCGTCGATAATCGAAGTGTTGAGTAACTCACTTTGTCTTCATCATGTACCAAATTAAAAGCTAACACTACATTAACTGGCGTAAAGTATAGGCCTAAACAGGGACTGTGTAGATTTGCCATTCTATGTACCGTATTTCAGTAAATATTGGTGGTAATGAACAGTGTTTCCCAGTAGTGTAACGTAACTGAAATGTCCCAGTACGTATTACAAACAAGATGTATTTATAGGGCTTTGGAGGGAGGGTATAGCTAACTTAGTTTTCAGTTTCTGTTATTGAGTTTGTGATACACGTTTATTACTGAATTATCAAAATTGTATCGTTTACATTGAAGGCTAGCTATTCGTAATATTACATTAAAAACTATTTTTAATCAGAAGAAACGCGGAATTTCGCTTTACGAGATTTTATTTTAAACAAAAACTTTGAAATAACCAATCTGATGACGATAAATGCGTATATGGTGCAATTAGCGACTTTAATAGACGCAGCGCTATAGCGCACTGGCAATGTTTTGGTCAGAGTGTCATGGCAGCGAGCCACGCCTCCATGGCTTCAAAACGTAGTACGGCTGGGATACGTAGCGCCATCTCCCCTTCTTCTTACCTCCATGGTTATTCCCCAAGTGCCGCAGAGTTGGTAATATAACTACCAAACAAGTGAGGAACGCGAGGCGCTGCGTCTTCTGAACCAATAACAGCACCGAACAAAAGCCGGTTTCGGCGTCGACGCTACCACGTTGCGGGATACCGTGTAAACATCGTATGTTAGAGCGCGAACGCCTGCTGTTGCACTGCATTACCACCTAGACTACAGTTTTTGTTTGTTAAACAATATCACCAAAACGATGTCGTTCATCAAGCGACAATCCGTCGCGCCGTGGAGTGCCATTAAATAGTCAGGCTTTGGAATTGCTAAGGAGGACACGTGAGTTTTACGAGCAAGAAAAAAAATTAGTTTCTGTTCACGGGCATGCGTCGATTCCTGCCAGTAAAGTTTTAGAGCTTACCTCGAAAACTCTAGGACTCAGTGAAAGAAAAAGTATAAGGAAAGGGGTGCTACTTCAAGACGTACAAGACAGTGAAGTAAACCGTGGGGAAGAAAGCCCCTCTGGAAGAAACAGTAGGTTTTTAAGTACTCCGGGAAGGAGAAAAAAAGCAGCCTCGTCCTGTTACAGATATTGATTCTTTCTAAGCCGATGCAATTCGTCGGCTCATATACAAATACTATAAAAGGAAACAATACCCCACAATAGCGAAGCTGCTAATTTCTTTAAAAGAAAGTGAACTTTTCTCAGGGGGGAAAACGTCACTTAAGATGATATTAAAAAAACGTGCTTCCGTTTTAAAAAGTTAGATGGACGAAAACTGTTACTTGAAAAAGCTCATGTCGTTGCAGCTCGTACCATTTTATTACACAAAATTATAGAAAAGGACATACATTCAGTCATATGGTTAGACGAAGCCTGGGTCAACGCTGGAGAATCAGAAGAGAAATGTTGGACAGATGATACTCTGAATAGCAGGGGTTATCAGCCAACAGGAAGAGGATCACAATTAATTGTGGCCCATGCAGGATCTTGAAACGGCTTTGTGTCTGAAGGACTTTTAATTTTTCGATCTAAAAAAAACTGGTGACTATCATGAGGATATGGACCACCCACGGTTTCTACAGTGGTTTAAAAATTGTTTTGTGTTCCGACTGTTTGTGATGGACATGCACTGTACCATTCCGTGATTTTAGATAAAACTCCCACCACTAGTGACCGTAAAGAAACTATGGTACAGTGGTTGCAGGCGAGAGACATGAGCATGACAAAACAGCTGTTATACTCGCTCGTAAAAACAAAATAAGCTCGTGAAATTGCAAGCGAACAGGGTCACTTGGTAATTAGGCTACCGCCTTATCACTACCATTTTAATCCAATTGAATTTGTTTGGCGTGTAGTGAAGGTGTACATTAGAAATAACAATAAGACTTTTACTATAGCAGAAGTGGAAAGACTGCTACATGAAGGTCTTGCTACTGTAGGCGCTACCTCTTTGAGGAAAAAAGTACACCAGGTTGGTAAACTCATAAGAGAAGCACAGATTATAGACGGCATTATAAATGAAAACTAACAATTAATGATTTCTCTTAATGATGATGAGGATGATGACGAAGACAACAGTTTTGGCGCCGATTCCGTTGATAGTGGAGGAGAACTGGATGGATTTTCACCGTTGACATCGTAAATTGGTAAGTGTAAATGTATACAGAACTATTTCCTTCTCTCGGCAATCAGGTAGGCTATGCATGTTTTGTTTTATTTCTTTCTATGAGTGTGGATAGCGTGTTCTTTGGTATGCTTAGATTTACATTATTATACGACGTTTTACGTTCACCTATTACGGTAACAATTTGGAACGGCTTTTCATAGATATTGTCATTAACTTCGGGTGTTTTTATTTCCCCGTTTCATATACTATCAAACGCTTAGTTTCCGTCGTCGTTCTCTCCATTGTTAGTAAAACGTACTTTGTTGTACTTAAGGTATAAACGTTGATTATAGCTTATATTTACAAAACCTATTTCGGAGTTGTGGACGTGTGCGGTGGCAGCTATTGCTACCTCACAACCGCAGTATAGCCAACCATACGCGAGCTGTCAAGTGACATGTTTCACCGGCTCAGGTAAAAATTCGAAACTGATATGTGAATAGGGACGATTAGGACTAGTATATTACTGGAATATTCCGACTAGCTGTCTTTATTTGTGATGTTCATATGTACGTTATCGATTCGGTGATACATGCCTCTCATTGAAGATCAGTTTGAGTTCCGGAGAAATATAGGAGCAGGTTAAGTAGTACAGACCTCACAACTTCTCTTAGAAGGCAGATTGAATGAAGGCAAAGCTATTTTTATAGAATTAATAGATTAAAAAATATACTTTTGAGAATACTGGCTGTGGCAAGCTCTTTGAATGGTATCCGGGATAAAATATAGAGAAATGTCATCTATAGCGCCTTCAGAAACCAGATTAAAGTATGAGAGTCGATGTGGATGAAAGGGAGGCAGTAGACGAGAGAATAATGGGACAGGTTTGCAGTTTATCCCCCGTGTTATTGTCTGTAGATAGAACAAGGCGTAGAGGAAACGAAGAGAAATTTGAAAAGAGAATTGAAGTTCTGGGAGAATAAACCAATTCTTCTGAGTGTGCCGATCATACAGTAACTATATCGGGAACAACAAAGGCCTTGGATGATCAACCGAGCGCAGTGGACAGTGTCATGAAAAGAGGTTATAAAGTGAACATTAAGAGAAGTAAACAAGCGTAATGTAGTGTAGTTGAAGTGACGTGATGCTGAGGATATCACATTAGGAAAACATACACATTTATTGGTGAAAAAACTAACTAATGACGGCAGATGTGAAGAGGATATAAAAACCTCACTTGGAATAGTAAGAAGGGTTTTGGTGCTCTCCACGTGTATACAGCCGCCGTCATCGACTTGACGACACGATATTTCGACGCTCCCACTGGCCGCCATCTTCAGGTGAGACTGCAAGTGCACAATCACGCCGGAACTGAAGTAAGATCAAATACAGCTTTATATCCTGGGATCATGACGCTGCGCTTGTGGGAGACGCGGAAGGACTGCTATGCGAAGAATTGCAGCGTCGGCGGCAGTATACAGTAACAAAAGCTATCAATCGCAAATTAGGATGTAGCCTATCGAAATCCAGACCGTTAATGTTTTATATGTAATACAATAGGATTCCATATCTTGCTCAAAATAAATCCCTGTGTCTCTTTTAATAATGTCATCCGATAATCGTATTTCGATGGATGCAGTACATAAACACAGTAGCGTGAAGCCGGAGCAGCAATTTGCATCTTCTTAAACGACACGTTACACCATTTATTGAGACAGTGTTCAGCGACGGCAGGTTTTTCCGGCTGGAGAAAACGTGCGTGTCGTTGACGTCTCACACATAGGTCATGAACCGTACGAATAGTCTGCACAGTGTAAGCTTTTCTTCAATGCCAGACTTCTTCAGTCCCAAATCACAAATAACTAATCCAAGGAGGGCTTCAGTTTTGGCCAAATGCAAAAAGGACACTTTTAGTATCGTCTGAAGTTTCTTCAAATTTTCGAAGGAATACTCCTTTCATAGGCCGCGCGGGATTAGCCGAGTGGTCTAAGGGCGCTGCAGTTATGGACTGTGCCGCTGGTCCCGGCGGAGGTTCAAGTCCTCCCTCGGGCATGGGTGTGTGTGTTTGTCCTTAGGATAATTTAGGTTAAGTAGTGTGTAAGCTTAGGGGCTGACGACCTTAGCAGTTAAGTCCCACAAGATTTCACACACATTTGAACATTTTTTGAACTCCTTGCAAAAGCTAAAAAAAAAAACCTGATTTACAAATATCCATTATTGGTTCATATTGTGGTTCAGATTGGAAAGCACCAACAAACTGATGATCAGTATATCCATTCTGCCTGAAAACAAGCTTAAGATAATCCATAAATTGCGTCAGATTATCAAAATCCGAAATAGCATAAGCTCTCTTGACTAATGTACATAAAACCCCCATGCGTTGACGGAGCGGTTGGCAAATAGTGGCATGGAAGTAGCGGTCCGCATGCGTAGGTTTACGGTATACACTGTGTGCCTAAGTCACATTCTCTTTTTTGTGTACTGAAACGTACAAAAAGGTAATTTGCCATCTTTTTCAATGTCCAGCGAAACTTGGTTGCGTGTATGAAGACAGTTAAAGTGATCTAAAATCCGATGAAGAACTTCCATTCCACGTGGCGAAACGATAAAAATGTCAAAATTTATTTCAAAAAGCATGTTGGTTTAAGAGAAGACTCCTGAGCGGGTATCTTAAAAATCTCCCATGAAAAGATTGGCGACAAGAGGCAAAACAAAACTCCACATTGTCAAACTGTTAGTTTGTTCAAAAAATGTGTCATTAAATACAAATGTTTCGCTGTCAATACCTGCCGACCCTGTTTTGTATTTTTATCCTCCAAAACTCTGACCCGTTAACGACGAGGACACCTTCAAAGGTAACGCAATAAAAAGAGAAACATCAAAACTAAGTAAAAGTTGAGATGTTCCTAGGCACAAAATCCGTCGAGTTAGATATGTCCACATTTACCCACATGAGGGCTAAAAACATGTCCAAATTATAAGTAAGATCGCAAATAACTGACTATTCGACGAAAGGAAGATCCAGTTTATGAACTTTGGGCAAACCATGAAACCATCTTAATCTGCCGGTGGCGCTGCAATTCTTCCGCTTTGCAGAGCGCAGCCCATCTGCTTCTCGTGCATGCACAACGGCGTGTTCCCGGGCTATAGACGAGCCGCAGATCTGATGTTAGCTTGGGTGCGTTTGTGCGCCAGCTAGACTGTCGAAATATCTTGTCAGGTCCAGGAAATACGGCTGCATACCCGTGAAAAGCATCGAAATTCACTACACCGGGAAAATCTATGTAATCACAAGAAGATTTTTAATTAAAAACCTAAACTTAAGTTTAAGGGTTAGGAGCGTTTTCTTAAGTATTAGTCCGGAAGCGAAAAGTGGATGATAAACAGCAGAGAAGTGAGTATAATGTCTTGAAATGTAGTGTTACTGAATAATCCTCAAAATTAGATTGACAGATGGTATAATTGATGAAGAGGTACAACATAAGGCATGAAACAATAGTTAATTTTTTATTTAACGTAAGCGGAGGGCAAAAGTTTTCAGACTACAAACCCTTCGCTACAGGAAGTAAGTTCAAGTGATTGTAGGTTGCAACATTTACGCAGAGACGAGGCTTCTGCAAGACTGATTAGTGTGGAGAGCTGCATCAAACCACTATTCGGACAGGAAATAAGAGCAGGATCTGAAACTTCCTGGCAGTTTCATATCAGCGCAAACTCCACTGCAGAGTGAAAATCTCATTCTAAGAGCAGGATCTACAAAACTGTGTTCTATCATACCCCGTTTTGGGTCCTGGTCCCGCACGTGGCGGCAGTGTCTGAATGTTTTTAATGTTTTAATTCGTATCGTAGTACAAAGTCGACAACAAAATGGAACAACTCGACCGATACCTGCCCTTATGTGCTCGGAAAATGACAGAGTCTGAGGCCGCCCCAGGAGATGTAGGCTCCAGATAAACTGTATGCCAGAGGTTCTGAGCGGTCGGTTATATTCACACGTTTAGCAGTGTGTGTGTGTGTGTGTGTGTGTGTGTGTGTGTATGTGTGTGTGTGAAGCGCTTATTGTCCCATCAGCAACACCAAGACCGTCATACGGATGAATGGTTTTTTGAAGCTGAATCTCGATTCGCCTTGTAGAACGACTTTCGCCGTGCGTTCGTGTTGAGGGTTAGTGGCAGCAGGCCAAAGACACTGACGTCACAGGAAGTGAACAGTTTGGCATCCCAGAGTATATGTATAAAACTGGATGGGGACATGCACTGAACACACACGATGCTGGTGGCATTCTCCAAAGATGCAGTAGACGGTAATATCATTCCGCTTCATGGCAGTAAAATATTGAGCTGTTAGCGAGTTGTTGTAATCGTATTCCTTTTTCTGCCCTCTTGTGAAAAGAGTTTCAAGTTACGTTAATTTCTGTTGTAATCTATACCTTCCATTGCAGGTCTTTTCTACTTATACGTTTTGGGAACTGCTGACTACAACGCTAGTATTTTAAAATCTGTTCATGAAGTATATTCTCCTTTTGACACAAATATACACTACCGGAAAAAATTAGTACATCTTCTTGGAGTTTTATAATTTACTGAAGATTTATTGTTGCAACAGTCCATATGCAGTACATGAAATGATTGCATTTACAGATCAGTAGCACTGGCGGTTCGGGGTACCAGGTATCGATCCCTGTTGAAACACCGTGTTAGTACGTGGTGCAGATGTCTAATGTGTTTGAAATCGTATGGGACTTAACTGCAAAAGTCATCAGTCCCTAAGCCTACACACTACTTAACCTAAGTTATCCTAAGAACAAACACACACACCCATGCCCGAGGGAGGACTCGAACCTCCGCCGGGACTTGGTGCAGCCTCCACAGACGGCAACTGAAGTTGATCGTACAGATGGTGAACAATGTTCTGGCTTCCACGCTTCCTTGACCACCTCTTGTACATCTGTAAGAAATGTTGGTTGAGTAGTCGCTTGAGTCACATCTGGTCCGATCATATCACACACATGCTAGACTGGACACGAGCCATGAGGTAGTACTGGCCAGGAAAGAAGTTGTTGTACGTCTTGCAGAGCACGCTGAGTTTCGCGGGCAGCGCATGGGCTAGCATTATCCCGATGGAACAAAACATCACCTTCCCGTTGCAAGAACGGCAGAAGAACGCGTCAAACAACATTCTGCACTTACGGAGCGCTTGTTAGCGGTCCCTCCAAAAACACCAAAGGAGAACGACAGTTGTAGCTTATCACATTACAGACCGTAAGGCTTGGGGTGGTGTTAGTGTGTCTTGCACGATAGCTCCCTACGAAACAGTGCTCACTAGGTCCACGTCGTACGCGCAAACAAATATCAGTTGTGCGCGGGCAGAATCTGCTTTCATAGCTGAAGACCATGGCGTCCCATCCCATTTTACAAGTGATCCTCTGACAGCACCAGTAGAGCCCTGCACGTCGATGCTATGGCGTGAGTGGAAGACAGGCTACAGGTGTGCATGCCCGCAGTCCTGCTGCTAACAACCGGTGCGTAACAGTACGTCTTGACACGTCTCAAGCCTTCTTATCTGTGCTTCGGTAACTGTACTATCAGCCATTGTTGTCCTTACAATAAGTCGGCCGGTGTGGGCGAGCTGTTCTAGGCACTTCAGTCCGGAACCGCGCTGCTGCTACGGTTGCAGGCTCGAATCGTGCCTCGGGCATGGATGTGTGTGATGTCCTTAGGTTAGTTAGGTTTAAGTAGTTCTAAGTCTAGGGGACTGATGACCTCAGAATATTACTGCAGAAGTTAGACCATTATGGACTAAGGAGAGTAGCTTACAATTGGTTCGCCTCTTACTTTAAGAACAGAAAGCAGAAGATCACTCTCCGCAATATTGAGAGTGGTAGTGATGTTCAGTCCCACTGTTAAGTGGGGCGTTCCCCAGGGGTCGGTGCTGGGGCCACTGCTATTTCTTATTCAAAAATATTTCTGTTTGCTGATGACACCAGCTTGGTAGTGATGGATCTTTTGTGTAATATTGAAACAGTATCAAATAATGTAGTTCATGAAATAAGTTCGTGGCTTGTGGGAAATAAATTGAAGCTAAATCACAGTAAGACTCAGTTTTTACAGTTTCTAACTCACAATTCAACAAGAACCGGTATTTTGATCAGACAGAATGGGCATATTATAAGCGAGAAGGAACAGTTCAAGTTCCTAGGCGTTCGGATAGATAGTAAGCTGTTGTGGAAAGCCCATTTTCAGGATCTTGTTCAGAAGCTAAATGCTGCTTTATTTACCATTAGAACAGTATCTGAAATAAGTGACAGTTCAACACGAAAAGTAGTCAACTTTGCATATTTTCATACGCTTATGTCGTATGGTATTGTTTTTTGGGGTAATTCTTCTGATTCAAAAACATTATTTTTGACTGAAAAACGGGCTTTTCGAGCTGTATGTGGAATAAGTTCGAGAACCTCTTGTCGACCCCTATTCAACAGTCTGGGAATTCTGACATTGCCCTCACAGTATATATTTTTTTATGTCGTTTGTTGTTAGCAATATTAGCTTATTCCCAAGAGTTAGCAGCTTTCACTCAGTTAATACTAGGCAGAAATCAAATCTGCATATGGAATGCACCTCCTTGACTCTTGTGCAGAAAGTAGTGCAGTATTCTGCTGCATCCATTTTCGATAAGCTACCATAAGAACTCAAAAATCTTAGCAGTAGCCCAAACACTTTTAAGTCTAAACTGAAGAGTTTCCTCATGGCTCACTCCTTCTATTCTGTCGAGGAGCTCCTGGAAGAGCTGAAAAATTAAGCAAATTCCAGTGTTACATTGTTGATTTTCTTTATTTAAACTTACGACTTGTCGCCTGAATATATTTCTTATATTTCGTTTTATCTGTTTCTAATATCGTGTTATAATTTCATGCATTGACTCTTTCCATGACCCTGGAGACTCCTCCTTAATTTCGTCCCACGGAACAATAAATAAATAAATAAATAAAAATAAGATGTTAAGTCCCATACTGCTTAGAGCCATTTGAACCATTTGTCCTTACAATACGGCGTTTCTGGCAGGCGTCTGTGCTGCGTGAACGTTCAGAATCTCATCTGCGGGTGTGACCACTGATACCAGTCCCACTGCACAACTGACGCTGCACGTTCAACTTCAGTGGCAATTCTTCAAAAGGACCATCCTAGTACTCGGAAGGCCACAATTTGACCCGTTTCTAACTCGCTCAGTTGTCTGTAGGAAGCTCGAGGTCGTCTCGTGGCATGGTTGCCTGTTTGCTTTGCTTCAGACGTTTACAACACACTGAGTCTTCTAGCTGTGAGCATTCCCTATTGAAGGGTAGCTATGCCACTACGTTATGTGTTGGCGGGCGACGTTGAAACCATTATCCGTACGTCTGCAATCCCCCAGGTTGCATATGATGTCATAGGATCAAAATCGACGTCGTCGTTGCAGGTGTACAGTTCTTTTTCTTCGACATTGTATAAAAATCTGAAAACATGCCGAATGAATATTGTAAGCGCTCTTGAGGGAACCACTGGTGTTATGCTCTCAAATAACCGTGTATATCAAACCACAATAATCAGAAAACAGCAGGTCTTTATCTAACAGCAAGGATATCTTTCAGAACCTCAGAAATTGCTTCAGTTTAATAATAAAAATTGCACGAAGTTCTGTAACATTTTAAATGTGTTGGTGAAGAGTCAGAGGACACATTTACACAAATACCAATACTTTTCCTCTCATATGTTCTTAAAATGCCTTGTTACACGTGATTCATCAGTGGAAGTGTAGTCATAGCTGTTCGGCTGAATTTTGTCCTATAAAGTTTATAATATTATTTGTTCTTGCAGCGAGGTTGTGTTAGTTTTCTCTGACAAAAAATGGAAAGATAGAACTATGTTTAATTTTGCTAGCTTTCATGTTGCTGTCTAATGCAGTTTAAGAACGATTAACAGTAGATGTTTACTTTCGGATGTTCAGGGGAGATGAGACTTCACGTCACTCCCTTTACCTGTTCGTTCAGAGGGAGGTCGTATGCTACTCACAGTTTTAGCAGAGGAAAAATTTCACCGTTGTTCTCATCCCCTTCCCCCCCCCCCCCCCCCCACACGAACCTGCTACTATTGGTACAACCCACTTCTTTCCCGGGACACATAAATCGGTCCGCCTGACGCTAAAGATGTCGCGATAACATGGCGCTCCATTCTACATTTTCACTTAACTTACGTTCTCAAAAAGTTAATTCATTACGTATTTTTTATCTACTGCAGAGAAACTGTGGCAACTCAGAACGCCTCTGCCGTACAGAGGCGTAACCGCTGCGGAGGTAGGAAAAGCCTATGGGTGAATCAAGCTTTAATCCTATGAGAAAAATCTGTATTTCATATAAGGATTTTTGTGGTTATCGCATATTATTTTCTTCCTGTTCGGTAAAACGTTTCGTATTGTATAGTACATTGTTAAAACGCTTATTGATTTAGGTATACCTGTTCAAAGTCTTTGAGGTGAACTGAGGAAATGTGGAACTGTAACTGCATTTTATCAAGTTCATTGTAATTAATAACGATAAGGAGAGGTATTTCTGTGAGTAATGCGTGAGTGCTATTGAAAATGAGCAGTGATGACGATCAAAAAGAGGCTCTGAGGTTATCTACAGTTGGTTAGCCTTTCATACGGTTTCGAAATACACGGTCAACAGTGCTTCATTACTGACCTCACTTGGGAAAAGTTCGCCTTAATACTTGGCAAAGAATGTGATATATCGATGACGTGGTGGGCCTATTCCTGGGCGCTGTCCAAGTTGAAATTCAGCTACAGGGTCAGCAGCCCTAGGGATAGTGTTCGATAGTGCTGATATACGAGATATGATGTTCACTACGAAGCAAATCGGCGACCACTTACAGCTGCGCAGAACTGAATGACCCCATGTTTCAACTAAAATGTATGACATGCCTTATGTTCAGCCAATGGCCTCGCCGCATTGGTTACACTGGTTCTCGTCAGATCACCGTAGTTAAGCGCTGTCGGACTGGACAAGCATTTGGATGGGTGACCATCCTTTCTGCCGAGCGCAGTTGACAAGCTGGGTGCACTCATCCGTTGTGGGGCAAGCTGAGGAGCTACTAGACTGAGAAGTAGAGGCTCCAGTCTTGTAAACTGACGTAGAGCCGGGAGAACGGTGTGTTGACCACATGCCCATCCATATCCACATCCATTGACGCCTGTGGGCTGAGGATGACACGGCGGTCGGTCAGCATCTTCCAATACCTGTTCGGGAGGAGTCCTTATGTTCAACATAAGTAATACATTTTACAAATTAGGACTTTGTAGTGGTATGGTGACATCCCTGTCTGCTACTTACTTTAAAACAAGTTTTACTTTCTGACAAAATCACCGTTCATCTGTGCGTGAGCGAGGGGAATTAAATAATAATATAATGAAATAGAGCAGATGCATGCATGATACTGTCAAGAATACAAGCTCTCACCAGAAAATTGTACGATAATTGTGCACATACTATGATAAACATTGTTAAATACCTTCATGTAGTCGTGATGACTGGGTGTTGTGTGTTGTCCTTAGGTTAGTTAGGTTTAAGTAGTTCTAAGTTCTAGGGGACTGATGACCATAGATGTTAAGTCCCATAGTGCTCAGAGCCATTTCAGCCTTCATGTAGTAGCACACGTGCAAGAAAAGAAATTATCAAATGAGAAGGTTTACTATTCACTTAAAATGTCTACGTTATAATGAGTTATATACATTTAATGTGTCTAGCATGGGATGTGGAATTTCCCTCTCATGTCGCTGAATCACCCTCCTTTGAATAAGAACTTCTAAATCTTTAACAGGTTCGGAGTTTAACTGGGTAGAAACAATCTACGACTTCTACAGAGTGCCCACAGTACATTTCACGACGAAATGAGTTGACATTGGAATCCGTCCAGCATAGCGGATCTCTTTATTCGTTAAGACACGAATTAGAAGTTCCAACTTTGAAACAGTCTCGCGCTTCTGTAGCAACTACAGCCGAAACATCAACAAAATCTCAGGCATAGCGTACACTGTCCCTAGTGGGTAAACCAATAACTTTCTGGCTATGAAAATGATACACTATCTGATAAAAAGTATCCAAATATCTATTAGACATCTAATAGCGAGCATTAATATGAGATGTGTCCACACTTCGGGAGATGACGACTTTGCTGGGGTCACTACCAACAACGAGCCTGAACGTCTATGGAAGAATAGCAGTTCATTCTTCAAGAGCCGGTACCAGAGAAGGTAGTGAATCTGGACACTGAGGCCTGGAGCGAATTCGACGTCCTGACTCATCACAGAAGTACTCCATTGGGTTCAGCTCGGCCAGTCCATTTCATTCATGTTATTTTCCACAAACTACTGCATCACAGATGCCAGTATACGATATTGTATATTGTCATACTGGTACGAAGAATCATCGTCTGAATTGTTCCCCTACTATACGCAGTACATAATATGTAAGATATGTTATTATGCTTCCGCATTTGGTGTTTCCTTAAAGGAGGTAGGACGTCAAACGGGCCGACATGGAGCAAGAGAGGCACCACAGGACATATTAATGTCCACTGTCTATTCTTTTACAAATAAATTCATAAAACTTTGTCTGCATGACCAGGAAGGATTAAGGATTCACACTCATAGCAGTGGAAGTTCAAAAACATAACAAAATGATATTTATTTACATGTGAAATTTCGTCATTTTTTGACCCACTATTGGCTGTGTTTGTTGCTATAGGTACACTTTTCTTCATAAGTAAGAGGTATTCTTGGATGAATTTTGCACAGCATGTAAACCATAATCGCAGGTGTATGAAAATCTAGAATTTATTTAATTTATGAAAAAAGTGAATGAGCTGTGACATTTTAAAATTAATGTTTAGAAGAAAACTCAAATTTTATAGTTAATTAGCTCAATTTTTACCACAGTTTTTAGTACATTTGGAAAATTCTAGAGTTTCATACACCTGTAAAAGTGGTTTGTATGCTGTGCAAAATTCATCGAAGAATCTATCTTACTTACGAACAAGGGTGTACCTACAACAACAAATGTAGCCAGTGGTGGGTGAAAAAAATGATGAAGCTTCACATGTAAAGATACTTAATTTTATTATGTTTTTGAACTTCCACTGCTATGAGTGTGAATCCCGAATCCTTGCTGGTCATGCTCACAAAGTTTTATGAATTTATTTGTAGAAGTATAGACAGTGGAAATTGAAATGTTCTGTGGTGCCCGTCTTGCTCCAAATCGGCCTTTTCACGTCTTACCAACTTAAACATAATAAAGGGATCATACCCTAACCAAGAAAAACACTCTGTTACTGTAACATCAGTTGCTTCGTGATTCACTATTGGCCAACAACGACATTTTACAGAATTATAATGTATGGCCACATGAGCCGCATGTGGCTCGCATGATTTAAAACCACAATAGGTATTGAACCACCGTTTTTCGAGAAATCGTTCAAACACTTACTTTGTTTGGTTATATTAGCTACATATAATATTATTTACAATTTTTTTTCGGTCTGACAATGTCATGAATAAAGATCGTAGATTATTCTACTTCTTCAACACAGCAATGTCATTGTCACTAAAACACTCTTTGAACATAAAACTGTCACATTTACAGCATTTAGTGCACACCCTCTTCCCTTTCTAAGCAGCATCCTTTCTTTAATCTGTTCTTGGCAGGCGCTTATAACAGTCCAAACATCTTCTTCGACTGTTCTGATTTGGTCCCTCTACTATCACAAGGCGATGGCTGTTATCTTCCTGGAACGGCTGTAGTGTTGCTCGTGGTTCTGGATCTTTGGCTTTCAGTAGCAGTAGAGTCAAGCGCTCCCTGAAAGGAATTATTTGTAACTGAGACTTTTATCCTTTGTTTGCAAAGTTGTAGAACACTTGAGCATTTACAACAGATGTTCCAAAAAGGATTTCAAAAAGGATCTTTCTGTACCATTTAACCTTATGCCGAAGTTAGGAATCACCATGGCTACCAGTTGTAAAAATATTGAGTGCTACGAACATGACAGTGTTTAGTGGAGCCACCACTTTTAAATCAATAGTTGAAATGCATTATCTGTGAGCCCTAGGAGGCTCACGAGTCCTCTAAACACAATTCCGCATGTGAGCCAGTTATGGCTCATGCGCCCCACAGTAAAATGTGGCGTCACAAACCGTGTAACTGTGAGCCAACATTGCCTCACGTGGCAGTCAATGTGATAAAGAATAATCTGAGATACAACGAAACCGATTGTTACAGACTTCTTCAGCAGCTATTTTCTTTTCAACATAACAGCGGTGTGGTTTAAGATTTAGTGGAACTGTTTTGACGAAATCTGGATTATTATCGTTTTGTTTGTAGAGACAATGGCTTTTAAGGACGCGGGAGCACCGCCATTGATATGGAGCCACAGAAATTTGGAAAGCCGCCTCCTCTCCCCAAGCTGCCATACAACGGGCCGGATTTTTTCATGACAACGCTTGAGGCAGTGTTTTTCAAGCATACATGACAAGAGACTTGGCTTTTTGTCGCAAAAACATCGACCGGACGAGTACACGAGACATGTTCAAAAAGTAAGCGTACTAGATTTTGATATATTTTTTAGAAAAAGTGTATGGGCAAAAAAATTACAGTATATTGTTGATGCACTTGTTGACAATTTTTCCGCGTTATCACCATCTCGTTCAGTGCATGTGGTCCTCTGCGAGGAACTCTCTCGTCAGCACCATGGCACAGTTCAGAATGTCTTTCTGCATCTGCTCGTCGGTTGCAAATTTTATTCCGCTCATGAATGCCGCGCGGGGTAGCCACGCTGTCTTGGATGCCTGCCACGGTTCTCGAGGCTCCCCCCCATCGGAGGTTCGAGTCTCCATCGGGCATCGGTGTGTGTGTGTGTGTGTGTGTGTGTGTGTGTGTGTGTGTGTGTTGCCCTTAGCGTAAGTTAAGGTTAGATCAAGCAGTGTGTAAGCCTAGGGATCTCAGCAGTTTGGTTCCATAGAAAATTACCACTTCGTTAGCGGCACGAAGCCTTTCAGGGAGGTGCAAAGATGATACTTTGAAGGCATCAAGCCAGCGGAATACAGGAGGCAGATCAAAACATCCCAACCAATGGAATCCAGCTGCCCATTAGGGCTAAAGCTGCTTGAAGACAGGCCTTGTCGAGCAACAACCACACTCCTCTCGTCACAAATGCCTTCCTATTGTTTTGAATGCGCCTTTTGAGATTTTTACCGACTGAAAACATCGTTGTCTGTTGATGGTTTCTGGGTGAGGCAGAAATTCGATCTAAATGAGGCCATGACATTTTTGCCAAATTTGTGGTTTTGAATTTCTTCGTATTTGGGAAATCGGTATGATGCCACTCTAATGACTGTCTTTCTGTCTCAGGCCTGTAGTGACCCACCCACGTTTCATCTCCAGTCACAACAGTGCTCAGAAAGTCCTCTCCTTCTAATTCCAGTCGCTTAAGAAACTAGCGAATGTTATTGACCCCATTTTTCTTTTGTTGCTCTGTCAGCTGTTTTGGGACTCATCTTGTGCACAGTTTCCAGTATCCCTGAGTTTCTCTGAGTGTCTCGTGTAAGAGAATTCTGGACAGTTGTGGAAACATCACAAACATTTCTTTCACTGTCAAACAGCAGTCTTGACGAACAGTTCCCACGATTTTTTTACACCAGCAGAAGCGATTTCTGGCGTTTACCAAGGTAATGTTATAGGTAACCTGCTGTTCCTAATCTATATGAACAGTTTAGGAAACAATCTGAGCAGGTATCTGAGATGATGCTGCCGTCTACTGTTTAGTTAAGTCATCAGAAGATCAAAATCAATTGCAAAATGATGTAGATGAAGTATTTGTTGTTTTTGTGGTCTTCTGTCCGAAAACTGTTTTGATACAGCTCTCCATGGTACTCTATGCCGTGCAAGGCTCTCCATCTCCGGTAATTACTACAACCTAAAGCCTTCTGAAGCTGCTTACTGATTGCATCTATAGGTCTTCCTCTACCATCTGATGATCTCTTACGTCATAGGATGCCTCCTACCAACTGATCCCTTCTTCTAGTCGGATTGTGCCACAAATTTCCTTTGTCCCCAGTTATACAGGGTGTTACAAAAAGGTACGGCCAAACTTTCAGGAAAAATTCCTCACACACAAATAAAGAAAAGCTGTTATGTGGACATGTGTCCGGAAACGCTTAATTTCAATGTTACAGCTCATTTTAGTTTGTTCTTCCACCTACGCTCAATGGAGCACGTTGTCATGATTTCATACGGGATACTCTACCTGTGCTGCTAGAACATGTAGTTTACAAGTTCGACACAACATATGGTTCATGCACAATGGAGCTCCTGCACATTTCAGTCGACGTGTTCGTACGCTTCTCAACGACAGATTCGGTGACCGATGGATTGGTAGAGGCGGTCCAATTCCATGGCCTCCACGCTCTCCTGATCTCAACCCTCTTGAATTTAATTTATGGGGGCATTTGAAAGCTCTTGTCTACGCAACTCCGGTACCAAATGTAGAGACTCCACGTGCTCGTATTGTGGACGGCTGTGATACAATACGCCATTCTCCAGGGCTGAATCAACGCATCAGGGATTCCATGCGACGGAGGGTAGATGCATGTATCCTCGCTAACGGAGGACATTTTGAACATTTTCTGTAACAATGTGTTTGAAGTCACGCTGGTACGTTCTGTTGCTGTGTGTTTCCATTCCATGATTAATGTGATATGAAGAGAAGTAATAAAATGAGCTCTAACATGGAAAATAAGCGTTTCCCGACACATGTCCACATAACATATTTTCTTTCTTTGTGTGTGAAGAATGTTTCCTGAAAGTTTGGCCGTACCTTTTTGTAACACCCTGTATTCAGTACCTCATCATTACGCAATCTACCCATCTAATCTTCAACGTTCTTCTGTAGAACTACGTTTCGAAAGCTTCTATTCTCTTGTTGTCTAAACTGTTCATGATCCATGTTTCACTTTCAAACATGGCTACACTGCATGCAAATACTTTCCGAAAAGTTTTCCTGACACATAAATCTATACTCGATGTTAACAATATTCTCTTTGCTGAGAAGCTTTTCCTGCCATTGTCAGTTTACATTTTATATCCTCTCTAGTTAGACCATCGTCAGTTATTTTGCTGACCAAATAGAAAAACTCATCTACTACTTTCAGTGTCTCATATCCTAATCTAATCTCCTCATCACCACCTGATCCAATTCGACCACGTTCCATTACACTCGTTTTGCTTTTGTTGATGTTCATTTTGTATTATCCTTTCAAGACACTGTTCATTCCGTTCAACTGCTCCTCCAAGTCCTTTGATGTCTCTGGCAGAATTACAATGTCATCAGCAAACCTCAAAGTTTTTATTTCTTCTCCGTGGACTTTAATTTCTACTACAAATATTTCTTTTGTTTTCTTTACTGCTTGCTCATTGTACATATTACATAACATCGGGGATAGACTACACCCTCATCAACCGCTATTTTCCTTTCATGTCCCTCGACTCTTATAGCTGCCAACTGGTTTCTGTACAAGTTGTAAATCGCTTTTCGCTCCCTACTTTTCACCCCTAATAACCTCAAAATTTCATAGACGGTATTCCAGTCAACACTGTAAAAGCTTTCGCTATGTCTATAAATGCTATAAACGTCGGTTTGCCTTTCCTTAACTTATCTTGTACGAAAAGTCGTAGATTCAGTATTACATCGGGTGCTGCTACATTTCACCTGAATCCAAACTTATCTTCCCCGAGGTTGGCTTCTACCGGTTTCTCCATTCTTCCACAAGGCGTTCGTGTAAGAATCTTGTAACCATGACTTGTTAAACTGATAGTCCGTTAATTTTCACACCTCTAAGCATCTGATTGCATTGGAATTATTATATTCTTCTTGAAATCTGAGGATATTGCGCCTGTATCATGCATCTTGCTCACCAGATGGAAGAGTTTCGTCATGGCTGGCTCTCCCAAGACTATCAGTAGTTCTAACGGAATATTGTCTGCTTCCGGAGCCTTGTCTGGAGTTAGGTCTTTCAGCGTTGTATCAAATTTCTCAGACAGAATCATATCTCCTCACTCATCTTCACATACATCCTCTTCCACTTCTGTAATATTGCTCTCAGAAAAATATCCGTCGTACAGACCCTGTACATACTCCACTCACTCTTCAGCTTTCCCTTTTCTGCATAGGACTGGTTTTCCATCTGAGCTCTTGATATTCGTGTTGGTTGTTCTCTTTTCTCCGAAGTTCTCTTTAATCTGTCTTTCTCCCAAGCAAAATACGCTTCTAAATCCTTACATTTGTGTTCTAAAGATTCCTACTTATTCATTTTTTATCTGTATGGCGCAAAATTTGCCAAGTGACCCTAAATAATGAAGAGTATGACGTCATCCTCATGAGTGTTCAAAGGAGTCCGTTAAAATTCTGCTACGCGATAGGACAATCAAATCTAAATATCTAGGACTTCCAATTAAAATTACAATTATTGGCAGAATACTTAAGAGATGGAAAATATCTACTAAAGAGACAGCCGGCCGGTATAGCCGATCGGTTTTAGGTGCGTCAGTCTGGAACCGCGCGACCACTACGGTCGCAGGTTCGAATCCTGCTTCAGGCATGGATGTGTGTGATGTCCTTAGGTTGGTTAGGTGTAAGTAGTTCTAAGTCCTAGGGGACTGATGACCTTAGATGTTAAGTCCCATAGTGCTCTGAGCCATTTGAACCATTTTACTGAAGAGACAGCCTAAATTAGGCTTGTAAGTCCACTTTTAGAGTACTGCTGCCCGTTGTGGGATCCTTATCAGACAGGATTAAGAGAGTACAAAGAGAATCTTCAAAGAAGGGCAGCACATTTTGTATTACCGAGAAACAGGAGAGAGAGTACCACAGACTGATACAGAATTTGTTGTAGACATCATTAGAGCGAAGGCGTTTCTCGTTGTGGTAGGATCTTCTCTTTAATTTTCAGTCGACAGCTTTCTCCTCCGAATGCGAAAATCTTTCGATGATGCCGACCTACATAGGGAGATACGATAATTATAATAAAATAAGGGAGACATAATTCGCACGGATAGATATGGGTGTACGTTATTTCCGCGCGCTGTTCGAGAGTGGAACAGCAGAGAATTAATGTGAACGTGGTTCGATGAACCTACTCCCAGGCACGTAAGTGGGATTTTCAGGCAGCCAACTCCAGCTGGAGTTTTTCGAGCGAGAGGTTTTTTTCTTCAGCCATAAGACAATTGCCAGGATTGGAATGCAGGAAACTTAATGGACAATATCTTCCTTTCAACTATCGATCCACATACAGTTCAAAATACGACAAAATTAATTAATCACCCAACTGTCCTAAGGAAATGGAATCATAACAGCACAAACTACAGCTATTGGCAGAAAAGTGATATACTCTCCTACAGCCCACCACTCCTTCAGAGTTGGAATGAAAGATTTTAAGAAAAAAAGTTCTATAGCGAGGTACGCAACAAAATGCCGGCAGTCAAGAGGCAATGAAAGATCCGTCTTGAACATTATTAGTTTGGTGACTTTCGAATGAATCCACGGACTAGGGTCGAAATCTTTGACTCATAACCTAATATGAATGGGATCACACACCTATTTTTTTCTTGTCCTTTGTTTTCTAAATGCGAATCTGCATCACATCTTTCTTGCACTTTTTAGGATAGACGAAACGCTCCTATCAGTGTTACGACTAATACGTTTGCTTTAGGGCAACACTAACCGCTGTATGTCTGCTATACATGGGAGAAGCTGTAAAGAAAGATAAACTGATGGCTAAATTATACACTTACGATTCGTAGTCTTGGCAGGCTCCACAGTAGGCCTGATTAGGTAATATCTAATCTACACACATACTGCACAGGCCACCGTATGGTGCGTGGCGGACAGCACCTTGTACTACTACTAGTTATTTCCCTTTCCTGTTCCGCTCGCTAACGGAGCGAGGGAAAACGACTGTCTGTAAACCCCAATACGAGCCCAAATACTCAATTGGTATCCATCTTCAACGCCATTCATACTTCAAGTGTTTCAAACAACTACCTACAGTCAACTGCTGCATGGAATGATTTCCAGTTTTACGTAGCGTCTACTAACACGTGTATCAACGTAAGAAGAAAAAATTACGTAAGTAGTTTCTGTGATCTCTCGACAAGGCCGAGATCCTTTCAGACAGCACTCGTGCATGACGTGTACAGGTCGTCTGGGCGTCGCGGGCGGAGGTTGCTGGTTGTCATGCGTTATGTGTGGGGTAGAGCATTTGGTAATATATTGACATGTCGATACTTTTTCAGGAAAGCATCTTTACATAGCGGCGAAACATTCCCATGCTATACCAATATAAAAATGACAATATCGAGTGCCGATATTTTTATTTGATAATATAATATAAAATTTAATTTCTTCACAATTTTTCGGTAAATATCTGAAGTTGTTGTTTTGAAATTGTAGTAGAACGTCAATTTACTATCAATGTGTGAAGGAATCTTACTGCTTTTTGAGCTTTCATCACATCCAGTCTTTCTCTTTGACTGTGTGAAGCAAGTATATGCGGCACAAAACAAGAAGTCCGATTACACTGGGGGAGGGGGGGGGGGGGTAGCAAAGTGAATGGAATAACAAGCTTGCTGACGTGAAGAAATAGCACACCACTTGCATTAAAAAACTATTTTTAACGCAACTAGCGGGCTTTTCTTCATTCATCGGCCTTCTTCAAAAGCAGTTGCTGAAAATGATGAGCAAAAATCTAAATGACAGGATTGGTCATTACTGTGATCGGAGACGTGTGAGGGGAAATTCTGACGTAATCGGCGCTCGGCGCTACCAACAGAAACCGCAACGTTTATTTACAAACGTAGCCTTCCGCTGCCGTTGGCAGACTACCGACCTTTCGGTCACTGTTGCAAGTGACCTTCTTCAGGGCGCTTTTTTTAACTGACAAAAAAAGCACCCTGAAATAGGTCACTTGCAGTGTTGCAGTAGTGACCGAAATGCAGGTAGTTTTACATAAGGAAAATGCTGTCACAAATCAACAAAAAATTTTTGACTGCAACGTTAAGCTTCACCACACAGGTTTGACACTACAACTGCTAGGTCGCTTACGTTGGCAGAACATAAAGTGCTCCGGATAAATTCTAAATTTGACGAACCCGAACGACGGACCAATCGGACATATTTTTTTGTGCCATTTACATGCAGTTACCACTGTTGGCTAAGTGCTTATCGCCAAGCGTGAACATGCATCGCTTTTTCTTCAATTCGTGCTCTAAGGGAGATAGGCAGTCTATTGATGTACAAAATGTCTAATAATAAATAAATACTTACTTATACAGTTTTATAAGCGGCAGTACATTTACTATATGCAGCGATATTTTTATAGGCAGGTACTTAGATATTCATGAAGCCGATATGTTTATACATCGATACTTTTTTTTTTCTATACATCGCGTGCCGGTAATGACACTTTTTATATATCGATTTATCGGATTCCCAATATTTTTAAAACTATCTGCAGTCCTAGTGCGAGGGTCTTCCAGTTGTGCCACTGGTGCCCCACGTGGCTTCTTGTTTCACTTGCGCCTTAAACCGGCGCTGCGTGTGGAAGTGCAAGATATACCGTCATATATGTCACAGGTAGGTAGGAAAAGCACGCAAGTATTACGGAGACGTTTCGGGAACTAAAATGGGAATACCTGGAGGGCAGGCGGCGTTTCTTTCGAGGAACACTACTGAGAAAATTTAGAGAACGGGCATTTGAAGATGACTGCAGAACGATCCTACTGCCGCCAGCATAGATTTCGAGTAAGAACCACGAAGATAATATTTACCGTAGCCTCCTTTAATTAGAGTTTTACTCTGGCTGTCTTCAGTTGTGATTTAATTCAGTTCTTAATTGGCCATAAAACTGCTTTGCGTGGCATTTACTTCACTTGCGGCCACTATAATCGTAATAACTGAGGCCTAACAATCGTCTTTCACTTACTCGCTGAATAAGTTAAATTAACTTGTTTAATTATGGAAAGATTTCTAGCATTTCATTACTATTATTTGCAGCGCAGCGACGGCCCATCGTTTGCTTGGGAACTATCCGTTTCGTTTAATTCTATGACCGCGTTAATACTGGCTTTAACTGTATGAACCTTACAATTCGGAAAGACGTGATTGCAAGTTCTGTCGTGTTTAATGAATGAAAGGTAATTTTGCTGTAACTGGGAATTGGAATTAAATACTACACCCAAATGAAAAGCTGCCTTATTTAATTATCTTACTGTTTTAATAGTTCGCAACATTCATCTTTAATTAACTGGAATGGAAATTCTAAAGGAGAAAATCATGTTAAAATTGGAGTATCTTACTTTTATTGTTTCACACAATCATCTACAAAATACAGTGTGACAATTCACGGTAATTCTCATCAGATCGACGAATACAAATGAAAATGGAATGGCCGACTTCGCCGTTGTTTGATCCTTTGCTCTCTTTCTTTTACTTTTCAGTGATCGTAGTATAACGTTTATGATGGTCGCTCCTTCGTATCGAGACGACAAATATGTCAGATTTTTATTATTATTTAACAGCCTCTTAATTTCAATAGTCATGAATTGAAAAGAAGGAAGGAGGGGGAGGGAAGGGAATGTCTTTTAATATGGCTGTTATGCCTGAAGATACAAGAAATTAGGTATCATACTGAGTCATATAGATAATTTTCCCTCGATCTATTTGCGAATGGAGAAGGAAAGGTTCAAATGATTCAAATGGCTCTAAGCACTAGGGGACTTAACATCTGAGGTCATCAGTCCCCTATAACTTAGAACTACTTAAACCTAACTAACCTAAGGACCTCACACACATCCAAGCCCGAGTCAGGATTCGAACCTGCGACCGTAGTAGCAGCGCCGTTTCGGACTGAAGCGCCTAGAACCGTTCTGCCACAAAGGCCGGCAAAAGGAAAGGAAATGACTAGTTGTGGTACAGGGTACCCTTCGCCACTCATCGTAAGGTGGATTGTGGAGTATGCATGTGTGGTCAGATGTAGATATTCTCTTACCTTTGTGATCCTTAAGCAAAAAAAGCAGTAGAATCGTTCTGCAGTCTGAGTTCAAGTGTGGGTTCTCTAAATTTTCTTAATAGTATTTCGAGGAAAAGAAAATAGTCTAAGCTCTCTGTTAGCCTGTTCGTTTTCAGATGTGCACCTAAGGAAAGACTATTCGGCCTTGAGGCGAGGGCCCATATAAGGAGAAGCCACGTTACACATTACGTCCTCTTACATCTGGTTGGGTAATTAAGTCGAAAAGTTGGAGGAAGGTGACAGCATGTCACCTCTAATAGACTCGTGGCTGGTAGCTTAATATCAGGCCCGCAATTCGGGCGGACCTGCTACATTAGGGGCTCGCAGAAAAGCAAAATAAATTTTATTGTTATTATTACTAAGATTAAAAACGAATAGAAAAATTTAAAATATGTAAGAGCATAAATACGGAACTATGTACGAGCCAAATAACCCAGTCATATGCTAGTCTCCACAGAAGTGTTAAGATTAAAACGATATGTAGACTGCGTCAATACTGAGTTCAGCACAGCTGTAAGAGTGTGCATACAATACTTGTCCTGGCCGTCCCTCCAAACACTTGGTTTGCAGGATGTTCTTCGGTCGGCACAAAAGAGGGCGTATCTTACTTATTACAAAACAGTTGGCAATGAAAATGTATGCTAAAATATCACTTTTACGTAGAAAATTATTTTTCTTTGACGTCAAGTGTACCTGAAAACTTATTAAGCGCACTTCTTAAAACATTTGTCTTTCATCAGATATTTACTCCAAAGCATAATCAGTTATCCAATGCGATGTGGTGTAATAACGACCAGTCAACAGCTAATTGAGTTTCAGATGAGCTCTCTACACGGGATGTTAATACGAGGGTTAGAACTTTAATAGTGGCAACAGATTTCTTACAGCTCGAAAAAAAAAATAGATACGTCGTTCAAAGTTTTAGTGACCTTCAAAGTAGTCACCAGCATTGTATATAACCTGTAGCCAGCGAAGTGGAAGTCGTAGGGTACTCTCAGCCGTGACAGTTGTGTTGATAGTTCGAGCGGTGCGGTATATTGCCCGACGAATTTGTACCAGTTCTGAAGCGAATGCCGTGATGTGTTTCCTTCAGTTTAGAAATCGAATTGAACTTACGAGGGCTTACGTCAGTAGGTGATATAGCACTTAGCAGCCCCATCAGTCAGACAAATCAGTTACAGCTTGTACTGTATGTGCTTGAACATTGTCCAGCAAAATGATGGTCAGGTCCTACAGAAAGTGTCATCACTTCTGTCTCTAAGTGGGTCGTTGGTAGTCTTCCAGAAATGAACAGTATAGAGAGCTCCTTCTAACCAAACGACACACCTCCACCCAGCCCTCCAATGGGCTGTCGCTTGACATGACTGAAGTCGCAAACACTGGTGGTTTGGGGTCAATGGAATGCATGCTATGGGCGTCTGGCTCGGAAGCGTCCGTGAAGTAACCGATTTGTAACAGTTCGTTGTGTTACTGTGGTGTCAACTGATGTTCATACTACTGTTGGGGATGCAGTACTATGCGCCACAGACATTCGTGCATCATTATAGTCTTCCCTGTCAGTAGTCCCAGGTGGTTGTCCGGAACCCGGTCTTCAAATGGTTCAAATGGCTCTGAGCACTATGGGACTTAATTTCTGAGGTCATCAGTCCCCTAGAAGTTAGAACTACTTAAACCTAACTAACTTAAGGACATCACACACATCCATGCCCGAGGCAGGATTGGAACCTGCGACCGTAGCACTTGCGCGTATCCAGACTGTAGCACCTTGAACCGCTCGGCCACTCCGGCCGGCAACCCAGTCTTCTTTCGATCACCGCAATCTGCAGCGATATACAGAGGGTACATTCCTGCCAAATCTTTTTGCAGTATCGGAGAAGGATCACCCAGCTTCTCGCAGCCCTGTTACAGGACGTCATTCAAACTCAATGAGGCGTTGATAATTGCGACTCTAATGCATTCTTGTCTAACATCGACTCATCATGTCCAATCTCGAAGGTGACTGTCGCTCACGATCCTTACAGCGCGTATTTAAAGCAAATCTGGTCTGCATCCTCATAGTGGCACTACTAGCGCCATTCTTACGTGACTGGTGCGAATTTCTAATTCAGATCATCTTTCAGATGTAAAAGCATGTCTATCAACTTTCGTTTACGTCGCACAACTCCTTCTTGGTGTAGCGATATTTTTTCCGTCAGTATATGATTGGCACAAAGGATCTTATAAGCCATGAGAGTATACGAGAAGAAAAAGAAGTATTTAACTCTAACGACAAAATAGGAGGATATAGAAATGAAGGTAACATCGTAAATGTACATGTCGTGTGACTTGGGCTTCCCGTCGGGTAGACCGTTCGCCGGCGCAAGTCTTTCGAAACGCCACTTCGGCTACTTGCGCGTCGATGGGGATGAAATGATGATGATTAGCACAACACAACACCCAGTCCCTGAGCGAAGAAAATCTCCAGCCCAGCCGGTAACGGAACCCGGGCCCGTAGGATTGACATTCTGTCGTGCTGACCATTCAGCTACCGGGTGCGGACGTAAATGCATATAAGATGAGAGAATTCCAGTCGTTGTAAACAAGTGCAAATATCATATCACAAAAAAAGACTTTGGAAAAACGAGGAAATGATGGTCATAAAAATGTGAACTTGGAACAGGCATATTGCCTAACCCCGAGGAAATGATGGTCTTAAAAATGTGAACTTGGAACAGGCATATTGCCTAAACTTCGAAGTTAAGAAAAAGAAGAAGGACTGCTAGTATCCTATACATGTACTGTATGGCTAAGCATGAAGTTTTTTTTGGTTCCTGAATCACCTATTTTAAAGAACTAGGGGCACACATACTTCCCTACTGTACTTGTCATTTTTACATGAAATAGAACCAAACGAAGGGGTCATAGTAATAATAATAATAATAATAATTTAGTGTGTCTCATTGGACTGGTGCAAACCTTTCAATTGGACACCACTTCGGCGACTTGCGTTTCCCTAACCTACCCCAGTTATCCAACCGTCGGAATGGGATACACATTGTTAACGTGGAATCTGAAACACATGTCGTTTCTGGCTACTCCTCACATTGTTGAGTGATGAGGGCTGGGTTTAAGCGCAGACTGAAAAAATTCGAGAGCCGAGCAGAATTCGATCTCGTTTTCCAGCCTAGCGCTCTACTGGTAGACCACCAAACTCGGCAGGCGCTGGGGTAGCCCATGAAAAATTATAAAATTTTTCCAAAGTTGTCACATAACAGCCACCCTTATGCGTAACAATGAATTGTGCTGCTCAAACACATCTTCACTTTATGAAAGCTGTGCCTGTTTTCTGAGTATCGTAACTACACTCCTGGAAATGGAAAAAAGAACACATTGACACCGGTGTGTCAGACCCACCATACTTGCTCCGGACACTGCGAGAGGGCTGTACAAGCAATGATCACACGCACGGCACAGCGGACACAACAGGAACCGCGGTGTTGGCCGTCGAATGGCGCTAGCTGCGCAGCATTTGTGCACCGCCGCCGTCAGTGTCAGCCAGTTTGCCGTGGCATACGGAGCTCCTTCGCAGTCTTTAACACTGGTAGCATGCCGCGACAGCGTGGACGTGAAACGTATGTGCAGTTGACGGACTTTGAGCGAGGGCGTATAGTGGGCATGCGGGAGGCCGGGTGGACGTACCGCCAAATTGCTCAACACGTGGGCCGTGAGGTCTGCACAGTACATCGATGTTGTCGCCAGTGGTCGGCGGAAGGTGCACGTGCCCGTCGACCTGGGACCGGACCGCAGCGACGCACGGATGCACGCCAAGACCGTAGGATCCTACGCAGTGCCGTAGGGGACCGCACCGCCACTTCCCAGCAAATTAGGGACACTGTTGCTCCTGGGGTATCGGCGAGGACCATTCGCAACCGTCTCCATGAAGCTGGGCTACGGTCCCGCACACCGTTAGGCCGTCTTCCGCTCACGCCCCAACACCGTGCAGCCCGCCTCCAGTGGTGTCGCGACAGGCGTGAATGGAGGGACGAATGGAGACGTGTCGTCTTCAGCGATGAGAGTCGCTTCTGCCTTGGTGGCAATGATGGTCGTATGCGTGTTTGGCGCCGTGCAGGTGAGCGCCACAATCAGGACTGCATACGACCGAGGCACACAGGGCCAACACCCGGCATCATGGTGTGGGGAGCGATCTCCTACACTGGCCGTACACCACTGGTGATCGTCGAGGGGACACTGAATAGTGCACGGTACATCCAAACCGTCATCGAACCCATCGTTCTACCATTCCTAGACCGGCAAGGGAACTTGCTGTTCCAACAGGACAATGCACGTCCGCATGTATCCCGTGCCACCCAACGTGCTCTAGAAGGTGTAAGTCAACTACCCTGGCCAGCAAGATCTCCGGATCTGTCCCCCATTGAGCATGTTTGGGACTGGATGAAGCGTCGTCTCACGCGGTCTGCACGTCCAGCACGAACGCTGGTCCAACTGAGGCGCCAGGTGGAAATGGCATGGCAAGCCGTTCCACAGGACTACATCCAGCATCTCTACGATCGTCTCCATAGGAGAATAGCAGCCTGCATTGCTGCGAAAAGTGGATATACACTGTACTAGTGCCGACATTGTGCATGCTCTGTTGCCTGTGTCTATGTGCCTGTGGTTCTGTCAGTGTGATCATGTGATGTATCTGACCCCAGGAATGTGTCAATAAAGTTTCCCCTTCCTGGGACAATGAATTCACGGTGTTCTTATTTCAATTTCCAGTAGTGTAGTTTAATTTTTTTCTTTTTTATTTACACGTCAAGTTCCGTAGGACCAAATTGAGGAGCAAATCTTTAAGGTCATGGAACGTGCCAGTACATGAACTTATAAAAGTAATAACACATAAAAATAAATGTTCATGAACCTGAAAGAAAGTCTGTCCATAAGTTTAAGTAAACGCTGTCAGCAATACTATAAGAATCAGCTTGATTTTTCCAGGAACTCCTCGACAGAATAGAAGGAGTGACCCATGAGGAAACTCTTCAGTTTCGATTTGAAATCGCGTGGATTACTGCTAAGATTTTTTAATTTGAGTGGCAGCTTATTGAAAATGGATGCAGCAGTATACTGCACACCTTTTTGCGCAAGAGTTAAGGAAGTCCGATCCAAATGGAGGTTTTATTTCTGCCGAGTATTAACCGAGTTAAAGCTGCTTATTCTTGGGAATAAACTCATATTGGTAACAAGAAGCGAGAATAAGGAGTATACATATTGAGAGGCCAATGTCAAACTACCCAGACTCGTGAAGAGAGGTCGATAAAAGGTTCGTGAACTCACACCACTTATTGCCCGAACCGCCCGTTTCTGAGCCAAAAATGTCCTTCTGGAATGGGAAGAGTTACCCCAAAACATAATACCATACGACATAAGTGAATGAAAATAAGCAAAGTAGACTAATTTACGTGTCGAAGTATCACTCACTTGTGATACCGTTCGAATAGTAAAAATGGCAGTATTAAGTGTTTGAATAAGATCGTGAACGTGGGCTTTCCACGACAGCTTACTATCTGTTTGAACACCTAGAAATTTGAACTGTTTTAATGTAACATACTGTTCGAAGAAACCAACGTTTCTGCCACAGTTGCAGTGGCCTTATTCTGGGTCTAGACCCGTAAACGTTTCCTTAGTATGGTATCGCGTCATAACGTAAAGAACTACAATGGATAAACTAACGTTTCAGCCACGGTAACAATGACCTTCTTCTGGGTCTACTCCCAGACATAAAAGTTTCCTGAGTATCTAACCTTTGCAGAAACGTTGGTTCTTCCAGTAGTTTTTTTACATTATGATGCGGGACGATACCCAGAAAACTCTTAAGTTAACTGACTCAGGCTGCGAGTGGATACACAATTATAAAAGGTATACCTGTTTCAAAGCTGGATATGGGTATCACAAGAGTGCTGTGATTGATGACGGTTGCGGTGAGAAGGAGTTGCCTGCCTAAAGAGAGTGACAGTGACGATGTTTCCTTTAGGGGCCTTGTCATAAGACTGCTGGACCTAGTCAGTACCCCTGAAGTAGGCAGGAGAACGCCAGACATACCGGCTCGGACAACCGACACCCAGGAGGTCCGAAGAGCGGCAGCCGCGAGCCGCGAACCGGGCACGGCGGTCGGTCGATAGCCGTGACGTCACCGGCTGGCACGGCCATTCACTCACATGTTAATATGGGACGGCGTGGGACGGCGCTTCTGCGCTCGTGCCCGCCAGAGTGTACGGGCGTCGCGCGCATTTGCATGCGCAGAAAAGACCAGCGCGGCGTCGCACAAAGCCGTCGCGTGCGGCACAATAGGCGTTGCGGGGGCGGGGAGGCGCGCGGCGTGGCGCCTTTGTCCCCTCCCACAGCCCCCACCCCCGCCCCGCACCGCCACCACCACCGCCGCCGCCTGCCGGCCCGCGTCCACTGTGCGCCGCCGGACGCCGACTGTTCACATCGTGCAGAGGGCCCGCACGAATTGGGCTTTACACACTCCGGGTCGCTGCCCTGCACCGTTTGTCTGCGGAGGCCACAAGCACGCACCGCCCTTACAAGCCCTACTCCGTACAGCTAACTGGTGCTCTGTCTGCGGGAGTTCATTTCCTGTAATACAGTCAAGTGGCCGTCGCCTTGCGTTTCGGTTAAGGTAGCCCAACGAAGCCGTCTGGACAATGGTTAGATGTAGGTCGTCAACAGACAATATAATCACAGTGTCTGTGAAGGTTTTCACGGCGAAACTTCGTGAAGCTATTGAAACCACAAGCACCGGCGCCACCTCATCTACTTGGTTTCCTTAAAGTGCATAAGGAGACTGTATCGTTAACACCTACAATTAGCACAATTTTACCTCGTATCTATGCTCTGACACGACAATTGTCTGCCATAGTAAGTGCCCACGTGGGCCGTTGCAGCTATCGAATCCTACATTTATCACAGTTTCTGGGCGTCCGAGGAACACAGACTGGATCCAGGAGATATTTTGTTGAGTTTTAATACCGCTTCATTGTTCTCGAGTATTCCCCTCCAAGAGACGATGATATTACTAGGATGATCTATCATTAACGCTATGGTCGCAGGTTCGAATCCCGCCTCGGGCATGGATGTGTGTGATGTTCTTAGGTTAGTTAGGTTTAAGTAGTTCTACGTTCTAGGGGACTGATGACCTCAGAAGTTAAGTTCCATAGTGCTCAGAGCAATTTTATCACTAACGAAAGCGTTTTCATTGCGTGCTGCCGGCTGGCGAGGTCGGCTGCTGTACTCGTGGCACGGTCCAAGAACCATCCTCTTGCACTAAGCCTCCAGAAATGTTTCAGTTTAGCCCGTGAGTCCGTAGAGGATGGTTTAATAGTACTAGAGTATGAGTGACCGCGCTTTTTCATCCTTGTTTTGTGCAGATGGAGACTGTCTGTCCTTTGAATATCTTAGTGAGTACATTAAATGTATTCGCAGTTGCGAGCATGGGGAACCATCAGCTAGCTGTAGAATGGAACGAAGACATTGAAAATTTGTGCCAGACGGGAACACAGACCCGGATTTCCAGCTTATCGCGAGCAGTTGCCTCTCCTTTTGGGTATAAAAGCACAAATAATCCTAGACAAATAGGGAGTATCATGACAAATACGGGCATTAGCGACCACAAGGCAGTTGCTGCTACGCTGAATGCCGTAACACCCACAACCATAAAAAAGAAACACACAGTACATTTATTCAAAAAAGATGAATAAAATTCTCTTAACGCCTTTTAAAAAAAAGAAAAAAAAAACAGTCTCCACTCCTTCCGATCTGGCCATGTGAGCTTAGAAAAGATGTGGAATGATTTCAAAAGGACAGTATCGACAGCAGTTGAGAGATATATGCCACAGAAACTAGTAAGTGGTGGTACTGATCCCCCATGGTACACAAAACAGGTCAGATCGCTGTTGCAGAAGCAATTAGAAAAGCGTGACAAATTGAAAAGAATCCAACATCCCCAAGAGTGGCAAAGTTTTGCAGAACTAAGAAAGGAAGCACGTACTTCAGTGCGAGATGCTTTTAATAATTTGCGCAACTCTGTCTCGGAATCTGGCACAAAATCCAAAGAGATTCTTGTCATACATATACCACACCAGTGGCAAGATGCAATCAAAACCTTCACTGCACGATAACGACGGTGAAATAACTGATGACAGTGCCCTAAAGCAGAGTTATTAAACACGGTTTTCCGAAACTCCTTCACCAAAGAAGACGAATTAAATATTCCTGAATTCCAATTAAGAGCAATTACGAAGATGGGAAACATAGAGGTAGATATCCTCCGTGTAGCAAAGGGAAATAACAGTAATCCGCTGCATTACAGCCCCATATCCCTAACGTCGATTTGCAGTAGGGTTTTGGAACATATACTGTATTCGAACATTATGAATTACCTCGAAGAAAACGCTTTATTGACACATAGACAGCACGGATGCAGAAAACATCGTTCTTGTGAAACACAACTAGCTCTTTATACTCGTGAAGTAATGAGTGCTAGATGTCAAATTGATTCCATATTTTTAGATTTACAGAAGGCTTTCGACACCGTTCCTCACAAGCGTCTTTTAACAAAATTGCGTGCCTGTGGAACATCGCCTCAGTTGTGCGACTGGATTCCTGATTTCCCGTCAGAAAGGTCACAGTTCGTAGTAACAGACGGAAAGTCATCGAGTGCAACAGAAGTAATATCCGGCGTTCCCCAAGGAAGTGTTACAGGTCCTCTATTATTCCTGATCTATATTAACGATATGGAAGACAATCTGCATTGCCCTCTTAGATTATTTGCAGATTTACAGTATTGTAAAGTCATCAGATGACCAAAACGATTTAGATAAGGTACCTGTATGGCGCGGAAAGTCGCAATTGACCCTGAGTAAAGAAAAGTGTGAAGTTATTCACATGAGTACTAACAGAAATCCGTAAATTAAGATTACGAAGTTGTTGTTGTGGTCTTCAGTCCTGAGACTGGTTTGATGCAGCTCTCCATGCTAATCTATCCTGTGCAAGCTCCTTCATCTCCCAGTACCTACTGCAACCTACATCCTTCTGAATCTGCTTAGTGTATTCATCTCTTGGTCTCCCTCTACGATTTTTACCCTCCACGCTGCCCTTCAATGCAAAATTTGTGATCCCTTGATGCCTCAGGACATGTCCTACCAACCGATCCCTTCTTCTAGTCAAGTTGTGCCACAAACTTCTCTTCTCCCCAATCCTATTCAATACCTCCTCATTAGTTACGTGATCTACCCACCTAATCTTCAACATTCTTCTGTAGCACCACATTTCGAAAGCCCCTATTCTCTTCTTGTCCAAACTATTTATTGTCCATGTTTCACTTCCATACATGGATACACTCCATACAAATACTTTCAGAACCGACTTCCTGACACTTAAATCTATACTCGATGTTAACAAATTTCTCTTCTTCAGAAACGCTTTCCTTGCCATTGCCAGTCTACATTTTAAGTAAGACACACAAATATGAAGGCTGCAAATCCAACTAAATACTTCGGGATTACAATTACAAACAACCTAAACTAGAATGATCACATTGGTAATGTTCTGGGTAGAGTAAACCTAAGACTGCGATTCATTGGCAGAACACTTAGAAGATGCAACAGGTCTACTAAAGAGACTGCTTACACCACGCTTGTCCGAAGAGAGCGTGGTCTAACGTCAGAATTAGATGGGAAGGCGCCCTATCTGCGACTGGCGACTATGGGGCGCGGCCTGTTGCTCGTACTTCACTTGTGATATTTCGCAGCCGTTCGTACAGTTTCGTTATCTCAAACATTATTCGTTTATTTACTCATTTAGGTGTTCGATTTCAGGCGTTGTAATATTGTTGTAAAGAAGTACTTATGACTTGTAGGCCAGTCCTAATAGCAGTATCGTAAATTGCGACTTTATTAGTAAGCTTACTCGCTGTCTGTCCTAATATCAGTATTGGAAAGAGCAACTAGTACTGGCGAGATTACCTGCTGTATGCCGTCCGCTGTGACCGAGCGGTTCCACGCCCATCAGTCCGGAACTGCGCTGCTTCTACAGTCGCAGCTTCGAATCCTGTCCCGGGCATGGATGTGTGTCATGTTCTTAGGTTAGTTACTTTTAAGTATTTCTATGTCTAGGGTACTGATGACCTCAGATGTTAAGTCTCATATTGCTTAGAGCCATTTGAACCATCTGAATGTACTGTATCCTAGGGTAATTGTGTTTTCACTGCCTACCAAGCAGATGATGTAACGTATGTTCTCATGTCCAGCCACAGCGCTTCATACCACCATCATCTGGGAAAGCAAATTGTTGCACCGACTCGCTCAGCCAGCGTGGGAACTGAAATCTTACTCCCGACTTTGTGCCTTCTACATTACCACTTTACTCATTACATGCCACATTATATCTGCCAACGCGATTCAAAATTGTAATAATTGAAAATAAATTGTGGCTTGAGCAGAAGGGGTACGTTACAGCATGTGTCAGGAAGTGCAATTTCTGTCGTAAGTTATTTCTGACGTATGTAACATAAACACTTAAAAATAAAATTAAATTACTCACGTATATTAAGGAAGGAGATGCTGGAACTGCCTCCCTTGGTTATTCAAGCATTTCTGTCACCTACTTGGCAAATCAATCTTTACGCTCTGCAGGTCTCTCTAAGAAATGTCAGATATTTCTTGATGCATACTATTCAGTAGTTCACATACTGAATTTGATTTGTACGCTTCCTCTTTTAATACCCTCCAGAGATGGAAATCGCAGGTTGTAAATTCGGGGAAGGGAGGAGCCCCTATGTTGTTAGTAATAACTGTATCTTGAAATAGGTCATGGACTACCTGTAATAAGAAGTTGGCTGTATATGCCGTCACAGAGACCTGCTGAAAGGTCGTGAAAGCGCGTTTTCTCTCATTTGATTGGCCGAAAAGGTCCGCAAATTTTTCCCACACATCTCTCACTGTTAACCGTTTCCGGAAGAATACCAAGAGGAGTAAATGCAGTGCTTCGCACACTGGACTATCATTCGGGTAGACGACGTTTCAAACCCTCGTCCGGCCATCCTTATTTCGGTTTCCCGTGATTTCCCTAAATTGCTCAAGGCAATTGGCGGGATGGTGCCATCGAAAGAGCACGGCCGCTCTCGTTCCTCATCGTTCCCTGGTCCGAGCTTGTGCTCCGTCTCTAATGACCTCGTCGTCAACGGGACGTTAAACACTAATCTCCTACTCCTCCCGTTCATTGAAAAGGAAACAGGGCGTACTATTTTCTCTCCGCTAATAGTGCAGCACACGCCTGTTTTTTGATCACGATGAGTGTCTCGCGTATTACGTTAGGTTTATAAGAACTCCAATAATGGTTATTCTGTAAATTAACGTATCCACTTTGGTGAAACTTGGTTTGTTAGAAAAGAAAGTTTGACAAGGGATCAATTTCTCCATCAAAGTCCATTCACAAAACTGTAGCCTTTCTGGAGGGTCATCCAGTTTAAGCTCTTCCACTGCATTTGTTTTGTAGGTCTGTAGCTTCAGTAATTTTGTACCCATTTGAACACAGCCATAGAAAATTGCCATTTGCTGAGGTAGAAGTCGAACTGATTTTCTAGGAGACCTTTCCAGAGCATGCCCAATGTTACGCAGAGATTTTCCTGTGAGTTATGTAGGTGACAGTCTATGTTTCTAGTAACACTTCCCGTTTCACGAAATGTATTTATTAATCAATGAATAGTCCTCCGATTAGTAACCTGAACATCAAGAAATTCCTCTTCAAATAATCCCCTTACTCCGCGCACTGAATCCATACACAAGTATGAATCATATATGAATAATCTTCGGCGAACACACAACTTGCATTTTGCTATTTCACTCGAAACACTTTCATTCAAACACTGTGTAGCATGGCCTAACAAACACGTGCTACCTCCGCAAGGTTTATACGGCAACAAAGGAATCGCAGCGGAGGGGAAATACAGGGTGATTCACGAACATATGCAAATATTTTAATATGTTATTCTACAAGTAAAACTGAAGAAAAATGTTGTAGTTTGTAGATTATTTAAGAAATAGGGATGCCTTTCTAATTTACGACAGAGGAATACACCGAAATGGTGTTTATTTATGGCCAATGTGATGGTAATGCTACGGCTGCAGTTAACGAATATCGCGTACGTTATCCAACTAGAAGGATTCGGAATGCACAAACCATTAGTGGAGAATTTCGAATGTTACGGGACACAGATTCTCTATCCTTACCATAAACAAAACGTACACCATTTCAAAATGTTCAAATGTGTGTGTATTCCTAAGGGACAAAACTACTTAGGTTATCGGTGCCTAGACTTACACACTTCTTAAATTAACTTACACTAAGAGCAACACACACACCCCATTCCCGACGGAGGACTCGAACCTTTGGCCGGAAGGACTCGGCCACTCAGCGTGGCGTATGTCATTTACGTCTGGGAGATCCTGCCGTAAGCTAGAAGTTGTGCAACTGGTTAAATACTAATCTGCAGTTACACAAATACATTTTATTTACTGAAGAGGCACAGTTTACTCGAGACGGTATAAACAATTTGTAAGTAGACTGTTTAGGTTTTTATGTTGGCGACGCCATGTAGCGCTCTGTATTAAAATCGCTGACTGCGCTGTGTGCAGTCTGTGGCTGGTTGGACTCATTGTTGGAATATTCGCTAGTGTAGTGTTGGGCAGTTGGATGTGAAGAGCCAGTAGTGTTGGGCAGTTGGAGAATAGCCGCCAGCAGTGGTGGACGTGGTGAGAGACATGCCAGAGTTTTGAGCCGCCGGTCAGGACGTCAGAGAAAGGATATTTGTCAAAATAGATGTAATGACTTTTGAACACTATTCAGGTAAATATGTTGTTTGTTCTCTATCAAAATCTTTCATTTGCTAACTATATGCCAATCAGTAGTTAGTGCCTTCAGTAGTCAAAATCTTTTGTATGGCTGGCAGTAATGGTGCTCGCTGTATTGCAGTAGGGGACGAAGATATTTGTGAGGCAAATGATTCATGACGGTTATAGGTTATTGTTAGTCAGGGCTATTCTTTTGTAGGGATTATTAAAAGTCAGACTGCGTTGCGCTAAAATATTGTGTGTAAGTTTAGAAATGATCAGAATAAGTAAAGAGAGAACTGAGTATGTTCAGTTTTACTCAACTGTTTCTGTTATCAAATAACGTAGATGTTTACCAGCACAGTCTTTCTTTGCATTCAAAGGGGAAGTTTCAAATTTACATAACGATCACGTATGGTACCCACATGCAACAGTGAACGCAATTTCCAGCAGCGATTTAGCATAAATGTATGGTGTGGTATAATCAACACACACTTTATTAGACCATTCATTTTACTAGAACGTCTAACTGGCGAGACGTACTTACATTTCCTTCAAGAATAAATGCCCCGCTTGCCCGAAGGAGTTCCGCTTGCTATGTGATTGCAAATGTATTTTCAACATGATGGCGCGCCTACACATTTCATCAACGCCGTTACTACACTTTTAAATGATCATTTCCCTCATAAAAGGATTTGTCGGGGTGCTACACGTCTGTGGCCACCCAGATCGCCCGATTTAACACCAATGGGTTTTTGTGTATGGTGATGGAAGAAAGACATAGTTTATGAGGACAAAGTCAATAAACGTGAGGCATTACGTGCTCGCATTTTGAATGCAATAGAAGAAATTAAGAACAACACCGTGAAACTGAAACGAGCAGCAAAATCTGGTCAACACGTGCAGCTAAATGCACTGGACTCAGTGGAGATATTTTCGAACATTTATTGTGAATGTATTGTGAAGTTGTACGTACAGTGTACAACTTCCTTGACACTGAGCTTTGTTTTTTCCGGTTTAACGTGAATTCACGTGTGGTATGGTATTTACAAAAGCAGATTATCTGACACATTAATACTGTTTCAGTTAACGTTATTACAATCATTTTTCCAAAATTAAATTCTCTACTCCTTATATTGAAAACTTTGTGTAATTTTCTAGAATTTGAAAACAAATTGAGCCACGTAGTTAATAAATTAAAAATTCTACGAAATTACCTCTTTGCTTAAAAACTACTGCAGATAGACGTCTGGGACATGTTTTATTAAATTTATCAGACCAATAACAACAAAATATATGGAAATCGCGCTTTTCCTTCAACTTCGTACAGTTTTGCGATGGCTTCATACTTGCGGAGTTGCTAAATTTCTGACAAAATCTTTTATTAGCCGGAATACCGTAACTAAACATTTTGCATATCGTCGTGAATCGGCCTATATAGACCCCCCCCCCCCCCACCCCGTCGCGAACGCTCAGCTGCGTCTGGGGCCAAGCGGGATACCTGTCGTACGTCATCGATCTTCGAGAGCCTGACTAGATTTAAAAGTGTAGCTACCAAGTTTTCAACTGGTCTAAAAATAGGAATTTTCACCCGGCCATTTTGGTCCCTGCGGCTCGTAATACCTGTAGTGTCATGTGGATGCAGGTAGTATGGAGGTACATGTGGTCAGCATACCGTTCTCCCGGCCGCATTGTCGACTTCTCAGACTGTGGAGTAGCTATTTCTCATTCAAGTAACTCCTCAAGGAATAACGAGGCTGAGGGCATCGCGTCTCAATCCACCAACCAAGGAAAACCTCTGGCAATACAAGGACAGAAATCCAAGTAATCTGCGTGGGAGTCAGAGACGCTGGCAATGTTTTTCGGTGTATTTCTTCGTCGTTTTTTCGTCAGTGGTTCTGTGCGGATGCCACATAACATCTTTTAATTTTGTCAATGAGATGCCTTGCCAATCGGCTACAGAGGGTGATCCAAGAAATGTATCAAGCCTGTACTTAGACCACCCACAATAAAGTAACGTAAAGGCAAACGAAAGACAAACCAGTTAAAAAATATAAGCACAGTCGAAGTAGACTACAACGTCAGAAGCATCAGCAACCGAAATACATCTCACCTTTCTCACTGTGTTGTACTCTCTAAGACAAAAAGAAAAAAAAAAAAAAACAAAGAAGCTACTCACCACGAAGGAATTATTCGAATGGGTCGGTAATCGGTAGGTGTGACATACGTGTAAGAGAAACAAATTATTGGAATTGCTGAAAATTTGGATGATTTAGTCAAATGAAAGAGCTTCACAAATTGATCAGGACTATAACGCGTTGGTCAACCTCTGGCCCCAAGGCAAGAAGTTACTCGGCTTGGCTTTGACTGGTGGAGTTGTAGGATGTCTCCTGAGTGGTACTGTGCCAAATTCTACTCAACTGGCACCTTGGACGGTCAAAAATTACTAGCTAGTGTGACGCCCCTGGCCATAATGCTCAAAATGTTCTCAATTAGGGAGAGACCTGGCGACCTTGCTGGCAAAAGTAGGATTTGGGAAGCCCGACGAAAAGTAGCAGAAACTCTTGCCATGTTCGGGAGGGCATTGTCTTGCTGAAATGTAAGTCCAGGATGGCTAGCTATGAATGGCGTAAAATAACATCGACGTACCGATGCTGTGTAAGGATGCAGAGGATGACAACCATTGGTGTCCTGCTATGAAAGTAAATGGCACCCACGACCATGCAAATGTCGACTTCGGTTTATGAGTCGAACTTTAGAAAAGAGTGGTTCATCTGTAAAGGAGAACACGTATAGAACCCTGGTGCAACGTATTCCTCATTACTGCTCGAGTGTTTGGCATCTGTGCCAGATTGGACTAAAGGAAGACATCGAAGCAATTCAGAGGCGGGCTGCTAGATATTTTACCGGTAGGTTCGAACAACACGTGTTACGGAGATGATCCGGGAACTCAAATGGGATCCCTGGAGGGAAGGTGACGCAATTTTCGAGAAACTTATTGAGAAAATTTAAAGAACCGATTTCGAAACTGAGTGCCAAACGATTCTACTGCCGCCAACGTACATCGCGAAAAGAAGATACGAGAAACGTTAAAGCACTTACAGCCATCGGTCACAAAATCTATGTCTTTTGACCAGGTTTCGACACTTCTATGAGTGCCTTCATCAAAATTAAATATTCAAATTGGCCTATAATATGAGTACAAAATTATGGGAAAAATTTTTTATATAAAGGTGTAAGTACTTACATGTCACGTATAAGATTAATATCAAGCGGTTAGGCTTCAGTCAAAAAATTATCTTATACGTGACCTTTAAGTACTGTTTCTTTCTTGTACTGTTAGCCAGGGTCGAAACCTGGTGAAAAAACTTAAATTTTGTGACCGAGGGCTGTAATTGCCTTACTTTAATTTGTTAACGGTCACTGACTACGCAGCCATGTTTAAAACTTTAAGATACGAGAAATTAAGGCTCATACGGAGGCGCACAGACGGTCGTTTCTCCCTCGCTCTAGTTGCGAGTGGAAGGGGAGCGGAAATGGCAAGTGGTGGTAGACGGTACCTTTCGCCACGCACCTTAGCAGAGTGTCTAAGTACACGAAGATAGCTATAGATAACCCCTGGCTGTCGGGGATTATGGCGGGGCGCCTCCAGACAGGTCTTCATTGGATATCGGAACTCATATCGAATCTCGCGTTCTCGCTTCCTGAGCACGGGGTCCCGGGTTCGATTCTCGGTGAGGTCAGGGATTTTCCTGTGCCTCGAGAAGACTGGGTGTTTGTGTTGTCCTAATCAGTTCATCATCATTCATGAAAGTGGCGAAATTGGGCTGAGCAATGATTGGGAATTTGTACGAGCGCTGTAACCGCGCAGTTGAGCGCCCCAAATACCAAACATCATCATGTTATTTCGAATCTCAGCAGTGAAAACAATTCTACTCCAGTCAATAGAGACTTCAGGCCAAAGACGTTGCGTTTCATCCCTCGAACACGTTGCTACAGTGGAAAATGCTTTGTATTTGAAAAGAACTTTGGAAAACATTTTCGTCACCTATAAGAACACTGTCTCTTTACAAAACCCACTATTGCAGTTTAGGCCAGTGAACCATTTTCCATTAAACGGACTTAGACCACAGGGGTGTGGCAGCGGACATGAAAACAAGCTTTGACTCGAGTCGGTCACAGGCAGCTGAAACCTACGCTGCCTCTGAATAGTCACAGCGGAAATGGGGCCCAGACACTTACGTGCAATCGGCGGCTTCTGACTCACAGTAGAGGGTCAGTCGCTCACAATGGCTCTGCGAAGGCGACATGACATTTTTGGGTAAAATACTTTTGGTCGTCCTGTGCAGTGGTCTACGCCTGTAGAGACATTACCTCTGCGATATTACACGTCTGCCACAAGCTCTGCTGTGCTGGGAATCCATGACAAGTAATGACGCTCCGCCGCTGTTGAAGTATACCGTTCATGGCTGTCCTGACCACTCAGGTGGACCAAGGGGCTGCTAACAAAGTCTGCACAACGACCGTTCATCGAATGTTGCTGCGTATGTGCCGCAAAAGCAGGTGCCTGATTCGTCCACCCATGCTTACTGTTTGTCGGTGACGAAGACTGGAAATTACACCTCAGTAATGCAACTTGACGCCCACTGCATGTGCCGCAGGTGGCCGTTGGCATGTATAGCGCGAAACGTCTGAAAGTAAACGCTCTGAAACAATCGTCGGAGCATTATGGTCTGAGGATCGTTTTCGTGGCATCCCCTGGGTGATCTGGCCATTCTGGAATTCAGAAGGTATCAACACATGTATGCATCTGCCAGTGGGAACCATGTCCCCCCTACATGCAGGTTGCTTTTCCACGGCAGGATGGCGTCTACTGGCAGGACACTGCAACGCGTCACACAGCTCTCAGTGTACGTGCGTGGCTGGAAGACTGCCACGATGAGTTCACCGTATTCCCCTGGCCACCACACTCCCCGGATTTAAACCCAACTGAGAACTTGTGGGACCATCTCGATCGGGCTGTTAGAACCATGGATCCCCAGTCGAGAAACACAGCGCAGCTCGCTACAGCCTTGGAGTAGGCGTGGCTCCACATCCTTGCCGGTACCTTCCAGAGCCTCAATGACTCTCTTCCTACACGTTTCGCGGCGATCCACTCTTCTAAAGGTAGTTATTCAGAATTTTGACAGGTGGTCTCGTTAAGATGGTTTTTCAGGATTTTTATAGTTGGTCCCGTTAATGTGACTGGACAGTATATATTCGCTAGATTCGAGCGTCATAAAAGACACTTCTTCAAAGTTCATAGTCTTTTTCCTTGACTTTCGAGCTACCTCAGGTTATAGGTGACTTTCCTATATTCCAGTAAGGAAAGTCTTGCGCTTGTGGCACGGTGATTCAATCAACAAGGAAACTTACCCAGAAATACCCCTTTCAGATGGAAGAAATGGCCATCACAAGCGGAAATCTTACGTGCCAAATGCCAACTACAGACCTCAGTAGGCTTAAAATCTCAACCTAGAAAATAGAATGTAGTGTTTACCATCTGCGAAGAAAATGATGTCAAAAATGGGGAAAATCCGAAATTGTATGTGACGAAATATGTCGATGAAGACAACAGAATTATATAGTAATAAGCACAACCACGGAACCTACTGCTCTGGAACTGATGTTTTAACTTGACCGCTCTGTTAAAATTTTCAGATGTTAGTATCCCCTTCTGTTGAACTATGTGTAGAGTACTTCTTCAGCTTTTCCTCCCATCATAAAAGTTCATATGCGTTGCTCTGCCAGGCTATTGTGAGGGGTGAGCGCGATACAAAGCAGTAAAATATATGCTAACGTTGTGCGGATGCTGCTTGTCACTTACGCTTGAGAGATTTGGCTGCTCGAAAAAGGCACCCATCGCATCTCCTTATGCCAGAGTGAACAAACGGGTCTTGGAAAGGGTACCATCCTGCTGTAAACCATTTCCTTCGTGTCCCCAACGCCGGTGATAGTGGTGTTTCGAATGAAAACAGAATTGCTGAAGGAACTGAAGAACGTACTTTCGAAGCTTCCACAGCGCTGGAAAGGATGGACTATTCTGCCGCTGAATACGAATGTCTTACTATGGACGGTAAAAAAAAAATCATTTAACCTGTTCTCGAAATATTTCAAAGCAAGAAAAGCTTTCATTTTCGTGAACATTGTAGTGTAAACGATGTATTGCATACTCGCAAGTGTATCAGGTCTTTAGAAGGCATCTACACATATAATATGGTATAGTTACACTGCAGCTCTAAGAAGAGATTTACATTGGTATTTTACCGTCGTCGTTCCCACTTTCATCCCTTAATGTGTCGTAGTTTGGCAGATCTTTCATCCATTTGCTTATATTGGCATATACGTAGCCGTCGTTGGAGATGACGATAATCCACGAGCTATTAGAGTATCAAGCCACTGCTGCTATTTCCTCCTTTTCGCTGACCATTTTTAGCCAAAAAGGAGAAGCACATTTTACAGAAGATGCCGGGAATTCTGTTGACATCAGTGAAGCTCTCCTTGCTGTTGACACAACTTTTTCACGGAACACCCAAAACACTTTTGGAGCATTATTTACCATGGAGATGGTCCACTTTACCTAACGCGTGGTGGCTACCTACTCCTTCTTCCTTCCAGTTTCATCTACTCTGAGATGACCATTCACCTTGCATGTCATGAAACGTCCCTCGATTGCAATATCAGTATTTCACGTTTCTTAAATGTATCCTCTAAGATTATTTCATTTTTATCTCTTGAACTTAAGTTCTATCTTCTCAATTTACAAGCTATATGTTTGTGTGACTGTGAAAGTTGCAGATAAATCCTTCATTGTATTAATCTTCAAATATTATTCTCGTACAATTGGATTACAACTCTTTCTTTTTCTTAATTTTTTTACTGCTGCTAATTGATGACCAATTTACTGAACGAAAATAGCAAATAGCTGCCGGCAGCAATTAGCGTCGTCAGTGAACAAAGCTGCACTACAAAATGTTATATCTTCAACAGAATATTTGCTTCGTCGACCGTCAGTAGCAAGTGAAAACATCGTAACGTACTCCAATTCAATTACAGTTCACAGACTCCCACAGACGGTACACTCCCAACCAACCTTCTGTAAGGACGATTCAGAGTACTTTCTTTTGTTCCCATTTCCTACTTCTATTGTGTTAAATCTTGTGCTGCAGCATAATAATCTTCATATCAACCATCTTTTTCTCCACGTCGTTTGGAATTTCTAGTGTTCCTCATACCAAAATCCAAAAAATTATTTACGGAAATGGCATTCTCTGTTTTTTTAATGTTTCATATCTTAGAGTTTGAAATATTTCAAAGATACTCTTTAAAATATTTCTTAGTGGGCTGTCGCCATAGGGATTATATGCTTTACTCACAAGAGTGGCGAGCTACCTGGAAACAAAATCCAGAATCTCTAAATCGAATAAAAAAAAAGAAACATGGTTCAAATGGCTCTGAGCACTATGGGACTTAACATCTGAGGTCATCAGTCCCCTAGAACTCAGAATTACTTAAACCTAACTAACCTAAGGACATCACACACATCCATGCCTTGGGCAGGCTTCGAACCTGCGACCGTAGCGGTCGCGCGATTCCAGACTGAAGCGCCTAGAACCGCTCAGCCACACCGGCCGGCAAATTCAATACAAATGAGGACACACATACCTTATTCCAATTCGAGTCTTTGCTGTTCTAAGGTTGAATGGTCTATACATAAGGTAAATTACTTCAGGTTCTGTGAGAAAATATTGTATTGAAGAAGAGATGATCAAATGAAGTATCAATTGTGTAGTATCATCGATGCTCAACAGCGATCGGTGATTCAAGGTGTTATGGGTAATGTAACAATGTTATGAAAAGGAACGTTGCCACTAACCATATAACGGAGATGCTGAGTTGCAGATAGGAAAAAAAACTGGCGCAAATAAAGCTTTCGGCCCGTAAGGTCTTCGTCAAAAATAGACGACAGACACACACACACACACACACACACACACACACACACACACACACACGCAAACACAACTCACACACACAAGACTGCAGTCTCAGGCAACTGTAGCCAGTGTACCGTTTTCCCGTTTCTCATTTCTCCCTCTCTCTCTCTCTCTCTCTCTCTCTCTCTCTCTCTCCCACCTTTTTTTTCTCCTAATTCCTCTCCTGTGCCAACCTCTTCATCACAGAGCAGCACTTACAACCTACGTCCTCAATCATTTGCTGGATGTAATCCAATCTCTGTAATTTCTCTACATCTTTCACATATTTTACCTTCTACGGCTCTCTCTAGTACCACTGAAATCATTCCCTGATGTCTTATCAGATGTCCTAGTCATTCCCTGATGTCTTATCATTCTGTCCCTTCATCTCGTCAGTGTTTGCAAAAATTCCTTTCCCCGCCAATTCTCCGGAGAACCTCCTCATTCTTTTACCTTATCAGTCCACCTAATATTCAATATTCTTCTGTAGCACCACGTCTGAAATGCTCCGATTCTCTTCTTTTCCGGTATTCCCACGGTCCATGATTCACTAACCTGCAATGCTGTGCTCCAAAGGTACTCTGCCAGTGCCGTCTCTTGTTTGTGCTGTGTCTTATTTTAGCAGTTTGCATTATCAAGACAAGATACAAAATTCGAAAGAGCCTTGGTTTCATCACATTAGTTTCCTAAAATAATCACTGTTCGTAAAACCTCTGCACAGTTCTTTGAAATGTAGTTAGGATCGATCAGAGTAGTACAGTTTCCCAGAGCTACAAAAGCAAAAATGTAAAAAGTGAACATCTTGCGTATTAGTGAAACATCCATAAATATAATCAAGTCTTTTAGCATCTGTTGTTTTTCGTCTCCAGCTATAAAATAATTAAGTGCAATGTTGCAAGCTTTCATTACGGTCCATCTACAGAAAAAGTCTCTTCTCATTCCAAATACGTAATGCACATTTAACTAGTTGTAGTATGTGGACAACAAATAATTGTTAGCCTTTTGTAATGTGAAGTGCGGCCTATTGTGAAACTATAACAGATGATTGTGCGGTGAAAGCGGACGTCACCGAGGTAAAAATTCTTATATATCTGGATTTTTCTAGACAGGAATCATTAAAACAGCGGGAGGTACCGACAGTAGAAATGCACTGATCACTAGTAATTCGCCTTTTTTTTCTCAGTGTTTGACAGAACGCTAAGTCCACGCGAACTTCGTAAGCACGGCATTCACACCTCTCAATAACTCGCATTTACTTGTGAACGGCCACAGATATCTGTGCCACAACATTTTCAAATACTTTTTTGTTCTTTTATCTATATGGTCCATTACGTATCAGAGAGTCAGCTACCAGCTGTCACACGTTTCGGTACAAGATATGTAAATCAAGTGCACGCGGTTGGCAAATACAATGATTTCACAATGACTGTTACGAATGATGAAAACGTGACTGGTTTGCTAAGGCGCTTACATGCTACAGTAGCATGTTTATAAAAATATGATTTTTTAAACTGCGTATTTTCCTTAAAATCGATTGAGAAACGCTACGGAACTAAAAAATCACGGGAAGCGAAAAGTAGTTGTTTTCTTATTTCGTAAGGAAAGTAAAGCTTTTAAAGAAAAAATAAGTTCGTAAAACGACGTGACGTAGTCTTATACACTGCCAAGAGTTTTTACAACGTGAACATCGGAAAAGAGGATTTTGCACTTTCCGCCGTCCCGGCGTTGCCCCGAGCGAGCGAGGGTGCAGCGTAAATGCAGGTAGCCACCAGACGAGCAGCGGTGTGCCAGCTGCCAGCAGCACGGCTGCAGCGAAAACGTATCCTTATGCGTGATCAAGTCCACCATATCCCCTTTGTGTTCTGTGGTGATGAAACCCTCCCTCATTACTGTAGACTCCTGCAGATTGCCACCGTTTTATCTCTTCACTCAAGATCTGATGGAAGATTGAATTGAGACCTCTGCCAGGTTTGGATCCTTGGAGGCTGTCACCTCATGAAAACGGGCATCCAGAGTTTGATGGCAGTTGGGTTTTGCTTAGCGACTTGTTTTAGAGGCGCTCCTGTAAAATTCAGTTGCCAATGATTTGGGAAATACGCTACGGTATCACTACTTACGATGTCAAAAATTTGTAGCACTCATTTATCTCACTACACACTTCAGACATGTATTTGTCGAAAGTTACAGCATGGACACAACTTGTAATTCTTGAATGTATACTACTGGCCATAAAAATTGCTACACCAAGAAGAAATGCAGATGATGAACGGGTATTCATTGAACGAATATGTTACACTAGAACTGACATGTGATTACATTTTCACGCAATCTGGGTGGATAGATCGTGAGAAATCAGTACCCAGAACAACCACCTCTGGCCGTAATAACTGCCTTGATACGCGTGGGCATTAAGTCAAACAGAGCTTGCATGGCGCGTACAGGTACAGCAGCCCATGCAGCCTCAACACGATACCACAGTTCATCGTGAGTAGTGACTGGCGTATTGTGACAAGCCAGTTGCTCGGCCACCATTGACCAGAGGTTTTCTATTGGTGAGAGATCTGGAGAATGTGCTGGTCAGGGCAGCAGTCGACCATTTTCTGTATCCAGAAAGGCACGTACAGGACCTGCAACATGCGGTCGTGCATTATCCTGCTGAAATGTAGGGTTTCTCAGGGATCGAATGAACGGTAGCGCCACGGGTCGTAACACATCTGAAATGTAGCGTCCACTGTTCAAAGTGCCGTCAATGCGAACAAGAGGTGACCGAGACTTGTAACCAATGGCACCCCATACCATCACGCCGGGTGATACGCCCGTATGGCGATGACGAATACACGCTTCCAATTTGCGTTCACCGCGATGTCGCCAAACACGGATGCGACCATCATGATGCTGTAAACAGAACCTGGATTCATCCGAAAAAATGACGTTTGACCATTCGTGCAACAAGGTTCGTCGTTGAGTACACCGTCGCAGGCGCTCCTGTCTGTGATGAAGCGACAAGGGTAACCGCAGCCATGGTCTCCGAGCTGATAGTCAATCCTGCTGCAAACGTCGTCGAACTGTTCGTGCAGATGGTAGTTGTCTTGCAAACGTCCCCATCTGTTGACTCAGGGATCGACACTTGGCTGCACGATCCGTTACAGCCAAGCAGATAGGATGCATCTCGACTGCTAGTGCTCCGAGGCCATTGGGATGCAGCACGGCGTTCCGTATTACCCTCCTGAACCCACCGATTCCATATTCTGCTAACAGTCATTGGATCTCGACCAACGCGAGCAGCAATGTCGCGATACGATAAACCGCAATCGCGATAGGCTACAATCCGACCTTTATCAAAGTCGGAAATGTGATGGTACGCATTTCTCCTCCTTACACGAGGCATCACAGCAACGTTTCCCCAGGCGACTCCGGCCAACTGCTGTTTGTGTATGAGAAATCGTTTGGAAACTTTCCTCATGTGAGCACGTTGTAGGTGTCGCCACCGGCGCCAACATTGTGTGAATGGTCTGAAAAGCTAATCATTTGCGTATCACAACATCGTCTTCCTGTTGGTTAAATTTCGCGTCTGTAGCACGTCATCTTCGTGGTGTAATTTTAATGGCCAGTAGTGTATGTCAGCGAAACATGCTATTCTCTTGCAGTGAAAAAAAAAATTCTGTACTGTTAAAATAGAAACGTCATCATTATTGCAGAATGGAAGTACCACTTTGAAATATCAGTTCTGAGAACATCTGTGAGCTCCTTCCAGCATCGGCATCGAAACTGGCAGTGTATCAGTTCCCGGCAAGGATGCTTTCACCAACACATTACTACAGCTGCTGATTATGATTTTAAGAACACTTGAAGTGTTTACCTCTTGAAATTACTGCAAGAAAAATCTCAGACCAGTATTACGACAAGAATGCAATATGATTAGTAAAGTACTCATTATAATTAAATGCTGCGATAAGCGAGGGAAACGGCAAACAAGATCCTGAATTCTCGATAAATGCTTTTAATGATTGCTGTTAAAAGATGAAAATTACGCAGTCATATGATATTTAAGGTTGCCACCTGTTGTTTTTTTCACGTATAGTATGTCAAGCCAGTGAAGCGATCAAGTAGCAAGATTCTAGAGTAAAAACTGTATTCACAGAACTAAACGAAGGCATAACGTGTTTGGCTGCTGTACTCTCAAACAATTTGTCACCAATCCTTTCGTTATGGCCTCTGAAAAAAATCAAAAATTTGTACGAAGTTACAGTTTTTAACATGACATATGATCAGATCTAATATTTTAAATGTATTCCACATACACAATCAAGCACATATGCCATATTTAACCAAAATTACAGTACACCGAAACAGTAATGCTTATTTTACAACTGTCAGACGATAAAAGAAATGTTCAAATATTTGTGAAATCTTATGGGACTTAACTGCTAAGGTCATCAGTCCCTAAGCTTACACACTACTTAACCTAGATTATTCTAAGGACAAACACACACACCCCTGCCCGAGGGAAGACTCGAACCACAGCCGGGACCAGCCGCACATTTCATGACTGCAGCGCCCAGACCGCTCGGCTAATCCCGAGCGGCAGACGATAAAAGAAGTGTACGTTGAGAGTGAAAGAAGTACTGTATTACATTTAGTTTTCGGAAAAGGTATACGGAGTTCATTTCCGTTTGGCTTCATTAACTAAAGTGTATCGTCTACCCGAATTACGATGACTTTTATTGTTGTTGTTGTGGTCTTCAGTAGGAAGACTAGTTTGATACAGCTCTCCATGCTACTCTATCCTGTTCGAGGCTATCCATCTTCGAGTAACTACTGCAACCTACATATTTCCGAATCTTCTTACTGGATTCATCTCTTGGTCCCCCTCAATAAATTTTACCTCCCACACTTCCCTCAAATAGTAAGTTAGTGACCCCTTGATGTCTCAGAATGAGTCCTATCGAACTATCCCATCTTCCGGTCAAGTTGTGGCACAAATCTCTTGTCTCCACAATTCTGCTCCGTACTTTCTCATTAGCTACGTGATCTACCCATTTAATCTTCAGCATTCTTCGGTAACACCAACTTTCAAAAGCTTCTATTGTCCTTTTATCTAAACTCTTTATCGTCAGTGTTTCATTTCCTTCCATAGCTACACTTCAGACAAACATCTTTAGAAAAGACTTTGTAACACTTAAATGTACATTCCACGTTAGCAGATTTCTCTTCTTCAGAAATGCTTTTCTTTCCACTTCCGGTGTACAGTTTATATCTTGCATACTTCGACCCTTATCAGTTTTTTTGCTGTCAGAAATGGTTCAAATGGCTCTGAGCACTATGGGACTTAACATCTGAGGTCATCAGTCCCCTAGAACTTAGAACTACTTAAACCTAAGGACATCACAAACATCCATGCCCGAGGCAGGATTCGAATCTGTGACCGTAGCGGTCGCGCGGTTCCAGACTGAAGCGCCTAGAACCGCTCGACCACTCCGGCCGGCTATTTTGCTGTTTAAATGGCAAAACTCAACTATTAATCTAAGTGTCTCGTTTCCTAATGTGAATCCCTCAGGGTCCATTAGCCTTGTTTTGCTTTTGTTGATGTATATCCTCTATTTAAAGCACAGTCAATTCCGTTAAACTGCTCTTCCAAGTCCTTAACTGTCTGTGACAGTGTTACAATGGCATCGACAAACCACAAAGTTTTTATTCCTTCTCCCTCAATTTTAACTCCTACTCCAAATTTTTCATTGGTTTCCTTTACTGCTTGTTCAGTGTACAGATTGAATAACATCGGGGATACGCTACAACACTATCAAAAAAATGGTTCAAATGGCTCTGAGCACTATGGGACTTAACATCTATGGTCATCAGTCCCCTAGAACTTAGAACTACTTAAACCTAACTAACCTAAGGACATCACACAACACCCAGCCATCACGAGGCAGAGAAAATCCCTGACCCCGCCGGGAATCGAACCCGGGAACCCGGGCGTGGAAAGCGAGAACGCTACCGCACGACCACGAGATGCGGGCTACAACACTATCCCACTCCCTTTTCAACCACTGCTTCCACTTCATGCCTCTCGGGTCTTATGACTGCCGTCTGGTTTCTGTACAAAATGTAAATATCCTTTCACCCCTCTATATTTTATCCCTGCTACCTCCAGAATTTCAAAGAGATTACACCAGTCAACATTGTCAAATGCTTTCTCTAAGTCTACAAAGGCTATGAATGAAGGATTGCCTTTCCTTAATCTGTCGTCTATAATGAGTTGTAGGGTCAGTATTGCCTCGAATGCTCCTACATTTCTCCGGAATCCAAACTGATCTTCCCCGAGGTCTACTTCTACCAGTTTTCCTATTCTTCTGTATGGAAATTGTCTTAGTAGCAACCACGATTTATTAAAATGGTGGTTCTGTAATTTTCACACCTCTCACCAACTGCTTTCTTTGGAACTGGTATTACCACATTCTTCTCGAACTTTGAGGAATTTCGCCTGTCTCATGCGTCTTGCATGCCAAGTGGAAGAGTTGTGTCATGGCTGGCTTTCTCAAGGCTATCAGTAGATGTGAAGGAATATTGTCTACATCCGGTGCCTTGTTTTGACTTAGATCTTTAAGAGCTTTCTCAAATTCTTCTCACAATATCATATCTACCATCTCATCCTCATCTACGTCCACTTTCCATCGAAGTGCCAGCTGTTGTGGCCAAGCGGTTCTAGGCGCTTTAATCCGGAATCGCGCTGCTGCTACGCTCGCAGGTTCGAATTCTGCCTCGGGCATGGATGTGTATGATGTTCTCAGGTGAGTCCCATAGTACTGAGAGCCATTTTTTGAAGCCGAGGTCCTTGGTTCGAGGGGGGGGGGGGGGGGGGGGCAGGGCATGTAGTATTTCGCAAAGGAAGATAAAATGGAAATTCATATAGCATTACAGCTGTAGTATCTATTCATCGGTGCAACTTTCGGTTACTCTTTATGCTTTTTTACGTAGTTTCATGAAGGGGGAGGGGGGCGATGGGAGGGAGGACACGCATATATATATATATATATATATATATATATATTCAATAGCTAGCTTACATAACATTATAGGCTGACCATTTAATATCATCAGTCTCCTATTCTCTCCTCAGGGCGGAATCAGTGTATGTCTGCCTGCTTCTATAGTAAATTCTATGTGAAAGGGCAAGAAAGCTTGATAAATGTTAGCGTAACGAGTATCAGGAGAAGATCAGTTTGGATTCCGCAGAAATGTTGGAACACGTGAGGCAATACTGACCCTGCGACTTATCTTAGAAAATAGATTAAGGAAAGGCAAACCCACGTTTCTAGTATTTGTAGACTTAGAGAAAGTTTTTGACAATGTTGAGTGGAATACTCTCTTTCAAATTCTGAAGGTGGCATGGGTAAAATACAGGGAGCGAAAGGCTATTTGCAATTTTAACAGAAACCAAATGGCAGTAACAGGAGTCGAGGGGCGTGAAAGGGATGAAAGGGAAGTAGTGGTTGGGAATGGAGTGAGACAGGGTTGTAGCCTATCCCCGACGGAATTCAATCTGTATATTGAGCAAGCAGTAAAGGAAACAAAAGAAAAATACGGAGTAGGCATTAAAATACATGGAGAAGAAATAAAAACTTTGAGGTGCGCCGACGACGTTGTAACGCTGTCACAGACAGTTAAGGACTTGGAAGGGCAGTTAAACGGAATGGACAATGTCTTGAAAGGAGGATATAAGATGAACATCAATAAAAACAAACCGAGGATAATGGAATATAGTCGAATTAAATCGGATGACGCTGCCGTAATTAGAATAGTAAATGAGACACTTAAAGTAGTAAAGGAGTTTTGCTATTTCGTTAGCAAAATAACTGATGATGGTCGAAGTAGAGATGATATAAAATGTAGACTGGCAATGGCAAGGAATGCGTTTCTGAAGAAGAGAAATTTGTTAACATCGAGTTTAGATTTAAATGTCAGGAAGTCGTTTCTGAAAGTATTTGTATGGAGCGTAGCCATGTATGGAAGTGAAACGTGTAAGATAAATAGTTTGGACAAGAAGAGGACAGAAGTTTTCGAAATGTGGTGCTACAGAAAAATTCTGAAGATTAGATGGGTAGATCACATAACTAATGAGGAGGTATTGAATAGAATTGGAGAGAAGAGAAATTTGTGGCACAACTTGACTACAAGAAGGGATCGGTTAATAGGGCATATTCTGAGGCATCAAGGGATCACTAATTTAGTACTGGAGGGCAGTGTGGAGGGTAAAAATCGTAGAGGGACACCAAGAGATGAGTACACTAAACAGATTCATAAGGATGTAGGTAGCAGTAGGTACTGGGAGATGAAGAAGCTAGCACACGATAGAGTAGCATGGAGAGCTGCATCAAACCAGTCTCTGGACTGAAGATCACAACAACAACAACAACGATTATCTGAGGCGGGATTCATATACCAGCCCGGTATTTGCGTAATGGGAAGAGGGAAACTGCCTAAAAACCTAATCAAGGCTGGTTGACACACCGGCGCTCTCCGTTAACCCATCGCGCGGATTGGACCTTGACATTCAGCTGTTCTCGTATAAACTCAGTGTGCACTTCAAATATGAATGCGTCAAAAACTGTATAATGAGGAGCGTATGAAATTTCAACACGCAACATGGAACTTTTGTCCTGGAAATGTGAACGATTTCAGCATCAGTGTAGAATCTAAAGTGCGCTTACGAGGACCTTTGACTTTACATGTGAGTAAAATACATTAGCTACGTGTGCTCTCTTACAAAAGAAATTGCTTGCGTGGATACCTCTCGAGCATTTCATTGTAATATAAATGGACAGCAAATAAAGGTAGACGTACGGGAATAAACTCATACTGCATGCAATGTCACATCCATGCGAGACGTATGCGTTTTGTGGCTGGTATTGTGGAGTGAAACGGCGGAGCAAGGATAAAAGTCAAATAAATGCTGAGGGGAAACGTTATTAGCGGGCGCACGATATCGCGAATCCCCCTCTGTAAACACGCCGTGCAGCACAGTACGGAACCCAAGGTAAATACGTCTCCTTCCCTGCTCTGTATGTACAGACCCGCAAACCCTGCCTCGAGTCTGCTCCACCCGGCCGCTACTCACGAATACCACCGTAAACCGCCCACGTCTCACGACCGACACAGCTCTCGACTGACCTGATCGTAGCGACCGCTGTTCATGTATACACAGTCACACAATGTAGCCGCTCCGATTTGTATCGACCAAGCGAAAGTCGATCAGCGGAACTTCAGCGTTCCGCTTGCTGGGACCCACAGTGCCCTTATAACACAGTGAGTTGCTGGCAGTCAAAAACTAAGTGGCGCTTTGTCACTGCTTTCCTACTCTCGTTAATTAAAATAAATCATTATTTTCCAGCTCTCGTGCATATTTAAATTATCTTTCGAACGACTTACTCTGCTGTCATCTCTGATGCAGAGTGAATCACCTAACACTTGCAACTCAAATATTTCGGATGTGGAAGGCACTATCGATATGCGGTTTTCACAGAACTGAATTGTAGGCAAGGGTGCGTATTTTCAGCCAATAAACGGATTTTGAGATGTTGACGAAAGTGCAGTTTTGTACAACCGTTGCAAATTTTGAAATTGGACAGTCCCTGTTGACCGTAAAATACGAAAAGTAGCGTCAGTGGTGTTTGTTGCAGAAAGTTTGGTGAAAGTAGTTCACAAGTTATCGTATTTAGAACATTGTAAACATCGACAGATGTTTCTTCCATCCTATTGCTTCAATACTAGGCGACGGAGTTTCGTAACGTTGTGTTTCGTGTGCACTGAAATCGCATTGCGACGTCCTGTCACTTTTTGTGTGATAGTGGACGTGCCTGGAAGATGATATGCAGACAAAGTGGATAGGCACACGATTTAAGGTGAAAGTGGTTCAAATGGCTCTGAGCACTATGGGACTTAACTGCTGAGGTCATCAGTCCCCTAGAACTTAGAACTACTTAAACCTAACTATCGTAAGGACATCACACACATCAATGCCCGAGGCAAGATTCGAACCTGCGACCGTAGCGGTCGCGCAGTTGCAGAATGTAACCCCTACAACCACTCGGCCACTCCGGCCGGCGTTTAAGGTGAATGTAGAAATTATGCCGGACGCCAAAACATACCTGAATAGACATCAACCTCTTCAGCCTCTTCAAACAACCACAGATGACACGAAACGACGTATTACTGCTGCCTGCGCTGCAGTTTCCGCTGAAATGCCCGAACGTGTGTAGCAATCGTTCAATCGTTGCACGGCAGACTACAAGCTTGTATGACGTTCATGTTGGTTATTTTGCGCACAGGGTTTGAAGGTAAATTGGTTCTTTACGGTTCAGATCCCAAAGAGTGCTTTAAATGCATTTGTTTGTCGTTCGCTTGTTCATAGAACCCTCTGCCAGGCACTTTATCGTGAATAACAGAGTAATCACGCAGATGTAGATGTAGGCAATGTCCTATTTAACAACACGACACCTCCGGAGACATAACATCTATGCAGGGCTGCACATACGCACCCATGTGAAAGTCACATTCGTGTATGATACTACATGGAACAAACAACTGTCGGTGTTCACAATGTTGAGACTTCGATATTTTGTGAACTACTTACACTAGACGCGCGTAACTTACACCACTTACATACTAATTTAGACTGCTTTGATTCTGGCACTGTCAGTATGCATTGTTCCATTGATATACATTGAAACGCCAAGGAAACTGGTGTAGAAATGCGTATTTAAAAACAGCGATACGTAATCAGTCAGAAAACGGCGCTGTGTTTTGCAACGCCTATATAAGCAAGTATCAGGTGCAGTTGTTAGATAGGTTACTAATGCTACAACGGCAGGTTATCCAGATTTAAGGGAGTTTCTGTTCTAGCCAACACACGAGCGATGGGAGATAGCATTTTCAAGGTAGCGATGAAGTGGAGATTTTGTCGCACGACCATTTCACGAGTGTACCGTGAATATTAGGAATCCAGTAAAACATCAAATTTCTGACATCGCTGCGGCCGAGAAAAAAATCCGGCAAGAACGGGACCAACGACGACTGAAGAGAATCGTTCAGCGTGACAGAAGTGCAACCCTTCCGCAGATTGCTGCAGATTTCAGTGCTGAGCCATCAACAAGTGCCAGCGTGCGAAACATTCAACGAAACATCGTCGATATGGGCTTTCGGAGCCGAAGGCCCACTCGTGCAGCCTTGATGACTGCACGACACACAGCTTTACGTCTCGCCTGTGTGCATCAACATCGACGTTGGACTATTCATGAGCAGAAACCTGCTGCCTGCCGGCCGGTGTGGCCGTGCGGTTCTAAGCGCGTCAGTTTGGAACCGCGTGACCGCTACGGTCGCAGGTTCGAATCCTGCCTCGGGCATGGATGTGTGTGATGTCCTTAGGTTAGTTGGGTTTAAGTAGTTCTAAGTTCTAGGGGACTGATGACCTCAGTAGTTAAGTCCCATAGTGCTCAGAGCCATTTGAACCATTTGAACCTGCTGCCTGGTCTAACGATTCTCGTTTTAAATCGAGCGGATGGACGCGTACGGGTATGGAGACAACCCTTGAATCCATGGGCTCTGCATGTCAGCAGGGGACTGTTCAAGCTCGTAGAGGCTCTGTAGTGGTGTGGGACATGTGCAGGTGGAGTGCTATGTGCCCCCTGACAGGCAACACGTACTTAACGATCCTGTCTTATCACCTGCATCCATTCATGCCCATTGTGCGTTCCGACGGACTTGGACAGTTCCAGCAGGACAATGCGACACCCCACACGTCTAGAATTGCTACAGAGTGGCTCCAGGAACACTCTTTGGAGTTTAAACATTTTCGGTGACCACCAAGGTTCCCAGACATGAAAATTATTGAGCGTATCTAGGATGCTGTTCAGAAGAGTCCCCAACCCCCTCGTACTCTTACGGATTTATGGACAGCAGTAAGTTCCCTCAAGCAGTACTTCAGACATATGACGTCGTGTTGCGGCACTTCTGGGTGCTCGCGGGACCCTACGATATTAGGCAGGTGTACCATTTTTTTGTCTCTTCAGTGTATTTGTAACTTTCTAAATAAATATACTTTTGAAACTCATAACATTCTGAGTATGGGGTGCAAATGTGGGTCTCTGCCTACCCTGTGAAGTGGTGCCTTTTACTGTCGAAATATTGCGGTGCAAGGTGATTCAGCCTGTTGAGTCCACGATCTTTGACGACGTTATTAATTTCTCTCTCCTTTTGGAAGATAGATGTAACGTTTCAGAGGAATAATTGAAAGATACTGAAAATGGACACTAATCTGTGATTACTACGAGAAGGAATGCGGTTAAATCTAATGGCATACTTATTTCTACAAGGCTAGAAACATAAATTACAGGCAGGCACGAAAAGAATACAAGAAATATGGACTGTAAGAATGATCTCCACTAATGTAAACATCACTTAACAGGTCAAAGACAAAGAAAATTTTTCGCATAAGATTACAAGGTATTTCATTTCCATATTCACTGTATCCACCAGTGTTAGGGTTGTAGTGCCTAGCCGGAGATCTCGTCGGGGCTCTCTGAGATGGGAATGTTAGAAATGACGTAAAAATTTTCTTTAATTTAACTACTTTTTACTTAGACACAATTACATGGAACTTGTTGCGGCACAAGTAGTTTCTACACCATGTTTTTCTGAAGACTTCACCTTTTTCCGCAAGTCATTTTTCCCTTTTAGTTATTTATAAAGCTCCATGCAAGTCAGTTTGCAGGTAAACTGGCACTGTAAGATTGATGCCACAGCCCGTGGTAGAAGTTGATTTCTTTCATCAGTCGACTTAGCCGGCATCCGCGAAATCTGTTTTTCCGCAGCGGTGTTGTATGCGGTAATGGAAAACACAAACCCGCTTAATTTTAGTAGTTGGCGTTTAAGGATTTCCGGTTTCGTTAAGAAAGTAGATCCATCTTACTTCCACGGAGTGTCCAGACTGCCATTCTTCCAAGTCACGACTAATTTCTAAGAAGTTCTTCAGATACATATATATTCCTGAAAACAATTGTCGCCTGATATCTTCATACCATTTTTAATCAGGTATATAACAATGTGTTCGATCGTCACCCAATCTGGAGTTTTATATAGGGTGATCCAATCCAATCAGGTACCTCATATTCCGCTCAGACTTAGAAATTAGTTTAATTATTTCTTGGTCAGTTTTCTCATTCTTTAATTTGTTCAGATTCATCTTCGTTGGAATCCCAATATAGCTGGTAGTCTCCCTTTCATTGAGGCATTCTTGAGTATCGATTAATATATTTCTTATATCAATTATCGAGACTTTATTCTTCTGCACGCTTTTATATTTTTTTCAAACAGAGTGAAGTCTAATTGCAGAAATATGAAGTAACTTTCACTGATAGGACTACTGAAAAAAATTTGAAATTATTTTAGGTTGCCTGTCTTCGGCGTCAAAAATTGTTTTAATGGCAACCAAAGCTTAAGAATTATGTCAACTGCGGATATCAATGACAGCCATCTTGTTTTGAGTGAGGCAGAAGAGTCTGATGATTGACATCAACGTTTAAGCAGAACTCGTTCAGCTTATGTGCCCTTACCGTGTGTGTTGAGCAATTACTATAAATGTTCATGCTGGTTGTTTCAATGTCGACAGTGAAGACTCCAGCAGCGCTTGATACAGTACTGTCAAGTATATGTGCAGACATCCATTCCTTCTACATTTTTCCTAATTCTTCTTTAATTTGGTGAAACAAACTCCGCTGGCCGCGTCGATAACGCCCTCCGAAGTTGTTATTGGTACTGTCTCCACAAAAAGCAATTAATTTATGTAATGGAGTAACAGTTTCGTAAAGAAACTAGACAAAACTTTGCAGATGTCTCCGAAGTTTCGTTATTCAGCGAATCAAACTTCTACAGCTTCTTGGAGTCTGTCACTTTCAGTAAAGTATTGAAGAACTAAAGGAAACAGCTTTTCAGCCTTTTGGTTCGATGCATCGGTGCCTGTGCCGTAAAATGAAACTACTTGGAATTTGTTATGCATTCGGACAACGAGTGTGATACGAGAATGCATTATGTGACCAAAAGTATCCGGACACCTAGTTGAAAATGACTTAGAAGTTCGTGGCGCCCTCCATCGGTAATGCAGGAATTCAGTATAGCGTTGGCCCACCCTTAGCTTTAATGACAGCTTCCACTCTTGCAGGCACGCGTTCAATCAGGTACCGGAAGGTTTCATGGAGAACGGCAGCTTATTCTTCACGGAGTGCTGCACTGAGGAGAGGTATCGATGTCGGCCGGTGAGGCCTAGCACGAAGTCGGCGTTCCAAAACATCCCAAAGGTGTTTTACAGGATTCAGATTTTTCCACTGGTCAGTAGTCCAGTGTTTGCGCTCCTTACAACAAGCGAGGCGTCGTTTGACATTTACCGACGTGATGTGTGGCTTATGAGCAGCCGCTCGACCATGAAATCCAAGTTTTCTCACTTCCCGCCCAACTGTCACAATACTTTCATGCAGGTTCGAATTCTTGTGTGATAGTCTGGCTAGATGCCTGTCCATTACACATTACGACCCTCTTCAACTGTCGGCGGCCTCTATTAGTCAGCAGATGAGGTCGGCCTGTACGTTTTTGTGCTGTACGTGTCCCTTCACATTTCCACTTCACTATCACATCGCAAACAGTGGACCTTGGGATGTTTAGCAGTGTGGAAATCTCGCGTACAGACGTATTGCAAGTGACACCCAATCAGTTGACCACGTTCGAATACCGTGTGGTCCGCAGCTCGTGGTCGTGCGGTAGCGTTCTCACTTCCCGCGCCCGGGTTCCCGGGTTCGATTTCTGGCGGGGTCAGGGATTTTCTCTGCCTCGTGATGACTGGGTGGTGTGTGATGTCCTTAGGTTAGTTAGGTTTAAGTAGTTCTAAGTTCTAGGGGGCTGATGACCATAGATGTTAAGTCCCATAGTGCTCAGAGCCATTTGAATCATTTGAAGACCGTGAGTTCCGCGTAGTGCCCCACTCTGCCCTCTGACGATGTCTAATGACTACTCAGGTCGCTGATGTGGAGTACCCGGTAGTAGGTGGCATCACGATGCACCTAATATGAAAAACGTATGTTTTTGGGAATGTCCGGATACTTTTGATCACATAGTGTATTTTTAACAATCGCTGTAGCTTTTGTCCTGATTGTAGACTGCATTGCGGCGACTTTGGACTCAGGGTACGTAGCGGCATTAAGTTTTACGGTACGGTCAACACAACTGAAGGACTGATGATTGACAGCTTTATAAGATGTTCGTTCTGCAGCAGGAACAAGCAATTCTTACTGATATTTTCTTTAATCATCAATGTAGAAATAGGCTTCGGTCGACACCGAAGCCTGCGTATGTTCTTGTATGATTCTTCGTAAAAATATGATGCTCACATCAGCCTTACCTCTGTGAGTTACTGAGATCAAACAGTTACAAATCTGACACAACACTTCCTGATCTGTACGGCCTTTCTTGAAAAAATCATCATCCGAAAAGTGACACTTCGTCTTTACATCTTTAGGCATTTTCGTAACCTGTAATAAGTTTTTAGACGGTTAACATTTGACAATAACACTTTAGTCATCGAAGTACACGGAGTAAACACTTCAGACATTACTAACTTGGCGCCCACCGTGGTGGCCGAGCGGTTCTAGGCGCTAGTCTGGAACCGCGCGACCGCTACAGTCACAGGTTTGGATCCTGCCTCGGTCATGGATGTGTGTGATGTCCTTAGGTTAGTTAGGTTTAAGTAGTTCTAAGTTCTAGGGGACTGACGATCTCAGAAGTTAAGTCCCATTGTGCTCCACGCCATCAAAAAAAAAAAAAAAAAAAAAAAAAAATACTAAGTTGCTCTCGTTGACGTACTACGTTTAACAATAGTCGCCTAATGAGTTCGCTGAGCAAATGGGAACTGGCCGATTCCTCCGCGTGACGCTGACAAAATAGTTTCAGTTCGTTCTACTGGAGAAGTCTGGTGTTTTCTCGAATGTTGGTGCTAGATCTAGAAGGCGCTTGCATCGTCGATACAGGATACGCAACATAAATGCCACCTATGAGACGACATTATGAACATAAACTTGTTGCTGCATTTATGTGTTGCGCTAACAAATGGCGTTTCTTCAGCACTCCAGCTAAGCTAAAATCACCATTTTGCAAAATCGGAACAAAACCGGGTCTGTCGGGATGGCGGGAAAAGGAAGTCCATAACGGTGACGGTGCCGATATATCGGGACGGATGGCAAACTTAAGCAAGGCTCATAGCCGTTGAAGGACGTTCTACACTTGCAAAAACAGAAAAATAGGAGCAGAAATTCTTCACAAATCTATGGTCCCTTGAAGGAAGAGGAGAACATATTACCTCTACAAGCTAATGTGTAAGGCTCGTTTCATGTGCACATGAGACGCTTGAAATTCTATTGCCTTATCTGTGAAAGGGACCACAATAGGCTCAATAAAAGTATTCAACATTATTAAGTCAGAAAAGCTCCAAATCACCTGGTTGGAATAGTCTGTATATGACTTTTACGATAGGAACATATCAGATGAAATCATAACGTATCTTCGCGTTTTTGACACAATAGTGGCAAAGCACAGATTCACGGAGATTGGCAAGGATGACAATATATTATCAGAAACAAAGAATGAAAGAAGGAAAGAGGATGTACGAAATTTTATTTCCACACTAACATTAAAGAATAAGAAATTTCAGCGCTGAAATTAAGACATTATCAGAGAAAGCATCTGACAAGAATAGTTTCTGAAAACAATCGCAAGTGTAAATCAAAATACTTTCGCCATGCAAAAATCCTGAGCACTCATTACTAGAAGAATATTTATTGAATTCTCTTTACCACGACAGAGCGTCCCTAAAATGAGAACATGTGTTCTCTAAACGTTGAAGTGGAGTCAGCGCGACATTCATTAGATACTACATTTCAATAAAATGCTCTGCCTCCGCTATGGAAATTCTTGATGAAATGCGGTACACGAATAAAACTCAGAAGCGATACGTGATGTGAATCAGTAAACTATAAACGGTGCTAATATCGTCGATTTATTGCAAAGACGTTCAAACACTCGCCAGTTGTGCTGAAAAGGGAGCTGAAAGACACATGGAAATTGGCGGTGAGGTTTTAGTAACTGTAACTTAAAATGTATTAATTCTTGAAGCTGGTATTGCTTCAATAAGTGTATCAGTAAGTGACCTGTACGTCGTTTTTCTTGTTGAAGTCTTCATTGTGTAACCTTAAAAAAGGCCATATCGAAGTTTAGTATTTACTTTTAAACTATCCTGCCCATTACCTTTCGTAATAATTACTTAAAAAGCTATTTTAATCCACCACTTTTTGACAGGCCTTGTCTTTCCTACATCGATCAATTGCTTCAGGTAACTTCCTGTATCTAGTTTTCGTCTTTGATTGCAGTTTGCCAGGGTTAGTAAGGTGATACATCTCGGCTCTCTAACCATTGGCATACTAAACCTTATCTCCGATTACAGTTTATGTCTTACTCTGAAGCGGACTTACTGAACACGTATTTCATTTGCACTTTTGCCTCGGTATATTTCGTCGTATGAAGCTGAAGAATTCTGATTACTAATATATTTTGCTTCTTCAGTCAACACTAGTCAACACGGACATTTTCGTTTCGATAAATGTTCTCTCAGTCCGTAGGAGCAGTTATAAAGTTTGTTAATAATATCTCAAAAAAGGAGGGTGTAATAAAAAAGTACAATTCAGATAATAGTAAGGCGTCTAAGAGTGTGATGTACCCACAGCTAGTGTATAAATAGCACACTTTCGTTCAGTTGTAATTTTTCACAGTTTAATAGAAGGCGAAGGACTTTGACGTAGACATTTCTCTGTCTTCGTTGCTAATCATATTTTGTCAGTTCCCATTGTAAGTTGCGCAAGTATGTGTGATGGTAACGTTCATTGCATTAAAATTAGGAACAGGAACTTCATAGGCGTTTGTGTGCTAGCTTCAAAGTAAGTTGTTCATATCTGTTGAAATCTTTATTCGCTAAATCTGTATCATGCACTCACGCTCAACGAGAATACGTGGAGATATTAAAAGTCCTTCGCACTGAGTGCCCAATGCTACTCACAAGTTGTCTGCATCGCCCACACAGTGTAGGACACTTACATACTCCAAGAGCATAAAGCCTCTCCAAGAAACAGAAATACTGAGTGCTGTCTAGGTACTCCATTTTCAGTGACTTCTTGTTCTGTTAAGTCAGAGAAACAAGAAACTTAAGTACGGACGAAGGTAAATGTAGTCTTTGTTTACGGATTTCAAAATGGGGAAACCGCTACAATTAATCTAATTAATCTAGAAGTATTCTGCGCAAAAACCTGCTTCTGTTGTCATATCATATTATAAAATGGAAAGTACATAGTGAATGGAACAGGTTGCGTAAACCGTATACCAAAGGTTGTATTAAATCAGGTGACTTGATATGGTCATCAATTATCTTTCCAAGAGCACTAGTGGCCCTGGAAAATGGTTGTTGTGTTGCTTCAGGCTGATGAGATGCATAAGTGTGTCGTGAGAGGACAACGGCCGTCATTGAGTACAACAGAGGTAAGTTGTGTTACGTAAAACAAGAACGGCGAATTTGAAGATATACTGACAAACTAGCGGAGGAAGAATTGTTCTTAAAACTCCGTTACTAAATACGGTTTTCCGAAATTCCTTCAACAAAGAAGACGAAGTAATATATCAGATGCGGAAAGTGGGAGTTGACTAAGTAACGAAAAGTGTGAATTCATCTACATCAGTTCTAAAAGGAATCTCTTTAATTTCGGTGATAAATCACACAAATCAAGTGGTTGTCAATTCAACTAAATACGAATGAATAACAGTTATGGACTATTAAAATTGGAATGATAACGTTGATATGTTGTGGGGAAGGCGAAAGAAAGTGTCTCATTGGCAGAACACTTAATTTAGAATGAAAGAAATCCTTTAAGGAGACTGCTTACATTGCGCTTGTTCACCCTCTGCTAGAGTACTACTGTGCGGTGTGTGATCCTTACCAGATAGGATTGACGGAGGACACACAGAAAGCTCAAAGAAGAGGAGCCCGTTTTGTAGTATTGTATAATAGGGGTGTATCACGGATACGATACGCGAATTGGGATGGCAGTCATTAAAGCAAACGTGTTTTTCGATGCGACAAGATTTTTTCACGCAATTTCCATCCCCAACTGTGTGCTGCGAATGCGAAAATGTTTTGCTCACGGTCGCCTACAGAAGCAGAGACGATACGATAGTGAAATGAGAGAAACCAGAGCTCGCACAGAGTAATTTAAATGTTCTTTTCCTGCGCGTTGTTTAGCCATTTAGATGTAGATGCAGAACGAAGTGCTCCAGAACAGCTGGCTTGTGTGGCCGAGGGGTTCTAGGCGCTTCAGTTTGGACTCACGCGACCGCTACGGTCGCAGGATCGAATCCTGCCTCAGGCACGGACGTGTGTGATGTCCTTGAGGTTAGTTAGGTTTAATTGGTCCTAAGTTCTAGGGGACTGATAACCTCAGATGCTAAGTCGCATAGTGCTCAGAGCCATTTGACCCATTTAAGCTCCAAAATACTAGTACCTGCGCCAGCACTGTACTCTGTCGCCAGATCTGCCACAGATCGCGGGCTAACCTACTTTACAGTGTGGACAAGCCTCCGACAAACATAACTTGTGTTGAGGTGTGGACGTCCAACACCTTGAGGTCTACTCGTTGTATTGTTCTCCTTCGCCGTTTTTCAAAGGTACCCACGAGAGCAGCACGTGAACAGCCGACCAACATAGGCAAATCCGAGATGATCGTTCCCAGTTGATGAGCCATAACACATTGCCCTTTGTCAAAGTCGCTTATGTCAGTTGATGTTCTCATTTTGAACCATAATCCCGTTCAACTCTTCTCCGTTTACATACTTCCTTCACCACGTCACGTTCACGTAGTATTAGATTTCATACGAAAAAGATAGATGTCAAACTATCTTGAAATGCGAACACTTTTAGGTTAGGCTTTACCGTGACTGTTACTGACATTAAATGAAACAATAAGTTTTCCGTTACCAGTCACCGTTTTATTTTTTTCCACGACGCGTTTCGAAGGTTTCGAAGGAACTTGTGAAAGTAATCCTAAACCATATTCTGAAATAGTGTCTTGTTTCTCCACTAGGCAGTGCCACAAGTTCCTCCAAAAATCGTAACACAACGCACACACAAATGTAATACTAACTAATGTAAATTCACCCGAAGATGGAGGTTTAAACCTTCGAAACGCGTCGTGGAAATAAATAAAACGTTGACTGGTAACAGTAAACTTGTTGTTTCATTTAATGTCAAACGATCTGTTGCCATCATGATTCATACATACAAGTGAATTCTTTGCTAGGCGCAGATGATGACAGCCGCACTGCCCTGTCCCCTTGTTTGAAGAAAGCTAGCATATATAACCGATACTTAATAATACTAATAAGCCAAAACATTATGACCACCTGGTTAATATCGTGTTGGCCCACTTTTCAAACACAGTGCAGCAGCGATTCTGCCTGACATGTATTCTACAATTTCTTGATAGGTTTCCAGTAATATCTGGCACCAGATGTCTACTCGCTGGTCACTACGTTCCCTCTAATTTCCGGACGGTTGTTCTTGGGCACGCAGCTGGCGCCCAACATGTGTTCCACTGGGCACAAATCAGGGGTATTTGCTGTCTGGGACATCAATATGAGTTCGCTATGATGCTCCTCAAACCACTGCAGCACGACCTTGGCCTCTTGTCGTGGACACTTATCCTCCTGGTAGGTGTCATAGCCATCAGAGTGGACTCCACCCATGAAGGGATGCAGGAGATCTGCAATAACATCCACGTAATTCACTGCTGTCATGGTGCCTCCGAGTACTACCATAGGTCCTATAGAAGCCCAACTCAGTGTATCCCATAGTACAGGTGTTCCTTTTTCCTAGGCGCCATTTGAGAGTGGAATGGTAGAGAATGGTCCGATGAACCCTCTGCCAGGCACTTAAGTGTGATGTAGATGTAGATAATTGTGCTCTCACCAGCCAGCATCTGTGGCGCAGTGCACTTTCCTTCCATAGACCTGGTGTAACAGTAAATGCGATTCATTCGCTAGGCGGCATGTTTCTATTGATCCACGGTGAAAACTCAATGTGCCCACTGCAGTCGTAACTGACGATGTCGTTGGATCAACACAGGAACACGTTGGGGTCGTGTGATGTGAAGTTGCGTGTTCAGCAGTGCCCTTTGGACGGTGTGATCGGAAACATTTGTGCCTGCACAGCATTATACACTGTCGTCAGAATTGCGACAGATCGTTGCCTATCTTTGGATTACACAGAGAGGAATCCTCCACATTTCGTGATGAGACACGAACGTCCAGTACATGCGGCCCACACGTTATCCCATCATCTTTCAACCACTTTCCATACATGCTCACGTCAGTACTACGCAAACAGCCGACCTGCTTCGTCGTTTCAGAGATGCTCGTCACCAGCCGCGGTGCCACAAAAATATGCCCTTCGTCAAAACCTCTTATATCAGTGGATTTCCGCATTTGCGGTCCTTATCTCCGCTCTTATGACAGCCCATTCGTTTTTCTTCCACGTACATTCTGTTCTTACTGTGTTACGGGACCGAAACACGACCAGGAGGTCTTCAACCTCGCGCTGGCAGTGGTCGTAATATTTTGGCTCGTCAGTGTGGTTCAAATGCCTCTGAGCACTATGGGACTTAACTTCTATTATCATCAGTCCCCTAGAACTTAGTACTACTTAAACCTAACTAAGGACATCACACACATCCAAGCCCGAGGCAGAATTCGAACCTGCGACTGTAGCGGTCGCGCAGTTCCAGACTGTAGCGCCTAGAACCGCTCGGCCACTAGCCGGCTCTTCAGTGTGTATATGGAGTTGTAACATCTCAAGACTATTTCGTCGTTCATTCCAAAAATGACATGAGATCCTTGGTATGATTGTGCATTCGTAGCCTGACCTTCGGAGATTACAACAAACTTGTAACGTCCAGCATCGATTACAAAATTTTTACTGACATGACAAACGTGCTGCGAACCTGTAAGAGTGGGCGCATATCATACTGGCAGAAAAACTAGTGCCGCATTTAGTAATACAGGAGGTAACAATGCGAGAAATGTAAGTTTGTTTTTTGTTGTAAAAAGTGACTACGAACAACGGTGCTATTGTCGCCGTTGTTACAGACGAGTAAGCAGGTCTTTGTTTGGCTGCCGTAACTCAGAAGCACTTTGCTTCGGTCAAAAGGTTTTCTGGCTCATGTGTCGATGGCACATTGGCGGTGGTACCTCCGGATATCTGGAACAATGGGCCGATGAGAACAAAGCCCTTGCGGAAGCTCCTCTTTGTAGACCCGAAGCACAGTGGCAACTACCGACAGCGCGTGGAAGCCTTGTCACCTTCCAGCACAGTGATTTTTGTATTGTCCACGTGTCGCACAGGTTCTTTCTAACTAGGAATCAGTATACGCAGATCAATGTACTGTGTACGTCCTCTTCCTGGAGGTCCCCACAACTATGATTTCATTAAATATAGGCGACATTTACCCTGTTGAGCTGTATTTATTTAAACTTTTCCATCGTTCCGAAACTAGTATTGAAGCCGTTTCCGAATGAATGGCTGCATGAAGAAAAACTCATTACATTACCATTATGAAACAGGAACACGGTAGTCTGGATGTAACGCAACTGGTGGACAGGAATTAGGAACAAGGTGGCACGCATATAGAAATGGCAGCGTATTCACTGACATTGTTTGCGTTCATTTTTGGTTACAACTGTTCCATTCTTGATGGTTTGCCGAATAATCTGTGTACATGCGCAGGGAAAACTGTGCATGTGTGTAACTCTGAGCAGTGAATAAAACTAACAGTTTTGGAGCTCTGTGCTTGTATATTTATGCGTATAGCGAAAGAATAGTTAATGAAAGTAATTGGAAATTGAAAAAATACAGTATGTTACGTTTTCTGCACCATGACATGTTAAAAATTTTAGCGGTAGACGTTTGGATTCAAGTATTCACCCCAAAGCACGAGACAAAGCGCACACAATAAATATTCCGACGACGATACGTATAAATGTACAGCAGTTAGTGTGATGTTGCGAAAAATACAAAGAAATAAAGAACTGTGCGAAAACTTCATTTAGCTAACAGAAATGAACATAAAAGCTATCTCGGTAACTCAAAGATGAATTCTTCTGTGTACGGGATTAGGTTTTAACAGGTATCAGAACAAACTTTGCACAATGAGACAGGGATACAACATTGTTTCAAAGAAGGCACACTCCGTTAGATTTGTATTTAAAAAAATGAAGGATCAGAAATAAAGCGGCCATATGTTTGTTCAGACGAAATTGGGAATCAAACATTATGGCCTTTTTTTCACAGCCATAGTGACAGTATGCAAGGATATTGTCCGTCAAAAGTTGCCTTAATTGTTTTATTCTTATGCTGTGCAGCGCTTCGGCTCGTACGCATGCAACCCGGATCTACGGTAATTCCGAACCGGGGAAAAACTTTACAGTGGCGGCCAGGAAGTAAAAACTTTTAAAAAATAGATTTTTCAAGTATATGTTCATTTTGTAGAGCATACGTTTCTGAAGAGTTTGATATATAAAACATACATGTTTGAGGAAATGTAAGACACGTTATTTGGTCTTATGAGTGCCAGACTGCAGTGCCACGCTTCTTCACACGGGATGCTTCTATCGTAGGTCACTATATTTCGTTCTGTGCAATTCAAACGTGTATATTTTGCAATGGAAGCCAACAAACCTATATTCAGGACTCTGTTAATTAAAATGTCCTGTGCTGCCTCTCTTGCTCCCCGTCGGCCGGTTGGACGTCGTATCCTCCCCCCCCCCCCCCCCTTTCAAAATAATCTCTTAATTAATAATTAATACTGGTTGGGATAATTTGTGACTGGGAGAATAAGAACTCTTCAGGAAATCTGCACTATTTATTGTCTGTTAGCTAATAACTTTCTGTTTCGCGTGACATAAAATGAATTAAATATATGAAACATAAAAGAAGTAAAGGCAAGAGACAGTATACATTTTTTGTATCCTTAGGTCCCCGCATTTTTTTCTCTCTAATCTTGCTACAGCTTTACAAGGCGTACTTTCCTTTTTGCAAAAGAATCTATTACCTCATTGAAGTTCGTCAAACGTTTTGCTACACGAAAAACCAAAATGTCATTGTTTAATACGAACAGTACCCAATACTGGTAGGTTTCTCGATTTCAGTAGGTGTATTTTGTCACTGTTTGTTAGATAAAACCAAATAGGCCTTTGTAATATCGCAGAAGTTGTGACACATGCCAAATAAACGAGACTGCTTTGGCACAAATGGTCATTATTATCGATCCCATTTACGTAAATAATACGGGAGAATATAAGTCACGAAGTACTAATATCAAATGCCATTTAGGCCCACTACAAGCGGCAAGTTTTATGTTAGGAAAATAGTTTCACGTTTCACTCACAAGCTACAGTTTCTCAAGCATGAGATCGAAAACTAGTAGTAGTACGAAATTTTTATATTAATTTGAAATCGTCATTTGCGTGACATCACTAATTCTGTAACTGTTTCTGCCATTTCGAAACTTATTCTCCGGATAACTTCACTAACCCCGCACAGAATCACCGGTTCAGTTATCCGGCCGTTATTCTCAGGTCAAGGGATTGTTACGTGTTCGTACAAGGCGTTTTCTGCGCTATTCCGAGAATAGAACTTAAACAGCTGCTGACCGGCTACTGTACAATAGGCCGTTAGTAGTAACGCCATCCGGGAAAAAAATTTATGTCAAAATTTCGTTTTCTTGGATACACCGAGAAGAAAATATGTCATTTTCGTTACCTATTATTCCTGCTAGTCTTTTATTTCCACTCTGGTAGTCTGAAACTATGTATTCCGAAAACTGCACTATGTTAGACAGATTATGATTACTCTCAATTTCTTTTAATTAGTTGTCAGATGTTTAAGATTTCTCTTATCAGTCTAGATGTTTCGGTACAATCAAGCTAGGGGGCGCAGTGGCTAGAAGACTGGACTCGCATTCGGTAGGACGACGGTTCGAAGCCGCATCCGGCCAACCGTGACTTCCCTGAATCGCTCCAGACGAATGCCGGGATGGTTTCTTTGAAAAGCAATGGTAACTTCCTCCCCCATCTTTCCAAGTTGTGCTCCGTTCCTGGTGACATAGGCGAACGACATATATGACGACGAGACTTTAAAACCATAACCTTACTTCTTCCGTTGGTGCGACGGTATGCCACCAAGTTGGTTTCGGTGGAAACTTGTAGACAACGTAAAAGCGAACAATCGCAATTGTGACACGAGTCTTAATAAAGCACAGAGCGTCGTATATAATCAAAACTCGTAAATAAAGCACTTGAGCCAACTTGGAATACGTAGAATGCTGTTCAATACAGTAATATCAAAGGAAGTCTTCAAACTTTCGAAAATACACACGATCTTGTGTCAGTCATTATTACATCCCCTGATAAAGGGACCTGCTCATGAAAAATGACAAAAAATTTGAAAAACTTTTTCCACTCTATAGGAAAGAGGATTGCACGCTGTTTACAAAAACGTATAGTTTATGGACATTTTTATTTTCCGTTTGTTCGTAAATTTAGTTCGAAAAGAATGTTGCACTGGCGCCTTGCTCCTCTTTTATCTCAAAGTGCGTCAGAATACCTGATGTCTTCGTCTTTTCCTTATTTTTTTCAGCTTTTGGATGTGGATCGTGTACATAAGTGTAATCTAGAATGGTCTGACTACCGGAACCTAAGCACAGGCATTTCTAGAAGGCTGTGGCTCAGTTGCAAGATCTGACGATACGCGTATTTACTTCTTGCTTTCCTCATTTTAAACATGTGTGCTTGGTTTTTCTTCTGTGTTGTTCTATTTCAGTATATATGTTTCCTGTGTTAGAAATTCCAGCAAACGGTTTCGGGGCAACCAGTTCAAAGGAACAACGCATAATGCACACAATTTTGCTCAACAGTCACCTACAGAAGCTGCGTGTACGGGCATGCAATACACTCACAAGCATTCCTTGCTGTTGTGGAGGCCTAAAAGAAGGGATCTGGCAAATACAAATCTTCGTAGGGGAAATCTTCATGGTCTCTCACAGAATCCCAATGAAGCATCAACAACTTTAGGCCTATAGGGGATCGAATATAGAAAACCGTAGCTTGTCGAGCTGACAGTGTTGAAGATGGGCATAATTGCTCTAGTAATAACTTTCAATGATGCTACAGTTTCTAGGATTCATATTCTGAAATAATTAGATACATAGAATGGAAGGGATGTGGTTTAAGCTCTGGCTGTTACTGACAGGCTGCTGGTAACCGAAGTGAGAGAGTCGCAAAAGCTTTTACCAAGGAGGCTAGGGTAAATAAGAGGATGAAGAGAAGGAGTATGTAGAGTAAAGAAACAGAAGATCGACAGGAATATGCGGCTTAAGTGTTCTAAAATTGTATATTGATAAGTAAATAAGTTTTGTAAATCTCCTTTTGCGATTTACCGGAAAGCTAAATATTTATTAAGTTACAATTTTCTCCTAAATGACTGAGGTGAAATCCCCCAAAATTGTCACTTATAGAGTGACCTTCTCTACCGCCATTGTCTACTATTTTAACAAAAATCTGAAGTATAATGATGACGTGTGTGGTTATTGATCTAAACTTTTAAATATGTTTCTTGTAGTAAAATAAATAAATTTTTCACAGATTACCATCGCAAGAGGAGACTGCAGACATAACACACTTCCCCGAATGTTCTTTGTAGCCTACGTATTTTTAAGCTATGGAGTCGGCGGTACGAAAGAAAATGGTATCTCAGATAACAGTGATCTGTTTTTTAGCTTTTTAAATAGTTATTGTCAACCTCCATATCATGAATATCTACCCGATTTTCTCATAAATGCTTTGACTGTTAACAATAACTGTTTGTACAAATTCTGTTTACTTCTGAGTTAACGGATCAGTAATACCGCTTGGGGGAACATACCGTTCAAAAGGCAGCCTTTTCAGCGTCCTCTTACAAATTCGTTACAATCGTTCAACCATAACCATAAACGGTGTTATTACTTTCTTTCCAAATGAAATGACAGCAAGAAAGATCGTTGTATTCAGTCACTCGTCAACCAGTATAGTATGGCAATAGAACACACCAGAAGGAAAGCTGGAGTTCTAAATTTCAAGTTCAAAAAATCATTCACGCAGGAGGATCGTACAGACATGACTGTCACACTGACTCCTGTATCGAAAACGTATACAGACATGCCTGGCGCTGAGAAGCAATACTTGAAATCAAATAGCCTGCCAAGTACGGATGAAATCCTAATTCGGTTACACAGAGAGTACTCTTCGTCATTGGGCTCTTAGCTTTTATTCATCGCGAAACTCCCGGCCAGCGAGAAATCGCAAGCGACTGGAAAAATGCGGAGGTGACATTGTATATAAGGAGGGTAAAGGAACAGACTCGCAGTATTACAGACCAATGTCCTTAACATCGGTTTGCTGCAGGATCCTTGAATATAATCTAATTTCGAATATAGTAAATTCCCCTGAGATTTTCTGCCCACAAATCAGCACGGTTGTAGATCACAACGTTCGTCCAAAACTCAGCTTTCCCTTTCCTCAAACCATACCCTGCGAACCATGGATGAAGGGTAGCGGATAGATTCCATATTCCTGGATTTGCGGAAAGCGTTTTACACACTGTCGCAATGCAGACTGTTAACGAAGGTCCCAGCATATGGTATAGGTTCTCAGATAAGTGAATGCTTGGAAGACTTATTAAGTAATAGCACTCTGTGCGTGGTCCTGGAGGGCGAATATTCACCAGAGACAAAAATTTTGTCAGGAGAGCCGCAGTAAAGTGTGATACGACGACTTTCGTTCACTATATAAATAAACGATCTGACAGATAAGGCGAACAATGATCTGCTGATAATACAGGATGTTTCAGGAAAACTCATCCGATTTGGCATGTCTGTATTTTTGAAACTAAAACACATACAATGAATTTTGTTTTTTGATAAACGGGAGGCTCAAAAAGCTTTTTTTTATACCTTTTCATAGGTATTCGGGATTCCCTCTTGGAGACGCAAGACATATGTCAATGCTGTATTCAGATTGTTCCTACACTGCAGCAAGCATGTCTTGAGTTACAGCTTCCACAGCTGCTGTTATGCGATGTCTCAGTTCATTCATTGTTGGAAATGTTTTAGAAACCACCACAAGAAATAATAACATACAATCAGGTCCGGTGACGTAGGAGGCCAGTTATGCGATGTCTCAGTTCATTCATTGTTGGAAATGTTTTAGAAACCACCACAAGAAATAATAACATAGAATCAGGTCCGGTGACGTAGGAGCCCAGTAACGTAAGGCCGAATCATTTGGTCCAGTGGGACCAACCCATAGTCCAGTAATCCTTTGATTTGAAAATTCCAGCACTTCCAGATGCCAGTGTGGCGGTGACCCATCTTTTTGGTAAACGAAGTCGTCCGAATCAGTCTCCAAAGAAAGTTCTCAAGCACAGCGAGATATGTGCTTCCTGCAACAGTGTTCTCGGCAAAGAAAAGTGGCCCATACATCTCTTTCTGTGAAACTGCACAAAACGTATTAAAATTCTGGAGAGTCTCTCTCTTGTTGTACAACTTCATGTGGTTGTTCCGTACCCCATATTCTCACATTATGACGGTTCACCTTTCCAAAAAATGTTCAAATGTGTGTGAAATCTTATGACACTTGACTGCTAAGGTCATCAGAACCTAAGCTTACACACTACTTAACCTAAATTATCCTAAGGACAAACACACACACACTCATGCCAGAGGGAGGACTCGAACCTCCGCCGGGACCAGCCGCACAGTCCATGACTGCAGCGCCCTTAGACCGCTCGGCTAATACCGTGCGGCTCACCCTTCCATTTAAATGATATGTTGCCTCGTCACTAAACACTAGGTGGAAGAAAATTGTCATCATCCTGGCCAAGAACGAAATCACAGAACTCCACACGTTGTTGCTTGTCACCTTCACGAAGAGTTTGCAGTAGCTGAATTTTGTATGCTTTCATGTGTAAACGTCGACACAACATACGCCAGACGGACGTCAGGGGATTGCTGAGCTGTCGAGATGCACAGCGAACGGATTTCTGCGGACTCCTTGTGGAACTATAGAGAAAACTTTTGACGTCTGTGTCAGACTCTCGGGGACGGCCCGGCGATTTGCCTTTGCTCAAACAAGCTATTTCTCTGAATTGTTCATGCCTTAATTTAATGTCCTGTGCTCTAGGAAGGAGGCTCCGTATCATACCTAGTGCGTAAGTTACGCTGAACAGTTATTTCTGACCCGCACTGCGAAAAACGTAGAACACAAAAGGGCCGGCCAGAGTGGTCGTGCTGTTCTGGGCGCTACAGTCTGGAGCCGAGCGACCGCTACGGTCGCAGGTTCGAATCCTGCCTCGGGCATGGATGTGTGTGATGTCCTTAGGTTAGTTAGGTTTAATTAGTTCTAAGTTCTAGGCGACTGATGACCTCAGAAGTTAAGTCGCATAGTGCTCAGAGCCATTTGAACCATTTGAACAAAAGGCTTGCTATTGTCCCGACACAATTATTACCAGAACCGAAGTGGGCACACACTGCTGCTACTTAGCGGGAACCATGTAAAAGTCGATAGTTTGCTCTTTCCAACAGTACGTTGTTGACGCAAATACCTCAACGTAATAGTTGTGATTTTTTTATACGGATGATTCTTTCTGATAGACTGTGTACTATGCCGTACGGAAACGTATAGTCGTTGAGTGAATGTAGGAGGAAATATGATGATTTAGATTTCTATTTAGTGTGATGAATGGCAGGTTGCTCAAAATATAGAAAAAAGTACGTTAATACATATACGTAGGAAATGCAACCCAGTAACGTTCCAATAAAGCATTGGTTGCGGGCTCCGTGACACAGTCACGTCGGTTAAATATCTAGACGTAATTCTGCAAAGCGACGTGAACTAGAACGAGCACGTAAGGTCGCTAATAGCGAAGGAAAATGGTCGGCTACGGGTTATTGGAAGAGTTGTTGGAAACAATATATCGCCCCCAAAGGAAACCGCGTGTAGAACGCTAGTACGAGCTCTTACTAAGAGCTGCTCCAGTTTTTGGTATTTCCTCCAGGTTTGATTAAAGGAAGACAGTGAGGCAGTTCAGAGTCGTGCTTCTAGATTTGTTACCTGTAGGATCCATCAGCATGCGAATATTACGGAGATGCTTCGAGAAATCAAATGGCAACTGCTGGACGGTAAACGATTTTGTTTGCCCGAAACACTGTTGAGAAAATTTAAAGACTCGACATTTAAGGCTGACCGCAGAACAATTCTATGGCTGCCAACGTACATTTCGCGTAAAGATCTCTAAGATAAGAGAAATTATTGCTTGCTCTGTTTGCGAGTGGAACAAGAAAGGGAATGACTAGTAGTGGTACAAGGTACCCTCGACCATGCACCATCTGCTGGCTTGTTGACTATGTATTTAGAAGTTGATGTAAATGTAACGATTACTTTTCCCTGGAAAAGTAGGCAGTGCTGTGCGAGAACCCTGAGAGCGGGGGCCCATATAATGAGGCGCTCGCGCTATGAGGGTAAAACACCCCTGCTTCTTCATCTGTGTTCTTTGTCGCGGACTTATCTGTACGAGCTCATGACATACAAATCGAGAAATAAATTACTTTACAGTTTATAGTCTGACATTTGAAGGCTGAGGCGATAAACAAACCTCTTCATCGCATGGAGTGCGGGATTTATCGAATAAACTCTGCGATTTTACTAAAAGGCAATGAGCAGTCATTCCAAAAAGAGAAGAAAAAAAACAAGAACTAGGCTGCAACAAGTAAAAGAGAGTGTGCGCGGGCGCCCACGATACGATTTCGCCGCAGAAACTGCGTGGGTCAGCCGACAAAGTTCTCTGCCAGAAGTTAAATGCAGTTAATTCAGATCTAAGTGCTCCTCAGGGATCAAGCCCGTAAACTGCTACGGCTGGTTTAAAGGGGAGAGCGGAGAAGGCTGTCTTCGGCAACAAATGCTCGATGTGAGATCCGGCCTGCTGCTTTATGGCGACTGCGCGAGGCTCGGTGGAGCATGTTATTTCCGCCATAAACAATATGCGTGCCCCTAGAAATTAATTGCGCTGTCGGCCATGGATTCAGTTATAACTTGCAACAGCTGGAAAGGAGATTGTACTCTTCTCCACCTTCCGTTCTGCAACTCATTCTCGGTGCTGGGTCTTGTACCTGATCACTCGTAGAGCACCAACAAAATAATAAAAGTAGTGAAATTAGAATTATATATTAATACCTTCAGCTGCTGACGGACGTTGATATATATCAACGGGGACAGGTGAAAATGTGTGCCCCGACAGGGACTCGAACCCGGGATCTCCTGCTTACATGGCAGACGCTCTTATCCATCTTTTTTTCCCGTTGTTGATCGTTGTGTTTGGTCGTTCAAGTTCGTTTTGCTGATCGTTCCACTCAGTTTTCTTATTACAGAGACCAACCAGCTGTCTGACCGAACACGTTGAGCTATCGTGCCGGCTTTTATGGTTCGTTGCGTTTGGTCTGGGCTGACATCACAACCCTCAAGTTCATCGTTGATTCCTTGACTTTTTTTATTACAGAGAGCACGCAGCCCTCGGACCGAACACGCTGAGCTATCTTGCTGGCGCTGAGCCACCAAGGGCACAGAGGATAGTGTGACTGCAGGGATTATCTCGCACACGCCTCCCGCGAGACTCACATTCTCATCTTATATGTCCACACACAACATTCGTAGTGTCCCTACCCAACACACTCATTACTCGTGGAAGACATTCTTACGAAGTCCCGTAAGAGTTCGGGTAATATGTGTGCATCCGCACAGAAGAAGAAGGTCATAGCCGGTATTGCCAGAACTATATACTTATATGGATATGGTGTCTGTTCTTTCGGACATGTGCGAAAGAACAGACACGATATCTATATAAGTAAATTATAAAAGGAACGAAATGGCTTTGATCGCTGAAGTAAACTTTACTGGCGAAAAGTAGTCCGTCTTTTTAGACAGAAAAGAAGGTGCACGTAAAATATTTATGCTGTTTCTTTATTTGCAACTGAGAGGTGATCATAGCTAGTTGTAAGGTCTGGAGCGAATAGGTATAGTACAAAAACTCGCACTATTCTCCAACAGTGGCTGTATGAATATTAAAATGGGAGGTCTGTGCCAAAAATTTCCGAACTTAGGCCACAAAATTTCTGCACGGCTACCTTTTAGTTATTGCGCATTGTCACCTTCGAAAAACTCTTCTCCACAATTTATGCAACGCTCCTAACGCCATTTCCTTGCTGGATCGCGCGCTGCGCCGTCTGAGAATTTCTTTTTATCTCTTTTGTGGTTGCAAATCTCTGTCCTTTCGACAGGATTTTCATTTCTGCAAATAAGAAAAAGTCCGCAGGGGCCAGGTCTGGATAGTACGGAGGATGTGGCAGGAAAATGATTTGGTTTTTCATGCAGGAGTCACGCACCAACAGGGATCAATGGTCGGCCGCGCTATCGTGACGTAGAGACGTGGGATGTCTTGCCACATTTGAGGCCATTTCATTCTCAATTTTCTCGCAGGCGTCGCAACACGTCCCGATAATACCATCGATTACCAGTTTGTCCCTGTGGCACGAATTCATGATCAATTAATCCTTCGAAGTCAAATAATTATGATCAGCATGGCTTTGACATTTGACCTGACCTGACGAACTTCCCCGACCCATTGTGAAGACTGAACCTTGGTCTCAACATCATAACCATGGCCCCATGTCTCATCCCCAGTTACGATTCTCTTAAAGAATATTTGTGCCGGCCGTAGTGACCGAGCGGTTCGTAATGGTGTTGAAAGTCCAACCCGATCGCAGGTTCCTCCAGTCGGCAATGTGGAAGGTCCAAGGGAATGTCGTGCCCAGGGACAGATGAAGCGACATCTTGGTGGAGCCAAGGACCTCGATATGGAAGTGATCCATGGTGAGCTGGCGGGGGTGGCCGAGCGGTTCTAGGCACTACAGTCTGAAACCGCGAGACCGCTACGGTCGCAAGTTCGAATCATGCCTCGGGCATAGATGTGTGTGATGTCCTTAGGTTAGTTAGGTTTAAGTAGTTCTAAGTTCTAGGGGACTGATGACCTCAGATGTTAAGTCCCATAGTGCTCAGAGCCACTTGAACCACTTGAACATTTGTGCGATCCGAAAGCTCTTCACATATTGCGAGGCGAATGTCTTTCTTGTCTTGACTCATGAGCCGTGGGACAAACTTGGCGGTAACATGATTGAGACCTGGTACCAAGGAAGGCAGTCTTGGGTTGCGATTGTTGACGGGGCCGTAATCAGTCACTGTTGGTTAGTTTATTTTTCAATCACTTCACTATTTGGAAAGAACAACAAATAAAAGGTGACAATAGATTAAGAAGTCTTCCACGGCTGAAAGCAACAATGACGACAAGTTGAAAACTATTTCTCGGCTGAAGGCTCCAATAGTGATAACTTAAAAACTATTTCATGGTTGAAGGCCTGACTAGCACTCCTTTAAGAACCAGTTAAACATCTCGAAACTTGAAATTACAGTTCATAATTACGTTGCTCCAAGGTTCGACCTGAGAAAGTCCCTCAAAGCTTCACAAGCGATGAGACAGGCAGCCAAGAGTTGCATTCACTTCATGAGGTGGTAACTCAGACTAGTGGCAGTTTAAATGCATGACCAATAATCATTTGCCGAATCTACGTAACGTCCGATGACCAATGCAACGATGGAATAACACACCCAAGACGGAACCGGCGGTCAGACTCCGGTGTTTAGAGCATCCGGAAGCAGAAAGGAACCACTACTACGAGAGTAGGGGAAAAAAACACCACCCAGCCCACAAATCAAGGAAGCTCTTGAACTACACTCATTACCGGACAGCAGCGGCAAGGCGAGGAAAGATACACTGCTTTAACATACACTAGGCTCCAGGGCAGGTAGCTGGGGCGTTAGCGACCATTAGGCAGGAAAAAGTACCACTGATTGAACCTCACAAATATTAACAAATAGAATACAACAATTAAGAAGTGGAGGAAGGCTAATTAGGTTCGCCTTCTCCAAACGCTCCACTCGCTGCTCTTCGCCAGGGCGACACTGCGAGCAGCAGCATACAAGCAAATGGCGGGATCTCACAATGGTGGAGATTTCACTACTTGAATTAAAGTCCACTCAACTTAACTTCCTGGGTTCGGTTGACAACGAGTTTAACCGCTCCCTACTACAGTCCTTCCATCCGGCTGTGCATGTGTGCCGCCAGCGGTCCCGGGGTGTTCCCGAGCTGCACGGACCTGCCCGCTCGTCCGTCCCCAACCGAACTGCCGACTCACACGACACGGAAACACCACAACGTCGCCCCAAAGATAGTACCACCGTTACTAGATATCGATAACAGCCACTGCTACCACTAGCGGACAGACAACGCTTGCAAACGGAGTGGCGCCAATGAACACAAGAAGAAGCCGACAATCGCAACCATGCCAACTAAACGATACCAACTGGCAACTGCACCAACGCGAGCCGCAGCACGGCTCAACGATGCATTCCAATAAGCTGTGTCAGGATTTCACGACATGAGTCAACTGAAAATTCGTTGACATTGCTGACACGAGCTTCGTCGGCAGATGTTTAGATGCGTCCTGAACGGGGGTCATCTTTAACTTCCGTCCGGCCCCTTTTTAAATCGTGTGTACCATCCGTAACACCGAGTACGGCTTAAGCACTCATCAACGTTCGCTTCCTACATCATTTGGTGTGTCTCTGTAAAGATTTTCGTAAGTTTCATGCAAAATTTAATGCAGACGCGTTGCTCCTCTAACTCTGCCATCTCGGGATTCGGAAACTGTGCGAAACAGCTTTCTGCTCACTACAGCACTAAACAATTACTAACGAAGGCACAACACTGAAACTTCCGGCAGTTAAACATGAAACACATGCATGTGCGTGGATGCCAATTGCACTTCCCTCCAACAAATCATTGGCCCAAAATTACGAATGTTTCGGAATTTTTTGAACAGATCTCGGACATTACATCATTGTATATACGGAGTCGTTCAGAGCGATGAATCTAACGTATTATACTACAACAATCATTCAACATCTGAAGATTACTTGCAATAGCCAGATCTGGTCAAGATCACTGTTATAACTTTGGAACTGCTACTAAAATAAATTGCTGGTTATTTAACAGCTGCTCTAATTCTCGTAGAAAAATCTACCCGTTTTTTATTCATATAGTCTTTATCACAGTGTAAGAGACCAGTCTGTTTAAGAAACCAACATCACTTAAAATCGCCTCCCACATATTCCTTATTGGAGCTGCTTAAACTGTACTGCCAGTTCACCAGGCATTAGACTCAAAAGTTGCTGAGCATACAAAGGGTCAGTACTGCAATAACTCACACTATCAAAGAAGTTTACTGGAATGATCTCTTTGCTTGTGCAAATCGTTTTCTTACGCCTTGCGTCGCCTTCCACACGTTATTTCGCTTCAGAGATACGAGGATCGCTATCACTCATACCACTACATGGTCTCAATGCTGATTTGTATCGCTGATTTCAAACACTCTCTCACTTGACAATACCTCTTAAATTACTGAGAGCGACGGTGAAATGATTTAGGAATTTGATTGACATGTACGGGGTTTAAACTCCCTTTCGACTATAGTCCCATTCGTAGTGTCCAATAAGCAAACCTCTTTCCGCTACGACATTACACGCACTTATTCACGCACGACATTTACTGGGTGAATAATCATCTACAGGCTTCTTTAAAGATTAAATCATCACGACAACGATATAGCAAAGGGGAAGGTGTGGGTAGCTTCTTTTGGCGTCATACAAATTATTTTTCAATTAATGGATTGGGTTAGTTAATGTATTACAACTTGAAATGCGACGTTTTTCGTATCCAAAATTGAACGCTTACGGCATGTGCTGTAAGTTCTTAAGTACTCGTTGCTACTAAAATCTCATAATCAAACTTATTTCTGGTTATTTATATATATAAACACTTACAAATACTCATTATATAATTCTTCAACATAGCGACAGATCTGTGTCAGCGTAAATAGTAAACGTATTCCTGAGTGGTTTAGAAACTACTTATTATTAACAACCTTTAATGCTCTTTTTTAAACGTAAGTAATGTTTTTAAAGTATTTATTTCTGCAGGCAATGTATTTAATATTATATGAGGTTTATGTCACATACTATTGTTAAAGAAGGCCTTGATATGCAATGACTCCATGGTCTCTTAGCTTTGCATTCTGTTGAACTCTAGTGGGACCAAGTGTAAATATCTTAGGCCTCCAACACTCTGTAGCGGGGTGCATAAGTGACCCGCTTCACTTATTACTTATTATTTCGCCATATTTTAATTAGAAAATAATTTTACATTGTGATACATTCTATGTTATTTCTCTTGGGTATTGGCATATCAGCGTTCCAATCTATATGCATCCATGAAGTCTAAGATTTAAGGCCAGTGTTTATGAATTATCCGTTTCATTTAAATGTTTGGTCAAAAGTTTACTCTGGTAACAAAATGTAGCCCGAACTCGCTATCTTAAAGGGCAGCTTGTTCATCTGCGTATTTCCAACATGATGTCATTATTTTATTGCTATGGAGGCTTTCTTCTTTGGGCTTACACATAATGACTTATTAACTTTGACTGTACAACTGCAAAGAGAAAGGAAATCGAATACCCTTTCAAAGAAGAAAATGGTGGTAAAGTGTTGGTTAATCTTTTCCTTAAACGTTTATTTTGGTTATTAATGAATGGGGTCCTACTTCGGCAACTATTTGAAAATACCTTTTTCATACATAAATGTGTATATATTCTAAGAGTAAAATTTAAATTCTGTGTGACATGATTAAACATTACATGCTTTAAAATACAACATCTTACTATTTACAGATTTTAAAATAAAAAACAAAAAGATGGGGGTCAGTTTTGGGCACTATCCCATACATCTCTACAAAAATGGTTTCTACTTCCAATTTCAGAATTGTGAATCTTATTCTCCAGTTCTGAAAATTCCCCACGTGACTTAACATAATAAACACACACACACACACACACGCCTCTTCATCTCTATGAAAATCGTTCCTACTTAAAGTTTCTGAACTATGAACGTCACTGTCCAGTGCCGAAAATTCCAATATGATTTAACGTATCTAACGTAAAACACACACACACACACACACACATGAGGTCAAGCTTTTAAATTCTTTAAAAATATTTTGTAACCTCCCCACCGTAATTTTTAAAAGAAAGAAAATTGACAATACTTAATAGAAATGGGAGCCAAGTGTAACCTCCCCACAAAAATTTGAAAGAAAGAAACACGACAATATTTAATTATGAATGCTAATGGACATTGCGCTAAGCGTAACCTGCCCACAATGAAATGTACTGACAATGGCAACAAATGTGAAATTCGCAATCTGACTCAATTATAAATCCTTCAAAAAATTAAAGTCCATTCAGTGACAAGAAAATTCAATTAAACCGAAATATCGGTCTTTGGCCCTGTGTAAAACAATCAGAATTCAAGTCTTACCTCAGAATAAATGGACGTCACATATCTGCTCTTGTTGTTGCGCACCGCTTGGAGGAACTGCATTGCAAATAATAATATTCTCCTTTTTTGTGATTTTACTAAAAATTTTCTTTTAAAGAAGTGGAGTGAAAAGGGAAGTGCAACGAGATCTTTAGTTCAATAAAAAATTAAATTTTTAAAAAAATGCTTTTGAAATAAAAAATTATTATTGGGGAACTTGTTGGAGAATAATTACAATAAATAAAATTTTTCATTATCTAATGATTATATTAATTAACAGTATACCTTATTCCTCATCTTGACCATTGTTGCCGACCGCCTACATCACACAACCGCACTGGGCTGCTACTACTGACCGACCGCTCTGCATGACGACTACAGACTGAGTACTGCTCTCAACTAGACAGAGCTACAGACTCGCAACGACTGAACTGACAGACTCGCAACGACAGACTGACTGCTACTCTGCATAGCGACAACTAACTCGCAAAGACCACTACTGACTGAGAACCGCTCGCAACACTCGCGCGGTCAAGCGCATACTCTCTGGTCACAGATGCTACAATGCCTCGCCATCGCTGCTGCGTTACATACGTGTTTCATAACCCTCCACTCGGGGGGCAAAAATTTGGCAGCGATGGTGAGTCATTTGGACTTGCCAAGCGCGGCAAAATTTTTCTTTAATTAACAAAATCCTACAACTTACAGAATATTGAAATGTTGTGCACACGCACTAAGTACAAAATATATCAGACCAAGACAAAATGTGAGTACAAAACATAGTAGCAAATCAGAAAAGTATATACAAATTATTTGACAGATAACAAAGTGCACAGGCACTGAAAAAATTCTTTAGCATATTCAGAACAAATAAACAGACTGGCAAAATATTATGTTGACAAGTGTACATGCACTGAAAAATGTCTTTAGCATTTTCACAACAAATAAACATAATGGCAAAAAAAAATTCATGTCCAAAGTGCACATGCACTGAAAAATGTCTTTAGTATTTTCACAACAAATAAACATAATGGCAAACATCATGTCGACCAGTGACATAAGTGTACTCACACTGGAGTTTAGCGAATCGAAAAATGTATAACCTATGAACATAAATGATGTTACCAAAAAAAATTTTTTCTTTATGTGACAAGAATCAGGATAGGAAAGGGAAGGATTGCATCATGGTTGTAGCACTTTAGATTGCACACAGCTGCTCTGAAAGTCCATATCTTTCCACAGTAGTACAACACCAAGTGACACAACTTGAAGTTCTTTTCCCATCAGAATTTATCAGTGTAGCCAAGACACTGAACTGTCGTAGTAATGTTCCATGTTTTCATTTTGGCAGTACATTAGGTACACCAAACAGTGGGACCATAATAATGTCTTCATCGCTCATGGTGGTGGACAGCATGTCGTGTCAACACCACACTCTTACAAGGCACACCAACGTAGAATTAGTGCAAAACCAAATATAGTGCTCCATGATCACTGGGATAAACAGGACAAATGGACATTGCAGTAATTCAGGGTAGTCAGCTTATGAGGTGAAGGACATCAAGTCACATAATATTGACAATTACAGTTTTCATTGATAGTTCGTGGCATTCATAGCCCAGTTATTGAACATTTCTGTACCAAGTATGTAGTATTACAGAAAAATGTTCATTAATTGTTTTACATAGAATCAGTAGCCTTCTTTTCCTGGTTACAAAGCATTATGAAATAATCGCATTCCTTTCAGTTACAGAGTATAATCAATAATCATTAACCTTCTCCTAATTACAGTTAATTAATCATTTGTTTTTAATTAATCATTTGTCTAATTACAGTTAATTAATCATTTGTATAATTACAGTTAATTAATCATTTGTCGTTAATTAATCATTTGTCTAATTACAGTTAATTAATCATTTGTCGTTAATTAATCATTTGTCTAATTACAGTTAATTAATTAATCATTTGTCATTTCAATATACTAAGAATTATTAGCCTTAATTAATTACAAAGCATTATTAAACAGTACCATAGTTAATTAATTATGTGTCATTCCAATCTATTAAGAATCATTAGTCTTTTCCTAATTACAAAGCATTATTAAACAATCACATTTATTTCCAATTACAAAGTATGAACATTGAAAACAAGAGTTAATTAATGGCATAATTAATAACAATTTCGTTGATTGACATTAATTATTGGCACTCAGTGGCCATCAAGTATTGAATAGAATAAAACATAGTTCATCATTCAGTATTATTCAGATCATTACAAAGTCATTATTAAAAATCAGTTAATTACAGTCAAATCATTAGTAATCACAGGCATTACAATAAACAGTGGCAGTTATTAGCTAGTGACAAAGCATTATTTTGAATATAGTCTCATTAAGAGGTCATTACTCGAGTGACATGCTATTCAGAGTTGATCAGTATTATTCAGAATTATCATAAACTAGTGACATTATGTGGGACTGGTAATACATTTTTTTGGTAGCAATGCATTGCGTTGGGATCGATAATTAATTGCTGAAGCATAATACTTTTTGCTTTTGACCTATTGCTGCAAATGAGGATAGGTAACGTCATTCGTCATGAGTCAGCTGTAGCAAGATTATGTAACAAGGCAGTACATGTGATCACATTTATAAATGATAAACACAAATGGGTAAAAAATATAAAAATGCAAGTACTAGAACAGGTATAATAAGTAACAGGTTTAGTAAGTGTCATGAAAAACTTCTCCTGGAAAAAATACAAAAACGGATTATTGACCTGAAAGAAGAAACGCACACTATGCTGAAAAGTAGTGAACTTCGAATTAACAAGTAGTGAAATGTGTATAAAATGTGTTCCATAGCTGTCCTTTCCAAAACTTTCCGTCATCCTACTATGCAATGTAACACCTGCTGTCGAAGCAAACCGCAACAAATACTTAAATAACTACGTGGCATAAAGAAAAAAAACTTCATTATCCATATCATCATAACTTCACCATTATCATCACCTGTAGAGAAAAACTTCATTATTCATAATACCATTTCCTTCATCATTATTCATCAGTATTCACTATCATCTGCAAAAAAATCACTTCATTACTCATTACATAACTATTCCTTATCACTAGCATATTTCATCACTAAAACTAAGATGTGTAGTTCTCTCTGACAGCCTGCATCAATCACCTTGTATTCTGAAAGAAAAATTAGTTAAGACTGCTATTCTGTGATGAGTATAGTATAGTCTTGTTAATGCTTGTTAATCCTGATCCCTTTACTCTTCCTCATAAAGTTATTGCATCTCCTTTCGTTTATTCCGTAGGTGAAATTCCCATTTATGTTAAATTTATTTCTTAGAATCATCATTCCTTTCTGAAATTGATGAGCAGAGATTAATGTCTTGCATTTAAATCATATACCCACTAGATAATGACTGGTTTACGGTAACATAATTAACCCTACAGCATAACATGACAGAAAACGTAATATGTCCAAGACATTGACAGTGTTCGGATGCGAAAAAATGTACACAGAATAATACAATGCAGTAGCAAAAAAAAATGTGAAACAGTCACGATGTTGAGATGTCATAAGGCAAAAAAAATGTCAAAGTCGACTGGTGTGTGTTATATCTTAACTATTTCATAGTGCATACAAACAAAACTGGAGTACAGTCATATACACAAAAAAATGGAAAATGTGCACGGTCTGATGTGTAACGACAAGAAAAGCGACCTGCTAACCTTACCTTGCCGGGCACTTGCCAAGAAAAAAAAATACGATAATCATCAATAAGTAGTCACATAAATATAATTGCAGAAATAGTCGTAAATGTGTAAATTCATCTGGAAAAATATGCATGGTCTGATGTGTGACGACAAGAAAAGCGACCTGCTAACCTTACCTTGCCGGGCACTTGCCAAGAAAAAAAATACGATAATCATCAATAATTAGTCAGGTGAATTAATTGCATTAGTAAATGGCATCATAGTGTGTTGAATCATACAGTGGTTTCACTCAATAAACGGTTTAATGTTTGAGATATGGTGATTGCCTTTCGATTTTCTGGTTCTCAAAGTTTCGACGTGTACAACATTGGGGTGAGGGATACTGCGAATCCGATACGGACCTGCGTATAGAAGTTCAAATTTACTGCACTTACCTTTTAATTTGCTGGATAAATAGTGTGTACGTACTAATATCTTCTGTCCAACGTGAAAGTCGCGGCGTGTACAAACCTGTTTTTGCTGTCTTCTCCGGCGCTCTGCGGCACGCTTGATGTTGTTCAGCGCAATGTCAATTATTTCGTGGTGTCGTAGGCGACGATTTTTGGGGAATTCTATTAATTCTTTAATTTTGTTCGATGGTTCAACGTTTTTCAGTATAACAGTCGGAGATAGCATAGTGGATTCATTTGGAATGGAATTAATTACATCTTGGAATGAGAGTATGTGTGTATCCCAATCAATATGTCTTTTGTGGCAGTATATTCTGCACAGCTTACCAATTTCCTTCATTAATCTTTCACAAGGGTTCGAAGAAGCGTGGTACTTGGATATATAGATCGGAGAAATGTTTCTAGCTCGTAACATGCGTGTCCATACACTACTACGAAATTGAGATCCATTATCAGAAATTACTTTCATTACATGCCCTACATGAGATAGAAAATGTTTTACAAATGCTTTCGAAACAGTTTTAGCAGTAGCTTTGCGTAACGGAGTGAAAGTAACAAATTTTGAAGTGAGCTCAACAGCGACAAAAATGTAGCAAAAACCTCTGTTAGTTCTCGGAATCGGACCAAAAATATCTACTGCGGCCATGTGTCTTAATTTCACAGGTATAATGGGATATAAAGGAGGAATATGTGAAGTGGTGTCTGATTTAGCTTTCTGGCAAATTTTACAAGACGCTAAAACTCGTCGTATACGTTTTTCCATGTTGGTAAAATAACAGTTCTGTCTCAGTATAAGAAAACATTTTCGTGCTCCGTAATGTCCGTAACTTAAATGAGTGTACCAAATTAATTTGTTAACCAGTTCGTCAGGAATGCATAATAACCAATTGTTGCTGTCTGGATGAGAGCGGCGAAACAGAATGTCATTGCGTACAGTGTAGTGGTTTCTAATCGTAACATTATTCTTATCTAGCCAAAGGTGTTTAATTTCTTTCCACACATTGTCTTTATTTTGCTCCTTTGCTATGTCCTGTAATGACGATGAAATAAAGTTTTCAAATGCAACTTGCTGAATGTACATGACACTGAAATTTGTTTTGCAGAAGTTGGTTGCTATGTCTTGCTGATTGTTGCCGAGAGAACGCGATAGTGCGTCTGCTATAACATTTTGCGTGCCGGGAATGTGAACAATTGTAAAATTAAATTCCTGTAAATAAAGTTTCCATCTACTTAACCTGTCGTGAGTAAATTTAGCTGAAAGCAAAAATTGTATAGCTCTGTGGTCTGTGTAAACAGTGGTATGTCTGCCATAGAGAAAATGCCGAAATCTCGTAAAAGCCCATACAACACATAATGTTTCAAGTTCTGTAACGGAGTAATTTCGTTCAGCAGGTGACAAAATGCGGCTTGCAAATGCGATGTTTTTAATAACTGTTGAACCATCTTCTTCTATTTCCTGGAAAATATGTACGCCTAAAGCGGTGTTGGAACTGTCGGTAGCAATGGAAAAATTTCTGGTAAGATCTGGGTGCGATAAAAGTGGTGCATTCAACAAAGCATGCTTCAAATAACATTCTCGTGAGCAAAATTCTGCTTGTCAAAAGTAATGTTTGCGTTACTGTAGTATGCAATCTGTGCTGTATCTGGTTAAATTCTATCGTACGTGTTATTATTTACGGGAGAATGTTGTGGCATATCCACTGTATGAACTGTTCTGTTATTTCATACTGACGTGTTACGCTATGGATGACACCTATTGTCTGTTCCATTCATGATTATTTGTTGTTGCTGATGTTGTTGCTGCTCATAAGATCGACTGTTATTAAATGTACGCTGAAAATTGTGCTCATCATTCTTTTTACGTCTGTCCTAATAATCATTCCTATACGGTGTATTGCGATAGGAATTGAAATAGAGTGTTGTCTGTACGTAGTTATTTCTTTGCTGCCGTGCGTTATTATTTGTTGGAGCTGAGACTATACATGCACGCGGCGAAACATTAAAGTTTGGTTGACCTTGTAGACTGCATTGTTGGTTACGTATGCTAAGCGGTTGACTTTCATGCTATTGTGGTGAAAAACATCTATTGTTACCAAAATGTAGTTCCTGTTACTAATAATTTTACACATACTGATGACTACGATTTTATCTGTTATTTAAAGTTACGGTGGTAGTTGTCATTACGGGAGTGCCTACTGAAAATTGTCACATTCGGTAAAAGTTAGTCACATCGGGTTTTCATTACTCGTTTCTTAATACTACGTAGAGCAATAGTTAAAGAGCAATTTTGATAGATATAAAGGATAGTAGAAGAAAAGGCAGCAGTGCAGAAAACTAAAGATGAAACAGCACTACTACAGCTCGGGGCCCTATGCTCGCTACGGCACATATTCATTAAAGCGTAATGAATCCCCTGAGGTCTATTACGCACTGCAAATAAATTTTAGCTTTTGCGTTGCAAGCAATAGCGGTAAAATTCCAAAGGAAAATTGTTGTATCCGTGCTAATTCCAGTTTCTGCATAAAACGTAATGCTGATGAAAATACAATAGCAAATTGTCGCCTCAGGTTCAAAGCTAGTTTCTCCATTACAGGTAATAGCGGTGAAAGTACAAAAATAAATTGTCGTATACAATGCAAATCATGTATCTGTGTTCTGCCATTATTAAATTCTTTAGATTTTCTTACAAATGCAAATTGCTCGAAATCTACGTTCTCGTCACTTAGTTTGATAATACGTTCAGGTTTGTGTGTGAATCTGTTCGTCTGTGTCATTTCGGATTTCAAGTTGCGTAGCTTTTCAGATTTTAAGTCGCGTGGCTTTTCGGATTTTGAGTCGTGTAGTTGCTGTAAATTGTTCACATTATACACGCTGCGTAAGTCTGACAAATATTCGCAACGTGGCGAGTTCTGTGACGTATTGGTGACTGAAATAATTGTTGATTCTGTTACTTTAATACTTTCGTCAATCTGGTTGTTGTGTCGTTCACTTTTCTCGTCAGCCTCCGTATTCGGAGTGTGTGAAACTTCCACTGACTCCAAATCATCGCGAATCTGTACTGCGTTTTTAGGGCATTGTTCGGTGACTGCATTAATTTCGTGTATCTGTGTTTCGTTCGCCAAACATTGTTCGGTGACTGCAATAATCTCGTCTTTATGTGATTTTGTTGTGTCTACACGTGTGCTACTTGATTCTTGTGCAACAGTGCCAACTTTTTCATTACTGTTAATAGCACAAGCCTTAGTATTCACACGTAATTGTCCTCTATCGTCATAATATTGCGGGGCAATGGCTTTAATCTTTGCATCAAGCTGTTCATTCCGTTCACTAAGTTGTCTGATTTTTTTATTAATGTTGTCTTGATCTTCATTCGATTGTTTATACTTTTCATTAATTAATTCACGTTGTTTGCGATCGTTTCTCTGTATTTCAGTCATTAGTTGTAATACTGCCAAAATTTGATCCAATGTAACTTTCTCTACTCTATTATCTGTGCTGTTTGATTGCGTAACTCCAATTGTCACGTTTTGTGCGACCATTTGGTCATTCTGTAATTTACAAAAAGATCTGTCACTCGAACGTACATTGTCAGTCACTATTTCGGAATTAAATGAATCCGTCTTACTTTGTGTATCCTGTTCATTTTCATTAGACAAATTTGTCTGTTCGTTACTTGGGTTTTCCAAATCGGGTGTGTTAAGCTCTGCAGCGCTCATTACTATAGACCGCTCCGCGTCATCAATTGTCGTCAAGTTAACACACGAGACAATTGAGTTCGTTTGTTCATCATTAAGGTAAAAGTCATCATTAGAGGTTGGAATGCACTGATTGTTAGTGAACGCAGGATTGTCATCATTACGTTGCGTATCACAATTACTATCGGTCACGTTGTTTAAGTCGGTAATTTCATTCACAATACTTCGCGATACACTATTCACAGTCTTTCGCGGCATTTTTACAATAGTCAAAATTTTTCACAAAACAAATAAGCACAATGCAAAAGCAACACACAAATACAACAAAGCAACAAATTGCCGTTGACCTGTAGAGAGAAAGTCACAATATTATTAAAAGCGTTGCGCTAAATCCTAATTATATCTAAGCAAACAAGAGCAGATATCTAACTGTTGCTCAAAAGACTCTCAACGAAATACGATCCTGGACTGGGTGTCGCCAAGTGTAACCTCCCCACCGTAATTTTTAAAAGAAAGAAAATATAGCAATACTTAATAGAAATGGGTAGCCAAGTGTAACCTCCCCACAAAAATTTGAAAGAAAGAAACACGACAATATTTAATTATGAATGCTAATGGACATTGCGCTAAGCGTAACCTGCCCACAATGAAATGTACTGACAATGGCAACAAATGTGAAATTCGCAATCTGACTCAATTATAAATCCTTCAAAAAATTAAAGTCCATTCAGTGACAAGAAAATTCAATTAAACCGAAATATCGGTCTTTGGCCCTGTGTAAAACAATCAGAATTCAAGTCTTACCTCAGAATAAATGGACGTCACATATCTGCTCTTGTTGTTGCGCACCGCTTGGAGGAACTGCATTGCAAATAATAATATTCTCCTTTTTTGTGATTTTACTAAAAATTTTCTTTTAAAGAAGTGGAGTGAAAAGGGAAGTGCAACGAGATCTTTAGTTCAATAAAAAATTAAATTTTTAAAAAAATGCTTTTGAAATAAAAAATTATTATTGGGGAACTTGTTGGAGAATAATTACAATAAATAAAATTTTTCATTATCTAATGATTATATTAATTAACAGTATACCTTATTCCTCATCTTGACCATTGTTGCCGACCGCCTACATCACACAACCGCACTGGGCTGCTACTACTGACCGACCGCTCTGCATGACGACTACAGACTGAGTACTGCTCTCAACTAGACAGAGCTACAGACTCGCAACGACTGAACTGACAGACTCGCAACGACAGACTGACTGCTACTCTGCATAGCGACAACTAACTCGCAAAGACCACTACTGACTGAGAACCGCTCGCAACACTCGCGCGGTCAAGCGCATACTCTCTGGTCACAGATGCTACAATGCCTCGCCATCGCTGCTGCGTTACATACGTGTTTCAATTTCTGCACGCATCCCTTCCGGGAACCCATTTCGTTATCTTTATAGCTTATCGTCCACAGCATGCTGTCACCGGCTTTGCTCGCTTCTCGGAGGACGGTCGATGACCCCGCTCCACTCGTGTCCGCTGGTATGTGTCGAGCAGCGGTAATTGATGCATCACGGCTGGAGGAGGAACCTGTGGGCTTAGAGCGCTGACTCAGACTGCGATCTCTAGGGACTAATTACGTACAAGGGTCCGTGCTAAGTGATGTACTCATCGTGTGACAGGTACAGCGAACTTGAGCCATCTGAACAGTGATGTTTATGGGAGTTGCTATCGAATGTGTTACCGAAACTACGTGAGTTGACGTCGGAAAAACGTAGTTATTAAGGCTGTATTGCCGACATCTCTTGAAGTGTATGGCTATAAGATGTAATGGTGCTATGCTCGAACATTTGCTAGGTATCATACCACGTACCTACGGTGATATTGAAGTTTCTTGATTTCTTCCACGTAACAGTATGTTTATAATGATTAGAAAATGCACCGGCTATTACCATTTTGAAGAACAAGCCTACATCGCTCACATCAGCCTGTTGTACAGTTTTGGAACACGATTACTGCTCAAATGTTGTGATCTTTCCTGATACCTAAAATCTCCTCTGTGGAAATCAACATAAATTCCGACAAATGGAGCTCGCTCCATCTGTAGACGAACCCCAAAAAACGGTAAATAGTGGGGCCCAGGACGACGCTGTGTTCGCAAACTTCCGTAACCCGTTCGTTATAGTTCTGCACTATCGCCTAATGAACAAAATACTTCAGCACGAAAAACCAAACCAATTAAACCACCTGTGTGAGTGGACTGAAGAGTTCCTAGCACTGAACTCAGAACGCCATTGTTGACAGAGACAAATCTTCAGACATAAAAGAAACTTCGGACCAACCACAAGTATGTAGTTAGATAGTTAGTTGGTTGCGTGTTCCATTCATCAATCGCACGGCACGGAAGCCGTTATGATGTGAAACGTGTCAAAAGAACAAGAAATGCACATTTGTAACATATATATATATATATATATATATATATATATATATATATATATATATATTGAGAGGCACCCACATGCCTTGCTCATACTGTGGCATCAAGCAGTCAGGCCTGCAAGATGAGTGGTCTGCCAAGCGAGTGGATTCATTGAGAGGCACCCTCATGCCTTGCTCATACTGTGGCATCAAGCAGTCAGCCTGCAAGATGAGTGGTCTGCCTAGCGAGTGGATTCATTGAGAGGCACCCACATGCCTTGCTCATACTGTGGCATCAAGCAGTCAGGCCTGCAAGATGAGTGGTCTGCCAAGCGAGTGGATTCATTGAGAGGCACCCACATGCCTTGCTCATACTGTGGCATCAAGCAGTCAGGCCTGCAAGATGAGTGGTCTGCCAAGCGAGTGGATTCATTGAGAGGCACCCACATGCCTTGCTCATACTGTGGCATCAAGCAGTCAGGCCTGCAAGATGTGTGGTCTGCCAAGCGAGTGGATTCATTGAGAGGCACCCACATGCCTTGCTCATACTGTGGCATCAAGCAGTCAGCCTGCAAGATGAGTGGTCTGCCTAGCGAGTGGATTCATTGAGAGGCACCCACATGCCTTGCTCATACTGTGGCATCAAGCAGTCAGGCCTGCAAGATGAGTGGTCTGCCAAGCGAGTGGATTCATTGAGAGGCACCCACATGCCTTGCTCATACTGTGGCATCAAGCAGTCAGCCTGCAAGATGAGTGGTCTGCCTAGCGAGTGGATTCATTGAGAGGCACCCACATGCCTTGCTCATACTGTGGCATCAAGCAGTCAGGCCTGCAAGATGAGTGGTCTGCCAAGCGAGTGGATTCATTGAGAGGCACCCTCATGCCTTGCTCATACTGTGGCATCAAGCAGTCAGCCTGCAAGATGAGTGGTCTGCCTAGCGAGTGGATTCATTGAGAGGCACCCACATGCCTTGCTCATACTGTGGCATCAAGCAGTCAGGCCTGCAAGATGAGTGGTCTGCCAAGCGAGTGGATTCATTGAGAGGCACCCACATGCCTTGCTCATACTGTGGCATCAAGCAGTCAGGCCTGCAAGATGAGTGGTCTGCCAAGCGAGTGGATTCATTGAGAGGCACCCACATGCCTTGCTCATACTGTGGCATCAAGCAGTCAGGCCTGCAAGATGAGTGGTCTGCCAAGCGAGTGGATTCATTGAGAGGCACCCTCATGCCTTGCTCATACTGTGGCATCAAGCAGTCAGCCTGCAAGATGAGTGGTCTGCCTAGCGAGTGAATTCATTGAGAGGCACCCACATGCCTTGCTCATACTGTGGCATCAAGCAGTCAGGCCTGCAAGATGAGTGGTCTGCCAAGCGAGTGGATTCATTGAGAGGCACCCACATGCCTTGCTCATACTGTGGCATCAAGCAGTCAGGCTGCAAGATGAGTGGTCTGCCTAGCGAGTGGATTCATTGAGAGGCACCCACATGCCTTGCTCATACTGTGGCATCAAGCAGTCAGGCCTGCAAGATGAGTGGTCTGCCAAGCGAGTGGATTCATTGAGAGGCACCCACATGCCTTGCTCATACTGTGGCATCAAGCAGTCAGCCTGCAAGATGAGTGGTCTGCCTAGCGAGTGGATTCATTGAGAGGCACCCACATGCCTTGCTCATACTGTGGCATCAAGCAGTCAGGCCTGCAAGATGAGTGGTCTGCCAAGCGAGTGGATTCATTGAGAGGCACCCTCATGCCTTGCTCATACTGTGGCATCAAGCAGTCAGGCCTGCAAGATGAGTGGTCTGCCAAGCGAGTGGATTCATTGAGAGGCACCCACATGCCTTGCTCATACTGTGGCATCAAGCAGTCAGCCTGCAAGATGAGTGGTCTGCCTAGCGAGTGGATTCATTGAGAGGCACCCACATGCCTTGCTCATACTGTGGCATCAAGCAGTCAGGCCTGCAAGATGAGTGGTCTGCCAAGCGAGTGGATTCATTGAGAGGCACCCTCATGCCTTGCTCATACTGTGGCATCAAGCAGTCAGCCTGCAAGATGAGTGGTCTGCCTAGCGAGTGGATTCATTGAGAGGCACCCACATGCCTTGCTCATACTGTGGCATCAAGCAGTCAGGCCTGCAAGATGAGTGGTCTGCCAAGCGAGTGGATTCATTGAGAGGCACCCACATGCCTTGCTCATACTGTGGCATCAAGCTGTCAGCCTGCAAGATGAGTGGTCTGCCTAGCGAGTGGATTCATTGAGAGGCACCCACATGCCTTGCTCATACTGTGGCATCAAGCAGTCAGGCCTGCAAGATGAGTGGTCTGCCAAGCGAGTGGATTCATTGAGAGGCACCCACATGCCTTGCTCATACTGTGGCATCAAGCAGTCAGCCTGCAAGATGAGTGGTCTGCCTAGCGAGTGGATTCATTGAGAGGGACCCACATGCCTTGCTCATACTGTGGCATCAAGCAGTCAGGCCTGCAAGATGAGTGGTCTGCCAAGCGAGTGGATTCATTGAGAGGCACCCTCATGCCTTGCTCATACTGTGGCATCAAGCAGTCAGGCCTGCAAGATGAGTGGTCTGCCAAGCGAGTGGATTCATTGAGAGGCACCCACATGCCTTGCTCATACTGTGGCATCAAGCAGTCAGCCTGCAAGATGAGTGGTCTGCCTAGCGAGTGGATTCATTGAGAGGCACCCACATGCCTTGCTCATACTGTGGCATCAAGCAGTCAGGCCTGCAAGATGAGTGGTCTGCCAAGCGAGTGGATTCATTGAGAGGCACCCTCATGCCTTGCTCATACTGTGGCATCAAGCAGTCAGCCTGCAAGATGAGTGGTCTGCCTAGCGAGTGGATTCATTGAGAGGCACCCACATGCCTTGCTCATACTGTGGCATCAAGCAGTCAGGCCTGCAAGATGAGTGGTCTGCCAAGCGAGTGGATTCATTGAGAGGCACCCACATGCCTTGCTCATACTGTGGCATCAAGCAGTCAGCCTGCAAGATGAGTGGTCTGCCAAGCGAGTGGATTCATTCTTATTTATCAAGTAGCATGAGCTCTAGTACTCGCAATTAAGTTACAAATTATTCTCCTGTTTGAATATTACGCAACGGATAACGCACATCTGACTGTTAGTAATTTACACAACTCTGACTGTTCACTACGCACTGGCAATACCACATTTTCTTTCTCATTTAACGGCTTTGATCAACACGTGGCCATCGCTCTGAATATGAATGGCGCACACATTATAAATTCTGGGTATCATGACAACATACTATTCGAAGGAAAATTCCACCAATCATTTTCTTTTCACTATCTTATTTATTCCGATAAAGTCTATAGCCTAAACACACAAATTCTATAACCTACAACAATAACAAATGAGAAATTCCGCCCAGATGGCATGGCTTTACATAGGTGATTCTCTATCTTATGGTCTCATAATTATTTAACGCTACAGTGCACTTGCTGGATAGGATGGTGGATCTTTTGCTATATCTCACACTTCGACTCTCACACCCATCATTACGAAAATTTCCTCCAGACCGAGCGGTACAAAAAGGAACATGCATAACCCACTGCCTCTGAAACTATCTTGTTACTCTCCCATGCCAACCACACATACTTAAATTTCATTAAATACATCACACTGGCAACATACAATACAAAGAATAGTCACAACGTTATAATCACATCACTTTCAGCTTTCCCACTTCAATTAGTGTTTATCCCAATTTCACACGACACTGCCCCACTTCGTAATTTTCTTTCCTACTATGGACTCAGGAGGTTAAATGCTTGTCTTCCTGTGCAATGCAAGCCAAGTGGCGTTGCTGGATAGACGGCTCACTCACCTTGCTTCTCTCTCAGAGTATTATAGTTTGAATCAAGCATCACACGGAAACATAACACACAAAGTAATATTAAGAATATATTCATCACACACGTGAGTCCTTAACTGATACCATGGCCGAGTACTTCTCTTTAACCTTTGTCTCGTACACAGATTGAGACTCACACAGTACTCACCACGTGGAAGTACTCGTCTCTAATTTCAAGTGCTGCACCCGCCATTTCTTAAATATTTCCAACTTATAGTACACACGCTAGTAATTCAGCTTAACTAAGCACCCGGAAGTATTTCAACTAATTGCTACATGTGGTTTCATTGTAACCGTTGGTCACTTCCGAAGATTACTACGATCCCCTTAATATTACCTGCCTGACATTTAATTCTCCCCACAAAAGTTCCGGAAATAGAGAAATTATTATTCCAAACTACTCTTAAGTATTTCAAATGCATACCATGTCTCCACTCTTTTGTCTTTGCGGAGCACACCTAAGACAGGTCTCACCAACACAAGATCCAGCAGCAGAGTGCTGAAACATGGCCGTTCTTCAGGTCCTCTCACACCTCTGCCGAAGTGGGGGAGCACCTTGCTACCGTATTGCTCAGCCACATTTCAAGTGCTCAAAGCTCCGGTAAATTTCATGTCTTTGGTTCCACCAAAGGTGGCGAAAGGATCGTCTCAAAGATGATCATATATTCACATTCACTATCTGCAGTTAGCAGACGACCGTACAATCATTCATTTCACAGATCTCACCAAACTGGATGTAGGGATTCGTTTTGTGGGAGTGCACATGTGATCAGTTAAATAAATAAATTGTCATTCTTTCCCACACTAGTATCCGGCTTCACTGTAAATACAAAACAAAATCAACAAAAGAAACACATTGCATACACTAGTTACATGTAGAAGGTCAGGCTCCATACCATTACTCTAAAATATACATCAAACCTACAGAGAAATAAAACTGAGAAGAAAAGCAATGAAATATACCACAAGTCACATACTGGCTTCGTAATATAGTTCATCTAAGACATCACGTCATACCTCATAAACTATCATCACTTAAGCAATTGCCACCACTACTCGACTGTGAGTTTAACCTTATCCTTGTCCATCAGTACAAATACCTGCTGCTGAGCTAGTCAATCCATCAACTTTGATCAATACACGCAGTAAATAGTTAGCAATAAGTGCTTGAATCCACCAGTAACTCTCGTATTTTACTCTACTGCTCATTTCTCTGTTGTTACATATTAAGACGACAAGAACTTGCATTTCGACTAGCCTTCGTTACACTTCAGTGTGAAATATCACCACTGTGAAGTGGCTTCAGTCAACACACCAACAAGATTGTTACAGTCCACGACATCAAAATGCATCAGTTAATTCCGATATTTGTTGTGCAATGCAAACTCTTGTCCCCTGTGAGAACCGTACTGACCAATGCAACAAGAGCCGCTACGTTAGTACTCCGCCACTGGCTAATAATTAAAGCATCATTGTACCAAATATTCTAATAAACATGCTACGTGAACTTGATAACCCAGAACAAACAAAAGAAACACTAACTATTCTAAACACAAATGTTAATGAAATACAATTACACTTGCTGCCCCTTCAGGAATGAAACATATAGAAAAATTTACACAATTACAAGTACAAATACATTATTCCCTATCTTGGGAGTCACACGGAATCATTACGGTCTGTGATTTTCTTGGGGTCAAAAAGTTGCTGATAGTTTTTCTAGAAACACTGTCTCGGTGTCAAAGCTCTCCCATGGTTACCCGGACGAAAGTCTTTAAGTCACTCAAATCGGCATTTTGAACATGTTAAACACAAATGTCATAGTCACTCTCAGAGAACCATCCACACGAGTCTGGTCGTCCAGAAATGGCCCTACAACTATTGTTACCCACGGTTCTGTCCTTTCAGTTCATGGTGTAATTAAAAGTCGTAAGTTCCAACAAACAGCACTTATGCCCGGCACCAATTAAGGAAATGTTTCTTACTACATATGCAAATGTCAATCTCGCACTTTAGCTTCTTGCCTTCAGACAATAATTAGTCACCAAACGACGACTGTCCTCTTTAAGTATACCAAGCGTCCCACATGCAATTTACAAAGCACGCTTAACAAGTCACTGCCAAAAGTTTATGGATCTCACCGTTCAGTGGTCCTGTCTGATAAAGACAAAATCTTTTCCACCACTCACACCGTGGAAACACCAGTCCTTCACTTCCCAACTTATTGAGACACACCAGCGGTCTTCTTGTTTGACGGCTCCACAGTCCAGTACTAGTTAATAGTTGCTGTTAAAAAATGCTCGCCGGACTCTGCCGCGCGTCGTTTAGCAGAAAAAAACCACCCGCTGTTGCCTCCGCGGGATACTGTCTCCAGCTGTAAGGGTGGCGGAACTTATGAATGGACAGTGGTACGTGCGTGTTGCCCCAGGCCGTTGACCTGCTGTAGTGGGCACGTGGAGTGTACCTCTACCGGCAGTGGAGTGGGGAGTGCCGCGGCTCTGTCGCCTCTCCCATGGCGACGTCAGCTTGGCCTCCAGCTAGCGGTATGGGCGCGTTCTGTGTAGCACCTCAACGCTACGATACCCAATCAGTCAGATCCTTCCGTGCATCTCGCAACATTACAGACAAAAGGATATTCTTACAGTATTTAAATACTCATTGATTACATGTATGATCTATTAGATACATTGGTAATAAAAGAATCTTTGTTCTAAAAAAAAACATAAAATCATACACCCTAGTTTTCTACACATACAACATCAACATTTATCCCTTTTCTATATACAGCCCACATTTGTGCTATTGATTGTACCTGTCGTTCCTCATACAAAACATGAAAGTGTCCCAAAAAACAAAAAAGGAATAAGAAACAATCTATACTGCTCATAATTACAATATCAAATAGTAGACTACTTTAACATCCTATCACAGTGAAAATATTGGAAACTGTTGATTCTAAAACTACAATATACAGTGAACCCTTGTGCTTGTGACACACTCAAATTAATACCCCTTGAAAGTGTTCTAACAAAAAAATAAGAAATAATCTACACAGCTCACAATTACCTGCCACATGATGCTAAATAGTAAACTACTTTAACATCCTAACACAATAAACATTTTAGAAACTAGATCTACAACATACAATGCACCTTTGTGCTTGTGACAGACTGAAATTAGGATCTCTTTATATAATTTGCCTTTTTATTATATATAACAACATTTCTAGGACATGTATGTACCATCCACATGATGTCAGATCCTGACCTGACATCGGGTTTCATCCAAATCAAACAATAAATCACAATAATGTTTTAGTTATGGATCAGTAGCATCCCCTTTAAAGGAGTGTGCGCATTGATCACACTACTCTACGACTCTCACTCACCAGACATCACATTTTCCTTTTCATTCAGTCCATTAATACACTAACAGAATAGGTCTAGAAGTCAGCTAACCTTAACACCACCACACTCACGACAACATACCATACCTTTGCTCCCTTATACTCAACCACATAACACATGAAGCTATTTCGGAGATAGCATTCCAGTCTCCGAATTCGTCCTTCCACTCTGGCACCTCTCTCCATCGGCTTACCTCCGCATTCACTTTACCGATTATTTATCCTGCTAAATATCACTTTAGAATTGCGACATTTCATCTAAGAACAAAAAATACACACATTATTCATACTGCAAAATAACTGTACACATTCTTGGTACCGTTTTGATAAGCTATACTGGTACCAGGCTTCAACAACTACAACAAAAATTTTTTTTTTTTTCATATTGCAAATGTTATGGTAAGAATTAGATTTACACTTATATTACATCTTACGTCAGTATTCCACAACGTTCACCATCTGGATCTCATACTCCCTTTATGTCCTTTCACGTTGTGCAGTTGTCCTCATCTCTTCATTCGTATTTCGGCTCTCCGTCCGTCCATTACTCCATCATTTCCTGGTCTTCCTTCGCCATTCGCATCAATCTCGATTGCAGCATACACAGGCCTCTCTGTAACATACATATAAGGCATCTCGACATTATTAATTCTACTCACCTTCATTTACCACTGTTTCATCACGTCGAATCTCTCTATATTAATCACACTGCTTCACGTTGCTTCTCTCCTTAAATATCACCTTTATCCCATATTATTTATCACGTCGCTTCTCTCTCTATCTACCATCTTTATCCACTCATCACGTCGTTTCTGCTTGATCCTTATTCATATGACAAAGAATACGTACATACACCACTCTGTCGACTCCTGTTCATGACTCATTCGACCAGTCTATTCCGTCATAGTTCCTGACATCCTGCCTGAAAATTCTTATGTTCGATTTGACCCTGCACAACGTTACACACCACAAATAAATACACTGACTATCTACCATAAATTGCCTACTTTCGATCTATCCTTAACTTTTCCATAATTTGATGTTAGAAATGTGATGAAGCCCACGAGATTGTTTTCCCTTGATCGTCTCAATCAGTACAGCATTTTCATGGACAATCCGCCAAACTCTGAATGGTCCACTATACATCGTAAAGAATTTGCTAGTTAGGAATCTTTGCTTCTTTGATAATCGATGAGTTTTAATTAGAACCTTGTCTCTTACTGCCAATTCGATCTTACGGATCTTTCCTTTCTGCTTCTCCTGCCTATCCTTAGCTGCTTTCTTAATACGCTCTAACGCAACCTTGACAATTTCTGTGTGCCTCTGCTTTCCTGATCGCGGAAAGTCTACCAGCTCCCTCACTCGATCTGGTGGTGGTTCATTCTTTAGTACCGTAATTGGTGATAAACCAGTTGCTCCATGTGGTAGCTCATTGAGTATGTCCTGAAAATCTTTGAGAAAAATTCTCCAACTTCTATGTTGCCTATGGCTATAGATCTTACACAACTTTCCCAGTTCTTTTACCACTCTTTCACTGGGGTTACTTGCAGCATGGTATCGGGATATGAACACCGGTTTTAGCCTTCTTCTCTTCAGTGTGGTTAGCCATTTTCTGGATCTATGTTGCGGTCCATTGTCAGCTATGAACTTTTCTACAGGCCCTACTTCTCGCAAAAAGTTTTTAACGATCGCTGCTGCTACTGTCCTACCCGTCGCACGTTTCAATGCTGTAAAAGTCACATACTTTGACACTAATTCCACTGCTACTAAAACATATCTATATCCCAGCACTGACTTAGGTAGCGGCCCAAACAAATCTGTTGCTCCGAATTCCCTCAATCTACCTGGCACTGTCGGAAAAAGCGGTGCTTTGCATGAGATAGTTAACGATTTTTCCTTATGGCAGAATTTGCTACTACCAAGCACGTTCTTGATCCTCCTCTCCATACTAATGAAATAAACTGATTCCCTTAACTTCTTACAGCATTTCCTTGCCCTGTAATGCACGTAACTTAGGTGCGTGTACCAGATCAGCTTGTTGACTGTTTCATTTGATATACACAACACCCAGTCCTGTGTGCTCGGATTTCTACGATAGAGAAGGACCCCGTTCTGAATTGTATAGAAGCGCGCTATATTGGCATCTAAGTTCGCTCTAACTCTATCCTTCACCATTCTCCATGACGCGTCTTTATCCTGCTGTTTCGCGATATTTGTGAGTACCGCCCCTATGTATTTCTCGAACGGCACGCCCTGCATATACAATATGTCATATCTGTTCTCGTTTACCACCTCATCAAAGCATTGACCATGTCCTACTGGGTTCCTTGACAACGCATCTGCCACTATATTCTGTGGCCCAGGAACATACATGACTGTAAACTGAAACTCCTGTAAATAGAGTGCCCACCTAGCAAGTCGTCTATGGTTAAGTTTGGCCGACATCAGAAACTGTAGTGACTTGTGGTCAGTATAGATTTTGCTATGCCTCCCATACAAATAGTATCTAAACTTACTAAAACCCCACACTATTGCCAAAGCTTCAAGCTCAGTTACCGTGTAATTTCTCTCAGCTTTGCTAAGCACTCGGCTCGCAAATGCAATAGGGTTGTATTACTTCTCCTTGCTCTTGCGCTTGGAACAATGTTACCCCAAGTCCACTATGGGAACTGTCCGTGGCCATACAAAACTCTTTCCCTAGGTCTGGATGCCCGAGAAGAGGTGCCGATAGTAGTGCCTTCTTTAACGCCTCATACTCTTCCTGCGCGACGGGGTCCCATTTCCATACCGTTTTCTTTCCAGTCAGCTGACATAGTCTGGGTGTCGCTGCACCCACAATCTTAATAAACCTCCTGTAAAAATTGATTAATCCTAAATAACCCCGTAGCTGACGTTTTGTTCTTGGCACCGGAAAATCTCTGATTGCTTCGAGTTTGTCTGGATTTGGTCTTATTCCCTCTGGTGTCACAATGTGACCTAGAAACTCGATTTCTTTTCGTCCAAATTCTGACTTTCCCAAATTCACGGTTACCCCATGTCTCTCCAATGCACCGAGCGATATGCTTAACGTTCTATTGTGGTCTTCCCAGTTTCTTTCTGCTATCAGGACATCATCCACGTACTGTGTTACCTTATCTTTTATTTCATTAGGAATGACAGTATTTAGCGCTCTGATAAATGCCGCGGATGATACATTTAACCCAAATGGTAGTTTCCGGAATTGATACAATTTCCCGTAGCACAAGAAAGCAGTGTATTTTCTACACCCTCTATCTAACTCCACCTGCCAGAAATTCATTCTCAAATCAACTGAGCTGAGAACTCTGATCCCGTGAAACTTTTGTAGCAATTCGTCAAGTGTCAGTGGCCGATCTGTCTCTGGCTCTATTATCTTATTAATCCTTCTTGCATCCAAAACTAGTCTAATTGACCCATACTTTTTTTCAACACAGACTAAGGGGCTGTTGTAGGGACTGGATGCTGGTTCGATAATCCCTTGTTCTAGCATGCTTTCGATCTCAGCTTCTACTCTTTCTTTGTACGCAACAGGAATCGGGTACACTTGGGCCCTAAACTGTTTATGAAGCTTGACTTTGAATCTATGCACAAAATTTCTTATTGTACCCGCATCATGTTTAAATATCTTCCTGTTCTTGTATAAATTTTTCTGCAATTCGCCGTAGACCGTGGTTATTCGTAAATGCCAGATTTTCTCCCTGATCTCCTCCTCCAAACATTTATGAATTTCCTTCTTCTCTTGTTCGAACCCCGTATTCTGTGCCTGTCTGTCGGGCTTTACCGCGAGACATAATGCTAAGTGTGCGTTATCTTTAGCACATAAGCAATCGTCGAATCTTAATGTAATTTCCTCCGAATCTCGTTTCAACTCCATCGAACCATTTCTCATGTTAACGACTGCTTTATATTGGTTCAAAAAATTTACACCTAATATCCCTTCAACAGTTAGTGACGACACAATCATTAACACTGTACTAAACCTCTTCGCCTGGCACACAAAGTCCACCTGCGCTTGTAACTTCTCCTCAATTCCCTTTCCTGTAACTGCCCCTCTCACTGTTGTCCTTTGCAATGGCAACGTAGGCCATGGTTTTGTAAGACTACAACACTTAAACACATCTTCCCTCAAAACACTCATTATACTGCCTGTGTCGATGACACATGGTACGATTACATTATTTATTTCTACGCTAATTATTGGGTGGACTTCACTCCCCACATCTCCTACCTCCTCTAACAGATTCTCCCTTAGTTTTCCGTAAACGATATACCTAATATTTACATCATTAATGGTCCTGGCTTGTACCCGTCTATCATGTAGTCACCTTCTTGTCTCTTCGTCATTGTGACAGTGATTGTCCTGTCGTGAACCCAATTACAGCCTATTCTCTCTTCGCCCATCATTTTCATTTTCCCTTCTTCTTCCATCTCTGTCCCATCTTCTATTTTCCCGCTTTGACGGTCGATATCCCCATGAATTCTGCCCCTTATTTCCTCGCCATCTTCCATTTCCGTCATTCCTCTTATTCCATGATCTCCTGCCATTCTGGTAGTTTCTGCCGTTCCTATCCTCGACTCTGTCTGACCTATGAGTAGTGTCTCCGTTCACAATGTTGCTCTCATTACCCAGTTCGTGTAGCAAGTGTTGAAACGACGCAGAATCGTCTAAGCCTCTGCCTGCTATCACTATATCTCTGCGCAATTTCACTGACAACTTCGTTATACAGATCCTAATGAGCTCTCCAGGTTCGTATGACACATCCAAATACCTATATCGTCTCAGCATTTCCTGATAGCACGCTACAGGATCTCTTGTACCACCTTCGTTACAATTTGGCATCATCAGTAAGCTTTGCTTAACCAGGTCCTGCTTACTTTTCGACCAGAATTCATTTAAAAACTTGTCACAAAATATCTTGTAGCACTACAGTTTTTAATAACTTCCTGCATTTTCACTCTAGCCTCGTCCCTCAAATGGTTACACACAAACTTCATTTTGAGGAGCGGTCCCCACGATGAAGGTAATGAATCTTGAAATTGAGACAGCCACAGGCATGGATGTTGGTAGTTATCTGGATCCAGAAAACAAGTGTACGTTTGTACCGACACGAAGTGCCTCCTACATTCTTCTTCCGCATTTATGTTTCTGACCTTGGACTATACCCAGTTGGGTTTGTTACCTGTTTTATCCGACACAACCGTTCTTCTATCTCTTTGAGTTCGTCTTCCTCTTTCTGCCTATTTTCGTTTTTTGGTTGGTTGGTTGGTTTTGGGGAAGGAGACCAGACAGCGTGGTCATCGGTCTCATCGGATTAGGGAAGGATGGGGAAGGAAATCGGCCATGCTCTTTCAGAGGAACCGTCCCGGCATTTGCCTGGAGTGACTTAGGGAAATCACGGAAAACCTAAATCAGGATGGCCGGACGCGGGATTGAACCGTCGTCCTCCCGAATGCGAGTCCAGTGTCTAACCACTGCGCTACCTCGCTCGGTTTCGTTTTTTGAATTTATCTCACTCTCCCTCTGCTATCTACCTGGTGGTGTTTCACCTTCGCTACTGCACGCTAATTGCAACTCTGCTAGTCCTTCCCTATGTTTCCTATTTATTTCTAATTGTGCCTCTTTAAACTGTAATAGTGATTGTATCTCCTCCTGGTCGGCATAAACCTCTCGCTGCGTACTGTCAGAGCCTGTTTCGCCTGTTATACTGATCATTTCTACATCTGCACTAATCGTATTCATTCTGACCACTACCTCCGCAACTTCATCCCTGTGTTTATTTAGCGCCACTTCCTGCCGGGTTACTTGAGCTTCCACGCTGTCTAACGCCCCTTGTTTATCTGCAAGTAAGTCCTCCACTATCTCTTTGATTCGCTCATCCAGCAACACGTCCCTACGTTCTGTAATATCTCTCTCTATTGCAATTATTCATACCACCAAATTATTGGCTTTTTCTTTCACGGTGTCACATACTTGCTTCAATGCACCCAGATTCTTCTCCCCCTCGTCTAACTGATTATTAACTGCGGACAGACGCTCATCGATAACTGAGTGTAGCTTCATCATTGCCTCTTTATTTCCCTTATCCATTGCCTCCAATCTTTCCTTATTCGTTTCCCATCTTTCCTTAGTCTCCCAATCTCTCTCCTTATTATCTCTATCCATCCTCTGAAAAAACTACAGTAGCACATTGTCATTTGCTACTATCGACGCGCTCACCTCGTTCGCCTGAGAAGCAGTAGCTTCGCTAAGGGTAGATACACTCGGCTGCACTCGGCTCGTCCGCGTCGTCGGGAAAAGCCCCATTTGTGGACAAAGCCTGCCACTTAAAGGATCACCTAGCCGCGGTCCGCTGACCAATTCAGCCCCTTCCGAGTGTCTGCCGTTCTCGCTCATTAACCCAAGGTCGACACCTACTTCCTGCTGTACTGCTACGTTCACCCCAGAATCACTATTCTCCATGGTGACTACTCTTTTCGATTGCGACCTAGTGACCACGGATATTACGCAAGAAAAAAAAATTATACAACGATCTTCCATTCTTGGATGATACAGCAAATAATTACAAAAAAAATTAAATAAAAGATCCTGACCAATCCAGAAAGAAATTGCAAACAAATAAATTTTACTTCTTAGCGCTATCACAATATATACCAAAAAAAATCTTAACAGCAAACCCTAACAGCAAAATCCTGGCAGGGTCGAAATTATGAGAGGCACCCACATGCCTTGCTCATACTGTGGCATCAAGCAGTCAGGCCTGCAAGATGAGTGGTCTGCCAAGCGAGTGGATTCATTCTTATTTATCAAGTAGCATGAGCTCTAGTACTCACAATTAAGTTACAAATTATTCTCCTGTTTGAATATTACGCAACGGATAATGCACATCTGACTGTTAGTAATTTACACAACTCTGACTGTTCACTATGCACTGGCAATACCACATTTTCTTTCTCATTTAAAGGCTTTGATCAACATGTGGTCATCGCTCTGAATATGAATGGCGCACACATTATAAATTCTGGGTATCATGACAACATACTATTCGAAGAAAAAGGCCACCAATCTTTTTCTTTTCACTATCTTACTTATTCCAATAAATTCTATAACCTAAACACACAAATTCTATAACCTACAACAATAACAAATGAGAAATTCCGCCCAGATGGCATGGCTTTACAAAGGTGATTCTCTATCTTCTGGTCTCGTAATTATTTAACGCTACAGTGCACTTGCTGGATAGGATGGTGGATCTTTTGCTATATCTCACACTTCGACTCTCACACCCATCATTACGAGAATTTCCTCCAGACCGAGTGGTACAAAAAGGAACATGCATAACCCACTGCCTCTGAAACTATCTTGTTACTCTTCCATGCCTACCACACATACTTAAATTTCATGAAATACATCACACTGGCATCATACAATACAAAGAATAGTCACAACGTTATAATCACATCACTTTCAGCTTGCCCACTTCAATTGCTATTTATCCCAATTTCACACGACACTGCCCCACTTCGTAATTTTCTTTCCTACTATGGACTCTGGAGGTTATATGCACGTCTTCCTGTGCAATACAAGCCAAGTGGCGTTGCTGGATAGACAGCTGACTCACCTTGCTTCTCTCTCAGAGTATTATAGTTTGAATCAAGCGTCACACGGAAACATAACACGCAAAGTAATATTAAGAACATATTCATCACACAGGCGAGTCCTTAACTGATACCATGGACGAGTACTTCTCTTTGTCCTTTGTCTCATACACAGATTGAGACTCACACAGTACTCACCACGTGGAAGTACTCGTCTCTAATTTCAAGTGCTGCACACGCCATTTCTTAAATATTTCCAACTTATAGTACACACGCTAGTAATTCAGCTTAACTTAAGCACTCGGAAGTATTTCAACTTATTTCTACACGTGGTTTCATTGTAACCGTTGGTCACTTCTGAAGATTACTACGATCCCCTTAATATTACCTGCCTGACATTTAATTCTCCCCACAAAAGTTCCTGAAGTAGAGAAATTATTATTCCAAACTACTCTTAAGTATTTCAAATGCATACCATGTCTCCACTCTTTTGTCTTTACGGAGCACACCTAAGACAGGTCTTACCAACACAAGATCCAGCAGCAGAGTGCTGAAACATGGCCGTTCTTCAGGTCCTCTCACACCTCTGCCGAAGTGGGGGAGCACCTTGCTACCGTATTGGTCAGCCACATTTCAAGTGCTCAAAGCTCTGGTAAATTTCATCTCTTTGGTTCCACCAAAGGTGGCCAAAGGATCGTCTCAAAGATGATCATATATTCACATTCACTATCTGCGGTTAGCAGACGACCATACATTCATTCATTTCACAGATCTCACCAAACTGGATGTAGGGATTTGTTTGTGGGAGTGCACATGTGATCAGTTAAATAAATAAATTGTCATTCTTTCCCACACTAGTATCCGGCTTCTCTGTATTAATTGAAATTGAGTTATTTTTTTAAAAAAATACGTTGTTCTGACAAGAATAATGAAGTATGTTGTACCTATTTTCAATGGTGGGCGGTACTGTACCCTTTCAATACGTACATAATATTTCTATTATTTACCCCATTCCCATAAGTGACACAACAAGCGTATCCTATACAAATTGATTTATATATTTTTATTCAAGAATTGGTTCAAATGGCTCTGAGCACTATGGGAGTTAACTACTGTGGTCATCAGTCCCCTAGAACTTTGAACTACTTAAACCTAACTAACCGAAGGCTTGGTTCAAATGGCTCTGAGCACTATGAGACTTAACATCTGAGGTCATCAGTCTCCTAGAACTTAGAACTACTTAAACCTAACTAACCTAAGGACATCACACACATCCATGCCCGAGGCAGGATTCGAACCTGCGACCGTAGCGGTCGCACGGTTCCAGACTGAATCGCCTAGAACCGCTCGGCCACACCGGCCGGCAACTAACCTAAGGACATCACACACATCCATGCCCGAGGCAGGATTCGAACCTGCGACCGTAGCAGACGCGCATTTCCGGACTGCACGCCTAGAACCGCTAGACCACCGCGGCCGGCTATTCAAGAATTCATCTACGGTACAAAAGGAGTTGTCAAGGAAATATGATTTCAATTTATTACTACTGGCTGACATTTTATTTCATCTGGTAATTTGTCAAAAAATTTTATAGCAAGATATTTTACCCCTTTCTGTGCCAAAGATAGGTTCTGGTAGTATAATCATTGATGTCACGTATGTTTTTAAGCTGGTCCATGTTGTTGAGAACAAATTTCATTAGTGAGTAAATGTACAGTGAGGCTGTTGTAAGAATTCCCAATTTTTTAAAAAGATGCTTACAAGACGTGTGACTACGAACCCCACACATTATTCCAACCACTTTCTTTTGAGCAGTGAGTTATAGGATCTTTGCTATTCACTATATTTATATTCGGTAAATAACCTAGCAGATGAGGTCAGAAACTCCATGACGCTATTTACATAACGCTATAAAATTGCAGCAAAATGCAGGAAGATATGCTGGAGTTCCATGTTTGTTGCAAGGTTTAACATTTGACCCTCAACATAAACAAATCTGAATTACTGCTCGTAAATAGGTGGATTATACACGATTGATGAATAAGTCCTGGACGTATCGATTAAGAGAGTACGCATAAGGAGCGATTTAAAGCTGAACATCCACATAAAACTCTACGAAACGCCGCTGCTCTTGGTCTACAACTGCGTTGTCCGTATTGAGAGATAACGCCCGAAATGTGATATTCTCGGCATACTGTTGGCACTGTGGATCGCTGAATATTGAATTCTCTAACGAATCCCGAAATGAAATGTCCCATACGTCAAGCTCAAACCATTATGCAACGTTCAAAGTCTGCTAATTCCCGTCGTGCGGCCGTAATTACATCGAAAACTTTTCACAAGAATCACCTGAGTACAAATGGCATCTCCACCAATACACTGCCCATTTATACATTGTGTACGCAATACTACCGCCATCTATATGTGGCCGGCTGCTGTGGCCGAGCAGTTCTAGGCGCATCAGTTCGGTACCGCGCTGCTGCTACGATCGCAGGTTTGAATCCTGCCTCGGGCATGGATGTGTGTGATGTCCTTAGGTTAGTTAGGTTTAACTAATTCTAAGTTTAGGTGACTGATGACCTCAGATGTTAAGTCCGATAGTGCGCAGTGCCATTTGAACCATCTACATGTGTACATATTGCTGTCTCATGAATTTTGTCCTCCTGCGTATGCGGGAACACAAGGCACAATTTTTCACTGGTCTTCAAATTTTCAAATCATAAACCACAGCCATCATTCACTCTATTCCTTCAGGTTTTATTAGACGAATATAGATTTCGACTAGTACCTAGCTATTATCAATGCATTGTCCACCTGCTTAGCTGAGTGGTCAGTTGGCCTTTGGCTGTGCTGCGGTGAGGACGCGCTGTTTGTGTTCCTGCCGCGGAGCGAGCGCTCGTGTTGTTTACATAGTACTCGGCCGTTTCGCGCGTGCCGTCCTCAGCATATAGATCACTATGGCGCACCAATACAGAAAATCGACGCTCACATTTACGTTCCGCAACGAATTTGCACGACCCAAAGCACTCGAAGTCGAACGATTTCTACGAGAAGAAATTAAAATCCCGGCGACCGACATTCTCGGCATTCACTTGTCCATTGTGAGTAGTATCGTATATGTCAAGATCATCAACGACGCAACGTGTGAACGGATCCTTCGGGACACGAAACAGGGCCTCCGTTTCTGCCATGCTGATGGCAACGTGGGGACTGTGCACGTCGATTATTCTGGCATGGGTCTTCGCACGATCAGAATTATCGAACTTCCTTTCGAACTACCGGCGGAGGACGTCGTGACAGCGCTGCGCCCCTACGGCACGGTCCATGATCATATTGCGGAAAATGGACGCAATTCCAGACATATCCTGTGCTGAACGACGTCCGCCAGGTTCGAATAGAACTTAAAAGACATGTACCTTCATATCTGAATATCGGTGGCTGCCGTGCCATCGTCATCTACGATGGGCAACCGAAGACCTGCTCTGGTTGTGGGAAGGAGGGACACCTCAGATCAGAATGTATGCAACGTCGCATCACTCAACTGCCGCCGGCTGAAGCGGACCCGCCATCGCAGCCGACGCTGCTTCCTGTGACTTATGCAGCAGCCCTCACGACAGCTACCACTTCACCACGACAGCCGACATCCACTGTTGGGTCGCGGCTCCATGCTCCAATACAGGGCCATGATGACACACCCGTTCCACAAGATACGGATTCAACTCCGATGCCGCCGCCCCCGTCGACTGATAACAACATACATGACGATAGCATGGCCGTAGACTCGCTTATTGTGCCTACGGCTGCCTTTGTGCCGGAACGTCGTGAATCTTTGCCATCGTCTGACACAGAAGGACACACCAGGAAGCAACGCTCTCCGAAGCGACGGAAGCGGAGGCGTAGAGCAACTTCCGAACGGGATGCGACACAGCCTCCAGAGGATGACGATTCCACCTTCAATGACGACGCTACCACAGAGGCAGCCGCCATTTGCTGCAGTGTGGCACCATCGAACGAAACTGAGGACAAACCACATGTATCTACAGTGGCAAAATCGGATGCCGAGCTGCAGGACAGATGCTGCCCACCACCCTCTGGAATGCAAGCACCCATGTCGTGTCCTGAAGAAGCTAGGGAGGCCGATCTTACTTTCAGTTCCCCGACGTGGGCGGACGACAACGGAACCATGCAAATTACGCCAACAGTGCCCACGCCATTGGCGGTGAGGTTTGGGGGGATGCGGAGGTGTCAATACAGTCAGAAGCGTCTTAGGTAATTCCAGTCTCAATGGATAACTTAACACCTGCGGTTCGGCAACAAGCTTATCGTATCGCCACGCTTAACCTCAACACGATACGAACGGCAGTGAAGATCCAGTTGCTGCGTGAGATGCTTCGTTCTTCGGATGTTGACATTGCCCTGTTGCAAGAAGTATATATAGCGGCCCTCCCCGTTTTCTACGGTTATGTGACATATGTGTCACCGGCGGACCGGAATGGCAGCGGTACGGCAATACTAGTGCGCGACGGAATTGCCATCCACGAAGTGACTTACCTTCCGTCAGGAAGGGGGCTGGCGATCACAGCACTGGGAACGCGCATCATTAACATTTACGCTCCATTAGGAACTGACCAACGCCGCGAACGATCGCTGTTCTACTCGGAGGATATCGCCCCCCTCTTTATCAGCCGCTTCGAGCAATATATAACTTTGGGGGCGATTTTAACTGTGTGCTCCACCCCAAAGACCAAGTCCCACATTTCTCGACTTGTCAAGAACTTCGGCACCAGGTTCGAGATCTGCTTCTCACCGACACGTGGGAGACAGTGCACGGTGAACGTCTCGGGCCGACATACCTTACTAGTCACTCCGCCAGTCGCCTAGACCGCATTTATGTATCACGAGCTCTAGCGCCGGGAGTATTGGACGCCGAACGTTGGCCGCTTGCCTTCTCCGATCAAAGCGCTTTCATATGCACACTCACTCTACAACAGCAGCGGATATGGCGCAGCCGAGGACCCTGGAAGCTGAATGTGGCACATCTTCAAGCCCTGGAATGCCGTCAGATTATCGCCAACACATGGCTGGATTGCGAACGTCGTCTTCCCCGATACCCATCGACTCTAGCATGGTGGGTGGACTGTGCAAAACCAGCTTTTCGGCGTGTGCTAACACAATTCGGAAAAGATATCGCAGCTTGGCATCGTCACACATTGGACTTTTATTACACGATGCTTCGCGAACTCGACAGCCAACCACCATCTCCAAACCGACAAATGGACAGCCGCCGAATTAAAGGTAAAATATGGTCTCTTACGAGGAAACGTTTGGAGGGGGTCGTCGTGCGATCGCGACGTCAAGACCGAGTGGAAGGAGAAAACCCGTCTATGCATCACATCGTGCTCGACAGCCGCCGACGCCGACAGCAGCTGATCACTGACCTCGTATTGCCAGGTGGTAGGGTCGTAATGACTCAGGCGGCAGTTACAGAAGCCTTCGCAGATCACTATCGCCGGTTTTACGACGAGGTGAATACAGAGGACGAGGGAGCGGACGATCACGACATACTGCAGCACGTGTCGCTCACCCTCGACAATGCAGCAGCGGCGACGCTGTTAGGTGGGATTACACGAGACGACATCGAGGACGCGCTTAACAAGGGAGCACTCAACAAATCTCCCGGGCCAGACGGACTGCCGCTCGAGTTTTATCGTACTTTCCGCGATCTCATGATGCCCCGATGGATCATCATGTACCGAGAACTGATGACCCCCGGTTCTCACGTGCCACCTGCATTCGTGGAAGGTCTCCTAATACCGATACACAAGCCTTCCAGAGGTCGGACGGTCGAGGACTACAGGCCCATTACAATGCTCAACTCGGACTATAAAATCTTCGCCCGACTACTCGCCAGCCGCATGAAGACGGTTCTGCCCCTACTCCTCTCAATGGAGCAAACGACACAGGGCGGAGTGACCAACATGCAAACGGCAACCAGTGAATGCAGGGATTTAATAGCCATCGCCACATCCTGTCGCCTTCGAGCTGCTCTGATCTCCATTGATTTCGACCACGCCTTCGATAGGGTTCACCACAAGTTCCTTCTGTCCGTTATGGCCCGCATGGGCTTCCCGCCTGACTTTCTCGACACCTTTCAGCGCCTTTTCCGTGGAGCTGCATCCCGTGTATTGGTGACTGGACGGATTGCGGGTCCCTTTCCGATCCGACGGTCAGTTCGCCAAGGGTGCCCTCTCTCCATGATCCTTTACGCGATCGCACTCGAACCACTTGTCGGAGGGTTGAAAAACAGGCTCTCGGGCATGTCATTGAGGGATCACACCTTTCACTGCAGGATATATGCTGATGACCTTCTATTACTTGTCCGATCTGGTGACGAGGTAAGCTCGGTGATACAATGGATCAATCGCTATGGTTTGGCAGCGGGCAGCCTCATGAATGTGGCCAAGTCGGCAGCGATGCCCATTGGGAGAGGTCTACAGGAGGACGCTTTAGCCCCACTCCCACTAGTTAACAAGATCCGGTTCTTGGGCATAACATTTACGCAGGATGTGCGCCGCACGGCTGCCATGAACTATGCACGATTACTACAGGCAATACGCACAGAAGTTCGCCGGAACTTACTTCGACGGATGGACCTCCTACAGCGTGTGGAATACCTCAACCTTCACGTGGCAACTAAGATGATCCACATGGCCCAGGTCCTACCGATACCGACAGCGATGGCACACAGACTGCAAGCAGCGTTTGGATATTACCTTACCGCCGGACACCTATTCAAAGTCCGCTACGAAACACTCACCCTCCCTTCGCTTGATGGCGGACTGGGACTTATAAATGTACGAGCGAGGGCTACAGCATTATACTTGTGCACAATGATGAAATTGTGGACCCACAAAGATGCTTCCCTTACGGGTCGTCTGTTAGAGGAATTGCTGCCGGCGTCTCTTCTGCCACCTGTCACGGTTGCGCACATTACACCCTCACTCTCGCACCTCTCGGCATTTTTGAGTATAGTTACGTGCACCCAGACCTTCCCAACACTCGCCCTCCCAATGCGAGAGACTTTTACAGACTGCTGCTAAGGTCCATCCCTCGCAATGTAATTGAGAGGAAGAGCCCTACGACCCTATGGCCTGCAGTGTGGAGAGCGGTCCAGAAGTCGTTCCTCCCCACGCGGGTACGAGCCACGTGGTACCAGGTGGTGAACGGGAAGGTTGTAACACGACAAAGGCTGCACGCTATTGGGACGGTGGATTCCCCCCTTTGTCCACATTGCCACCTCGTGGATACTGACGACCACCGTTTAACATGTGAATCGGCGTTAGGGGTATGGCTGCTAGTGGAGAAGATCCTCGCCTGCTACCTACGTATCGCGCCTCGCACAATTGAGCCACGGCTCCTTCTTTGTCCAGAGGATACTTATTTCCCACCTGCGAAGACTCATGCTCTCACATGGTTTAAAGGCATGTCCATATACTACCTCTTTCGAGATGATGAGAAGATGGTGCTTGATTACTGGCAATTTCTCCAGGACAGTCATAGCACACTTGAGTGTACACCCCGATACCGACAACTATTTGCCAACTCTTTACGCAGTGTCTTCGATAACCCCCCTCACAGTTGGGGAGTACCTGGCAGAGGATGACCGCCGTCATGGAGCTCCAAACGCTGCGAAATGTTGTACCAATTTGGAACATGGAATCTGTACGCAGATGGGCCATGCACATGGAATGGCGTGCGGGATTTGGTTACGTTTTTCTTTCTTTATTATCTATCACCACACTATTGGTTTCAAATTCTCTTTCATATTTTAGAAGAAACTTATGTTCTGGTGTTGCTACGGCTGTACATTCTAATTTTGTTTGTCGTAACTGAAAGACGCCTTTTTCCATCTATATACAAAAAAAAGGTTGGCAGAGAAAAAAAGTAAAAATAAAACAAAAAAATACAAAAAAATAAAATAATATAAAAAAGAAAAAATGTTGGTAGAGCACTAAAAAAAACGGTTAAGGTGTTGGGCTGCCAAGTGAAAGGTTATGAGTTCAAACCTTGTACGGTGCTTAATATTTTCTTTATTCAAAAACAATATTGGAGTGCCTATACACAATCAAAAAAAAAAAAAAAGTGGTAACGTGCTTGTCTCCCATGCACCGGGCCCGGGTTCGATTCCCGGCCGGATCGGAGATTTTCTTCGCTCGGGGACTGGGTGTTATGCTGTCTTCTTCATCGGCCGCAAGTCGCCCAATGTGGTGCCGACTGAAATAAGACTTGCACTTCGTGGCCGAAATAGAATGGGACATACAGACCGACAATGCCACACGATCACTTAATTTCATTTCATCAATGCATTATTTAATGGTAGCAATCCATGTCCTACTACGTCAATTACCTGCTGTTTGGTCTTCTGTCACAGCTGTTTCAAGATCAGAGTAGTCTTAAGACAAGAGTAGTCTTGAACGAAGTGTGACAGAAAACCGAACAACAGGGGCTGATGAACTAGGACATGGATTTATACCATGAAATAGTGCGTTGATAAAGGCTAGGCACTAGCTGAAATGTAAATTTGCCTAATAAAACCTGAAAGAAAAGAAAGACTGATTGCTGCGCTCTATCATTTAAAAGTCATATCACAGTCGTTAAGTGTTCCCACATTCCTAATGGAGGGTAACTTGATATCTTCAAACATTTTAAAGATTGTGGAGATCAGACTTATGCAATAATATTCATAACACACGGTACATTTAACTTGGTTTTGGTTCTCTGCTCCTTCAGAAAGGCCGGCCGCGGTGGTCTCGCGGTTCTAGGCGCTCAGTCCGGAACCACGCGACTGCTACGGTCGCAGGTTCGAATCCTCCCTCGGGCATGGATGTGTGTGATGTCCTTAGGTTAGTTAGGTTTAATTAGTTCTAAGTTCTAGGGGACTGATGACCACAGATGTTAAGTCCCATAGTGCTCAAAGCCATTTGAACCTTCAGAAAGCTGCCACACTTCGTACTTGCCCGGTATTTGAATAGCGTGTTTGATTGGAGCAAAACAGCATGTACAACTTAACTCTGAGCATATTGTGGAGCATTTTTGAAGAGAAGAGCATTTTCAACAAAAATTATAGCCATTCAAATAGGAATTTAATTTTCTGTTTTTCAAGAAATATCAATACTTAAACGACTGTAAGTTAAGAAATGCATTCTCCTTGCTGACTCTGCAAAACAGCATATCTTAAGCCATTTTCTTTACTGTCAAAACAATCTCTTACACATAAAAAATATCTTTACACTTTAAGAACTGAAATACTAGAATAAAATGTTCTACTAGCTTTTAAGAGGGAGCAAGTTAATTTTAACAGCTACTTGTTAATTAACGCCAGCCACTTGCTGTCTCAGCAAAGCAAACAACACCAACAGCTTTTATCAAACTGAAAAATCTTTTAGCATGTTATTTCAAACGTTATCTCTTTTCTCAGTGATCACGTAGCACTTCTTGGCTGAACAAAGACGATCTACAATACAACTTTTATTTCAGACTGAACAATTCATTGACAGACTGATGGCTTCGGAATTTAACAGACTCATTGCTACCTTCCTTTTATGTTGGCAAGTCTGATATCTGAGCAGCCGTCCCTGCAACTTCCGCTGATACCACACTTCAACTGCTCCGCTTGCATGTTCATGCATTCAAAAGGGCTCAGGACTGCTCCCAGTATTTTTGGAAAGCTGATGTGGTAACAACCACCCAGGATTCCACACAGAGAGTGTCGGACTATGACGCGCCTTGCAACAACCTTTACAAGCCGTGTAGAGACACCGCTCACCCTAGCGTCCCAGACTCGACGTCACTGGCCACGCTGTAATTAAGGCGTCCAGTCCACAACACTGCCAGACCACATCTGCCATGCACAGCTGTCCCCATGCAAACCGGTTTTTCCGCCACCGACCGCATACTGTCCGTCAAAGACGACATACCATCTCTCCTCACGCTGCTGCTCGACAAAGACCATCCACAACATCATCGCGTCAACTGCCGAAAGTAGAGCCACAGTCGGAACAACATGATAAAAAAAGCAATGAATTCTCTGATTACAAATGTAAAAATATTCTCAGATAAAGTTTCTGTTTACTTTTGTATACAGTCCTTCAGTATTGCAGAATGGACAATAATTACCCTAGGCTGCTATTCAAATGCATGCAATGAAAAAACATGGCTGACACAAGGATAATATTCACTTAATCTTCCACGGTCCAACACTTGGACCTTCGCCCGTTATTTTTTCCGTAAATCAGCGTACTTTTTTTGCGTATAGACCGATAGTCCGTGACCGTTGACCTTTTATTTCTTAGTTTTAAAACCTGGGCGCAGCGCCCCGCAAGGAACGATTCATGTGTTAGTTTACAGCTAGTCGTACATCTCTTGGCCAGGAACGCCCTTTTTGCTTTTGCTGTCCTCCTTGGTTCGTCCGTCATTGGCTGTTTTACTGCGTGGGTTGTGAACTCCTTAACTTCATCTACTTCGTGACCATCAATCCCGATGTTAAGTTTATCGATGGTTTCATTTCTGCTGCTCCTCATTGCTTTAGTCTTTCTTCGATTTACTCTCAGTCCATATTCTGTACTCAGCAGATCATGTAATTCTTCTTCACTTTCACTCACGATAGCAGAGTCATCAGCGAACCGTATCGTTGATACCCTTTTACCTTGAATTTTAATTCCACTCCTGAACCTTTTTTTTTATTTCCATCACTGCTTCTTTGTTCTTGGCCGTCCACTCTTATTATTCCCTCTTGGCTCTTGTACATGTTGTACATCGCCCGTCTCATCCTATAGCTTACCCATATTTTTCGCAGAATTTCGAACATGTTGCAGCATTTTACATTGTCGAAGGCTTTTTCCAGGTCTACAAATCCTATGAAAGTGTCTGATTTTCCTTTAGTCTTGCTTCCATTATCAACCACAACTTCAGAATTGCCTCTCTCGTGCCTTCACCTTTTGTAAAGCCAAACTGATCGCCATCTAGCACATCCTCAGTTTTCTGTTCCATTCTTCTGTATATTATTCTTGTCAGGAACTTCGATGCATGAGCTGTTAAACTGGTTGTGCGATAATTCTCGCACTTGTAAGCTCTTATAGTCTTCGGAATTGTGTGGATGATATCTTTCCGAAAGTCAGATGGTCTGTCGCCAGACACCAACGCGAATAGTCGATTTGTTGCCTCTTCCTAAGTGATTTTAAAAATTGTGATGGAATGTTATCTATCCATTCTGCCTTATTTGATCTTAAGTCCTCCAAAGCTCTTTTAAATTCTGGTTCTAGTACGGGATACCGTATCTCTTCTAAATGAACTCCTGTTTCCTCTTCTGTCACATAATACAAATCTTCCCCCTCATAGAGCCTTTCAATGTATTCTTTCCAACTATCCACTCTCTCCTCAGCATTTAGCAGTGGAATTTCCGTTGCACTCTTAATGTTACCACCGTAGCTCTTAATGTCACAGGAGGTTGTTTTGACTTCCCTGTAGGCTGAGCCTGTCCTTCCGACAATAATTTCTTTTTCGATTTCTTCACATTTTTTATGCAGCCATTTCGCCTTAGCTGCACTGCCTTTTTATTTCATTCCTCAGCGACTTGTATTTCTGTATTTCTGAGTTTCCCTGAAAATTTTTATGTTTCCTCCTTTCATCGATCAACTGAAGTATATCTTCTGTTACCTATTGTTCCTTCGCAGTTATCTTCTTTGTACCTATGTTTCTCTCTCCAACATCCGTGATGGCCCTTTTAGATATGTCCATTCCTCTTCAACTATACTGCCCACTGAGCTATTCCTTATTGCTGTATCTACATCCCAAGAGAATTTCAAGCGTGTCTCGTTATTCCTTAGTACTTCTGTATCCCACTTCTTTGCGTATTGATTCAAATGGTTCAAATGGATCTGAGCACTACGGGACTTAACATCTGAGGTCATCAGTCCCCTAGAACTTAGAACTGCTTAAACCTAACTAACCTAAGGACATCACACACATCCATGCACGAGGCAGGAATCGAACCTGCGACCGTATCAGTCGCGCGGTTCCAGATTGAAGCGCCTAGAACCGCTCGACCGCCGCGCCGGCCACGTATTGATTCTTCCTGACTAATGTCTTAAGCTTCAGCCTTTTCTTCATCACTACAATGTTGTGATCAGACTCTACAACTGCTTACGCCTTACAATCCAGTGTCTGGTTTCACAATCTCTGTCTGGCCATGATATAATCCAACTGAAATCTTCCCATATCACCCGGCCTTTCCCAAGTATGCCTCCTCCTCATGTGATTCTTGAACAGAGTATTCTCAGTTACTAGCTGAAATTTATTACGGTTGGTGCTTATTCTGATAAGAACAGCCGTATCACTGAAATGTTCACAGTTCTCTGCCCTGTCTTCCTATTCATAAACTCCAGTTATACCATTTTCTGCTGTTATTGATATCACCCTATACTCATGTGAATTCTTGTCTTCTTTCCATTTCACTTCATCGAGTAAAGCAGAAGTGATTTCTGGCGTTCCCCGAGGTTTTTCAATGTTTCTGTGGTGCTCTTTGGTGGGTCAAACAAATCTATGATCATTCATTCTGCCATTCAGTATATACATTCAGTATCCCCTGAGGTTCAAAAGTGATTTTTAAGCAGTATCCTGTGAATGAACTCATGTTATAGGCCCTTTGCTCTTCCTTATCTATATAAACGATTTGGGAGACAATTTCAGCGGCCGTCTTAGGTTGTTTGCAGATGACGCTGTTGTTTATCGCCTAAAAAAGGTATTAGAAGATCAAAACAAATTGCAAAACGATTTAAAAAAGATATCTGTATGGTGCGACAATTAGCACTTCACCCTAAATAACGAAAAGTGCGAGGTCATAAACATCAGTGCTAAAAGGAATCCGTCAAATTTCGGTTACACGATAAAGCAGTCAAATCAAAATTCAACGAAATATGTAGGAATTACAATTTCGAACAACTTAAATAGGAAGGAACACATAGAAAATGTTTTGGAGGAAGCTAACCAAAGACTGCCATTTTTTGGCAGGACACTTGGAAAATGTAATAGATCTACTAAGGAGACTGCCTGGACTACCCTTGTCCGTCACCTATTAGAATACTGCTGCGCGATATGGGTACCTTACCAGACAGGAGCGACGGAGTAGATCGGAATAGTTCAAAGAAGGGCAGTACGTTTTGTATTATCGCGAAATAGGGGAGATAGTGTCACAGAAATCATACAGGATTTGGCGTGGACATCATTAAAGGAAAGTTTTTTCTTTTTTCGTGCGACGGGCCGCGCGGGATTAGCCGAGCGGTCTATGGCGTTGCAGTAATGGATTGTGCGGCTGATCCCGGCGGAGGTGTTTTGTTGACCTTTTCCTATAAACAGTGGATTGCATTATAAATGAGGAAGGGTCTCTCTTTCCCACGTTGACGTACAGGTTTCCACATATGGTGGCGAAAAGCTGGATATGTTCATTCTTGTAATTTCAGTCTTTTATGCATTTTCAGCAACTGTGTTCCTATTTGCTGAAGTAATCAGCAAGCAGCTGTATGCGGCATCCATCATTTTGTGACACTCGTAAATAATGTGACAATTGTAACCTTCTGAAGAAGGGCACAACTTGTCTGAAACTAGTGATGGACTTTTTTTATTTGTGCTACTGTTTGTTGATTATTTCGACAAATGTTTTTAAAATCTTATAGCGTAGGCCCAATCGCAAAAACACATGTCAGTAAATTGTGGGCTCACAATCAATAGCTATATAAATTATGATTGAGTCATTACCCTTCCTACTAAGCCTCTCTCTCTCTCTATCTCTATCTCTATCTCTCTCTCTCTCTCTCACTCTCTCTCTCTCTCTCTCTCTCTCTCTCTCTCTCTCTCTCTCTTTCTCGGTGTCGCTTTCTCTGAGTGGAGGAAAGTAGTTCTTTCGTCATATATGCGATACGATCTGTTATTCGTCGAAGGTCGTATGTCACTCGCACCACGTTTTGTCCCTACGACTATGCTACAGCACGCGCTGTTATAAACACAGGCAGTAATCACACCTTGATAGAGCATCGCATTGCCAACGTGCTGAAGGTTTAGTGCCTCCAAAATCCAGCAGACAGGACACGCCGCGATTTAACGCCAGCAGCGACATTATATTTAACGTTGCTCCGGGCTGCACAGCATTAGCGTGCGTGAGCGGCGCGCTAGCCGCGCTTTCGGATGAGCAGTCACGACCGTACGCCAGCTGGTGGCTGCCACAGCAAACACGGCAGCTGCCGGCTGCGCTGTTTGCTTAACGTTTGGATTCTCTCGGAGACACCTGTCGTTCGCCCTGCCATGGTTCCATGGAACATTGCAGCTCTACTAACTCCACATGTCAAATCGGTAACATATATGAAGAGTTAGGGCAGAAACCAAATGAGTAAATTTTTATGGAACTCGAGAAATACCGATTTGAATGTTTGAGCTCCGATTACCTCAACACACAGGGCGAATCACTTGAAACTTATACCGTAGATATTACGGAAATGGAAAGTGCTATTCATGTGTGGTTTTCACAGAATGGATTGATAGTTAGGGGTTCGTATTGTTAGCCAGTCAACAGATGTAACAATTTGGGAGTTAGAACTTTAATACTGACAACTATTTATTTACAGCTCGTACAAAATAAATACGTGTTTCAAAGATTTACTGAACTTCAAAGTAGTTCAAATGGTTCAAATGGCTCTGAGCACTATGGGACTTCTGCGGTCATCAGTCCCCTAGAACTTAGAACTACTTGAACCTAACTAACCTAAGGACATCACACACATGCGTGCCCGAGGCAGGATTCGAACCTGTTACCGTAGCGGCCGCGCGGTTCCAGACTGTAGCGCCTAGAACCGCTCGGCCACCCCGGCCGGCTTTCAAAGTAGTCACCAGCATAGTGTATAACCCGCTGACAGTGATGTGGAAGTCGTAGGATACTCTTAGCAGTGCCAGTTGCGTTGACAGCGAATTTGTAGCAGTTCTGATGCGAATGCTGTGAAGTATTTCCTTCAGTTTAGAAATCGAGTTGAACTCATAAGGGCTTAAGTCAGGGGAGTGCAGTAGGTGGTATACCACTTAGCAGCCCCAACAGTCAAACAAATCAGTAGCAGCTTGCACTGTACGTGCTTGAGCATTGTCCTGCAAAATAATGGTCAGGTCTTGCAGAAACTTTCATCAATTCTGTCTTTACGCTTTCATTTTTGGGACACAACCTACGACCAGTTTAGAGATTTGGGGAGTGGGGGGGTGAGAGACTGCGTCAAAGTTTTGTTTGCTCTTCTCGTGGTCGGATGAGTCATCACTGACGTGCCTGCTGCTTTCAAGCTGAAAAATTGTTGTACCTGGCTCTTTCCCCTTAGAGCAAAAATTTGAATGCTAATATCTCTGGTGTCGCTTGGTACATTTTAAGTTTTACCATCTCGACAGAAGTGTATGATCAGTCTGAATAGAGCTGCATCAGTAGCTCAATGTCGAAAAACAGTGGCTTACCTGATTTTTCTCCCTTGACCCTTCATACTAGAAATGCTAAGAAACGATATTGTGTTATTCTGAATTTAAGACGATATTGACTGTAAGACCACCTACAATCTGGCTTATAGTAATTTTCGTAACGTAAAGCAAATTACGACCTCTGAATTACGAATGTCGTTAGTAGTACAGAACACCTCGAGATGAAACTTCGCCGTTACTTTCGTCCCGAGGTCTTCATCTTCATGCACCAGTCACTACGAATTTTGAATGCAGATCCTCTTGACGTTACAAAATTGGTTTACTTCCTGCACCCTTATTCACATAATCCCTCTACAATTCGGTAAGACACAACTGCATTTCTCGCACAATTCGTGAAAGCCTTTCCTGCTTAAGTCCTCGGAGAGTACTGTTGTAGAGCAAAAGCGTAATTTTTTATACCCCAATCGAAAATACAGTTCTACTCTGATGTCATACCATTTTTACCTGTTTTACCACAGTTTATGATCTTTCCTACACTAATGACATTTAATTTAATGTTGAAATCATATTGCTTGCATGAACCGTTCGTGAATTTCGAATTCTTAGATTTATTTCCCGGTAGTATTTTAGTCAATCACTATAGTCTACACATGACGGACAAAGCAAAGAGAATATGAGAAGCAGACTGGCAACGCAATTGCTTGCTGAATGAAGTACACTAACATGAGCCATGGGCCTTAATTTGAAGAAGAATGTATCTGAATAAGAAGAACATTCTGAGAATGCACGTTTGGAGCACAGAATTATAGGGCAATGAATCATGGATTGTGGGAGAACCGGAAAAGAAGAAAATCAATGTTTTGACTTGTCGTGCTATAGAAGAATGCTGAAAATTATGTGGATTGATAAGGTAAGGAATGAGGAGGTTCCCCGCAGAATCAGCGAAGGACGGAATATCACTGACAAGAAGAAGGACCAGAATGACGGGATATGTCTTATGACGTTAAGGATAATGTTTAGTATTACTATAGGGAGCCATTGACGTTAGATACTGTAGGGGAAGGCAGGGATTCACATGTATGTTACAAACAATTGAGGAAGTATGAAAGAGCTACTCTTAGACACAGTGGTTGGTGCAAGAGAGGAAGTCTTGGCAGGTAGTATAAAAGCACGCATAAAATGATGGAAAAAGAAGAAGTCTCCCCTTACAGATTTTATATCAGAATTTTGGAAATGAAACTAAATTGAGAATGAAAAGAAAAGTGAGCATTAATTTACATGATGCACAATTAAATATCCTTGACATCATCTACCTCAGTTCCACCTGCGAAAGTATAGCGACTCTTATAAAACTCCGCCCGAACAGACCAGGAAGACCCAACGGTACCGACCGGCGGCCCTGTCACACCCAGCCCACAGGCATCAGTGGATGTGATGCAGATATGGAGGGGCATGTGGTCAGCACGCAGCTCTCCCGGCCGTACGTAAGTTTGCGACATCAGATCCACTACTTTTACATCTACATACGTACTCCACATTCCACCATACGGTGAGTGGCGGAAGGTACCCATTTCATCTTCATCTACATCCTCTTCCATTTCCATATATTGTCTTCAAGTACATCGCCCTTGTATAGACCTTCTATATACTCCTTCCTCCTTTCTGCTTTTCCTTCTTTGCTTAGAACTGGGTTTCCATCTGAGCTCTTGATATTCATGCAAGTGGTTCTCTTTTCTCCAAAGGTCTCTTTAATTTTCCTGTAGGCAATCTCAATCTTACCGCTCGTGAGATAAGCCTCTATATCCTTACATTTGTCCTCTAGCCATCCCTGCTTACCCATTTTGCACTTCCTGTCGATCTCATTTTTGGCACGTTTTTATTCCTTTTGGCCTGCTTCACTTACTAGCACTTTTGTATTTTCTCCTTTCATCGATTAAATTCTGTATTTCTTCTGTTACCCAAGGATTTCTACTAACCCTCGTCTTTTTACCTACTTGATCCTCTACTGCCTTCACTACTTCATTCCACAAAGCTACCCATTCTTCTTCTACTGTACTTCTTTCCCCCATACCTGTCAGTTGTTCCCTTATGCTCTCCCTGAAACTCTGTACAAACTCTGGTTCTTTCAGTTTATCCAGGCCCCATCTCCTTAAATTCCCACCTTTTTGCAGTTTCTTCAGTTTCAATCTACAGTTCATAACCAATAGATTGTGGCCAGAGTCCACATATGCCCCTGGAAATATCTTCCAATTTAAAACCTGGTTCCTAAATCTCTGTCTTACCATTATATAATATATCTGATGCCTTCTAGTATCTAGTATCTAGATCAAACCTACCAGTAACAAATCTAGCAGCCTGCCTCTGAATTGCTACTACACTCCTGGAAATTGAAATAAGAACACCGTGAATTCATTGTCCCAGGAAGGGGAAAATTTATTGACACATTCCTGGGGTCAGATACATCACATGATCACACTGACAGAACCACAGGCACATAGACACAGGCAACAGAGCATGCACAATGTCGGCACTAGTACAGTGTATATCCACCTTTCGCAGCAATGCAGGCTGCTATTCTCCCATGGAGATGATCGTAGAGATGCTGGATGTAGTCCTGTGGAACGGCCTGCCATGCCATTTCCACCTGGCGCCTCAGTTGGACCAGCGTTCGTGCTGGACGTGCAGACCACGTGAGACGACGCTTCATCCAGTCCCAAACATGCTCAATGGGGGACAGATCCGGAGATCTTGCTGGCCAGGGTAGTTGACTTACACCTTCTAGAGCACATTGGGTGGCACGGGATACATGCGGACGTGCATTGTCCTGTTGGAACAGCAAGTTCCCTTGCCGGTCTAGGAATGGTAGAACGTTGGGTTCGATGACGGTTTGGATGTACCGTGCACTATTCAGTGTCCCCTCGACGATCACCAGTGGTGTACGGCCAGTGTAGGAGATCGCTCCCCACACCATGATGCCGGGTGTTGGCCCTGTGTGCCTCGGTCGTATGCAGTCCTGATTGTGGCGCTCACCTGCACGGCGCCAAACACGCATACGACCATCATTGCCACCAAGGCAGAAGCGACTCTCATCGCTGAAGACGACACGTCTCCATTCGTCTCTCCATTCACGCCTGTCGCGACACCACTGGAGGCGGGCTGCACGATGTTGGGGCGTGAGCGGAAGACGGCCTAACGGTGTGCGGGACCGTAGCCCAGCTTCATGGAGACGGTTGCGAATGGTCCTCGCCGATACCCCAGGAGCAACAGTGTCCCTAATTTGTTGGGAAGTGGCGGTGCGGTCCCCTACGGCACTGCGTAGGATCCTACGGTCTTGGCGTGCATCCGTGCGTCGCTGCGGTCAGGTCCCAGGTCGACGGGCACGTGCACCTTCCGCCGACCACTGGCGACAACATCGATGTACTGTGGAGACCTCACGCCCCACGTGTTGAGCAATTCGGCGGTACGTCCACCCGGCCTCCCGCATGCCCACTATACGCCCTCGCTCAAAGTCCGTCAACTGCACATACGGTTCACGTCCACGCTGTCGCGGCATGCTACCAGTGTTAAAGACTGCGATGGAGCTCCGTATGCCACGGCAAACTGGCTGACACTGACGGCGGCGGTGCACAAATGCTGCGCAGCTAGCGCCATTCGACGGCCAACACCGCGGTTCCTGGTGTGTCCGCTGTGCCGTGCGTGTGATCATTGCTTGTACAGCCCTCTCGCAGTGTCCGGAGCAAGTATGGTGGGTGTGACACACCGGTGTCAATGTGTTCTTTTTTCCATTTCCAGGAGTGTATGTGCTCCCTCAATCCGACCTGATAGGAATCCAAAACGCTCGAGCAGTACTCAAGAATAGGTCGTATTAGTGTTTTATAAGCGGTGTCCTTTACAGATGAACCACATCTTCCCAAAATTGTACCAATGAACCGAAGACGACTATCTGCCTTCCCCATAACTGCCATTACATGCTTGTCCCACTTCATATCGCTCTGCAATGTTACACCCAAATATTTAATCGACGTGACTGTTGTAAGGCGTCGGTGGATTTTAATGTTATATAAATGTTCCTATTATTTATGCTGTCTTTTGCCGTTCTCAACACTGGCTCTCTAACTACAACATTGGCAACCAGAAAGTGATTAGCAAAACGTGAAGCCTGTAATTAGAATTCCTAGTGCCCACTTCATCTGAGAAATACACTTATAGCTACAGCTTATAGCTCTGAGGAATTAGGAGATTGTCTGGGATTCATAATCAAAAACGATCGTGAAAAAAAACCTGCTCTATATTCTGAAAGTCAGAATGAAGAAAAAAAAGAATCCACACAATCTGACTTACAGAGCAGGTCAGAGTCTAATGCGCTGATGCAACTGTAGCTGTCCAGATTAAATGTTTAAATGAATGCTCGCCATAATTTGATGATAATGTTCATCAAACGCCACGCTAAATAATGGTAGAATGTCTGTCCCGCGGTGGCACGTTAAAATACGACATACGCAAACTGAAGATAGATAATTAAAGTCATCCCAGAATTAACACTTCACTCGAAAATGATTTCATGGTTACGCGTATCCCGAGTAACTTAATACGGCATCCGAGGCTGTTTATAGCAATGATACCGACGTGACGCGACTCCCGACACAGATGGTGTGCTATTCAGCGTCTGGAGAGAACTGGGGCCTTCCTTCCTCGCGCAGCGTTCTTATGTTCTTATATATAAAGCCGCAGTGCGGACGCCTAAGGGAACGCCTGATCAAATCGGCTCTCCCGACTAGCCGCTGGGATAGTAATGCACCACTTTAAGTTACCGAATAAATCATTGCTTCTTTTGCTGATGGCCGATGAAACTCTCAATTTAAATGCGCATTCAGCACACAGGTAAGTAATCAGAATAACAGTCTGACGTGGCTAAGTAAAATATTTTTGGCGAGAGAATTAATTTAATTACACTGCACGCAGTAGACGAGCTCTGAGCTTGCCCTTTGGAGATACGCTATCGCTATAGTTTTATAGTTATTCAAATGAAACTTCTCACATCTTTGTGGTTATAGCGGATCTCCATTCTACTTAAATATAAACATCCTAGCCTTATTTATTAGCCTACTTAATCTATCTTGCTTCCTTAATTTTGAAGACAAAAACCAGAAAATCATGAATTTCAACTAAAATCTTAATTTGTGAGATACAAAGTACTGTTTCTATTAAATTATTATGAAAGAGGAATCTAAATATAAATTTTTAAGTCTCTAGCTCTTTTCTGTTGCGCCAATTATTTTTACAGAAAAATGTCCAAATTTCGAAAATGGTTAAAGTTATTGAACTGACATTCAACACATGTTGATTTAGTATTACTCCTGTCATGCCAGAACCGTTTCAGGTTATTTACTTGATTTTTAAAGTATTGCGCAACATTTATGACGTCAGAGCTAGTTACAGCGGACTGGCTGGCACACAATGGAAAGACTGATGTGAAATTACTACGGCGTGAGTAGGCTGCTTCCCTACACTGTGTCAAGTGCTACACTACTAATGGAGTATTCCAACATTACAGGATTCTTTTTCCTATTCATCTGCATTAATTTACATTTACCTATATTTAGAGTTAGCTGACACTCTTTACACCAATCACAAATCCTTGTCCAAATCATCTTGTATCCCGTACACCACACCATCATCAGCAAACGCCGCACATTGCTATCCACCCTATCCAAATGATCATTTATGTAGATAGAAAACAGCCGGTCAAAGTGGCCGTGCGGTTAAAGGCGCTGCAGTCTGGAACCGCAAGACCGCTACGGTCGCAGGTTCGAATCCTGCCTCGGGCATGGATGTTTGTTATGTCTTTAGGTTAGTTAGGTTTAACTAGTTCTAAGTTCTAGGGGACTAATGACCTCAGCAGTTGAGTCCCATAGTGCTCAGAGCCATTTGAACCATTTTGTAGATAGAAAACAACAGCGGACCTATTACACTTCCCTGGGGCACTCCAGATGATACCCTCACCTCCGATGAACACTCACCATCGAGGTCTACGTACTGGGTTCTATTACTTAAGAAGTCTTCGAGCCACTCACATGTTTGGTAACCAATCCCATATGCTCGTACCTCAGTGAGGAGTCTGCAGTGGGGCACCGAGTCAAACGCTTTCCGGAAGTCAAGGAATATGGCATCCGTCTGATACCCTTCATTCATGGTTCACAAGACATCATGTGAAAAAAGGATGAGTTGCGTTTCGCAGGAGCGATGCTTTCTAAAGCCGTGCTGATGCATGGACAGCAACTTCTCTGTCTCAAGGAAATTCGTTATATTCGAACTGAGAACATGTTCGAGAATCCTGCAACAAACCGATGTTAAGGATATTGGTCTGTAATTTTGAGGATCCGTCCCTCTACCCTTTGTAAGTAGGCTGTTTATGTTTTCTCTATGTAAGTAGGCTGTTTATGTTTTCTTATTGGCAACGTTACAAGTAGGCTGTTTATGTTTTCTTATTGGCAACGTTACGTAGCGCTCAATATGAAAATCACTGGCTGTGCTGTGTGCAGTCTGTGGCTAGTTTGCATTGTTGTCTGCCATTGTAGTGTTGGGCAGCGGCAGCTGGCTGTGAACAGCGCGTAGCGTTGCGCAGTTGGAGGTGAGCCGCCAGCAGTGGTGGATGTGGGGAGAGAGAGGGCAGAGTTTTGTAATTTGTCATGAACTGCTATATTTATATATGATGATATCAAGGTAAATACATTGTTTGTTCTCTATTAATATCTTTTATTTGCTAACTATCCCTATCAGTAGTTAGTGCCTTCCATAGTTTGAATCTTTTATTTAGCTGGCAGTAGTGGCGCTCGCTGTATTGCAGTAGCTTGAGCAGCGAAGATTTTTGTGAGGTAAGTGATTTGTGAAAGGTATAGTTTAATGTTAGTCAGGGCCATTCTTTTGCAGGGATCTTTGATAGTCAGATTGCGTTGCGCTAAAAATATTTTGTGTCAGTTTAAGGACAGTCGTGTAAGAATTGTTCAAAGGGGACGTTTCATATGGCGACCCTGCCAGGATACCTCACTGGAATCTTCTGATTTTTTCTTGTAGTTTGTGTAATTGGTGTAGCTATTGTTTATTGCTAGCGCGTAATTGTAGACAGAATCTCCTTTGTAGTTGTAGCCTTTCATTGTTGTACAGTAAAACAGTTGTGGCATGCATATAGATTTGCACCAAGTATTTCGCAGCTGTAATTAACTAGATATTATTTTCAGTGCTATGTTAATGTGTTCTCTTATTTTTGATCTTCAAATTGTGTTTTTCTGTGTTGTCGTGTGAAATACTGTGACAATAATGGCGTGTGAAAAACGTAATACTAGGCTCCAAAGTAAACTGAGAAATGACAGTGAAAATGAAAGCAGTGTGTTAGCGCCACCGAGTAATGAATTAGCTGATGTTCAAAGTAGTAATTTGGTAACTGTTCATAGGGAAATGGAGCAGGCGGCAAACAATGGCGTGGACAGTGAAACAATTAGTGAAGAGGGACGCATTATCGATCGATCGGTCGGCAACAGCTTGCCTCAGGAATCGGGAATGTCAGGACACAATTTTGCAAATACTGTAGATTCAGGTTTTGCGTCCTCACCGTTTTCTCAAATGAGTCAAGACACATTTTCCGCTTGTCAAAATGTGAATGTTGCCGGTGCAAATTCACTGCCGAAAAGCACTGAGGAACATGTTTCAGACACCAGTGCATTGTTATTACAGTTAATGCAACAAATGGGACAAAAGCTACAAAAGTTAGACACAATGGAACAAAATCTTCAAAAGTTAGACACCACACTTGAACAAACACGTGAAGATTTAACTACTGAGTTACATAAAATCGAATCGAAATGTCAAAAAGTCTGTAACGACGTAAAAACACAAATTTGTGAGCATTTTCAACCTATTTTTTCGCGGCATGAAAATGCATTACAGAATCACGAAGCAGCCATAAAAGAACTGCAAATTATTGTTCATGAAAATCATGAGACCTTGCAAGCTAAAATTGACTCAGTTGCATCTACCGATTCGGTTACGCAACTTACAAAAACTCAGGAAAACTTAAAGGACACAGTAGAAAGACACATGGAGGAAATTAGTTCATTATCAGAGAAAGTAGTTGAACTTTCGGATCAGCTAAATAATTTATCTACGAAGGTAGATGATAATCTGAATGACACAAAACCGGTAGTCTTTAATAACACAGAAGAGAGCGAACAAATTAGGAAACTGAAACAAAATCTGAATCAAATTGATACGCAACACCAAAGAGAAATCCGGGAAGTACAAGATCAGCTAACATAGGTAATACAAGAATTACGTATTTCAGAGGACACTCGCGCCCCAATAAGGGAAGAGGGACATAGAAATACGGAACAGCCACAAAATAATAACATAGGGCATTTCGGAAGTTATGAAAGAAATTGGCAATGTGCACCGAATTTTGAGTTGGAACCGCCGAAGCGACGTAACAATGACCGACATGCGACTCGCCGACATGATGATTTTGACTATAAGCTGTTCATTACTACACGTAAATTCAAAACATTTAAGAATTCTGGCAACGACATTCATCCACAAGCATGGCTCCATCAATTCTCTCATTGTTTTCCTCCCAACTGGTCGTTGGAACACAGATTAGAATTTATGTGTGGCTACTTAGAGAATGAACCAGCTGTAAGAATGCGATCGGTCATTCACGATTGCCGCAGTGAAGGAGAATTTTACCATGCCTTCCTCTCAGCATATTGGTCTCAAGCCACACAAGACCGCGTAAAACATGGTATCATAATGATGAAACATTTCGAACAATCTGAATTCTCCAGTCTTGTGAAATATTTTGAAGACATGTTGCACAAGAATCAGTACCTGTCAAACCCATACAGCCCCTCAGAACTCATCCGCATTTGCTTAATCAAATTACCTGAACATTTACGACATATTATTTTGGCAGGACGTTGCAAAGACGACATTGAAGCTTTTCAGGGACTGTTACAAGAACTGGAAATTGACACAGACCGTCGCGGGATGCGAAAACAGGAAAACAATCACTACAGGTCACATCCGTCACAATTCCGGTTCGACAGAAACAATAACTGGACACGAAAAGGCTATTCTTACAACGCAAATCGTGACCAAAACAGACACCACCCATATGACAACCGCTGGCAGAGTAATAATAGTTACAGAGAAAGATCTCATTTCCGAAGTAGTGAATATGACAGAGATTACCTTAGAAACGAACAATATGGGAACCAAAACAATTATTATCAAGGGAGGCAGAATAATTTCAGACGCAACAGTTCAGCGCGCAGTTACGATTCAGGGAGAAATTCTCCACCACGTGACCGACACGAAAGAAACTGTGTAAACTACCGACAAAACGACAGACCTGAATTCTATCAGAACTGGCGAGCTTTAAACAGAGCTGGGCCCTCTCGGCAAGGCGAATTTGTGGAAGTTAGACCTCCTAATCCCAGTAACGACGCGCGCCAACAAAGAGACAGACAATGACTCGCACAGCAGGCAGCCGCGTGCGCCCGCTGGCTCCGAGAAAAATAACATAAGACGCTAGCCTTGAAAAATGATTTAGCATTCTTTACCGATGTAAACAACATGATAATTGCGTTGAAGTTGAAACTCTGCGTACTAGGAAGAGTAAAGGTTTACACCACATTTCACATGTAAAAGCGTTTATTGAAAGATAATCTGCTTTTTAACTTAGTCTTTGTCATAAAATTTTTCGCTTCACATTACTAATATGCTTTGTCAGACTTAGAATCTGTTAACATACAACAATGTTTGAAGTTAAATATCCAATCAAGAACCAAGAGAACTTATTTAAACAGAAATGACGAATGCATTGTTATAGTAAACAGACGTCACAGTGTTATTGTGTGTGTACATTCTTGCTTGTTTGTTGCACGATTACGTAACGACTATAAGGCTCACATACTTAGAACATTTACCAGTACTGCTAATGAGATTTTAATGCAACATTTTGGTTTATTTGAAAATACATTCTGAATTTAAAGTGCTTTCTGAGAGATACCAGATGACACAGAGATTAGTTTATGTGACAGCTACACGATTTTTATCACGACGCTACTAATGAGTGACAATTTACAATGTTGCTTTTGCGGTGTATCTGTTTTATATCTGCACAGTTTTCTGAATTCTTCTGGAAATCAAAACATGTTTTAGTAGTAATTTTTGTGGTATAGCTACAAGGAGACAGCCTTTTCCATAGCACAACAATACGTTACAGCACAGTACTTTCATCATCACAACAATAAGCGTAATAACTAAGATATCTCTACACAAAGCATTTCACTTTTGTTTATCATGAGGTAAGTACATTGACTTCTGCAGAACTTAGCTTTCGGAGGACGATAACTATGACACTTCCACACAGATTATGTTGCAACAAGACGCACATTTAGCGCTACAGTACACGTATTTGAGTGATTAATTTTGTACTTGAAACATTTATTTTTAAAGATTTTTGAATTACAAAGAAAGTTTTCAGTGATACATTTCATTTCATTGCTGTAATCTGTAACACCTGAGGGTATAATTACATTAATCCTCAGGGGGGTACACGCCTACTTTGTGTACCATGTGTGTGGCAAGCACAAGGAACCCTAGCTAATATGGTATTTGCTTATACAACTTTACACATCGGTACCTTATTTCTCTAACACACAAATTACACAGCTATCTGATTATTTAACTGAGAGAGACAAACATTTATTTTACTATATCAGTGACAGATGTTTACGTAATTACACCGTTGGATAACTTCACACTTACGAAATTGTATTTTGTCTGTACTGTGTGAACTCTTCATATTTTTTTGGAACCATTGTGATACTATGAGAGCTTTGAATGATGTATTTGGTAAAGGGATTATGATTTTTAAAGTACGTTTGAGGCAGATGACACTTTTGACATGAGCAGAGAATTTTTTTAGGCTTGGAAATTATTGGAGGAAGTTACGACGATTTTGAGATTTGACTGAAGTGTTATGATGTTATTATTACGACGACGATGTGTATTATGTTGTTGAGGAATGTTTATTATGCTACGTATTTCTCACGATGAAATATTGAAGAAGTGTCGACGAATATGTATATGTATAATGAGGTAAGGAATAATGAGTAGTGTTTAGTGTTTAGTGTTTATGAAAAGGATGTTGGAAACCAAGAAACGTACTTTAAGAGTTATGAAATGGGTGACTGTATCACAATGCTGACGAATTTTTTTTTTTGGACACTTATATTTATAGGATTTTGTTTCTACAGATTTGCAACGCTAATTCTTGACCTGTGAAATATTTTTAAATGAGACTGCAACGGTAGCAGAAACTGCTGTCGTAAATATTTCCGTACGAAAGTTAAGTGACCACCTGCACGTAATGCGTCGCGGGCACCCAGCTGTGTCAGACGCCTGGAGAAAAAGCCATTATTGCGAGCCCTTTTCAGCGGCACAGGTAGAAAAAAAAAAAGGGGACGTGGGACGTGTCAAACACCTGGAGAACAAGCCATTAGGGTGTGCCTTTCATCGCTAATGCGACACCCTCGTTACTTGAAAACATATGATTACTCGCACTTTGTGCTAATTACTGAAATGCTTATGAATTGATGGGAAATATTCGTACATCTGCACACCTGATTACGACAAGCGTCTTTCTATGAGAGTTGAGAGAATTTCTACTAACTTACGAAATGTCACATGACTACTGAATGATATTTTTATGCTTTGCTTTTCATAGTTGCTTATTTCATTTGACATCTGTTTTCCAGCTGCGTTGCAGCATTGCTTTTATAAAATGAAATGCATTTGCTAATGTGAACACTTTCTGTCAACAGATCTATTAAATAATTATTTTATGATCCACATTCTTTAAAAAAGGAGCACTTGGAAAGGAAAGAACAATAAGAAGGAACTAGTAACTGCATACATAATATTCTTTTCAAGTACATGGTAATATTTCTTTTACAATAAGTTGTTGTGGTGCACCACTTTAATTACATAGACATTAAGATGTGAATATACATTTCCCTTATCTGCATTGTTGTTTTTACTGTAATATTTTTTCTTCTTGAGCTATGTCATGTTTAGATATAAGCTGCTGTTTGCCAGGCATAGTGCTACTGAACTTTAATTTGTGTTACTCTGCTAAGCCAGATTTAATTTTTGTTTACTGCGCATTGGCTCATATTAGTTGTAATTTTGCATTTTATCTGTTAATTTAGATTCACTGTAGCTTGCTTTGCAAATTTCCATTTTTTTGTCATTGCTGTTTGTGTTAATTGTTTTGTGCTGCAGCATCGCTTCGTCCCTTAGTTTAATATCTGAGCTCAGTAGATTTAAGTTAGCTTAAGAGGGGGTAGACTATATAAGAACCTAACTATGGAGAATAGGGAAAGAATGCTTTGAAAGTTATATGAAAAAGATTTGGGCCCAAATGAGTATTGTACAATCAGAAATAATTATTTTGAAAGAAATATGAACAAAATACAGAAAGCAGGCTTAGATTGGACTTTTTCGGAATAATGATGAACAAAGGGAGATCTCCATGCAAAATACTGCAGTAAACAAACCCTGTCCTTTCCCTATTGGTGTTATCCCACTATGTGTTTGTGTACCCTCGTGTATTTGTTTTCTTCCTGTCTCTGTGTAGTTTCATAGAATTTTTTCTTCTTTTAATATTAAGCTACATTCACTATGATGAGGAATACTGTTATCCTCGAATATAATTGGCATTAATAATATGTTATTTACTTTGTAAAGAAGTTAGACATTATTAATTCTTTTCTGTCTAATGCTCATGTGTGAAGTTGATGTTTCAAAAGTTATTGTGATCTTTTATGTATGTACTCATGTCATAATTCCACTGATGTATATGTTAGTTCGATTCTTTTGTAAAGCCTGTACTACAAATGTTATCTGTATTGTTATGTTCTTTAATGATGTATTCTGTACCTTTGTTATTGTATTCTCATGTTATAAAATTGTAATTGACACCAGTTTATCAAATTAAGTAACATTTCACTGCACACGTTTCTGTTGGTCATAGTACATGGACAATATGTGAGAAGTAGGGACTGATAGTGTTTGCACATGTGTTGGTAATTCAGCAAGGGACTGGATAACAGCATTGCTGGTTCTAAGGACAATTAAAAGAAAAACTTTCTGAGTGCACAAGTGGTGGTTTATGGACTTGCTATATTCTCTGCAAGAATCTTCGATGGTGATTGTGCACCTGCACAGTCGCAACGGATGGCTGCTGGCCGTCTATACCAGGACTACAGTGGGTCTGCACCTCAGGTGGCCCACCAATACCATTATCTCTACAAGGACTACAGTGGGTCTGCATCTATGATGACCTACCAACGCCATTATTTCTACAAGGACTGCAGTGGGTCTGCACCTCTGGTGGCCCACCAATACCGTAATCTCTACCAGGACTACAGTGGGTCTGTTCTGTGATGACCTACCTACCAATATTCTTCCAAACTACGACTGACTCTGCTGTGGGTTTGCTCTGTTGTGGCCCATTACCTGTATGCATGTCAAGAGTCAGCACTGTCTTTCCGTTGGGAGGACAACACTGCTTCTTCAAGACTCCATGGAAATCCACTACTTCCGTGTGCATTTTCTTTTACTGCTCAGACTTTGAGAAAAACACTGCTATTCTCCTGTTATGTACGATTAGGACTGTCTTTATGGACTGTGAGACAATTTTAGCTTTTGACCAACATTGTATCAATAAGTGTGTGCATTTGATTTCTTTGTTATTGTAATTACGATGGTGAAAAATTTTAACAAATATGTATTGGCCACTGCCCAAAAATATTTTGTAAAATTTTTTGTGGGGAGCATGGGGGCTATGTAAGTAGGCTGTTTATGTTTTCTCTATGTAAGTAGGCTGTTTATGTTTTCTTATTGGCAACGTTACAAGTAGGCTGTTTATGTTTTCTTATTGGCAACGTTACGTAGCGCTCAATATGAAAATCACTGGCTGTGCTGTGTGCAGTCTGTGGCTAGTTTGCATTGTTGTCTGCCATTGTAGTGTTGGGCAGCGGCAGCTGGCTGTGAACAGCGCGTAGCGTTGCGCAGTTGGAGGTGAGCCGCCAGCAGTGGTGGATGTGGGGAGAGAGAGGGCAGAGTTTTGTAATTTGTCATGAACTGCTATATTTATATATGATGATATCAAGGTAAATACATTGTTTGTTCTCTATTAATATCTTTTATTTGCTAACTATCCCTATCAGTAGTTAGTGCCTTCCATAGTTTGAATCTTTTATTTAGCTGGCAGTAGTGGCGCTCGCTGTATTGCAGTAGCTTGAGCAGCGAAGATTTTTGTGAGGTAAGTGATTTGTGAAAGGTATAGTTTAATGTTAGTCAGGGCCATTCTTTTGCAGGGATCTTTGATAGTCAGATTGCGTTGCGCTAAAAATATTTTGTGTCAGTTTAAGGACAGTCGTGTAAGAATTGTTCAAAGGGGACGTTTCACCTTCTTATATTGAGGCGTCATCTGCGCTTTTTTCCAGTCGCTCGGGACTTTACGTTGGGCAAGAGGTTCGCGATAAATGCAAGCTAAGTAAGCAGCCAATGCAGTAGAGTACTCTCTGTAAAACCGAATTGGAATCCCATCGGTCGGCCGGAGTGGCCAAGCGGTTCTAGGCGCTACAGTCTGGAACCGCGCGACCGCTACGGTTGCAGGTTTGAATCCTGCCTCGGGCATGGATGTGTGTGATGTCCTTAGGTTAGGGAGGTTTAAGTAGTTCTAAGTTCTAGGGACTGATGAGCTCGGAAGTTAAGTCCCATAGTGCTCAGAGCCATTTGGGCCATTTTTTGTGGAATTCCATCAAGACCTGGCGTTTTATTTATTTTCATCCCATTTAGCTGCTTCACAACCCCAGGGATGTCTATCACTATGTCCTCCATACGGGAATCTGTAAGAGACTCAAACGGCGATATGTTTGTACGAGCCTCCTGCGTGAAAGATTTCTCAAATGCTAAATTTAAAATTTCAGCTTTCGTTTTGCTGTCTTCTGTTTCCAGGCCAGACTGATCAGTGAGTGACTGGATGGAAGCCTTCGACCCGCTTACCGATTTTACGTAAGACCAGAATTTCCTTGGGTTTTCAGCAAGATCTCTTGCTAAGATATGACGGTGGTAGTGGTTGCATGCTTCGCGCATCGCTCTTTTTACAGCGGCACAAATCTCTACTAACTTTTGCCTGTCCTCATTCTCCCGATCTTTCTTGTACCGCAAGTGCAACTGTCTTCGCTTCCTGAGCATTCTCCGAATTGCGCTGTTAAACCACGGTGGGTCTTTTCCGTCCGTAACCCACTTTTTCGGCACATACTTCTCCAATGCGTGATTAACAATGTGTTTAAAATTTTCCCATAATTCTTCCACGTCCATCGTATCGGAAGTAAATGAAGTCGAGTAACTTACTAAGTGGGATGCTAACAACTGCTCATCTGCTCTTTCTAGTAGGAATACTCTCCTAGCCTTCTTGACCGACTTTTTAACTTACGTAACCATAGTCTTAATGACAACATCATGATCACTACTTCTCAGTCAAGTAACTCCTCAGTTTGCCTCACAAGGGCTGAGAGCACCCCGCTAGCCAACAACGCTCGGCAGACCGGATGGTCACCCATCCCAGTGCTAGCCCAGCCCGACAGCGATTAACTTCGGTGATCTGACAGGAACTGGTGTTACTACTGCGGCAAGGCCGTTGGCCACTTCATCTTATAGCTGATTAAAAAAAGCGTTAAGAAAAAGTAGGGCACAGCTGTCGGTGGCGTCGCTTGGAAACTTACAAGAACATTTTATGCTCTGTATCTTCCTCAGTTGCAACGTGTCATACCTTTCTGTTATGTGGTGGTGATGTTTAAATTTCTTGTTATTGCAACCATCAATGAAACGTTTGCATTTTAGGTGGCAGGTAAAACGGAAGGGAAAGGACCAGACTCACGTTTCAAATTAACCCTAGTATGCATAGCCCAGATCCAATGGGCACGGAGAGAGCTTTAAAGAATTTTAACGTTTAATTGTTGTATGAAAGACTTAAAATTGAGCCTCCGCTCATCAGATATGCTCTCTTGCAATATCTATTCATCAATACATTAAAAGTACTACTAGAATCCGTGTCGTTAGATTTAAGTGTTACTTACATATTCTTTTTTATATCACACATTTACCTTACGCAGGTCCGATCGACCCTGCGGCTTTCGTTGCAGTGACATTGAGTTGTAGTCACTTACACTATGTTAGAATTCAGAGAATACATTATTGGCACGCATGCGAATTGTTGTGGTTGTAGAACGCAGATTATTACAATTTGCAAGTCTGTTCGACTGTGATATAGTATAGTCGTGTGTTGTATAAGAGAGCGTAATATTGCTGTAAATGATTTCGAGTGTGGAAGTGTTGGGTTTGTCATTCGATACTCATTCGCAAGAAAGGTAAGGGTCATTTGTAACACTAAGCAGTCATATGAACAGCGGTTATATGTATTTTACACTCCATAGAAGAAGAAATTACCTAGGTACTTCGTAATATCCATATCTATAAAAAGGAGCAGGAAACGAGATATCATATGTTTTTCAGTCATAAATTTCGAATCTTTGCTACACAATGGAAGGCTGAAGAATACGATTCCTTTCAGGTATAAGTACTGGATCAGACGAAAACCATGAAGTTGTTTCTCAGGCAGCGGCATACAACTCTTTGCATGAAGGGGAAAGTAGTGGTGCCGGTGGTGCTGATCATGCTAATGACGTTGGTGATAATCATGATCTTGCTGACGAAGGTGGACAAATAAGTAGAGAAACTGCTAACATATTTACTGCTGTAAACGGTATGCTACAAAGTAAGTGGCCCCCACTTCCAAACAAAACGAGCCGGCAAACAGTGTGCTGAAATTTATACCATGATCAGCAAGGGGCATTCTCACGTACAGCCCCAAAGATGCTTTGGATTTATTTACTCCTCTAGCCATTGTTGACGAAATTGTGAGACGCACAAACCTAGAAGGAAGAAGAATTTGTCTACCAAGCATAATGAACTGGTAAGATATACTTAGAGATGAAATATTCAATTTCTGGAAAATTTTGCTTGATATTGGAGCAGATAGTGGTTAGGATGTTCCAATCAGGGACCTTTTTCTCGGAAAGTTTTCCAGCCCTTTATATGGAGCTACAATGTCTGTGAATCAGTTTGAGGCAATAAGAGGATTCATTAGACTTGATGACAAAAAGACAAGAGAGGCTAGATTACAAAGTGATAAGCTGGTTTGTGTATATTAAGAATGGAATATATTTGTAGTACAGTGGAGGAATGTAATCATACCTAACATTAATGTTATTACTACAGATGAAGAGCTAGTTCCACTTAGGGACCATTGCGAATTTGAGCAATATACGACAAATAAGCGAGCAAAGTATGGAACGAAAGTATTCTAGATGTGCGGGACTGAAAATGGTTATGCCACTGATGAAACTCAGTATACAGTCAATACCACACTGAAGACCCTTTGAGGAGATACTGCTTGTACAACCAATAATGTTACTGTAAATAGTTATTTTACAAGCGGGTCATTGGCAGAAAACCTCTTAAGCAAATGCCGTACCATTACGGGAACATTGAGGATGAATAAAAGGGAAATTCGCGAAGAGATGACACCAAATAGAAGTAGGTAAGTAATTTCAAGTCTCTTTGCGTTTACGAAAGAGATGACTGGATAGTTATTCGCCTAAGAAATACGAGAATGCAATCCTCTTAAGTACCATGCATCGTGATAACTCTGCAGATGAAGAAAATCCTAAGCGGAAGTCTCAGGTTGAGAAATTGAATAGCGAAATGAAGTGTGATGTGGATGTTATGGATCAGGTAGACAAACTAAACGCTGGCCCTCAGCTTTATGGTGCAACATAATGGGCGTATGCACTAAAATGCCTTTACGCTTTACTAAATACAACATCCCACGTATAACAAAACTCTTTTGTACAAGAGGAAACTTTTCATGAAGGAACTATTAGTGGAGTTGATCCAACCGTTTATGATCAGACCTAATCCCTTTCTACAGTAATCCGTAAATCTGGATAACGAGAAGTTCATAATTATCGGTCCAACACAAAACAGCAGTAGGAACAGCGACAGACCGGTGGGTCGTTAGAAAAGAAGGTGTTAATTGTTCCCTGCTCCGAAGGACAGATGAAAAAACACAGTGTGCTGCAAATGCATGAATCATGTGTGTCAGGACCATAACAGTATGGAGTGCAACAACTGTAAAATTTAATGTGATGCTTTTCTGTTTAATGATTTGTCCTTTGTCAATACCACAATTATCAAGTAATAACAGTCTGTGATAAATAGTACTGGTGGCTTATGTTTCAGTTTTCATATTGTAATTTTTTCAAAGAAAATTATTCAGGCCTAAAAATATACTTTTTTACCCTCATAAAACTATTAAAAATGATCTGAGCAACATATTACAGTGATAAATTTTAAAACAAAATATTTGTGCATGATAATTTTCACAAAATCCTCATTTTCATTTAAACATCTCGTATTAGGCATAACATGTCCATCAAACCCAGGGTATGTTAATGTGTAAAGATATAGTTCATGTACAGTCGGGTTAAGCGCGCTTGCTATGAAAAAGTGTACCACAGGATTTTTAACGGCCCAAATTTTATCGTCTCCGATAACTGGAAATTTCTGTTACGAACTTAGAGAACGGCACAGATTGCCGTGCCCTACCTTTCTTGTACACTTTATTTACTTGTCTATAGGGTGAGGTGTTTTCCAGGTTCTTCATTGGAAAACTAATATACGAAATTCCATATTGGGTTACAGATGACGTTCTCCCAGTCATGTATTATGCGAGGAGAGCCATTAGGCTGTCAAAAGACCTATATACACATCACACACGGTGCAGTACCATCAACGTGCAATGACGACTCACAGACGGAAGGTGAGAGCACCGGCAGTGAAGGGTTCGTAAAGCTTGTCGGGGAACGCGGAAAACAGTGCAGCGACTTATTTGATGTCAAGGAAGGGATGATTATTGGATTTCGGGTCCCCAAGGGTGGAAGCATTTTCGAAACGGAGGTCTCTAAATTATTGGCGTGCCGCTGTGGAAAAAGTATACCGTGGATGGCAAAATGACGCTATTCAAGACAGTTGTAAAGTCAACTCTGGTACACCACGGGTCTTAGATGACGCAGGTGAACGACGATGCGGAGATGTGTACAATAATGTAGACGTACAACTGAATGCGCGGAGTGAGCTGTGATACGAAACTTCCTGGCAGATTAAAACTGTTTGCCGGACCGAGACTCGAACTCGGGACCTTTGCCTTTCACGGGCAAGTGGAAGGTAGGAGACGAGATACTGGCAGAGGTAAAGCTGTGATGACGGGCCGTGAGTCGTGCTTGGGTAGCTCAGTTGGTAGAGCACTTGCCCGCGAAAGGCAAAGGTTCCGAGTTCGAGTCTCGGTCCGGAACACTGTTTTAATCTGCCAGGAAGTTTCAGACGTACACCTGTTGACCAACTGACCGCCCACATGAATCGACAGTCTCTCGTCAACGGTGCCGAGAATCGGTATCCACAGCAGGTGTCTGGTTCACGCATTCGTGCTGACTACTGTTCATTGGCGACGAAGGTAGGAATTTGCTAACTAGCACCATAACTGGAAATCCATTGAGTGGCGACAGCAGACTTTTTCAGATGAATGACGTTTTATGCGGCACTGGACAGATGGCTGTTGGCATATACGGCGTGAAATGTCTAACGCAAATATCCTGCAGCAACTGTCCAAAGGGTCCTGGCTGGAGGGTACTCCGTGCATAATCTCGTGAAACTGTGAGGCACAATAGATCACCACAGGTATACATCTATCCTTGGAAACCACGTCCATCCCTACATTCAGATTGTTTCCCCTCGGCACGATGGCATCTACCAGCAGGACAATGCAACGTGCCGTACGCCAGCTGGTAGCAGCCACAGAAAACACGACATTTGCCATTTCCTTCCCTTTTGGATTCTCTCGGAGACACGTGTCGTTTGCTGTACAATAGCTACGTAATACTCACGTCAAATCGAGGACATCCATTGTAAATGCTCAAAAGAGTGTCCTTTTTCTATTAGATGTGCGTGTTTCGAAGAGAAGAAGGATGAGTTTACCGTACTCCTCTGGCCACTACACTCACCGGACATAAACTCAATCGAGGATCTGTGGGACAACTTTGATCGGGCTGTGCGCGCCTCAACCGAGAGACCTAGCGCCACTGGCCACGGCACTGAAGTATGCATGGCTGCACCTCTCTGTCCGTAGCTTTCACACTTCATTGACATTCGTCCTGCAAGTCTCGCAGCGCTCTGAGAGGCGAAAAGCTTTTGACAGGTAGTCACATCAATGTGAATAGACGTGCAAATTACAATGAAACACGAGAGCACTTGAAAACAGTATTTCATATATAACATACACTACTGGCCATTAAAATTGCTACACCAAGAAGAAATGCAGATGATAAACGGGTATTCATTGGACAAATATATTATACTAGAACTGACATGTGATTACATTTTCACGCAATTTGGATGCATAGATCCCGAGGAATCAGTACCCAGAACAACCACCTCTGGCCGTAATAACGGCCTTGATACGCCTGGGCATTGAGTCAAACAGAGATTGGATGGCGTGTACAGGAACAGCTGGCCATGCAGCTTCAATACCATACCACAGTTCACTAAGATTAGTGAGTGGCGTATTGTGAGGAGCCAGTTGCTCGGCCACCATTGACCAGATGTTTTCAATTGGTGAGAGATCTGGAGAATGTGCTGGACAGGGCAGCAGTCGAACATTTTCTGTATCCAGAACGGCCCGTACAGGACCTGCAACAAGCGGTCGTGCATCATCCTGCTGAAGTGTAGGGTTTCGCAGGGATCGAATGAAGGGTAGAGCCACGGGTCGTAACACATCAGAAATGTAACGTCCACTGTTCAAAGTGCCGTCAACGCGAACAAGAGGTGACCGAGACGTGTAGCCAATGGCACCACATACCATTACGCCGGGCGATAATACACGCATCCAATGTGAATTCACCGCGGTGTCGCCAAACACGGATGCAACCTTCATGATGCTTAAACAGAACCTGGACTCATCCGAAAAAATGACGTTTTTCCATTCGTGCACCCAGGTTCGTCGTTGAGTACACCATCGCAGGCGCTCCTGTCTGTGGTGCAGCGTCAAGGGTAACCACAGCCATGGTCTCCGAGCTGATAGTCCATGCTGCTGCAAACGTCGTCGAACTGTTAGTGCAGATGCTTGTTGTCTTGCAAACGTCCCCATCTGTTGACTCAGGGATCCAGACGTGGCTGCACGATCTGTTACAGCCATGCGGTTAAGATGCCTGTCATCTCGACTGCTAGTGATACGAGGCCGTTGGGATCCAGCACGGCGTTCCGTATTACCCTCCTGAACCCACCGATTCCATATTCTGCTAACAGTTATTGGATCTCGACCAACGCGAGCAAGCAATGTCGCGATACGATAAACCGCAATCGCGATAGGCTACAATCCGACCTTTATCAAAGTCGGAAACGTGATGGTACGCATTTCTTCTCCTTACACGAGGCATCACAACAACGATTCACCAGGCAACGCCGGTCAACTGCCATTTGTGTATGAGAAATCGGTTGGAAACTTTCCTCATGTCAGCATGTTGTAGGTGTCGCCACCGGCTCCAATCTCGTGTGAATGCTCTGAAAAGCTAACCATTTGCATATGACAGCATCTTCTTCCTGTCGGTTAAATTTCGCGCCTGTAGCATGTCATTTTCGTTGTGTAGCAATTTTAATAGGCAGTAGTGTAATACGAGGATTGGAACATAAATAGTGGCAACTATTTATTCACAACCGATACAAAAGCGTTACATGTTTGCACCATTTGCTGTCCTTCAAAGTCACCAGCGTTGAGTAGACCCGTTGCCAGCGATGAGGAAGGCGTAGTATACCGTTAGCAGAGCCTGTTCTGTTGATGGTGCGAATGGAGAGGTCTGCTGCCTGTCGAATCTCTGGAATAGTTCTGAAGTGAATGCCACGAAGCCAAAACTGAAACGCCAGTCCAACGAATGGCGTCATTACGAGTCGCCGCGAAAGTCGAAATTGTGTAAGAGCCCCCTATGGTGAAAGTTGTGGTGATTATCTTGTACGGCTGTGATGGTGTTATCGTAACGCTTTACGTTCCTAAACGGCAGACCATCAAAGCACAGTATTACTGTTCGTTTTTGGAGCATCACCTGCGACCAGCTTTGCGAAAGAAATGGCGACACTTTCTGCGTAACCCACCCATAATTTTGTACGACAATGCAATGTGGTTGCAATGTTCGGTCGATTGGACTGGGAAATACTGTACCATCCACCATACTCCCTGAACCTAAGCCCTTGTGACTTTGATTTGATTCTGAAGGTGAAGGAACCACTTCGTGGTATTCGCTTCAGAACTGTTCCAGAGATTTTGTATCAGTTTTGAATAAATAGTTGCCACCAGTTACGTTCCAATCCTCGTATTTGTCTCAGCTCGACAAATAATTCTGGAACAAAATTTCAGGTTGGCGAGTGTGATTGCACTGAGCGTGGTGAAACTGCACAGAGACATGTTTGGGGAACAAAAACACAAAGAAAGATTCTTGTATGTCCTCCCTTCTGATCGGAAGTTTACTTACTTAATAAAATGGAACACTTACAGTTGTCCTTACGATGTTATTTATTATATGGCTACCAGTTACTGTTCTTCAACACACCAACAGTCGGCCTTAACTGACGCAGAAGGTTAACTCCAATAGTGCACACGATTCATCAGTGGCAAACATCTGTGAACTAGTTCTCGCTATCTAACTGTAACCACGATGTTGTGTTTCCAAGCATCGACACCATCAGTTAAGGCCTGAAGATGGGTTACCGAAGCACCGAAACTGGCACCCATATAATAAATTACATCATAAGGATGGCTGTAGGTGTTCCATTTTATTACACAAAAAAGATTATTCTTTAAAAACAGGGTTTACACTTTGGCATCATGTGTGCAGCGCACAACTGGCAGTGACGGATATGACGTAGATTTCCAGATCCAGATCACTTCCTGTCTCCAGTGTGGACCAGCTTAAGCGTCAACTCCGACCCAGCTGCAGTATCCGGGATATGAAGACTCTCTTACAACAGTTATGGGCCGGTATGCAATGACTGTGCGATATCCTTACCAACCGAATCGCTGCGTGCATCCTGACCAGGGGGGTGTAACGTCACAATCATAAGTGGACTCATACTGTGAACGTCTTTGTTGAGAGCCTCTTTGTTGACATGATTCGCTTATCTAATTCCCTTCCACCCTCTTCTTGGTGCTTCAGTACTTTTGTCAGTGTGTAGGGTTATTCAATTTTAATTGTTTCTCAACTCAACGACTCCACTCTGTGTCTTGCTGGTATGTTACACAAGTGAATTTAATTATACTGTATTTATTGAGAAACTGTCGTTTTCTCTTTTGAACCACATTAATAATGGAAAATAAGTCTGTAACTTTCAGAAAAACGTTATTTTTACTGTTGATGTTTGTTTGCCCATTGTAATACAGTGTCAGAAGTCTGATGGCTATTATGTATGGGCTCACTCAAGAAAAGTCATTTGTATGTTATACCAGTGATCGAACACAATATAAAAAAAGCTGTCTTTATAAAGCACTGCCAAATATTTTCGTGAAGATTTATTACACTTTCTTTTCCTACCATACACGTGCATCTCTGTAATTCCTTTTCCAAATTCCGGAAAAAACAGCTGCCGTACGGGGGCGAAGACTGCGTGGCTTTCGCAGAAGCCTGACGCCGAAGTTCTCAAAGGGAGTAACGGCTGCTTTCTAAGGAACAAAGCGCAACTGACGCTAATGAGAAGAGGCGACCTGGAAGTTTTCTAACAACGGGGCCCACGTCAGGTACACGTGCCGCCAGACGCTTTCACGTGCCAATTCGCCGGCACGGAAAACACGGTGCGCCTGCGCACAGCCTCTGCTACCGCCACCACTGCTTTCTGTGTGGCAAAGGTCACCTCTGACGTCAACCTCATCCGCTGCTAACTGCATTGCATGTCTAAGTACAGGATACGGTGCGAATTTAATGGAATAGCCTAAGAATGTCATATAAGTGGTTCCAGTGTGATTAAAACAACAGGTTTTCTATTGTCTCAGTCTCTCCTTACCCTGAGAGGAAGTACATGGCAACGCGCAGCGCAGTACTTTTGTAAAGGAAACCGACAAACAATATTTTAATGCATCCAGTACTAGTATTTCAAATCATAAAGTCTCCATGACCGCAGATATGGGGTGTGGTGTGCGTATTGTAAGACCTTCGGTACACACACCATCACATTATTTGACTTGTCGCTCTAGCGAAGTAGGCGAGTGTCAGCAATATGTCTCGTGGTCTTATCGTGGCGTGTTTATCTTCTGCCGTTAGGTCAGACGATAGAAATGCCACTTGCACACTTAGAGTAACAGATTGACGGTGACCAACTTTAAACAGAACTTGATTAATTTTAACACACATTTATTAAAATAATAAAAAGCATAGATATTACTTAACTTGATTCTGGATGCTGTTTACAATTGACAATCTGAAGTTCTTGTGGTCTAGATACGTTAATCTTATTCTCACATATCTCTGATACTTGACAAAGTGTCTATTCATTTATCTTCATGGGTATGGACAGGAATATGATAATCTTACTAGGCGCAGACTGAGACTTGACTATAGACTGATACAGACTAACGCAGACTAATGCAGACTAGCACAGACCGGTGCAGACCGACTAATCGGAGGTCTGTACACTCGTTATAATACCTCACGCGTTCAGGTATCACTGCGCGTGTGTGATCCGCGACGAGAAAGGTTCTACGTTGGCAGCAATCTCATTGGCTGCGTTACATATTAATACGCGGATCGGCGGAAGTAGAATTTGGTCCGTCCCTAAGACAGCGCCATCTCGTAGTGCGGAGACAGACGAGCGCTGCGCCTGTGCTGTTGTGCTTAGCAGGGCGCGCTCTATTGGGAAAGTTGTGTACGCGCTGACTACGTGGAACTATGCACATAACATGGAGTAAATTGAGAAACGTACTGGTAGGAGAGTGACAGGGATGTCTATAGCAAATGTAGCAGAAGGGCATTAGTGCTGTCTCTGTGTTTGACCGTGTCTGTGAAATTCCATGCAATGTTCCTTCGGAAATGCATGCATGTCTGAAGGAACAGACATTGCTGACGGATTATAGGCCTATTAAATCATTAAATGCATTCGCGAAGTGAAAATACGGTACCACCAAAGTTATTCAGTTTACTGCAAACAAATGAAAGTATGTGCCGCACTGGGACTCGAACCCAGATTTCGTGCTTTACACGAACGGCTGCGTTACGCGCTGCGTGTATCACAGCAAGCTTCACGGAGAGGTCTAAGCTTCTAATATACCGGTTTCTGCTACCCACAGTACTCGCACAATTATGTGGTCCCTGCGCAGGGACAGACTTATTTAACATTATCAGACTGCCTCGGCTTTGGCATGAAGTACATTAGAGGAGTGGCTGTATTTGACAGTGTTTCCAGAGATCGAGGCAATGTTCCTTCGGATAGCATGCATGTCAGACACTGTCAAATACAGACAGTGCACAAATGAATTTCATGCCAAAGCCAGGCAGTCTCACGAGATAACAAAATACATCCCTCGCTGTGCGGGATTAATATATTGTGTGAGCACTACGGGCAGCCGACACTGGACCGTTGGAAGTCTGTGTCTTTGGGGTGAAGCATGCCCGAATTGCTGAAGCGTTTAAGAAGATCGCTCGCTCGCATAAATCGGGAAATCCGGGCTCGTGTTACGGTCAAGCACTTTGCGAATACATTTCATGACGTAACAGAAGTGGCCACGGAACTTGAATGTCACTGGTTTGAAAAAAGATCGCGTGGTTCTACCCTAAATTCTCTGGGTAAATTTAGTGAACCTTTGTTTGAAGAAGACTATGTGTCATTATCAGATACTATGAACAACCTTCACGAGAATAAAATTAGAGAAATTTGGGCTCCAAGAGAGGCAGGTATACACTCACTTTCTCCCGCTCTCGATACATGGATCCAAAATGACAGAAAACCCTTAATAATGGTGGCAAGCATTCTCCTCCATACACTGCACACTAGCTTGCAAAAAATGTATGTAGATTTATTAGTTAATTAGCGACACGCCCCGAATTCGGATGTCTTGCCGTAAGTACATACGGTTGGGTGACTTGACTGACGTAGTGGTAATGAATTACCAACTGAAAAATCTTCCTGTCGGAGCATAAAGCGAATATGTTCCTGTTTAAAAGACGGCCTGAAAAGTGAGATACCAGCTGCCTCATTCTATTTTCCTCAGAAACTTTAAGAATATTCCCAAAAATTTTGGCACGCGAACACATTCGCGTTTCTTAAAAACATTAACTCACTTCTCACTCTTACAGCCTCTCCTAACTGTAACTCATCCACATCCACTGGTCCGTCGCTATGAGTCACTCATATAAAAGCACTTCCACTTGCCCCTTCTCACTGCCTCTTTCAGCCAAACTCATTGTCATTATCTCTTTGTGTCCCTCTAACTGTCTCTGTCTCTCGTATTACAGTCACAGTCTCCATCGTTCTGTCCTACTACTATTGTCTCTTGCCACTGTCACTGCCTCACACTCGCCCTCTCTTACTGCCACTATCTCATTCATTCTTTTTCGCTGCTGCTGTTACTTCTTACTGTCTCGCTCTTCCTCATTGTCACTGACATAGATTCTCTCATTACTGTGGGCTCTCACCCACTACTGCTTTGTACTTCTCTTTATACCTATCCCACTTTACACGTTTCCCGGCTCTCTTCTGTCACTGTCAGCTGCCACTGTGTCCCTCTCTTTTTTTTTTCACACGCCATTGTCTCGTCCGTGGTTTCTATACCAGAACCACTGTCTCCTACCTTCCTGTATTTATACGTTACCGTCTCTTTCCCACTGCCACGCCGGTCGGGGTGGCCGAGCAGTTCTAGGCGCTACAGTCTGCAACCGCGCGACCGCTACGGTCGCAGGTTCGATTCCTGCCTCAGGCATTGATGTGTGTGATGTCCTTAGGTTAGTTAGGTTTAAGTAGTTCTAAGTTCTAGGTTACTGATGACCTCAGAAGTTAAGTCCCATAGTGGTCAGAGCCATTTGAACCAACCCACTGCGACTGCCTTCTTCTCACACAACAAGATGTTCGCATGACAAAAATTTTGGAATAATTTTTTAGGTTACTGAAGATGGTAGAATGAGGTAGCTGGTACCCCACTTTCCAGTCAAAGTCTTCTAAACAGGAGCAGATTCACCCCTTTTGTGTCCGGATAGTAACACTTTTCCGCTAGTTCCCTTTTTTCCCCCTCACACAGCCGGGTCTATCACTCATACGAAGAGAACGTTATCAGTCAGTACAATTCTGACAGATACTTGCATGAAGCAAAACTAATTTTACACCTCACACCGGATTTTACGTACTCCAGAATTTAGCATGTGTTTCAGTCCACAACGTGGGATTTTAAGAAGCATCCTGGTGATAATGCAGACACTTAATAGCTTATTTCTCCGTGCTGCGTCACTTTATAAAGGACGATTTCACTCCACGCCGGATTGTACGTTGGTATTTTACACGTACAAGTAGGGTATTTTTGAATTCCTGTACCTCGGAAGCAAATAAAGCTCTGAGCGTTGTTAGAGAGCGGGAACTTAGAAATATATATATATATAATGTAAAAATTACACGTATTTGCTGTGCGTAGTCCTCTTGGAATCCGCAGCTCGGGTTGGTACCCAGAAACACTACATTTCAGCAGGATAATGGACGGCCGCATGTTGCAGGTCCTGTACGGGCCTTTCTGGATACAGAAAATGTTCGACAGCTGCCCTGTCCAGCACATTCTCCAGATCTCTTACCAATTGAGAACCTCTGGTCAATGGTGGTCGAGCAACTGGCTCCTCACAATACGCCAGTCACTACTCTTGATGAACTGTGGTATGGTGTTGAAGCTGCATGGGCAGCTGTACCTGTACACGCCATTCAAGCTCTGTTTGACTCAATGCCCAGGCGTATCAAGGCCGTTATTAAGGCCGTAGGTGGTTGTTCTGGATACTGATATCTCAGGATCTATGCACCCCAATTGCGTGAAAATGTAATCACATGTCAGTTCTAGTATAATATATTTGCCCAGTGATTACCCGTTTATCATCTGCATTTCTTCTTGGTGTAGCAATTTTAATGGCCACTAGTGTATATTTAAAAAGAGATGACGTTCTTCAAGTAATGCTTCGCCCTGCACGTGTCCTGGGTCACGACCGTCCTTTCGTTGCAACTACCTCGCTGCTTGCTGCCAGTCAGCCATTTACTGCGCTATTAAGACGAGACACGGGCCGCTCGCAGCAGCCCACCGCCAGCGACGCTTCCTGCTAGCGCGCTGTATCACAGTGTCGCGTAATCCGGCGACTTTTTAGCGCGTACCCTGGCACTTCATCAGGCGGCGCTGTGCCCGCCTCATCCGCAGCCGCCGGCGCACAGAGTTTTAATTACTGGCGTGTCGAGGAGACGACATGCCCCGCTGTCTCCCTCCCCCCCCCCCCCCCACCGCCAACTTCTCCCTCCAGCCCACCCGTCCCTCCTTCCCCTTTACCACCACCACTATTGATTGCGGACTGGCGGTCCCGCCGTTCCGTACTCGTTGACAGAGGCGCTGGGCGCGACGGGGAGAGGCTTATCCGTCACCCCGTGTGACAGGCGTCCCAGATTCGGTCAAGGCAGCCCTCTACCCTTCTAACTATCCCGAACGCTAACAGTGCCTCAACGGTACTAGGAGGTCATTAACAATAACGCTAACCAAATTTGAACTAGAAGTATAAAAGACCGATCCCTTTAGTTTGCTTGCGGAACTGATAACAGAACTTCGTTAGAAACGCCAGAAAACATCTCGCCTTTATTTGATAACGAAGCGAACTCACCTTGAGAGGCAACAGGTTCTGATAGGTTCCACAGGTGGCACCAGTCATCTCCTTTAACGTCCCGTAGTCAGGTACTAGGTCTGTGTATTACAGTCAAATACTCGCGTTTCAAATAGCCAGTTTCAGCAGATAAACAATTTCCGCTAGCCCACAAATTGTGGTAATTTTTATAAGGTTGTTACTGGACCGAAGTATTTGAGTGCAACAAATATTATTGTCCAAAGTAATTAACTCTCCTACGTTTTCCGTAAACTTGAGTATTAACATCCTATTTTCTCCGAAGTCCTTGAGAATCCTGTTCTCTTACGACGTTTTCTATTAGAGTGTACCATCTTGCCTTCACCTCGATTGATTCCATCTAGTTTCCGCACAATTTTAGTCGCTTTTCCCTAATACACCATAAAATCGTAACTGAAATATACCCATAATTCTAATTAAGGGGGATTATGTAACCCATCTAGTTTCAAACACTGAGTAGTGCCACAGCCACTTTTCTACTCGACTTCGCCCTCGTTTGCGATACGGGCATGCTTCACCCCAAAGACACAGACTTCCAACGTTCCAGTGTCGGCTGCCAATAGTGCTCACACAATATATTAATCCCGCACAGCGAGGGATGTATTTTGTTATCTCGTGAGACTGCCTGGCTTTGGCATGAAATTCATTTGTGCACTGTCTGTATTTGACAGTGTCTGACATGCACGCATTCCGAAGGAACATTGCCTCGATCTCTGGAAACACTGTCAAATACAGACACTGCTCTAATGTACTTCATGCCAAAGCCGAGGCAGTCTGACGAGAATGTTGAATAAGTCTGTCCCTGCGCGGGGATCACATAATTGTGCGAGTACTGTGGCTGGCAGAAACCGGTATATTAGAAGCTTAGACCTCTCCGTGAAGCTTGCTGTGATACACGCAGCGCGTAACGCAGCCGTTCGTGTAAAGCACGAAATCTGGGTTCGAGTCCCAGTGCGGCACATACTTTCATTTGTTTGCAGTAAACTGTATAACTTTGGTGGTACCGTATTTTCAGTTCGCGAATGCATTTAATGATTTAATAGGGCTATAATCCGTCAGCAATGTCTGTTTCTTCAGACATGCATGCATTTCCGAAGTGCAGTATAGAAGGCCTTTTTACGATGCGATTTAATTACAATTTATTAAAGAAATGCACAAACGGTGGAACACAAAAGGCGAAAGGAAGTTTTAATAACGTCATTTACAAGTGCGGCCTAAAGGCAACATTTCTGGTATTCAGTAATGGTAACACTGCCGGCCGGTGTGGCCAAGCGGTTAAAGGCGCTACAGTCTGGAACCGCGTGACCGCTACGGTCGCAGGTTCGAATCCTGCCTCGGGCATGGATGTGTGTGATGTCCTTAGGTTAGTTAGGTTTAAGTAGTTCTAAGTTCTAGGGGACTGATGACCTTAGAAGTTAAGTCCCATAGTGCTCAGAGCCATTTTTTAATGGTAACACTGGACGAACCGGAACGTTTGTGAGACTAGGATTTGATGCAGGTTGTTTCACTGGGAACCTGTTGAAGAAGACTGATAATGTGCGTATTGTTAGTTGAGACCAAAAACACCATGTGTATGCTTATGGCCAACATGGGGGTACTTACCTCTGGCATAAATGCTAATAACATACTGTTCCTGTATTTGTCGCAACTTACATTTTTAAATGTATAAGGAGCTTTTTCTGCTGAACTATTGCAGATAAAAAGGTAAAACTTGCAACAGACTTCGTACATATTATATCACAAATTCGTGCGGTACAAAATTTTTCCAACTGCATTACAGAGTTATATGAAATAAGAATTGCTGTGTATCTCACACGTAAATTTAAAAAATTTGGATGAGAGAAGTCTGATATTAAAAAATCTAGTAAAAAATTTGTTTATTTAATTACTAAGAATAACCTACCACATTTTGGAAATGACATGTAAAGTAAAATTTGCGAAAATGTTCCTCATATGATAGTAAATATTCTAGAAGTATCCAGCAACGGCCTAATCAAATTATCTGACAAAAAATACTGGAAACAGATCCAAATTGTAGCGAATAACACAATAACATCAAGAGCGAAAGTTGTTTCAAATATCTCTCAGATTGTAAAATTTACATTAGTTTGTGCAATGGTGTTCAAAATTAAAGGAACAAACTGAAATATGCAAGGTTTATTTTGACACAAAACAGTATAAAGAGATGATAGTAAAGTAGAAACAATGCAAAGAATTGAGAACTTAAACAAACGCAACATTCATAACGGTAGACAAAACTGTTCATCGTTTTTACCGACATAACGGATTTGCACATGTTTTCCGACAAATGGTTAATACACTACGGGCCATTAAAATTGCTACACCAAGAAGAAATGCAGATGATAAACGGGTATTCATTGGACAAATATATTATACTAGAACTGACATGTGATTACATTTTCACGCAATTTGGGTGCATAGATCCTGAGAACTCAGTACCCTGAGCAACCACCTCTGGCCGTAATAAAGGCTTTGATACGCCTGGGCATTGAGTCAAACAGAGCTTGGATGGCGGGTACTGGTACAGCTGCACATGCAGCTTCAACACGATACCACAGTTCATCAAGAGTAGTGACTGGCGTATTGTGACGAGCCAGTTGCTCGGTCACCATTGACCAGATATTTTCAATTAGTGAGAGATCTGGAGAATGTGCTGGCCAGGGAGCAGTCGAACATTTTCTGTATCCAGAATGGCCCCTACAGGACCTGCAACATGCGGTCGTGCATTATCCTGCTGAAATGTAGGGTTTCTCAGTGATAGAATGAGCGGTAGCGCCACGGGTCGTAACACATCTGAAATGTAGCGTCCACTGTTCAAGGTGCCGTTAATGCGAACAAGAGGTGACCGAGACTTGTAACCAATGGCACCCCATACCACCACGCCGCGTGATACGCCCGTATGGCGATGACGAATACACGCTTCCAATGTGCGTTCACCGCGATGTCGCCAAATACGGATGCGACCATCATGATGCTGTAAACAGAACCTGGATTCATCCGAAAAAATGACGTTTTACCATTCGTGCACCCAGGTTCGTCGTTGAGTACACCGTCGCAGGTGCTCCTGTCTGTGATGCAGCGTCAAGGGTAACCGCAGCCATGGTCTCCTAGCTGATAGTCCATGCTGCTGCAAACGGCGTCGAACTGGTCATGCAGATGGTTGTTGTCTTGCAAACGTCCCCATCTGTTGACTCAGGGATCGAGACGTGGCTGCACGATCCGTTACAGCCATGCGAATAAGATGCCTGTCATCTCGACCACTGGTGATAGGAGGCCGTTGTGATCCAGGACGCCGTTCCGTATTACCCTCCTGAACCCACCGATTCCATATTCTGCTAACAGTCATTGGATCTCGACCAATGCGAGCAGCAATGTCGCGATACGATAAACCGCAATCGCGATAGGCTACAATCCGACCTTTATCAATGTTGGAAACGTGATGATACGCATTTCTCCTCCTTACACGAGGCATCACAACAATGTTTCACCAAGCAACGCCGGTCAACTGTTGTTCGTGTATGAGAAATCGGTTGTAAACTTTCCTCATGTCGGCATGTTGTAGGGGTCGCCACCGGCGCCAACCTTGTGTGAATGCTCTGAAAAGCTAATCATTCGCATATCACAGCATCTTTTTCCTGGCGGTTAAATTTCGCGTCTGTAGCACGTCACCTTCGTGGTGTAGCAGTTTTAATGGCCAGTAGTGTATGCTCAGTATGGGGTGTGACCGCATCTGGCAGCAGTAAAGGCCTGACAACGATGGCGCGTATTATGAATGATGTCATAAGTCTCATGTTGAGGCAATAACGTCCAATCTTCCTCCAGAGCTACTCGCAGTCTTCGAGAGTGGTTGTTGGATGCTGACGTGATGCAAGCCGTCTCCCTAATGCATCCCAGACATGTTCCACGGGATTCAAACCGAGAGAGCGAGCAGGCCACGCCATGCGTGCAACATCTTCCGTATCTGAGAAAACATCAATCACCTGTGCTCTATAATGTCGAGCATTATCGTGCATGAGTACGAAGTCTGGGCCCACAGCACCTCACAATAACCCAAATAAAATCCGAAGTTCTCGTCACGATACCAGACACCAGTTAAACTTAGCCTATTCACCCGTACAGTTTCATGAGTAGGGGTTCCAGAGGTAAACATAATCCATGATCACACCGTTAGGGATCCTCCTTGACATCGGTCTCTTTCCATAAATTTTGGGTTCCGAAATCGTGTTCCACATTTGCTGCAGCTGCTACGTTGACCCAATGTTCGACCGCCCAGGTGGCATGTTGATGACTCCATTGCAGGTGTTCCCTCCCGTGAAGACGCGTCAGAGGTAGATATACAGCAGGTCTCCAACAATAAAGGCCACTCTGCCTTAGCCTTCTGGACACCGTTTGCCTCGATGCAATACGTCGAATGGATGCTGTGAGCTCATATGCCAGTTGCCGTGAAGTACAAAGGCGGCACTGTTGTGTCTGTACAGCCAAATGACGATCCCCTCTTCTGAAGTCACACGTGGTCTTCGGGATAAAGTTTCGGTCTCTATAAACTGACACCACATCCGAGAAACAACTGAACGATACACACTAAGCCATAGGGCCACATCAGTTCGCGATTGCCTTGCTTCTGTTCTTTCTATGGCCCTCCACCGCAGAGATTCTGGTAGGCATCTTCCCTGTGCCATACTGCACCGTCAGTGACTGTGTACTCAGCGATTGTGGATGTGGGATGACACGGCAAACGCTGCCTCGTTTCATAGGTGGCCTGACATCAACGTTGGCGTCGTTGTCCGTTGACCGGAATGTCATCTTCCGTGCAGAACAAGAACGTATGGATATCTAGTTGACAGTTCCTATGATTATGTTGTGAAATAGACACAGGCTTTGGAAATAACGGTTAGTTGCTTTAATTTTGGACAACAGTGGATGTACCTGTGCATTTTCTCATACGTCGCCCTTAATCAATCCTACCCGTCCCGTTCCAAATGAAGGCACACAACCATCCGTTGCACAACAGGTTACACACTCATGTCTTTGAATCCTACATTCCACCTATCAGTTCCTTTCGATGTAGATATCCACCTATTTTTCATGTATGAGGTCTACAACTTAGCTTCCGTAGTTTTGCAATATGCGGCAGTGGCTGCAAGTGGGGTGCAGGTGGTGGGTAGGAAGCGTCATACAATATGCTTAGGCGTTTACAAACGTAGCGCAATCAGAATATTAGTCGATCTGAGATTGCATCATGTAGTTTGAATATGCCATCATACGAGCCCAATTGTCGTCCATTTCGAAAATCTTTAATTTTCCACTTTAACCTAAAGAAATTGGCTGCCGAGGCCCATAAAATGCTGGGTAAGACCCATGGTGAGGCACATATTAGTGAACGGATGTACAGAAAGTGTTCTCATCACTTCAAGAACATGCTCGAGTCAAAGCGTTACTGGAAAGCTGAAATGGAAAATCGTGCCCCAAGCGCTTTATTCTCCAGACATTGCTACCTCTGACTGCCACATTTTTCGGTCAATGACCGACGACTTGGCTGTCCGTCACATCTGGGCATACGAACAGGTGCAAAATTGGATCGATTGCTGGATCTTCTTAAAAGATGGCCATTTCTTTTGCCGTGGGGTTCGTGTGGTTCAGAAAAAAGGGAGAAAGTAGTACCCAGCGATCGCCAATACTTGTAATCGTAATATTTTTTGTAAATGTTTCACAATAAAGACTTGAACTTAGAAAAAAAGAAAGAAATTGACGGAGGCAAAGTCGTAGACCTAACACAGTCCAACACTTCCCAAATTCCCAATCCGTATCCACATTTAGCAGTAGCCCCCCCATCGAGTCATTATCGTAATGAAATGAAAGTATGCCCCATCATCGTAATTTAGTAATCATTTTACATCCGTCCATTGTTTCATATTCTCTACAAATCGTATGCAGTTCGGTGTCTGAAGAGCGCCAGTTTGGCCGATGCCCTTAGGGGGATTAGAATTACCTCCTCTCTGTCACTATCGTCCGATTCAAGAACGATGGCCGTTCGCACAGCTCGAGACACAGACGGGGATTGCATTGTTGGCGATTCCAAGCGGCGACTGCGGTAAGCATGCACACATGCTCTGTCCTTGAAAAAAACATGTAAACTGAAAATTATGTCTCTCGCACTCTAGCGCAGAATTTCTCGCTTACCACCGACATCAGCCATGACACCTCGCAACATTTGGAATAAAAATTTACTAAATAACTTGCCACGATCACGTTTAATGCTCGCATTGGTTAGAACATTCACAGAAGAGCGCTCAGAACACTACGGTACGCTTATTGACTGTCGGAGAATGCGTGACGTACATGCACAGAAGAAACCTAAACTCCACCGCCATCGTTCGTGACTCCAACTACAATATGAAAAAAAAATGGTTCAAATGGCTCTGAGCACTATGGGACTCAACTGCTGAGGTCATTAGTCCCCTAGAACTTAGAACTAGTTAAACCTAACTAACCTAAGGACATCACAAACATCCATGCCCGAGGCAGGAATCGAATCTGCGACCGTAGCGGTCTTGCGGTTCCAGACTGCAGCGCCTTTAACCGCACGGCCACTTCGGCCGGCTACAATATGAATAGATTAATATTTTGTTCATAGAAGAAACAATGACGAAAATGAAATAAAAGTTCAAGATTGGGATTACATTTCAGCGTGAGACGGTACTAATGATAATATTCGCTGATGCCATTGCTCTCATTAGTGAAAATGGTAACGAAGTGCAGCACGTAATGAATAATAAATACATCCCTTTCCTCCTCCTCCCCCCCCGCCAATGAACCATGGACCTAGCCGTTGGTACGGCGGCTTTCGTGCCTCGGCGATTCGGCGATACTGATACCCGTAACATAGGTAGAACCACAAAGTAGGCGTATCTGTAGAGAGCCCAGACAAGCGTGTAGTTTGTGAAGAGGGGCAGAAGCCTTTTCAGTAGTTGCAGGGGCTACAGTCTGGATGATTGATGGAATTGGTCGTGTAACATCAAGCAAAACAGCATGGCAGTGCTGGTGTTACGAACAGCTGAAAGCAAGGGGAAACTACAGCCGTAATTTTTCCCGATGGTCTGCAGCATTAATGTATGGGTCAAATGATGATGGCGTCCTCTTCAGTAAAATGTTCCGGATGTAAAATAGTCCCCCATCCTTATATACCGGCAGGGACTGCTCACGAGGACATCGTTATCAGGATAAAAAGAATTGATTATCTGTGGATCGGAGCGTGGAATGTGAGATCCCTTGGTCGTGCAGGTAGATCATAAAACTTAAAAAGGGAAATGGATAGGTTGAAGTTAGATATAGCGGATATTAGTGAAGTTCTGTTGCAGGGTGAAAAGGACTCCCGATAAGGTGAATATAGGGTTATAAATACATAATCACATAGGGGTAATGCAGGAGTAGGTTTAACAACGAATAAAAAACTAGCTACGCGGATAAGCTACTATGAAGTGCATAGTGAACGCATTGCTGTAGACAAGATAGACACGAAGACCACGCCTACCACAGTACTACAAGTTTATATGCTAACTAGTTACGCAGATGATGAAGTGATAAAATAAAAAAAGAAATATATGATGAGATAAAAGAAATTATTCAGGTAGTTAAAGGAGACGAATATTTAATAGTCATGGGAGACTGGAATTCGATAGTGGGAAAAGGAAAAGAAGGAAAAGTAGTAGTTAAATATGGACTGTGGGTAAGGAATGAATGAGGAAGCCGCCTTGTAGAATTTTGCATAGAGCACATTTTAATCACAGCTAACACTTGGTTTAAGAATCGTGAAAAAAGGCTGTACACCTGGAGACACGGGAAGGTTTCAGACTGATTATATAATGGTAAAACCGAGATTTAGGAACCAGGTTTCAAGTTGTACGACATTTCCAAGGGTGGATGTGGACTCTCACCACAATTTATTGGTTATGAACTGTAGATTAAAACTGAACAAACGGCAAAAAAGTAGAATTTTAAGAAGGTGGGACAATCATAGGTTGTAGAGATCTTCTTAGACAGCGTGAGGGAACGATTGACAAGAACATGGGAAAGGAATACAGTAGAAGAAGAATGGGTAGTTCTGAACGATGAAAGAGTGAAGGCAGCAGAGGATCAAGGAGGTAAAAAGAGGATTAGTAGGAATCCTTAGGTAACAAAAGAGATGTTGAAATTAATTCATGAAACGAGAAAATATAAAAGGGGGCGAAAATGAATGCAAAAATGTCAGAAATGAGATCGACAGGAAGTGCAAAATGGGTAAGTAGGAACGGCTAGATGACAAATGTAACTAAGTAGAAGCATATATCACTTGTGGTAAGATAGTTACCACCTACAGGAAAATTAAAGACCCTTTTGGAGAAAAGAGTACCACCTGTATGAATGTCAAGAGCTCAGAGAGAAAACCAGTCATAAGCAAAGGCCAGAAGACAGAAAAGTGAATACATAGAGGGTCTATACAGGGGCGAGGTACTTGAGAAAAATGTTATGGAAATAGAAGAAGACGTAGATGAAGATGAGATGAGAGATGTGATACTGCTTGAACAATTTGACAGAGCACTGAAACACCTAAGTCGAAACAAGGCCCTAGGACTAGACATCATTGCGTTAGAACTAATGATAGCCCTGGGTGAACCAACCATGACAAAACTCTTCCATCTGGTAAGCAAGACGTATGAGACAGTCGAATTACCCCCAGACTTAAAGAGGACTACAATAAATGCAATTCCAAAGAAAGCAGGTGCTGACAGGTGTGAGAATTACCAAACTATCGGTTTAATAATACTAACACGAATTCTACAGAGACGAATGAAACAAACAGGTAGTAGCCGACCTGGGGGAAGATTAGTTTGGATTTCATAGAAATGTAGGAACACGAAAAGCAATGCTGACCCTACAACTTATCTTAGAAAAGAGGCGAGGGAAAGACAAACATACATTTACAGCATTTGTAGTCTTAGGGAAAGCATTTGACAGTATTGATTGGAATACCCTCTTCCATATTCTGAAGGTGACAGGGGTAAAATACAGAGAGCGAAAGGCTATTTATAATTTGTGCAGATACCAGCTGCCAGCTAAGAAAGTCGAAGGGCACGAAAGGGAAGCAGTGGTTGGGAAGGGAGTGAGAAAGGGTTGTAGCCTATTCCCAGAATTATTAAATCTGTGTACTGAGCAAGCATGAAAGGAAATAAAAGAAAAAAATTGGAGTAGGGATTAATATCGAGGGTCAAGAAATAATAACCTTGAGGTTAGCCGATGACATTGTATTTCTGTCAGGGACAGCAAAGGACTTGTAAGAGTGGCTGAATGGAATGAACCGCATCTTGAAAGGAGGATATAATATGAACATCCAAAAAAGCAAAACAAGGATAATGAAATGCAGACAAGTTAAATCAGGTGATGCTGAGGGGTTTGGACTAAGAAATGAGACACTTAATGTAGTAGATGAATTTTTCTTTTTGGGGAGCAAAGTAACTGCTGATGGTCGAAGTAGAGAGGATATAAAATGTAGACGCGATGGCAAGGAAAGCGTTTCTGAAGAAGAGAAATTTGTTAACATCGAGTATTGATTTAAGTGTCAGAAAGTCGTTTCTGAAAGTATTTGTATGGAGTGTAGCCATGTATGGAAATGAAACATGGACGATAAATAGTTTAGAATTTAGACAAGAAGAGAATAGAAGCTTTCGAAATGTGGCGCTACAGAAGAATGCTGAAGGTTCGATGGGTAGTTAACGTAACTGATGAGAAGATACTGAATAGAATTGAAGAGAAGAGGAATTTGTAGCACAGTTTGACTAAAAGAAGGCATGGGTTGGTGCGACACGTTCTTATACATCAAGGGATCACCAATTTAGTATTAGAGGGAAGGGTGGAGGGTAAAAATCCTAGAGGTAGACCAAGAAAAGAACACACTAAGCAGATTTAGAAGGAAGTAGGTATCAGTAGTTACTTGGAGACGAGGCTAGAGTAGCATGGAGAGCTGCATCAAATCAGTCTCAGGACTGAAGACCGCAACAGCAACAATTAGTCGAACTGGCATTTCATGTGTTCGAATGTGATGAGCCTTCTTACATAACAGTCAAAGAACCCGCAGGTGTGACCGAACGAAAGTAGTTTCGCCTGGTCAGTACAACAGGTACGGCGATTGCTTTCGAAATAATAAGCAGTTTACTTAGTTTTTCTCCATCTGCCTCGGTTTCATTTCATTTCCTCTTATACTATCGTGACTGCTGAGGTACCTCGAAAAACGCCCCGAACGAAAAAAAGTTGTACATCTCACAGAGAATTTTCCGATATTGACTGTATATTGTTGCGGAAGAATTTAGTGAAGCTTACCTTACACTACTGATTGTTGACTCTTACTCTGTGGTGCGGTAATGGCTTAAAGTGAAAAGCTAAACTGGTGATACAGATTTTTGAATTTAATATGCTGAGCCTATTATCTTCGTGTCCGAAGATTTACGAAGCAAATAAATAATTGCTTTCAGAAGAACTAAAATTTCTGTGGGAGTTAAAATTTTATCCCTCTGTTACAGTTACGAACTAACTCTCACCTTCACATAGCGGTTGCGAAGAAGTTATCAGAGTTTGAATATGCCACTATCAGTGGATTTAAGACACTTTTCGAGGGAATTGGCACCTAGGTCGATCTTAGAACTTTTCCGCCTCCAGGTTCGGGAAAGCGCTTGAATGATCTGGGCGGACGTCGTGGAGGTCATGCGGGAGACATAAGGGAACCCGCTTCCAGTGTCAACCAGGATAAGCCAGGAAAATCAAAGGAAGGGACCCGCGAAATCTAGGTGTAACCGGAACCATAGAAAAGGAGCATTTTGAGTATTCAGACCATCACAATGTACAGTTCAAGTTCTGCAGATAGCCAAATTGACACAATGTTTGTTGTTATATGTCATCGTAATATTATATACATCAGACAGTTATTAATTTGGAATCAGACTGTTTTATTGTTCATGAGCGTAATTATAATTTGAATTTGATGCAAGTTAATTATCAAATCGTCACGTGAAAGATTTCGAAAAGTCATTGGAGCAGGATTTGCTGTGAGAAAGTTATGTCAAGTTTATGGGAAATTTTTTTGTTGCACAACAATTCATCAAGCTACAGCGCCTGTGGAGCACCTATGCACATATCGATAAATAAGTTACAGCAACGATGTGGCATTCCTCGCTGTCGAAATGGAGTCTTTGATAAAATTTGGCTTAATAGACACTTTTTCATTTTACTTCATCAGAATTATCCACGTAAGTCAGTCAAAAATGTTTCATAGTATTCGAAAAACAGACCAATCTATGTAACCCTTATAAAGTTAAGAAACAATACGAGTCAAGACGTGAACAATGAGGCTCAATTAGAGTATCGACTTCTTAGTCCATCCATACTAATGCCAATATAACAAAGGAGAGGATTATCTCTCATTGTTAACCGATAACACAGCACTTCAAAGCAGTTATTTGAACCTAAAATTCATCTAAAGCTACTAGAATATCTAGAATATGCAACCCGCGGCTGCAGGCTGTCAGTTTGGTTGCTGATACTCTAGGCACCGTGATGCCTGGTGGAGAAGGCCACAGCAAAAACCATCATAAATAGATGTAGCATTCAAAAAGTACGATAAACGTCGATAAAGCTCTTATGTGAATATGGAAATTATTACAAAAGGAAAATTTCTACGATAGAAAACCTGTGTAAACTTACTATCAGTAATTGTTGATTCAAAATTAACGTCAAGTATACACACTGCTTTCATCTGTAACAAAGAAAATGACAACTACGTCAAATGCATTAATTCAATAAAAAAATTATACTCAACATCACTATTAAATTTAAAATCTTCCCACTACTTATTATTCCAATGGCAATACATGGCTCATAAATTTGGTAATTTATCTTTGACAGCAAACTCCAAGTTTAAGTACATACGGGTCATTCGCAACCAATTATTACGTATTAATATTGATGCTTGCCATTACCTGCCTCATGCAATCAAGTTCATAGATCTCCAGATCCATAAAATTCTATTTGTCATTTCATAGCAAGCTCACTACTTCTAGGCCAAGACCCAATCCTGGCCCCATAATCTTATTCAAAATTTAGGCGATTCCCATCAGATACTGTCGCATAGCGTGAACTCAAGGACTCTTTAACGATGTTTATAGACCATTGCAGTATATCCAGAGATGCAGTAGTTATATTTGTATATGTCGAGATATATGTCATTCAGTGGCACTTTGGGGATGGAGGAGCCGAAACACGTCTTGAAAGAGATATTTCGCTCTCCAATTGATTTCGTAAGTGCTCAGAGATACATTGGAAGGCGCTATATAATGTGGAAAGCATCATAACCAACCATTAAGTTAGCACTCACAGGTAATCTGCTGAGACAGTCACCCAGTGACATGAAACAGTAAGGAAGGTCTTCACTTAAAACTTCCGGGCTGATAGGCCGTGGTCGAAGTATAAAACTATCTCCTGACGTTTCGTCTCCGACTGCGGGAGACGAAACGTCAGGAGATAGTTTTATACTTCGACCACGGCCTATCAGCCCGGAAGTTTTAAGTGAAGACAATACCGGCCGTGAAAGTTTACATTGTATGAGTAAGGAAGGTGTTAACCACAGTTCTTGTGATTCTATATCTCATCAGAGGTGAAAACGTATCTATGTTACTCGCCCATGTTAAAACTGTGGTAGCTTTCGAGAAGTACTATCGGTCTGATGTAAGGAACGGAGGAAAAATCGGTGGTTTCGTTTCCAGTACAGGAAAACGCTTATTCTTGCATTAGTTAATGACTGGAATTTACTTTACCTTATTCTTGCATATATAAATGAATATTCACAAATTTTCCTAGATCCTGATGAAAAATACTACACCTTGTTTCTTGATAGTGCTCCATTTGTGGGTTTGCAAATTCAACGAGTGACATATGAATGTCTACGAAGGGTGGATGAGAGGTAGCGATTAACAGCGAAGATCAACCATTTTTATGCAAGAATCGGAGATTAAATCTGGTAGAGCAGAATGATGGAAAGGATTTACAGTGCAATCTTCTGGGCATGAGCTCATCATACAACTGAAGTGATCTGTAATAATCAAGGAGTAAGTATATCAGAATGCCACTCTATTAAAGACGTGCTTCATGAGTTGCTTTGACACGAAACACTTGTGTGAGCACTCGTATATGAAAATCTGTCATTTTAATAGTAAGAAACTCGAGATTCAAATTTAGCTCAGTATTCTCGCGTTCTTTTTGAATCAGCTACCTTGTTTCCCTTAGTCTATTCAATATCTTTATCCTTCGGGTTTGCTGGGAAGACTGTTTTCTATCACGTATCTTTGTATGAGTGTTATACTTCACGTTATCATGTTTTACGGCCCTAACTCACTTTTCTGTTTCGGTGAACAAGGCACTTTTACCTTTTTATTCTAGAAGAAGGTATGTGTGTGTGTGTGTGTGTGTGCGCGCGCGCACACACACACACACACACACACACGCGCACACACACACACACACACACACACACACACAAATACTATTAATACCGAATACGGAGTCAGTGTATCCGTTCCGTGCAACTCAGTTCGGGAAATAACAGACCATATTTCCGTGAATGAACCATTTGTTTGTTTTATCTACATGCTCTCCATTACAATGAAACTTTTCACAGTACGTTCGCAAACCTTAATTGAGTAACTGTCAAAAAAATACAATGCATTGTGCATATATTTATCAGTTATCATAAGGTTACGTAATTAGTTGTCCTGAAATAGAATGCTAACAGCTAAAATTAATTTTGGCAGGAAAGAAACCAATTACATTAAACATCGGCAATCATCCGGTGAAGGAAACCCAATTACGCAAATGACACTTGGCATTTTATTTTAACGCGAGTTTTATCATTCAAGGTTACACTGAAATTTTGTTTTCTATTCTATGTCGAATTATTTTTATTCGAATTGTAGCTGGATTCCATCCAGTATACTTTCACATTCAAGTGCCGTACAGTCCATATTTTCTTCTATGGCGCTTTTGCAGTGTTTTCTAGGACATCAGTGGAACTGCAACTAAAAATTCAGGCAAGATACTTCAACGAAGAATAAAAAATTAAAACAATTTACGTAAGCCTACAAAGTCTTACAATGAACATATTGACCTGACGAGCTGCACCACTAAACATGTGGAGACAGCTGAGACAGACCACTGCAAATGTATTCGGATACAGTAAATGTAAACAACTGCTATTTGTACAGAGTTACAGAGGACACTGTGGGGATCCCTGACGTCCGGAAATATTTTTTTGACATTTGTAGCCATACACTCGCCTCTGTGTTACTGGAAAGGAAATTCGAAGTGGGCCACAGTGACACTAAATGTGTAGTGCGTGACAAAACAGAAATAACGTAAGACCGTTGCAAGCTAATACCCAGCAGTCAGTATAAATGTTCCGCAAACCTCTGCCATGTTGTACTAAATGTAAGCAAGCTTGTAACTGACAATAAGGTACGTCATTTTATTATTATAAGAGAATACTAACAACTGCTATAAGTCGATTATGTGCGGTCAATATTTCACGTAAAATTCAATCTAGACTTATCGCAGGACATTTCCGTGGTACACCCCATTCCATTTCCTCTGGGATCGTCAGTATTTCCTTGTAGATCTCTTTATTCCGCCCACAGAGAAAAGTCATTGCCACGAATCTGTTGATGGAGCGAAATGTAGAAAGGATGAAACGCGGTGAAAAGTGGTAATTCGCAGAAATAATAATTCTCCTCATCGTACTCGCACATTTAAACAACCTCAATATGACGCATGGAATGTGTGTTAGGGGTTCTAGAATGTTAGATGCATTTCTCTCGTTAGTTGCCGTTTTTTTGGCATATTTTATTCTTTACACTTCCGGTTTCTGTATGTTTCCATTTAATGTCAGCAAAGCCAAATATTGCTGTCTTCGCATAATCATGGAACATCCAGCATAAAAACGCACCGCTGCTCTAACATCTGGCTACATTCTCCATAGACGTAAACCATATGCCCCTTTTTGAATGTCGCATACTTTGCCAAAGTCCGTCTAGCTTCACAAGCAATTATCTGATAGTTATACAGGGTAGTCCATTGATCGTGACCGGGCCAAATACCTCACGAAATAAGCGTCAAACGAAAAAACTACAAAGAACGAAGCTTGTCTGGCCTGAAGGGGGAAACAAGATGGCGCTATGGGTAGCCCGCTAGATAGCGCTGCCATAGGTCAAACGGATATCAACTGGTTTTTTAAAAAAATAGGAACCCCCTTTTTTATTACATATTCGCTTAGTACTACATTTTTCGCTTTGTGATAGATGGCGCTGTAATAGTCACAAACATATGGCTCACAATTTTAGATGAACAGTTGGTAACAGGTAGGTTTTTTAAATTAAAATACAGAAAGTAGGTACGTTTGAATATTTTATTTCGGTTGTTCCAATGTGATACATGTACCTTTGAGAACTTATCATGTCTGAGAACGCATGCTGTTACAGCGTGATTACCTGTAAATACCACATTAATGCAATAAATGCTCAAAATGATGTTAGTCAACCTCAATGCATTTGGCAGTACGTGTAACGACATTCGTCTCAGAAGCGAGTAGTTCGCCTTCCGTAACGTTCGCACATGCATTGACAATGCAGTGACGCATGTTGTCAGACGTTGTTGCTGGATCACGATAGCAAATATCTTTCAACTTTCCCCACGGAAAGAAATCCGGGGACGTCAGATCCGGTGAACGTGCGGGCCATGGTATGGTACTTCGACGACCAATCCACCTGTCGTGAAATATGCTATTCAGTACCGCTTCAACCGCACGTGAGCTATGTGACGGACTTCCATCATTTTGGAAGTACATCGCCATTCTGCCATGCAGTGTAACATATTGTAGTAACATCGGTAGAACATTACATAGGAAATCAGCATACATTGCATCATTTAGATTGCCATCGATAAAATGGTGGCCAATTATCCTTCCTCCCACAATGCCGCACCATACATTAACCCGCCAGGGTAACTGATGTTCCACTTGTCACAGCCATCGTGGATTTTCCGTTGCCCACAAGTGCATATTGTACCGGTTTCCGTTACCGCTTTTGGTGAATGACGCATCGTCGCTAAACAGAACGCGTGCAAAAAATCTGTCATCGTCCCGTAATTTCTCTTGTGCCCAGTGGCAGAACTGTACACGACGTTCAAAGTCATCGCCATGCAATTCTCGGTCCATAGAAATATGGCACGGCTGCAATCGATGTTGATGTAGCATTCTCAACACCGACGTTTTTGAGATTCCAGATTCTCGCGCAATTTGTCTGCTACTGATGTGCGGATTAGCAGCGACAGCAGCTAAAACACCAACTTGGGCATCATCATTTGTTGAAGGTCGTGGTTGACGTTTCACATGTGACTGAACACTTTCTGTTTCCTTAAATAACGTAACCATCTGGCGAATGGCCCGGACACTTGGATGACTTCGTCGAGGATACCGAGCAGCATACATAGCACACGTCCGTTGGGCATTTTGATCACAATAGCCATACATCAACATGATATCAACCTTTTCCGCAAGTGGTAAACGGACTATTTTAACACGAGTAATGTATCACGAAGCAAATTCCGTCCGCAGTGGCGGAATTTCACGTGATACCACGTAAGTTGACGTCGGATCGAAAGCTCCAGGTAGTTGGATGGAATGGCTCTAAATACTACGGGACTTAACTTCTGAGGTCATCAGTCCCCTAGAACGTAGAACTACTTAAACCTAACTAATCTAAGGACATCACACACATCCATACCCGAGGCAATATTCGAACCTGCGACCATAGCGTCCACGTAGTGCTAATCTGAATGTCTGGGTATTTAAACCGTTGATCAAAATCTGGCTGTTACAGTCCTAAATACATCATACCTGAAGACAAAATGATTAAATGTTGCAGCACTGAATGCTACTTTCACGTTCCCTCGTGATGTAACTGTTTCTGGTGAATGAGCTTTCCACTTGTAAAAACACGTACAACACGATTTCTAAGTTCAAGATTTCATCTGTTGAGATAACATTTACAGAGAATTGTCGACTTTTACTCGATTATATGATGAATTCAACGTAACTGATAATAGTGTATACTCTGTCAAATCATCGCAGTGATCTCTTGGTTCTGCAAAAAACTCTATCAGACGATAAGAAAGAGTGTCCCTGACAGGAAAGAACACCTATAGTTTCTAAAATTTTCTAGCATCCACAAAAACTTGACATTCTTATCAAACAGCTGCTTTTGTTTTGTGCTGGGCAGTTATCACAAAACAGATGAACAATTTTTATGTCCTTGGGGATGCACCTGGTGACGTATTGATATAAGAAAGTGCACTCTCCTTTACGGCTTTTGTAGGGGACACCTCGTGTTAAAGGTAAGGAAATACTGTATTGTCTTTCAAATTGTGAATGCGGAGAACATTAACTGCCACTTGCCGGAGATAAAACAGGTCTTGAACAGGTACTCTTCGTACATGAAGATTCTTCTTGAAATCAAAGCTCAGACTCAAAATATGTTTACCTTCTTTGCACAGCCTTTCACGTATATTCAGATCAGTATAAAAGTTCTTGGTTCTTCTCTTGTGCACCATGACATCACAAACCGCAGTCCCTCGAGATGCCTCATTAGGACTTTTCTTTTTAATTTTCACCATTAATTGCTCACATTCACAACACGCATCTGCCGGAATAAAGGTCAAAATCCTGGTTAAATATTTTCACACAGTATTTGTATTTGATCGGAGAAAGAGGATTCATTTCTTTGAAAAGCTCACTTAGGTGACGGTACGCTTTATCAGCATAATGAGAGACTTTCGTCGGAAATGTACTTACGGACTTTGACAATTTCAGATGCTGATATTGAATTAACGCTCTTTGACTTCCTTCGTTCATCTTTAGGACTTTTTCCAAACATAAGTAGCTGTCTTGTGCTTCTCATCCTTTCTTCGACAACTGCAAATAAGTTTAGAAATGATTGTCTGCAACTATAGATAAAAACTGTTCCCATCATGCAATGATATTTGAAACAATTTACCTGTGGATGTTTCCCTTCTCTTGGTCTATGTCGTTTTAATTTTTATGCCTGTATTAGGCTCCGAAAGTTATAGATCTTTACTATTAAGAACCAAAAATGTGTGAGAATTGATAATCGATCATCTAGACTAATGGATTCAAAACACCTAGAATGGTATGTAGAAGGTTGTCCCACAGATTTTGCTGGTATCAGCTTAGCTAGGTAACTGCTATGCTCCAATTCATTTAGTTTAGCAGTTTGATTACATTTTGTTAGTACAGTTCAGGATGACATACACTATTCCTCTGCCTTTTATTATGGGTAGGGTCAACTTCACAATCATATTCACTCATATTGACAGATTATAAGATACTATTAGGACACATCCTACTGCTTGCTCTACCACAGTGACTTTGAAACAAACCACAGATGCATTATTGAAATTCCTCTCCCGCCTTTTTCGACAGTCACAGTACATGGAATTATTTTCAGAACTGTTGAGAGTAAAAGCGCCCTATGTCCTGGAAATGGGGTTCTTTTGAAATCAACCAGAATTTCGCCGCTGTATATTTCGGCTGTGTAATAAAACACGGAGGGCACTTCCACACTCAAAGATGGGTCATCCCCTAAAGAACACAGAAATGTATGTATCACAAAATGTCATAAAAGTGGACTTAGGGTCCTTCTAAAATGAGCGATTCAATTACTTGACCGTGTGACGATACGCCCACGTATTCCTCAAACAAATCGACGGAAAGAGTGCGAACAGCTCACTGCCAAGAATGACAATGACTTCTCTCACCTATAATAATTTGGGTGAATCATTAAACAATTGGGTATTTTTAGTACTGATCACGAACACAGTTGACGCGGGCCAAAGTTTTACGAAAAAACGTAGTGGTAGGCAGTCCAATTGGATGAGCCTCATTGCAAGACTAATTAGTCGCAACAGCGGTGCTTTAATCGCATTTGCACCACGACTATGTACTTTCACAACGTGTGTAATGATTCAAGAATTTCACTGCAAATGAGTCCTCTGAATCGCGATGCCTAATAATTTGGAAAACAAGCAGCACAAGTATGCGCACTACTAATACCGCCGTTTTAATAAACGTGAACAAGAGACAATATTCACGTTACAATACAGAGAGATTTACAGACAGATGTAATCGTTCCTAATCCTAATGGAGTGTTTAATTTTCTTTACAGGTAATTATTAGAAAACATGTGCGAGTAACACAGTAGTTAATGGAGCAACACTGAACTACTACGCATTAAGAGACACGAACAGTACATTGCGAAATACTGAGATACAGAATGTTTAGAAATTGAGAAAAGTGCTATATATTTGCTTCAGAACTGAAATAATCTTTAATACCTTTCATTTTATTACATTAAAATAGGAAGCCTGTTTTTTTTTTAAGGAAATGATGTTGATTAAATTTATATGTGACATTTATAAAAAAAAATGTTTACGTAACAATTTTTGTTGTTCTTTTCCTTCAAATAAAAGATCCTCAGTCACACAATATGGAAATAAGGAACATTAATGTATCCCAGGAAATGGCGTCTTAGATTAGTAGTGAACTCAATCGCAGTCAACTCTCAGTTACATGAAGAAACCATGCTCTCCAAATAGTTCGTTAGAACAGCTACTAGGATTTGCAGTCTGTTACAAACAGGTGTCTAATCAGTGTGGCAGCGCATTGCGATTTGGCTGACTTTGAACGTGGGATAGTTGCGAGATTCATGGATAATAGCCGAAGAGTACTAAAAAATTAGGGTTTCTGAGGTCCGGGTTTCCTAAAGTGGATCTCCAGTGGAGAGGCAAATGTTTCCTCACGTGTAAATCATCACGAAAGGTGATAAGTTATTTACGTAGCCACCGCAGAGGTAAACGGATGATGGATGATCTACTGTTGCCCACGTCGCCTCCGAAGAACCCACTCTTACGAGGAGTGTATAGACACAGATGCACCAAAAAGGCCTGTCATGCCTCCCTATGACATCTAGCCAATCAGTGTAGAACAGATTGAAAGTATTGTACACATTAAAAGGAATCAGTACGTATAGCGTAGCTTGTAACACAACGCTCTGAAGTAACAGACAAATTGAAAATGTCAGATTGGTTTTTCAACGTAATATGTGCATTACACATACAGCGAAAAGCGGCACCGAGCGAGGTGGTGCAGTGGTTAGACACTGGACTCGCATTCGGGAGGACGACGGTTCTCTCCCACGTCCGGCCATCATGATTTAGGTTTTCCGTGATTTCCCTAAATCACTCCAGGCAAATGCCGGGATGGTTCCTCTGAAAGGGCACGGCCGACTTCCTTCTCCATCCTTCCCTAATACGACGAGACCGATGACTTCGCTGTCTGGTCTCCTTCCCCAAAGAACCCCAAACCAACCCCGACAAGCGGCATCAAAAATTATGGCTGGAACACAAATGTGGGTTTTTTGCTGTCAAACAATTTGCTCTCTCAGATAGTACTCTAACAACTGTTTACACCACGGCCGAATTTTCACTACTTGCTGTCTGATAGTTCCTTGCTAGTACTTTTTGTAAGTGTCTGAGAGTCTGGCGAGAGCAGATGTCGGAAGCGTTCACACACTGCAAGGTGAGAGCGTCTGTGAGAGCTGAGAGTTCACTCTCGGCAGGATTCTTCTATTGTATATGAAGATGGTTTCTGCCCTTTCAGACGTGTCCGAAAGAACAGATACCATCTTCATATAGTTAAGGCTAACCGCCCATTGACCTTCTTCTTCTGAGCGGATGCACACGCATTACCCGAACTGTTACGGGACTCGGTAAGATTGTGTGCCGCGAGTAATGAGTGTAGTGGGCAGGGGCACTACGAATGTAGTGTGTGGACATTAAGCTGGGAATATGGATCTCACGGGGAGCGTACAACGGATAAATCCCTGCAGTCGCACTATCCTTTGTGCCCTCGGTGGCTCAGATGGAGAGAGCGTCTGCCATGTAAGCAGGAGATACCCGGTTCGAGTCCCTGTCGGGGCACACATTTTCAACTGTCCCCGTTGATGTATATCAACGCCTGTCGACAGCTTAAGGTACTGATTTGATTATCATTTCTTCTATTGTGGTTCTGAGAGTGAAGGAAAAAGTTGGATGGAAGAGTGTGGCGCCGCAGCTGGACTTTTAATATTTTAGTGGTGTAGTTACATGCTGTGTAGCACTCTTTAAGTTTACAGCTTTCGAAATTGGCTAACTGATCGTGCTGTTTGTTTAGGAGTTAAAACGCGTGATTTCCTCCATCAGACACGTCCCACGGCCACATATTATGACTCAAAACGAGTCGTTTAATGTGTGCAGAGTACGGCAAAATGTATTACCAATGTCGTCTCCCTACAATGCTGGTAGAGTTTTCTTGCATGAGAACTTCGCCGGGCCTCTCTCGAAGATGCCATGTACACGAGAGGTCTAAACTCGCATAGCGCGACTATCTAAGATCCTGACCTACTCTCGGACACTAACATCGAGCTGACTCTCAGGCTGTTTACTCGGTACATATTACTCGCAAAAGCTGTGTAAGATTGAGAAACTCTCACGTGAGTACCTGCCTTTATTCGATACAGTAAAATGAAGCATAGGATTGTTGGCTGGAAGACCCCGAACGGCAGGTTCAGGTGCCTAATAAGATAAGATTCACTTGTGGCCGCGCGGGATTAGCCGAGCGGTCTTAGGCGCTGGAGTCGTGGACTGTGCGGCTGGTCCCGGCGGACGTTCAAGTCCTCCCTCGGGCATGGGTGTGTGTATTTGTCCTTAGGATAATTTAGGAGGAGGAGATTAGTGTTTAACGTCCCGTCGACAACGAGGTCATTAGAGACAGTGCACAAGCTCGGATTAGGGAAGGATCGGGAAGGAAATCGGCCGTGCCCTTTCGAAGGAACCATCCCGGCATTTGCCTGAAGTGATCTAGGGAAATCACGTAAAACCTAAATCAGGATGGCCGGACGCGGGATTGAACCGTCGTCCTCCCGAATGCGAGTCCAGTGTGCTAACCACTGCGCCACCTCGCTCGGTAGGATAATTTAGGTTAAGTAGTGTGTAAGCTTAGGGACTGAAGACCTTAGCAGTTAAGTTCCATAAGATTTCACACATATTTGAACATTCATTTGTCTTTTGCGCGCAACCATACTTGTTCTCAATGGCAGTGTTGCTTCGGGAAGTGTCAGTAGTGTGTGTTTAAAGATATCTGGTCAGTGTAGGTGACTGTAATGTGTGTGTGTGTGTGTGTGTGTGTGTGTGTGTGTGTGTGTGTGTGTGTGTGCGTGTGTGTAGTGTCTTGTTTGTGCTGGATGATGGTGAGAGAAGGAAGAGAGTGAAACCCAATGGCATGACGTAGCCTGCTCCTCTGGAGTAGCATCAAGGTGGCCGTAAAGGCGAAGGGAAAGTAACCAACAACACGTGACGTACACAGGAGGTTAGCCATCGAAGTACTATACTCGACGTTCCTCAACGTCAATAATCTCATTAACGTTGGTAATCCGACCAGAACCAGTGTATTCAAGGACGCAAGGCTCTTGGCCAGTCCACAAAGTGCTTCTTAAGCTTGGTGGGTACAGAAATGCGTGTTACGTAAGCGGCGTTAGAGTCTTTAGTCAGATTTCATTATAAAATTTTTATTTATTCGATACCAGTCATCTGGAGTAGACTACACCCCCCCCCCCCCCCACTCCCCTGAGTTATTGTGTTTCTTGGAATGAAAAAAAGACATAATTATTCCATCCGATATGCAAGATGAATGAGATCGGCGAAATTTCCACCGAGTCCATAAGTAACCTAACAGTCCCAATTCTAATGAAGGAAGTTGCTGGTAGGTGTGAAAAAGCCATAATTTCGAAATAATAACTTGAATTACTTAAAGATTTTCTAGACCGCTAGAAGCTTACATTGGAGAAGATCATATTAGGATCTTGGTTTACGAAGGAATACGCAAGATAGAAGATAGACTAGAGGAAGGCTAACCTACAGTCATAGCATTTGAAGACTGAGTGAACGTTTTTGACTTTGTGAATTGCAATACACTCTTCGGAATTTTGAATGAAGCAGTGATAAAATACAGAGATCGGAAGGTTACCTACTACTTCTGCAGAAGCAGTTATAAGAGTCGTCCATGATAGAAGTATATAGTAGTTGAGGAGTGTGTGGAACTTGGTGTAGTCTATCCCTCATACTATTCAGATTCTTCATTGACTGCTAATAAATGGAACCAAAATGGAATTTGGGAAGGACATTAGAGTTAATGGAAAATAATACTGTAACCCTGACGGAGAACACAAAGAACGTGATATGAGCTGAAGAGACTAAACACCAAGCAAAGTAAAACCAGAGCAATAGAATGCAGTCGAATCAAGTCATATTATGACGAAGGGTCAGATTAGAAAATGAGACATTGAAAATAGTAGACAAGTTATGCTATTTGTGCTGCAAAATAAAGGGCGATGATAGGAGTGGAGAGGATATAATATGGACTTTGGCTGTAACAGGTAGTGGTAAGGCGGTTCTGAAAACAAAGAGATACAGTAACGGAAATCAGTACAAAGGCATGGATATTTGTAGGAAAATTAACATTGTCGGTTGGAACAGTTGTGCACAGTCTAACTGCAGATCCAATATACCGACAAACCCAGTCTAATGGTATAGTTTTGATGTTAGTAGTAATGTATAAAAAATGACATCAGTGATGCATGTGCTATAGCGTGGGACTCGGTATAAACTCAATTGCGGTGTCACCGCAAGACACCACACTGGCTAGGTTGTAGACTTCAAATCGGCCGCTGTCCGTCAGTATATATCGGACCCGCGAGTCGCCACTGTCGACGCTAGCAGACCGAGCGCCGCTACTCGGCTGGTCTTACGAGACAAGCTAGCGCACTGCCCAGCTCTACAGCCGACTTTAATAGGAATGGTTCACTTGTTATAGCTTCAGAGATTTCATTTACAGAGATGCTAGTTAGCATAGCCTTCAGCTAAGTCAGTAGCTACGACCTATCCAGGCGCCACATACGGTTTATGCATTGACAGTTGATCTACAGGATGTTACAAAAAGGTACGGCCAAACTTTCAGGAAACATTCCTCACACACAAAGAAAGAAAATATGTTATGTGGACATGTGTCCGGAAACGCTTACTTTCCATGTTAGAGCTCATTTTATTACTTCTCTTCAAATCACATTAATCATGGAATGGAAACACACAGCAACAGAATGCACCAGCGTGACTTCAGACACTTTGTTACAGGAAATGTTCAAAATCTCCTCCGTTAGCGAGGATACATGCATCCACCCTCCGTCGCAAGGAATCCCTGATGCGCTGATGCAGCCCTGAAGAATGGCGTATTGTATCACAGCCGTCCACAATACGAGCACGAAGAGTCTCTACATTTGGTACCGGAGTTGCGTAGACAAGAGCTTTCAAATGCTCCCATAAATGAAAGTCAAGAGGGTTGGGGTCAGGAGAGCGTGGAGGCCATGGAATTGGACCACCTCTACCAATCAAACTTTCACCGAATCTGTTGTTGAGAAGCGTACGAACACTTCGACTGAAATGTGCAGGAGCTCCATTGTGCATGAACCATATGTTGTGTCGTACTTGTAAAGGCACATGTTCTAGCAGCACAGGTAGAGTATCCCGTATGAAATCATGATAACGTGCTCCATTGAGCGTAGGTGGAAGAACAAACTAAGATGAGCTCTAACATGGAAATTTAGCGTTTCCGGACACATGTCCACATAACATCTTTTCTTTATTTGTGTGTGAGGGAATGTTTCCTGAAAGTTTCGCCGTACCTTTTTGTAGCACCCTGTATAAGTGCGAAGCAATCAGAACTGTAAAGCAGTATTCGGAGTTCAGTCTACAACTGCACCTGTAAATATTATTGTACAAAGCCAAGATCGACGTTCATCGCTGATGCTGAATTAAAGCTAAGTATTTAATTATATTCCTGTCTACTAACTTCTAATCACCTAAGATATTCCAGATACATCCCGTCAACTGTAGTTCATTGATCCTCACATCAGCCTACATGATCAACGCGTGCAATAATGGCCACCCCTTGTGATCAGACTAAGAGTCAAATTGCGTGACTCAGCCGCGTCACCCTTTTTCCATGAGGCCCATAGATCCGCCTCATACATAACATCAGTCGGATCTGTGTGGCATTCGCGTGTGCATACGTGCCTTTACCGCAGGTAGGAAACAGACGCCATTAGTGGTAGTGCGTGTTGTGCACATAAACCACGACTGTGAATGCCACGCGGAAAACAATTATAATGTGATGAAATAGCACAAATCAATGAGTTCAAGGAAATGGGGCTCTCTAATAGTCAAATTGCCAAGAAATGGAACCGCTCAAGTGCATTGATGGATTATTTCATTCGATTGGACGGACAACACGAATAGATCGGAAAATATGGACAAAGTAGAAAATTATGTGAGGCACCGAAATGATCACACTTGCGCAAGCAATGTCACAAACAGTTATTCTTCTTACCTTGTTGCTGATTTATAGCTGCCAGTAACTGCCAGACGTATAGGACAAATTTAGTCCATGACAAACACCTTGCATTCAAGAAACGACTGCAGAAATCTCTAACAAATGGTTCAAATGGCTCTGAGCACTATGTGACTCAGCATCTGAGGTCATCAGTCCCCTAGACCGTAGAACTACTTAAACCTAACTAACCTAAGGACATCACATACATCCACGCCCGAGGCAGGATTCGAACCTGCGACCGTAACGGTCGAGCGGTTCCAAACTGTAGCCCCTAGAACCGCTTCGCCACACCGGCCGGCAAATCTCTAACATCCAAACATATATAGGGTAGATAGGAGTTCGCTGCAAACATATTTAATGGACTTCAGAATAAGATAAATTACACTCCTGGAAATTGAAATAAGAACACCGTGAATTCATTGTCCCAGGAAGGGGAAACTTTATTGACACATTCCTGGGGTCAGATACATCACATGATCACACTGACAGAACCACAGGCACATAGACACAGGCAACAGAGCATGCACAATGTCGGCACTAGTACAGTGTATATCCACCTTTCGCAGCAATGCAGGCTGCTATTCTCCCATGGAGACGATCGTAGAGATGCTGGATGTAGTCCTGTGTGACGGCTTGCCATGCCATTTCCACCTGGCGCCTCAGTTGGACCAGCGTTCGTGCTGGACGTGCAGACCGCGTGAGACGACGCTTCATCCAGTCCCAAACATGCTCAATGGGGGACAGATCCGGAGATCTTGCTGGCCAGGGTAGTTGACTTACACCTTCTAGAGCACATTGGGTGGCACGGGATACATGCGGACGTGCATTGTCCTGTTGGAACAGCAAGTTCCCTTGCCGGTCTAGGAATGGTAGAACGATGGGTTCGATGACGGTTTGGATGTACCGTGCACTATTCAGTGTCCCCTCGATGATCACCAGTGGTGTACGGCCAGTGTAGGAGATCGCTCCCCACACCATGATGCCGGGTGTTGGCCCTGTGTGCCTCGGTCATATGCAGTCCTGTTTGTGGCGCTCACCTGCACGGCGCCAAACACGCATACGACCATCATTGGCACCAAGGCAGAAGCGACTCTCATCGCTGAAGACGACACGTCTCCATTCGTCCCTCCATTCACGCCTGTCGCGACACCACTGGAGGCGGGCTGCACGATGTTGGGGCGTGAGCGGAAGACGGCCTAACGGTGTGCGGGACCGTAGCCCAGCTTCATGGAGACGGTTGCGAATGGTCCTCGCCGATACCCCAGGAGCAACAGTGTCCCTAATTTGCTGGGAAGTGGCGGTGCGGTCCCCTACGGCACTGCGTAGGATCCTACGGTCTTGGCGTGCATCCGTGCGTCGCTGCGGTCCGGTCCCAGGTCGACGGGCACGTGCACCTTCCGCCGACCACTGGCGACAACATCGATGTACTGTGGAGACCTCACGCCCCACGTGTTGAGCAATTCGGCGGTACGTCCACCCGGCCTCCCGCATGCCCACTATACGCCCTCGCTCAAAGTCCGTCAACTGCACATACGGTTCACGTCCACGCTGTCGCGGCATGCTACCAGTGTTAAAGACTGCGATGGAGCTCCGTATGCCACGGCAAACTGGCTGACACTGACGGCGGCGGTGCACAAATGCTGCGCAGCTAGCGCCATTCGACGGCCAACACCGCGGTTCCTGGTGTGTCCGCTGTGCCGTGCGTGTGATTATTGCTTGTACAGCCCTCTCGCAGTGTCCGGAGCAAGTATGGTGGGTCTGACACATCGGTGTCAATGTGTTCTTTTTTCCATTTCCAGGAGTGTATGTTCCAGTGATCAGAATAAGTTTAATTCAGATGGCCCAGATGGATTTCAATGCCATTGGTATTATGGGAGAACAGAACATCAGGTATGAATGAGCAAAATGTTGTTGCTAGAGGGTTATGAACTGGACAGCCTTCAGCGCTAAGGTTACATCACGCATCGCATGACTGAATACTAGAATTAACTCTAACATGTACACTGAGATGCTAGAGACAGAACTAATTAGAATGTATGAGGACCTATGGGAAGAAAGTCTAACATTTCAACAACATTATGCATCTGTGCATGTTTCTGCTACAACCAAAAAGTGGTTTGAAGATAAGGATCTCGAGGTCTTGCGCTGGCCTGTACATAGTCCGTGATTGAACCCTGAGGAAAACCTTTGAGGAATATTTGCAAGGCGTGTTTATCTCAATGGAAGGTAATATGGAGCAGTATGCGAGCTGAACTACAAGTCCTAACAAAATCAGTGCCGAAAACAATTTTTAAGATAGTCAGGATGAACGGACTTTGGACAAAGTCCTAACAGTGAAATAACACAACAGGACAGCGGGTGCCTTTATACCAGTTTCCATCCAAGAAATTCAAACTCCATTTTTGTTACATGCATTGCGAAATAAACTATGGAATACTGTTATGACTGTTTATGTCTTATATGTATCATAAGTACTTTCATAATAAATTCGATCCACGTTTGCTTCAGACATTTGACCATTACTATCGTAGGAACCCTGACTTGATAATAATTACCGCTACTGTATTTCAACATGTAAAATAAATTTTGAAGTTACGAAGTCTTTTCCGAAACATTTACCTGGAGCGTAGCCTTGTACGAAAGTGAAACGAGGATCATATATATTTCAGAAAAAAGAAGCTTTTCAAATGTGTTGCTACAGGGAATTTAGAAGATGGGTTGTTGTTGTTGTTGTGGTCTTCAGTCCTGAGACTGGTTTGATGCAGCTCTCCACGCTACTCTATCCTGTGCAAGCTTCTTCATCTCCTAGTATCCACTGCAACATGTAACCTTCTGAATCTGCGTAGTGTATTCATCTATTCGTCTCCCTCTACGATTTTTACCCTCCACGCTGCCCTCCAATACTAAATTGGTGATCCCTTGATGCCTTAGAACATGTCTTACCAACCGATCCCTTCTTCTAGTCAAGTTGTGTCACAAACTCCTCTTCTCCCCAATCCTATTCAGTAACTCCTCATTAGTTATGTGATCTACCCATCTAATCTTCAGCATTCTTCTGTAGCACCACATTTCGAAAGCTTCTATTCTCTTCTTGTCCAAACTATTTATCGTCCATGTTTCACTTCCGTACATGGCTACACTCCATACATATACTTTCAGAAACGACTTCCTGACGCTTCAATCTATACCCGATGTTAACAAATTTGTCTTCTTCAGAAACGCTTTCCTTGCCATTGCCAGTCTACATTTTATATCCTCTCTACTACGACCGTCATCAGTTATTTTGCTCCCCAAATAGCAAAACTCCTTTACTGCTTTAAGTGTCTCATTTCGTAATCTAATTCCCTCAGCATCACCCGACTTATTTCGACAACATTCCATTATTCTCGTTTTGCTTTTTTTGATGTTCATCTTATATCCTCCTTTTAAGACACTGTCCATTCCTTTCCACTGCTCTTCCAAGTCCTTTGCTGTCTCTGACAGAATTACAATGTAATCGGCGAACCTTATGGTTTTATTTCTTCTCCATAGATTTTAATACCTACTCCAAATTTTTCTTTTGTTTCCTTTACTGCTTGCTCAATATACAGATAGAATAACATCGGGGAGAGGCTACAACCCTGTCTCACTCTCTTCCCAACCACTGCTTCCCTTTCATGCATCGCGACTCTTACAACTGCGAAGTGGCCGTGCGGTTAAAGGCGCTGCAGTCTGGAACCGCAAGACCGCTACGGTCACAGGTTCGAATCCTGCCTCGGGCATGGATGTTTGTGGTGTCCTTAGGTTAGTTAGGTTTAACTAGTTCTAAGTTCTAGGGGACTAATGACCTCAGCAGTTGAGTCCCATAGTGCTCAGAGCCATTTGAACCATCTTACAACTGCCATCTGGTTTCTGTACAAATTGTAAATAGCCTTTCGCTCCCTGTGTTTCACTCCTGCTACCTTCAGAATTTGAAAGAGAGTATTCCAGTCAACATTGTCAAAAGTTTTCTCTAAGTCTTCAAATGCTAGAAACGTAGGTTTGCCTTTTCTCAATCTAGCTTCTAAAATAAGTCGTAGGGTCATTATTGCCTCACGTGTCCCCATGTTTCTGCGGAATCTAAACTGATCTTCCCCAAGGTCGCCATCTACCAGTTTTCCATTCGTCTGTAAAGAATTCGCGTTAGTATTTTGCAGCCGTGACTTATTAAACAGATAGTTCGGTAATTTTCACATCTGTCAACGCCTGCTTTCTTTGGGATTGGAATTATTATATTCTTCTTGAAGTCTGTGCGTATTTCGCCTGTCTCATACATTTTGCTCACCAGATGGTAGAGTTTTGTCAGGACTGGCTCTCCAAAGGCTGTCAGTAGTTCTAATGGAATGTTGTCTACTCCCGGGGCCTTGTTTCGACTCAGGTCTTCCAATGCTCTGTCAAACTCTCCACGCAGTATCATATCTCCCATTTGATCTTCATCTATATGCTCTTCCATTTCCATAATATTGTCTTCAAGTACATCGCCCTTGTATAGACCTTCTATACACTCCTTCCACCTTTCTGCTTTTCTTTCTTTGCTTAGAACTGGGTTTCCCTCTGAGCTCTTGATATTCAAGCAAGTGGTTCTCTTTTCTCCAAAGGTCTCTTTAATTTTCCTGTAGGCAATCTCTATCTTACCGCTCGTGAGATAAGCCTCTATATCCTTACATTTGTCCTCCAGCGATGCCTGCTTAGCCATTTTCACTTCCTGTCGATCTCATTTTTGAGACGTTTGTATTCCTTTTTGCCTGCTTCATTTACTGCATTCTTATATATTTTCTCCTTTCGTCAATTAAATACAGTATTTCTTCTGTCACCCAAGGATTTCTACTAGCCTTCGTCTTTTAACCTACTTCATCCTCTGCTGCCTTCACTACTTCATCCCTCAAAGCTACCCATTCTTCTTCTACTGTATTTCTTTCCCCAATTCCTGTCAATTCTTCCCTTGTGCTCTGCCTGAAACTCTGTACAACCTCTCATTTAGTCAGTTTATCAAGGTCCCATCTCGTTAAATTCCCACCTTGTTGCAGTTTCTTCAGTTATATTCTACAGTTCATAACCAATAGATTGTGGTCAGAGTCCACATCTGCCCCTGGAAATGTCTCACAAGTTAAAACCTGGTTCCTAAATCTCTGTCTTACCATTATATAATCTATATGATACCTTTTAGTATCTCCAGGGTTCTTCCATGTGTACAACCTTCTTTGATGATTCTTGAACCAAGTGTTAGCTATGATTAAGTTATGCTCTGCGCAAAATTCTACCATGCGGCTTCCTCTTTCATTTCTTACCCCCAATCCATATTCACCTACTGCGTTTCCTTCTCTCCCTTTTCCGACTACCGAATTCCAGTCACCCATGACTATCAAATTTTCGTCTCCCTCACTATATGAATAATTTCTTTTATTTCATCACACATTTCTTCAATTTCTTTGTCATCTGCAGAGCTAGTTGGCATATAGACTTGTACTACTGTCGTAGGCGTGGGCTTCGTGTCTATCTTGGCCACAACAATGCGTTCGCTGTGCTGTTTGTAGAAGCTTACCCGCATTTCTATTGTTTTATTCATTATTAAACCTACTCCTGCATTACCCCTCTTTGATTTTGTGTTTATGACCCTGTATTCACCTGACCAAAAATCTTGTTCCTCCTGCCACCGAACGTCACTAATTCCCACCATATCCATCTTTAAACGATCCATTTCCCTTTTTAAATTTTCCAACTACCTGCCCGATTAATGGATCTGACATTCCACGCTCCGATCCGTAGAACGCCAGTTTTCTTTCTCTTGATAACGACGTCCTCCTGAGTAGTACCCGCCCGGAGATCCGAATGGGGGACTATTTTACCTCCGGAATATTTTACCCAAGAGGACGCCATCATCATTTATCCATACAGTAAAGCTGCATGCCCTCGGAAAAAATTACGGCCGTAGTTTCCCTTGCATTCAGCCAGTCGCAGTACCAGCACTGCAAGGCCGTTTTGGTTAGTGTTACAATGCCAGATCAGTCAATCAACCAGACTGTTGGCCCTGCAACTACTGAAAAGGCTGCTGCCCCTCTTCAGGAACCACGCGTTAGTCTGGCCTCTCAACAGGTACCCCTCCGTTGTGGTTGCACCTACGGTACGGCCATCAGTATCGCTGAGGCACGCAAGCCTCCCCACCAACGGCAAGGTCCATGGTTCCTGGGGAGGGGGGGGGCGGAGAAGATGGGTATAATTAATAAATAGTCTACATCTACACAGTAAAAATAGGCTGCAGAGATGGATAGGCTTGCACAGGATATTCTAGCGTGAAAAGCAGCATCAAACAAGTCTTCGTAGTGAAGAACACAACAATATTTTCCAGTGTCTCTACTGGTTGATGAAATTGATTCTGATCCAGATACATTGGTATTAACAAGAAAGCTCCACCTACTTCTCCGTGGCCTGCATGTACCAGGGTCTCATAAGCCAGATTCCACTTATTAAATACGATGCAGCGGCTGATATTTGCACTGACGTGAACTTCATAGCAACTGACAACCTTCCGAGGCGTCGACTACCTGTGGGCGGATGACTTGTATTCCGCAGTGGTAAGAAATTTCGGATTAAAATCTTTCTTGTGAATCATATCAAAATAACTACAGTAGTTCGTGAGATTAGTCCCCACTTATTCACAGAAAAAAGTGGTGGGGAATTGAATTCATCGTAGTTCTGCTAATTTGGACGGAACACAAATCAATTAGTGGGAACCGTAGTTCCTGTGATTAGCCTGATTATACAGACATAAAAACACGGCTGGGAGACTTGAATTTAGTAGTGTGTGTAGACTGCTCTATTGTCATGAAGGTTACATGACTCACCGTGGGGCGGTTTTAGGTATAAGGGAAATACAGCTTACGTGCCTAATTTTGATGACTATGATTTGACACAGAATATTTATGGATCGTAATCCCTCCTATAATAGCTCACTGTTTTATCTGACTTATCCAAGATAATTAGCATCATAAGACTCAGAAGGCAATACACACCTGTGCGAGATGGATGCATTGTTCCTGAACGCCGGCCGGAGTGGCCGAGCGGTTCTAGGCGCTACAGTCTGTGTCTACTGCCTCTCGATTAAGTCCCATAAATATTAGATGGGATTCATGTTGGAGAATTTGGGTAGCCAAGCCATTAGCTCAAACTGTAGAGAATGTTTTTCAAAATAGTCGTGTACAAATGTGGTCCGGTGACATGGCGCATTGTCGTCCATAAAAACTCCATCGTTGTTTGGGAACAAGTAGCCGAACGTAACCATTTTCAGTATACCACCCATTCAGCTGGACCCGTGACACCAGTCGATACAGTGCATGCATGTTCACAACTTGGATCCATGGCTTCGTGAGGTCTACGCCACGCTCGAACCGTACCATCAACTCTTACCAACTGAAATCCGGACTTATCTTACAAGGCCACAGTTTTCCATTTGTCTGTGGTCCAGCTGATATAAGAGAGGCGCTGCAGGTGATGTCGTGCTGTTGGCAAACGCACTCTCGTCCGTCGTTTGCAGCCATAGCCCATTAACCCCACATTTCACTGCACTGCCCTAACATATGCGTTCGTCGTACGTCTCACATTCATTTCTGCTGTTATTTAAAGCAGTATCGCTCGTCTGTTAGCACTGACAACTCTACGCAAACGCTGCTGCTCTTGGTCGTTAACCGAAGGCCGTCGGCCACTGCGTCTGAAATTTTATATTCTTGGAACACTCTTTGCAATGTGGATCTCGGAATATTGAATTTCCTAACGAATTGCAAAATGGAGTGTCGTAACTACTATTCCGGGTTCAACGACCATTAATTCCCATCTAGCGGCCATATCGCGTTGGAAACCTTTTGACGCGTATCACTTGAGTACAAGTGGCAGCTGCGCCAACGGTTGGTTGGTTGGTTAATTTGGGGGAGGGGACCAAACAGCGAGGTCAACGGTTCCATCGGGTTAGGGAAAGATGGAGCAGGAAGTCGGTCGCACCCGTTGAAAGGTACCAACCCGGCATCTGTCTGAAGCGATTTAGGGAAATCACCGAAAACCTTGATCAGGATGGCCGGACACTTTTCTGAACCGTCGTCCTCCACAAATGCATTGCCCTTTTACTCCTTGTGTACGCGATGCTACCGCCATCTGTGTATGTGAATACTGCTATCCCATGACTTCTGTTACCTCATTGTGTATCACTCTTCTTCCATTTACACGTACAGGTGGTTAGATATCAGGAGAGAATTTGGTTCCACATTTTCTGCTGATGGCGATTGTACGGTGTTTCCACTTCCTCTGAATGACCATCCTTATGATATTGAATTTTCGATAATTCTTATCCTCTGTCCGTTCCTTCTGTTCATCTACATCTACATCTACATTTATACTCCGCAAGCCACCCAACGGTGTGTGGCGGAGGGCACTTTACGTGCCACTGTCATTACTTCCCTTTCCTGCTCCACTCGCGTATGGTTCGCGGGAAGAACGACTGCCGGAAAGCCTCCGAGCGCGCTCGAATCTCTCTAATTTTACATTCGTGATCTCCTCGGGAGGTATAAGTAGGGGGAAGCAATATATTCGTTACCTCATCCAGAAACACACCCACTCGAAACCTGGACAGCAGGCTACACCGTGATGCAGAGCGCCTCTCTTTCAGAGTCTGCCACTTGAGTTTGCTAAACATCTCCGTAACGCTATCATGCTTACCAAATAACCCTGTGACGAAACGCGCCGCTCTTCTTTGGATCTTCTCTATCTGCTCTGTCAACCCGACCTGGTACAGATCCCACACTGATGAACAATACTCAATTATAGGCCGGACGAGCGTTTTGAAAGCCACCTCCATTGTTGATGGGCTACATTTTCGTAGGACTCTCCCAATGAATCTCAACCTGGTACCCGCCTTACCAACAATTTATTTTATATGATCATTCCACTTCAAATCGTTCCGTACGCATACTCTCAGATATTTTACAGAAGTAACTGCTACCAGTGTTTGTTCCGCTATCATATAATCATACAATAAATTATCCTTCTTTGTACGTATTCGCAATACATTACATTTGCCTATGTTAAGGGTCAGTTGCCACTCCCTGCATGAAGTGCCTATCCGCTGCAGATCTTCCTGCATTTCGCTGCAATATTCTAATGCTGCAACTTCTCTGTATATTACAGTATCATCTGCGAAAAGCCGCATGGAACTTCCGACACTATCTACTAGGTCATTTATATATATTGTGAAAAGCAATGGTCCCATAACACTCCCCTGTGGTACGCCAGAGGTTACTTTAACGTCTGCAGACGTCTCTCCATTGAGAACAACATGCTGTTTTCTGTTTGCTAAAAACTCTTCAATTCAGCCACACAGCTGGTCTGATATTCCGTAGGCTGTTTCTAAAAAATGGACTGTTATTAAGCTGAGTAACGTAGGGACTTTAAATTAATACGTGACTGTGCAGCAACTTTACCGTCACATAACGCTCTACATCAGCCACGTTCATTGTACTGTCCACAGTGTTTTTCACTTGTGCTGAAATTTTCTCCAGACTTCAGGAGGTCGACGTGAAGAAAGGTGAGAGTAGAGGGAGAAAGAGAGCGCCGCTGCTGAAGCCGGCTGGCCCCTCCTCGCGGCTGATTTAAAGGGCCGGCGCACGTGAGAGGGCTAGGGCCGCCGCAGAATACCTCGCCTCGGGTGAGCAGCGGGTCCGCGAGGTGGAGGTGGCCGCCATGAATAACGCATGGGACGAGGGGCCAAGCCCGGCATCGAGGTGAGCCGGCACTCTCGATGATGACGGGTGATGACCCGCCTGGCTAAGCCAGACATTTTTTATGTCATCTCAAGATTATGACCCTCCCCGGGCCCCCAGTGTACTTGAAAGCTGTGTTCCGCGGGACGTATTACAGCACTTCGTTCGTCATCGGGCTCTGGAGATGGAGTAATTATTCTCCTTTCTAACATTTTCCATCTTAAGGACCGGAGGTAGTGGCTGTTAAGGTAAGCGTTATAACTATTTTGGCATACAACCACTAGTATAGGAACAAAATCCTCAACAACGCTCTTCGGGAGCCAATCTCCCGTCATCTGGTCATCTACGTTTATCCTATACAAACATGCACTTCAAAAGCACGTTAGCTCAAAATATAAAACCAAAAAAAGTAGTACGGACATAATTGTTCGCCGGCCGGTGTGGACGAGCGGTTCTAGGCGCTTCAGTCTGGAACTGCGAGACCGCTAAGTCGCAGGTTCGAATCCTGCTCGGGCATGGGTGTGTGTGATGTCCTTCGGTTAGTTAGGTTTAATTAGTTCTACGTTCTAGGGGACTGATGACCTCAGATGTTAAGACCCATAGTGCTCAGAGCCATTTGAACCATGATTGTTCATCTTAATTTGAAAACGGTAACACGAGATTCTCTGCTCTGCTTATCCATGTTACCGCACATCCACCAAACCGTTCCTTCCGTATAATGGCTCTCCGTGCACCACTAGTTCGTAGGTATGTGTAGACTGCACTAAGAGGTCAGCCATCGAATGATGTTACAAAGGGCACGACGGATGCCACACCAATGGTTCTCTGTGCAAAGTCCATCACATTTATCATAGTAATTTTAAATGTAAAAAAGATACAAAAACCTGCTGACGAAAGCATTGTATACTAGGTACACTATTAACATTAACCTGGTGGATTGCTAATTGAAGTTCCTCAGGCAGGTCGAGCGTCTTTTCTTCCAAAATGTATCTGTTGTGCACATAGTTCCGCGCAGTCAGCGTGTACACAACTTTCCCAATAGAGCGCGCCCCGCTAAGCACAACAGCGCAGGCGCAGCGCTCGTCTGTCTCTGCACTACGAGATGGCGCTGTCTTAGAGACGGACCAAATTCTGCTTCCGCCGATCCACGTATTAATATGTAACGCAGCCAATGAGATTTCTGCTAACGTAGAACCTTTTCTCCTCGCGGATCAAACTCGCGCAGTGATACCTGAACGCTCGAGGTATTATAATGATTGTACAGTCAGTCATCATTAGTCTGCATTAGTCTGTGCCTAATAAGATTACCATTTTCCTGTACATAGCCATGAAGATAAATGAATAGACACTTTGTCACATATCACAGATTGGTGAGAATAAGATTAACGTACCAAGACCACAAGAACTTCAGATTGTCAATTGTAAATAGCATCCAGAACGAAGTTATTTTTATGCTTGTTATTATTTTAATAAATGTGTTTGAAAATTAATCAAATTCTGTTTAAAGTTGGTCACCGTCAATCTGCTACTCTAATCGTGCAAGTGGCATTTCTATCGTCTGACCTAACGGCAGAAGATAAACACGCCACGATAAGACCACGAGACGTATTGCTGACACTCGCCTTCTTCGTTAGGGCGACAAGTCAAATAACCTGATGGTGTGTGTACCGAAGGTCTTACAGTACGCACACCACATTATCACTTCCGTTTTGTATGCCTTTCATGGGGTGACTAATCTCGTATACACGGTGGTCTATTGATCGTGACAGGGCCAAATATCTCACGAATTAAGCGTGAAACGAAGAAACTACAAAGAACTAAACTTGTCTAGCTTGAACGGGGAAACCAGATGGCGCTATGGTTGGCCCGCTAGATAGCCCTGGAATAGGTCAAACGGATATCTATAAATAGGAATCCCCATTTCATATTACATATTCGTGTAGTATGTAAAGAAATATGAATGTTTTAGTTGTACCACTTTTTCCGCTTTGTGATAGATGGCGCTGTAATAGTCACAAACGTATAAGTACGTAGTATCACGTAACATTCCGCCAGAACGGACGGTATTTGCTTCGAGATACATTACCCGTGTTAAAATAGACCGTTTACCAATTGCGGAAAAGGTCGATATCGTGTTGATGTATGCCTATTGTGATCAAATTGCCCAACGGGCGTGTGCTATGTATGCTGCTCGGTATGCTGGAGACATCATCCAAGAGTCCGGACCGTTCACCGCATATTTACGTTATTTAAGGAAACAGGAAGTGTTCAGCCACATGTGAAACGTCAACCACGACCTGCAACAAATGATGACGCCCAAGTAGGTGTTTTAGCTGCTGTTGCAGCTAATCCGCAAATCAGTAGCAGACAAATTGCGCGAGAGTCGGGAATCTCAAAAACGTCGGTGTTGAGAATGCTACATGAACATCGATTGCACCCGTACCATATTTATATGCACCAGGAATTGCATGAGGACGACTTTGAACGTCGTGTACAGTTCTGCCACTGGGCACATCAGAAATTACGGGACAATGACAGATTTTTTCCATGCGCTCTACTTAGCGACGAAGCGTCATTCACCAACAGCGGTAACGTAAACCGGCATAATATGCACTATTGGGCAACGGAAAATCCACGGTGGCTGCGCCAAGTGGAACATCAGCGACCTTGGCTGGTTAATGTATGGTGCGGAATTATGGGAGGAAGGATAATTGGCCCCCATTTTATCGACGGCAATCTAAATGGTGCAATGTATATTGATTTCCTAATGTTCTGCCGATGTTACAACAAGATGTTTCACTGCATGATAGAATGGCGATGTACTTCCAACATGATGGATGTCCGGCACAAAGCGCGCGAGCGGTTGAAGCGGTATTGAATAGCGTATTTCATGACAGGTGGATTTTTTGTGGAAGCACCATACCATGGCCCGCACGTTCAACGGATCTGACGTTCCGGGATTTCTTTCTGTGGGAAAAGCTGAAGGATATTAGCTATCGTGATCCACCGACAACGCCTGACAATATGCGTCAGCGCATTGTCTGTGCATGTGCGAACATTACGGAAGGCGAACTACTCGCTGTTGAGAGGAATGTCGTTACACTTATTGCCAAATGCATTGAGGTTGACGGACGTAATTTTGAGCATTTATTGCATTAATGTGGTATTTCCAGGTAATCACGCTGCAACAGCATGCGTTCTCAGAAATGATAAGTTTACAAAGGTACATGTATCACATTGAAACATCCGAAATGAAATGTTCAAACGTGCCTACGTTCTGTATAGTAATTTAAGAAAGCTATCTGTTACCAACTGTTCGTCTAAAATTGTGAGCCATACGTTTGTGACTATTAGAGCGCCATCTACCACAAAGCGAAAAAAGTGGTCCAACTAAAACATTCATATTTCTTTACGTACTACACGAATATGTAATAAAATAGGGGTTCCCATTAAAAAAAAAAAGGTTGATATCCGTTTGACCTATGGCAGTGCCATCTACACGAATATGTAATAAAATAGGGGTTCCTATTAAAAAAAAAAAAGTTGATATCCGTTTGACCTATGCCAGCGCCATCTGATTTCCCCCTTCAATCTGGACAAGTTTTGTTCTTCATAGTTTATTCGTTTGACGCTTCTTTCGTGAGATATTTGGCCCGGTCACGATCAATGGACCACTCTGTATATGTTTGGCAGCAACCGATCTACCGCAGTGCCTCAGTCCAAAAGCGTCTGCATGCCCCCTGTATCTTGTCGAAAATTTCCTACTGGTATCTGTTTTTCTTGTGTATTTCGCTTCACTCGATGTACACTGTATTTTAGAAACGACCTGTCGGAACTACGGCAGATCATTGGTTTCCAAACGTATGTGTGAGGCTAACCCCTTGAAAGGTGCTTCTTCAGGACAAAAGTCGTCCGGCCGCTGTGTGGCGAGAATCACTGATAATGTGTTACATGATTTTTTAAATGATACTCATGATTGCCATGTTTGGCTACTTGCACACTTACGGGTTGCCTTATTCTTCACTACTTAAGTACAATGAAGTTATTGTTTGATAATGGACGTCGTCTCGGAAACTAGTTACCGAAAATAAACGATATCTCTCATTGCAACTTCACCGGTATTCCAAATAGAAGTTGTGATAAAAATAACTTGCTGATCGGTTTTCGTGCATCGTGTTGGAGGTTCATAACGATGTGCATGTTGTTCTGTTCCATTTTGGATCGGCCACTTCACTAAAATCTCAGACCTTCACTTCGAAGACAGAACATGTGTGCAAGACAATCAGGCACTAGAAAAAGTTTGTTGCCCAGTTAGCGTAATTATTTTAAGCAGAGAGAAATATACCAAAAAGTCATGACAAAGTAACATGTTTGTTTTTGTCACACTATGGCGATTTTTTTTTTTTTTTTTTTTTTTTTTTTTTTTTTTTTTTTGTGATACCAAAGTTCTTCTCTTACACGTTGAAGAGGATATCATTCAAATATCTCTCGTGGTAAGACTGGCAGTGTAGCACGAGGATGGTTTGTTCCTGTGTTTCTGCGATGATTTATTTATGCTCTGAGCACACTTCCGTGTAGTTCTGAGCGTTCGCGGTCATACACTTGCAAGTGGGTATGAGACAGACGATTATTACACACGTATCTTATGGGGGAATTTATCGCTGGTTTGAATTGTCACAAGTTTTCGCTATTTGTGCCGTGTAAAGATTTGGCAGGACTAATGGAGTTGTACACTGCGGTAGGTGGATCAAAACAAAATGTCCAGACACTCTGTGACCAAAATGGTACTGAAACAGAAGATGGCAGACTAAAGGCCGAAATACTGAATGTCTTTTTCCAAAGCTGTTTCACAGAGGAAGACTGCGCTGTAGTTCCTTCTCTAGATTGTCGCACAGATGACAAAACTGTAGACATCGAAATAGATGACAGAGGGATAGAGAAACAATTAAAATCGCTCAAAAGAGGAAAGGTCGCTGGACCTGGTTGGATACCATTTCGATTTTACACAGAGTACGCGAAGGAACTTGCCCCCCTTCTTGCAGCGGTGTACCGTAGGTCTCTAGAAGAGCGTAGCGTTCCAGAAGATTGGAAAAGGGCACAGGTCATCCACGTTTTCAAGAGGGTACGTCGAACAAATGTGTAGAACTATAGACCTGTATCTCTAACGTCGATCAGTTTTAGAATTTTGGAACACGAATTATGTTCGAGTATAATGACTTTTCTGGAGAACGAAATCTACTCTGTAGGAATCAGCATGGATTTCGAAAAAAACGATCGTGTGAAACCCAGCTCGCGCTATTCGTCTACGAGACTCAGAGGGCCATAGACACGGGTTCCCAGGTAGATGCCGTGTTTCTTGACTTCCGCAAGGCATTTGATACAGTTCCCCCACAGTCGTTTAATGAACAAAGTAAGAGCATATGGACTATCAGACCAATTGTGTGATTGGATTGAAGAGTTCCTAGATAACAGAACGCAGCATGTCATTCTCAATGAAGAGAGGTCTTCCGAAGTAAGACTGATTTCAGGTGTGCCACAGGAGAGTGTCGTAGGACCGTTGCTATTACGATATACATAAATGACCTTGTGGATAACAGCCGAAGTTTACTGAGGCTTTTTGCGAATGACGCTGTAATATATCGAGAGATTGTAACAATGGAACATCGTACTAAAATGCAGCAGGATCTGCAACGAATTGACGTATGATGCAGGGAATGGCAATTGAATCTCAATGTAGACAAGTGTAATGTGCTTCGGATACATGGAAAGAAAGATGCTTTATCATTTAGCTTCAATATATCAGGTCAGGAACTGGAAGCAGTTAATTCCATAAATTATCTGGGAGTAGGCATTAGGAGTGATTTAAAATGGAATGACCACATAAAATTAATCGTCGGTAAAGCAGATGCCAGACTGAGATTCATTGGAAGAACCCTAAGGAAATGCAATCCGAAAACAAAGGAAGTAGGTTACAGTACACTTTTTCGCCCACTGCTTGAATACTGCTCAGCAGTGTGGGATCCGTACCAGATAGGGTTGATAGAAGAGATAGAGAAGATCCAGCGGAAAGCAGCGAGCTTCGTTACAGGATCACTTAGTAATCGCGAAAGCGTTACGGAGATGACAGATAAACTCCAGTGGAAGACTCTGCAAGAGAGACGCTCATTAGCTCGGTACGGGCTTTTGTTGAAGTTTCTAGAACATACCTCGATCCAGGAGTCTAGCAGTACATTGCTCCCTCCTACGTATATCTCGCGAAGAGACCATGAGGATAAAATCAGAGAGATTATAGCCCACACAGAGGCATACCGACAATCTTTCATCCCACGAGGAATACGGGACTGGAATAGAAGGGAGAAACGATAGAGTTACTCGAAGTACCCTCCGCCACACACCGTCAGGTGGCTTTCGGAGTATGGATGTAGATGTAGAAGTAATGAGTAGACTAATTTTTGTTTAATTTGCTTTGGAAAATTTTTTCTATATATATGGTTTCCTTGTTGACATGCAACAGTTTGTTTTTCCCAGTTTAGAAGCTAATCCAAGATTATGACGGCGCTTTATACCATTTTTTGAAACGGTAATTGGGTATGTGTGCACTGCAGCGTTGAATGCCTACGCAGAAGCGGTGCAGCAGTCACTGAAGGCAATGAATCGTGGAGCTCGCCCGCGAAACCTCACACGGAGCGACAGGAACAATGGCGGGGCAAGATTTGTGTAGGAAACAGGCTTCCCGGGTCGCGTTACCGCTGCAGGCGGCTTATCGGTATCGGTAATTAATGCAATTAGCACCGCCAGAGTGGCTCTCGCGTGCTCCCCGCCACTTGCCGCCCCACGCCAACACTTTCTCCGCCCCCAGCCGGCGCCTGCCTGCCTGGTGCCGAAGTCCGCCGAGGAGATTCGCAGCGTCCCCCCCCCCCCCCCCCCAATAAAAGCAGTGGGAACCAGGGAAAAACGGTGCGTCGTTGTCGCATGTTTGCCTAAAGCTTTTCCTGTGTTGCCACTGATTTTAGTAAGTCACTGCCTCTTTTGATCACAAGAACCAAGCCCTGTGTTTCTTGACTCCGCGGGAACCTGTAAACTTCGAGAAAGAAACGAGGAGCAAACAACAACTTACCTTTGTTGTTGGAGATTTTTTCAGCCACATTCACGACACTCCTGCTCTTCTTTTGCTATCGACTGCGATAGCGGCGCGCCAAGCGGCCATTAAGCTAGACTCTTAAGTACGATATCCAACGAAAGCGATAAAAATCGTTTATAACTGTAGCGACAAATATCGTTTATAACTGTAACGTTGTTCTTACGAAGGTTCCGCCCGGATATCGGCACGCGTTATCACGTCGCTTCCGGGATTCGTGGTGAAGCGCCGCCAACAGATCGAATCTGCCCGCCGGATTAACGACGGCCAGCCTGACTGTGGTTTTATGTGGTTTCCCACATACGAATAGTGAATACCAGGCTGGAAGCTACGTCATGCCTCACACGGTTGACTAACGTACAAAGGAGGTACTGGAGGAAGGGTATCATACCACCTTATACCATTGGCATTGCGAAGTGCAATATTTAAAATGCCGACACCGTCACGATACTGGATTAAGACCAGGAAAAGGAAGAATACGTGTTTGTCATTCAATAGGAATCACAAGGAGCATTACCTGATTGGTTGCGACTCTTATGTAACCGACGGACACTTTGTGAAGATCGACTTTTTTCCTCTTTATTGTACGTACACTCCTGGAAATGGAAAAAAGAACACATTGACACCGGTGTGTCAGACCAACCATACTTGCTCCGGACACTGCGAGAGGGCTGTACAAGCAATGATCACACGCACGGCACAGCGGACACACCAGGAACCGCGGTGTTGGCCGTCGAATGGCGCTAGCTGCGCAGCATTTGTGCACCGCCGCCGTCAGTGTCAGCCAGTTTGCCGTGGCATACGGAGCTCCATCGCAGTCTTTAACACTGGTAGCATGCCGCGACAGCGTGGACGTGAACCGTATGTGCAGTTGACGGACTTTGAGCGAGGGCGTATAGTGGGCATGCGGGAGGCCGAGTGGACGTACCGCCGAATTGCTCAACACGTGGGGCGTGAGGTCTCCACGGTACATCGATGTTGTCGCCAGTGGTCGGTGGAAGGTGCACGTGCCCGTCGACCTGGGACCGGACCGCAGCGACGCACGGATGCACGCCAAGACTGTAGGATCCTACGCAGTGCCGTAGGGGACCGCACCGTCACTTCCCAGCAAATTAGGGACACTGTTGCTCCTGGGGTATCGGCGAGGACCATTCGCAACCGTCTCCATGAAGCTGGGCTACAGTCCCGCACACCGTTAGGCCGTCTTCCGCTCACGCCCCAAAATCGTGCAGCCCGCCTCCAGTGGTGTCGCGACAGGCGTGAATGGAGGGACGAATGGAGACGTGTCGTCATCAGCGATGTGAGTCGCTTCTGCCTTGGTGCCAATGATGGTCGTATGCGTGTTTGGCGCCGTGCAGGTGAGCGCCACAATCAGGACTGCATACGACCGAGGCACACAGGGCCAACACCCGGCATCATGGTGTGGGGAGCGATCTCCTACACTGGCCGTACACCACTGGTGATCGTCGAGGGGACACTGAATAGTGCACGGTACATCCAAACCGTCATCGATCCCATCGTTCTACCATTCCTAGACCGGCAAGGGAACTTGCTGTTCCAACAGGACAATGCACGTCCGCATGTATCCCGTGCCACAAAACGTGCTCTAGAAGGTGTAAGTCAACTACCAAAAATGGCTCTGAGCACTATGGGACTCAACATCTTAGGTCATAAGTCCCCTAGAACTTAGAACTACTTAAACCTAACTAACCTAAGGACATCACACACACCCATGCCCGAGGTAGGATTCGAACCTGCGACCGTAGCAGTCCCGCGGTTCCGGACTGCAGCGCCAGAACCACTAGACCACCGCGGCCGGCCTGTAAGTCAACTACCCTGGTCAGCAAGATCTCCGGATCTGTCCCCCATTGAGCATGTTTGGGACTGGATGAAGCGTCGTCTCACGCGGTCCGCACGTCCAACACGAACGCTGGTCCAACTGAGGCGCCAGGTGGAAATGGCATGGCAAGCCATTCCACAGGACTACATCCAGCATCTCTACGATCGTCTCCATGGGAGAATAGCAGCCTGCATTGCTGCGAAAGGTGGATATACACTGTACTAGTGCCGACATTGTGCATGCTCTGTTGCCTGTGTCTATGTGCCTGTGGTTCTGTCAGTATGATCATGTGATGTATCGGACCCCAGGAATGTGTCAATAAAGCTTCCCCTTCCTGGGACAATGAATTCACGGTGTTCTTATTTCAATTTCCAGGAGTGTATTATTGTGCAGAGAAAAGAGCGGTTATTCGTTAAATCATGTGAAAATTCCGACCAAGTTTCTGTGCTTTTCGTTATCAGCATCCTACGACGACATTTCCCTGTAAAATACAGCATCATAAGCGAACAATCTGATAACTCTGCTCACCCTATTTGATAACTTGTTTTTATATAAGGGGCGGTCAACAAGTGTCCGATTCAGGGCTTTGCTGCAGTATATTTGCAACGTAGCGCGGCTCCAATGTGCGTATCTAAGCACTGTTACGTAGACAATTTTTTCCAAAGTGTGGTGTCACCGCCAGATACCACACTTGCTAGGTGGTAGCCTTTAAATCGGCCGCGGTCCGTTTGTATACGTCGGACCCGCGTGTCGCCACTATCAGCGATTGCAGACCGAGCGCCGCACATGCCAGGTCTAGTCTAGATAGACTCCCTAGCACTCGCCCCAGTAGTACAGCCGACTTTGCTACCGATGGTTCACTGTCTACATACGCTCTCATTTGCAGAGACGACAGTTTAGCATAGCCATCAGCTACGTCATTTGCTACGACCTAGCAAGGCGCCATATTCAGTTACCATTCTGAACAGATAATATTGTGAATCATGTACCGTCAAGAGCGACGTTCATCATTAATGGATTAAACTTAAGTATCAAGCTAATTACGTCTGCTTTCTGAATTCTAATTCTTTGTCATGTTCCAGACCTCACGTCAGTATAGTCCTTCCCTCCTCACGCCAGCCTGCGTGTGCTAAAACGCGTGCATTTCGGCCTCCACTAGTAACACGGCGTTGGCTCTTCTGCCAACACAACACAAAGTGTGTACGGTAAATGCGGAAACATGAACTACGCTACCTTAGTACGAAATTCATCCAAACAGGACCGGTGTGCTGTTATTCGTTTCTCGTCTGCCGAAGGACAACGCTGGTAGACTGCAATAATAGAATGGAGAATGTGTGTTGGACGGCACGCGTGTCGAAAATCTCCGTTGAGGAATGGTGCACCATGATCTGAGCAGATTGCTGCTGCTTCGTGATAATGCACGTTCCCATGTCGCTGTTGTAACATGGAAGTTACAGAAACTTAAATGGGAGACTCAAAAATCCCCCCCCCTCTCATATACCTGATCTCTCCCCATGCGATTACCATGCCTTCGGTCCTTTAACAAAAGCATTGAAATGTCGACGACTCCTTCTGGCCGACGATGTGCAACAGGACTACTTCACGCCGCAAGACGCCGTGTTTTGCCAAACGGGTATCAACCTGGTTCGTCGATGCCCCTGTGCACGGCGGTTTTGTCTGATTGACATACCGCTTCGAGGACAATAACACTCGATGTTACTTTCGTTTTAATTGTGACCGGAATTGGGCTGAGCCAGGATACGGTGGCCCCGGGCGTCGACGACGAGTGGTCGAAAAGCACGAAAGACAACAACAGCGTTGAATGAACAACAAGACAACACGACAAAAATAAAAAAAAGCGTATAAGTCAAATGTAGGGCCTAGACGAAGCAATATCCGCAACCAAGAAGCACTGCGTACAGGGAACGTTTTCTTTATTGTATTACAGTTCCCCACAACGGGGCAGGGTGCCACGAGCAAAAACCCCTTTTCAGACAAAGATTACAAAAACCGTATTTAAAATTGTTTAAAATATATAAAAGGCGACAATAAGAGATGATCTTTTAAAAAATACATAGATGGACGATAGTGACGATTTTTACATAGAAACAAGTGAAAATAAACGAGTATTTGTAAAATACACATACATGAAAATACTAATGGGTTTTAAAACTCATTTGACGATTCTATATAACAGTTAAAATACTGTTACTCTTGAACGTGAGTGATATCATGGTGTAACGGTGATGCTAGGTGACACACGAAAATATTGTCATGATGAAGGCGTTTCACTGTCGTGCCCTGACTAGAAGTCAGGAAGCTGGATGAAGGGGGAAGGAGATAACAGGACTATCTGAGGTGGGGCGCTGTGATTAGGTTTGGAAAGAGGGATATATCTCGGGGCGGTTTTCGTCGTTGGGAAATGGAAGTTGGTTAAAATTCCGGCGGGAGAGAATGGATAAGGCAAGGAGGAGGATGGAAGATGGAATATGGATGTAGTGGCGAAGCAGACTGATGGGTAGGAAATTGGGTGCTGGCACTGGGCTTTGCGATTAATATGTCGGATCCGCAGGTGCTCCAGGAAGAGGAGAAGGCGTGCTAAGCGAAATTAGTTGGTACAGGATGCGAGTTGAGGAAGGTAGGCGGATGCGGAAGGCGAGGCGGAGTGCGTGTCTTTCCAAGATTTCAAGGTAGTTAGAGAATTTAGGTGAGGCAGAGTGGTCTGGACCCCTGCGCTGCTAGTTTTATAGCGCGCCCTCGCGCAATGATACGCTCGATCGTGGGGCGTGACACGTGCCTGGTGCTGAAGTGGCGGTTGCAGCACTCGCATATATTAGCAGCGCCTTTTAACGGCTATCGTCTAGGTCAGGGGTCTCCAAACTACCGCCCGCGGGCCGAAACCGGCCTGCGAGAGCCGACAAACCGGCCCGCGTTAGCTGGCCGGACATCCCCGGTATCCGGCCCGCCAAATATTTGAGGTGGTACCTATACTGCCTACAATTGAGTTTCGAGGCCTATCGCGACCAATAACACCGCGACATAGGCTCTGCTACAAGACTACATAACTAAACTTATTGTTGCGCCGCTTGAAATAACAATACGATGACATACTCTTACCTCTGTTACGTCTTGCAGTAATAGTGTTGCTAACAATGATTTTGAGATTTCGTTAACTTTGCAGGACGCTTTCGTGAAGAATGTGCAGTGACATACTTTTTTGTCGGTGAAATTCGCCAGAATAAAATACGCCAGAATTTCGGTCAGGTACGTCCACCAGTCAAAATTATGTAACTAAATACAAATCGTAGTTTGTTTCAGTGCTAGCTATTCCCACAACCGTAGATTTTTGCGATTTCATCTTTCCTTTAGCCTTACATTTGGGTGATCATGGAGTGCTATGGTGCTTTAATCCCACTAGGTATATCTTGGCCCTTACGTCTTCGTGGAGGAGTCAATGTGGCCCGCGGACTAAAAAGTTTGGAGACCCCTGCTCTAGGTCAGTGCGCTCCGGCGTGCATTCGAACACGTCGGGCCGGGATACCAGAGTTTCTGGAGAACATTTGCATTCCTTTATAGCGTACCATTAGTGATATATTCCTCGAAGCAATGAAATATTTAAAAAGATAGAATGACGCTATCTTGATTAGCAATCGACGACGTGAGACAGTGTTGAGCACTCTTCGGAAATCTAGGACGTAAACTACCTGTTGTTCCCTTAATCTCTTGTTTGCACGATGTTGTGTATAAATAAAACAAGCGGCGTTTCGTACGATTGCCTTTAGAGGGACGGCCGTTGTGTCCGAGCGGTTCTAGGCGCTTCAGTCCGGAACCGCGCTGCTGCTACGGTCGCAGGTTCGAATCCTGTCTCGGGCATCGATGTGTGTGATGTCCTTAGGTTAGTTGGGTTTAAGTAGTTCTAAGGCTAGAAGACTGATGACCTCAGATATTAAGTCTCATACTGCTTAGAGCCATTTGAAACATTTTTTTTTGTCTTTAGAGGGCATTTTGTTTTTCGCTTGGCTCATAATACTATTTAAGCTGAGAACATCATGCAACAGGTGGACAATACTATTCTACAATTCTGCAGTCCAATATTTGACTCTTTTTACAAACAGCGGTGACCTTCGCTCTTTTCCAGTCACACAAGAGAGATTCTCGATACATATAAGCAAGAAAAGGACTTACTTCCAAAGCAAGTTCAATGTAAAATCAAACTTAAGTTTCGTTGGGGCAGGGCCATTGTACGCTATAGTAGCCTCAAGCATTCCTCCCAACACAGATGGCTTCTGCAGTGGACGCAGTAGAACCAACGTTAGTTTCCCATTTCTTTCTGATCTTCGGTGAGCTGAGGCCAAGGTTTACTAGTCGGGTACAACCGGTGCCCTCTCGTGAAGTGTGCTCTACACAGCCACGTTGCACGGAAAGTGAGTGAAAAAGCGTAAATTACAATGGGAATCTTCAACCGGATGAATTATGTCAAACTGGTAATCGATAAGGACAAGAAACGGCCAACAGCTCTCGAAATCCAGAGGTAGGAATTAGCTCTATGCAACTAACAAAACATGAAGTAGATGGTGTGCAACTGAGTACTAACAAGTCCATCTACTATTTGAAAATTTGCTCTAACTTCGTGTGCGAGCAAGTAATCCATGATTGTATTGGTCAGTTTGAGTAGACATTAGGAATAGACTCTATCGCAAACTTTGCCTTTAGTCAAGTCGACGGCAACTTGTGGGATGTGTGTATCTTTAACATTACCATGGAGGTTACAAACGAAGTCGTAACTCGGACTGGAGCCTTATGGAAACGTTTGCGAAATTCGGAAAGAGATATGAGGAGGTTTTATCCGTTCCCCGTCCCTAATGGAATACGGTTTCTCAAAATGGAAGTTAAAAGACCAATCCTGTCTCAGATGAGCATTGGGGGTTATCACGAAACATTCATGGAGTAACTACCAGCACGTTTCACATGTAATGAAACAGGTCACGTTAAACAAGACCGCCACAGACGAAAATTCGGTCTTGAAGTCAACCTTACTAAACGTAAATGTTTATTTTCAAATCTTGTAGCAGTAATAAGTAGCGAACCGCTAGCAAACAGTACCATAGCAGCTGAAAGTAAATTAGTTGCTGTAAACAGTAAGCCAGATGTTTGGACGAACTCTCTCTTCTCCCTTAGGCGTACACGAAAAGAGTCATGCAGACATAGAAACGAGGAATACTGACCCTTTATCTGACATCTGAAGGTGATAGGATAGCTGATATTAGCAGAGGCAACAAACAGTAAATAGTTCGAGTCTCAAAGTGACATTGCAATCGCGGTCGGCCAATTTACAACAACCAACTCAGAAATGTCCGGGATAGGGGTTGTTTATGGTGACGCTTTAGTCGACACCCTGGAGCCGAGGCTTGAAACTAAATCTATGACACATACCCCAGAGGTATGTAGAGACCCACCATCAGAAGCAATAGAACAATCACAAATTGAAACGACTGAGGATCCTGGTACAGAAAAGCTGGGTGTAAGTTTCGACTGAAAAGTCTAAGAGAAAAATTTCTGCGATTAGTAACGAAGGGAGGTGAGGGGGTGGGATTGGGGACAGAAACAACGTAAACAGAAATACGCAACAAATCCCATTAGTGACGTAGAGGGCGGCAAGGTCGAAGGTGTAGCAATGTCTGACACACAAGTGATGTCCAATGCCGGAAAATATAGGAATAGAGAAGCAAAGCATAAACTCACTCTCAGTCCAAAATCGAAACCCATTACAAGATCAAGATCAAAAAGTATACACACAGGAACTAATAAGAATTAATTCACTACCACAAACGACATTTATGACCAATCAAAGTTATAAGATTTGTAGTTTAAAGATCAACAGAATATCAACTAAGTTCAAACTGGCCTGTCGCTAAACGTTCTTATACACAGCTTAAATTGATGTAGCATTGCTACAAGAAGCCGAAACTAACAGCCCACATAAATATTTTGTGGATATTAACATGCACGAATTTTCTGTTTTCAGGTTTGTTTAATATAAGATAGCTCAGATCATTTTTAATAGTTTCCCTAAGTCAAGAAGTGTATATTTTTTAATCCTGAATAATATTTCTTTTTTCGATGAAGACTGAAACATAACCCACATGGTTAGCCGAGAGCGCTAATGCACTGCTTCCTGGACTCAGGTAGGCGCGCTGGCCCCAGATCGAATCCGGATTATCAGCCAGCTTGGATGTGGCTTTTAGGCGGTTTTCCACATCCCACTAGGTGAATACTGGGCTAGTCCCCACGTCTCGTCTCAGTTACACGACTCGCACACATTTGAAGATGTTCACACTATTTCATGGCTTACACTAGACGCAGACAGCTGGGGTACACTAATTTCCATTCTGGGGGATGCGAGGTGGTGACAGGAAGGGCATCTGTCCACTGTCTGATACTTACGGTGGCAAATACATAGTAACAAGGCCGACCCCGCTTTGGGATGGGACAATGGCCCTAAGAAAATGATGGTGATGAAAACTTAAACGTAATCTATCAGTATTATTTATCACAATCTGTTTATAAACTGGTGATTGTGGTATTGACAAACAACAAAACATTAAACAAAAAAGCATCATATTAATTTTTACAATTGTTGCGCTCCAAGCTACTATGATCCAGGCAAACGTTTTTGTTCTTACAGTACACTTTATTGTTTCTCGGTGCTTTGAAGCTGGTCACAAAGAAAATTTTCTCATCGGAGGATCCACAGTGTTGTTGCTGTTGCTACTGACAGTTGTGTTTGAGGAATAGTAATGAACTTCTCCATATCCAGGTATCTGGATTTTTGTAGGAAGGGATTAGAAGATCTTCTGAACATAAATGTTTGGATCAACTACAATGAAAGTTCTTTGATGACAAGTTGTCTCCTGTGAAAAAGCCCTTCGTCATATATGGGATATGTAAAGAATAAAGGATATGTAAAGAATAAAGGGCCAACGTTTAGCTCATCCTTTGCATTCGTAATTGGGCAAGAGATGATCCATAAAGTCCACATCGTCATTCGTTTCATTATAAAATTTCGTGTTCTCAGGCTTTCGTTTGGCTAAAAACTAACCATTGAAATTCTTTCATAAATGGAAATAAATTTGAATTTACTTGTCTACTACTATTGGGCTGTATCTCATTTGGAATTTATTTTTTATGCATCCTCGTTGTTTCCAAAACTGTTAGGTTTTTGCTCAACAGATTTTCTAGCAATGGTACACTTGCAAAATAATTACCTTCAGTAACATCTCCGGGTGTACCAGCAATATTTGTAATGCGCGCTTGGGGCACGCAATACTCATTAAAGCTTGTACTATGATAAGTGAATGGGGTTCACTTTACAAGAGAGGATTTTTGTATAGATATTGACCGCGTGTACCTGAATGGTGGCTATTCAGACTTACACCCACTCTGTAATAACAACGATATGTCAAGTAAGTCCGAAATGCAACTACACGTCAGGACGGACAAAAAAACAACACACAAGATGCTACCAATTTGTTAATAATACGGTCGCCAGCCAAATTAGGCATTAACTGAGTTTCTTCTCTGTACAAGTTGATGTACATTCATGCAAAACAACACGTTGTAGCACTGCATAATATAGTAAATTTTAGAACCAGAAAATCTATTGAACTGATAGTTTCACTTTCTGTACTGATATGGAAAAATCATGAATACATAACACTACACTATAATGTATACTACCAAACTTCGTACTGTCTATTGATCTGATTAAAATTGGGCATAGGTTACCCTAGAAATAGCACTTTGGAGTCACACACACAATGTCAATTTTGTTAAAGATAAAACCACTGATAAATTTGGGATTTTATATTGACTTTAACTTTTGCTGGTCAAATCAATTTAGAGCACTTCAGAATTCAAATGAATAAAAAAAGGGGGGGGGACCCTGAAACTGTTATGATCACTGTATTAAAAAAATTAATTACTGACACCATTATGCGCTCAAGATGTCCAATATATGAGTTACTACTCTCTTTATCTTATTTCCTACTCATTTAAATACCTTTATATCTGTCTCGAAATAATTAAACTTCATTACTAAATCAATATTAAAGTTATCTTCCAACTTTATCAGACCTTCGTTATTCATTTACTGGTTCATTAACAAAACAGTTCTTTAAACATCATTCTAACCTAGTTAGGTCTGCAAGTATTTATTATTAACACAAAATTTAATTTTTCATTTCGGGACACTCGGATTGCACAACATTTGGAAAGGACCCTATCTAGGTTAGTTGTGAGGATAATTAAATGATAGGAAAGTTCTGGTAAAATTTAAGTTGTTATTGAACAGTATGGAACAAAAGTAACACTGGTCCATACGAATACAGTACTAAAAGTTTCAACCTGTTATATCGATGTGGCGGCTGGCAGGCGGCGAGATGGCGAGGCACAGAGCACACATACAATCACAGCTATGGCTCTTGACGTACCGGCACTCTATTTCTTCATAGCGTCGCAATACTTTTCCGTTTAGTGCCTATGTAATTTTGACATGCTGTATGGGCGTTGGAACGGCATACCCGAGGCTCAATGAAACTACGTCTTCCAGGAGAGCCTCCTCGCTCCAGAACGTGTTGCTCAGACCAATGCCAAACTCCAACTACTACTGCTGAGCCCGTTGTGCCGTGCAGCGCCCGTGCGCATTTTCCCGCGCTCGCCTGCCATCCACCTTTAACCGCTCCCTTACAGACAGGGTATTCACCCGAGGTTTTGCATTCTCCTAACACATTACCTACGTATGGACGAGACGCACAGTTACAATCATAAACATCTTACAACAGTCTCAACATTTGTTACATTTCAATTCTATTACAATATTGCTTGACATTTGACATAAATATTAATATTCACATTGAAATTTGTTTACAGTTTTCTTAACACAATGACATGAATCAAAAAAGAAATGAAATCAGAACAGCAATTACACTAATTTATCGAAAAATCAGATGGAAAAAAAAATTACTTATATGTAAAATAATACAGCGTTGTTGTTGTTACATATTGTCTGCTAGGGTCTTCATTGTGGTAAGGCCGAGAGTGTTCTGGGGTGACGCACCTGATGTATACACAATCCTATCTATATCACAACCAGTTTCAGCTTCACACATCCAGAATATTGTCATTCTATAATTTCCAGCCTTATTTGGGATGTGCTACATAAATCCACAACGACCTCAATGGAACTAGTTGTTCACCCACCATAACATTGATTTTAGGTATCAGTACTGTTTTCACGGTAAATGATGACAGCCAAAACAGTTACAGGATAAAGATTTATTAAAATTCTTGACCACGGTTTCGGTATATATACATATACCTTGGTGAGAAGTAAAATACCCTGAACAGGAAGACACTTTCATTAGCAAAAACTTAGCATCGGAAATGAGAAAGAAAAACATTATAGCTTAAGTAACCGTAAAATTACCAGAGTATTACAGGCACAAAAACTTTTATTCACTTACTAAAATTACTTCCTGCAATGGAGATTAATAAAACAATTGCGCCAGAGGCGTCGTGAGTAGTTAAAACATCATCTCCACTTATACAACATGATTATGGACGGAGGGTAGATGCGAACAAAGCTTAGAAGATCAGCATTTCGCCTATGAACTATCGTGACGAGAGTGCGAAAGCCCTATGGCAGATTGTTTCGCCGAGAGAGGGCACTTGTGGTATGTGCCAGACACTGGCGCACATTAAAATCCATTTTAATAAATCTTTATCCTGCAACTGTTTTGGCTGTCATCATTCACCGTGAAGAATTTCAACAGTTGCTGTATCAGCCATGTTTAAAATCTTGAAATTATCACTACTTTCCGAAGCATTGCTTAAATATCATAGGAGATTTTCATCGTTAGCTACCCAATGAGCAACAACTGATTCAAAATTCAAGTTAGAAAAACAAATGTTATCTTGTGTTTCTGCTTCTTGTTTTAGATGTACATTACGATATTCCGTGTGAAAAATGATGATGTGAAGAAATAGTCTAAGTTCGTAGGAATATAACTATTCTCCATGTTACTGTTTACTGTTACCAGCGATTCTTACGTTTCTTCCGAATGAGTTTAGAAAGTGGAATACAACACTGCTGTATAACATGTTCCTACGGCATTTCTACAGTGATTCACACACTAGTAAACATTTGCTGCTGTATTTCGCTCTCTTATACAACACAGGAGTACGCTGTCTGACAACTGAACAGATTTGCAAGTTGTAACAATGTATTTTCTCCAATTACAATAATGCGTATGTTAGCCAATAATTTGTTCTCTGAATTCCAACAAAATGTGATTGATTGCAACCTAATCTAATTCAATGACACTACAAAATAAATCACAGCGTCCATCGGAACAAGCTTAACTAAATGTGTGGTTTAAAGAAGACAATATAAGTGACACTTGAAACTAGTGGCAAAGATTTCTAGTAGTGACTTTAATGCGTTAGTGAATATTGCAAGACAGCATAGGTGATGAGTGAGGGCTCAGTTTTAAGTCTGCCGTGCTGGAGCTAAAGGTTAAAACTCTCTGCAGGCCTACTGGACACAGGGTAAGCATACTAGGGATATGGGAAATGTGGTATGAGCTAATCAGCAGGTCGGTGAAAGTTAATAGTGCACTTCGCTGTGGAAGAAAGAATTTCAGTATGTTCGCCAAACAAAGTAAAGGTAGTCAATAAACAAACCAAACCGAGTGAAAAAAATCCTCGTTGAGTGGATGTAGGTACATAATTCTACCTGTGTAGAACTTCTGGTGATGAAACCACTTTATTCCTGTTATTATAAATAAACTAACATACTGAAGTTAGGATTCTGAGAATGATACCCTTTCACATTAAATTAAATTAAATTTATTGCCACGAGGCTGAATCTTTCCTTTCCACTGATAATACTGTTTTCTCACAACAATCAATTTTTATTGCTGAAATATGGCGTAGTAGTATGGAGTTCGGGGCCTGGTGTGAGTAGCTTGAAATAGAGCAAGTCAGCTGGCGTTCCAGACTAGAAGTTCGTTGAAACACAACATCTTGTAGTAAAAACATTGTGAGGAACGTTGGAAATAATTGTCTATCAACAGTTTATTCCATTACAGTTGGTATGATTCGTAATCTAGTGAGTATACCCTGTCATCTCACGACAAGCTACATTCGTTCGGTTAGAAATTCTTGATGACATTTAGTAGTTGCAAGATATCTTCGTAATATCATAATCAGATCAGGAATTTGTGCAGAGCAAAAGAAATAATTCAGGAATCATACAATAGACTGATTCTCAGAAGACTAAGTGTCTGTTCGAATACGTAAATTATTTATCAGTTTCGTTATCTACTTCGGACAGGCCATGTTGAAGTGGTAGAGGCAGGTAGTTTGAACCAGACAGGCTTTATAACCGATTTAGAACAACTCGTAGCGAAATTTTGACAGGCAGAAAAATGAGCGTTTGGCTTGTGTCAATCCCTACCTGGCAGCAGTAGAGATTCGGCGCTTCCATAATAAGGGTTAAACTTCATAATGATTTCTTCTATACTAACGAATAACAACAAAATTGTAATACTTTTAAAAATCCATTTGTGAGAACAATTCTGTTGCATAATCATTGTCTTTAAATTTGAATTTCTCTTCTGTCTGTGACACTGCATCATTTCCTACTGCAAAGTTCTGAGTGTTCTGTGTCAGCTCCCTTTTTAAACCGTTAGGTGCGATGTCAAGTTTTACTTAAAATACGAGTCGAACTCTCGAACGCCATGTTTCTCTATCATGTCCTTCTTACTGAAATAAGAAATAATTGAATATCATTTTTGGTTCTTTACTTTTTGGTAATTTCCTTTCTACAGAAACCTAATATTATAGAAACATACACGTATAAGTCAACACCGTAAATAATTCCCACTGAAGTCTGTTACCAAATAAAAGCATTCCTCGATTACATTAATTTTTCAGATGGCTCGAAATAATCGTGGTGCGCCACTGGTGACAGTCCATTTATTAGTAATTCGGTCTGTCTCACTGACACGTGTTCGCAGTTTGGGCGAGTATACAGAATGGAAATGCAGTTAGTGATGTACTGAGCAGCGGAAGTATTGCTGAATTCGTACTCGATTCTCAAAAGTAGCGTACATATTAACACAGATAAAAATCTTCTGTCATTGGTAAGACCTATAGCACGCAGAGGACTACATCAATTGAAGGATAACTGTATATTATTATTATTAGTATTATTATTATCATCTTCTTGAAAAGATGGCCCGTCTATACAAGTAAGTAAAAGGCTATTTGTTATATGTCACACGCTTTTCGCTTCCTTTTACTGACGTAGCATCCTCAGAGGCCTATTACAAATGTTCACTGTACGTGTATAATAAACATGTTATATAATGTCACCAGATGTGTTGCTGAGGTAGAGTTATTCATTGTTTTCTTATTGTTAGGTAAGAAATAACTGTTCTTTTCTACTTACGATTTTCTGAGATTCTGTCGTATATGTCTCCCAGTATCAGTACCTAGTGTGCTGAGCACACAAGGATTTCACTTTAACGCAGAACGTTCGCCTGAAAAAGGGAAAAAAACAAAACGTGTTTGGATTGTGTATTTACTGTTTATAGTGTTGATAGCCGTCGCTGTCTTTCAGTCGTCTTTCGTTTGCGTTTTGATGTCTGTATGTTGATTGATATTCGTCTGTTTGTTATTTTGGTGCGTGTGTCATTGTGTGTGGTGGCGATTTGTGCTCTGGGAGAAGGGAAAATAGGAGATGAGGGAATGCAGTCGTGGAGACAGTGGCTACGTTGTTATTTAGTCCGGTCATGTTATTCATGCACTTTTTATTCGTTTAATGGCTAACATTAACATCAACGTAAACACATGGTAGAAAACATACTATAGAATCAAGAATTACACGTAGCATATAGACGAAGCACTCCAGGAAAAAAAAAAGGCACAAGTAGCTGTAAGTACGAGAACACCCGTTCTGCCTTTTCTGAACACATAGTAAAGCGTGGAAACGAATCATCTAATAGGGAAAAGTACTGCTCGTTACATAGCGGCAATAGTTGCAACATTTCGCGTCATTACCTGAGCGATCTAATAGTTATGGTATTGTCGTAGAGTGGCAAGGCCTGTTATGTGTTTCCACTAGTTTTGTGTGCGGCGGATCGCAATTAACTTCGATTATTCGGTTTTATAGCTTTATGTAATAGTATATCACGGATAAAGGCGACTTAAGTAAGTTGAGAACTCCATGTACACCCACAAAATGTAATCTTAATTGGAAACGGATGAAATGGACACTAACTACGTTAACCGAGAGGAAACGTGTCAAAAGTCTAACAGGTCGGCACAGAAGACAAAACCATTGTGGAAAAATAAAAGTCAATGGGAAATAAAATATGGTGCTAGATTAACTAATTACCCATGGAACGATTATAGCTGGAAAAACAAATTTTATGGACTTACATTTACAGTCGATTCAGCTGGAATAGGACAGGTGCGTGTAAAAATTTGTTTTGTTATTGTCATTATGCATGGCTGGCAAGGTGCTTTGCAGATGGTGAGGAGAGCGGTTTATTCTTCTTATTATCAAGTTAACCAGCACATGGAAACAGAACATCATAAATCTAAATCAGAAATGGAAAAAAAAAAACATTTGTATTGCTCAGCTCCTGCTTCCACATTTTAACAGTTCATCTCGATCAAGAAAATGTTACACTATAAATTATAATTTGTCTTAGAACAGTATCATCTGTAATGCAAAACTAAATAAATTGGTTTATATTAATTCAACTATAGTTTCCGACTGGCTAGAACTAAAATAAAAGGTTTGGTTACAGATATATTAGAACCACAAGATATTCAATATGGAATGTATGATCTGTATAAAGACAGTTTACTTGACTGCGTATAGACCGAAGCTGAAATGTGTCTGGCTGGCGCCATTTCGTTGTTTCATTCTTATTACTATTATTGTCTCCTCGATCATACAATACTAGGATTCAGTTTTCTTTTCTTGATTAAGATATGCAAAATTTTATGTTCATATTGTGACACAGATGAGTGTATAAATCATAATATCACTCCACTTACGCCATTCTAATTAATTTAATATTGGTACTGAATGTTGAGGTAGACCGTTAAACCGGCCGTGTCTCAGTGGGCCTTCCCGGCATCAGGTGGCCCGTTGTCCGGAAGGTGCAGGCTCCCGGGGGTCCGTCTTCCACGAGTTCTAAGAGGCTCTCTCCCCCACCCACTGGACCCAGTGGTCAGTCAACGATCCACTGAGCTTTGTGTACAGAGCACCACTTTGGAGACACAGCCAGATTTTTTTTTGCATGAACTGAGCAGTTGTCTGCCAGACGGTCCGTACAATATAACCCACGGCAGTGTGGAATAAAAGAATCGTTGGAACTATAGGGGACCTATGCGTTTCTTTATAACCACTTCTATTCATTCAACTTGCCCCTTGTAGCGCTTGTTGACCACGGGCACTATGCTAGTCATAAATGAACAGACTGATAACGGCCAACTCGCGAGATGACATCGGCAAGGCTGTGGGAGAGTTAAACTTGCGGAATATCCGACACGTTTCTTGAAGATGTGCCGCTGCGATCTTTAGTCAGCAGCACATGTTGAACTGTCACCTGCCGTGCAGAGCAAGAGGTGCTCTAACTGGGAGTCACGGCCGCCTTTCCAAGAAAATGTAGCGTGGGTTTGCTTGAACTGGTTTGAGCCGCAACATTTTTAGAGACTGGGAGTCTGTACCACATTGTTAATATTTTTTTTTTTTTGAAATTGCAAAAATCAGTGATTGGTTAGCACATAAGGAAACTTTTCGGAGGAGACTGGGCAAGATTTGTTTCGCAGCATCCCGTTGGGAGCTCATCAAACAAACTTGCAAAGTTTGTCCACTCTTCGTGGATACTCTTCGGCAGACGCGTCGACCGAATCTTTGCCGAGAGTTTTCGGCTGACTCCTCGATGAGGCACTTCGATTACTGATGGTTTTAACTTCGGCCTCTCCAACTGCTTGGATTTTTGTCCAGCTCCTTCTGCTGCAGCACTTCTGTAAGTTCACATAGCGGTTGCGACTGCAGCTTGGTGTTGTTGAGTCAGTATTAAGCATGTTGGTCTAAAGTTGAGGGGATCTTGTTCTTAATTACGTTGTGCATGATGACTTGCCGATTATTCAGGTAGTTGGGTTCCTTCGTGTGTTTACTTTACCCCAAGACGATCGATGCGATCATTTACCCCATTTCGTACAGCCTATTTAATAACTCGTCTTGAAACACGAACTTACTGCCAAATACTTTGTCCTTCTTTTTCCCACGGACTTTGCCGCACAGTACTGATGTCGTTTTAAATGAATATCTTAAGTATTCTTAGTAAAATTTCCTCTTTTCCGTTGGTTCGGAGAAGTGACTGTTTCATTCATAAATAATGTTTTTGCTCCCCTTTCTTGCTCTTTTTATAATAATGTTAGTCAAAATAGATCCATTTTTGATTTTAGTAGTGAGATGAATCCCTTAATTCCTTTCTTTATTGCTAACTTTGGCAACGCCCACACCGAAGAAAATTAGCCAGTATCATTAACTTTACAGTCGATTTCATTGTGCGTAGTTTGCAGCAGCACATCTCAGTCGAAGGGGGAGTAGTCTGCATATCGATAGGATTTACTCGATACACATGACAGGCACAGCTTCCATCTACCCATGGGCCACTGGCTTCTTGAATTTCCACGCTCCACTTCCTTTGAGGGTTTTGAGATGCTTGTAACAAAAACACATAAAATAGTTTCCAATATTCCTGCTGACATGTTGCCAAGGTTGTTTCAAGCGCGCCACTGGTAACCCCTTACATGTCTTCAACACAGTTGCGATCTCTCCCCATGTGATTTCCGTATTTAGTGCCCTGAAGAAAGACACAAATTGCTTCGGACAAAGAGGTGCACGCCTCGGTACAATCATGGTTCCTTAGGCCAAGGCAAACCTTTTTCCATGTAGGCAATGACCGTCTTGACCCACTTTGGGAAAACTATATAAGAAGTTACGGCGATTAATTTTGAAACAATAACACTAGTCCACAAATTTTCGCTTTCTATCATTTTACAGAAACGAAAGTAGCCGTGCTTTATGGATTTAGATGTGCTCAACACGAATATCAAGGTGGAAATTGTTTCCAAGATCAGGGTTGGAAGTAAATACGATATGTACGTTTCAGTCACACTTACGGGACGCTGTAAGAGCTTTCTTGCAAATGCATTGTGGAAAGGGATGTATGCCTTGAGTGAGTGAGGTGGACGCTACCGCTACAATTTGCAAACACTGATCTACACCATAATTCATGTGGGCTCTATCCAGTCACGTGATTGTTGTCGAATGTGGAAATCAGACGCTGTTTTAATTGTTGTTTGACAGGGCTACGTTCTCTTGTGCTGCTATCACGGTATAATTGTTTATGTGTGGAGCCAGTTATCACGGGATAATTCAAAAACGGCTCTGAGCACTATGGGACTTAACATCTGTGGTCATCAGTCCCCTAGAACTTAGAACTACTTAATCCTAACTAACCTAAGGAATTAACCTAAGGACATCACACACATCCATGCCCGAGGCAGGATTCGAATCTCCGACCGTAGCGGTCACGCGGTTCCAGACTGAAGCGCCTAGAACCGCTCGGCCACACCGGCCGGCAAGGGATAATTACATATTTTTATTTTTATAATTATATATTTTATGATTTTGGTTGGGATGTCTTCAAATATTGTGGGCTAGCATGAGAGTTTTGATTAGCTTATACCGCGATAACACTCGTACGGACATCAGCTGCCCCGAAGTACGTACGATGTAGTATTTCTTAAACACAACGCGCGACTCACCGCCTTCTAAAAAATAGCGTGATGGCTACTATTTAGAAAAGAAAATATGCGTATTCTTACGCATATCTAAATCTGCATATACATCAAACTTCACATGCCACTTAAAGGTGTGTGGCAAAGAGCACTTTTTATACCACTAACTGAGCCGTCCGACGTGTTCCACTCGCGAATGGCGGAGGGTAAGAAATTTCGTCGGTAAACCTCTGTATTGGTTCTAATTTCTCGAATTTGCTCTTCAAGGTCGTTAGGAGAGACTATGTTGGAGGGAGGTAATATGAAGTCCGATTTTTCCCGAAAAATGCTCCCTCGAAATTTCTCCGTGATGCACAACTCCTTTCTTGTAACGTCTGCCAATGAAGTTCGTTGAGTATTCCCGGAACGCTCTCGCGCCGGCTAAACGATACCGTGACGAAACGCGTCGCTCTACGTTGATGTTCTCTATCTCTTCTATCAGTCCTGTCAGGTAGGGATCCCAGATACATGATCAGTACTCAAGAATCGGTCGAATAAGCGTCTCATATGCCACTTCTTCGTGGATGAGTTACAGTTCCTTAAGGTTTTTCCTATGAATCTGAGTATGGCATCTGCTTTTCCCTTTATTTGTTGTATGTGGTCATTCCACTAAAGGTTGCTCTGGATAATTACTCCTAGATGTTTCACGGCAGATTCTGTTTCGACCGGTTTGCCATCGATAGTGTAGCTATATAGTATTTTTAACTGTGTAAAAGTTGTGGTGTTTTGTTTACTTACGCAAGTAAACAAATTATTCTAGTTGAGATGTTTTGGTTACTTATGAAAGTAACCCAAACATCTCCACATCCGTGCCTACTTACGGAAGTAACCAAAACATCTGCACTAGAATAATTTGTTTACATCATTTAAAATCGTTGTGAGGCACAGTTACAGTAAAAAAGACATTGTCTCACATCGTGTTTTGGTCGTAGGACACCACCACCCCAAGGTAATTTCATCATTTGGGGAAAAAAGTGAAAGCTAATGTAAAATGTATCTTAACGTGAACTAGCCGTCTGAAGATGGACCATTCGGTTCGAACCCGGTAACGGCGCTATTTATATAAACAAATAGAACTGTAAAAAGCGGCTGGTTGCCATTGTCTTCTCTGTAAGAGTCAACCTATACTTGTATACTTATGTAGCCCTAAATAAATTTCACGATTCCCTTGAATTTTTTCTATTTATTTTCTACATATTCGTCCTGATCACCGAATATTTGTTGCTGACTGCACAGATTCTCTGATATTTGGATCCAGTTACTCTTGCTAAGCAAAAACGCCTTCTTACTGTTCTTAGCATTCTTTGTCAGACCCGTTGTCATAGATACTATCACAGACTTGTGATCACTAATACATTCCTGTACGTTAACTGATACGGTAAATTCAGGTCTGTTTGTTGTCAGGAGGTGTAAGATATTAGCCTCACGAATTGGTTCTCAAACTACCTGCTCGAAGTAATTTTCGGACAAGACATCCAGAAGAATGTCACACGAATCACCGTCTCTGGCACCAGATTTTAGAGTGACGCTCCCAATCTATACCTGGCGGCTTTAAGTCACCTCCTATTGCTTGAGGTAGCAATATACGTGTTATACGTGAAACACTAAGTCCCAATTTACTTTTAACCATGAGGTACTAGACATTTCTTATCGTGATATTCGTGTTCAGTCATCGAAATGTATAAAGACCGTCCACCTTCGTTTCTGCAAGAAATCCACTGTGGACCAATGCACTCGTAATTTACACTCTCTGCGTAAATGTCCTCCAGTTGAAGATGAATTGCAGCTGAGGATGTTTTGGTAAACGCACTAATCGTATTACACGTCACGTTTCAATATTGAACCGTACAGCCGTGAACGCCTCCGTCTTGAAAGTGTATTTCGAAGCGCAACCATGCAGGACCTAACGGTATCATGCGAAATCTTTTACCAGGTTGGGATTTATTCATACGGCTTATTTACACACCCGTAGAGCTCTTACTAGATGGACAGGAAAAGACGCCGTCTATAGAGCTACAGTTACGCTGCGTCGACCCTCCGCTTGACATACGAGTATTTTATGCGTATGCGCGTTATTGGACGCTGAATTATTTCGACTTGTTAACATGCTTACGATTGGCAAACTTTTGGAACATCGTTTTTTCGCTGTGTAAGACATTCTGGTTTAGAACTGATAACTGACTATCAGCCGTTCCGCCTTATCCACTGACTAAAGCCTGTTTGTATCACAGATAAGAAAATACCGGAAACAAACAATCTGGGAGTTAAATATTGTTTAAATGGAGAAAATAATAGACAAAAACAGCGATAAGAGAAAAACAGAATGCGCAGTGAGACATAGGAGCTGTATGGTTGTAGACCAATGTGAGGAATACACCTTGGTAAATGTGTGAAGCCAGCAAATGCAATTTCCCCCTAATCTGAAGTTTAATTGATAAATTCAACTTCCACATACTATTAACCTTAATCTAAAACTCCTGCTCAACCCATCACGACTGCCTGGAGTACTGTAATTGTTGGAATGTACTAAGTGAGAGTTATTATCAGTTCACCTAAAACACCCACGGTAGCAGGAAGCGTATTTCCACTATAGTTATAATGAAAGTTTGACTATTCACACTACTAATATCTAATTATACACTTACTTATCACTGGGTCTCTAGAACAGGACTGCGACAGTACAATAAGAAATAAAGAACAAAATTTATTAATAGTGATAACAAATAATTTTTAATTAACATTTGTAACAGTTTGATGCGTGATAGTTGTGGTCCTATACATAATACAATAAAGTTTGAAATAATTTCGCTCTCTCTTGGAAGCCTATGATCTAGTCAGTTTGGCAGAAAGTACGATAAAGACACTAGTAGTTAACTGCTCCTAATGATTCGTACATAGGGGACTGCTGCATCGGACTTAATTCTTCTTTTCGGAGCAGCGAAACTGCGTTAACTGTAGGAACTCCTGTGATTACTGCTACTAAGGAATTGGAACGTAGTTGTAGGGGAACGAGCAGAAGAAAAAGTTATAGGAGAATATGGGTTTGGGACAAGGAATGAGGGATGAGAAAGACTAATTGAGTTCTATAATAAATTTCAACTAGTAGTAGCAAATAGTCTGTTCAAGAATCACAAGAGGACGAGGTATACTTGGAAGACCAGGTGATGCGGTAAGATTTCAGTTAGATTACATCTTGATCAGACAGAGATTCCGAAATCAGATACTGAATTGTAAGGCGTACCCAGGAGACTAACATCACAACGTAGTTGTGATGAAGGGTACGCTGCAGTTCTAGAGATTAGCCACGAAGAGTCAGAGTGCAAAGAAGTGAGATGCAGAAGTACTAGGGGATGACGAGACATGCTTGAAGTTTTCTAAGGCTATGGATCCAGAAATAAGGAATAGCTCAGTAGGCAGTACAGTTGAAGAGGAATGGACATATCTAAAATGTGCAATCCAGAAGCTGCGAAGAAAAACATAGGTACAAAGAAGGTAACTTCAAAGAAACCATGATTAACAGAAGAAATACATCAGTAGATTGATGACAGAATGAAGTAGAAAAACGTTGATGGAAATTCAGCAATACAGAAATGCAAGTCGCTAAGGAATGAATTAAATAGGAAGTGAAGGGAAGCTAAGACGATAGGGCTGCATGAAAAAGTGAAGAAATCTAAAAAGAAATGATTACCGGAAGGACTGACTCAGCATACAGGAAACTCAAAACAACCAAGAAAGCAACGGCAATTCCACTGTTAAATGCAGAGGAGGGAGCTGATAGGGGGAAAGAGTACATTGAAGGTCTCTAGTAGTGTGAAGATTTGTCTGATGTGACAGAAACAGGCGTCGATTTAGAAGAGACAGGGGATCGAGTATTAGAATCAGAATTTAACACAGCTTTAGAGGACTTACTATCAAATAAGGCAGAAGGGCTAGATGACATTCCATCAGAATTTCTAAACTCATTGGGAGAAGTGGCAGTGAAACGAGTATACACGCTGGTGTGTAGAATGTATTAGTCTGGCGACATACCATCTGAGTTTCGGAAAAATATCATCCACACAATTCCGAAGACTTCAAGAGATGACAAGTGCGATAATTATCGCACAATCAGCTTAACAGATCATGAATCCAAGTTGCTGACTAGAAGAATATACAGGAGAATGGAAATGAAGATTGAGGATGTGCTAGATGACGTCCAATTTGGCTTTAGAAAAGGTAAAGGCACCAGATAGGCAATTCTGACGTTCCGGTAGATATGGAAGCAAGACTACAGAAAAATTAGGACACAGTCATAGGCTATGTCGACCTGGGAAAAGCGTTCGACCTTGTAGTTGTTTGATAAAATAGGGGTAAGCTACAGAGAGAAATGGGTAATATACAGTATGTACCAGAGCCATGAGGCTCTAATAAGAGTGAACGACCCAGAATAAACCGCTCGGATTAGAATGGGTGTAAGACAGGGTTGTAGTGTCTCCTAGAAAGTGTGTAAGACTGGGATGTAGTCTTTCCCCCCTAGTGTTCACTCCGTACATAGAAGGAGCAATGGCGGAAATAAAAGAAAGATTCAGAAGTCCATTTAAAATTCAAGGTGAATAGAAATCAGTAATACGATATGCTGATGGCATTGTTATCTTCGGTGAAAGTGAACAAGAGTTACTTGATACGCTGAATGGAATGAACAGTCTAATGAGTACAGAAAATGGAACTGAGAGTAAATTGAAGAAAGGCGAAAATAATGAGAAGTAGCAGAAATGAGAACACAGAGAAACTTAACATCAGGATTGAAGGTCACGAGGTAGATGAAGGTAAAGAACTCTGCTACCTAGCCAGCAAAATAACCAATCACGGACGGAGTGAGGTGGACATCAAAATCAGACTAGCTCTGGCAGAAAGGGCGTTCCTGGCCAAGAGGAGATTAGCAGTGTCAAACACATGCCTTAATTTGAGGAAGAATTGTATGAGAATTCGTCTGGAAAATGATCAAATGTGTGGGAATTATTAAGAGACCAAACTGCTGAGGTCATCGGTCCCTAGACATACACACTGCTTAAACTAACTTATGGTAAGAACAACACACACATCCATGGCCGACGGCGGACTCGAACCTCCTGCGGGAGGGGCCGCATGATCCGTGACATGGCGCCTCAAACCGCGTGGCCTTTGCGCGCGGCTATACCTCTGGAGCACAGCGTTGTATGATAATGAAACATAGCCTGGGGGAAACCGGAACAGAAGAGTTTATTGTAGATAAAAAAAGAAAACATGTATTACAGGCCACTGATGATGCTTCCCAAATAAATGAAGCGAAACGCGTATGGCAACAAACAAACTGCCTTCAGTTGGTTGTGTGGACGGTACTTACGTCCAAAAATTTAAAGCAACTAAAGGAAAGAAGGAAAACAGAAAAAATGAAGATCTGTGAAATATTTCTGCATACCATTTACTGGTGAAGTGTCATGCCAGATTGTATTCTTTTCCCTTAGCAAAATGTCAAAATTCGGTTTTCACAAACAATAAAATGAAACACAAAATTTTTCAGTGCTTAAGTTTGAAAAGTTAAGTGCACCACAGATCTGTCAGGTCTTGCATTTAGAAACTGATTTGTTCTGTGTGCCCAAATTTTACGTTGGCCAAACTAGTAGAAGTTTAAACACACGATTCCGGGAACGCATTGTTACTGTCAGGCTCAGCGGTCTGAATAAGTCAACTTCCGCTGCTCAATTGGCCCAACACGGAAACATAGAGATGTTGTTGTGGTCTTCAGTCCTGAGACTGGTTTGATGCAGCTCTCCATGCTAATCTATCCTGTGCAAGCTCCTTCATCTCCCAGTACCTACTGCAACCTACATCCTTCATAATCTGCTTAGTGTATTCATCTCTTGGTCTCCCTCTACGATTTTTACCATCCACATTGCCCTCTAATGCTAAATTTGTGATCCCTTGATGCCTCAGGACATGTCCTACCAACCGATCCCTTCTTCTAGTCAAGTTGTGCCACAAACTTCTCTTCTCCCCAAACCTATTCAATACCTCCTCATTAGTTACATGATCTACCCACCTAATCTTCAACATTCTTCTATAGCACCACATTTCAAAAGCTTCTATTCTCTTCTTGTCCAAACTATTTATTGTCTGTGTTTCACTTCCATACATGGCTACACTCCATACAAATACTTTCAGAAGCGACTTCCTGACACTTAAATCTATACTCGATGTTAACAAATTTCTCTTCTTCAGAAACGCTTTCCTTGCCATTGCCAGTCTACATTTTACATCCTCTCTACTTCGACCATCATCAGTTATTTTGCTCCCCAAATAGCAAAACTCCTTTACTACTGTAAGTGTCTCATTTCCTAATCTAATTCCCTCAGCATCACCCGACTTAAGTCGACTACATTCAATTATCCTCGTTTTGCTTTTGTTGATGTTCATCTTATATCCTCCTTTCAAGACACTGTCCATTCCGTTCAACTGCTCTTCCAAGTCCTTTGCGGTCTCTGACAGAATTACAATGTCATCGGTGAACCTCAAAGTTTTTACTTCTTCTCCATGAATTTTAATACCTACTCCGAATTTTTCTTTTCTTTCCTTTACTGCTTGCTCAATATACAGATTGAATAACATCGGGGAGAGGCTACAACCCTGTCTCACTCCTTTCCCAACCACTGCTTCCCACTCATGCCCCTCGACTCTTATAACTGCCGTCTGGTTTCTGTACAAAATGTAAATAGCCTTTCGCTCCCTGTATTTTACCCCTGCCACCTTCAGAATTTGAAAGAGAGTATTCCAGTCAACATTGTCAAAAGCTTTCTCTATGTCTACAAATGCTACAAACGTAGGTTTGCCCTTCCTTAATCTTCCTTCTAAGATAAGTCGTAAGGTCAGTATTGCCTCACGTGTTCCAGCATTTCTACGGAGTCCAAAGTGATCTTCACCGAAGTCGGCTTCTACCAGTTTTTCCATTGGTCTGTAAATAATTCGCGTTAGTATTTTGCAGCTGTGACTTATTAAACTGATAGTTCGGTAATTTTCACACCTGTCAACACCTGCATTCTTTGGGATTGGAATTATTATATTCTTCTTGAAGTCTGAGGGTATTTCGCTGTCTCGTACATCTTGCTCACCAGATGGTAGTGTTTTGTCAGGACTGGCTCTCCCAAGGCCGTCAGTAGTTCCAATGGAATGTTGTCTACTCCCGGGGCCTTGTTTCGACTCAGGTCTTTCAGCGCTCCGTCAAACTCTTCACGCAGTATCGTATCTTCCATTTCTATAATATTGTCCTGAAGTACATCGCCCTTTTATAGACCCTCTATATACTCCTTCCACCTTTCTGCTTTCCCCTCTTTGCTTAGAACTGGGTTTCCATCTGAGTTCTTGATATTCATACAAGTGGTTCTCTTTTCTCCAAAAGTCTCTTTAATTTTCCTGTAGGCTGTATATCTTACCCCTAGTGAGATAAGCCTCTACACCCTTACATTTGTCCTCTACCCATGCCTGCTTAGCCATTTTGCACTTCCTGTCGATCTCATTTTTGAGACGTTTGTATTCCTTTTTGCTTGCTTCATTGACTGCATTTTTATATTTTCTCCTTTCATCACTTAAATTCAATATTTCGTCTGTTACCCAAGGAATTCTACTAGCCGTCGTATTTTTACCTACTTGATCCTCTGCTGCCTTCACTACGTCATCCCACAGAGCTACTCATTCGTCTTCTACTTTATTTCTTTCCCCCATTCCTGTGAATTGTTCCCGTATGCTCTCCCTGAAACTCTGTACAACCTCTGGTTCTTTCAGTTTATCCAGGTCCCATTTCCATAAATTCCCACCTTTTTGCAATTTCTTCAGTTTTAATCGACAGTTCATAACCAATAGATTGTGGTCAGAGTCCACATCTGCCCCTGGAAGTGTCCTACAATTTAAAACCTGGTTCCTAAAGCTCTGTCTTACCATTATATGATCTATCTGATACCTTTTAAATTATTTAGAGAAATAACCTTTTGCCAGAAAAAGACTGCAGATGAATTTGTTAGAAGGATTGGAAACATGTAACTACATTCATGATAAACCTGACTGCATACTGAATGATCAAGCAGAATAAAAAAACTAAATGTGCCTCCAAAATTTCATACAACTCTTATAATTTGAAGTGATCAAGAACAATTAAAAAACTAAATGTACCTCCAAAATTTCATGCAACTGCTATAACTTGAAATGATAGAACAAGTAATTAAATGACACAGAGAAAATTCTTCGTAGGCCATACCACTATCTTTCAAACCTAAATAACTACATTTACAACTGTACACAGTTATCCGCATTATCTAGAAGTATCTTTGACGTGACTCTATAAGTATGCCATATCTGTACACATAGCACTTTCTTTCGCCTATCAAGTCAGTAGTCGGTGGAAAGAAATGTATTTGCGATCCTATTTTTAGTTCAATTCATTGATCAGCATGGACGGTAAAAGAAATTCAAATCTGATAATATGTAAAGTAAGGCTTTCGAGAAAGTAAGTGCAGTATATGGAGCATATACAAGTAAAACTACATATTTACGAAAATTCGTTACGTTTTCGGACGCAAATGTGAAACTTTGAGTCAAGTCAACGCTACCATCTGACTATGGGCTAAGGCCGGAAACTATTAATGGTACAGTAAAATATTTAAAAACAAAAAGACATTTAGCGGGTTACAGTAAGTTCTACTGTGTAATTTCCAAAAACTCCTTTCTTTCTTTGTGCTGTTTTGTCAAGGCGCTGCACTCGTATCTGGAACTAGTGGACGCTATGCAAGCTCGTTGTGTATGCGGTTCTATTCACGAAGCAATCATATTTGTACATGTAATTTTTTGAAAAATATGTAACTCTGAAAACGAATGAATCATTTACAGTACTTGTGCAGCCTACAACAATCTTCCCCAAGATTTAAGTTACTATAGTTCCATACTGGTAGCTCGTGCGAGAGTGTCCATAGCGTAAATTATTACATAATAGGAAGACGTGAGCGCTATCTCTCTGCGAATTTTAATAATTTTTTCTGCGTTTATATTCGTATAGTACCTGTTTACCTGCTGTTTTTCTGAAATAGAGACTGTTAATCAGGATATTATTAGACATGCAGAGTTTGGAAACGAAATCGAGGCTACCCAGCGAAACCGGCTGACTCACTTGTGTGTCATTGAATTCCCGTTCCCATAAGTGACTGAACTCTGGGTTCAGTTGTTTCGCAAGCTTGTCGTTTAAGGCTTTTTGGGTTTGTGTTAAGCAATAAAATGAGCTATTCTTCAGAAAACATATGACAATAATGAAGCAGAGAAAGGGTCTAGGAAAGGAAGACTATTTAATGACTCGTGAATGAAGTCATTAAAGGCAATGAAAAAATCCAAATTGGCTGATGCGGCATAGAGTATACAAAACTAAGGAAGTATTACGTAATGGACAAAAGGGCTCTTTCGATAAGCTTCATTCAGACAACGGCCTGAAATCCTTATCATAAATCTCGAAATCCTTGTCAGAAATCCCGTAACATAGTTATTTTGACTATTTCTTGCAAATTTGGAGGTTATGGGAAGGTTCTTAGCACACTGTAAATTATCAGTTCTTTTTAACATGTGATGACTAATATTACTATTGTACGGGACACTCATAGAAAGACGAAAATTAATCTGAAACACGCATTGTCCAGATAGAGAAAAACACACACTGTGGAGTCAGAGGTTTCTGTTGATGTTCACCAATCGTTTGTAGAGAATGTTTATTCTAATATTTATTCGTACGCAAGGACAATGGATTTTTATTAACTTACAAGGAGCGTTTTAAAAGTCCGTGCAAAGTCCGAGAGATGGCAACATCGGCGCGTGTCGAGGTCATGTTTAGTTAGTAGCATCTTGGGAAAGAACACACACCAAGTTTCAGCCATATTGGTCTATTTATTTGTGTTTGGCATTCGTGTGAATCAAGGAAATCGAGTGACTGTCAAAAAATGGACAAAAAAGAATTTCGTGTGGTGGTTATACATTACTTTATGAAAGCTAAAACGCCTCAGGAGACTAAAGAGTAGCTTGACAAACATTACGGTGACTCTGAACCTTAGATTAGAACAGTTTATAAGAGGTTTCAAAATTTTCGAAGTGGTCATATGGGCACAAGTGATGCTGAACGTTCTGGACGCCCTGTGGAGGTTACGACTCCAGAAATCATTGATAAAATCCATGATATGGAGATGGATGACAGAAGAGTTAAGGTGCATAAGACTGTTAGTGGTATGGTACATTATATTTTGCATAAACATTTGAACATGAGAAAGGTATCCGCAAGATGGGTTCCGTGATTGCTCACGCTTGACCCAAAACGGGATCGTGTGAAGTGCTTCAAGGATGGTTTGCAGCTGTTCATGGAGAATCCACAGGACTTTAAGCGTCGTTTCGTCACTGTGTGTGACATGGATACAATACTATACTCCAGAGACCAAGCAACAATCTAAATAATAGTTTACCTAGGGAGAAACTGCACGAAAAACGGCGAAGACCATTCCCTTGGCCGGAAAAGTTATGGCGACTGTATTTTGGGATTCGCAAGGGATAATCCTCATCGACTATCTGGAAGAAGGTAAAACTATTACAGGTGAGTATTATTTATCGTTATTGGACCGTTTGAAAACCGAGCTGCAAGAAGAACGCCGGCGATTGGACCGCAAAAAAGTCCTTTTCCATCACAACAATGCACCAGCGCACACCGCAGCAGTTGTGGTCGCAAAATTAATGTAAATAGGATTCCAATTCGTTTCACATCCCTCCTATTATCCAGACTTGGCTCCCTCGAACTACTATTTGTTCCCCAATTTGAAGAAATGGCTGGCGAGACAAAAATGTTATTCAAACGAGGAGGCGATTGCAGCAACTAATAGCTATTTTGCAGACTTGAACAATGCATATTATTCGGAAGGGATCAAAAAATTAGAACAGCGTTGTACGAAGTGTATAGGTCTAAAAGGAGACTATGTGAAAAATAAAGAGGTTTACCCCAAACACGTAAGTAGTTTTTATTTTTGCACGGACTTGTCAAACGCCCCTCGTACAATAGCTGCAGGTCAACTGTTAAGAAAACCCACTGCTTAAGTTTCGAGAGGTTGAGGTAATGGACAGCTATTTAATTGCCATGTTGCCTTAAAATGTATATGTTATCAGTCGACTAAGCTATGCAAATGACAGTGTAGGTCTGCTCGGTAGATTTCATTCATGAACAGACCATGTGACAACAACGTAATCGTGAAACAAATAATAAATTGAAACTTCCTGGCAGATTAAAACTGTGTGCTGCACCGAGACTCTAACTCGGGATCTTTGTCTTTCTTGGGCTAGTGCTCTACCCACTTTTTTCTTTTTTACCAATTGCGCAACGTTTTTTTCGCCTCCCTTCTCCCCACACAGCCCATCCAGTCGTTCAACTTTTTTGCCTTCTCCAGCTAGCTTCTACGCTTTTTTTTTCAGTATATAAAAGTTATAATATAAAGTAATCCAAACAAAACTGAGGAGTGGCTTCGTCGCATTAATGCCATCTCCGTGAAGTAATCCTCTTTATGTGCCGTCTCTATCGGCACTGTGTTGGTTCGTGATGTTTCGCTATTTACCTCTGGCAACTGAAAGTTCTTTACTCCCGTACGTCTGGAAACTGTAAAGTTCGACTTCTCGTGTTGTATTGTTTTCTCTCCGTTGTATGTTCGTCCTGTTTAATCTTTTGGTCTCCTCTCTTTACTTTCCTTTGTTGTCTTCTCTTAACTTTACACTTTCCAAGTCCGTGGGGGATCCATGAATGCTTTTATGAGAAAATTTGCGTATGTCGTTCTATAATGTGGATGTTTTTGAAGTCCATAGTGCTGTGTTTGCAGATATGTCGAAAAGTCTCCAATACTACTTTCTGTGTTTGCAAAAATATAATATATTGCTTGTCCTTTCAGCCATGTTACGGCGTTTTGTTTCGTGGTAGATTAGAGGTCATCGTCCGGTAGAAGTAGACTCGTAAGTGTGATGGTGTGCGGTGACGTGTGTTGTAGAAATGCCAAGAGGCTTCTAACCGCTTTCCAGATGTCATGCGCCGTACCGCATACGAATTTGTGTTGATCAGTATCTTCCACGTGACTGGTTGCACAGAGGGAAGTATCAGCCAAATGCATCGCATGTAATCGGCAAGTCGTGGGAAGTTTCCTATTGACCACCTAATACCACAATGCTCTCACCCTCGTTGGCAAATGTGGATGATGAGCACTTCTCCATATACGCGTCCAGTCTGCCTCTGGGTACTTATATTCTATACTGATTCGAGCGTGTGTCGTGATCAAATGTTTGTACACTGCTCGCGCTGAGACCATTTGCGCCTCTGGCATCCCCATGCTGGTGTAGCTATAGTCAATCAAAAATTGTTTGAGATGGTGAAGGTCATTTGGTATGTTATGAACATCCACAGGAGCGTCAAGATTAGCCGGCTTAATGTCGTTCAATAGGAAAGTGGTGATGCTATTCGGCGAATTCTGACGTAAAGAGCCCGTGTCTTCGTATATACGTCGATGAGGTTGAGACAGCCTAACGCCGTCGGAAGAGTCAACGTAGAATACTTGACTTTGAAAATGTAGCCGCGGCTTACAATGTGGCCGAAGGCAGCCAATAATCTGCTTGCCATCGGGAGGGGTAGTGGGAGTACGCGTGCCACATAGTTAACTATAGAGACGAGATAAACGTTAACCAAGGCCACTCGTTGTATTTAGTCCAGGGACCTTGGGTTATGTTGACTTATGCTAGCGCGCACTGTAATTAGTAAATCTTTGTAATTGATTGCAATCGTGCGTCGGATGTCACGAGTAAATTTCACACCCAAACACTTCATGACCGTGATCACCTTGATCTGTTCAGGAATGGGGGACCTCAATCCGCGACCGATGTTCAGGACACCGGACTTCATCACATGCAGCTCAGCCCCCGCCGCCTTCCTATACTGCTCTACTATGTCCATCGCCGTCTGTATCTCAGCCGTGGTTCGCACGAGAACGGCCACATGATCCGCGTGCCACTGAGCTACCCAAGCACGACTCATGGCCCTCCTCACACCTGTACTTCCGCCAGTACCTCGTCTCCTACCTTCTAATCTTCACAGAAGATCTGCAAACCTTGCAGGACTAGCAGTCCTGGATGAAAGAATATTGCGAAGACGTGGCTTAGCCGCGGTATGATTCGTGTCTCCACAATGCCCTTTCTTACAGGAAACGAAGTCCTGGCGGAAGTAGAGCTGTGAGGACGGGTCGGGAGTCGTGGTTGGGTAGCTCAGTCGACAGAGCATTTGCCTGTAAAAGGCAAAGGTCTCCAGTTGGAGTCATCGTCCAACACACAGTTTTAGTTTGCTAGGAAGTTCCATATCAGAGCAATCTCCACTGCAGAGTGAAAATTCATTTTGGGAAGAATAAATTGTCTTTTCATAGAAAGGCTGTAAATTCGACTAGATACCAAGGAATTACAGTTACGAACAACTTCGGAACATAGAAAATGTTGTGGGGAAAGTTACCCAAAGACTGCGTTTTATTGGCAGAACACTTGGAAGACGAAAGAGATCTACTTAAGAGACTGCTTACGTTCTCTTTTAGAATACAGCTGCGCGATGTGGGATCCTTACCAGATAGGATTGACGGGGAACATCGAAAAAGTTCAAAGTAGGGCAGCACGTTTCGTATTATCACGAAATGGGGGAGGGAGATTGTCACAAGAAAGATACAGGATTTGGGTTGGACATCATTAAAACAAGAGCGTTTTTTGTTTAGACGGAATCTTCTCTCGAAATTTCTATCACCAAATTTCTCCTTCAGTTGCGAAAATATTTTGTTGACGCCGACGTTCGTAGAGAGAAACTATCACCATAATAAAATTAGAGAAATCGGAGCTCGCACGGAAACATGTAGGTGTTCATTTCTTCCGCGGGCTATGCGAGATTGGAATAATAGAGAATTGTGAAGGTGGGTCGATCAGCCCTCTTCCAGGCACTTAAATGTGATTTGCAGAGTATCCATGTAGATGTAGATAGGTCATCAAGAGGCGAACTCACTGCAACTGAAATATGGGGGTGGAAAGTAACGCTCTTAACTCAACTGTTAACCTGGGCGGATTTCATGACGTGCCGATTATTTCATTCACGTAAAGCGGGAAATACCATGGAATCGTCGTCATATAACTAGTCATCATAAACATCTGTTTGTGAGAAACAGAGAGTAATTCTCTGCACAAACGAAGCACGCTATACCTCATCGCCTACGGCAGCGTCCTTTTTTGAAAATCGACTGCCAGTGGTACCGCGAAGTGTAATCTGTTTATTGCGAACAATCAATCACACAGCCAACAAAGAGATGTTTATTGGGCTCGACTGCGAATGCGGGCGTAATTTTGAGAGAATTCAAGCCGGCCATTTTGCGTTTATTTAGATGTTAATGCGCGCGTGTTCTGCGTCCACTCTGCGTACTCTGATTGCATTGACTGACGTACAGCAATCAGACTTGCTATTTTTGCTTCCGTGTGTGTACTTCGGCACTCAGCAGTAAATTTGTACTGAAAGGTGCTTCCAATAGTAATAAACTACCATGCAAAGGACGACGAAATGGGAAATAAATGACAATAAATTCAGTGACGGGTCGCATTGGCACACAGAAAAATGTGGATACGTGATTGTTCATAATAATATAGGCTGATATTGTATGCAATTATCTTCAGTCGTAAAAAAAGAATCTGTTACTGCAAGTAATTGTTACTTACAAGTTGCAATTCCAAGTCGTAATATACACCGGTACTACTGTTATTTCTGATTGTCTTAGAAATTAGTTAGAAAAAACTATCTCTTAGTATATATAACACACAGTAGTAGTTCTGTATTGTGATGTGTGGAACATCCGTAAGAATGGAGTAAGTATCTTCCATTTTAATTTTATAATTCGACCAAATCATCTGTCAACAGACTAAAACACTGACTTCTTGAGTTTATTCTGCGGACGATCTTTTCCTCTGCTACCTCTGCACTACGCTCAGATGTCCTTGCAAGCGAGTGTCCTTTTCGCGACCTTTGTTTTGACCTTTACCCACTCCGAGTATAAAATTCTGAACTAACGTCGTCGCATGAACTACTTCTCTCAATTTCGATGTACGTTTTGACTATATCATCATCGCTGTGCCACAATCACTCCTAAGATGAATAATACTAACAGTAATTTCAAGAAAACAGACAAAATCCGTTAAAATACTGATATCTTCATACATTACATGAAGAGGATCGGAAAAGTAGTCGATACTACTACCCTTAAATCGAGCTGATGTGGATGTGTCATATGTAACAACGATTCCAGTCTAACGTTACCGAAGAATGTCACAGAACCCTCCGACACCTTTTGCGAATTATACGTTGTGTTAATTGTATTCAGAGGGTGTAAAGTCTGAACTCTGGGAGTTGAAGAAGAGAGGAGTCTTAGTCCATTTCACATACGTCACATAACAGACATCTGATGTGGAGATAAAATCTATTGTGTTCCATGCTGACACGGGAGAGATGAAATCCATCGTAACGTCTGGTGCATTCGGTATTTTGTGAAACGTAAGGTCAAGCTTCAAACAGCGTGGATTAGATTACAAGCACGGTAATACGAAATAGATGTGAAGATATGAATGTACGAGTGCTTTCAGTAATCAGTCAAAATCACCGTAATCCGTAGAAATCAAAGATGGGAGTATTTAAATTGCGGAAATATCCAGTAGTGTTAAATGTGCCTAGAAAGACAGAAAATGAAAAATTACTGAGTGGAAAATGTGTAAGAGAAGAAGACTCTATAGGCAAGAAGGTACAGATTGGGAGACATATGCAAAGGCATACAGGAATATTTAACGTGTCGTTGAAATGAGCAGTAAAGATAAAAAAAATCATAGAGGAAACAAAGACAAAAATATGAGATGTTAAGTGTAGAGCAGTGGTCCCCAACCTGGGGTAATTATCCCCTGTGGGATGAAATGAAATTTTCTAAGAGGTACAATCTAAACAATTGGATTATGTTTTAGTCATGAAACTAAATTATTTCAAGATCATTAGTATTAACACAATATTTTGAGACACTAATATCAATCATTAATTTTATCAATTATTACTTTCCTCAGTTAAGAGGATTAATTCGATGGAGGTTAAATGTTCCGCGCGTAGCCCCCCCCCCCCCCCCCCACTATACACATATGTTGTGCTTTATCCCGTGCATCGCTGATGATGTAAGTGAGAAATATAAGTAACCGATGTAAATGTCTGAAGAAAATGTCTTCTCTGTGTTGTAGACAGTACCTGCGGTAGTCCAGAAATTGCTTCATTACTCGCTTCGAGACAGATAAATGAAGTAATTGACAGCACACCACAGTAGCAACTACATATGAGCTACTATAGTGCTGTATACAGTGCTATTATTATTATTATTATTATTAGCTTGGTTGGACCCAAAGCATTAACAGCCTGACGTCATCCAATTTCTGCCAGCTCAGGAGTAAGAAGAGCAGCAATCAAGTGATTTACAAATAGTAAGTATAACACACTCATCTGACTGTGTTTGATTTTAAATGGAGTTGCAGTGTGCATGTCAAGTAAGTGCCGCAATGGAGAGGAATGATGCAGGGAAGTATGTTTTGTTACTGTGGACATTTAGCTTTCTTATCTGAGGAGAAGTTGTGGGTAGCATTTGGGATCCACCACGAATTCCTTCACCATTCATTCTTACACACACACGCACACACACACACACACACACACACACACACTTACACACACACACACACACACACAAACTAAATATCATTCATATTTCATCATTTTAGAAAAAAGTGTTCTAACAAAAGTGTTTCATTCTACTGTTCAGGTATATGGGAATGCAGGTGATAATCTGGGGTAGGGGTGGAGCAATAGATGCCAGGGCGGGAGAGGGGGGGGGGGGGGGATGACGGGTGCTAGCTGATGTTTGATTGCACTCAGGGATAATGGTCTACGAAAGGTTGAAAACCACTGGTAGAGAGGATATTGGTTGGAGTGGGTATGTAAATATTAGCACAAAATAGGAAAATTTGGAGGAAGTAACTAACAGAGAACACAGAAGATTCCATTGAGTCTCTTGTTGACCTGTCGGGTGTGATAGTTGAAGACAGCAAAACGAAAGCCGAAGTTTCAAATTTCACGTTCAAGATATCGTTCACGCAGAAGAATATTACAAACATACCGTCATTTGACCGTCAGACAGACTCCGGGTATGGACTACATAGAAATAAGAATACGTGGCGAAGAGAAGTAACTTAAAGACCTGAAAACAAATGAATAGCCAGATCTGGATGGAATCCCACTTAGATTATACGAAGAGTACTGTACACCATTGGCCCCTTACTTAGCTTGCATTTATCGTGAATCTCTCGCCTAGTACAACGTCCCAAGCGACTGAGAAAAAGGGCAGGTGACTTCAGTATGTAAGAAAGGTAAAAGAATGGCCCCGCAAAATTACAGACCAATACCCCTAACATCTGTTTGCTGTAGAATCCTTGAACGCATTCTCAGTTTGAATATAATAAACTTTATTGAGGATAAGCAGCTTATCTCCACAAATCAGGATGGTTTTAGAAAGCATCGTTCGTGCGAAGCACAACTTTCCCTGAGAGCAATATACTGGGAGCTGTAGATGAAGGGAAACATGCAGATTAAATATTTCTAGATTTCCGAAAGCACATCGTGTCCCATTGCAGGCTGTTAACGAAGCTACAGGCATATGGAATAAGTTCACAAACAAGTGAGTGGCTCGACAGCTTCTTAAATAATAGAGCACAGTATGTTGTCCTCGACGGCGAGCGTGCATCACAGATAAGTGTATCGGCAGGTATGCCTCAGGGAACTGTGATAGGACCGCTGTTCTCTGTGAACATAAATAATTTGGCAGACAAGATGGGCAGCAGTCTACGGTTATTTGCTAATGATGGCGTGGTGTACCGTAGGGTGTCGAAGTTCAGTGACTGTAGGAAGATACGACTTAGACAAAATTTCCAGTTAGTGTAGTGAATGGCAGCTAGCCCCAAATTTGGAAAAATGTAAGTTAATACGGATGAGTAGGAAGAACAAACCTGTAATGTTCGAGTGTAGTATTACTAGCCTTCAGCTTGACACAGTCAAGTCACTGAAATATCTGGGAGTAATGTTGCAAGCGATATGTAGTGGAACGAGCATGTGAAAAGTGTGGTATGGAGGCAAGTAGTCGAGTTCGGTTTATTGGCAGAATTTTAGGAAAAAGTGGTTCACAGTATGAAGGAAGACTTCGACGCAATTCAGAGGAGGGCTGCTAGATTTGTTACCGGTTGGTACGAACAAAACGTAAGTGCTACGGAGATGCTTCGGGAACGCAAATGGGAATTCCTGGGGGAAAAGGGGCGTTCCTTTCTGGAAACACCGTTGAGAAAATTTAGAGAACCGGCATTTGAAGCCGACTGCTGAACGATTTTCCTGCCGCCAACATACACGAAGATAAGAGAAATTACTTTTCATACGGAGGTGTACATACTGTTGTTTTCCCCTCGCTATATTTGCGAGTGGAACAGGAGGGGTAATGAAATAGAGTCCTGCATCACCGAGTAAGCGAGCACAAAAAACGGGATGGGGCGAGCACACCCTAACTGGATAGGCTGCCCGCACTAGTTCTAGTGACCGTGCATAGAAGCCGTGACCGAATACGTAGCAGGTAACTTCAAACACATTACACGTTTCATTATCCGTGTGAGACTGCAGCCAGTACGGGCTTCTCATTTGCGGTGTGTCTCTCTCTGTAATCATGCAGCGCGAGGAAGCCAGTGCAGTAAGACGTAAGATTGAAACCAATGTTTACACATTGAAGAAACGGGAAGGTCTAAAAAGCCAAGTATGGAGCACATTTTTGTTGGCTGTAGAGGAAAACAGTGCGTCTAGTGGGTACGTATCGTGCATAAACTGCTCCACATAATTGTGTTTCCAGTCGGGAACCACTCATTTAAAGAAACACAGCTGCAAGAAACCTCACAAAGATACGTTTTCTTCAGGGATACAGGCAGTAATAAAAAATAGTATTACAGCAACGTGTGTTGCAATGTGTGCTAAAGATATGAGAACTTTTAATGCTGTTTCCGGTGAAGGTTTCAGAGAACCAGGCCAAGAATTAATACATCTAGGAGAAGTTAACGTGGCAGATGTCATGCCACATCCCCCTACTATAAGCAGACATGTCAAAGAACGAGCTGATGCAATACGAAACAGCACAATGCCTTCTGTTATTGTGGAAGTTATTAATAAAACATGTGCTGCGACAGTTGATATGTAGACTGATTCGCATAAGCTATTTGACGCTTACAACACATTACATTAACACAGATTGGTCTCTTGTGAACAATGCTTTATTTACAACAGAATTCCCAGACGTTAAGGAGACGGGAGTAAATATTATAAAAGAAAGTGCTCTATGAATTTAGTTGCGTTACGTACCCGTTCTTGGAAACGTTACTTTCGTATTAAAAGAGGGTCGGTCTGAGTGGTCGAGCGGTTCTAGGCGCTACAGTCTGGAGCCGCGCGACCGCCACGGTTCCAGGTGCGAATCCTGCCTCGGGCATGGATGTGTGTGATGTCCTTAAGGTAGTTAGGTTTAAGTAGTTCTACGTTCTAGGAGACTGATGACCTCAGAAGTTAAGTCCCATAGTGCTCAGAGCCATTTGAACCATATTAAAAGAGAGAAAGACAGAGAGAGAGAGAGGTAAATACATTGTGTGTGTGTGTGTGTGTGTGTGTGTGTGTGTGTGTATGTGTGTGTGTGTGTGTGTGTGTGAGAGAGAGAGAGAGAGAGAGAGAGAGAGAGAGAGAGGCGTTGGGTTTGTACAGTACAGTGCAGCGAGCAGGGGCGAGGCGAGGTGAGACGTCAGCGGTGACCGGTCGTGCTCGGTTATCCGCGTGTCCGGAACCCGGACAACAGACATCGGGCGAGTACGTGACAGCCGAGTCGTATGGGGCCGGACACGAGCGGCTCGGTACCCCCGTCAACAGGCGAGACGTGACCCGTCAAACATTAAGCGTTGCAGCACTCTATAATGAAAGTTGTGGTACAGGGTACCCTCCGCGACGCTCATTACGGTGGCATGAGAGGTATCGATGTAGATGTAGACAAAATGGAAAAGATACAACTGTCTTGCTATTTTCACGCGACACCGGCTAGATAAATCACTCATAAGGTTATTACCATGTGCGAAAAATCGTCTATCTGGTGGAAAGTAGAAAAACATCAAACCTCCCCTCCCTACCCAGTACTGACAACGTCACTCTACATTACATTTTCTTACTATCGTATCCGGTAAGGTATGAATCGCATTGTAAGGGTAATAAAGCATAAAACGTAATATCGGAAGTTACAACATAATGTTAAATCTCAAAAGAACCATAAAGCACATATCAAGAAAGACAACACCATTTATAGGTGCGTCAGCAACAACATCATTAGCACTACTTACATTTGTTTATTGACAAGAATATTTGTGTATAGTTAGTTTACTGGTGTACTGGTTCCATATAGATGTACTGTTGAGTATGTTTAGTGATGGTAGAATTTAATTCTTTGTCCTTGTCGGTGGGATCTTAGTCATGCCGTCCTTTAGAAGCTCGTTGTAATCCTAGTTTACACTGTTACCAGAGCTCTGGAGAAAACCTGCGTTGTCCCTGAGCCAAGGTGAGACATGGCACGACTCTTCCGTTTCGACCCCAGCAGTGATTTCCTTTTCCCTTGCCGCTTTTTAGATAAAATTCCAGTCAGTTCACAATATTTTTGTACAAAAGCCGTCACAGGTTATTGTTTTCGTATATAACCTGACAGAGAACCATCGTGTTTTACAGAAATATGGATTTACGAAAACAGTCTACCAGGCCCCTTACAGACGACAAAATTGGATATGACGGATTTCAGAAGATGGCAAGTGGTGCTAAATTAAATAGTTTTTATCCCATATGGTCATGAATCTGAGCCTAATGTATTGTCAGATGGGTTTCGTGAAGACTATCAAGGCAAAAATCCTGATCGTAACAAACTTTTGTTTGGAAATTTGGACCTTTTATTGATTAATGCTGTAAAATAGAAAATTATCGTACTAGACTTAGAAAATAAAATATTATTGTATATCTTCCAGGAGCGAAACGCGTCGCTAGGAGGCCTGTACCGTGAAATATCTTGGAAAATTTGTATTAATTTATATCTGATGCCGCAATGCATATCATGTTTTTCTTCGCAAACTACAGCAGAAAGAAAAGAGAAAAAATCAAGGAACAACTCCAATATTATCTAATAGAACTATTTATTTTAAAGTCAAGGCCATTGTATTTGTTACTGGGTATGAAGTCAGTTTACGAAGATGTCCTCTGTATGGGACTGTTAGGAGCATACTTCATGTGATTGTGTGTCCCGGATTTTTCTCGTTATATGCTGTCTGATCATATGCGTTTTAAAGATATCTGTGGTATAGCTATCTCCGAAGCAGCATGATCGATATATGGGTCCTACAAACAGAAAGACAAACACCATGAATGTTTAAAACAAACCTAAGTTTGGTACTGATAGCCCTGAGAAACTTTGCAGCAATTAATACTATCCTTCTGATCTAAAAGGTTCATGGTATTATTTTCTACCACGGACATTTGTATGGTTGTTGTTATGTTCTTCAGTCCGAAGAATGGTTTGTGCAGTGTCCATGGTCCTCTATCCTGAGCAGTCCTCTTCATCTGTGAACTCTGCAGCCTACATCTTTTTGAAGGGAAAAATAAATCTCAGTTCATCGTCAGTACAGGCGGAAATAATGAGAGTAAAACAAAAAATCGATGCAAAATGTGCTGTACTTTTGTCTCCAACATGCCCATCTCCTACGTGAAAGCTGAACAAATTACATTTCTGCCTTTATCATTTGTTTCGATTTTTAAATTTTTGGCTAGTTGATACTCCACTGTTTTCCTAGTGCGACTTCAGAAAACCAGTGGTTTTTACGTTTCCGTTTTATTGAACAGTCACATTTTTTTTAATACTAACCTATTGACTCTCACCGTGGACGCCATTGTATTTTACAACCAAGTAATTTGTAGTCATTCCTTAAGTATTCCAATTTTTTTCTCATTGCTTGCCTCTTTACAAGATTATTTTTACTTATGGCACTGTTTTCAAATAAAATTTAAATTTAAGTAGACTTTGTTTGTGATGATCGTTAGCGTATAATGTAATACGTGTTCAGCTGTCGCCCGTAACTAACTAATACTGAGCGGCTTCAACAGCGTTCCACTTGCCAATATAAAGATAAAGATAATGTATTAATGTATTAGGTATGACACTTGTTAATACATCGCCCTGTCACACTGTCGGTTTCAACAAACAGCTATGCAAAAAAGAATGATGCTGCAACTAGTCTGCCAGATGAAGCTGTTAGTTAATCATTTGAGGTTGCGATTCAAATTTCTTTCATTTAAATTCGTACTTAGAATCCTGGCCGTTTTCTCGCCTTACTACATATCCGCAAAATTTATAATTTGGAACTCGTAACACTCTGATTACTTCAATATACACGATACTGGAGCTTTAAAACCTGCGGAAATGGTTTGGAAAAACATAAACCTCTTGTTGCCAACTCTATTCCATGTTGTTGTCAAATTCGGATTCCCATGTTGCGACCTATTGGAGAACATTCATCACAGCCGACAGTAAAGACTTCTAGGAGAACAATGAATGTCGCTATTAAGGTGTGTGTGTTTCCGTGACGCGGGGCGGGCTTCCTTGTTACGTATCGTAGATTATGCTGTACGATAATTGTCCAGCTGCACGCAACGCCAGGCAACGTAATTGGAGCATAAGGAATGAACGGCGTCGTTTGTCTGCATTCACGAGTTCATCTCATTGCTCTCTCAAAATTGAAGAAATAAATTCTTTTTAAAATCCGATAATACCTTTACAACAGCCGTTAGTGTCTGGTATTACCAAAGCACTTTTCGAAGCGGAAGCAGAATATTTATCTTCAATTATCACTTTTTACAGATCGATGAGACAATCACAGTCGGATGCAGATGAGAAAAGTCTATCTTCACATGTTCGCACAATTTATTGCAATCGTTGAACTGTTGTTGTTGTTGTTGTTGTGGTCTTCAGTCCTGAGACTGGTTTGATGCAGCTCTCCATGCTACTCTATCCTGTGCAAGCTTTTTCATCTCCCAGTACCTGCTGCAACCTACATCCTTCTGAATCTGCTTAGTGTATTCTTCTCTTGGTCTCCCTCTACTATTTTTACCCTCCACGCTGCCCTCCAATACTAAATTGGTGATCCCTTGATGCCTCGGAACATGTCCTACCAACCGATCCCTTCTTCTGGTCAAGTTGTGCCACAAACTTCTCTTCTCCCCAATCCTATTCAATACTTCCTCATTAGTTATGTGATCTACCCATCTAATCTTCAGCATTCTTCTGTAGCACCACATTTCGAAAGCTTCTATTCTCTTCTTGTCCAAGCTATTTATCGTCCATGTTTCACTTCCATACATGGCTACACTCCATACGAATACTTTTAGAAATGACTTCCTGACACTTAAATCAATACTGGATGTTAACAAATTTCTCTTCTTCAGAAACGCTTTCCTTGCCATTGCCAACCTACATTTTATATCCTCTCTACTTCGACCATCATCAGTTATTTTGCTCCCCAAATAGCAAAACTCCTTTACTACTTTAAGTGCCTCATTTCCTAATCTAATTCCCTCAGCATCACCCGACTTAATTCGACTACATTCCATTATCCTTGTTTTGCTTTTGTTGATGTTCATCTTATATCCTCCTTTCAAGACACTGTCCATTCCATTCAACTGCTCTTCCAAGTCCTTTGCTGTCTCTGACAGATTTACAATGTCATCGGCGAACCACAAAGTTTTTATTTCTTCTCCATGAATTTTAATACCCACTCCGAATTTTTCTTTTGTTTCCTTTACTGCTTGCTCAATATACAGATTGAACAACATCCGGGAGAGGCTACAACCCTGTCTTACTCCCTTCCCAACCACAGCTTCCCTTTCATGTCCCTCGACTCTTATAACTGCCATCTGGTTTCTGTACAAATTGTAAATAGCCTTTCGCTCCCTGTATTTTACCCCTGCCACCTTTAGAATTTGAAAGAGAGTATTCCAGTCAACATTGTCAAAAGCTTTCTCTAAGTCTACAAATGCTAGAAACGTAGGTTTGCCTTTCCTTAATCTTTCTTCTAAGATAAGTCGTAAGGTCAGTATTGCCTCACGTGTTCCAGTGTTTCTACGGAATCCAAACTGATCTTCCACGAGGTTGGCTTCCACTAGTTTTTCCATTCGTCTGTAAAGAATTCGTGTTAGTATTTTGCAGCTGTGACTTATTAAGCTGATAGTTCGGTAATTTTCACATCTGTCAACACCTGCTTTCTTTGGGATTGGAATTACTATATTCTTCTTGAAGTCTGAGGGTATTTCGCCTGTTTCATACATCTTGCTCACCAGATGGTAGAGTTTTGTCAGGACTGGCTCTCCCACGGCCGCCAGTAGTTCCAATGGAATATTGTCTACTCCGGGGGCCTTGTTTCGACTCAGGTCTTTCAGTGCTCTGTCAAACTCTTCACGCAGTATCATATCTCCCATTTCATCTTCATCTACATCCTCTTCCATTTCTCTAATATTGTCCTCAAGTACATCGCCCTTGTATAGACCCTCTATATACTCCTTCCACCTTTCTGCTTTCCCTTCTTTGCTTAGAACTGGGTTTCCATCTGAGCTCTTGATATTCATACAAGTCGTTCTCTTATCTCCAAAGGCCTCTTTAATTTTCCTGTAGGCGGTATCTATCTTACCCCTAGTGAGATAGGCCTCTACATCCTTACATTTGTCCTCTAGCCATCCCTGCTTAGCCATTTTGCACTTCCTGTCGATCTCATTTTTGAGACGTTTGTATTCCTTTTTGCCTGTTTCACTTACTGCATTTTTATATTTTCTCCTTTCATCAATGAAATTCAATATTTCTTCTGTTACCCAAGGATTTCTACTAGCCCTCGTCTTTTTACCTAATTGATCCTCTGCTGCCTTCACTACTTCATCCCTCAAAGCTACCCATTCTTCTTCTACTGTATTTATTTCCCCCATTCCTGTCAATTGCTCCCTTATGCTCTCCCTGAATCTCTGTACCACCTCTGGTTCTTTTAGTTTATCCAGGTCCCATCTCCTTAAATTCCCACCTTTTTGCAGTTTCTTCAGTTTTAATCTACAGGTCATAACCAATAGACTGTGGTCAGAGTCCACATCTGCCCCTGGAAATGTCTTACAATTTAAAACCTGGTTCCTAAATCTCTGTCTTACCATTATATAATCTATCTGATACCTTTTAGTATCTCCAGGATTCTTCCATGTATACAACCTTCTTTCATGATTCTTAAACCAAGTGTTAGTTATGATTATGTTGTGCACTGTGCAAAATTCGACCAGGCGGCTTCCTCTTTCATTTCTGTCCCCCAATCCATATTCACCTACTATGTTTCCTTCTCTCCCTTTTCCTACACTCGAATTCCAGTCACCCATGACTATTAAATTTTCGTCTCCCTTCACAATCTGAATAATTTCTTTTATTTCATCATACATTTCTTCAATTTCTTCGTCATCTGCAGAGCTAGTTGGCGAACTATATTACGTAAACCTTTCTGTTATTTTTGTTTTGTTATTTGAAATTAAACTATCTAAACCAAACTTTTGAAGGTTAAAACCAATTTTCAACCTCCAGCTTGTGTTAGATTATGAATGTTCCTTTTTTCATAATATGTTTGCGCTCTGTCTGTTGATTTCGTATCCACTACTGTGCAGGTGCTTCAGCAATCTGAAGTCCACTTAGAACACCTTTCCCAGACATTTTGTGTGTGTGTGTGTGTGTGTGTGTGTGTGTGTGTGTGTGTGTGTGTGTGTGTGTGTGTGTGCGTGTGTGTGTGGGGGGGGGGGGGGGCGGGTGGGTGGGTGGATGTGACAGAGAGCTGAAGAAGGGAGAGAAACAGAAAGAGAGAGAGAGAGAGAGGGAGAGAGAGTTTCTTTAAGGGGTCAGGATTGAATGTGGTTGGTGCTTCGTACTGTTTTCGAATTTCCAATGATAGAGACTGAAAGAATGGTCCAGGATCGATACAGGGCGGTCTGAAACAGTCCGAAAAGCTTATGAGGGTGTATCAAGGGAGTTCGTGCTGCTAATTGTTTAGAAAAAATTCCGTACATAGCGCCGTTTCCGAGTTAACTAAGATTTATAGTTAGCAAATTAGGCCGTTGTGGGCGTAAATTCGAGCTGCCCGCAAGATACATTTAATGTAATATAGTTATTCTCGTATCGTAGATGACAGTGCACGGGACTGCATAGACTTTGGCTCGTGTTCAATCCTTACTACCATCCCATGTCCAGGTTTGTATCGTTCTCTTCTTCGGTTTTAGGATACCAAAGGAAGAGTTAGGCTTGGGTTCGATACCTACTACCGTCAGATGCCCAATTTTTGTGTAGATCTCTTGATCAGTTTTAGGAAACCGAAACAAGAATTCGTTTGGCATACCATCTCTGTTGGTGTGATTTGCTAACTTCAGTGCTAAATAACTCTGCCCAACGTTTTGAATCTTTTTTTCTTAACAATTACTTCGCAGTACAGCTTACGCTGCAATAGCCTTACTAGTTTATTAGACTGTTTCTGACCACGCTGTATATGCACGGTGAACATTAACAAACCGAGAAACTGCAGGGACGGATTCCTGACTCGAAATAGAGGAAGAGAGACCGTATGAAAAAGTGCGTACAAAAAGCTTTGACAAAATTCGTCCCGTAGAGAGAAATCCGCTGCTGATAATCCTTACATTTGTTGCACGTAATAGGAATAGTAGCGGTTGTCATGCGGGATACACATAATTGTACTTTGGCTTACACCATGTTGGCGGGGCACATGCCGCGAGCTTGTACTAGGGTTCGTCTCAGTGTCCTGTAGAACCTACTCCTCCAAATCTGATGTACGCACAGTCCGCTTCCTCCATGCGCGTTCCTCTGTCTGAAAGGACCCATGATCATACAAACGGCCAAAAAGGGCTTGGAATGTTGTGTGATGTGGTTGGCGTCTGTGAGGGTACTTGTTTCGTTACAGCCGTTTCCATCTGTTTGTCCGTACACGAATACCATCTCGGCTTTCTCCCGACATGAGTGTCTGACAATTTTTCTGCATACAGCACGCTGCGTCAGTCACACAGTCTGCACAAACGGCAGGTGGTCAGAGGAACTGCCGTTCGTCAGCTCAATCTACCGCAGCAACGAGGCATTTCCAGACCCACGTTCATAGACTATTTCCTTCAATTTCCGGCCATGAATCCTTCCCTGTAGTTTGTCAATTTTATTAATGTTCACACTCCATTTAAAAAGAAATGTCAACAAAATTATAGTTTGGAAACTTAACCAATATTAAAATTGAATTTCTGATGAGGTGAAGGACGTAGTTGGACGCAGAAGGTTATAGAAAGGAAGCTGAAATCATAACTAGTGACGAAATCTACTCCTATATAATTGCTATACTGTTGACATGGCTTGCCAGTTCACAAAAGCAGATTAAGAAGAATAAAAACGCTCTGAAAGTACTGAAAGACTAACACACAGCACTGAAATAATATCATTAGAAATATTGTTCTTGGAATACGGGCGGCTGATGGATATCTTTCCATAAAACGTACTCAGTGTTCTTGCTCTGGCGAGTTACATTAAAAACTGGAGCTTTCGAGAACAGCAGCTATTCTTTCTGACGATCAACAGACTGATCGTTACAAGATACTCCACGTCTTAGTTGTTGCGTACTTTAAAGTACAGTGGTCGTGTTTTTGTCTTTTTTGGGAACCTTGGTTGTTCATATATTTTTGGTTGGTCACATAGGTTTACTGTTGTGGTTTCTTCTTAGGTTTTTGGGGAGTGTACCGTACTCTTGCAGAGTGACATGATTGCTGCTATAGTTGCTAGTTATAGCAAAAATTGATCTGTGATAGAAGGTGACAGACAACATGAAGGGAAGCAGAAATCACGCAGACCTGGAAAGGATGGCTTACGACGGGAGAACATGGAACATTAACGTGTGGAAGCCGGCCTGTGGAAGAACACTAATCAAGAAAAAGAAGAAGGAGAAGAAGAAGAAGAAGATGAGGATATTGATGACCATGATGATGATGACTGATGTCTCCACATAATCACGACCGTCGTTCTCTGTACTCACATTAAGGTTGTCTAAAGCTTTTTCGATAACACAACAGTGTTTTCTACTTCGACTTGCACTCAAACCTCATCAATAGGTTACGTGAAGAGAAACTGCTTTTTGGTAGAATTCTGACAAGAACAGAGTGCAGCATGTGTATTCGATGTTAAACTGCTGGTTTAATGTTGAAAGTTTACGTGAATTAACTGGAAATGAGTCAGAACCGCTGATGTTTACACAATTGAATGCAGCTAACTGTATTCCTTTGTAACACAGATACAACGAACTAACATGTTATTAAACGCAGCAGAGGAGTGTAAACACTATTTTATTCCAATTGAACGTGTTATAGAGACATTAACCGCAATGTACGTTTTTATTTCCATGCCTTGTTGCCGCTAATTTCAGCTCTGACTCTCATACAACTGCATTTTTCACAATAACAGTGACCTTACCCAGTCTTCTGTTGTGACTATTACCAACGTATTTTGCTTTGCTACAGCTTATGTAGAAAAAAGTAAATGTAACTAAAATTACAATGAATATAGACCGCCAAATTAAAGACCTAGCGGTATGATGTAGGCTATTTGATGTATGGCTGATAAAGTGTAAGGGCTAGGAGAAGTGCTTTGCAGATTCGGAGCAGGTGAATTTTTAGTAGTCAAGAAATTCCACGTTACGTTTAAAGGACTAGTTTGCTTTTGTTCTACAGCATTAGTTTTATTTTGTTAACTTGCTTTCTGTTCACAAGGCAATCTTCAGACATTTACTGACTATTGTCGCCAAAGAAGTTACAATGTTTGTGAACGACATCGGAAAAGAAGTTACACATCTAGATTGAAGCAGGGAAGTGCAGTAAATAAGATATGTAACTTTGTGATCGTAATGGAATGTAAAATGTACAAAGTTGAACACTAAACAGGAAAAAAACTTTAGCACAAAACTGGAACAGCAAGGCTACATAACGGTTAATATTAATAAACATAACCAATAAAATAAAATATAATAAAATCAATACTTGATAAGGCCACTTTAGGAGGTATGAAACGTGTAGAGTGATACACAAATCAATGAAATGAAAGAATTATCAATGTAACTACAGAATGTATGAGGAACTTAAGCAATATCTATGAGACAAACAGAAATGAATAAATGCAGAAAAATGGAGGAGTGTAAGTGAACATACAGTAAATGCCGTTTTTGAGAGTGTGATGGCACCGCATTTTGAAAAGCAAAAAGTTCAACAATACACAAATGTAAAAGGAGCAAACAGGAGAAACATTAACATTATACACCAAACTGTGCCTCTGTAGTAGTTTGGTTTAAATAAATGAACCAAGTGAAATAAAAAACGGTACTTGCGACAATTCCAGCAGGAACTAGACATGGAGAAAAATACAAGCGTCAGTTAAAAGAGAGACTTAACAATTTTTATTACAGTCTGTATGAATTAAATAGGTAATTTTAATAAATACAGGAAAATGAGGGACTATGTAGCAACAGGCAGTGTGGGAAGTAATGAAAAACAGAGGGGATTATGTGAATATTAGAAGAGGGGAAGTATTACGCTGTGCCTGGTCATTTGAGATTAGATCTGTACTGTGAACTAAATGTTTGTTAAGTTCCAGGGATTCCAGCATGCTGAATTTTTGGCCTATTTTTGCAAAGTGAATGACATGGACTCTGGCTGATAGTTGTGACCCTCACTCTCTACATGCTCAGCAAATGTGGAGTCAGAATTCAGCAACTTCCAGCTGCATTCATGTTTAGCTAGGCTAGTTGCTATGTCTCTGACTTTAAACCTTGTTACAATTAGGACAGTTAATTTTATATACCCACTGTTGGCTAACAACTGGGTCTTATCTTTGTTATTGAAAATACACTGGGCTGTGTAGATCTTGCCTTAACATAGTAGGAAAGCGTAAACTTGCAAGATTTCATTGTTTTTGCTACAATCTGGGATACGTCTCCTACATATGGTGATGTACACCACTTCTTGCAGGCAATGGAAGGGCAGCAGATGAGGCATAGAGGAGAGGTATAATTTTCAGATTTTGTTTCCGATACAAGACGTGATCAGTCAGGACTGCATTGTAGCTGTGTGTTGAGGTAATAGATTTTACTTTATATAACTCTGCTTGAAAATCACCTGGGCATCATTAGACTTCCATTATTACGCGGGTACTTGAAATATGGGAGATAGCAAAAACAAAATGCAGTAAGTAATTGGTTATATGCAATTGGTATAGAAACCAGTTTGTAGTTATAAGGACTGCATCTACAAAGCCACACTTGAGTAGGGAGTGAGACAAGATTCTACTCCCAAAGTTAATCAGTCCATTCAATGAGCAAGTTGTGAAGGAAACCAAGGAGAAATTAGGAAAGGCAATTGGTACGATATACAAAAACTTAAAAGCTTTCCGATGACTTGGTAATTCTCTGGGAGGAGGCAAAGGACTTGGATAACTAGTTGAACGGAGTAGAGAGCGTCTGGAAAAGAGTGTTCAAAATGGCTGCTTCAAATGTCTCTGAGCACTATGGAACTTAACATCTGTGGTCATCAGTCCCCTAGAACTTAGAACTTACTTAAACCTAACCTAACCTAGGGACATCACACACATCCATGCCCGAGGCAGGATTCGAACCTGCGACCGTAGTGGTCACGCGATTCCAGACTGAAGCGCCTAGATCCGCACGGCCACACCGGCCGGCGAAAAGAGTGTGTCAGCTGAACATTAAGGAAAGATAGAAAGGGTTATGGAATGTAGTCGAATGAAACCAGGTGATGCCGAGAGAAAGTGAGACAATGAAAGTAGTGTATGAGTTTTGTGTGGACAGCGATATAAGTGATGATGGTCGACGTAGAGTGGTCGATGTAGGCAGGATGTAAAATGCACACTGTCGATAGGGAGAGAGAGAGAAAAACATTTCTAAAAATATTAATTGAAGTGTTATGAAGTCTTTTCTGAAGGTATTAGTCTGAAGTGTAATCTTATATTGATGTGAAACCTGAACGATAAGCTGTTCAGACGAAATGGAAATTTGGTGCTATAGAAGAATGCTGAAGATCTGATGGATAGACTGAATAACATATGAGAATGAGGAAAACATAAATTCAAGGTTCAGCGTGACCTAGGGAAAGGCGGGGTTGATAAGCGTCGAGGAGCTCTGATGTTGGTAGTGGAATGAAAGCTGAGGCAGGGGGGGGGGGGGGGGGGTACGGAGGGATAAATTGTAGAGATAGACCAGGGGTTGAATACATTAAGCTGGATCAAATGAATGTATCCCAGTTTGAGACAAGACGGTCAATGCTTCCTCGGCAAAATGTTCGCTGTTGTTTACGAAAACGACGATTGCACACAGAAGTGCCACTCTTCGTCCGAGGCAAGGAGGGGCTCTCATATTGCCAACGTTGTTTCGACCATGATGCAAAAGTTTCGCGGGGAAACCTTTATAAATCCCACACACAGTCCCGTCTCTCCCCATTCGATTTCCATATTCTTCTGTTACCCATGGTTTCCTTGCAGTTACCTTCTTTGTAACCTTGTTTTCCTTTCCAACTTACGTGATTGCCCTTTTTAGAGATGTCCATTCCTCTTCAACTGCGCTACTCGTTATTGCTGTATCTACAGCTTTAGAGAAGAAGCATATCTCATCATTCTGTAGTACCTCAGTACCCCACTTCTTTGCGTACTGATTTTTCCTGACTTATCTCTTAAACTTAAGCCTAATCCTTATCACTACTACATGTGTTCCTGGGTACGCCTTGCAGTCCAGTAACTGATTTCGGAATCCCTGCCTGACCATGATGTAATCCAAACGAAATCTTCCCTTATCATCCGGCCTTTTCTAAGTATATCTCCTCCTCCTGTGATTCTCGAACAGAGCATTCGCTATTACTAGTTGAAATTTGTTACAGAACTCAATAAGTATTTCAGAGGAGAAAGACGTATTGAGTTCTTGTTCTAAAACCGTATTCTCATGTAATCTTTTCTTCTGCCCCTTCCCCTAAAACTGCATTCCAGTCCCCCATGACTTCTAGATCTTCGTTTCCTTTTCTGTACTGTATTACCCTTTCACTATCCTCATATACTTTCTCTGTCTCTTGAGCTTCAGCTTGCGAAGTCGGCATGTATACCTGGGCTACCGTTGCTGGTGTTGATTTGATTCGATTCTGATAAGAACAACCCTATCAGTGAACTGCTCACACTAACACGTTCCCTGCCCTCCTACTCTGATTGTACAATTTTCTGCCCATGTTGATATTACCCTAATCTCAACTGACCAGGAATTCTTATCTTCTTTCCATTTCACTTCACTGAGACCTGCAGTATCTATATTGAGCCTTTGCATTTCCATTTTCAGATTTTCTAGCTTCCCTACCACAATCAAGGTTCTGACATTCCACGCCCCGACACGTAGAACGCTATCCTTTCGTTGAATATTCAATATTTTTCTCATGTCCACGTCCCCTTTGGCAGTCCCTTCCCGGAGATCCAAATGGGGACCTATTTCGGAATCTTTTGCCAATGGAGAGATCACCATGACAATTTTTTCAATTGCAGGCCACATGTCATGTGGATACACGTTATGTGCCTTTAATGTAGTGCTCTCCATTGCCTTTGCATCTTGATGTCGTTGCTCATTGCTGATACTTCCACCTTTAGGAGCAGTTTCCCACCCCAAGGAGATGGGAGTGCCCTGAACCTCTGTCCACTCCTTCGTCCTCTTGACAAGGCCTTTACCAGGATGAGGATAACTTTTTATGCCGAATGTCTTTGGTCGGTAGTGCTGATTATTAATCTTTCTTGTCGCAGTAAGTGTGAATTATCACAAAAATATTTCAGCTGAAACATGAAATCAAAACTTTTGTAAAGACTTGGACTTTCCGATCCATATCCTGCCATTAACAGTATCGATAACGGGCAAAAATCGCCGAGAATCCCGATGAACTACCATAAACACTGATAAGCGAAAGCATTTTGATCACTGCCCACCGCGAGACTGAATTCCTCCTGCTGGTGTTGCGCACACGTGACATACACTCCTGGAAATTGAAATAAGAACACCGTGAATTCATTGTCCCAGGAAGGGGAAACTTTATTGACACATTCCTGGGGTCAGATACATCACATGATCACACTGACAGAACCACAGGCACATAGACACAGGCAACAGAGCATGCACAATGTCGGCACTAGTACAGTGTATATCCACCTTTCGCAGCAATGCAGGCTGCTATTCTCCCTTGGAGACGATCGTAGAGATGCTGGATGTAGTCCTGTGGAACGGCTTGCCATGCCATTTCCACCTGGCGCCTCAGTTGGACCAGCGTTCGTTCTGGACGTGCAGACCGCGTGAGACGACGCTTCATCCAGTCCCAAACATACTCAATGGGAGACAGATCCGGAGATCTTGCTGGCCAGGGTAGTTGACTTACACCTTCTAGAGCACGTTGGGTGGCACGGGATACATGCGGACGTGCATTGTCCTGTTGGAACAGCAAGTTCCCTTGCCGGTCTAGGAATGGTAGAACGATGGGTTCGATGACGGTTTGGATGTACCGTGCACTATTCAGTGTCCCCTCGACGATCACCAGTGGTGTACGGCCAGTGTAGGAGATCGCTCCCCACACCATGAAGCCGGGTGTTGGCCCTGTGTGCCTCGGTCGTATGCAGTCCTGATTGTGGCGCTCACCTGCACGGCACCAAACACGCATACGACCATCATTGGCACCAAGGCAGAAGCAACTCTCTTCGCTGAAGACGACACGTCTCCATTCGTCTCTCCATTCACGCCTGTCGCGACACCACTGGAGGCGGGCTGCACGATGTTGGGGCGTGAGCGGAAGACGGCCTAACGGTGTGCGGGACCGTAGCCCAGCTTCATGGAGACGGTTGCGAATGGTCCTCGCCGATACCCCAGGAGCAACAGTGTCCCTAATTTGCTGGGAAGTGGCGGTGCGGTCCCCTACGGCACTGCGTAGGATCCTACGGTCTTGGCGTGCATCCGTGCGTCGCTGCGGTCCGGTCCCAGGTCGACGGGCACGTGCACCTTCCGCCGACCACTGGCGACAACATCGATGTACTGTGGAGACCTCACGCCCCACGTGTTGAGCAATTTGGCGGTACGTCCACCCGGCCTCCCGCATGCCCACTATACGCCCTCGCTCAAAGTCCGTCAACTGCACATACGGTTCACGTCCACGCTGTCGCGGCATGCTACCAGTGTTAAAGACTGCGATGGAGCTCCGTATGCCACGGCAAACTGGCTGACACTGACGGCGGCGGTGCACAAATGCTGCGCAGCTAGCGCCATTCGACGGCCAACACCGCGGTTCCTGGTGTGTCCGCTGTGCCGTGCGTGTGATCATTGCTTGTACAGCCCTCTCGCAGTGTCCGGAGCAAGTATGGTGGGTCTGACACACCGGTGTCAATGTGTTCTTTTTTCCATTTCCAGGAGTGTAGTAAGGAAAGAATATCAGCAGTACAGAGAGGAAGGGTGCAGACATTATAGCGAAGGTACGGGCCGCATATGGGTAAATCCACTGATATAAGAGGTTTTGACAAAGGGCACATTGTTGTGTTGCTGCTGCTGGAAACGAGTAGGCCGTATAATATTTTACGACCACGTCTCATCACAAAACGTAGACGTCGGAAAGATCCCCCACGATATGTAGCAGATACGACGCAGAGTACAATTCTGGTGCAGGCGCAAGTGATTCGGAGCACACAGTTCAAAGGCTATTGTTGAACATGTAACTCCACATCACACGTCTCCTACGTGTTCCTGTGTTGACCCGACCGCGTCAGATATTGTTGCATTGGGCACAGCATCACTGAGGTTTCACCGTGGATCAATAGAAACGTGTCGCCAGTCGAATAAATCGCATTTCTTGTTACACAATGTCGGTGGTTTGGACCTTACACGCCATCATCCAGAAGAATGGTCGCATGAAAGAAGCACTGCGGCGCAGGCTTCTGAGAGCAGAATGAAGCTACGTGGTACATTGAGTTGGGCATCCTTGGGATCTGTGGAGATAAATGAAGGCATCATAACGGCAGTGAGGCAGAGAACATTATTGAGGACCTCCTACATCGCTTCTTCTTGATGTCTTCCCCTAAGGCGATAAAATCTTCCAGCAGGACACCTGTCCGTGTTGCAAGGTCATAATCGTGCTAAAAGTGGTTTGAGAAGCATTACAGTGAACTCACTTTGATGTCTCAGCCTGCAAGTGTGCCTGATATGTACCCACTGGGGGCCATCTGCGTGACCGTAAACCACTTTTCCGTAATTTGCGGGAATTACTTGACCTGTGCGTAGACATCTCGTGCCTCGCGCTTCTGGAATCCTATCAAGGACTTGTAGAATCCATGACAAACAGAATTTATGTTGTACTGTTTGAAAAGTGTAAGAACACGCTATTAAACAGGTGTTCATAATATTTTGGCTCATCTTGGTGTATAATTAAGTTCTTAATGAATCCTAGAGTGGTAGTCGCACGGCCATGTTTAGGAATTTTCTCAAAAATAGCTCACAATTAAATTATTATTTCATTCTGGAAACGGGAACTTACAATTTTCCGTAAAACGTGTTTTGTATGTAGCATGAGTAAAAGGTACCATTTACCTAGATACCACGTTCTAGTAGAGACTACTCCTTTGTGTTGGTCATTGTTCAATAACTTGTTCACTATTTACACTTACTATCGAATTCCTTATTCTTAGATATACCACTGTTCCTATAAATATACTGCAAGATCGTTTATTTATTCGCAACTGAAAGAAACTATGAATGCAAGAAGACAGTCATACTTCGTTTATGGTCACTGTAGAGCGTAGATCACACACGAAGCAGGAACTTAATTTGCTCAGTCACGTAACGAGATGTTTGGAGAAGTCCATACGTGAAAGTACCGGGTGATCAAAAAGTATAAATTTGAAAACTGAATAAATCATGGAATAATGTATGTAGAGAGGTACAAATTGACACACATGCTTGGAATGACGTGGAGTATTATTAGAACAAAAAAATACAAAAGTTCAAAAAATGTCCGACAGATGGTGCTTTATCTGATCAGAATAGCAATAATAACCATAAGAAAGTAAGACAAAGTAAAGATGATGTTCTTTACAGGAAATGCTCAATATGTCCACCCTCATTCCTCAACAATAGCTGTAGTCGAGGAATAATGTTGTGAACAACACAGTAAAGCATGTCCGGAGTTATGGTGAGGCATTGGCGTCGGATATTGTCTTTCAGCATCCCTAGAGACGTCGGTCGATCACGATACACATGCAACTTCAGGCAACCCCAAAGCCAATAATCGCACGAGGTCTGGGGACCTGGGAGGCCGAGCATGACGAAAGTGGCGGCTGAGCACACGATCATCACCAAACGACCCGAGCAAGAGATCTTTCATGCGTCTAGCAATATGGTTGGTTGTAATAAAACCCCATGTCATTCCAAGCATGTGTGTCAACTTTTACCTCTCTATTTACACTATTCCGTGGTTTACCAAGTTTTCAAATTTATACTGTCTTTTTGATCATCCGGTGTAATAATCGTATGATCCAGAAATTTAATATATTGTTTCCGAGCTCATCTAATGATCTTCCGGCATATAACGCATAAGGACAATATTGCCGTTAAGCTGCTAACATGCGGTAACGGTTCAGTGCTTTGAGACAAAGATCTATCGGATGGTTCAACATTTAGAGACAAAGATCTGTCGGATGGAGTTGGTTGACCAGGTCGAAGCATTAGTTTCGTGCCAGATTTCACCAACTGTATTAAGGTAGATGGCAGACTGTATTGATGTTTTTGTGCCTGAGGAGAAGAACGTTACTGTTTTAGAGTACAAACTGCTAACAACGAGTCGCTAAGTAAGCGGTAGACTACCTCCACTTGTGGAGGAAGCAGACTGGTGTCTGTCAGGAAGCCTCTTCAGGCGGTCCGTTTCTGATATAATACTACAGTAATAGAACCATATGTAATGTGTAGCTACAGAAAAATGCTAGATATTAGTTAGGTAGATGGGATAGTTAGTAAATGTAGGTTCTGATGTGAAACATAAAGAATAGAAATTAACGGCTTCTTTTCACAAAAAGATGGACTTTGAGAGAACACGTGATGAGGCTTCAGGCAATAATTAATTTGAGTCAAATGTGAGTTGCATAAATCGTAGAGTGAGATCTAGGCTTGAAGCAGTTCACAAAAAATAAAAATTTCTTGCAATAGTTACGCATAGATGGAGAGTCCCGCACAGCATAAAGAAATGTGACGAGCTGCATGATATCAGTTTTATGACTGAACATTACCATATACAAGGAACTTCGTCGCTTTTTTTCAATAGTCATACGCTAAAAGAAGAAATAACGGAAGGAATGCAAAAATGTACGTACAGGGTTTACCGAGAGCATTCATGTCGGAGCACAAACGAACTCGCATTCGAGAAATTATCCGTGGAGTTCGTGTCGATTGATTTAGCCTAGACAGAGAAGATTTTTTCGTCTCTTAGTAGATGTTTTGATTGTTGATGTGTCCCCAGGGTGTAAGCAGAACAGAAACTGTCGTTCCATTTTCTAAACAATATTAGACATTATAAGTTTCTCCATGTCTGGATGATGGCCGAAACTATTGTTCAGTTAATGTAAAGCCGCAGCAGTTCTTTTTTAGAATTGTATTGAGTTCATACGGTTGGTTTCGGTCTTTATATTAGGCCATTATCAAGTGTATCTGAAACTGCCGAATGTTAATACGTAATATGATGGGCACATAGATATTTTTGTTTTTTATAATACGTAATATGACGGGCACGTAGATACTTTTGTTTTTTATAACACGAGATGAGGGACAATGCTTAGATGTGTGCAGTTTAAGTGTAGAATTAACATACAACTTATGCTGTAGATAGGCAACGTCAAATAATAGAAACAGTAGAGGTAAAGTGGATTTAAAAAATTTTCGCACCCAATCATTCATGAGAAAAAGGTGGGTGTCGTAATTCTAAAAACGTACAATCGGACGCAACTGTGTTTCAGAATTACAACTGCCCGTTTTTCAAACAAAAGCTGAAAGTAATTGCGTATTTGGTATTTCTGAAAGGGTAAAATATTTGCAATGAACGAGGCGTCCAAATCGAGCATAAAAGTACGACCTCTAACGAGTAAAATTTAACCACAGGGAACTGTTCAGGGGTATAACATACCTTGGCCGCATCATCGACTGCTTACAAATGTCTGTTTACAAATATCTAACTACAGCTGCGAACCTGCAGAAAATCTCTGCGGGCAGTTTTCAAAAACTGGGCGGCATATATCCAAGAAATTTCTGCTCCTTAATGTTGATTCCTCATTAAGGATGGTTGCCTTAGCAGTTTTCATGTGACCATTAATTTCTCTCTCCTCATACGTGTCCATAAAGTACACCTTCTTCATTCTGTTAAGATTTATTACGAGATGAATACTTTCGCTTAACTAAAAAAAAAACAGGGAAACTATGCTTAACGAACAGTGCACATTAAGGAGCACCAATTTCTTGAGTATAAACCGTCCAGTTATTGACAATTTTCCTTAACGTTGGCAGCTATAGATAGTTGTTAGTGAAAATACAACGGTACGCAGTCGACGATGCTTCCAAGATATACTAGATCCCTAATCACTTGAGCTTGACTTCGACGCCTCATTCTTTTCAACCGTTTTACGATCTTGCAGCATGCCACAGGTGAAAAATAAATCCGCAACTTGTTTTACAATTGAAATAAACGGTTGTAGCTCCGTCATAAGCTGCACTGAGAAGTATCTTTATTTTATTTCTTATCGCTGACAGGTTACAGACAGATGTGTTCACTTTCAAACCACCGTATCGTAAGTGTGGCAGTACAGGCGACAGCCTCTGTACAAAATCTGCCCCAGCAGCGATGATCAATGCGGCACTACGGCCAACACAGCAACAGTAAACAGACTACATGGGACAGACATTAGATAGTTCTTTGCCCAATGTTTTCTTTTGATTTCTGCTTACCCTGTGATTATAGATGTGCTGCATACCAGTGTATAACAAAATACTTGCCCTTATTGCTCAGGATACGCTCGATTTATCAGTGTTACTGTGCTTATGAGTCAGTAGTTTTGTACCTAACGGGCACACAGTTGCGTATGATTCCTTCATTAGAAAGGAATTTGAAGCTATTAAAACCTAACGAGTGTCCGCTGATATAGGTCCTTCAATCTGGCCGATATTTTCTAACTAGGTATGTGTGTCTGTACACTCGATCCATCATTAAGGATATCATCTATAAATTTTAGAAAATCTCAACAATATTTTGCCACACATTGCCTTTTGAGTAAAATTTTCGTTACAGACACGACGACTTCTGCAAAATACTAACCGCTGTACGAATTTCGTACTCGGCCCTATATGGAGTTGACACTGCAATTAAACTTTTCGAACAAAATACTTGTTAATAGTCTTGTGAATTTCGGAGCGACAAACAGTCATATCCAACATTGTTCAGAATCATCTAATCATCTAACAGAAAAAAGGCAAGGCAAATCACCCAGTTTTAACAGGCTACAATCTCAACCTTCTAGCTAACATTGGTAAAGTAATATTGGTATACTATTCATCAAGACACTTGTTTAAAACTCATCTTGTCATCGTCACAACCTTCGCAATTTCTGTTATTTATTTAAGACAATGTGAATTCTAACGGTCTCCGCGTGTGTGTGATGTCTGTTTACGCTTCCCAGAGAAAGAGTGAAAGAGTGACGAAGAGGTGACAGAAGGATAGAGAGGGAGAGACAGTCAGACTGTCAGATAGAGAGAGAGAGAGAGAGAGAGAGAGAGAGAGAGAGAGGGAGGGGGGGGGGGGAAGATTAGTGCATCACACCACCATAGTATTTTTTCGCAGTCTGTGGTGACTTATAAGTGTTACGTGACAATATAAGTTTTGAAATACTTCTATTTTTCTAAGATTTGTTTACTCTTATAAACATTACTGTTTCTCTAAAATTAAAATTATGCCACAAGATAAAAGAAAATTATCATTTAAATACCGTTCATCAGCTCTGCGAATATAAGAGAGAAAGAAAATAAACTTATATCCTCTGGCAGAACCGTGAATGAATAATGCATGCAGTTTCATTTATATTCAGTTTAATCCAAATTTAAGTATTAATAATTGATCCGATTCCCATTATAAACATCCGTTCGCATGTGATAAAACAGCCAAAGAGATGAAAATTTTAATGACAGGAATTTTAACATGGAACTAAATGGACAGCCAAGCTTGTGAGAGTACAATTATGGTAATGGAATTCGTTTAAGGCCCTTAATAGCAATTGAATGTTGGCGCAGACAGTTAATCAACAGCAACTTATTCAGAAACGATGAGCTTCGCAAGGATAACATTATTACTTTCTGCTGGAAGTGGAAAGCATTTCCCACAGTCGATGCGTTATTGAAATACTGCGAGGGAAACGATTACAGTCTTTCGCTTCGAGGGAATATAATATCTCATTTCCACACTTGTACCTCGGTGATTAGATATATAAAACATGTCCACACAATATGTCACTTAGTTCTACTCAATTGAGTGGGTGATTAATTGTTGCTTTCTTATGATAAATTTATCATATAAACCTCCGCTAAAACGTGGGACCACCTAAATAGTGAATTACACCTGAAAACTAAAAAATGATTCTGCTTGTGTGTGAGTTACTCTTAATATTCGGAAAACGTTGTTCTATGGTAAAGTACAGTGATACTATATAATAGCTGCTCTTGAAAGTGTATCATAGCGAAAAATATATAACTTACTAACACTGAGACTATGAATTTTTCCAAACGGCTCGGAAAAATGACGCCTGTGACGTCGATAAGATACATTGCAAGATCTCTCCTAACAGTCACATGAACACTAATTGATTTTCGTCTGGTATTCACAAACACGAAACACTTGCCAATAGTACAGAGTGTGTGATCGACTAGACCAGCTTTGTGACTGACGTATCGCATAAAGTGGGGAGGAGAGGGGAAGTGTTGCCACCATGCAACCTGCCATCTTTGATTACATTCTACACGTACCAACAAACAGGCAACGCAGCGAAAACGTGGAGATCGCGAAAGAACTACGGTCGAGTGATGTTTTGGTCAGACATCAGTCACAAAGTTACTTTGATCGAAGCATGCAACACATCTTCCCATGCAGTTATGACACTATTGCCGTCAGACGAGTACAAGAACGCACTGCACAAGATTAGGCACCACGAACATCTGAACCAACAGCTGTAGAAATATCAAGAAAGACATTGAAAAACCCGCTGCATGAAAATAATTTTCTCCCCCTACTATCCTTTCAAGGCAACAAGAATTATCTTATGCTTTTTTTTTTCGCTTAAGGAGAAGAATTTTTCCAGCCATGATGGCTAAGTTTCGTCTTAATGTTCGAAGGAACTTTACGGATCATATATGGAAGTGATGCATTACAAATGTAAATACTCTCTTACGAAGAAATTTCAAATGTTGCTGCAGGAAAAATACGCCCAGTAAATGCTTAATATTTTCTTCATGGTACGTAAAGGTTATTAAGAACATCCGTGTAGTCGGATGTGACGTGTTTTATAGTCCAACGTTGCAATAATCAAGTACCTTGAGACAATGCGGAAGTTATGTTTTCAATCCTCACAAGACCTTAGTGAACAATTACATTGTTTGCGAAGTAAAGGCGATTTGTCACTGTTCCATACCAACAGAATATTAAATGACTTCTACATGTTGGAACACTATGTCTCGTAATTTTATTTCAAAACAAACAAATATTTCTATGACCAATATTTCCCTAGTACTATTATCGCGTTAGAAAACCACTCTCTTACAAAGTAATTTTATATTACTTTCATAAGTATGCAACTGCTAATTCTGAAAAGTATATGAATTCATATATCTGGTATTTGACGTGTTTAACTAATTTCCATTCCACTTTATTGTTTCCTTAGCTATTTTCCATACAGTATTGGATATGAGCTCCCAGTGGCCTTGCTGCAGTGGTAACACCGGTTCCCATCATATCACCGAAGTTAAGCGATGTCGGGGTGGGCTAGCACTTGGGTGAGTTACCATCCTGTCCGTCGAGCGCTGTTGGCAAACGGGGTGCAATCAGCTCTTGTGGGGCAAACTGAGGAGCTACTTGATTGAGAAGTAGCGGCTCCGGTCTCGTAAACTGACATACAGCCGGGAGATCGGTGCGCTGGCCACATGCCCCTTCAAATCCGCATCCAGTGACGCCTGTGAGCTGAAGATGACACGGCGGTCGGTCGGTACCGTTGGGCCTTGATGGCCTGTTCGGACGGAGTTTAGTTTTAGTGTCAATTAGATATAAGCTCGTTTCAGACCTCCATTGTTTGACTCATACGTAAATCCCATAATCTGTTTTCTTATGGCGTCCCCGCATGTCCCAGTAGTTTTTTTTCATTCATGAGTGCAGTTATTCCACCCAGTACCTCTTAAGTTTCATAACAGTCGATGTGACACACACACCTCTTCGCGTTTCTCTTAAATGTTGATTCGCCTTCCGTTTCCTTCACATTATATCCATTTTGCTTCCTTTCATTGACCTGTGAGGTGTTGGCAAGTCTATGAAATTTTCCTCCCTTAATGTATAGGTCCCGATGTAGTGTCTTATAAGTTGTAGTAGAATTTTGCGCTTGCTCTTAATCTACTTTCATACATCATATTCGAGTTTCCAAGTTAACAGCAATCTTTTTGTTGTGCTCTATTTGGTTGTTTTATATTTGTCTCTATTCGTCGTCTTTAACTGCTGTATGTACACGCGTTTATTAAGACGTTCAACAAATTCATTATTAATCATTGTATTACTTTCACCATACTTGTAGTAACACACTGTGTATTACTGCTGTTAATAGCTCAGATAGTCCGGCTCCGTAGCTGAGTGGTCATTCAGAGGACTGTGTTCGAATCCCGATATTGTCAAGGATTTTTGCCTGATGAGAGGACCAGTGCATTCGGCCTGATGATGCCATTATAGGAGCTACTTAAATGAGAAGTAGCGTGTGCACGGTATGGAAAGTCGGCAAAACGGTCCTCTACATCGCATCCGCTTGACGGTGCGAGTCAGAGGTTAACGTAGTGGCAGGTTGACATCCCTCTTGCCTTCAGGTCCTGTACGAGGAGCTGGAATATTTTTTATTAACACAGCGACAGCACTTCTCTCACACTCAAAGTATTAACTGTTGTCATTGTTGAATCTCGTCTGTAGTTAAGGCAAGTAGAACAATATTATGATAATTCACATCTTCAGCCGCTTACACGCAATGAAATAACTCAGAGGTGAAGGCTGAAAGTTTTTGCTGACTGGGACCCTAGCCGGGATGCTCCGCTTCTCTAGAACTGTTCCCGTAATAGCCTCGGCCATCCGAACGCACTTCCGGCAAAGTACTGCTCCCATCCATTATCTCCACTTCACGTAGCACTTGCTATTTCAAGCAGCAGCTCAGAAGATGTGGTGCATTTGCACTGGAAGTACCTAGAGCCGTCCTTGTTGTCATGTGCACTGACGTGTGGTGTCTGTTCCGTCGTACATGTTCGACAGAACAGACATCACATGTCAATATACACTGACGGGAAAGGAAAATCGCAACACCAAGTAATTGTGCACGTAAACGGCAGTTGTTATGCATGTTTCTACATCTGAAAGATGATGTCTATTCAGATTCCATTCCACTCGTGTTAGAGTGGCGCTGGTAGTGCAGTTGAAGGGTACATCTACATCTACATTATTCAGTAAATACTCTAGAATTCGAATAAACAAAAGCTGATTAACTAAGAAGTGGATATCCTCGGAGTAGTGAAGCAACTTTCTAAATTACTTAAAAAAGTAAATCTTCCAGGCCAGATTGTGTACCAGTTAGGTTCCTTTCAAAGTATGCCGATGCAATAGCTCCATACTTAACATACGGAACCCCTCGCTCGACGACTGATCCGTACCCAAAAACTGGAAAGTTGCACAGGTCACACCAAAATTCAAGAAAGGCAATAGGAGTAATACAATAAATTACAGGCCCAAATCACTAACGTCGATATCAACACGAGTTTGGAACATATATTGTGTTCGAACAGTATAAATTACCTCGAAGAGAATTGTCTATTGACATATAGTCAACAGGGCTTTAGAAAATATCGTTCTTGTGAAACAAAATTGGTGCTTTACTCATACGACGTTTTGAGTGCTATCGACAAAGGATTCCAGATTGAAACCGTACCTCAAAAGCGGCTTGTAATCAAATTGCGAGCTTATGGAATATCCTCTGAGTTACGTGACTGTATTCGTGATTTCCTGTCGGAGAGGTCACAAATCGTACTAGCTGACCGGAAGTCATCGAGTAAAACACAAGTGATTTCTGACGAACCCCAGGATAGTGTTATAGGCCCTTTGTTGTTCCTTGTTTATATAAACAATTTAAGAGACAATCTTAGCAGGCGTTTTAGATTGTTTGGGAAAGATGCTGTCATTTATCGTTTAGAAAAGTCATCAGAAGTTCGAAATCAATTGCAAAACGATTTAGATACGATATCTCTATGATGTAAAATCTCAATTGACCCTGAATAATGAATAAGTAGAAGTGCTAAAAGAAATCTTTTAAACTTCGTTTTCACAATAATTCAGTCAAATTTAAAGTACGGAAATTGAACTACGTACTTAGTAATTACAATTACAAACAACTGAAATTGCAAATAACACATAGAAACTGTTGTGGGGAAGGCGAACCAAAGATTGTGTCTTATTGTCCAAACAGCAGATGCAACAGATCTACTAAAACTAAAGAGAATACCTACATTACGCTTTTTCCTCTCATTTGGAGTACTGCAACGCGGTGTGGGATACTAGAAAGATTTACCGAGTACATCGAGAAAGTTCAAAGAAGGGTATTATCGAGATATAGGAGAGTAAGTGTCACGAACATGATACAGGATTCGGCCTGGCATCAGACAAAGGCGGGACTTCTCACGACGTTTCAGTCACCAATTTTCTACTCCGTATGGGAAAATATTTTGGTTACACCGATCTACATACGGATAAACGATCATCAAATTAAAATTAAAGAAATCAGAGCTCGCAAGGTGTTGGTTTTTTCCGTCAGCTGTGGAGATGGAATAACAGAGAATTATTGTGACGAAGGTTCTACGAACCCTCTGACAGGCACTTAAATGTGATTTGCAGAGCAACCATGTAGATGCAGATGTAGATAAATATTCTGCAAGCAACCCTACTGCGAATCGGCGAAGGTAATCTGTACCACTGGTAGTCAATTTCGTTCCGGTTCCACACGCTAATACAGAGAGGGAAAAACGACTGACTATATGCCTCCGTATGAGCCCTAATTTCTCATATCTTATCTTTGTGGTCAAATGTTGAGAATAAATTTGTTATCATTTTCAATTTAAGTTTTTTATCTGAATTGTTCTTTTTTCTGCTCTTTCAATAAGGTTAGGTTTAAATGAGAAAAAGCTTATTTGATTGAATAGGATTAAAGTAGCTGAAAATATAACGAATAGGGAGAGTGCAATGTATGTTCGTGGCAGTAGATGCATTCAGCAGTCAACTTCAAAGACCGGTTCTATAAATTTTCTCATTAGTGTTCCTCGAAAATAGCTGTGCCTTCCCTCCAGGGATTCCTATTTGAGTTCGGAGGAATCTCCGTAACACTTGCGTTTCGTTCTGATCTGATGGTAACAAATCTACACTACTGGGCATTAAAATTGCTACACCAAGAAGAAATGCAGATGATAAACGGGTATTCATTGGACAAATGTATTATACTAGAACTGACATGTGATTACATTTTCACGAAATTTGGTTGCATAGATCCTTAGAAATCAGTAACCAGAACAACTACCTCTGGCCGTAATAACGGCGTTGATACGCCTGGGGCCCGCATCTCGTGGTTGTGCGGTAGCGTTCTCGCTTCTCACGCCCGGGTTCCCGGGTTCGATTCCCGGCGGGGTCAGGGATTTTCTCTGCCTCGTGATGGCTGGGTGTTGTGTGCTGTCCTTAGGTTAGTTAGGTTTAAGTAGTTCTAAGTTCTAGGGGACTTATGACCACAGCAGTTGAGTCCCATAGTGCTCAGAGCCATTTGAACCATTTGAACCATTTGATACGCCTGGGCATTAAGTCAAACAGAGCTTGCGTGGCGTGTACAGGTACAGCTGCCCATGCAGCTTCAATACGATACCGCAGTTTACCAAGAATAGTGACTGGCGTACAGAACGCGTTTGTTGCTCGTACTCATCCCCATTAACTTACGTTTTTCTACTTTTAGAGCCTTCTGCCACTCGTTATACCAACTTCGACACTTTACCGTACACCACAGCATCATCAGGAAAAACAACCGCAGATTGCTGTCCACCCTGTCCGCCAAATCACTTATCTATATAGAGAATAATAGCGGTCCTGTCACGCATACATGGAGTCGTTGTCTACGATGAACTGTCGCCGTCGAGTTCACCATATTGGGTTCTGTAACTAAGTCGTCCTCGAGCCACTCACATATCTGTGAACTTATTCCAAATGACAGTATCATCTTTAACAACCTGCAATGGGGCATCGTGTTAAATACTTTTCGTAAATATAGAAAAATGGTATTTTCCCGTTGCCCTTCATCCGCAGATCGCAGTGTATCACGTGAAGTTGAGTTTGACGCGGTGGGTGCTTTCTAAAACCATGCTGATTCGCCTTCTCGGCCTCAAAAAATTTGTGGTATTCTAACTGGGAATTTGTTCGAGGATTCTGCAGCAGACCGATGTTAGGGATATTGGTCTACAATTCTGCGTGGCCATTCTATTGACCTTCTTATATTCAGATGTCACCAGCACTTTTTCAGTCATTTGGGGGACTTCGTGGTTTGGAGGAATTCGCGATAAAGAGGCCAGTTCTGTAGGGTACTCTTTGGAAAACCGAATTAGGAGATCATCCGGACCTGGTTTCCTTTAAATAAGCGCTATAACAGTCGTGAGCATTAGTTGCCTTTGAGAGTGAATGGGGGGAATAGAATGCCTTTAAAGTTTCAAGGACGCCCTTATCAATACCTCAACGAGATCGTGTGATAGAGCTATGTGAAGCTGGATGTTTCTCCTGCGATACTGCAGAAAGACATGGCACGAACGTAGTCACTGTACATGATTCCTGGCAGCGGTCGTCTTGAGAATGTACGGTCACAAGAAGAAAGGACTCCGGACGACCATGTGACGCTACTGAGGGAGAAGACCATTGTGTTCGGTGTATGGCTGTGTCGCATCGTACTGCATGTGCACCAGCAATTTGAGCAGATGTTCGTGGTTACTTACAAGAAAAACGTGAAGAGCTGTAAGTAATCACTTATATACGTAAAAAGCGAGACGTGAAGTGTTTTTTGTAATGTACAATGTCATGTATCAAATCAAGATCCCTCTGAAGATACCTTAAAGTAAAAGGCAAAACACGTCCGCGAGAAATAAAATGCATTACAGCATTAAAAGGCGGTTTTTGTTTAAAAACAAGAATTACAGACTTTGCGTTGGGCGACATGCAATTCAGGTATATAGTTCAAAAATGGCTCTGAGCACTATGGGACTTAACTTCTGAGGTCATCAGTCCCCTAGAACTTAGAACTACTTAAACCTAACTAACTTAAGGAACTAACCTAAGGACATCACACACATCCATGCCCGAGGCAGGATTCGAACCGGCGACCGTAGCGGTCGCGGGGTTCCAGACTGTAGCGCCTAGAAGCGCTCGGCCACTCCGGCCGGCAGGTATATAGTTTCACTAACTGCAATAGAAGGGTAGCACAACGGCAATGTACTGAGCTGTTCCCGGGACTATGGCAAATACAATAACATTTGCATCTGCACGTAGCCAACACCCGCTGTTCTTAATTTTTCATTTTGCTGACTGCATATTACAGACTTTTCCACTGTTGTGAAGGTCTTTTCACAGAAACAAAATTAATTGGGGTAACAAAGCGAATAAAGCCGAAATCTCAGGCAGTAGACATTGAATTCAGGGCAGCTACAGCCTGGATACATAATTTTGAAAAGATAAGGCCGCTTTAACAGTAAGTTCTGTATTTATGGGCACGACTGGTTCTGCAACATTTAAGCTATACTGTCTGGTGCAGTAAAATTAAGTCTTTTTCCAGTCGAGAAAGAGAGAATGGTGTGACCCACGTTTATAGTCAGCGATTTCAGCTAAATAGTGGACATCGAACATAATATAACATGGAACGCTCCCGCGATACCATGGGTAACTCTATTTGATGAGGAAGCGGAGCCACCATACACCGAAATGGTGATCAAAGCACATACCGTACATGATCACCTACAGCATAATGTGAAATTTGAGCAGCTGACGGTGTCTTTTCAAAACATAATGAGATAATTTTTCTTTAAAGAGCGACTGGAATGCGTCCATCACTTGTACCAAAGTTCTCAGCAAATATCCCCGAGAAAAATCCGAAATTTTGTCGGTGCAGTTTAGGTTCAGCCTGTATAATGGATGATGAAGTGAATGGTGACTGGCCAGAGAGCGTAGGTAAAATTTTGAGAAGTCTGTAACTGCAAACACTCGAAGAAAACCCATTACATCTGGATAAAACCTTTGTAAAATAATTGCAGGAATCTGATTTTAGTGTAGAAACTGCGAATATCGTTGAGGCCTCAATCTATGGACGAAAGGCCAGGAAAGATAAAAACATGGTAGCTCAGTTACGACACTGAATAAATTAGCAAAAGGAGCTCACTTACGTTTATTTTATTTCCATTTTGCATGTTAAGTGACTAAGCCGTTTTGAAAGTGAACGTATAATAGGGCGTCATCATCAGCATCGTCTACGTTAAACATTAGGTCTTAATTACGACTTCTGTAATGTTTTATTTTTTCATCTTTCTAGATAATCTTTTGCCTGGACATTCTGCTGCAACTGCTAGACGCTACTGTACACTCATCTGCACAAGAGTTCTATTCAGCATTGAAGTCAGGAGGATTGAAGATTATTAGCATAATTAATAAGATCAGGGACTGAAATCATCAACATTTATGTTCCTTTCACATCCAGTTATAAAATTTATCTCGTCAATCTATTAATAAAATAACTTGTGTGGCAAAGAACGTCTACGTCATGCTCCCATATTACTGCAGTGTGAAACGATTCTTCATGGACGTATATTGCTAAACCCGCAACGTTGTCGATGATGCATTATGGGCTAAACTCATCTGAGAAGCTAAATGTAAATGCCTCCCACTGCAAAAGAGCAGATATTAGAAAATAATGGAGAGAACACTAAGATTATGGGAGACGAACACAAAAAATCAAATGACAGAAAATTGTCACTATTGCAACGATGCGAAGTGCACAATTTACCAACCGGGAAATACCTTCGCGCTCAATTATTATTCAGCTGTGATTGATGTCCACGAGTCACCACCTTAATGGGACATAGAACCCATTGGGAGCATAAAGCAATGACTTTCACACTGAACACAAGGCAAGATGGAAAATGTATGTCTGTCGCCTCCATCAAGGTAAGTTTGGTCAGAGGTGGAAGGGAAAAAGGAAAACGCGTAAGGCAGCTGAAGGTACTTGCTTCGGAGATTCGCAGTAAAGAGCAGACGGTAAGTACCACCAAGGAGCGATAGCGTTTGTGAGCAACGCGGATGAAGCCAATAAACCTGAAATAGCCGCTTCAGAGCCGTTTTATAACCTAATGAATCTAGAGCAGTAATCGACATAAAAAGAAAGGGCCGCATCAGCAGTCGTAGGCAGCGACTGTTACAGATAAGAACGACCTCCCGAGGTCTTCATGGCTTCAGGTTGGCTTCTGTTTCAGATATCTCGGCGGGGGAGACTTTTACGGGTCTTTTATAGAATTTTAATGATCGAAATCGATTACAGATGTAACGAAGGTTTCACCCCAACCGAAATCTCATTTCGTGGCTCTCGATCTCTACTGTCGTGGCTGTGTTGACGAAAGACATTAGGAACCGACAGAGGGTGGAAACACACATTAGTTCGTACGTCTAGGAGGCATTTCATGACAAGATTGACTGTGACAAATTTAGTTGGTACTCTTTTCTTAAGCATACAAGAAAGAATATTAGTTTGTAATTTTCCGTGGACGATGAGGTCCTTAGAGTTGGAGCACAAGCTTTAACAGGGGAGAGGCTGTGTCTTTTTCAAAGGAAACATCCGAGAGTTTAGTTTAGCCGAGGTAGAGAAACCGCGGGAATTGTAAATGTGGATTACTGTCTGCAGATTTGAGTAGCCGTCTTCACGAATTCTAGTCTGGGACGACTACGCCATCTTGCTCGGCTTTTCTTAATCGTAATAATCGTGAAAAATTACTCAACTAAACATACCTACCAAGAGGCTGGCCAAGTATTTGACAATGAAGTATTCGTCAGGCATGTAGTGCCGTTCCCATTTTCCCATTCGACACTTAGGTTTACCGTAGTTTTTCCAAAAAAACTGGTGACTATTTTCCTACCTCACGCATGTCAAATTTGAACTCGTATTTGGTTCCTAATGACATCGCTAACAAGGCATTAAGCCCTTCTCTTATGTGAAACTGATGAGCTCTGAAAGTTTAGCTAGTACAAAGACATCTGATTTCCAGAAGACTGAGGTGTCAAAATGGCGCGACGTTTCGATTAGTGCAACTCCCATCACCTTCATGCAAAATCTTTGGCATAGAATGATGGGAGTCACAATCGAAAAATAGTGCCATTTTGACAAATTAACTCGTCATGACACCGGAGAGCTTTATATCACTTCAGCCCACAGACAAAAACAACGAGATCATAAGATGCTAAACATTTGTAAGTGACGTTCTCAACTACCACTTTGTTGTCAGAGACAATGAATTCCGTTTCACAGTTTCACCACGAAACAGATTTTTATAGCTTTGATATACGAGCAAGCCTAGTTTAAAATATATCGTTATTAACGTAAATTTGTAATTTGAACAAAACAAAATGAATACAAATTTTGTATAATGAAGTCAAATTATGTTGACTTCTCTCTCGAGTGTCGGGTGAGAAATGCTAGAATTGCACGAAGCACGCTTTCATGAAGTTTATATTTCACAAAACCAATTTTTAGTAGTATTACATGAAAGTGTTGAGCAATGAATGTCTATAATGAACAGCTGTCGGACGTAGAGAAATGTTTTTACTGGAAGACATCATGAGCTGCACCCTGTTTCTGTATATAAAATATGACAGGTTTTATCAAAGTGTGTTAAACCCATAATTAAGAGTTAGTGAAAAACGTTGTACCTTCCGCAGTGACGATCCACCTTTGACATGAGAAGAGATGCCCAAGCATCAGAATCTAAATGAAATAATTGTGTTGGTCGAAAAATCTTTGGGGCATCATTTACCGCCGGAATTTTGCGATGACAGACCATTTTTGTCGTAATAGTGGCACCTCAAAGACAGAGGCGACTGTCAGTTAAAGGATATTTGGTTGACCAGAGACATATCCCAGTACGATCACTGCATCATTCCACTGAAAGTTAGAAATGTTAAACAGTCCCCTAAAAAGACTATTTACCTCCGTGTCTCAATCTATAAACGTGTTACGAGGATTAATCAACAACTATAATGCAGGTGTTCTACCATATTCCTAAATTCTTATTTCGATGTCTTAAACCATCAGGAAACATTAATGCTTACACGTCATCGAGGACACCCTTCATGCGTGGTATAAAAACTGATCCTCTGCTTTCAACAGAGACCCTTATTTCTTCGTAATTAAAGCAGGATGCATCCATAATGCTGTGAATTCTGCTGTGTGTGTCCAATGAACGAGAGATCGCGGAGGTGAAGAAACAGTGTTTTATTTGGGAGGAATGTGGAATATATCGTGCTTAGATTTCCCATGGTTTGCTAACAATCAACCTGAAGTTGTGTGATTTCCTTAGTAACATCAAATCCGATAGTCCCATTATACTTCACAACAGCTGTCAATCCATCTGTAACGACGCCGATTCGTCGTGGCGTCCTTGAAGCTGGAACGTGTCTGCTATCGCCTGACCAGCCCGTTATCTTGTAGTCGCTACCTGCTGAGCTACTCTCCGCAGCAGTGCGCAGCGTAATGCAGTGCGGCACGCTCAGCATTCTTATCTGCAAAGAGCTCCACTTGCTCGCAAGAAGGTGATAGCCGTATCTCAGAAGTGGAAATACTGTGTAGTGGGACTGTGCCTTGTACTCCAACCCTCACCCCCTCCCCGCCAACTCACTTTTTCTGCTGCGTTATATCCGTAAAAGTTACTGTATCGACACGACACTTGCACCTGTATTACATTTCTGTCTTTGCTGGAGGAAAATCTTCAAGACTACAGACACGCCATCTAGCATGTGTGAGTTGGGCAATATATAGATCATCTGTGGTAAAGCTTTCTTCCATTTCGTAGAGTACGTGGAGAGAAGGTAACTGAGTAGTTTAGGTGAAGAATCTCATTGCGACAAATACGTCTAAAGCGTCTTATTAGATAGTATATTTTAATTGGCATTTACAATCACTTCTGTAACCCGTAAATCATTTTGAAGTGCGTAGCAGAAGGTAGTGCCCATTTTAAAATTCCTTCCCGTTCCATTCGCGTACTGAGCGGCGGAAGAAAGATTGCTTGGATGCACCTGTGAATTCTGTTGTTGGTCCAGTATTCTCCCTCAGGAGCAATAAGTACGGGCTTGTTGTTATGTCGAAAACCGACCTTTTGAGATCTTGGTTGTCTACAAAATACAGGTTGATCCTTGCAGAGAAGATAACAGCAACCAGCCATTTTTTATAACGCTTTGGCGAGCTTATATACATCCTTACATGTGCCAAAACTGTCTGGTGTGTGAGTGTGGCTTTACATTATGTGCGTACATGCAAGGTGTATGTATGCATATATAAAAAAAGTGCGTCATACTGTCTTCGCTACTGTATGAACACAAACAGTCGGCATTGCAACTTAATGCCGCTGAAGTTTCGACGGAATCACCATCTGGGAGAATAAAAAGTGAAAACTGATGTAAACAGCAAAACTCGCTTAATGATGGTTCTTGAATCTTTTTAAGTAGGTTCTCATTGAGTACTTGACGTCCATTTTCACGGGTCTCTCAGTTCAGCATCTCGATGACGCTCACCTACAGGTCTAACATACTTAATGCCCTTCGTCGTGCACATCCAGCGTCCCATGTTAGCGCTACCCGATATTAATCCTAAACAGTTGAGCGATTTTCTAGGACGGGTCGCAGGATTCTTATACAGGCACTCTGCAGACGGATTTCATTTTCGTAAATACGAGGACTATTCGGAAAGTAAGGAACGATGGCTCACGAAATGAAAACCACAGTTAAAATCAAAGCTGTTCTGTTGGCGACAGACAGCTACACCTTTCAGCTGCTTCTGTACACAGTCGCTGCTCCGACTTAGACATATGTCGTGGCGTTGTAACCACTTTCCAATAACCTCGTCATTGTTGGCCATGTCCTACGGTTTTCCGAGATTTGTTTACGGTGGACTGCAGCTCTTTGTATGTGCCAAGATATAGCCTTCCTAGAGGGCGATTCACGTGAGCAGAGACGAAAAACAGAGGGAGCCAAGTCTGGGCTATATGATGGGTAATAAAGCACTTCCCATCAAAAACACAACAGACGGGTCCTCATTGCCGCAACAGAGTGCGGCTCAGAACTGACATGTAGAAGAAACTGCATGACAATTACGTTACACGAGGTTGCATGCAGTCAGGCGAAATATCCCGGCAGGCACACACACTTTGCAGGAGACACCATTTGGTAGGTATCTCGACGCAATCACTGTGCGATTGGAACCGAGAAGAGCGACGTGGCGCTATCTGTAGGCATACCAGGGACACTGCCGAACACATTTGTGCAAAGCTGTATCGGATTTTCAGTGTAGATTTCGCGACGGATCGTTCTCTACTTTCCGAAGAGCTCTCGTCAACCAAAGTTTGCACTTGACTTACCGGAATATAAAAATCAGAAGGCCAGTTTTTTGAAACTTTTTTCCTCAATTGTGACACAGATGTTCGAAATAGCCACTGTAATGGTGCAAAAAACCAGCGACCTCTGACGTCACCATCGGGCCGAGCAACACTTCAAACAACAAGGTGTGGAAACGTGCAGAAAAAAGGTCCGCAGGTGGAGGTCGAACGTTCATGCGAAAAGTGAGGTGATTTCATGATGGCTCTGTTTTTTTTGGTCATCAATCTTCTGACTGTTCTGATGCGGCCCGCCACGAATTCTTCTCCTGTGCCAACCTCTTCACCTCAGAATAGTATCCTACGTCCTCAATTATTTTCTGGGTATATTCCAATCTCTGCCTTTCTCTACTCTTTCTTCCCTCTACAGCTTCTCCTAGTACTATGGAAGTCATTCCCTGATGTCTTAACAGATGTCCTATCATCCTGTCCCCTCTCCTTGTCAGTGTTTCCCACGTATTCCTTTCCTCTCTGATTCTGCGCGGAACCTCCTCATCCCTTACCTTATCAATTCACCTAATTTTCAGCATTCGCCTGTAATACCACATCTCAAATACGTCGATTCTCTTCTGTTCCGGTTTTCCCACGGACCATGTTTCACTGCCATACAAAGCTGTGCTCCAAACGCATATCCTCAGAATTTTCTTTCTCAAATTAAGTTCAAATGGTTCAAATGGCTCTAAGCACTATGGGACTTAACATTTGAGGTCATCAGTCCCCTAGACTTAGAACTACTTAAACCTCACTAACGTAAGGACATCACACACATCCATGCCATAGGTAGGATTCGAACCTGAGACCGTAGCAGCAGCGCGGTTTCGGACTGAAGTGTCTAGAACCGTTCGGTCACAAGGGCCGACCCTCAAATTAAGTCCAACGTTAGATACTAACAGACTTTTCTTGGTCAGCAATGCCCTCTCTGCCAGTGATGGTCTACTTTTGAAGTTCTCCTTGCTCCATCCGCCGTTATTTATTTTGCTGCCCAGATAGTAGAATTCCTTTACTTCATCTACTTCGTGACCATCAATCTTGATGTTAAGTTCCTCGCTGTTTTCATTTCTGCTACTTCTGATTACTTTCGTCTTTCTTCGATTTACTCTCAATCAGTGTTTTGCACTCATTAGACTGATCATTCCATCGATCAGATCATGTAATTCTTCTTCAGATCTTCACTTTTTTCAGGATAGCAATGTCGTCTCCGAATGGCATCATTGATATCGTTTCACCTTTAATTTTAATTCCACTCCTGAACTTTTCTTTTATTTCCATCACTGCTTCTTCGATGTACAGATTTTAACAGCAGGGATGAAAGGCTACATTCCTGTCTTGCACCCTTTTTAATCTGAGCACTTCGTTCTTGATCGTCTACTCTTATTATTTCCTCTTGGCTCGTGCACTTACTCTATTCTACCCTTGTCTCCCTATAACTTTCTTCTATTTCCCTTAGAATTTCGAACTTGTTGCACAATTTTACATTGCCGAACGCCTTTCCCAGGTAGACAAATCCTATGAACGTGTGATGATGTTTCGTGAGTCTTGTTTTCATGAGCAACCGCAAGTCAGAATCGCCTCTCTGGTGCCTTTACTTTTCCTAAAGCCAAACTGATCGTTGCCCTCAACTTTCTTTTCCATTCTTCTGTATAATACTCTTGTCAGCAACTTGGATGGGTGAGCTGTTACGCTGACCCTGCGATACTTCTCGCACTTGTCAGCTCTCGAAAGTCTTCGGAATGGTGTGGATGATACATTTTCGAAAGTCAGATGGTACATCGCCAGACTCGTACATTCTGCACACCAACCTGCATAGTCGATTAGTTGCCACTTCCCCCAATGATTTTAGAAATTGTGATGGAATGTTATCTATCCCTTCTGCCTTACTTGATTTTAAGTCCTCCAAAGCTCTCTTAAATTCTGATTCTAATGCTGGATCCCACATCTCTGTTTCGCCTTTTATCACATCAGACAAATTTTCTGTATTGGCTCTTGATTTTACCACATTTCTGCTCAACGACACAATGGACGTTTCACAGCAAGAGTATGTTGTCACACTTCTCATTACCCACATGTCACACCTTTTCTGGATGCCTCTGCGCCAGGCGCCAGAACCGCAACCCTTAGCGTTGAAGTCACTTAGTTTTGTTACGTCTGGTCGAAGAACACATTTCGGAAACACCGTTCCTCAGACGAAAAAGCCTCAGGAGCTGTCATAATGGTGTGAAGACATCAAGCCTTTCGTTTGGGCGTTCGTTTCCTGAGATTTCGTGATCGAAAACGATTCTTTGCAGGACAGTGTGCAACGGGACTACGTTCTTGATACCCTTACACTAATGACATGCCAGAACGACTCACATCTTCTTTAAGCTCGAAGAACATCAAGGGGGTAAACCCTCACTGAACGCAATTTCATTCTTCTGTGTTGTAGCGTGTCCGTGATTTTTGTTCTGATACACAGGATGGAACCACTAGGCACCCTCCAAAACTGTTCTGAGCAGCAGACTGATCGAAATATTTTTCTGCTTGGACACTCATGACTCCTGCGTGATAACAACACTGGGCTTCAAGCTTCCGAACCCTGTTGCAAAGGCGCCAAAAGAAATGTATATAAGGAATGAGTGACAACATTCCCACGGTGTGATACCTCCATAGATTCGTCCGGCAGAACTGCTGTGAAATTTGGTGCCAGTGTCACATCATTAACCGACTTAACAACTCACGCGAACTTCTCGTCGCTGACCTTTTTTTGTAGTTTTGTTACTGCGCGTGTCGACACTTTGCTGTTTTAACCATTGTCAAGCCCATTGGTGACGGCACAGGGCGTCACGCTTTTGCACCATTACAGAGGAACCTTGTAGGCCCAACTTCTGCGTTGCCAAGGGAGGATGGCTCTAAAGCGCTATGGGACTTAACGTTTGAGGTCATCAGTCCCCTAGACTTAGAATTACTTAAACCTAAAATATCCTAAGGACATCACACATATCCACGCCCGAGGCAGGATTCGAACCAGACTAAAGCGCCTAGAACCGCTCGGCCACAGCGGCCGGCTATCAAGTGAGGAACTGACGATGTTTATGAGAAATTCTAAATTTTGTTTAGATAATATTCTGCAGTCGTTCATTACGCTTTTTAACCATCAACAGTTCTTTGAACTCAGTATCTACCACTCTCGAAATGGTACACCGAAAAATAGAAATTTGTAATAGGAACATAAGCAGAAATCTTTTCATGAATATTTACAAGCCAAACACAAATCTGGTGAAATTCTTTTCTGGCTGAACGAAAATCCAAAACGTTGTAAAGGATATAATAAAACAACACAGCTAGTTCCACGAAAGTATAGTAACTTAACGTAGCAACAGTCAGCTAAGTGATGTACAGAAAGAAACCAAAAAGGTAAGAACTATAAAGTGTAGCCTCTTTGGTATAAGTCAAGGACCATATTAAAACACTTTTTGTCAATATATGTCAAAGTTTATATTGAAGCTAAGATAAAAATGGTTAAAAAGGGGTTCATCAAATTTAAAAAGTGGCTTCTTAATATTGTTGGGCAGTGTACCATTGAACCTTCATGATCATGTATTTCAAATCCACACAAACTGGCACACCTAAGTATTTGTATGGGCTACTAACTTCAGAAGTGATCCATTGATTTTTTATTGCTAGAATACATTTTTAGTTTCATGTTGTGCTGGATTTTACGTTTATGAACATTTAATGCAAATTGTGAAGCTTAGCACCACTTCCAAGTTTTATTTGTGTGGCTTTTTCAGTTGACAGATAACTGTGCCATCAGATATTGCTGATAAATTCTCTGCTAGGTCATTAACCAAGAGATGAATACACTAAGCAGATTCAAAAGGATGTAGGTTGCAGTAGGTACTGGAAGATGAAGAAGCTTGCACAGAATAGAGTAGCATGGAGAGCTGCATCAAACCAGTCTCTGGACTGAAGACCACAACAACAACAACAGGTCATTAACTTACACGACGAACAGAAGGATCACAACAGACTTTCTTGGGATATGCCTGATGTTACTCGTACATCTGTCGATGACTCACAAGATAACATACTGCGCCCCCTTTACCATCAAATCTTCAATCCAGTCACACCCTTAGTCTGATACCCGTATTACTGTACATCCGTAGATAAGCTTTCGTGTGATAACGAGTTAAAATGTTGAAACGTGTGTGAATTCCTAAGGGACCAAACTGCTGAAGTCATCGGTCCGTATACTTACACACTACTTAAACTAACTTAACTCTAAGGACTACACTCACACCCATGACCGAGGGATTACGATCAGTGACATGGCGCCTCTAACGAGTTAAAAATTTTTGGGTAGACACCTTCTGTCTGACTATCTTGATCTTTGGCTTTTAGGAGGACATGTCAGGGAAGCTCTGTTATTCAATCTGCATGTTGAGCAAACAGTATAGGTAAAAAGAAAAATTGGGAGTAGGAACTAAAACACATGGAGAAGAAATAAAAACGCAGATTTTGCCGATGACATTGTATTTCTCTCAGAGACAGCAAATGACGTGGAAGACCAGCTGAACGGAGTGGACGGTGTCTTGAAAGGAGGATATAAGACGAACATCTTTTGCTTGCGGGTTTAGTTTACAAAATGGAAGTGCATGTCAAGAGGTTGGCCAAATTTTGTTGTCGTCAGCATGTTTAAGATCCATTTATGTAGATACTTTGTTTCTTCGCGTTATCGAAGTTGCTCTCGTACACCTTGACTAAGAGACCATTCAAATGTCTCTCTTGGTAAGACGTGCAATTCTGCATGCGAATGTCTCAAACCACTGTTTTTGGATGAGCGATTTATATTCTAAGCACATTTCGTGCTTTTCTGAGCGTGCGAGTTAACACAGTTCCTTTGTTTGCACCACTGTACGACTGAAAGCTTTCACCGCCTGGGAGCGTCTGGCGGCCGGTGTGGCCGAGCGGTTCTAGGCGCTTCAGTCTGGAACTGCGCGCTGCTACGGTCGCAGGTTCGAATCCTGCCTCGGGCATGGATGTGTGTGATGTCCGTAGGTTAGGTAGGTTTAAGTAGTTCTAAGTCTAGGGGACGGATGACCTCAGATGTTAAGTCCCATAGTGGTTAAAGCCATTTGAACCATTTTTGGGAGCGTCACTATAACCATCAACAAATTCTGTGAATCAGTTATGGAGGTGATTTATTAGCGAAAGTAAGTGAAGGCTGTGCTGTTTATAAACCAGTCAGTTGACAGACCCGTCATAGTCCGGATATTCATTTTGCCACTTTTCTGTTAGAGATGAAAACAAAAATTGAAGTATGTTTGTAGCGAAGTATAAAAAAATTTCATTTCCATGTGTTCGTGAAAACACATTATAAATTGAGTTACACTCGTAGAGAAAACTTTGCCTAATGTACAAAAGTATTCGTCCAGTATGCAAATGAAGGAACACAGTACCGGACAGCTCCTGTGCACGGGCGCAGCTGCTTCGCGTGTCTACAACGCGATTTTGTAAACGTCTCTATGGCAACGGGGCAACGGCCTTGCCACAGTGGATACACCGATTCCCGTGTGATCACCGACGTTAAGCGTTGTTGGGTGTGGCCGGCACTTGGATGGGTGACCATCCAGGTCGCCATGCACTGTTGCCATTTTTCGGGGTGCACTCAGCCTCGTGATGCCACTTGAGAAGCTACTCGACCGAATAGTAGCGGCTCCGGTCAAAGAAAACAATCGTAACGACCAGGAGAGCGGTGTGTTGACCAGACGCTCCTCCTATCCACATCCTCAACTGAGGATGACACGGCGGTCGGATGATCCCGATGGGTCACTTGTGGCCTGAAGATGGAGTGCTTTTCTATGACAAAGCTCTACATAGCCCTGTAGACAGCTATCGGTTTCGCCATCAGCTGCTTGCGTTTCGCGGCAGAAAACTGCCAAAGCGCTGCCAGATGTCTGAGATTTCGTTGACTCGAATGTAGGAGTGTCTTGGTAGTAAAGAATAAATGTATTAAAACTTCGTTCGTGATGCTGCATTTTTCCACAGATGTCAATGTTTATGGTATCACATCTCCTGATCTACGTGTCACACAATCATGTAGTTTTGTAGATACATTCAGCAACGTATGGGGACACTACCTGCAAAATGTGTTGCGAATATAGTAGGAAAGCAGTAATAAATTTAAAGGTCATGCACAGTACGGCAGTATTCTACGCATATCTTTGTTTATGACGTCGTATCTCTTGAGCTATGACAGATAGTTGGTTCCCAACGCCACAGCGATTGTTACCTGACGGTAAGCAATATGTGTACTAAGTTTGTTTGAAATCGGGCAAGTGGTTAGGAGGAGACGTGGAACGTACATACACAGAACACATACACATAACACATATGTATCTATTTTTATAATACCAGGTGACCAAAAAGTCAGTATAAATTTGAAAACTGAATAAATCACGGAATAATGTAGATAGAGAGGTACAAATTGAAACACATGCTTGGAATTACATGGGGTTTTATTAGAACCAAAAAATACAAACGGTCAAAAAATGTCCGATAGATGGCGCTTCATCTGATCTGAATAGCAATAATTAGCAGAACAAAGTAAGACAAAGCAAAGATGATGTTCTCTACAGGAAATGCTCAATATGTCCACCATCATTCCTCAAAAATAGCTGTAGTCGAGGAATAATGTTGTGAACAGCACTGTAAAGCATGCCCGGAGTTATGGTGAGGCATTGGCGTCGGATGTTGTCTTTCAGCATCCCTAGAGGTGTTGGTCGATCACGATATACTTACGACTTCAGGTGACCCCAAAGCCAATAATCGCACGGACTGATATCTGGGGACCTGGGAGGCCATGCATGACGAAAGTGGCGGCTGAACAAGGGATCATCACCAAACGACGCGCGCAAGAGATCTTTCACGCGTCTAGCAATACGTAATTTTTTTTGGTTCTAATAAAACCCCATATCATTCCAAGCATGTGTGCCAATTTTTACCTCTCTATCTACATTATTCCGTTGTTTATTAAGTTTTTAAATTTATAATGACTTTTTGATCACCCTGTTTATATGGGTACATGAAATTTCATTTCTTTTTTTTTTGTACAGTGTCATTTCCTTAATAGAAAACTAACTGTTGAACCAATATCTGAGCTGCCATTGTTTTAACAATAACAAATCACAAATCTTGAAACAGTGGAAATGTCGCGTCTCAGTAACGTCACCTAGCGGTCATCTGTAAGAAACTCGGAAGGTGATGATGCTGGGATGTTGAGACGTTGTCTGAGACGCTCGGAGGGCAGCACAGTGAGACGGCAGGCGCCCGCCTCGCCCTACCTAAAGCCCTGAGACGACGGGGGACCGGAGAGCTCGCCCTGGCCTCTTATCCAGGCCGCCTTCCTGTGCATACGGAGCAGAAAGCGGGCGGGGGGAAGCGATAGCGAGCGAGGAAGCCGCGCACCCTGTCGCGCGATATGGCAGCCTTCCCAACCAGGAGTAGGGAGGGTAGAGGGGTGGAGGCGCAGAGGGGCAGGGGTGCAGAGCGACGGGATTCACGAGTGGTGGGTTAGGGGGGGATGGTGTGGGGGGGGGGGGGGGGGGGGGGGAGGGAATCCTCCGCCACTGCGGGTGTCACGGCCGCGCTGCGAAATTTATGTGGCCCAGAGAGCCGCGGAAAAGACAAAGGAAAAAATCTTGTTTGTCCGGAGGAACTTTGTGCGTAGGTACAGTTCCAGCGGTATCCGTACTCGCGCGGCTAATCTCTTATTCAACGTCATGGATATCGTACTTCTACTAAACATATGTTATTTAGTATGCAATAAAAAGTTCGTCTTAACACATTTAAGAAACTGCAAAAGAATTAGCGGCGCATTTTAACCTTAAAGGAAATTTTCCTGTGCCTGTTAGTAGTTAATTGTTATACGATTTTAGACACAAGACGTGAGCTAATTATTGTAGCAGTTGGTGGCTGTAAACTTACAATAGACGCCATAAGGCTGATAACGCACATGAAATTTGACACCTTTATTTAGCAGTTTATTACAGATGTCCAGTAGAAAGCGATCCCAGATGACAGTGGTAGATTTCGGTAATATGATTTCGTGTTTCTGATTATTTCAATAGGCACCTTCGACAATCTTTTCAGTTTTTTGTAAATGACTGGTATCAGTATATGGAAATCATGGATTATTAAAGTCGTGTTACGATTAATACTTGTATTCCACCTGTCAGGACGTGCCACCTTTGGATTAAAAGCGAAACAAGGCACCAACTGCTGACGATGTGTTCTCAAAAGTATTGAGATTCTCGAGAGAACCAAACACGATTAAAATGTTCCACCTGGTATCCCAGACTGGATGTTTAAGACGTGTTTCTGTCTGTAGATTACAAAATAATAAGTCAGAGGAACAACTATGAAGGTAGGTCTCAAGGCTGTCAATTCAACTAACTCCCTGGGTGTTAAAATTACGAACAACTTCAGTTGGAAAGACCACATAGATAATATTGTGGGGAAGGCGAGCCAAAGGTTGCGTTTCATTGGCAGGACACTTAGAAGATGCAACAAGTCCACTACAGCTTACACTACACACGTTCGTCCTCTGTTAGAATATTGCTGCGCGATGTGGGATCCTTACCAGGTGGGATTGACGGAGGACATCGAAAGGGTGCAAAAAAGGGCAGCTCGTTTTGTATTATCACGTAATAGAGGAGAGAGTGTGGCAGATACGATACGCGAATTGGGATGGAAGTCATTAAAGCAAAGACGTTTTTCGTCGCGGCGAGATCTATTTACGAAATTTCAGTCACCAACTTTCTCTTCCGAATGTGAAAATATTTTGTTGAGCCCAACCTACATAGGTAGGAATGATCATCAAAATAAAATAAGAGAGATCAGAGCTCGAACAGAAAGGTTTAGGTGTTCGTTTTTCACGCGCGCTCTTCGGGAGTGGAATGGTAGAGAGATAGTATGATTGTGGTTCGATGAACCCACTGCCAAGCACTTAAATGTGAATTGCAGAGTAGTCATGCAGATGTAGACGTAGATGTAGGTGAACGTAAGATACGTTATCATCATTGTGATAAGAAAGATCACAATTAGACTATGTTATCGTTACTACAATTAATGCTGCCATACTGGCCATCAGATTGTGGAAACAGATCTTTCTCATTTCGGTCTGAATTAATAAATGGAGTGGCATCCCACATTTTGAAAGTTTTTTGCAGCATGAAGGCATGAAACTTTACTGTCTATTGGTCGCATGGTAGGGGCTTCCCTTGATGGGGAAGAAATCCGGTGTTACATCGAGACAGCTTTATAAGTAACGAGATAAACAATTCTCCCCCGACGATGTAGATATGAATCATCTAAAAATTGCCGGAACTGTCCCTTGCGGATTGTTCAACATACCCCTCCCCATAAAACATCTGTAAACTACTCGAGCACTTAGCAAGTGTGGTGCAGTGATATGTTAATGTCAAGGAGACCATAATTAGTCGAGATGACTTTAGTGCAATTATTATTTTTGCATAAAAGTGTCTTTTCTGTTCGATTCATTGGTATTTCGTTGTAGGTATGGTCCAAGTTTCATCGAGTTATGTTAGTTGGTAGTGACTTAATATGCCACAGCTACTTTTGTCCTGAAGAAGCATTAAGAAGAGTTGGAGAAGAAAGAAACGTGCTGAAAGTCATCAGAAAGAGAAAACGGAAATGGATTGGACATTGTTTGAGGAGGGACTGTTTTTGAGGGAAGGAATGGTGGAGGGAAAAGGGGGATAGGGAAAAGAAGATATCAAATGCTGGAAAGTGTCAAAGGAGACAAATATTCACAAATGAAATGACTGACTATGGACACACAGAAGTGGAAGAGGCTTAACCCATGACAAGACCTGCCTCAAGGCAGTATACCATACTACTGCTACTACTACTACTACTTTTGTCCTGAGTTTTGCACACCATTGTAGCTCTGAATGCTCGCTCAAATACGGTGAAAAGAAGGAACGTTTACAATAAATTGAACTGCATTATAGTTTGGTCAATGTATAGAAATTTGTGGAGCAAAATCAGTAAATCTATTCGTCAGGGGTTTATCTGAGGTATATCAGGAGTTCGTTAAAATGCGCTGAGGTGACATAAGTCATGGACACCTCTCGATACAGTGTCGGACCTCCTTCATCCCGGCTTAGTGCACAAAATTCGACTTGGCATGGACTCAACATGTCGTTTGAAGTCCAGAAATTTTGAGCCATGCTGCCTCTATAGCCTTCCGTAATTGAGAAAGTGTTGCGGTGCAGGATTTTGTGCACGAAGTATCCTCTCGATTATGTTCCATAAATGTTCGATGGGATGCATTTCGGGCCACCTGGATCTACAGATCACTCATTTGTATCGTCCAGAAAGTTCTTCAAGCCAACAGCGAACAATTGTGGCCCGGCAACATGACGTATCGTCTTAAATAAAAAATTACATAGTTCTCTGGGACACATGATATCCATGAATGGCTGCAAAGAAATTGGTTCGTTCAAATAGCCGTTTCAAAGCTACATTCATCGATAATGAGTCTTGGTGCGAGTTTTCATACGCGATAGGTTGTGAGTTTAGAAATATTTAATGCGAAACACTGAAAATAATTACAATGTGTGTGCAAATGGCTATAATAAAACAGTATGTTGTAATACGATTTAATGGCAGCTCCAACACTAGACGCGTGATGACGCACCATAGGGATAATGCTGCCAAGGAAGGCTAGGATCCAGTGTACGAGCTATGTATATAGCGGGGCGAATCATTTCACGTATGGTACGGGTGCTGGCGGGTGTCACGAAGATCATAGGGTGCATCCAACTGCAGGTGGCGGCTCATGTCGGTATCACCGATGTCTGTCTCTTTGGATCAGAAGAAATTCTATGTTGCTTCGGGCAGCTAGCTGAAGTGGTGAAGACTGTGAGTATTGATTGCGAGGTAATGGTGGAGCTCACCGTCTGTAGCAAAGTTGATCTGTAGTAAAGTTGACAGAAACGACTGTGGTCCCTTGGTACAGAGCCGAGAAGAGGGTCTGACTCAAAGGCTTCGGCGGTTCTTAGACGGTGTAGACTGCAGATTCCTCGACTTGCGCCATCGGTCGGTGGGTTCCCTGGTTCCGCTTATTAGGTTAGAGGTCTACTATACGCACGAAGTGGTTACGGGTGTGGCGGGGACGGTTTGGAGCGGAATGGGCCGTTTTTTAAGTTAGGGGGCATCACGAAACTACAGAAAGGACCTCAGTCTAAAAAGGTGCAGGACAGTTACAGGAGGGTAGTTCTAGCAATAATCGGTATTGTCGCCGTAAATTGTGGTAGATACACTAAGCTCTAATAGAAAGCAATGAAGTTAAAATCGTTGGAAGTACGGAAAGCTGGGTAAAGCAGGAAATAAGTTTAACCTAAGTTTTTACAAAGGAGAAAACAGTGTTCAGAAAGGACAGTTGTTGGTATAGTGTTTATTGCTGCCAGTACGGTTTCCCTCGTACTGAAATTGTAGTAGATCATTCCTGTGATTAGTATGGCTAGAGACTACACTCGACACCTGGAATAAATTAACAATTGGTTCGTTTTCGTTTACAGACCCCCCCGACGCAGATGATTCAGTTGCTGAACAGCTCAAATAAAACTTGAGTCTTATTTCAAATACGTACCCCACTCATACAACTATAGTTAATGCCGACTGCAATCTACCTTGCATATTTTGGCAAAAATACGCGTTCAAAGCTGCCCGAAATCGACTGAATGCTTCCTATTTTGAACGATTAGCTTAGGAGCCCACTCGAAATGTAAATGATTGCGAAAACATACTTGACCTCTTAGCAGTAAATAATCCTTAGCAAATACTGAGTATCATGACGGTAGTGGGATTAGCGACTACTACGTCTGTTTAAAAAAGCAGATAAAAATCCGATTGACGCCATTCTGAGAGACAATCCCCACTCCATCCGATGTGACTATGTATGCGTAGACCAGATGTCACTAAAAGTCAAAGAAACAGTATAGACGGCAGTAGACAGATGTGTACTAAATAAATTAGTAAGCGATGGCGCTGATTCCTCATGGTTCAAAAAATAGGTCAGAATACTGTCGCACAAACAACGAAGAACGCACTCTGTATTTAAATTAATGCAAAATTCCCAAGGCTGGCGAAGTTTTACAGAAGCTCGAAATTTAACCCGAATATCAAGTGGAAATGCTGTCAATAGGTCCCACAACGAAACTCTTGCTTCAAAACCTGGCAGGAAATCCAAAGAGATGCTGGTCATATGTAAAGTACAGCCGGCCGCAGTGGCCGAGCGGTTCTAGGCGCTACAGTCTGGAACCGCGTGACCGCTACGGTCGCAGGTTCGAATCCTGCCTCGGGCATGGATTTGTGTGATGTCCTTAGGTTAGTTAGGTTTAAGTAGCTCTAAGTTTCTAGGGGACTGATGACCTCAGAAGTTAAGTCCCACAGTGCTCAGAGCCATTTCAACCATTTTTTTGTAAAGTACATCAACGGCAAGACGCAGTCAGTACCTTCACTGCGCAATAAAACTGATGACAGAGCGGCTGAAGCAGAGGTTACTAAACACGGTTTCCGAAACTCCTTAACCGAAAAAGACATAGTAATATTTCGGAATTCTGATCTGGAACATCTGCCGGCATGGGTAGTTTAGAAGTAGATATCCTCATTGCAGTTAAGCAGCTGAAAGCACTGAATAATGGCAAGGTCTCCACTCGAGACTGTTTACCAGTAAGGTTCCTTTCATAGTATGCTGATATCATAGCTCCACATTTAGTATGGGTAAATGTTATACTTGACAACTGTAATATATTTATAATTGGTTTGTTTTAACGACTTCTGATTTGGATGATACAGTTACTGAACAGCAACATTCCAACGCAGAGACTGGAAAGTTACACAAGTTACACCAAACTCCAAGAGAGGAAACAGGCCTATATCACTGACATTGATTGGCAGGAGGATTTTGGAACATAAGCTATGTTCGAAAATTGTGAATTACCCCGAAGAAAAAAAATATTGGAAAATGTTTAGCACGGATTCAGAAAATATCTTGCTTGTGAAACAGAACTAGCTGTTTATTATCACGATACAATGACTGCTGTCGACAAGGGATGAGATATTGTTATCATACTTTTAGATTTACTGAATGATCTTGACACCATTTCTTACAAGCGTCTTCTAATAAGACTGCGCGCATAGAGAGTATCTCTTAGTTGTGTGATTGTATTTATGAGTTCCTGTCAGAAAAGCCACAGTTCATAGTGACTGAAGAAAAGTCATCAAGCAAGACAGATGTAATATCTGATGCTGGCCAAAGATGTGTTACAGGTCTTTTTCTCTTGTTGTAGCTGAGATTCACAGTCATAAATTTTTTTTTTTAAGAAAATCATCTTCACGCCAGTGACTGTTATAAGTCTTCATTACACAATCGCACGCACTGTTTAACAACGACAAGAATGTATTTAACAGGATTGACTACGACACACAAGTGTGTCAGCTTACATTACGTTAACATGGCTTAAAGCCATAATATCAGCACTTGATAATGCCCTAAGGGCGAAATTGCAATAGGGTAATAAAAACTTATGACATTCACTGGCGTGAAAGAGCTACAGGTGTACTAAACAGACTGCTTGCACTTCGCCTGTCCACGTCCTTTCGATGTATTGCTGTGCAGTGTGTGATCCGCATCGGATGGGAATGACAGAGGACATCGCAAAAGTTCAAAGAAGGGCAGACCGTTTTGTGTTATTACGACTTAGGGGATACGCGAAAACGAAAACATTTTCTTTGCGGTAGGATCTTCTCCTGAAATTTCCAGCACGAACGTCCTCTTCCAATTGCGAAAAGATTCTTTTGGCTCCCACTTACATAGGGAGAAATTATAATCATTCTAAAATAAGAGAAATCAGAGCTCGCACAGAAAGATTTAAGTGCTTATTTTCCCCGCGCACAATTCTAGAGTGGAACGGCAGAGAATTATTTCGATGAAAGCTCTGTCAGGCACTTATTGTGAATTTCAGAGTAATCATGTAGACACAGATGTAGATGCACGAAAGTACGTTCCATGTAGACGGCACAGTCTGCTCCTCTCCTCCTGTCAAGAGAGTTACGGCCAACAAAAGCACCAGATGTTGTATCGGAAAATGCGAAACACAGCCAGAAATTCCACGCGCCATGTGTGGCTCAGAGTTATGTGCATTCAGCCTAAGGATATTAGTTTCGCTTAGAAGATACTTCTCCCTATGAAAACAAGCTGTATAAGCAATTCTTTATTCCATATGAAGCTCTACGTGGTCATAATAAGATCATATGTTGTAAAATAATTTTAATTACTTTGTAGCTAACATGCAGTAAACCCTGCGTTCTGTAAACGACTCAGCCTGTTCTATTCTTTCTTATACACATTATGTATTAGATAGGAACACAGCCAGGAATGAAACAACATTCCACGTTCCCTGCAGGTTTCAAAGATATTTGTATACATCCCAGGGATATTAAATTTGTCGATAAGTTTCAGCCTCCGCTACAAACAAGGCGGAAAAGGAGTTGTTTGATACATATGAGATCCTATATTTACAATAACCAACACTTCTCTTTTCATGTTTCACTATGTGGTCAAAAGTATCCGGATGCCTGGCCGAAAATGATTTACAAGTTCCTGGCGCCCTCCATCGGTAATGCTAGAATTCAGTATGGTGTTGGCCCACACTTAGCCTTGATAACAGCTTCCACTCTCACAGGCATACGTTCAATCAGGTGCTGGAAAGTTTCCTGGGGAATGGCAGCCCATTCTTCAGGGAGTGCTGCACTGAGGGGTGGTATCGATATCCGTCGGCGAGGCCTAGCATGAATTCGCCGTTCCAAAACATCCCAGAGGTGTTCTATAGGATTCAGGTAAGGACTCTGTGCAGTCCAGTCCATTACAAGGATGTTATTGTCGTGTAACCACTCCGTCACAGACCGTGCATTATGATCAGGTGCTCGATCGTGTTGAAAGATGGAATCGCCATCCCTGAATTGCTCTTCAGCAATGGGAAGCCAGAAGGTGCTTGAAACATCATTGTAGGCCTGTGCTGTGATAGTGCCACGGAAAACAACAAGGGTTGCAAGCCCCCTCCATGAAAACTACGACACACCGTAACACCACCGCCTCCGAATCTTACTGTTGGCACTACACACGGTGACAGATGACGTTCACTGGCATTCACCATACCCATACCCTGCCAGCGGATCGCCTCATTGTGTACCGTGATTCGTCAGTCCACACAAAGTTTTTCCACTGTTCAGTCGTCCAATGTTTACGCTCCTTACACCAGGCGAGGCATCGTTTGTCATTTGCCGGTGCGATGTGTGACATACGATCAGCCGCTCGACCGTGAAATTAAGGTTTCCTCACGCCATGCCTAACTGTCATAGTACTTCCAGTGGATCTGGATGCAGTTTGAAATTCCTGTTTGATGGCCTGGATAGATGTCTCCCTGTTACGGATTACAACCCTCTTCAATTGTCGGCAGTCTTTGTCAGTCAACAGACGTGGTCGGCCTGTACGCTTTTGTGCTGTACGTGTCCCTTCACGTTTCCACTTTAGTATCATATCGGAAACAGTGGACCTAGGGATGTTTAGGAAGCGGAAATTTCGCTACAGACGTATGACACAAGTGACACCCAACCGCCTGACCACGTTCCAAGTCCCTGAGTTCCGCGGAGTGCCCAATACCGCTCTCTCACGATGTCTAAAGACTGCTGAGGTCGTTGATATGGAGTACCTGGCAGTAGGCGGCAGCACAATGCACCTAATACTGCACCTACTACGAAAAACATATGTTTTTGGTGGTGACCGGATACTTTTTCACATAGTGTTTATTCTTCATTTACGTGTATACCACGATGAGTGTCTGAGGAAGATGTGAAATGTTTCAGTTACTCAAAATGTGGAATGTACAAGATTATTTTGTTTACAGATAAACGATCTGATTCTAAGGAGACATTTTCTGCACATAATTTATAGTTACAAACACTGCATGAAAACCTCCTTTCGGTAGCATTCAGTTCGGCGAAATTGCTTCTCACAGAAGAAAAAAACGCGGTTGTATATTAACAGCTGAACATGAGAGTCTGGTTCTGTCGAATCTTCAATACACTTGAGTTCATTTTCTTATAGTTTCCACTGTATTTGTCTGAAATGCTTAGACCCATGCGAACATAGAGGATTTTATCGTAGTAGTCTGAAGTAGTTTAAAACAGCAGTAAAGTTACCGAAGTTACTTTCTCATATCAGAACTACATAGGAGTTTTGTCATACCTGTTCTGCGTACAGATTTATTCTGCAATCTCTGTCTCTCTGTTTATGCACTCGTAGATGGTAAATGTCTTTCTGGTGTGGAACTCCGGGATACTGTCTGGGACTAATTGTATCTCGAAGCGAATGCGTGATACGAGTCAAGACAACCGAAAGTGGTCTGCAGGTGCAGCGTACACCTTTGTTCTGTATGATTTGCAGAAGATGAAAAATTATTTAGCGTAAGATATTCCTCCTATTTCCCTAAAATATGTAATCCTAAAATGATAAATATGTGTGCTGTCTTCGCAGAATAAGTTCTGCGGTATTAGTAGTAATAGTAGTAGCAGTAGCACCAGCACCAGCACTATAGTAAAGAGGACAGATACATCACTGAGTTCTTGAAATATAGATGTTTTTTGGAGATCGACTGTTTTAGAATACTGGATTACGATGAAACTTTCATTAATTACTTTTGTTTAGGAGTGGGTCCACAGCCTTGGTAAAGTTACTGTAAGTTGTCAGTCCTCTTAGGCTGTACTAAAATCTTTATGTTTATATATCACGATTGCAATGTCAACATTTTGTCATCATTAGGTAGTCTGAAATAATCAGTCGCCAAAAATAATTACACAGTTTACAAATTCGACCATAAGGAAAAATAAGAACGTATACATGGTGTTGTGTCGGTATCTGGGCCGACACCGTGAAGTTGAGATGGCTGAAAAAGCAAGCTAGACTAACGCTGTAGCCGATAGGGCACGCAAGGCTAACACAGACGGGCGTGAAGTCTGGAACATGAGAACTTATAAATGAATAAGAAGAAAAGTATGTAGATGCTTATTACTTATCTTTTTATTAGTCCTTGGAATACATCTCTCTTGAATACTCGTAAGCTATAGGCACTGATACAAATGGCGCCTTGCTAGTTCGTAGCCATTAACTTAGCTGATGGCTATTCTGTCTCTCGGCTAATGAGAGAGAAAGGCTTCGTACATCTGGTCGGTAGCTAGGTTCTCGTACAACTGGGCGGTAGCTAGGTTCTCGTACAACTGGGGCGAGTGCTCTCTCGTATCACGAGACCTGCCTTGGTGGTGGCGCTAGGTCTGCGATTACACAGTGGCGACACGCGGGTCCGACATGTACTAAATGGACCGCGGCCGATTTAAGCTACCACCTAGCAAGTGTGGTGTCTGGCGGTGACACCACATTCCTCCCCCGCAAATCGGCGAACGGTCGTGTGATAAGGCTTCCGCCCGCCGTGGGGAGGACCACATGTTGACGTATGCGATGAGGTGGGGAGCCTAACAACAGGCGAGGCTGTGCCACCCGCACCCGGCCATGCGGTCCGAGGGGAGCTAGGAAACGCCTGAAAAACTAGTCCAGGGTGCACGTCAACATGCGGTGTATGCGCCCGTAAAGAGACAGGAGGGACCGAAGGATCAACCTCCATTGCGTCGGGGTAGCCGACGCGCGATGACGTCATGTGGTCCGGAGCGGGCGGGAGTTCCATGGCGGAGGACAGCTGGTCACGGGAAGCGATCGGCGGCGCGTGACCCTGGGAGGCGCTTGGCGGCTGCAACGAAGCGTCGAATGCGGGCGGCGCCGGCGGGAGAACAAGCGGCGGCGGCGGCGGCTGCTGCTGCTGCGGCGGCGGCGGCGCGTCGCCATGGGGCAAAAGGGAAGGCATCGTCGGTAACACCTGGGGATGAGGCGAGCCAGTAGATGGGTCCCCAGGGCGCTGACCGGACGGCACCGTCGCTGAAAGCAGACGGGGAGCGGCAGAACCCGAGCGACGACAGAGGCGCAGCTGATTGAGATGCCGACGCACCTCACCAGAGGCCCCCAAAACCAAATACATCGCGCGGCCGAGGCAGCGAAGAATGCGCCCTGCGAGCCAACGCCGTGAACCTCGATAGTTGCGATAAAATACAACGTCGCCTGGAGCAAAAGCAGGAGTCTGCCGCTGCACAGGAACCTGATGCGGCGGATGCAGCAAAGACATCAAGGTGCGATGAGGACGACCGTGGAGCAACTCAGCCGGCGAGCGACCATCTCGGGGCTGAGAGCGATACGAAGACAAAAAAAGCAACAATGCGTCCTCCCGAGAATGCGACTCTTTCAATTTCAACATCTGTGACTTGAAAGTCCGGACGAATCGTTCAGCGGCACCGTTGGACTGAGGCGAAAACGGCGCGGATGTCAGATGTTGAATACCATTGGCCTGGCAGAATGACTGAAATTCTGCGGACATGAATTGTGGGCCATTGTCGGAAACAATAGTCTGCGGAAGACCTTCAATGCAAAAGATAGCAGACAACGCGTGGATGGTGGCGGAGGACGTCGTGGAAGACATCCGGACAACAAAAGGAAAATTACTGAAGGCGTCGACCAGAACCAACCATCGAGCATTCCAGAATGGACCAGCAAAATCAATGTGCAAGCGTTGCCAAGGGGAAGTGGCTTTTGGCCACGCAAAGACTTTCCGCGGCGGTGCGGACTGTTGTTCGGCACACGCCATGCAAGAAGAACACATATGCGTAATCGCAGCATCGATTCCGAACCAAGTACAGTGCTGACGAGCACGTTGTTTCGTTCGCACTATACCCCAATGTCCTTGGTGAAGAAGCCGTAAAACAGAGGACTGTAACGAACGTGGGACCACGACTCTGGACTGATCATTATCAGAACGCAACAACAAAACACCACGTCGAACAAAAAGTCTCTCCTTGTGAGCAAAATATCGGCGAACCAACGGATCCTCGATCCGAGACTTTGACAAAGGCCATTGCGTAGCAACAAAACGTAAAACAGTAGCAAGGACAGGGTCAGCAGCTGTGGCTGTAGCGACACGACGAAAATCAATCGGAAACGATTCGACCACTTCATCGGTTTCCGAATCAATGAACATGCAAGCAAGTTCGGAAGAATCGAATGCTTTATCCTCAGCAACAGGCAAACGGGACAACGCATCGGCGTTTCCGTGCTTAGCAGTGGACCGATACAAGATATCGTAGCGGTACTGCGAGAGGAAAATAGACCAGCGAATGAATTTCTGCGCTGTACGCGGAGGTACAGGCTTGGTCGGATGAAAAAGCGATGTCAAAGGTTTGTGGTCTGTGATGATGGTAAAGTGACGACCATACAAGAAATCATGGAACTTAGTAACACCAAACACGAGAGCCAAAGCTTCTTTCTCTATCTGTGAATAATTTCTTTGCGCAGACGAGAGCAATTTGGACGCAAAGGCAATAGGGCGATCATGGGAGCCAACTTTGTGCGCAAGCACAGCACCGATCCCATCCTCGTCGCCAATGTTGTGTCGGTATCTGGGCCGACACCGTGAAGTTGAGATGGCTGAAAAGGCAAGCTAGACTAACGCTGTAGCCGATAGGGCACGCAAGGCTAACGCAGACGGGCGTGAAGTCTGGAACATGAGAACTTATAAATGAATAAGAAGAAAAGTATGTAGATGCTTATTACTTATCTTTTTATTAGTCCTTGGAATACATCTCTCTTGAATACTCGTAAGCTATAGGCACTGATACAAATGGCGCCTTGCTAGTTCGTAGCCATTAACTTAGCTGATGGCTATTCTGTCTCTCGGCTAATGAGAGAGAAAGGCTTCGTACATCTGGTCGGTAGCTAGGTTCTCGTACAACTGGGCGGTAGCTAGGTTCTCGTACAACTGGGGCGAGTGCTCTCTCGTATCACGAGACCTGCCTTGGTGGTGGCGCTAGGTCTGCGATTACATAGTGGCGACACGCGGGTCCGACATGTACTAAATGGACCGCGGCCGATTTAAGCTACCACCTAGCAAGTGTGGTGTCTGGCGGTGACACCACACATGGCACAATGGTACCCACAGAACAACATGAATTTTAACGGTCAGTAACACGGTACCGAAAATTATAAAGTAAACTTTTTTTATCTATCGTTATTTTAACCCTCGGGCATGGATGGGTGTGATGTCCTTAGGTTAGTTAGGTTTAAGTAGTTCTAAGTTCTAGGGGACTGATGACCTCAGAAGTTAAGTCTCATGGTGCTCCGAGTCATTTGTTATTTTAACCCCCTGCCCCCCTCACCCTCTCGACGTATGGTCTGGGGCTGATCTGTCAGCGGATAGTTGCCGATTAAGAATAATATTTTAAAAACAGTATATAAAAGCTGGACATGACGGTGGACAAAAGTAAAGCGTTTGTGCAATAAAAGTGCAGATAGACAGCTGCATAATTTAAATTATAAAAGGTTGATTAGGTGATTATAATATAAACACAGATACGAGTGTTGCACATGAATTCATAAAAACTGATAGACAGTTGCATAAGGTAAAACAGAGAGGCTGGTATGTTGGCTGCTTAAAGTAAATACATAGATGAGTGAAGAGATGAGTGGATGTTGGATGCCAGGGTTAAGTGTATCATGGAAACCTAGCATTTACAGGTAGTGCGTATGAGGGGGTATGTCTTTGGTAAATGTTTAGAGGAAGAATGGCTAAGAGTGCAGAAGGATGCGGTTCCGAACGAAGACTTAGGAAGCAGGTGGAGAGAATTGGAGGAGAAGGGACTCCTGTCAAATGGAGTGTGGTAGAAATCTCTTACATTTGGTAGGGCGGATATATATCACGGCGGTTTTCAGGGTCGGGTAAGGGAAGGCGATTAAAGTTTGCTTGGGAGAGGGTGTGGAGCTACAGTGTTGGTGGAATGTGGTGGGAGAGGCGCGGCAGAGTACCAGGATCAGTGACCAGCGGGTACGCGAGGGGGGGGGGGGGGGGGGGGGGGAGGGGCAGGAAAGGGTAGGTAGTGTCAAATTTACGGGTAATGGAGACTATAAAGCCAACAATATGTGGTGCTATATACATAAATGCACGTGAAAACACATACTACCATAGATTAAAAACTGACTAACACTTGACATAGTGATAAAACCTATGTCCACAATAGACACATAAGACACGTCCCACGTAAGAAGAGTGGTGGGAAAACAAAAATGGCTTATAAGTGACAAACATTTCACATACTGCGAGAGTAAATGTAAGAGCGCAAAGATGTTAGTCACTCAGAGTCGATATCGGATGTTTATGAGTAACGACACAGAAAGGAACAGAAATGTTTTACATAAAACAGAATTGGTAAATAACATTCAAATGTAAATTAAAGCAAATAACATCAAAGTTCTTAAGTACATTTGCACCTATCATGAGTGTCATGTCAGACAGATAAACTAAAGTTGTTTGCCGGTCAAAGAAAACACCATCCTAAAGTATAATGTAAAATATTGAGCAAAAGTGTCAAAATAAACGTATGCAAAGTACGCACGTGTGAAACATGCTCTGAAAATCAAAACCACGCCAAATGTGAACATTCTCGTTTAAAGCAAGTAATGAAAAGTTCTACAAGTTCAACGCTTCTGATAACAGCGGGTGAGTCGTAAGTGTAAGCATACTAGCACCAGTATTTGCAGTTGCACTACTCATACTATCCGCAATGATTCGTGACACCCAGAGGCCCATGAAAAGCCATTTTTCCACACCATTATTCATAAACCAGAAACTTTCCCCCAGAGAAAAACCAAACTTACAATGAATTAAGTATCTTCAGAAAAATAGTACTCGATAACTGTTTTTCAGCGCGAATGTTTGACAGAATGTTTGCTGCTAAATTACTTAGACATATGGCTGGTGATGAGAACACATCGCTGAGAGAGGGGGAAACTAAAACTAAATATTTATACCTACCATACAACGGACCAGTGTCTGAAAGACTAGCCAATCAATTTAAATTCACCAAAGTGAGTTACAGGCTTCCGTACTGAAAACACAATAGGCCACTGTTACATGGAAATTGTGTTATGTGTCTACTGGGAGCATAGGTTTTATCATCATGTAAAATGTTGGTCACTTTTAACCTGTCGTAACATGTTCTCGTTTGGCGTTCGGAAGAATGGATGGACTTATACCACCATATGTTGTTGATTTCATAATTTTCTATACCATGTTGCCGTACATAACAGCTTAATGAAGTTCAATGGGCACCATTATCGCAATTAAGTAATTGTACATTATTATTTTTCTTTATGGTCGAATTTGTAAACTTTGTGTACTTCTTTTGGGACTGATTGCTTCCAGACTACTGATGATGAAAAAATGTGTAAACTGGAATCGTGATATAAAAATATTTTTGGTACAGTCTAAAAGGAATGACAAATTCTAGTTTCTGTAATGACATCTTAAATAAAATATCTCAAAGAAGATTGTCATGATAGTGAACACAATATGTACATATGGTATCAGTATCGGCTCCTGTAATGTTTTACCCGTGTGCTGCAACGTGGCGGCCTATAGCCTTTTGACACAGAAGGGTATAATCGTAGTTGAATTGAGTGTGTTAATGTTACATATATAAATTGAACTGTTTAAATATATTTATTATTTAAAATTAATCGTTTAACATTGTGTGGAATAAATTACAATGGAAGAAAATGATGGAACCAGCGGAAAGCTAACCTGATCTGTCAAATTAAGAGTCTGTGTCTTTAACCACCTGGCTGTCGCGCCGTCTCGATAATGACTCCTTAAAGAAAGCCTTCTCTACACGTAAATCTTTAGAGAGCGTTTTCCCTTTTCCTACTACAGCCTACTCAGCCGAAATATTCTAGAAATCTGAAAGTGCCCTCTACCTGCTTCTCCTCACATAGTTTCATCCAAATTGCTGAGTCTAGTCCCATGCCCTTCTGATGTTCAATGTGAAGATCTACGTAAATCCCTAAATCTTACGTTTTCCTCCAGAGATCTGGTGGAAGTAAAAGGGCCTTTTTTGCAGATGCTCTAAAGAAAACAACTTCAACATAAAAAGAGGTGACTTTTGCACTTCTGGTGTGTTTATTTTATTTGTTCACTAGTTTCAGTTTTCTACGCCATTCTCAAGTGATGTAGTTCTGTTGCAGAAAACTATGCCTTACACGTTCAAATGTCTGAGTTCTTAAATTTATATTTTCTATTTCTTCTGTTTCCCGTTTGTAAATGTCAAGAAGACAGTAGCTGAGAACCAAAAGTAACAGAAAACGTAAGAAAGACGCTAACATTGCATTAGGTAAGGCGCAGTGTTCTATGGCGAAACCACAAAATCACTTGAGAATAGCTTAGAAAGTTGAAACTTGTCGTAAATAAATAAAATTAATACAGAAAAAGTGAAAAATGACACCTCCTTTTAATAAAACCGTTGCTATGGTGCCCAGTATGGAAAAACCCTTTTATACTAAATTTGCTTATATACTCGCTTTTTTTTTACTACTGTCTATAGCCATTTGACTTACAAGGGTAGTAGTCGTAACTAAACTTTGTACATTAATATTACGTATACAAACGGGACTGTGCTCGCTGCCGCCGTTGGATAAGCAGCTGCCAGCAGCAAGTCGTATACTCTTAGCTCACTTATTTGTTACATAGTTTAATTCTTAATTTCTTTGCGTGTTTTTGGGTACTTGCATTGTTTAATTCATAGATTTCGGGCGTATTATAGTACTTGAGAGTTGTAGCATCGCGTTTTAGTACCTGAATAGTGTAAAATCGCGTAGTCTCCTTCTGCCACCCAGCAGTGTGTCAGCAGTGCGCAAGTAGCAGTATTACTGCATTTACTAGGAAAGCTTGTATATTAATAACCGTTTAAATTTTGTGTCGATTTGTTTGTGCTCTCTGTAGATTAGTTCAGACGTTCTTTGCACAACAGTTTTTAGCATGGATAGGGACTGCAACTGCTGTGTTCGGATGCAGGCTGAGTTGGCATCCCTTCGCACCCAGCTTCAGGCAGTGTTGGCTTTGGTTACACAGCTTGAGGCTGTTGCCAATGGGCATCACTATGCGGGTCCGGACGGGGTTTGTGGGGGACGGCCAGCTCGTCCCACGCATCCCCCGATCGGACTACTGCTGTGGCGGCCCTGGATACTGCCCACAATGAGGCTGACCCTCACCCGTGGTAGACTGGGAGGTCGTCTCGAGGTGTGGCAGGGGGCGAAAGACATTCCGGAGGGTTGAACGGAAGGCCTCTCCGGTTTTTCTGACGAACCGGTTTCAGGTTATGTCTCCGGCTGATACTGATCTTCTGCCGGACATGGCTGCTTGTCCTGTTCCAGAGGCTGCCCCTCAGTCTGCAAAATCCAGGCGGTCGCAGAGGGTGGGCTTACTGGTATTTGGGAGCTCCAACGTCAGGTGCGTAATGGGGCCCCTTAGGGATATGACAGCAAGAGAGGGGAATAAAACCAATGTGCACTCCGTGTGCATACCGGGGGGAGACATTCCAGATGTGGAAAGGTTCCTTCCGGATGCCACGAAGGGTACAGGGTGTACCCATCTGCAGGTGGTCGCTCATGTCGGCACCAATGATGTGTGTCGCTAGGGATCAGAGGAATTCCTCTCTGGCTTCCGGTGGCTATCTGATTTGGTGAAGACTGCCAGTCTCGCTAGCGGAATGAAAACAGAGCTCACCATCTGCAGCATCGTCGACAGGGCTGACTGTGGACCTTTGGTACAGAGACGAGTGGAGGGTCTGAATCAGAGGCTGAGATCGTTCTGCAATCGTGTGGGCTGCAGATTCCTTGACTTACGCCATAGGGTGGTGGGGTTTCGGGTTCCGCTGGATAGGTCAGGAATCCACTACGCATAGCTGGCGGTTACACGGGTAGCAGTGGTTGTGTGGCATGGAGTGGACGGTTTTTTTATGTTACATAGACTCGGGCAAGTACAGAAAGGGCAACAGCCTCAACGGGTGCGGGGCAAAGTTAGGACATGCGGGGACCAAGCAGCAATTGGTATTGTGATCGTAAACTGTCGAAGCTGCGTTGGTAAAGTACCGGAACTTCAAGCGCTGATAGAAAATACCGAAGCTGAAATCGTTATAGGTTACGGAAAGCTGGCTGAAGCCAGAGTTAAATTCTGCCGAAATTTTTACAAAGGCACAGACGGTGTTTAGAAAGGATAGATTGCATGCAACCAGTGGTGGCGTGTTTGTCGCTGTTAGCAGAAGTTTATCCTGTAGTGAAGTAGAAGTGGATAGTTCCTGTGAATTATTATGGGTGGAGGTTACACTCAACAACCGAGCTAGGTTAATAATTGCCTCCTTTTACCGACCTCCTGACTCAGCAGCATTAGTGGCAGAACAACTGAGAGAAAATCTGGAATACATTTCACATAAATTTTCTCAGTATGTTATAGTCTTAGGTGGAGATTTCAATTTACCAGATATAGACTGGGACACTCAGTTGTTTAGGACGGGTGGTAGGGTCAGAGCATCGAGAGACATTATACTGAGTGCACTATCCGAAAATTACCTCGAGCAATGAAACAGAGAACCGACTCGTGGAGATAACATATTGGACCTACTGATAACAAACAGACCCGAACTTTTCGACTCTGTAAGCGCAGAACAGGTAATCAGTAGTCGTGAGGCCGTTGCAGCATCCCTGAATATGGAAGTAAATAGGAATATAAAAAAGGGAGGAAGGATTATCTGTTTAGCAAGAGTATTAGAAGGCAGATTTCAGACTACCTAACAGATCAAAACGAAAATTTCTGTTCCGACACTGACAATGTTGAGAGTTTATGGAAAAAGTTCAAGACAATCGTAAAAAGCGTTTTAGACAGGTACGAGCCGAGTAAAATTGTGAGGGACGGGAAAAACCCACTGTGGTTCAACAACAAAGTTAGGAAACTACTGCGAAGGCAAAGAGAGCTTCACTGCAATTTAAACGGGCCAAAACCTCTCAGACAAACAGAAGCTAAACGATGTCAAAGTTAGCGTAAGGAGGGCTATGCGTGAAGCGTTCAGTGAATTCGAAAGTAAAATTCTATGCACCGACTTGATAGATGATCCTAGGAAGTTCTGGTCTTACGTTAAATCAATAAGTGGCTCGAAACAGCATATTCAGACACTCTGGGATGATGATGACATTAAAACAGAGGAAGACACGCGTGAAGCTGAAATACTAAACACCTTTTTCCAAAGCTGTTTCACAGAGGAAGACCGCACTGCAGTTCCTTCTCTAAATCCTCGCACAAACGAAGAAATAGCTGACTTCGAAATAAGTGTCCAAGGAATAGAAAAGTAACTGAAATCACTCAACAGAGGAAAGTCCACTGGACCTGACGGGATACCAATTCGATTCTACACAGAGTACGGGAAAGAACTTGCCCCCCTTCTAACAGCCGTGTACCGCAAGTCTCTAGAGGAACGGAAGGTTCCAAATGATTGGAAAAGAGCACAGGTAGTCCCAGTCTTCAAGAAGGGTCGTCGAGCAGATGCGCAAAACTATAGACCTATATCTCTGACATCGATCTGTTGTAGGATTTTAGAACATGTTTTTTGTTCGCGTATCATGTCATTTCTGGAAACCCAGAATCTACTCTGCAGGAATCAACATGGATTCCGGAAACAGAGATAGTGTGAGACCCAACTCGCTTAATTTGTTCATGAGACCTAGGAAATATTAGATACAGGCTCCCAGGTAGATGCCATTTTCCTTGACTTCCGGAAGGCGTTCGATACAGTTCCGCACTGTCGCCTGATAAACAAAGTAAGAGCCTACGGAATATCAGACCAGCTGTGTGGCTGGATTGAAGAGTTTTTAGTAAACAAACCACAGCATGTTGTTCTCAATGGAGAGACGTCTACAGGTGTTAAAGTAACCTCTGGCCTGCCACAGGGGAGTGTTATGGGATGATAGCTTTTCACAATACATATAAATGACCTAGTAGATAGTGTCGGAAGTTCCATGCGGCTTTTCGGGGATGATGCTGTAGTATACAGAGAAGTCGCAGCATTAGAAAATTGCAGCGAAATGCAGGAAGATCTACAACGCATAGGCACTTGGTGCAAGGAGTGGCAACTGACCCTTAACATAGACAAATGTAATGTATTGCGAATACGTAGAAAGAAGGATCATTTATTGTATGATTATATGATAGTGGAACAAACACTGGTAGCAGTTACTTCTGTAAAATATCTGAGAGTATGCGTGCGGAACCATATGAAGTGGAATGATCATATAAAAGTAATTGTTGGTAAGGCGGGTGCCAGTTTGAGATACATTGGGAGAATACTTAGAAAATGTACTCCATCAACAAAGGAGGTGGCTTTGAAAGCACTGTTCGACCTATACTTGAGTATTGCTCATCAGTGTGGGATCCGTACCAGGTCGGGTTGACAGAGGAGATAGAGAAGATCCAAAGAAGAGCGGTGATTTTCGTCAGAGGGTTATTTGGTAAGCGTGATAGCTTTACGGAGATGTTTAGAAAACTCAAGTGGTAGACTCTGCAAGAGAGACGCTCTGCATCGTGGTGTAGCTTGCTGTTCAGGTTTCGTGAGGGTGCGTTTCTGAATGAGGTATCGAATTTATTGCCTGCCCCTACTTATACCTCCCGAGGAGATCACGAATGTAAAATTAGAGAGATTCGAGCGCGCACGGAGGCTTTCCTGCAGTCGTTCTTTCCGCGAACCATACGCGACAAGAACAGGAAAGGGAGGTAATGACAGTGGCACATAAAGTGCCATCCGCCACACACCGTTGGGTGGCTTGCGGAGTATAAATGTAGATGTAGATGTAGTTTTAACAAACTTAAGTTTTATAATTACTTAATGTTGCGAGAAATAAAATAAAATAAAAAATGGAAGCAGCGGTAATCAGACACGAATTTACCAATTGCCAGTCAGTGGTGTTCGATACTCGCCCACAGGGCCATTGCGGCAGCTGCTCCGCTAAAAATTCTCACTGGGTAAGCTTGCATATGTTACACAAAATTTAAAAAAAATACAGAATTGGTTCTGTGAGCAACATAGTACTCTCAGTGTCGGAAGGGACGACGTCACATCACACCATACGCAGTCACAAACAGATAGCTGAGACCCTTCCCCGAGTTGATCATCATTTCTGTTCTCAGCACTAAACATGCTTTTGTCTGTTTTATTTGTACATCAGCACGCATTATAAGAGAAGTGGCATACTTTTAGTGTGATTTCCGGATTGCTTTCGAAGAGATATAACATAATTTTACATTAATATTTACAGTAGCACATAATAACCAGCCCCCAATGCGTAGCATGGCTTAGACAGTAGTTGCTGATATTGCACTTATGGCTAAGCCGCTATACACAGACGGCACACGTGTAACAATCTTCCATTTGTGATGCTCGAAGAAATACAGATTTTTCTGTCAAAAAGTCTAATTACAAGCAAATTTTGAAGAAATGTAGTCCCTATATGGCACAGACATTAAACAATGGAACACATTCCTAGGTATGCAGTATGAAATACGGATTTATGAGTCGGGATTGTTAATAGTGCCATTCAACATTTGTTACGAAACAGAGTGCATCCGGAGCATAAAATTTGTGAAGTATATTTGCCTGAGACTTCTTCCTAACTGCTTCGGGTAATGTTCCTCAGAAGCAATGTGAATTTCAGTTACGAATACGGTAAGACTCCGGTTTTTATCCACACAATTTGCTCTTCTATCGACAAAGTATTCGGAGAACATTAGCACTCGACATTACAAAGTCGTTCTTACCACATCACAAACACTAGAGCAGTCCTGAAGTCCTGTGATACTCCTGCTAAGATTTAAATACTAATGTCGAGACATGTAGGATCTTAAATATTCCCATTTGTAGGTTCCAACAGTAGTTTTAAGGATAACCTAATTTGTGGATCCATTTTACGAGCAAATTGCTTCGATTGTAGTCCTTCAAATTAGCTTAAAGTAAGTGCTCCTCATATACATAATCCGCGGTAACTAAAGCCAGTGTCTCGTCTGAAGTCATAGTATATCACGACATAGAGTCTCGTTATCTTCGACAGTGCGTAATAATTATCTACGTAAGCTAATGGAATTACACAGCCGAAATTTTTATGTGCAAGACTAAAATGTGGAATCACGTCATCAATTCACTTTTTAAAATCTAACATTGTTAATCTTGAGCAGCACTTCAATCCAAATCAGATTTGTCATACATTTAAAATCATAGATGCTATAATTTAAGCGGAAAGCATAAAGAGGTATTGTTTCATTAGTTATTTCTAAGTTATTACGAGCGTTTTTTGTGGTATGCGACATTTGAAACCTACTATTTTGAAACATAATATTTGCATCCATGTCATAATAATTCGGCCACAGAGGACGTACAGGCAGTCAGGTTATGAACTAAGTTTCTACTTAGTCCAAATCTAAACCGATATGGTTTCTGTAAGTTCCACACCATTTGCCTTTTTCTGTAACTCATAACTGCTTATTTGTTGCACTGAAACAAATGCATCCCTTTACAGAGAGTTGTTTCAAATATTAATAAAACGTGCCGCTGTGACGTCGGTAGTGAACTTTAAAGGATCCTAGGGAGACCGTTTTGTTTCATCTTGAAAACAGTAGGGAATAACACAGAGACGGCGCGTTTACGATGCTACGGTTCCTGCAAGATTTAAGCAATTACGCAGGTGCTTGATTAAGTCCGTTTGTTATTCATGAAACCACGTGCCTCTGGCTACGCGCAGAAGTTCACAAGAGACCGGCGAGGTAACGGCGTCGCTCTGCCACCCCGACGCTGGTGAGATCTACACATAAATATAAGCTTTCAAGAGAAAATAAAATAACCAGTGACGTCAACAACAGAAAGAAGAAATGCAATTCTTATTTCAGTTCTTTTTTCGACCGTCAAAACTCGCAGTTATCGGTATGGGTATGAGTATTGAAAAGCTCATCAATGATATCGTTGTGGAATATTTGTTTATACTACAAAGTAACTGCCAACTAATAAGAAAAATAAGAACAATCGACATCGTTCTACCGTTCTATGTCTTTCGTCTCACACATCCTGTACAAGCAACCATTCCACTCTATCATTTGCTTCTCCTTTACACTCTCACTAACATTCATTTTGTTCTGGTCCTGTGGTCATCAAAGTACATTGCTTAAATGGGAGTTTCTCTCTTTCTCTCTCTATTCTATCGTTTTTTCTGAACGTTTCACACATCGCCCTTGGTATGTACAGAAAATATCTAACTTTCCAGTATTGTCTTCCAGTTTCCTGGTCTTTATTTATTTCAACTTCAGTAGATTGGTACATGTTTTCTTGTTTTCATTTAGCCTTATACTATTTACACTTTGTAAGTATTAAGTTTTTGTTTATTTTTCTAAGTTAACAGTGTTTCTGAGCGTCTTGTGGAGAAATATGTAGCTTTCTTGGTTCTAGTTTCCTTTCCCGTATCACAGCCTTATTAGACCTTTGTATCCTTTTCTATGCTTGTTCTTGAGAAATATGTAGCTTTCTTTATTCTAATTTCCATTTCCGTATCACATCCTTCGCATTAACAATTGTTACACACCGAAGTAAGAGTGATATCAGGTGTGCCGCAGGGGAATGTCGTAGGACCATTGCTATTCACAATATATATAAATGACCTTGTGGATATCATCGGAAGTTCACTGAGGCTTTTTGCGGATGATACTGTAGTATACCGAGAAGTTGTAACAATGGAAAATTGTACTGAAATGTAGGTGCTGCGAATACATAGAAACAAAGATCCTTTATCATTTAGCTACAATATAACAGGTCAGCAACTGGAAGCAGTTAATTCCATAAATTATCTGAGAGTAGGCATTAGGAGTGATTTAAAATGGAATGACCATATAAAATTAATCGTCAGTAAAGCAGATGCCAGACTGACATTCATTGGAAGAATCCTAAGTAAATGCAGTCCGAAAGCAAAGGATGTAGGTTACAGTACACTTGTTCGCCCACCGCTTGAACACTGCTAACGGCCGGAGTGGCCGTGCGGTTCTAGGCGCTACAGTCTGGAACCGCGTGACCGCTACGGTCGCAGGTTCGAATCCTGCCTCGGGCATGGATGTGTGTGATGTCCTTAGGTTAGTTAGGTTTAGGTAGTTCTAAGTTCTAGGGGACTGATGACCACAGCAGTAAAGTCCCATAGTGCTCAGAGCCATTTGAACCATTTGAACACTGCTCACCAGTTTGGGATACGTACCAGATAGGGTTGATGGAAGACATAGAGAAGATCCAACTGCTCATCAGTGTGGGATCCGTACCAGGTAGGGTTGATGGAAGAGATAGAGAAGATCCAACTGCTAGCAGCGCGCTTCGTTACAGGATCATTTAATAATCGCGGAAGCGTTACGGAGGTGACAGATAAAATCCAGTGGAAGACTCTGCAAGAGAGACGCTCAGTAGCTCGGTACGGGCTTTTGTTGAAGTTTCGAGAACATACCTTCACCGAGGGATCAAGCAGTATATTGATCCCTCCTATGTATATCTCGAGAAGAGATCATAAGGATAAAATCGGAGAGCTCCCAGCCCACACAGAGGCATACCGACAATCTTTCTTTCCACGAACAATAACAGACTGGAATAGAAGGGAAAACCGATAGAGGTACTCAGGGTACCCTCCGCCACACACCGTTACGTCGCTTGCGGAGTATGGATGTAGAGGTAGATGTATCCGTCTTTATTTCCTCCTACACCAACCGTCAGTTGTAGAATCTCTATTTTTCTTCCATGAAATGTTTCTACTTCCTCTTTCAATCTGGTATGTTTAATCTCTTTTATGCGTTTTTTTTCTCCTTTTTTCTGACTATGCATTTAACTAACTTCAGTATGTAGTCAGCTTGCTCCTGGGTAACCGTGATAGTTTCTATTCTCGTTCTTGTAACTGTAAACAGAATACACCCTAGATGATTGCGTTCATAATATGTCTACTTCTAATCTTGCATTATTAGCCACCAAAGGAAATCCGTGCAGCTCCTGAAATTTCTTTCTGTCATACTCAGCCTACGAAGAACTATATACAGTACGATCAACACCGAAAATTGGAACGATTGAAGATTTACTGTCGCAATTTCAAAGAAGAGCTACACGAAAATTTACCCGTCGTTTGGGGGTAGCGTCTTTGTATAACCTGTCGTTGACAGAGACGCAAGGATGAACTCTTGTGCCTAATTAAATGTCCCTGAAGGGAGATGGTAGTAACGCTAGATAGTCTTCTACTTCTTATTATGGCATCGACACAAAGTTTTTTTGCCAGTAACAACTGGAATGTCGCAATTTATACCTGTTTTATTCTGTGAAACTACAACCCCTCAGCTATTCTGTTTTAATTAAATGAGACAATCAATTTCTGGCCTTTTAAATTAAGTTGGGAGCTGCTTATTTGGTGACGCAACTGCCGAGCGCCTTATGCGGCCATTTGTTAGTTATTTTGTTATTAAAAAATGGAGCCTGCATCTTAATCATAACGAAAAGGCCGCAGACAGGATCGCGCTTTGGAGGGGGGAGCGGGTGGTCTTGTTGCTAAATTCCCATTTGAGTTAAAAACATGGGGTAAAATGTTTCTGGCTTAGCCCCGACCAGCGCCCATTTGTGTAGCCATCCGAAAAGTCTCTCACTGTAGCTGTGTTACGTATGTCACAGTATGTTAAGCAAGGTTTGAATGGCGAACCGGAGCAGGCGCCCAAGCAAGTCATGTGAATCAATTAAATTCTTGTGCAAAACATTTTAATTAGGTAGAAATTAATGCTCAGCCAATGACACCATTTTTACGTGCACAGTTCGGATTTTACGTGGAGAAAACAGTCACCCTTAAATAACTACAGACTTGAGCGGGACTGATGGTTCAAATTTGGCCCACCGATGTTTTGTACTTTAGTCTAAGACTGATTTTAAATGTTTGAAAAAATCTTGCTTCATTTGGATTGTACGTGCCAAAAATACGTCTTTGTGGGAGACTTTTGAAGCGTAACACTTGTACACTTTGAAATTGTACGAAACGTTTCAGACTTCGTACGCCTCAAAAGAAATTTTTTATCAAATAATCTTTATCCGTTGTCGAGATACGATTGTTTGAGTTGGAGCTAAATGTAACACGTAAAATTTCGCTCTTACGCGGATTGATTGCGCGGAAACGGTTTAATGTGAGTGAGATATGTATTCTTACGATAAAATTGAAAAATTTCTTTCAGAAGTATAGGATCATTTGTATTTTACGTACGAAAACTACGTTTTTAGTGCGTTTTTTTGCGTCTGTGTTTCAAACTTGCCCTAATCGGTTCGTATTTTGTAAGAAGGTAGACAATTACATGTAATTTATGGTCGTTCCATTGTTTTGTGAAAGATTTATCCGTTGCCACGATATAAGCAATATGGTCGAAAGACAATGAAGAAACCTATACTGGACAGTCGTCGCCGAGTCAACAAAGATCTACGTCAGTTCTCAAGCTAAGGCGGTCTAACGTCAAAACTATGGTAGAGTAAAAGTTTTGAACCAGGATGCAGAATTTTCCTATCATGGCACAAAAAAGTGAATGTATACTACGCAAAGATAGGGATGTAAAAAGAGGGAATTGTTTTTTTTTTATTTGTCTGGCAGCTTTGAAGACATTTGAACCAGAACATCTTGACATGTTTGCGCTTTTTTGGGAGTTAATCCTACTTCCACAGGGGAGTAAGCTGTCTTACCTACAAGGTGTTGGCACACCTGCATCTTGCAATTTATCAGCTGAAGCGCCTTATACCGTACCCAAAACCTAGAAGATCCGCCAACCGTACTACACAATATATAATATCACATAGCTGAAGAGCACGTGTGTAATAGCTAAAAAGGTTTTTGTGGGGGGTAACATTTCTGGTGGTGGATTTCTTCCTGGGAGAAGGCTAAAACAATTTTTTGATTTCTAGATGGTGGGTTGATTTCTTCCCTGAGGGGGACCATTTCTCCTCCTAACCAACCGTCCATTACATATATGAATTGACATTAATTTATGTGCTTCTAGGGAGTGTGATGCATCTGTAGTAGGAAATATCCGATTGGGTTATGCATATATAATAGGACGTATCCCAGAGTGGCAATGCATGCATCCTAAATATTAATGACACGGTATACCATCTTGCATGACATGACAAATGCCATGAATTATGAGATGATGGCATGTGACACGTTATTCAACATGGTATTATGTGTCCAGTTACTTTACTTAACATGACATTGTTACTATGAAAAACAAATTAAAAAGCACTGATGTTTGAAGACGTTTTGACTTAAATGTATTTGAAGCTGCCAGATTAGTCGAAAAGCTATTCCTCGTCTTTTACAACTGTGCACAGGATATGTTCGCCTTTTCGTGCTACGATAAAAGCATTTTTCGCACTGATTCTAAGTGTGATTAAATTTTACAAATAAATTTCTTTTGTATGTTCAGTAACGACCTACACAGTCATTCATCACAAAGCACACTGTTAACTAACATTGATCTTTCGGCCTGAAGCAAATTTTCATTCATTCTATTAAATTTACGAATATGATTTCCGTAATCAGCGTTCACAAAAGCTTCTAATACAAGTGAAAATTATTGCACGCCCACTTTTAATCAGGAAAATTAATCAAATGTTATGGAAAAGAACCATTTCATTTGCTCACTAATGAAACACATTTATTCCCTAATTCGGACAGGCAGTTAGCAGGGCATGTATGGGGAGAGTGGTAGTGGTGGGAGTTGAGGGCTGACGCTGTAGGGGAAATGCTGAGGGCAGGAGGGAAGAGCCATTCTAAACTGAGGCCTATGCATCCACCTTTCTAAATATTAAGTGGAGCCCCTCCATGCAAACATTTTTATGGTGACCATTTAGAAAAATCTACTGTCACCTATGTTTCGGTTAGTATCTAAAGAGAATTCCATTTAAAATGCTACAAAAGTAGCGATTTATACCCACCTGGCTTCTTAACTATTTGCAGCTTTCAGAGAAGTGTCAGGAGGACCTACATTTGTTCTGTTGTCAAGTTCAAATCGCCAAAACACTGCACAGTTTACACAATGTCACCTAGCAAGCATGTTGTGCAAGCGCAATTGCGAAAGGAATTTGCAACAATGGTTTATTAAATTTATTACGTGCGTAAATGAGGAAAGAGAAGGTCAATAGCTTACGAAAAATCACATCCTCAGTACAAAAATAAACATGTAATCTCTCCACTTACGTTGTTCGAAATCGTGCAGCATTCCTCGTTTCATCAGCTATCGATGGACCTTAAAAATTACATTCTTTCATCGAGAAAGCCAGTAGTTAGCGGAATAACGAGGTAAGTAATGAAATCTTACATAACCACCACGTGGAAAAATACTCTCCTCTTTGTGTGCTAGCGTTTGCCAAAATATTATTTCGTATCTCAAACGGTTTACGAAATATGAGGAATGTTGTAGATATTTCATTCTGGTTTTATCGCTGGCGCGCGCGAATGCAAATGATTGTGCTGTATTCATGTTAAGGTCCTCAAGATTGGACAAATGGAGACCTTTCCACAGTGTACACAAAAATTCAGTATATTAGCTAAATTTTATACGCAGTTCATAGTATTCAACATGCATCAAATAAAAACTCATAGCGACCCCCACTTTTCACAGCGAACTTTTTCAAATTTTGGGCAGTGTCATATTATTGCATATACCACAATAACGATGATCATTAAGGACGTGATGAGCACGTCATCATGAAGCCTACATGTAAAGCTGTAAGTAACAAAAAAAAACTGAAACTTTTTGTCGTTGTTTCTATAAAATCGTTTCAGAGAGATAGCAGGGAGTGCGCCAGGTTTATGTCGTCGCTGACCGACATAAGGTCGGCAAAGAATGTCGGCGTCCCCTTTCGAACAATCAAATGAACTCGACCAGCGTTTTGGACGAAAAGTGGTCACTGCGCGTTGCCCACTCTATCGTGCGCAGACTCTACAGCACGCTCCCCCACTAAGAAATAATGAATTTTTCTAAGGCTATTGGCAGTGCTGTAGTAAGTACTACTGTAGTAAGTACTACTCTAGTGCTTACTACAGTAGTCAGTTAAGTTGATAAGGAATGGATATCGCTAGGAAGGCAATCACTGAAATTGGACAGACGTAGGTACAAGGAAAGCGGCTGCAACAGTACCTCGCATAACAGGAGAAATATTTCAGGTGATCAACTTCACTTGATAATGAAAGGAGAAAGAACAAAAACGTTTTAGTGAGAGACAGAAATGCAGCGGAGTACTTAGGAGTGAAATAAATAGGAAATGCAGGGGTGGGGGTGATTAGGGAGGGTGGAGACAGAGACGAAATGGCATCAGGAAAGATGTGAAGAAATCGAAAAAGAGATGTTCTTCGAAAGGACTGATTCGTCATACAGAAAACTTAAATTTTTGTGAAAACAGAAACAATGGCTTAAACATAAAAGAGTGCAGTAGCGATTCCTGTGTTAACAACACGAGAGAGGGGATACTTGGAAATAGTGCATAGAAGTCCTCTAAGAGGGGATAGTGGGAACAAAATAAATGGTAGTCAGTATGGAATGGGATCCGGTACTATAGTGTAACAGAGCTTTGGAAGCCTTACGCCCGTACAAGACAGTGGGTGGACAACATTCCGACGTCAAAGGTTAAGTGTCAACGTTGGATCCGTACCAGATAGGGTTGACAGAAGAGATAGAGAAGATCCACCGGAGAGGTTGTAACAATGGAAAATTGTACTGAAATGCAGGAGGATCTGCAACGAATTGACGCATCACGCAGGGAATGGCGATTGAATCTCAATGTAGACAAGTGTAATGTGCTGCGAATGCATAGGAAGAAAGGTCCTTTATGATTTAGCTACAATATAGCAGGTCAGCAACTGGAAGCAGTTAATTCCTTAAATTATCTGGGAGTAGGTATTAGGAGTGATTTAAAATAGAATGACCATGTAAAATTAATCGCCGGTAAAGCAGATGCCAGACTGAGATTCATAGGAAGAATCCCAAGGAAATGCAATCTGAAAAGAAAGGAAGTAGGTTACAGTACACTTGTTCGCGCACTGCTTGAATATTGCTCACCAGTGTGGGATCCGTACCAGATAGGGTTGATAGAAGAGATAGAGAAGATCCAACGGAGAGCAGCTCGCTTCGTTAGAGGGTCATTTTAGTAATCGCGAAAGCGATACAGAGATGATAGATAAACTCCAGTGGAAGACTCTGCAAGAGAGACGCACAGTAGCCCGGTACGGGCTTTTGTTGAGTTTCGATAACATACCCTCACCGAGGAGTCAAGCAGTATATTGCTCCCCCCTACGTATATCTCGCGAAGAGACTATGGGGATAAAATCAGAGAGATTAGAGCCCACACAGAGGCATACCCCAATCCTTCTTTCCACGAACATTACGAGACTGGAATAGAAGGCAGAACCGATAGAGGTACTCAAGGTACCCTCCGCCACATACCGTCAGGTGGCTTGCGGAGTGTGGATGTAGATGTAGATGTAGAAATAATTGTCGAAGTCATTAAGAGGATTTTAAAACATAATATAGCCTTCTTATTGTTGTATCGCAGCAATGGTTATAAGATTCTTGGTGAGACACAGTGACATTGAGAGCATTAGAATCGTGTGAATGGAATCATAGTTGTCTCACGAATTTCACCCACTATTTTAGTATTTTCATATGAAATGTATTCACAGCTACAAATACGAGCTGCCATTAGCTGTATAAGGGAATGACGACAGAGAAAATTGTTGTCCGGACGGAACTCGAACCTGTTTCTCCAGCTTCACGCGACGGTTTCCTTGATCGGTTTGGCTAACCGTGCACGACTCATGGCTAGGCACAAACTTCCATATGTCGTCGTTCCAGTGTCACAACCCCTATTATGTAATTGCCGTAAAGTGGACATTTAAATTGAAAATCGCATCCTGGTATCGGTGGATAAAAGCGTTATTGCAGTGCCTGTCTTGTTAAGAAGAACAATGTTTCACAAGCGCTTCAGTATCGCCCTTCCTTTCGCTTCTGTGGCTCAGACGTGATAGTGTACAGGCAAACCTTCGTAAAAATCGAATTACGTAAGAGCGATTATAACACTGGGAAAAAGCCGGCTTTTGGCCTCATTAGGTTTATGACTGACAGTACCTCAACAGCCAGACCAGCAGCACATCAGCGGTGCCATTCGCCAAAATTGTGACGGACAGAGCCTGACGTTTCGGCAGTAGTCGGTTATTTCGTGCCGGTCATATCGGAAGGGGTGCACAGGGCTTTTGCACGCATAAGCTTTATTAATCCAGTAGCCGATATAAAAGTCGGTCATTCGACGCTGCAGGCGGTGACGCTCCAGTGGCGGCTACAGTTTAAACATTAACGCCAGGCGCTTCGCACGGCCCCGCTGGCGGCCATTGAGCGGTAGCACTTGCTGTACTTAAATTTTTATTAGCGTCACTTTAATTAACGACAGCTCATAAATCTCCCACTCGCAGGACACGTCAGTCTGTTTTTTTTGTCTTTTTTTCCAAGCCGTTTTATTTACAATTTCGTAGCGCTATAAAGCTCGTCGCCCGTCGAGTTTCATTGATATGGCTTCGAAGTGGCAGTGCCGATAATCTGGCGAAGGGGCTTTTGCCCAACCAATGTAACTCATTGACTGGTGCCTAACGTCTGCTTACAGCACTTCATTTTTGGCCTTCCGATCTTGTTGCTCCCTTTGCTCCTTGTAGGTATTATATGTTATCTGTCTTGCTAATAACTTAATATTTTTCTCTAAATTTCGACCGTCTTGCAGCATTATAGATTGACCAACACTTTCTCTAGGTCAACGAACGAAAGAAACATGTCATGATATCTCTTGAGACTTGTTTCCATTATCACGCGCTACGTCTGGATTGAGTCTCTGGTGATATTACCTTTTCGAAAGCCTAGTTGTTTGCCATCTATCCCCAGTTTTCTGCCGGCCGGAGTGGCCGTGCGGTTCTAGGCGCTACAGTCTAGAGCCGAGCGACCGCTACGGTCGCAGGTTCGAATCCTGCCTCGGGCATGGATGTGTGTGATGTCCTTAGGTTAGTTATGTTTAATTAGTTCTACGTTCTAGGCGACTGATGACCTCAGAAGTTAAGTCGCATAGTGCTCAGAGCCATTTGAACCAACCCAGTTTTCTTTTCCATTCTTCTGATAACAACTTTTGTTAGCAGCTTGGGTGCATTAGCTGTCAGTCTCACTGCGTGGTAGCACTTACAAATATCTGCTCTTGTTGTCTTCGAAACTATCTGGATGACATTTTTCGGTAACTCTGATAGTATGTCTCGAGTCTCGTAGATTCTATTCACCTCCTGTGAAAGTAGTTTTATTCCATTTTGTCGAAAACTGACGTACTGAGGCCTTGAATATGTGCAAAATACAGGTCAATTCTGGCACGCGTAGCTACGTTATAGGTTTCTAACCGACTCGTTCGGCTACGGACGGCATCTCACTTTTGGATCAACATTTTTTGATGTTTGCATTAGTCTTCTTGTCCCAGTTCACCCTTGTGCTAAGATTCACTCTGGGTGGTGGTGCCCTCTAAAACTACGCATCGTTACATTGAAATGTTGACTGCTTAGTCCAGGAAACACTGCATAAGTGGGAAAAACTTCTTGTTTGTGTGTGTGTGTGTGTGTGTGTGTGGTGCTTTATATACTCTTCACTCAGTACAAAATTATTACGATAGCTAAATGGAGCTATTATGGATTTTTAAAAAAATGAAAAAAATTACCAATCGTTTAAATAAAGCTTAGCACGAGGACAGATGAATTATTCACTGTCCTTAGAGTTGCTCTGAATGTATCCATTTTGAACATTTCATAATTATATCCTTATTATAACTTCTGTTTACTTTTCTCCTGTACCTCTTGTTTCTCCAGCCTCAAATACAGGATTCCTTATCGACCGTAGCGAATAACTATCACGACCGCAACAGGTGGTTCATAATGAAGAAATGGTGAATAAAGTAGTTCTGTCTTTATTCTGACTCTGGACTCTGAGACAGAGTTAATTTATTTTATGTAGCGTTAATTTATTTTAAGCCACCAAGTCAGCCGATTACCAAGATATAACGAATTAAAACATAAGATGCATATAAAATATAAGTCTGAATGTATGAATTTATTTACGAATGATTTGAGATGAAGATTCAAGTAACGTAATATAGAGGTTGCAGTTGTTGATAAAAATAAAAATTGTGTACAAAATTCAGAAACACAGGAGCAGTATTGAGTAATCGCAAATGTAGCGGAAGTTGTCGCAGGACTAAATATTTAAAGCGGCTACAGACGTAGTAAAGGCTAAACATCTAAAAAAAAAGACACTTAACAATTGCATCACTCAGGGAAAATTGTATAGTTTTGATAAATGCATCTATTGTACAGGGGTTTGGACATGTTTTAGCTGAGGTCCGACTACACGAGAATTTCTCGAGCGTGTTGTGGTTATTGCAGAACAAAAATCGCTTCCAATAAGTGTATGTACCTGTTAATCAGCAAGTAGTGACTAACACCGTTTATAAAATATGTGATTTATATTTGTAAGTAATTTAGTCTGCCGAGCGGTTCTAGGCGCTTCAGTCTGGAACCGCGCGACCGCTACGGTGGCAGGTTCGAATCCTCCCTCGGACATGGATGTCTGTGATGTCCTTAGGTTAGTTAGGTTTAAGTAGTTCTACGTTATAGGGGACTGATGACGAGATGTTAAGTCCCATAGTGCTCAGAGCCATTACATCCATTAATATAGTCTAAATGTTCGTTGGAATTCAACTAATTACATTATCAATAATTAATAGAGTTCACATGTAATGAAACGCTCGATTGGACGTTCCGAATGCTCGTTTTTCACACTTGTATTTTGTAACTAAAGCAGTAAAGCAATACAATCGTGGATCGTACAGACAAGATATTTTCATTTCAAAAGAATTATCATCAGTTGTCAGTGAACTAGCTTAGATTTTGAAGAATCACTCTCAGTGGATGAGATGATTAGCTTACATTTTTAGGTCACGTAATATAAGAGGGTCGTTCAATAAGTAATGCAACACTTTTTTCCTGAAAGCGGGTTGTTTTATTCAGGATTTTAGTACATCATATTATTCCACACTCTTCTGGCTCCAAAACCTTGTTTTTCAACATAATCGCCGTTCAATGCAACGGCCTAACGCCACCTTGTATTGTATTGTATTGTGTGTTAACCGGGGACCTAGAAACGACGGAGAGGCTCCGTCCTCGCCGCAGCCGCAGCAGTTCGTAACCCCACGACGACCATCGCAGTCCACTGCACCCCTCCACCGCCCCACACCGAACCCAGGGTTACTGTGCGGTTCGGCCCCCGGTGGACTTTCCGGGGAACGTCTCACACCAGACGATTGTAACCCCTATGTTTGCGTGGTGGAGTAATGGTGTTGTACGCGTACGTGGAGAACTTGTTTGCGCAGCAATCGCTGACATAGTGCAGCTCAGGCGGAATGAGGGGAACCAGCCCGCATTCGCCGTGGCAATGGAAAACCGCCCTAAAAACCATCCACAGACTGGCTGGCTCACCGGACCTCGAGACAAGTCCGCCGGGTGGATTCGTACCGGGGACGAGACGCTCCTTCCCGCCCGGAAAGCCGTGCGTTAGACCGCGCGGCTAACCGGGCGGGCTATGCCCCCTTAATGTGAGGGCTGCATGACCGCTCCGTACCACTCTACTGGTCGACATCGGAGCCAGCGTCATGCTGCATCAATAACCCCCCCGTCATCCACGTACTAGTTCCCGCGGAGTGCAGCCTTCATTGCATCAAACAGATTTCAGCCGGAAGGTGCGAGATCCGGGATGTAAGGTTGATGAAAACTGTCCAATGAAGTTTTGTGAGCTCCTCTCCAGCGCATAGAAATGTGTGAGGTTTTGCTTCATGGAGAAGGAGAAGATCATTTGTATGTTTGTGGAGACGAACACGCTGAAATCCTTCCTTCAGTTTCCTTAGGGTAGCACCAAGAGGGAGAACATGAAACAGAATAACGCCTTCAGAGTCCCAGAACATCGTCACCATCATTTTACCGGAAGAGGGTGCATCTGTTAACCTCTTTTCTTTCCGAGAAGAGGCGGTGTGGCCTCAAACGAATGCCGGTTTCTTTCCGGTTCGAAGTGATGAAACTGTCACAGTCATCCTCATAATGAGCAAACAATTCCGCACAGATGGTCCTTCGCTGTTCTTCATGGTCTTGTGTTAGGCTTTGAGGAATCCAGCGCCCGCATCTCGTGGTCGTGCGGTAGCGTTCTCGCTTCCCACGCCCGGGTTCCCGGGTTCGATTCCCGGTGGGGTCAGGGATTTTCTCTGCCTCGTGATGGCTGGGTGTTGTGTGCTGTCCTTAGGTTAGTTAGGTTTAAGTAGTTCTAAGTTCTAGGGGACTGATGACCATAGATGTTAAGTCCCATAGTGCTCAGAGCCATTTGAACCATTTTTGAGGAATCCAGCGGGCGCGAACCCGAACTGGTGGACGAGTGTTTCAATCCTACCAACAGAGACGTCCAGGTGGGCAACGAGGTGTTGGTCGTGATCTGCCGATCACCTCGAATAAGAGTGTCCGCACATTCCAGCACTGCATGAGTCACAGCTATGTGCTGGCGGTCGGCACGCGAGAGATGGACAGATTTGCACTACCTGAACAAGATGATAACAGTTGCATTGCCCAACGACTCACCGTGCTTTTGTTCACTGGTAGGTGTCTGTAGACATTTTGCAAGCGCCTGTGAATATCTGCGATGCCCTGTTTTTCTCCCAAAAGAAACTCAGTGACAACTCACTGCTTGGAAACCACCTCCGTTACAAACGCCATCTTGAAGGCTACGTATAGCACTGCCACCTATTGGAACTTCATGAAACTATAGGAGTTGAACCAGTAAATATTCCACGATGTCTCACAGCAGATTCCGTATGTTTTCAAGCGAAATTGGCAGAGAAAACAATATCTTGCATTACTTATTAAACTGCATTCGTAACTGCTTGTGTAGGGAGAAGATGAAATATTCATCTACATCTACATGCTCAACAAGTGACACTTAAGTGCCGGGCAGAGGAGTCATCGAACCACCTTCACAGTAATTCCCTATTATTCCACTCGCGAATATCATGCGGAGGAGACAAACACCAATATCTATCCGTGCAAGCTCTAATTTCTATTATCGTTATTATTATAATTGTTTCTTCCTATGTAACTTGGTATCAACAAAATATTTTCGCATTCGAAGGAGAAAGTTGATGATTGAAATTTCATGAGAAGATTCCGCCTCAACGAGAAATGATGTCCACCCCAAATCCTGTTATAATGTCAGTGATGCATTCACCTCTATTTCTCGATAACGCTAAATGTGCTGCTCCTCTTTGAACTTTCTCGATGTTCTCCATTCATGCTATCTGGTAAGGACCGTATAGAGCGCAGCAGTACTCTTTAGTAGATCTGTTGCATCTGAAAGTGTTCTTCCCTATGACATTGCCTATGCGTTCATTCCAGTTTAAGTCGCTTGTAAGGGTAGATCGTCTGTCAGGTTTCGAGACGAAGTTTCGTTGTGGAAATTGTTACTAACATCTCACACTGAAGTCTGCGGTAAATTTCAAGCTTCTATAAAAGATCGCCGATCTTGGGGATTTTGTGTTCGTTTAAATTTGACATGCTTTTTTAGTTGTTTCTGCAACGGCGTTGTGACAAGTTTTGTGTACCAAGGGAGATAAAATTCGTCGTTTGTTCATTTATATGTGAGGGCTGCATGACCGGATACAGGGGTTAGTGAACACAGGGTTGGCGTAGCGAGACTGAATGCCGTAACTCCCAAATCCACCAAAAATATACGAAAGGTATATCGTTTAAAAAAAAAAAAATCGCTTGTTGCCTTCCTGAGAGATAATCGCGAATCCTTCCAAATGCACAATGTAAGTGTAGACCAAATGTGGCTGGAGTTCATAGTATCTCTCAACTTTTGTCGATACTATGAACTCCAGCCACATTTGGTCTACACTTACATTGTGCATTTGGAAGGATTCGCGATTATCTCTCAGGAAGGCAACAAGCGATTTTTTTTTTTTTAAACGATATACCTTTCGTATATTTTTGGTGGATTTGGGAGTTACGGCATTCAGTCTCGCTACGCCAACCCTGTGTTCACTAACCCCTGTATCCGTTTTGATGCTCGTTTTGACTCAAGGATTATTTATTGCTTAGTGGTCAAGATGTCTGTTTCCACAACCGTTTACTAGTCGAGTGCACTCATAAACTAATTGCTAGAAATAATGTTCAGAAAATGCGTTTACCACAATTTCGAATGTTGTTCTATACGTACCTCCGGATTTAAACACGTAATTTCGCCAACATACCGAAGTCACCACCAACTATAATTGTGTGGGTCGCGCACGTGTTCGAAATTATTTTTTGAACCTTTCAGAAACTGTATCATATGAGTTGCGAGGTCGATAAAAGACTTCAGTTATTATTTTGTTCCTGTTTCCAAGAAAGACCTCCACCCGTACTACCTCACAGGAACTATCTACTCCTGTTTCGCTACAAGATAAACTATTTAAATAACAGCAACAAAGACGCCACCACCAACTGTATGTAGCCTATTGTTTATGAACACCGTTAGGTCCTTCACAAAAATTTCGACTGGACTTATCTCCGGCTTTAGCCAGCTTTCTGTGCCTATAATGATTTGAGCGTCAGTGTTTTATATTAACGCTTGGAGCTCTGGTACTTTCCCAACACAGCTACGACAATTTATGGTTGTTATACTGATGGTTTCTAGATCTATATTCTCCATGTGTTTGACCTGCATCCTTTGTAACTGAAGCCCTTTTCGCGTTTCCCCGAAACCCTCTAACCCAAAAAATCGCTGAGTCCACGCCGCACAGTCCCAGCTACCGATGTACTCGTCTCCAGCGTGTAATGGACTCCTATTTGATGGAACCCGAAACCCCACTACCCAATGGCGCAACTCGAGATATCTGCTGCTTACAACGTCACAGAACAGTCTCACCCTCTGATTCAGATCTTCTACTCGCCTCTGTACCAGTGGTCCGCTATCAGTCCTGTCGAATGTGCTGAAAATTGTGAGCTCTGCTTGTTTGTCGCAAGCGAGACTGGAAATTCGTCCGCAAAAGGTGGTTGTGGTTAAATTAGGGCGAAGCTCGATAACAGCGACTGGGGCCTGTTTCCTTAGTTTTATAAGGTTAAACTTTATATTCGGTAAATACTAGCATTATTTAAACGTATCGACCCAACAGTAACAGATTTCTACATAGTGCTTTCTCAACACTTTTACTAGCGTTATTTGCTTACTGTAAACTGTAATTTCAGTACTGAACTAACTTATCTGATATCTTGTTCGGTACTGGGAAATATCAGGTAGGAAACAGAGTCGCTTCGGTATGAGAAAGTATTCTCACTAAAGACTCCACGAACAAGGTCACTGCACTTCATTCATAATTTAGTTGTTTTGTAAGAGGATCACATAAAGATCTGGCTAATCCGTGAATGTTAAATGACGGGTAAGTGAAATGAATGAATATTACGATATGCCGAATCATGTGATCAATGGCCTCTATGAAAATACTGTAATCTATTACACAAATACTCACTTTAACGGTTACAATTAAGCTGTATTCAAATTCAGATTTGTGAAATTTTCTGATTTTGGTTCGTAGGACTTCCAACCGCAATAATGCCCCTAGAAAAACTGTGTGTGTTTCTCATGAAACAAAGAATTTGATTCCGGTGTTTACTTTTGCATGATTTACATCTGATTCGCCGGTGTACACTGTTGCAGTTTCGGCGAAGTAGAGTGCGCTGTATTCGCGAAAAGCTGCGAAGCGAACTTTGTCGCTTGCATTATTCATGACGGAGACCCATTCGACATGCGTTAAGTAAATTTTCCGACAGAAAATTTAGCTATGTCACAGTAAATTCACCACCTCGGTCGCACAGAGTGGCCACGAACTTACTACATTGTATCTTACTGTAAATTAATTCTGTTCATTCCATAACAAATGAATTGTATGATGTGTTGCACGTCGTAATTACACTGTAATGCAAGTCACCTTTCTTTTTTCAGTTAGGAGGCATACTATTAAGTCAAATACAACATATCGAAATCCACTCTCTTTGAGACGTGTAGACAGTTGTTCAGTATGGCATACTAAACAACTGTCTACACGTCTCAAAATATCGTTAAGAATGTCACCATCATTTTCGACGATTCTGGGCTCATTACTGTCCCCAACTATCGCCATATGATGGTACCTAAGGCACTAGGAAAGTTGTCGAACTTGACCAGTTAGGGGTCCCCATGTTACGGTGTGGGAAGGCATAACGTTGTACGGGCGTACTGATCTTCAAATCTTTGAACACAGTAGACTCACCTATCAACGATATTTTGACACTGTACTGCTACTCCCTTTTCAGGTGTGCATTCAGCCCTCACCTCAGTTTTATGGATGACAGTGAGAGACGGCAGCGAATAGGGTAAGTGGAGGGGCTCTAGGAATGACCGGATATTCGGAGAACGGAGTGCGCTGTCGATTCCCTCCGAGTTGAACCCTTCGATAACAAGTGGGATGCGTTAGGACGACGTATTTTAGCACGTTCACATGCTCCAACGATTATCCAGCACTTGTCAGCCGCACTGGCGGAGGAATGGAACGCCGTGCGACAAGAAATCCTTATCAATCATGTGACCAGCATGATAGCACGTTACAGAGCATACACTTGCGGTGACCACTATCCCTATTAAGAACCATGTCCGCTTATTGTAATATCCAAGGGATAATCATAGTGTATTTATTGTTTTCGAATGAAAGTGTCATTCCTGTTCGTCTCTTTGTGTATTTCTTTCAGTTACATTCTGTGCTACACTGTAGCAGTTCTTTCTATGTGTGGTTCAAGTTTCATACTTTAGATTCATCTCTGAACACATTATTACAAATATTGTGTACCAGATTGGTAACTGAACTGGGGACACCATCTCTAGATGGCTGCTCTTATCAGCTGAACACTTTTGAAATTTTACGAGATAATAACGGAATATTTCTAATTTAATATTTTCATTAGTTTTACCACACTGTCGCAAAACGCTTACAAACGCTTATAATGCTCAACCGCTGGTATGCTAGTGGGAACGTATTCACTAAGACGTACCCAGATACTGCCGTTACATCTTCAGATCCGGAAAAACTGCCAATTACTGAGTAAAGAATGTTGGAGGATTTCCTATTAACTATTAGTTCGCAAAACTATGGCAGAGATCTATATTTAACATCCCAACGTGTCCAGCCATAGGGAGAAACCCCGTTACTCTTGCAAGTATCGTCTGAAGAGGATGCAAAACGAAAGAGTCCAAAGAGAATATAATTATCCATGCGGAGAGAGACAACAGTAGAGAGCTGACGCACGTAAGAGAAATGTAAACTCAGTTTTCATGCACGTGAGGTTTACTCGAAATAAATGAAATTCAAACAACGCAGTTTACCTGGTCGGATACGTACATACGGACTCACACAATTACAGCCAGAGCTAAAGGATAATGATTACGTAGGTTGCTGAGTCAACAGCGACCCTCGACATGCTATGTGTATAATGATACACTCGTCGACAAGACAAAGACAAATCTCCGTTTTTCAGATACACTCCCACTGCTTGGGCGTATAATAGAATGCGGTATATGTAGTAGCATATGACAGAATGCAGTATTTGTAGTAGAAAATTAACAAATACAAGCAGAAAATTTCGTTATGCGAAATTCATGCTTAGGTGGAACGATTGAGAACCGAGCGAGCAGCGATTGAGATACATTGATAAACCACCTAGGTAAACTGCAATACGTAAAATTACAGTACTCTTATCAGTTAGTTGATAGTTATTTACTTGGCTGAAATTAAATATAGCTGCTAACTTTATTGTTTTTCAGAGCTTTCTTAGTAGGCCTTATTTAACACAGTTAATGCTGTAATGAGACCTACAGCGTCAGTCCTGTTAACAGTTAATCAACATTTACATCTGTGCTCTGCCTGTTACTGTATTTTTCTAGCATTGTCAGTGTTTGCTTCCCGTTTAAATTACGGACGGAACTCGGAAATAGCGACTGAATATCCGCGTAAAAATAGTCAGTTAACAGAAGTTCATGCTGTTGGTTGCATATTCTTTTGCGCGGTATTAATGAGAGTAAAAGACTAGGGAGTAGTCGGGAAATGATAGCAAGTGATTGATGAAATAGATGCACAAGTAAACTAATGAATCAACAGGCTGCATTTATCAAATTATCTCCCATATTGGAAACAACCGGTGGCGGTCTATTCTATTTGATTTGTGCATCGAAGTACCTGTGTGACATTGGATATGCATGAACGTGAGCGCTCAGAGTGCCACGGAACAAATAACGTTGGACGTTTGGGCGTTCATTGCTCATCCTTAAAAATAGATCTGTCGTCGCCAACCCAAATCCAATGCACATATGGAGCAAGTAGGCTACTAACACAGTCGGTACAAAATACTTAATAATGTGAACGTCCGCAACTGAGGAACTTATTTACTGAATTAAAATCCGCTTAAGTTGCCAGTAATTTTCTTAATTTGTTCCACGACCGGTTTCGAAATTTAAAACTTCATCTTCAGATGCAACCAAATGACTCTGGGAATATAAACGTGTGGCCAATCAGTCATGCGGACGACACAACACGGAAGATGTTTGGACACTTTCGTGTCGTGCTGGCCAGGCGGGAGTTGTGGTTGCTGTTCCTACTCTCCAATGCGTTTGTTTGACGTGGGTGTGATCCCTCATGACTGAGTGGCCCGACCGTCACACATTTATGTTTCCATGATTGTTCGGTGGCATCTGAAGATGAACCTTTAACATTCGAAATCGATCGCGGAATAGATTAAGAAGATTACGGCAACTGGAGAGGATGTTTATTCCATAAATGACGAAGTTGGAATTGTCTATCTGGCATTTTATATCACAACTATCTGCGAATTATTCCACAAACTATTTCTAACGGAATATGAAAACAAATCACTGACCGCAACAGTGCAACAAGCAGGATTTGTCCTCTTTGGGCCTATAATAAGACTGTAATATCGTTACACGGTTTGGAAAATTGCTGCATCGTATTGTAGAAAATTGAGCACTACCCGTGGCGCCAATTCAGAACAACACAGGGAGAGCACTTGGCATTAGGTGTTCGGGAAAGAAGACATGTCCATGATTTCCCATGTCGTTCCTTTTTTACCAAATATTACACAGAATCTGACATGTAAAATAGGTCCAAGAATTTCACCATCGTTGATGTTACACAAGATCTATCTTTAGACATCGTCCCACCAAGAAAAGCCGTTTCGGTTTAACATTAAAATTACTGATAGTCAAAATTTACTACTTCAAAGTACAGGATCTTTGATTACTGTGCTGTACGCAAGCATGTCGTCCGCTGTGCTGCATCACTATCACGACATACGTATCACGTTTTTGTTATGCAGATGTTCTCAACTACATGAATTTCCCTGAAGACAAACATAATGAAGTGCGTCTCGTAATTAAATCTGAGAAACGCGAAGACGTCGTGAAGCTTGTCAAAAACTATGGGCCAGCCTCAGAAATAGAATGTAATACTGAGGTGATCTGTAACAGAACTGTTTCAAATGATACTTTTTGTTCACCAGAAAGAGAAACACAATGGACTTCTTATTAACTTTTGACTCCTGTGGTTCTTACCAAGGTATCCATTTTTTCTTTCAACTCTGGGACTCCTCATAATATTCAATAACCTGTAAATTGCGAACTATAGTTGTTTCTATAGTTATTTTGCTTACTCATTTGACACCACATTCATTGAAATCGTTTCATGCAAGATTGAAGCGCAGGTACTTTAAAATGCTATTAATATCATAATAAATATTTGTTTGCTTATGTAATAAGATACCACCTGGTTCTTGAGGTCTAAAGAAAGATTACGAAAAGACAAGACGTCGTCTTTTTCAATTTGTGCAGATTTTTTTGTGTTTCATTTGAAATAATGTAAAGTGACTTATCTGGATGTTACGCCAATGCCTTCAATTGTAGCTTATTGACTAAATGTAGAATTCATTTAAAGTAACTTACGTCCTAACCCATGGATCATTCAGCTGTTTATTGGTTAAAGTCTCCTGTTGCTGTGCAATGTACTGAATGTATTCAAATCTAGTATGATAAATACGCCGTATCATGTAACTACAGGGTGATTCAAAAAGAATACCACAACTTTAAAAATGTGTATTTAATGAAAGAAACATAAGATAACCTTCTGTTATACATCATTACAAAGAGTATTTAAAAATATTTTTTTCCACTCAAAAACAAGTTCAGAGATGTTCAATATGGCCCCCTCCAGACACACGAGCAATATTAACCCGATACTCCAACTCGTTCGCCGGCCGAAGTGGCCGTGCGGTTAAAGGCGCTGCAGTCTGGAACCGCAAGACCGCTACGGTCGCAGGTTCGAATCCTGCCTCGGGCATGGCTGTTTGTGATGTCTTTAGGTTAGTTAGGTTTAACTAGTTCTAAGTTCTAGGGGACTAATGACCTCAGCAGTTCAGTCCCATAGTGCTCAGAGCCAATTGAACCCATTGAACTCCAACTCGTTCCACACTCTCTGTAGCATATCAGGCGTAACAGTTTGGATAGCTGCTGTTATTTCTTGTTCCAAATCATCAATGGTGGCTGGGAGAGGTGGCCGAAACACCATATCCTTAACATACTCCCATAAGAAAAAATCGCAGGGGGTAAGATCTGGGCTTCTTGGAGGCCAGTGAAGAAGTGCTCTGTCACGGGCTGCCTGGCGGCCGATCCATCGCCTCGGGTAGTTGACGTTCAGGTAGTTACGGATAGATAAGTGCCAATGTGGTGGCGCTCCATCCTGCTGAAATGTGAATTGTTGTGCTTCTTGTTCGAGCTGAGGGAACAGCCAATTCTCTAACATCTCCAGATACTGTAGTCCAGTTACAGTAGCACCTTCGAAGAAAAAGGGACCAAAAACTTTAGTCAACAGCGCCTCAAGTGAACAAATGTACAACTAAATGAAACTTTATAGCTCCCTTAATTCGCCGACAGATAGTGCTTAGCTCTGCCTTTGGTCGTTGCAGAGTTTTAAATTCCTAAAGATGTGGTATTCATTTTGAATCACCCTGTATATTACTGTGCGTAATTCTGAATCAGTTAGGCCTCTCGTGTAGCTACTTACAGCTGAGTGAAAGACTATGCAATTCAACAATAACACGGTATCGTGTCACCTAAGGCCGCAGTTATGCAATCTCTTTCGGACAATGTTTACCCTTGGACGCGTGAAAGATGTAAAGAGCCCTCCACATATGGTGAATGACATGTTCGATTTGAACAGTTTGTATCAGATTGCTTAAAAAGCACACAAAAGAGCCGTCTGCTACAGACGCTTGTGAGCTGGAGCGAACAAGGCGAAACTGCCATGTGTTTCGAAAACGAATCGGACATCGCTTCTCACTCCTGGTTGACTGTTTGTTTATGTGTAAGTTTTTATGTGGGCACAAATTTGACCGCCATTCTGGGCATGCTGAACCTCCAGAGTAATGCTGTCACCATTGCACACACTCCCGGAACAGTGAGTGACGAACTTCCGAAAGCAGTGTGCTTGCGATCTTCCTAACGGAAACTTACCACTTTGTGGATGATTTACTGAAGGGTATTTCCGATCGAAATGACACAGTTATCACTGCATCAGACTCGCGTTTTCAATGAGGTGGCATCAAATGCCATCCAAATTTGTAAAAATTAAGTTTTTTTTATTAAACCAATTATTGAGCAATTTAATTCCCCAAACTCGTCTAATTATAACTTGTATTCCCAACTTCAATGAAGACATATTTATCTTTTATTTTAGGCAATCAGTCGTATGACTAGTTTGATGTGGGCCACCACAATGACCTCTTCTCTCATAAACTATGCTTCACAGGGTTGATTTTGTGTAAAACACCCTCAGTTATTTCCAGGTTATGTTCAAATTCTGCCCGCCCCTACAGCATTACCCTTACAGCTCCTTATAGACATGGAAATCATTCACCGACGCCTTGACGCGGGTCTCATCAATCTGTCCCCTCTTCTAATTAGTGTTATTTCAACGTTGCCGTGAAGGATATCAGCGCTCTTAACTTATAGGTCCACTAAATTGCCAGCATTCCACTGCAGCATTACACCTCAGCGATTGTCTTCCTTCCCATCTTTCCCATAGTCCACGATTCACTTCCATAAAGCTGGAATCCAACATAAATTCTCAGAGATTTCTTCTTGAAACTAATATGTTAAGTAAGCTTTTCTTCAGCCGGGAATGCTATCAGTGTGGGGGCTACTCCCATTCGTATAAGCTTTTTGCCTCGTCCCTCATGAATTATTTTGCTCCCAATATAGCTGAACAACAAGCGTTTGTAGCAAACGGCCATTTTGCATACCTATTAACCTATCTGATACGAACTGTTCAAATCAAACACGCCATTCACCAGAAGTGGATGGCTCTTTACATCTTTCACACGTCCAAGGGTAAACATTGTCCGAAAGTGGTTGCATAACTGCGGCCTTAGGCGACACAATACCGTGATATTGCTAAACTGCGTAGTCTTTCACTCAGATGTAAGTAGCTACACGAGAGGCCTACTTGATTCAGCATTACGTGCAGTAATCTAGTTACGTGATACGGAGCGAGCAAGGCGAAGCGGCTATGTGTTTAGAAAACGATATGGACATCGCTTCTCATTCCTACTTCGCCTACTGCGTGATCCCCTATTATGATGTTAGGTTTTCCTCTGATATCTTTTCTTGTATTACATTCAGTCTATTTAAACATACACAGTTCTCATTCGGAATGTCCTGTATTTCTTCTTCACTTTCACTGTGGATAGCAATGTCCTCTGGAGTCCTATTACTGATATGCTTTCATCCCGTATTTTAGTTTCACTCGCCCGTTATTCTTTTAAGTATTTAATTTCTTCTTCGATGGCACCTAATGATCAGTAACCCATGTATTATACTTTACCATCAGTCTTCCGCGGAGAGACAGTTCTGTCTTAAACGAATGCACCACCATTTGACTTGCTTTATGTTCACCATTAAAAAAACCGGTTGCTGAAACTTTTCTATACATCTCTGATAGTTACTATTTGTATACAATACAGATATACGTCCATCTACGTCCGATTCTTGGTTACCAACTTTGTTATTGAGTTTATCACATGTTTCATTTCTGCTACTCCTTACGACTTTCGTCTTTCTTCGGTTTACTCTCGAATCATATTTTGTATTCATTAGACCGTTAATTCCATTAATATTGTTATCTAATTGTTCGTCACATTCAGTAAGGATAGCAATGGCCACAGTGAATCTTATCATTGATATCTTTACACCTTGAATTTCAATCTCGCTCTCGAAGATTCATTTTATTTCCTTCATTGCTTCTTCGATGAAGAGATTGAGATGTAGAGGTGAAATGCTGCATCTCCGTCTTACTCCCTTATAATCAGATCACTTCGTTCATGGTCTTCTATTCTTATTGTTCCGTAATGGTTCTTGTACGTACCCGTATGTTACTCGTCTTTCCCTATGGTTTACTCCTATTTTTCTCAAAATTTCGAATAACTTGCACCATTTTATGTTGTCGAATGCCTTTTGTACGTCGACAGATCTTATGAACTTATCTAGATTTTTCTTCCATTGCCAAGTGCTACGCCATGACAGTATCTTATGTGTCTTTATCTTCACTAGAGCCAGACAGGAATGTATGTAAGAGCTCCTCATTCCTTTCCATTCTCCTGTATGTTGTTCTGGCAGCAACTTGGAAGCAACAGCTGTTAATCTGACTGCATAATTCCCGCACCTATCAGTCCTTGCTATCTTCGGAATTTTGTGTTCGATATTTTTTTCGTAAGTCTAATTGTCTCAATGATTCTACTTGTCACGTACAATAATGGTTTTAAAAATTCGGAAGGAATGTCACCTATCGCTTCTGTCTTATTTGATCGCAGGTCTTGCACAACTGTGTTTATCTCTAGCTGGAATACTGAATCCAATAATTGCGTACGTGTAAGTGATGTCTGTGTAACATAGAAACTACCTCACACGCTGCGCAAAAAAGGTTCTCTGTTGGAGGATTACCTTCAGCTACAAAATCTGTAAATGGGCTGGTAAATTCATATAGGGAAATATAAATAGTAGACCGGAAAGGCTTATTCAGTTTCGGGAGCGCTATAGAATTGTGTTAGCAGACGTATGTTTCCTGAAGTTAAGAGGTTTCTTAGGACAAGAGGTTATTCTTTAAGTGTACTATGAGATCATGAGTAGAATTCATGAGCTACTGAATAGAATACAACAATAAAATTAAATCCAGCTGTTCCAAAACAGAGTAATCGCTTGGCAGTCATAACGAACAACAACTTATGTTTAATCAGTAATGCAGTATACTTTCCTCTAAGTACTGGGATCGAGCTACTATAGAATGAACATAGCTTAAATTTGTTGGATATAGAATAGAAAACAGAATCGGAGAAAAAACATACGTTTTAGGTATCCAAAATAAATTACAACAGGTAGAAAATTAATTTCAAGGACCAGCACAAAAAACTCTGCTTATTATTTTCAACATGTGTGTAATCACGTTTTCTAAATATCCTGCCTAAAGCTAGTCATACTAACTAGAAGATACTAGTTTTGTTACTTACTGTTGTTCCAAGTTACTGATCTTCTATGTCATCAAAAAGTCAAAACCCATTCCCAGTTCATTTTAAACTTCTACTATGTATATGGTTTTAAAAGGGATTGCATTAATATATGAATCTGAGGTGTTTCGAAATATTTTATTACTTTAATGTTTAATGAAGGCCACATCTAGCTGGCCGTTACCTGGTGGGCTATTTTAAAGTATGTTGACCCAAATATTGCGCTTTAAGTATCTGTATAATGACCTGAGAGAATTTCCAAGCGCGTTACAGAACCGTTTTCCACTTTGAGCGCTGCATATAATCCACATTAAATTCAGTAGCCGCTCGACTTGACTCCGGAAATAACGGCCTGGGGGGAGCAAAAAATGAAGCAAGGAATGCACAGCACACTAGAGTAGAGCGTCCGGCTCTTCCGGCCAGATTAATGCTGAAAAATAAATAAGCAGCGGGCAGTCGGGCCCGGAACAGGAGCAGCCGAGGACGTAAAGCGGCTGTTATTGTAATCTGGGTGGCTGCGTGGATCAATACAGGGCGGTAACGCGGATTTTATTGCAACGGCGGGCCGCTGCAGGTGGCACCCTGCCTGCCGCGGTTCGACTTTCCTCGATCATGCAGACCGGGCATGTGTGAAATGTATGAAAGATGTGGAGAGAGATGGGTGGGGAAGAGGGGAAGTAGAACGAGAGCGAGAAGAAGAAGGATGGGAATTGGGACAGTGGAGAGAGAATTGTAGAGATGTAAAGATATAAGTAGTTGTCAGACAATGTGGAGACTGGATAAAAGGAGAGCGGTTGAGAAGAGATTTAAAGAAAGAGGTACGCTAAAGAAAGAGATAGGCACATGAAGAATCAAGCTGCTGAAACACAAATAAAAAGGAGGGAAGTGAAAGAACCAAGACAATGCCAACACTTCCTTCCCAATATGTCGTTCTTCCCTGCCACGTGCCACCTGCCACCTGACGTTTTTCCGATGCTGACACCACTAAGCTACTGTCGCTTTCAACAGCCTACACCTGAATATTATTTGTTTAAGCAGATAGCTTAGCGTTCTCACACTTCCTGTCAACTTGAGACTGTTAAACTGAGAATTTAATGTAAGTACATAACACTGCAAATACTTTTTTGAGTAGTTATTTACACTACAGGCCATTAAAATTGCTACACCACGAAGAAATGCAGATGATAAACGGGTATTCATTTGGTAAATATATTATACTGGAACTAACATGCTATTATATTTTCACAAAATTTGGGTTCATAGATCCTGAGAAATCAGTACCCAGAACAACCACCTCTGGCCGTAATAACGGCCGTGATACGCCTGGGCATTGAGTCAAACAGAGCTTGGATGGCGTGTACAGGTACAGCTGCCCATGCAGCTTCAACACGATACCACTGTTCAGCAAGAGTAGTGACTGGTGTATTGTGACGAGCCAGTTGCTCGGCCACCATTGACCAGACGTTTTCAATTGGTGAGAGATCTGGAGAATGTGCTGCCCAGGGCGGTAGTCGAACATTTTCTGTATCCAGAAAGGCCCGTACAGGATCTGCAACATGCGGTCGTGCATTATCCTCTGAAATTTAGGGTTTCGCAGGGATCAAGTGAAGGGTAGAGCCACGGGTCGTAACACATCTTAAATCTAACGTTCACTGTTCAAAATGCCCTCAAAGCGAACAAGAGTTGACCGAGACGTGTAACCAATGGCACCCGATACCATCACGCCGGGTGATACGCCAGTATGGCGATGACGAATACACACTTCCAATGTGCGTTCACCGCGATGGCGTCAAAGATGGATGCGACCATAATGATGCTGTAAACAGGACCTGGATTCATCCGAAAAAATGAGGTTTTGCCAGTCGTGCACCCAGGTTCGTTGTTGCTTACACCATCGCAGGCGCTCCTGTCTGTGATGCAGCGTCAAGGGTAACCACAAACATGGTCTCCGAGCTGATAGTCCATGCTGCTGCAAACATCGTCGAACTGTTCGTGCAGATGGTTGATGTCTTGCAAACGTCCCCATCTGTTGACTCACGGATCGAGACGTGGCTGCACGATCCGTTACGGCCATGGGGTTAAGATGCCTGTCATCTCGACTGCTGGTGATACGAGGCCGTTGGGATCCAGCACGGCGTTCCGTATTACCCTACGGAACCCACTGATTCCATATTCTGCTAACAGTCATTGGATCTCGACCACCGCGAGCAGCAATGTCGCGATACGGAAAACCGCAATCGCGATAGCCTACAATCCGTCCTTTATCAAAGTAGGAAACGTGATGGTACGCATTTCTCCTCCTTATACGAGGCATCACAACAACGTTTCACCAAGCAACGCCGGTCAACTGCTGTTTGTGTATGAGAAATTGGTTGGAAACTTTCCTCATGTCAGCACGTTATATGTGACATCACCGGCACCAACCTCGTGTGAATGCTCTGAAAAGCTAATGATTTGCATATCGCAGCATCTTCTTCCTGTCAGTTAAATTTCGCGTCTCTAGCACGTCATCTTTGTGGTGTAGCAATTTTAGTGGCCAATAGTTTATTATTCCATGAACCGCTTTTCGAAGCCTTTCAGGATCATCTTCAGATGGTTTTCTGGAACTTGCATCATATTTCTAGCACAATACCGGGTGGTGGCTCTGTGACAGGAAGATGGAACGCGCTTGTCACAGAGAGAGTACCCAGCAGTATGCTAGATATAGTACTGTAGCTTCCAGAAAACCATCTGAAGATGAACCTGAAAATATTCAAAAACCGATTTGTGGTATAATAAATAACTAATGAAAAAAGAGACTGGTTGCGGTTTTGCGTGTTTACATTCATTTAACAGTCACAGGTTCTAAGATATCCGTATTGGATAAGCGTAATCTGAGAATCTGTTGCTGTCTGAAATGATTTTCTTGAGACTGAGAAGCATATTGCAAGTTATCAGCATGGTTTTAGAAGCTTCGCTCGTGTGAAATTCAATTTGCAATTTACTCACATGACTACTGCGAACTATCGATGAAGGGCAAAAGGCATTTGATGCGATGCCCCATTGCAAGCTGTTAACGGAAGTGCGAGCATATGGAATAAGTTCACAGGTACGTGAGTGTCTCGAAGACTTCTTAAGCAATAGAACCCAGTGTGTTGTCCTCGACGGCGAGTTTTCATCATCAACAAGGTTGCCGTGAGGAATGGCCCAGGGAAGTATGACAGGACCTCTACTGTGATCTATATACATAAATGATTTGGCGGACGGGGTAGACAGCAATTTACGGTTGTTTGCTGACGGTGCTGTGGTGTACAGTAACGTTTCGAAACTGAATGACTGTAGGAAGATACAGGACAACGTAGAAAAAATTTCCAGCCGGTTTGATAAATGGCAGGTAGCTTTAAATGTGGAGAAATGTAAGTTAATTCGGATAAGTAGGAAGAACAAACCTGTAATGTTCTGATACGGTGTTAATAGTGTCGTTTAAATATCTGATCATAACACTGCAAAGCGATATGAAATGGAACGAGCGTGTGAGAACTGTCGTAAGGAAGGCGAGTGGTCGATTTCGATTTATTGAGAGACTTTAAGGAAAATGGGTTTTACATGTAAAGGAGACGGCATGTAGGACGCTAGTACCTTTAGTACTGCTCGAATGTTTGGAACCCGTAACAGATTGAAGGAAGACATCGAAGTAATTCAGAGGTGGGCTGCTAGATTTATCACGAATACGTTTGAACAACATGTAAGTGTAACGACGATGCTTCGGGAACTCAAATGGAAATCCCTGGAAGGGAGGGGACATTCTTTTCGAGAAACATTATTGAGTAAATTGTAGGGAACCGGAATTTGAAGCTGACTGCCAAACGATTCTACTGCCGCCAACGAACATTGCGCGTAAGGGCCACGAAGATATGAGACGATAACTTAGGGCTCATACGGAAGCATATAGACACTCGCTTCTCCTTCGCTCTGTTTTCGCGTGGAACTGGAAGGAAAATGACTAGTTGAAATGGAAATGACTAGTTAACAGATTCTTCCGTCGGGTCTTGTTAGAACAGGATTATAATAAATGAAAAGCACCAGTTTACTTTTGTTCTAAAATATTATTTTTATCGTGTATTACGGTTTTCAGCTTGCAAGGCCATCTTCAGACATTTACTGAGTATTGTTAGCAAAGAAATTACAATGTTTGCCAACAACATTGGAAGAGAAGTAACACGTCTAGACTGAAGCAGAAACATACAGTAGGTAACATCTTTGACAGTGTGGTGGAAAATCCAATGAAAAAGTAAAAAATTTAACAGTAAATAAATAAAAATGGAGCAGACAGGAAAAACTTTAACACAAAACAGGAACAGCATGCCTACAAAACAGTTTCTGTTAATAGACAAAACTAATAAAATAAACTAAAATTAGTAACTGACAAGGCTACATCACGAGGTATAAAACATGGAGAGTGATACACAAACAATTAAACATCTATCCCCATGTCCAAAGATGATTTTAAAGCAGAGTTAGAAACAATAAAATAATATGACACAGCCAATGGCTACAGTCCAGTTCTTATTGACCACATCTTGCACAGGAAAAAAAAAAAAAGACGGAAAATTGTACCCCTCCTCTATGCCCCACCTGCTTCCCCATCCACTGTCCGCACTTCTAGGTAAGGTAACACAGATTGTTGCCAAAGTGCTGAAAGCCTGCAAGAATAGGCTTTCCTACTATTTTAAGAACACGACAGCCCAGTGTGCTTTTAATAGCAAAGAAAAGATCCCGTTTTTAGCCAACAGTGGGGTATAAAAATTCACCTGTTGTGAGTGTGACAAATTTTACGTCGGTCAGTAAGGCAGAGACATAGCAACTAGGCTGGCTGAACATGAACGCAGCTGGTGGTTGCAGAATTCTGACTCCGCATTTGCTGAGCATGTACTGAGTGAGGGTCAAAACTACCAGCCAGTGTCCCGTGTACTTCACTTAGCAAACAAATGCCATAAACTCAACCTGCTGGAATCCCTGGAAATTAACAAACGTCTTGCTCACAGTTCAGATATAATCCTAAATGACTAGACACAGCTCACCACTTCCCCTCTCCTAAACTTTACATAATCATCTCTGTTGTACATTACTTCACACAATGTCTGTTCCTACATCTTCCCATTTTCCTGAATTCATTAAGTTCTTTTGTTTTATCGAAGTTGTCTATGTATCCCACATATACTGTCAGTAGTAACTAACGGGAGAAGTGGTGGTAAAATACAGTCGTCATTCATCTGAAAGCGTCGCATATTCCGCCGTTAAGACCAAAATTACTGAGTGTTTCGAGCTGAGCACGAATGCCACAGTTTGTGATAAGAAGGAAAGTGAAGAGCCCGCGTTCCCCTCTAACGTTACATTAAAAAAAGTTACAGAGCGTGTTTTATGCTGCCCCCTGTCTTGAGAAGTACCACGTCACCTTTTTGTGGAAGTTCTGAGTAATTTTTAGAATCTAAAGTCCTAACCGAACTCCCCACATCCACCCCCTTAAAAAAACTGTGGGATAGAGGGATCAGATTGAAAAGATGAAAAGTAATGAGGACAGTAATCTTACAGATGATCACAATGAGCAGGTGGGAAAATCCTTCAGTAGTGATTGCCTGGCTGGATCCTGAGTACGAATTGTGAACGGCGATTTCTTAGTTTTATTTCTTCAAATCGCAGCTGGAAACATCAAAACCAATTCCACCACTGTTCAGTGATCCAAAACCTATCTTTTGATTGATAGCAGTAATCTGCAAGTTGCCGTGTCCCGGCGGAAGATTTTTGGGAAAACAGGATACGGGGCAGATTTATCTTATTATTTGAAGATCATTTACAAGCGACAGGCTTAAAAGGAGCATGCTAGTGCCCTACGTGTCACTGAAATGCTACATTTAAAGATAGTTAGATCTTGTTGAGCGTTTTGTTCACGACTTGAGCATGGGTGCCGAAACACAGCATGAGTTTAAGATTCGGGAATGGGGAAAATTAAAACTAATTCTTGCCTTAATTCAGTTAACTTGCCTTAAGCTATAATCGAAAGCTAAAATCAAGTATAATGTTCAACAGTGCTGATACATAGCAATGTTCTAGCTTTACCTATTTTATGATCAGTATATTAAAAACATGTCAGAGTAAATAATATGGTACATGGCATAAAAGCAGGTTGTCGATAAATTATCTTTAGAACTAAAACTTCAATAACTTAAAAACTGTGTCTGACATTAACAAATTATTTTCAGCAGATGATAATTTAATTCGAAGATCTTTGATTTACTTATTTTTTTCTTTTTTTTTTAAGGAAAAATCAACTTTAACGCCTCAGGAGAAACCGCCGCGTGTTGCCTGTTTCGTACGGACTACGACCTATCTGTTTCAGACTCCAATATGGACGTGGTATGGCAGGCGTTTTCAAGGCGTCTGACAAAATCGGTGTTTATGGCGGCCAGAGAGTTGGAATTGAGACATCAAGATTGCAAAACGACTTACATATGAATTTACGGCTATATCCTTACCATGTGCAGCTGTTTCAGGCGTTAAAGTGGAAAAGACTTGTATCCGTCAAATCGAGCGGACATAACGTTCGTATATGGTGTTCACGGCATTCTCACATTACACGTGATATGGAAAGAGAAAATGCTTGGTGCGGACTGATGTAAAATTACATAATCGATCCATTCTTTTTCGTCGAGTCTGCCGTCAACGTTGGTGTTACAAGAGTTTCCTGTGACACAGTTGGAACACGTGCAGCCTGATGTAACATTCCAGCAGGATGCGGCACCACCTAGCTGCTCCCTAAACGTCCGTCAGTTTCTATATGAAAAGTCTCCGAATAGGTGGACTGGACGAGATAGTCCAATTCGATGGTCGCAGCGATCCCCTGAACTCACATCATTAGATTCCTTCTGTGAGGTTTTGTAAAGGATCTATTGCACGGAATCAAGGCTAGAGACCTACATTGCTTGAATGTACGCATTCGCAGTTCTTTTCAATATGTCACCGTGGAGATCTTGAATCGCACGTGGAGAGAAATGGAATTCCAACAAGATAGTTTCAATGCAAAACAGGAAGCACACATTGATTTGTATGAGTGAGGAAAAAAGCTTTCTCGGTTATTCTGTCTCATGTTGAAAACCATTTGTTAATATCTAATAGAGTTTTTAACTTATTAGGGTCTTGAGTTGTAAAGATAGTTTATGGGCGCCCTGTGCATCGTTTAATGAGAGATAAGCTGTGTGAAATTCACTTGTATAGAATACCTATCACGGAAACAGATTTCGAATCTCGAGTGATAGAGAAGTGCTAAGTTGAACAAAAGCAGACCTTTAGCACGCATAATCACACCCGGATAATCCGGAAAACAAGAGCTAATTTGAAACGAAACTAAAACGCGAGGTGCGCTACAAAATGCATTCTTACAATGTTACGTCATGTTGAAATGCTCAGTTTCCGGCTCGTGCCCTAGACAAACGGTCGAAGAACTGCTTGGTTAATCACGTGTTCCAAGTTAGCAAAGCTAGGCTCGACCGAACGAACTATATAAAATCGAATGCTTTGTGTACCACGCAGCGTGACTGGAGCCCAGTCGACATTATCCGCTCACGATCTGGTTGGCTAACCAGGTGGGAATACTTTAGTCTCGGAAGAGACCATCGCATACTCAAACTACCAATGACGCTTACGTACCACCGCTTAGCAGTCGACACGCTGTCTTACAGCCTAACCAACCAGGTGACAAACACAGTGCGTAATGTGGATTATGGAAAATGCAGATTTCCGTTGTAGCCGACCCTCGATGTTTCTAGAATGAAATTTTCACTCTACAGCGGAGTGTGCGCACCTCGATGTTGCTCAACAGGTACGTTGGGCAAGCAGTATAGGAAACGAAGGAGGAATTTGGAAAAGTGGAAAATACAGTAAAGAATTTGAAAAATCAGATGAACGTAATGGATAAAATCTTGAAAGGAGGATACAAGATGAACATCGACACAAACAAAACAATGGAAATGGAATGACGATGAATTGAATGAGATGACACTGAGGGAATTAGAAAATCAAACAGACCTGGAGTGGAGAGAAGGTAACGTTTAGCGAGTAAAGCGTGCTTGAAGAAGAGAAATTTGTTAACATCTAATGTAAATTTAAGTGTTAGGAAGTTTTTTCTGAATATATTTGTCCAGAGTTTATCCTAGTGTGGAAGTGAAACGTGGACGAAAAACAGTTTAGACAAGAAGAGAATAGAAGCTTTTGAAATGAGGTTCTACGGAACAGCGTTGAAGTTTAGATGGATAGGTCACGTAACTAACAAGGAGATACTGAACAGAATTGGACAGCAAAGAAATTTCTGGCATAGTTTCACTAAAGGAAGGGATACGTTGATAAGAGACATCAACGAATCAGTATAGTGTTAGAGGAAGCATGGGGTAAAAATTATACAGGAAGATCGAGAGATGGATACAAAAAACAGATTCAAATGGACAGTGGATATAAGTGGCATCAGTTATTCTGGGAGAGTAGCACGGGTAGTTGCAACAAACTAGTCTTCGGACTGGCGACCACGACAATAATGTTCGAAACCAACGGAATATAAAATGAAATAGAACACTGCAATCATTTAATCGTGTCTAATACACTAAGGAGAAAAGAGATACAAAGCCAATATTACAGTATCCCACCGATACCTACGAAAACATATTCAGCATTCCCACCCCAAATAATCACTAGATACGTACGTATCTGTATGTGTAGTACGCGATTAGATGTGACTAGTAGTTAAATCTGTGAATATTTTTGTTCTCTTCACCTGCAGAGAAGAAGGAGATATAAATGGATGGACAATATATTTTCGATAAGGAACATATCTAAAAACACACTGAGTATATAGACACAGAGTAAATAATTACCAGTGGTCCAATTTTGCAGTTATCTTCCTCAGATTTACAAGCCACTTGGAGTCTGACTTTTCCACCTTAAGCGCTTAAATATCTAATGTCAGCAATTTTAAATGTAGTACAGTACTTTGGATTTCACATTTATTCTCCTTTGGAATGATTTCTGACGACTAACATAGATAGCTTTACTGATGGTGAGGCAAGATAAACTGTTTATGACATATTTATCTAGGGGAATCTTATCAAAGTTGCAAATTTATACGGTTTCAACGCTGTGCTCACAAGTAAAAGATATAAAAGCCACCAAAGTAAAACTGCCTTCACGGGTAATTGTAGACGAAAACCCCGTAAAAAGAAAAAGCATCATACCTTCTATTTAGTAGACTCCCATCAAGCAAGAGTGGATGTTTGCCGGCAAATGGCATCAGTCCAGTGCACTTGACACTGCCGGAAATTAAAGGAACATCGCGTTCTAACAAAGACATTCGTGCGTATAGAGTATCTGGCTCGCACAATGTGAATGTCGACAAAGTAACGACTAGCTGGAAATCCGAACAGTGTGTTAGCACTGCACGGGACACAAACGGCACATCAAGTCCAGGAATTTTGAACAGGAAGCTAGAGTGGTACAAAGCATCTGGATGGCAGTCATGTCAATAAAAGACATACTGAAACAACTGTCCGTTTCAGTACCTTTAAATTTCCTCTCACGACATGTTTCGAGGGCTCCCACCCTCATTTTCTGGTGGATTAAATGAGTTTTTTATGGATGTAGCCATATATTTGTTTTGAGTTTCATTTTGTTGCAAGTAAGGTATTATCACCATTGATTTACGAAATATGGACTATGATTACAAATTTTAGATATTAATAAAGCTACTCACGATCCGTTCCAGCAGGAAGAACCATAACTTTCGCCATAAGTATATATTTTCGTCTTTATATGTCACACAAATACAAACCAACAACTTAAACAGTCCAGAGATCCCACAAAAGTGTAAATACAGTGTCTTGCACGTCAAAGAGCCTTCATTACTAGCTTACATAGCGAAATAAGGATACAGATAACATGTATGTTTTAAATTTTTCGGTTTAACAATTCAGTTATTGCAAACAATAAAAAACATGAAATATAAAGAAGATTATAATCCTATATTTTAGCATAAATAGTTATATAAGCATATTTTTTATCTATTTGTTATTGTTTCGATTTGTTGATTTCGGAATTGTTTACGATTCAGATAACTCAAAACTATATAGTAGCAACATTTACTGTGCATCACTGTCCATCATTTAGTATGCCCGAGAAGCTTATAAAGAAGTTCCTTGCTCCTGTCCCAGCTTTGCCATTGAATGTATTCTGCCATGTTTACTGCTGTAAATAAAATTTTGAAGTTCTACATGTAGGTTCAGTTCGTGTCCTTTGTTTAGTGTGTGGTTACTAGATTAACACGCATGTTCATTTTATTCATGTTGAGTACCACAGCTCTGTGTCTGTTAAATGACACTTTGAAGATTTCCACTTCAGCTGCCAAATCGAAATTATCAAAAGTCTTGTGTATGTTGTGAAAACCATGGCCTGTGTCGTTAAAGTGAGTGGCTATGGAAGAAATATTGGGGGTGCTGTATGTAACAGTATTTATATCTTTTTAAATCTAGTTCAGAAGCTTCCTCCCATGTGACCCAAATACTGTACTGGTCATTCATTGTACTTTTGCGTGTAAACGCCTGACTTTTTCTTTGTTGGATTTAAGTTATTTACTGCTTATAGGAAAAGTAACTGTTACCTAAAAGAAGGGAATGCATACTGTCCAGGCGTCTAGGCGTCTATCTGATTGTTGTTTATTAGTATTGTTTCTCTCTATTTCTGTCCGTACTTACTGAGACGTTAGCCTGCGAGTGCACGTTATATTTGTTTAATCTCTCCAGATAAATTTTGAAGTTTATCATTACTCAGTGGCATTTTGTGTGCTCTGTGTTACATGGATCTCAAATCAAATGTGTATGATATCTTATGGGACTTAACTGCTAAGGTCATCAGTCCCTAAGCTGACACACTATTTAACCTAAAGTATCCTAAGGACAAACACACACACCCAGGTATGTCCACCTCGGCACTGAATTTGAGCAAATATGTAATGTTGCCAATGTTACACGTTCTGACACATGTAAGAACTATCGTTATATTACAAGTGAAATTAAATTATCCTATGGCTGCTAGGATGGTTCTGCATTTCTTTGATGCCTAATCGATTTCGGGACTGCCAGTTCCATATTCAGATACACCTTGAAATATACAATTGCTCGATGTTATGAAATACTTTTTCGGGATCGTTGCTGGCTGCCATCACAGATCAGCAGACGTGCACAGGTGTTGTTGAGGTCTTCAGTCCTGAGACTGTTTTGATGCAGCTCTCCATGCTACTCTATCCTGTGCAAGCTTCTTCATCTCCCAGTGCTTACTGCAACCTACATCCTTCTGAATCTGCTTAGTGTATTCATCTCTTCGTCTCCCTCTACGATTTTTACTCTCCACGCTGCTTTCCAATGCTAAATTTGTGATCCCTTGATGCCTCAGAACATGTCCTACCAACCGGTCCCTCTTTCTTGTCAAGCTGTGCCACAAACTCATCTTTCTCCCCAATTCTGTTCAGTACCTACTCATTAGTAATGTGATCTACCCATCTAATCTTCAGCATTCTTCTGTAGCACCACATTGCGAAAGCTTCTGTTCTCTTCTTGTCTAAACTATTTATCATCCATGTTTCACTTCCATACATGGCTACACTCCATACAAATACCTTCAGAAACGTCTTCCTGACACTTAAATCTATACTCGATGTTAACAAATATCTCTTCTTTAGAAACGCTTTCCTTGCCATTGCCAGTCTACACTTAACATCCTCTCTACTTCGACCATCATCAGTTATTCTGCTTCCCAAATAGCAAAACTCCTTTACGACTTTAAGTGTCTCATTTCCTAATCTAATTCCCTCAGCATCACCCGACTTAATTCGACTACATTCCATTATCTTCGTTTTGCTTTTGTTGATGTTCATCTTATATCCACCTTTCAAGACACTGTCCATTCCGTTCAACTGCTCTTCCAAGTTCTTTGCTGTCTCTGACAGAATAACAATGTCATCGGCGAACCTCAAAGTTTTTATTTCATCTCCATGGATTTTAATACCTAGTCCGAATTTTTCTTTTGTTACCTTTACTGCTTGCTCCATATACAGATTGAATAACATCGAGGAGAGACTACAACCCTGTCGCACTCCCTTCCCAACCACTGCTTCCCTTTCATGCCCCTCGACTCTTATAACTGCCATCTGGTTCCTGTAAAAATTGTAAATAGCCTTCCGCTCCCTGTATTTTACCCCTGACACTTTTAGAATTTGAAAGAGAGTATTCCAGTCAACATTCTCAAAAGCTTTCTCTAAGTCTACAAATGCTAGATACGTAGGTTTGCTTTTCCTTAATCTTTCTTCTAAGGTAAGTCGTAAGGTCAGTATTGCCTCACGTGTACCAACATTTCTATGGAATCCAAACTGATCTTCCCCGAGGTCGGCTTCTAGCAGTTTTTCCATTCGTCTGTAAAGAACTCACGTTAGTATTTTGCAGCTGTTACTTATTAATCTGATAGTTCGATGATTTTCACATCTGTCAACACCTGCTTTCTTTGGGATTGGAATTATTGTATTATTCTTGAAGTCTGAGTGTATTTCGCCTGTCTGATACATCTTGCACACCAGATGGTAGAGTTTTGTCAGGACTGGCTCTCCCAAGGCCGTCAGTAGTTCTAATGGAATGTTGTCTACTCCAGGCTCCTTGTTTCGACTCAGGTCTTTCAGAGCTCTGTCAAACTCTTCACGCAGTATCTTATCTCCCATTTCATTTTCATCTACATCCTCTTCCATTTGCATAATATTGTCCTCAAGTACATCGCCCTTATATAGACCCTCTATATACTCTTCCACCTTTTTGCTTTCCCTTCTTTGCTTAGATGTGCGTTTCCATCTGAGCTCTTGGTATTTATACAAGTGGCTCTCTTTTCTCCAAAGGTATCTTTAATTTTCCTATAGGCAGTATCTATCTTACCCCTAGTGAGATAAGCCTCAACATCCTTACATTTGTCCTCTAGCCATCCCTGCATAACCATTTTGCACTTCCTGTCGATCTCATTTTTGAGAAGTTTGTATTCCTTTTTGCCTGCTTCATTTACTGAATTTTTATATTTTCTCCTTTCATCAATTAAATTCAATATTTCTTCTGTTACCCAAGGATTTCTACCAGCCCTTGTCTTTTTACCTATTTGATGCTCTGCTGCCTTCACTACTTCATCCCTCAGAGCTACCCATTCTTCTTCTACTGTATTTCTTTCCCCCATTCTTGTAAATTGTTCCCTTATGCTCTCCCTGAAACTCTATACAACCTCTGGTTCTTTCAGTTTATCCAGGTCCCATATCATTAAATTCCCACCTTTTTGCAATTTCTTTAGTTTTAATCTACAGTTCATAACCAATAGCTTGTGGTCAGAGTCGACATCTGCCCCTGTAAATGTCTTACAATTTAAAACCTGGTTCCTAAATCTCTGACTTACCATTATATAATCTATCTGATACCTTCTAGTATCTCCAGGATTCTTCCATGTATACAACCTTCTTTTATGATTCTTGAACTAAGTGTTAGCTATGATTACGTTGTGCTCTGTGCAAAATTCTACCAGTACTCCACAGTACCACACAAAATTTCATCGGGTGGCCTCAGCCTACGCACGCCTCTGATATACAACGGTGAAGAGACGAAAACTTGGGGACCAGAGTGTGTATAGCATCGATTGTGCACAGCTGTACGCTTTGTAACCGATGTGTAACTGTGATGTGAATCAGACCTGCACAACAAAGGCTTACGTTCCGGATTACCCGGACTGACACCTCATCAGGAGGCGGCTACACACGAGCTCAGCAGCTGCCGGCTGGCAGCTCTCTCTGCCCGCGGGGCGGCGCCACGACTGCACTGTGCGCGGGCATCGATGCACGACACGGCGTGGAGGCTCGCGCGTCGCGCCGCGCCACGCCGGGCTTTATGTCTGTCCGTACGTACGGCTTTTGTGCGGCGAGGGGCGTACAATGGCCGCCACTACGACGGAAACAATGGCGCCAGACGAGGCGCATAACGGCGCTCCACTTGGCACTAAATTATACGATATTGAAAACTCGCTAATTGCGCTCTGTTCGCCGTTCCAAAAGCGCTGTAAGGCAATTTTATTCTTTTACGGTGAATGGGCGTCCCTGTGTTTGCAAAACTGCACAGATAAATATTTGTGTCATATCGGTTCAATACTGTCGCGCGTGGCCGTTATTTTTCACGAGCCTTTGACTAGCGCCCGACTGCCCTCCACTGGCTGTTCTGTTGCGAAGTGGGAGACACTTGTCATTTGTTTTTTCCACCTTCGTGTCTGTCGAACAGCGTGTTCTCAAACTGCCAGTGGCGCCACATATTTTTTTACGCCTTCTCGACAAAGTTCGTCCACCATTTTTAGAGATTTTGTGTTGTTTTGTTTTACTCGCTACGAAAGTTCCCTTTATAATATTTTTTTCCATCGGATCTGCCGGATGTGTTACAGACTCCTCTTCAAAAGTTTCTGCCGAAACACTGGCCGTCAGAGGAAGCGAACCATGCCACGCAGAGCAGTCGCCCAGCAGTTGTGACGCGTCTGCTTCACTGCAAGTTTTTTTTTTTTTTTTTTAATCAGAGGAAAGCGTTTCGCTCTCTTTTTCGCTAAACATTTTACGCTTTTATCGACCAAAGTAGAAGTGTTAATTACGAAGATGTAGGCTAGGCATCAAGGAGACTATGGCGTTCACAGTAGTACTAAAATGAATATAAGTTCCAGTGTTCTAAGAATTTAAAGTGCCCAGGTCCTCTACGAGAAAAACTGACTACATACTCCGTCTTTTAATATTGTAATAGACACATTCAGTATTGCTGAATTTGAGTGTCTTAGTTTCTGTTATCCTACGAATGGGGTTACGGTTGGCCTCATTGTTATCCCCTGCGATATCTCATACACATTTATTATATTTTTACGTGTATCTAGAATCTGTTTCGCCATTTTACATGTGTACTTCTCGACCGTCACCTGACTGCGTAAGTTAATGGCAGCTTACCCAAATAGTTCACTGTGCCAAAACAAATACATTGTCTCAAGTGGCTAAGCGTATTTATGCACAAAAGAAGGTAAATTCTGGGTTCATATTAGCAGCATGATACTTTGTCATTATTACAAAACTTAATTGTTTTTGACTTTAGTGAAATTGCTCTTACATGGGAAGTCTAGGCAAATGGATGTTAGACAAACTTATTTTCCACAGTGGGCGTATGAGGGATATCATAGAAGGCAAATTTCGACCGACTGAAAATTTACTTTATATTTGGTTCTCGTAATACATGGTCCAGTCGCATTAATGCGACCGTCGATTATGCTTGACATCAGCTGCAATAATCACTCACAGACGGCAGACGGCAGTACTAACAGTGGAGTGAGGCGAAGACTGTTGTTGTAATGTGGAAGCGGGAAGATTTACCTGCCGTACAAAATAGGATGATCATTGGCTTTCCGGCCGCTGTGGCCGATCGGTTCTAGGCGCTTCAGTCCGGAATATCGTTGCTGTTGCGGTCGCAGGTTCGAATTCTGCCTCGAGCGTGCATGTGTGTGATGTCCTTAGGTTAGTTAGGTTTAAGTAGTCCCAAGTCTAGGGGACTGGTGACCTCAGATGTTAAGTCCTAAAGTGCTTAGAGCCATTTGAACGATTTGATCTTTGGCTTTCGGTCAATGGCTGACTCACTTCTGAAACGGATAGTTTGTAAAATTTTCGCTTCCTACCGTGGTTAAAGTATACCCGAATGATGTTAGCGAAACCCAGCGCCTAGGCAACTGTTGTGAATCACATGCCATAGGTGATAGGGTGCACGACCGGGTGTAAAGGTGTGTACGGGCGAACAGTTGGGCAACTGATGGGCAGATGACCTCTCACACGACCGAAGGGACTACCAACAGTGGATCATCAACGGTCGTTGAGTGAAAATTGCTGCATCTTGGCCTCCGCAGCAGGCATCTAGTTCATGCTCCTGTGACGGCTGCTGTTCATCGTCAACAAAGGCAGGACGTCCACGGAGTGACGGCAGGTGACATTTTCAGATGAAAAGTATGAAACATGTGAAAGCAAACACCCTGCAACAATCGTCGGAAGGGTGCAGGCTGGAAGGGGGAGCGTTTTGGTCTGGAGCATCTTTTCGTGGCATTCCGTGGATAAATTCGTCATTCTGGAAGGCACAATTGTCCACCAAAAGTATGTGTCCTCGGCACGGTGACATCCAGCACCAAGACAATGCGAAGTGTCACACAACTGCCGGCCGTTGTGGCCGAACGGTTCTAGGCGCTTCAGTCTGGATCCGCGAGACCTCTACGGTCGCAGGTTCGAATCCTGCTTCGGGCATGGATGTGTTGATGTACTTAGGTTTGCTAGGCTTAAGTAGTTCTAAGTTCTAGGGGACTGATGACCTCAGATGTTAAGATCCATAGTGCTTAGAGCCATTGGAACTATTTTTGTCACACAACTTTCGGTGTACATGCGTGGTTCGGAGAGCACCAGGATTAGTTTACCCTACTTTCCTGGCCATCAAAGTCCCCGATTCAAGCCCAGTCGTGAATCTGTGGGACCACCTCGATCGTGCTGTGCGCACCATGGACCCTCAACGGAGAAACCTAGCTAGTGTGATAGTCCAGGTGGTCATGAGTGAGACTGGGTGAGAGTGACTTCAATTTTACCTCAAATTGCCTCTCACTTCTTTTATCGCAGTTTCTGCGTTTTAACCACATTGCAATATACTAATTTCCGCGAGGGCGCTTATAATCTCGTCACTGAGCACCACTAAACTACAAATAAACGCACGCTCATCAGCACGCAAATTAGGTAATAGAATAAAGAGGCTTTACGTTTAAAACGTTACACTTCTTTCAATGAGCTACAGTTAACACTGTCGGTATACCTCAACCACACATCTCGTCTGTCTCGCCTTATAAATTACCGTACGAGGGCAAGTTGGAAAATAAGTTTCCCCTGTCGACTGTGGACAGAGTTGTGTGATATGGGCGGAAGACGACACGGCAGGTGAACGCGCACGTGCAAGACACCGATACACCATTGGTTAGAGGTCTACCGCGATCAAGCAGATGGCGCTGTCGCAGTGGCTGCGCAAAGCGGAGGCCAGCCGCTCAGTCTTTCCCCGGAGCTATGGAGAGAAGGTGCGTTTTGGAGTCGATGTCAAAGGCGGATATGAGAGCTGTTATCCGCTAAGAATGGGCACGTGAAGTATCAGGCACAGGAATTCATAACCGCCCTCTTGAGGTGTATGTGTGTGATGTGTGATGTCGAGGCAAATGGTGCGGAGATGGTGCCAGCAATTCAATGATGGACGTCAGAAAGTGCAGGACATAACGAGACCTGGACGGACGCGCACGGCCACTACAGATGCAAATGCCAGGAAGGTGGATGACATGATTAAAGCGAACCGGCGTATCACCATCGACGGAGCAGCGGCAGAACTTGGAATTGGACATTAGCGAGCTGACAAGATCATCCACGACATTCTTCAATACAGGAAGGTGTCAGCACGATGGGTGCCCCGCCAAATGACCCCGACACACATGGAACAACGCATGGCGTTCAGCTTGGAACAGCTCGTACCTTACCATGAATCTGGCAATGAACTTCTGTTTCGGACTGTGACTGGCGATGAAATGTGGGTCCACCATTACATGCCCGAATCGAAGGCCGCATCCATGGAGCGTAATCATCCGTCATCACCTGTCCGAAAGAAGTTCAAAAACACTCCGTCTGGCGGTAAAGTGCTACTCACCGTTTACTGGGACGCCAAAGGAGTTTTGCTGCTGGACTTTCTGGAGGATGCAACCATCAATGCTGCGCGGTACTGTGCCACTCTGTCGAGGTTGAAAGAGATGATTCGGAAAAAGCGGCCTGGTCTTCTCAGACCTGGCGTTCTGCAGTTGGATGACAATGCGAGGCCACACACGGCTACGCGCAATGCAAAACCATATTCCAACTCTTGGTTGGGAGCACCTACACCATCCGCCTTACAGTCCGGATCTCGCACCAACTGACTTCCATCTGTTTCCTGCTTCGAAGAAGACTCTCGGCGGAAGGCGCTTTGGAAGAAATGCTGACATTAAACAAGCCGTTCAACGCTTCTTCCGAATGCAACGCCGTGATTGTTTCCTACAGGGCCTTTTGAAGCTTATAAAGCGGTATGGCAAATGTCTCAATGTACTTGGAAATAATGTAGAAACATAAAGATACGTCTTATCTTTAATGCGTCATTCTCTTTTCTTTCCTTTCACACACAACTCTGACCACAGTCGACAGGGGAAACTTATTTTCCAACTCTCCCACGTATTACTGGTCTCAAATGGGTTGCAAGTTTTCATCACGTTAAAAGGTCGAATTTCATGGAATTGTCCTTCTCTAAAACTTGAAACGTATACATTCCGAAACTAGTCGTTAGAATCGATATTAAAGTACAATCACTGAATGCATGGTGCCACTTGGAGGTTTCCGTTCAGCCTTATTGGTACGTATTATCAAAGATCAATGAAGTTGATAGAACTCCTTTTGTCTACTTAATAGCTTATTTTTTGATGTAAGTACATGTAATCCGACTGAATTGGAGAACTCGCTATTTTAAGGTTTTATCTTCTTGTTTGCTGATTAGCACCTACCTGATTGGGGACTAGGCCCTATCTCATTTCCATCACTGAAAGCTTTATATCATGTAATGCACGTTTCCTGTTCAGCATGACGACAGTAGATGCAGTGCATTATGTGCATAGAGTTTCCAGACAACTCCATCGACTCCATGTGTGTCCGTTTGGAACATCTACGACAAGTGGACAACTTCGCTTGTCAACGAGTGTCCTGCCCACCATGGCCTCTCGTATATACAACTTAATAATCTTCCTACAAACACAAAGTTTTGTGTTTTCTTCTCTTCACATAGTGTACCTTATTCCCTTGTTTACCCTGTGACTAGCAACTCGTGAGTAACGGAATACATCATGGTAACTTATGAACGGTAGACCTAATTACGTAACTGCAGAGGAACATCAACCCATTGCAGCTACCATTTAATTACTGACGTTAAAACCAGGCACTGTGTTTAACTGATCTATATCATTAAGATTTATGCAAAAGACACATAGATGTTTCATACCCTGAGAATCCCAAATTAAAAACGATTTACCACATATTAATTGATGATTTGCTTTTTTTACTTTTATATTTGTCTGGCGTAGTCACCTATGCATTTGATAATGTTGTGTCTAGACAAGACAGCCTAGACACAATGAGAGGAAGCCGAAAGGCACGCGCTACGCTCACGCAGATGGGCGTGAGGTCTGAAACAGGATACGTAATGAATGCTATAAAGAAAAGTACGTAGCTTCTGGAATACTTAACTTTAATCCATCCTTTTGGTACATCTGGAGATTGTGGCGATACAAGTGAGACTATTTAGATACGTGCAATGTTACTAATGGCGCCTTGCTAGGTCGTAGCCATTGACTAAGCTGAAGGCTATTCTAACTATCAGCTCGGCAAAGGAGCGAGGCTTCGTCAGTATAGTCGCTAGCTACGTCGTCCGTACAACTGGGGCGAGTGCTAGTCAGTATCTCGAGACCTGCCTTGTGGTGGCGCTCGGTCTGCGACCACACAGTGGCGACACGCGGGTCCGACATGTACTAATGGAACGCGGCCGATTTAAAACTACCACCTAGCAAGTGTGGTGTCTGGCGGTGACACCACAGATAAAACTTTGGACTGATAATTATTGGATTATTTATAAATATTTTCATTAGGAAATACGAACATATTCGATGACATTATGGTAGTACCTACTCTCTATTTTCACATTATTAGTACTATGACAATGTGTGGTTCCATAGCTGTTCAAATGGTCATTAAATGAAATACAACTGACGTTTTGTTTTCTTTTGTTTCAGGTAATACTGCCTCGGAACGTGTATTGTTAGCAGTGTGGCGTGAACAGTAAGAACGTTAAGTACAACTTTTTCATTAACTTCTGCTAATGGCATTCTCCTTTCCACCATATTCATGAGAAATGAAATTGCTCTCAATACTCTCAAAAACAGTATTAAACTGTGATTGGTTATAACATCCTAGGCTAATATATCTGCTATCACTAAAGAAACAGACTAAATAATTTACTCTCAGATGTATCTTGTGAATTACAGTTGATACTGCTCGCTGAGGACAACAGTGGAAATTTTATGCCAGAGGTACATGTATAACTTCGTCTAAAATAAAACTTTTGGAGCTTTCGCATAACTGTATACAACAGTACTGCCAGAAATTAAATTAGATCAATTAGTACTAAGACGAATCACTGGAAGTTGTTATTAAAAACTTTACATGTTGCTTTTAGAATTTATGATTTGTTAGTAACAACTCATCATTAAATACAAAAAAATAGCGGATAAAGTAACTGTTCAAGCGGTGTATGTGTTACATTGTATCAGTTCGTAATTTATTACGTTTCATATATAAAAGATTTTGACATAGACCAGTGGAGATAATTACAGATCGACACCTATGTCCGTTGGTTAGTTACAATAACTATTGAAACGGAAAGCAATATCTTAATGGGAACTCTAGCCCTGGCCAAGCGAATACACTGACTGAGTATTTACGCAAAAAGTGTTTATATAGAATCGTTCAGTTCAGCCGATATTAATATAATTAACCTGATTTATTTTTTCCCTGTTGTTTATATTCCAGCAGCATGAAGAAAGTTGGCTGCGGCAATGCTGCCATTGTTTAGCTTTCGAATAGAAAAAAATTGAAGTATAGTAATCGGATGTGGACGTGATAAGATATTAGTGATTTATGCGAGCTTGAATCATGTTTGATGGTGCTGCGGACTATCAGTAACATTTTAGAGGTGAGGTAGCATGTGTGTGATTCGAAGGATAAAGATTCATCAATAATTTCCTGGTCTGTGAAAAAAAAAAGCAGTGGAAATTACACTGGGGAAGTACACGGAGTGCGGAAAGGTAATAGAACGTGGTGGTAGCCAGTTATATTGTTGTTATCTTGTACATTAAACGTGATACAAATACACAGGGGGCAATCATTCATAGATATATATCCGACCTACATGTCCCCTAATGAGGGCCTGAAATATGAAATATATCTTATAAATCATATAAGATTTTACTTCCTGATGTGTGTAGCGTGTTAGACAGTTGCAAGTGGTGGAATAAGTGATGAGAAGAAGTACATTATAGTCTGAACAACCAGCCCTCATAGTAGTGACTTAAACAATCTACGAAGAGACCGTTGGAATTACGTGTAGTAGTGTTTTCTTATAGCCCACTGAAACGTAGGTGGGATAGAGTCATTGATTATAAATTGTCATTATAGGTGTCAAAAAAGCATGAACCTTACACTCCTGAGGTTACGCATGCAAACTTTGTACGCCTGAATGAAGAGGCTTCATGACAATAATTCGTAATGCTTTGATGCAGACGTACAGAGCGAGTATAGTTTACGATAATGATGAACATTCTTCAGAACAAAGTATGCGTCTGCAAATATGCACATTCCTGTTGATGTGCATTGTGCTGGCGTCAGCACCCCCTAATTCCCCACCCTGAAATGTGGCTGTTATCTCTGATTTCCGTTATCTGAGGTAAGACCCAATCAGTAAAAGTCGTGTCATCCAGTTCACATTGTCACCTCTTGCACAGCGATAACACGGTCATATAAAATAACTCTTACGAAGTTTTGTTCAGGAAACGCTGCAGCGTTGTAGCCTTCCTTTTCGATACAATCTTAAACTGTTTTCATCTGATTTTATTAAAATAATTTCGAGATGTTATGTTAATTTGACTTTAAAGCAATATCGTAAAGATAGTGGCAATAGCTTCAATGTGACTATAATTCTAGTTCTCAAAGAAACGCGCCAGAATTTTGAATATTAACCGCTTGTTAACAAGATATGTCCAGCGTCTCAGTACTGACATAATTAGTAAATGAACGATAATGTTTCGTAACGATTACTTACAACTTACTCCTACACGAACATTGTACGTTAAGGTTTGAACGAAACCTTTGGAAGAAACATGTCTATCAAGAGTGGCAACACTTGATAATGTCTCCCGCTATGTCAAAGGCTTACCTATTTGTTCTAGTGCATGCTTATTTTTATCCTGCAGTTTAACGGTAGATCCAAGTTATATTGAGAAAAAGTTTTTGAGAATATCCCTCATTATGCAGTACATATTTATTTATTTATTTTTGGCCTTACATATTGCAGCAATCATTTGCTATATTCAGTGTTATATTTCTAGTTCCGCCGTAAGGCAATTAGTTAGTTTGTTTTGATAGTGTCATATGTAACATATTCTATATTTTTTGTCTTAATTCCTGGTATTGTCTTGCTTACCGTTGTATTACACGTTTTACGACACACATTTTGGCCACGATTTCTTTTTGAGCAATTGCACTCGGACCGATATACGTTTTACCACGAAGCCGCAATGTTTCTGCACTAAACTCATGAATTGCTATGGGTATTTGATGTTCAGTGCTAGAAATAAAATGACCTCATCGACGAAATTATGTTTGTTCGCATCAACATGAAATAAAATGCTCGTGTAATACTTAAAAGAACTGCATTATTCAAAATAAGTATGTCTATATCTCTATATATGTTACACATATACATTTTGAGACGTATTTAGTAGAATAGACGACTAAGTTCTAAACTTGGGGGGGGGGGGGGGGGCAATGAAAAGTATAGAGGCTCAATCATCAACTTTATTCCCTAGTAAGCGGTTTCACTTATTTAATCACCATCGTGCTACCAAGATGGGTTACAGAGAAATCAATACGTAATGATGCACACGTTGCTTGTCAGGAGATACCTCCTGGCCAGAGACTTTACCTTCCTTGGTTCCAGATTAAGTTCCATTGATTGTGAGAGCAGTCCCATGGTCTGATGAGTACAGAAAATTGATAGCATTATTTAAAACAGTATAACAAAGAAGCTGTAGATAACACATCAAGTGCTGAAGCATATATTGGTAAATAAATATTCCCATATGACGAAATTTCTTTTCGATTTCACTTTCCAACCACAGTTAAAAAGAGCTGCAACATACAAAAGACGGTTGTTCCTGAAAATTGTTATATTGCCACCTAACAGTGTGAGGGGCATGAATCATTTCTGTTGACCTCACGCACAGCACTAAACGGTAACGTTTCTATTATGACTCTCAGACCAGCACACAGTTTTAAACTGTCGAGTAGTTTCAAAACAGCGCTCATTACACATCAAACTCAAAAATTCATTCTGATCACGACGCATGCACTGTATCACAGATCTGAATAGTACGATTACAAATTCTGGAGCAGCCAGAATATACAGAAACCAGCAAAGACCGACTATGAAGAAGCGAAGTGCCGTGTATAAAATAGCTTCGAAGTTCTGGTTAATTTGTAATTTGAGTCCCTGTGTTAAATATCTCTTAAGCATGTAAGCTGATTATAATACGGTATGAAATTATGTTTAAAGTTTGTTGAAGGTCGCAAAGTGCTCTCGTTTTAAAAAACTGGATGGATGTAGGTAGGATGATTTGAGCTCCGTTTTTAGGAAAGTTGTTTTTGCACCCATTTCAATGTTTATGACGTTATATTCCCTGAACTATGTCTCGTACGATGATACAGTATTGCACCTACCTTCATTGATATAAGTGGACACTGCCTTCAAAACGTGTTGCGAGTAGAGTTACTTCTAAAGAAGTAATAAATTAAAATGTCATGCACGATTAGATAGTTTTCCTGCATGAAAAACGAAAATGCAGTAGCAACAAATTTGTTTCCTTCTATCATTTTGTAGGAGGTGCCAGTCAGAAAAGGTTTCATAAAGCTTTGAAATTACGTGTTAAATTTGTTGCCTGTCGCTAAGTGCTATCAAATACTCCATGAATAAAGTCTGGGTAGTTGTGCGCCATGAGATATGCAGACTAGAGAAATACCCACATACCGTTTCCAGCTGTAACAATTGCCTCACTGCCGTGGTTAACATTTCAAAGTCCGCAGCTCGTGGTCGTGCGGTAACGTTCTCGCCTCCAGCGCCCGGGTTCGATACCTGGCGGGGTCAGGGGTTTTCTCTGGCTCGTGATGACTGGGTGTTGTGTGATGTCCTTAGGTTAGTTAGGTTTAAGTAGTTCTAAGTTCTAGGGGACTGATGACCTTAGATGTTAAGTCCCATAGTGCTCAGAGCCATTTGAACATTTCAATTTTGTGTCCCAGATAGGGAACCTGCAGCTGTGACAATGCTCTCTGGACCATAAACTGTTTTAACCGATTAATAATACAGATTTAGATATTACAATTTTACAACGCTCCTAATAAGAGAAGAGCAATACTGCGTTTCTTCCTGATTATGCCAAATTAAGTGCTTATTTCATCGTTTTAAAACACTTGTTTATTCACAGCTGTGCATTGCATACAGCTAGGAACCAGTAACGGTTTCGGCTCTTTTGAGTCATCATCAGAACCAGTATTCTGTTACGAAAGTACTGCGAAACATCTCAAACGGTCATGTGAAGAAATTCTTGGTCACTTGAAATCGGCAGCAAGGGACCAAGATCGGCGCTACATTATTGGCTGATGTATTACTTTCGCAACAAGATGCTATTCCTGATGATGACTCATAATAGTCGAAACCGGTAAAATACTATAAAGTCACTTCAGTATGATGAAGACATTTGTGAATAAAAAAAGTGGTTTGTTTTCAAAACAGATGACGGGCTCCATTTTGATAATCCGAGATATTTTACCGATAAAAACTTGAAAGGTCGGCGAGCCGTGAGCATTTTTGCCGTTTATTGCGTCGGTTGTGAGGCGGGGAGAGTGTGCGTGAAACACACAGCTCCACCTGTCCCCTCACCCGCTTTCTTCGGCAAAGGCAATCGGTCACCGCTCCAGCTGCGTCTCTGTACAACTCCTATAATCGAGTCAACGACCGCAGACGTCGATAGGTCCGATAATGTGGGTTGCGCACCGCGATGTTCCATTAATCAGCGGTGTGCGCGCCCTCCATTATGAAGCAATAGCAGTTACGGTGCTCTGAGGAATGGACCTAATCAATATTCGACCGAGGGGGGCCATTGAGTCTGCATTTCGCCTCGTTACGGTATAAAATATCAGCGGTTCTCCAACGGAAACACATTGAATGGTAATGCGTGTACCACTCTCCGGGAGGAAAAAGGACAAGTACGGGATCCGAATTCGCAACAGCGCTCACTAGACACAATACAAGCGAACAAAAATATCGAGTCTGATTTCCTCCTTTATGTTCTTCAAATAGAAGTAATAAATCAAACATCAAATCAAAATAATTCCCTTAAATAAATTCAGGTAAATGTTGATTAATATAGTTACTTAACTCGGAATAGCGCTACATTTTCTTTCTTAATTTTTTCCATTTTTCTGTTAAAAACAGTGCTTCTCAGTAGGATATACGTTGCAGTGTTTGTTATTGTGGTGGCTTTACATGTAGTCTACGTGCAAAGAGCGCGACAATTTCTGTATTAAACAACCAAACTCACAATTGTAAACAATAATTTTCCAGTATACTTAATTTCTTTTCTATTTCTGCCTCTTAACACTGCATCAGGACTGACTGAATGGCATTTAAGCAGTTAATAGGTTGTAGTATAGCGTATCGTTCTAGTGAATACAGTGCAGTGAAAACAGTGATAAAGGATATGAAAAGGTATAAAAGAAAGGTGGGGAAATTAGAGCAGACTTCGAGTTTGAACTTACGTCGTGGAGTCAATAGAATTTTTCTTTCCCTCTTCCACGTTTTTAAATTTTGCTTTTTGGAGGCTTAATAAATGGAGGGATGGTTCATATCGGTGAAAGAAACGCTGATTGCTATGGAACTGGTATCCTGATGACGAATTTCGTTCTCACTTAAAAGCACAGAGATGAACGCAGGTCCTTGAGAGATTGATGTCATTCCAAGCAAAACACTGGAATTAAAAGTTAGCACTGCCTTCCAAGGAACTTATAAATGTTGATATGGCTGTGTGAAAATATTAAGACATTATGCAGTACTGTAAGGTGAAACAGTCAGTAATTGATTCCTGCATATTTGATTGATAATGAGTTATTCAATTCCCAAAATAACAACAATTTACGATGCGCAAAGTTACTGGCAATGAGTATTTTAATTCTAAAAATAACAATGTGACACGGAGCATAATTACAAAGGGTGTATGTAATATTACGCTCTCTATTTTTCGTCCACTATTTGGCAAACGGAACCTAGCACTCTTTAACTAAGACGTTCTCCAAACTGCCATTTTAAACGAAGTATTCTGTAGCTCTCTTGCTAGGGGAGATGGGAGCTATTTACTTTCGCAATAGTTCTCCTCGTATATATAAGTGTGAGGAAATGTTGTCTATGAACAGTACAAGGTGGCTGCTATGATTCTCTTAGAGAAAGCAACAATGCATTTAAATCTAATTACAAAGGGTGTATGTAATATTACGCTCTCTATTTTTCGTCCACTATTTGGCAAACGGAACCTAGCACTCTTTAACTAAGACGTTCTCCAAACTGCCATTTTAAACGAAGTAAAATACGTTGGAAACATCGTCATCGACTTAGACACAAGTATTGCTCTCCATCTCGATACTAATTACAGGCAAACTGAAATACACACCTGGAATCTTTGCTATAATCTTCTGAAGCCAAGAAGGGAAATAACGAATAAACACATATAATTGAGATTCAATCATTATAGACGAAGCATAAGTTAGGACTGGGAGAGAATGAAGAAACAATTCAGTTGCGTAATTTTCAGGGCCCTTTGCAATGGCTCATTTAAAGAAACCTCGGGAAACCTAAGTCCGGATGGCCGGACGGGAATTCAACCGTCAAATACCCATTTGTCAGTCACTTTGCGACATCGCGCGGTACATACGACTAGAATCTGTATGTTTACTGTCATATACACTCCTGGAAATGGAAAAAAGAACACATTGACACCGGTGTGTCAGACCCACCATACTTGCTCCGGACACTGCAAGAGGGCTGTACAAGCAATGATCACACGCACGGCACAGCGGACACACCAGGAACCGCGGTGTTGGCCATCGAATGGCGCTAGCTGCGCAGCATTTGTGCACCGCCGCCGTCAGTGTCAGCCAGTTTGCTGTGGCATACGGAGCTCCATCGCAGCATGCCGCGACAGCGTGGACGTGGACGTGAACCGTATGTGCAGTTGACGGACTTTGAGCGAGGGCGTATAGAGGGCATGCGGGAGGCCGGGTGGACGTACCGCCGAATTGCTCAACACGTGGGGCGTGAGGTCTCCACAGTACATCGATGTTGTCGCCAGTGGTCGGCGGAAGGTGCACGTGCCCGTCGACCTGGGACCGGACCGCAGCGACGCACGGATGCACGCCAAGACCGTAGGATCCTACGCAGTGCCGTGGGGGACCGCACCGCTACTTCCCAGCAAATTAGGGACACTGTTGCTCCTGGGGTATCGGCGAGGACCATTCGCAACCGTCTCCATGAAGCTGGGCTACGGTCCCGCACACCGTTAGGCCGTCTTCCGCTCACGCCCCAACATCGTGCAGCCCGCCTCCAGTGGTGTCGCGACAGGCGTGAATGGAGGGACGAATGGAGACGTGTCGTCTTCAGCGATGAGAGTCGCTTCTGCCTTGGTGCCAATGATGGTCGTATGCGTGTTTGGCACCGTGCAGGTGAGCGCCACAATCAGGACTGCATACGACCGAGGCACACAGGGCCAAAACCCAGCATCATGGTGTGGGGAGCGATCTCCTACACTGGCCGTACACCACTGGTGATCGTCGAGGGGACACTGAATAGTGCACGGTACATCCAAACCGTCATCGAACCCATCGTTCTACCATTCCTAGACCGGCAAGGGAACTTGCTGTTCCAACAGGACAATGCACGTCCGCATGTATCCCGTGCCACCCAACGTGCTATAGAAGGTGTAAGTCAACTACCCTGGCCAGCAAGATCTCCGGATCTGTCCCCCATTGAGCATGTTTGGGACTGGATGAAGTGTCGTCTCACGCGGTCTGCACGTCCGGCACGAACGCTGGTCCAACTGAGGCACCAGGTGGAAATGGCATGGCAAGCCATTCCACAGGACTACATCCAGCATCTCTACGATCGTCTCCATGGGAGAATAGCAGCCTGCATTGCTGCGAAAGGTGGATATACACTGTACTAGTGCCAACATTGTGCATGCTCTGTTGCCTGTGTCTATGTGCCTGTGGTTCTGTCAGTGTGATCATGTGATGTATCTGACCCCAGGAATGTGTCAATAAAGTTTCCCCTTCCTGGGACAATGAATTCACGGTGTTCTTATTTCAATTTCCAGGAGTGTACTTTAAACATCAGAAGTTTTCCCTAATTGTCTTTTTGAAATTATTTTCATCCCTTTATAATACTTCATTTCCTTCTTTATCATACTATAATTAGAGCACAAATTAATCTCTATGAAAATTTAAATGTTTCGAAGTGTCGATTTCGACTTCCCAATTCAGATGTATAAAATTTCATGTTCTTATATATTATTTGCTGTGATGCAATTGTAGATGCTTGTTGTTACTTACTGAGAATAGAAATAATTTTACTTTACTCTTCGTTTGAATTTTTCACGGGTGTAGTATGAACTTGGGACGCCTAACCCTCAATTTTCCTTTCTTCGGCGCAACTTTAACATCATTTAGAAAATGTTAATCGCGGTTTCGTTTACACGCATTAAAAGAAATGTAGCATGTATTTTTCTCATTTCTTGCAGAAATTTCGTATGTGTTAATTGTGCACACAATCTTACTACATAATTACGCATTTTATGTGTAGCCGATAACTATGGATGATCGGTCAGTGACCAGTGTAATGGTCATACTGGTATGCCGTTTATCACAATACACCGAAGTTGTTGTCCAACGTTTCGTCTGACGCATATCTTGACAGTTGCGAGTACTACACAATTTTAGAAGAATTTCTACAAAGAGAAAGCCATGCATAATTCGTTGCTGCCTTAAGGAAAAAGAACTCTTTTTCGTCCCACAAAATTGTCTTCATATATAAATAACATATTTTCCGAAAAATGAACATAAGATCGGAACACCATATTACTTAAAACACTGATTGTGTTTTCTCATAGACTGACGCCACTGAAATCGCTAGAAACTCATGTAGATTATAAATGCTGGTGGGGCCATATAGGACGTTAATACATGCATATAAACGTAATGTGTGCATAGGTACTTCTCAGCATCATAAGGTCGCGTTTATAGTAAAGCTGATAACCCTTGCTGTAATTGATGTCCACCTCTGTTAAAGAAAGGACGGGACTTCCTTTAAAAGATCAAACAAGTTATTTTTAACACTTTGAATAAAACAAGGTTTATAATCGAATGCTTTGTTTTGCAAAGGCCAAACTTGTATTGGAGTGTTTAGTGATGACCAGAAGGAACCTACACTGGTATTTATTCGTCAGCACAAATTCTTTAATTGATACTAACAGTTTCTCTTGTTTCTTTGTTGTTTCCTACTTTTCCAGTACTTTTTTTATCACAACCGCGTGTTAAATTTTCCTTTCCTCCGGCAATGTCAATCATGATTTCTTGCTTTCTCTCGGTTTAATATTCTATACTTACAATAGTCTCATTCTGTTATTACGTACTCACTACTCATCCGTGTAATCCGTGCTACTATTCTCTTCTTTTTCCATAAATACTACTTTTCCAGGAATATAGGACTATTTATTTGGTAACCCAGTTCTCATTCATTCGGTAGAGATGTATAAAAAGGTTAACTCATGTTTGGAATTATTTTGGATAGTTACAGCAAATTTTGCTAGAGATCGTCGTTACATATCACTTTCCAACCCTTTGTCGATGCTATAAATATTTCGGTCTTTCCACTATAGTGTAGTGTTTGCATTTTGTGTAGCTAGACATACATTTCTGGAAGCAGACTGTTCTGTTCGACCATATGATGTTCCCATTTTATCAGTTCTCCCATCTATTCCTAAGCTTTCTACGCCAGGCAGTGTAGTTTGTATTCTATTTAAATCTACTAACTCGTCCTATGGTAACAGTTTGTGTTTCTATGTGTTTTGGTGCATGCTTTGTTAAATATATATTTTTTTACTTATTTTTGACCGAATAACAATTCCTCAACTTCATGCTTCAATAAGCGTCTTCGCTTTACATTATTGCGACGCTGCAGGAGTTTCACGAAGATCATCGGCTGAGCACATGCGTGCAAGAAGTGGCCTAAAGAGCATGCGACTACCTATGCGCCGGTATGCCAAGAAATACAAAAAATTCCACATTGTTTGGCCCCAGGTTCGCCAAATATAAGACGTAATGAAAACATGTAGGGAAAACATCGAGCACGTAGACGGTAACATTACAGTTGACATAATTTTGGGTGCCAACTGCTGACTAACATGTTAGTCTGAAAATGTTTTCGATCATGAATTTTTTTCGCTCATGTGATTAGCGCTGCCGACGTGCATTAACTGACTTATACGCATCTTGAAAAGATCATTGTATCTAGAACTGTGACTGCTAAGCGTATTTCAGCTCTTGTACCTGATTTATATTTGAACATTAACAACACAAATTTTTCAACAAATTTTACTGTTATACATTCATAACACATCATTTACCAGCATTAGGTAATCGTTCCTGTTTTAAGTTGCAAAAGTACAATTATCAGGAGTCAAACGTTCGTTTAATAATTCATTGCAGTCGATGTAAAAATGATCGATAAATTCTGATTTTAATTTTCATACAGCGATAGGTATGTAAATGTATGTAAATGTTATACGTACCAGGGGCTTTTCGGCTCTTCTGCTTCCACACCATTATCGTCGAGCCGGTGTAACTAGAGGAACTCCTGCTGTCGTAATAATAACGAACAGTTTTATCATGTTAAACAAAAGTCTGTGAGTAGATCTGCAACCGTAGTGGCACTAAATGGTGTAAAACTTGCCTTGATCACCAATATATTTATGTCATATAACGAGATGAGGGTTTAGAGGGATCCCCATTGTTAGAACTATTAAAATAAATACGAAGTACCTTGTCGCTTCTCACTCTATTCCATAATACCGCCAGTGCCCAACTCATCTGGACACTGATGGCGTTACGGAAAGTAGTAGAAGGCAGCAAAATGATGAACAATGTTATGAATAGGATCATATGTTCTGCATTATCAGGATTAATCTGGGTTAAGAAAATCTGTGTACTGTTTCGTTTCCATATTAATATTTTCTTACGTTTGACCATCGAGCAAGAATATTCTGTTACTACAGTTATCCAGAGTATGGATTCTTTCTCGAAGAGATTATTTATCCAGATGTTTACGCTAGTATTTACATTGTAAGTGGCGTGATGGTCAGTAAAAAGGAACTACTTCCATGAGTATGAGAGGTGGCGCAGTGGTTAGACACTGGACTCGCATTCGGGAGGACGACGGTTCAATCCCGCGTCCGGCCATCCTGATTTAGGTTTTCCGTGATTTCCCTAAATCACTCCAGGCAAATGCCGGGATGGTTCCTCTGAAAGGGCACGGCCGACTTCCTTCCCCATCCTTCCCTAATCCGATGAGACCGATGACCACGCTGTCTGGTCTCCTTCCCCAAACCAACCAACCAACCAAAACTCTGAAGTGTTAAGGTATTATCTGCTGTATAAATATCTATGCCTCAGAACACAAACTGTAAACGCGATCTGACCCAAACTGTATACGCGATCTGGCCACAAATTTTTAACGAAATAGACTGACGGAAAGAAGTTGCAACTCCATGAAGGAGTTGTGGGCGTAAACGAAAGTTAGTAGGCATGTTCCTACGTCTTTAATATGATGTCTGTTCATATTTCTCGCCAGTTACACAAGAGAGGCGCTAGTAGAACCATAATGAGAATACAAATCAGATTTTGATTTTATCCATACTGGATTAGAGGTCGTGGTTGTGAATGTCAATGTTAAAAAATATATCGGCTCAACCACTTGTTTATAGTCATTCTAATAGCCAGAAACTTTCTGCTTTTAGATCTTTGATAGATAGAGCCTTTAGAGGCCCTATGAATGAAGAAGACAGAATGACTGAGCTGAACATCGTGAAACAACTAGCCAGAGCTAACGGATATCTCCAAAACGTTGTCAATAAATTAACACGACAGAAAGAGCGCGCGAATGCAAGGAAGAATACCGCAAATAGTAGTGCGAGAGTCATAATACCATACTTCGGTGATATTTCGCAAAAAGTGGCTAACATTTTCAAACCTTTTAAAGTTGAGACCGCTTTTCAGACCAATAATACGCTGCGATTTAAACTAAGAAACAATTTACAGCAGGAAAGCGATAAATATGAGAGAGCTGGGGTCTATAAAATTTAGTGTAACACGTGTAAGGCAAGCTATGTAGGCGAAACTGGTAGGTCCTTTAAAGTACGCTACAAAGAACATAGTGATGCTTTCGGGCTTAATAATTTCGAAAAGTCAGCTGTAGCCACGCATATTTGGGAAACGGGACACCCCATGTTCCGAATAGATCAGAATCTCGTTATTTTACATAGACAGGACAAAGGCAAAAAGTTGGATCTACTAGAACAGCTGGAAATTACGATACATAGCGTGGATAATTAGAACACACTGAATGAACAGCTAACTGATGATACAAATAATTTTTTCAAACATTTCACTGGTTTCTTTTAGTAACTACATTTTTAGCAATTGTCAGGATACCATCATTTCATGAGGTCCTTGGAACATGTATACGTATCTGTTTGTATAGACATCTCTGTGACTTCCTTGTTTACTTGCGCGTGAGCTCACTCGTGTTTCAGTGTCGTGTTTGGCTACGTGGTGTGTGGTATCAACGAAGACGCACTGGCGGTTTACAATGATAGAGGAGAGAACCAGGTGGTTAGAAGTTGAACACCATAGGCGACACCATTTTAGAGTTTTTTATATTTTGACGAATATGTGGATATGCACCTTGGAAAACACGGCTGCAACAAGGGAAGTAGACACGCTGTTTTAATTTTATTATCAACTTCATTGGGCCTGGTGCATGTTCCATTTTAGCGAGTTTTAACAGGTTCTTTTCCTTTTTATTATTCTGATGATGGAAGCTTGACTTCCGAAACGCGTCAATCTTAGTGTTTTACACTATAAACAAGTGGTTGAGCCGATATATTTTTTAACATCAAATCAGGTTTGCTTCAAATACACGGTCTAACAGTCATGGGAATTAGTTACCTTTGAGATTTGACTCGGTGTGTTGTTGATAGTCAAGAATGCCTTTAAGGAGACACAGACGCCATTGTCATAACCTAATTGTGGTTGAACGATGTCGTGTAATGGGACTACGAGAAGCTGGATGCCCCTTGTGCGACATTGCAGAAGGACTTCGCAGCACTCTAGCAACTGTACATTGTTGATGGCATTGGTGATCACTAGAATACACGGTCATGGGAAGACCGACCACCGGATTCCGCGTGGCACTGCCCAGAGGGAGAACTATCGTGATCGGCGTATTGCTCAGGCGTATCGTACTGTATCTACAGCAGCAATTGGAGCAGCGTTTGGCACGACAGTGACATAACGAACTGTTGCAACTCTGTTACTTCAAGGACAGCCCCGAGTCAGACGCTAGTGCAGAGTGCATTCCACTGGCCCCAAACCACTGCCATGTACTACTTCAGTGGTGTCAAGCGAGAGGGTTCTGCCTTGGTGCGGTTTTTGGCTAGAAGGATGCCAATTGAGGCCAGTCAACCTGTCTAAGTACGAGATACACTTGACCTACACCTAGGGTGCGATTTCGTATAACACTAGGAGCACTCTTGTGGTTATTCCAAGTACCCTGACTGCAAAAATTGTACGTCGATTTCGTCATTCGACCTACTGTGCTGCCTTTCATGAACAGCATTCCAAGGGGCGTTTTCTAACAGAATAAAGCTCGCACATAAAGCGCCGTTGTAATCCATATTCTCTACAGAATGTTGTCGTGGTATCTTGGCTTGCTCGATCACCAGATCTGTCTCCAAAAGAGAATGTATGGGACATCATCGTCGACTATCGCTTTACACAAACAGCATTAACCGTATCATTATTTACAAACCAAGGTCAACAGCCAATGAACTCCACCTCACAATCCCACATCCGGCACCTGCACAACACAATGAATGTACTTTTGTAGTCCCGCGTTGAACTTTTTGGAGGTTTACTACTGTTATTAATGTACAAGCACTTCAGATATGCAGTAACTTATTAACCTGTGATTTCGCAGTGTGCATCACTTAAATTTATTACTTAGACAAATATATTCCAGAAATTTCATTACGCTTCGTTAATCATTTTTGGATGTTGCTATTGTTTTCCTCAGTGTAGTTACAGGCACACACACTTACTTAATATAGGGACAACCATAGTATATTTTGCAGTGGAAGAGATTTCATCAAAGATCTGTCCAAAAGTTACATAATATTAATGCTTATAGCGAAAGCCGTGTTAAGAGTATGATTCCTAATATCCCTTACCACTGAAATTACACCTGAAAATAATATTGACTGGAGCACTTCATTAAACCATGTAGATCAACGGATGATTTAAGAACAAAATATCCGTATACTTTCACAACCTGGACATTGTCGCGAATAAAACAGTGACCCGTATATAGAATAAATTGCCTTTGATTTACTTCTGTTAACGTCTATGTACAAAAAGTTTGTGACAATAGACGTAAATTAAAGGAAATTTATCCGTATACTGTTGTAAATACAGAATCCTTCACTGTGACGTGCTTCACAGAACAATTCACTAATGTACAATAACAGTGAGCATTCAGAAACTATCAGTCTTCCAGAACACAATCCAATGGCTTACCTTTCAAATCTATATTCGATGTTAGCAAATTTTTCTTCTTCAGAAACGTTTTTCTTGCCATTCCCGGTCAGCATTTTATACTCTCCCTACTTCGATCATCATCTACTACTTCTAGGATCTCATTTCCGAATCTGATTCTCTCAGCCCCACCTGACTTAATTTATCTATGTTCCAGTATCCTTGTTTCTTAATTTTTTATGTTCTTCTTATATCCTCCTTTCAAGCAACTGTCCATTCCTTTTAACTGCTCTTCCACGTCCTTTGCTGCCTCTGATAGAATTTTAATGTCATTGGCGAACCTGGAAGATTTTATTTACTCCCCTTGAGCTTTAACTACTTCTTCAAATTTTTTCTTTGCTTTCCTTTACTGCATGCACAATGTACACATTGAATGTACACCCTGTCTTACGTCCTTCTCAACCACCACTTCCTTTTCCTGTGGCTCGAACCTTGTAACCCCTAGACCCTCATAACTGTTGTCTGGTTTCTGCACAAGTTGCAAATACCTTTTCGCTCCCTGTATTTTATCCGTGCTACCTTCAGAATTTCAAAGAGATTATTTTAGTCGACATTGTCGAAAGCTTCATCTAAGTCTAAAAACATTAGTTTGCCTTTCTTCAATCTATCTTCAAAGGTAAGTCGAAGTAGGTTTTCAAAAAGAGTACGAAACTACATATTCTGAGTACTTGACTTCTAGCAAGACAATAAATCACTTATAATGCAGGAGTGCGTGATAAGAATTGATAGATATTACTCGATCCCATAATCAGCTTCCATTTCACGAAAAGTGAGGAAACTACAAACCTTCATTTCATGGCAGAAGGATACCATTGCAAGTACTGCATGCGGAGTAATCACAACTGTGTGAGTATGTAGAAAAACACGTCTGAAATATCATTTGCGTTCACCTAGTGGTCACCAAGGCAAGTAATTTTAAATATCTAGCGCATAACCTTCATCACTGCAGAATCTCCTGAACCAGCTCGCATCAACACCAGACAAAGTAAGAGGCAGAGCAGAACAGCCTGCCTACCAAACAGAAAACAAGGACCTGAATGACGAGAACCCATTCGAAACTATTTTACGTCGTGCCTCCACACCTTGAACGTTTTCCATTGGCTGATGGCCTAAACAAGCTTTCAAAGAAATGAAATGCTTTTTTTGACTTATCGAAACATGCAAAGCACTGCTAGTAAAAAAATGATTTAAGGAAAGCAATATTATAGTGCGAAAACATGGCAAGTACAAATGAAGACGAAAATTTTACATATTTTTTGAGATAAAATTGTAAGACTAACCATGAAACAGACCAAAGAGAAAGGTCCCGGCTGACACCGTAGCATGTACAACTTGTTCCAAAGGTGTAGATTCAAAGTATTACGGTTATTTTGAGAGTAGAAACGGCTGGAAACAAACATTTCTTCCCGTACGAAATCTTAATGAAGCAATACGTACGGGATAAGTGTTCGTGGACCTCTTACGTTGCATAACAAAAAGCCTGAGTGCCTAATCGACTTTCGACTTTAGTATCTACCTTGAAGAAAACTAAATTACGAGTCTCTATGAAAATTAGAATGCTGCACTGCCTTTCACCCTACATGTGTAGAACACTTTGTACTCGTAAATTTTGCTTGTTATACTAGAACCACTTTGTAGGATGAAAGTTAATCGGAGATGTGTTCACAAAATTCGTGATTATTAACCAATAATTCACTAAAAAGAGACAAAAAATAATTTACACATGCTCTACGATGGACCACGTGGCCTACAATTCCACAATACGTGAGAAGCTGAATGAAAGAAAGCTTCACTTTCTCTAGAACAATGTGAGTAATATTAAAACAGAAGGAATATAGTGAATGCCGTATAATAACCTCACAGATGGCAAATAGAAAAACCGATACCGTGCCGCAGGTTCAGTGCAAGATCCCTCTATTTGAATAATGGAAGTTAATTCTAGACATGATGGAAGCGTTGGAAACAAACAATAACCCAACCAGCATGAGCACTACCACGACTCATCATAATCCTTGCAGTTGAAAACATGAGAATGGCTATCGGACCATGATTTCAAGTAAATACAAACTACACATCAACCACAAACACGCGTGAAAATCCAAAAGAGAAGTCGCCAAATTCAAAGAACAGAAAGTCGCCAACAAAAACCATTGCGTCGCCTTCTGCGAGGCAAATTTCGACCCAAATCTAGCTCGCGAGCATCTCATCAACTATGCTTCCAAAGTATCTACTACAATCTTCAGTTTATCAGACAAAGACTGTAGTATGCTGAGCAGTCGAGAACCCGGGTACAGAAAGTCTTTCGAGTTTAACGATTAACAACACGCATAAAAACGAATAACTAGAAACGTAACATTTAATGAGTGGCTTTCAACGTGAGATCCACGTGTGGTGTTTAAACGTTGTATTCCTAAACTACGATTATGTTGGACTAATTCTCACTCATCGTCTTTCTGTCATCTTCTGCTGGAGATGAAGTGTCACAACAGCATACAGGAGGCTTAAGATTAGGATGCAATTCAAAATTTAATGTCACACTCACACACAGCTTTGCGATAACATTCATCATCCTACAAGAATGACTGCTACTGGGAAACGACAATCACGCTAAATCACGAAAAGTATATTCTTCGGGCAGTAGTTTCTAATATACATCCTTGTTACTATTTTAATAGAATTTTAAAGTGTAGGTGTACATCCATGAATAAACCTTCACATTTGTCCAGTTAATATTATCCCCAAAGGCTAGTCTGATTTCAGTGATATATTACAACGACACACTTCGTTGGTGATACGATTAATTTCATTTTGTAGATATATATAGTTACTAGCCGAATCCTTTATTTTCCGCGATCTGAAGATAGATCATAACATCCTAGCCAGAGCGGGTACGCACAAAAGCCATCTTGGAAGTATTATTTCATAACGTAACTTTCATGTATATAGTAGTGGATTATTCTGTCAGGCATGTAATGTAGGTGAGTGCCTAGAACGTTCCTTCTCGCAAATAAGAGAGCAAGATTTTTACACATGTGTGTAGAAACATTCTTTGCCACGCTAGCTTTCATTCGAGGAGCAGAGTTTCTGTAACATGTTTTGACTTCTCGCGTAACTTGGCAGCCGAAAACCATCTCGCTGAAAAAACAGGAGTATCTCGGCCAACATAAACACCACGCCGTCCCGTTCCAGACCTCTTTAACGGATGTGCAAACAAGTCTCTGCCTCTGAAAAGTTCTTTGATGTCACTTGGACATGAGCCTGCGGCCAGTCCGCATGCTGACGTCATAAATAAATGAGCAGCAGAGCAAAGTTTTAGGTAGGTAAAGACGCAAACCTGTTACGTCCTTCCCTTGATATTGTTGCTTACTGTTAGCCGTTGAAATTACATTTCTTTTTAATGTGACACATTACTTTCCGTAAAACTTGTGCCTGCGTTTCAGTTTTGTAATTCTTGCGAGTCATTGTTGAAGAACGTTTTCTGTAAAGCTTGAATAGATGGATGAAATTCTTGAAACTTATTTCCGTCCCGCAAATATTATTGTTTGAGAATCTGTCGTTTTATTTAACACATATTCTATACTTTTATTTACTTTTCCCATTCTCTAGGGCACAGGTAACGAATGTTATGTTTTTGCTAGAGACCCAGTAAAATTTCGGTACGTATACTTTCCTTTTATCAGCACAGTTTTTCACTTAACAAAGCTGTATCTTTTGTGTATCAAACAAAATTTATCTTTCACAGGGTCTGGTTCTGTACTACACTGTGTAGATAGTGGAAACAGGCATAGAGTACTTCTTATTTATCAACATAGTTTAGATTATATTTCAGAGGAAGTAGGAATACTATGGATTTGTTTATATCGTGTCGGTATGGGCTTAGTCCGCATCTGCATTCTTCAATGAAGAAAATTTTCATCCAAGGAGACATTTTTTTCATCGAGTGGAAACCCAGATTTAGTTATTTACATACCATTTTCGGCGATTTACGAGTTTATATTCAATGCAACAACTGGTTTCATTAATTTAAAAATGAATTAACGCCATCTTAGTTGATCGACATCACTGTCCAAGACTTTGAAAACTGGTATCTGTTAACCCAATGCTCTTTTCAAGGGTGTAACTCACAGATGGTCATATGCGTCAGTGCTCACTTATAATAAATTAGCGAATTATTACATTGAAAATACATTTCTAATACTCTGAAATCAATAACCAAATAATTAATTTTGATAAAAAGTAGAGTATCACGAAAATGAAAGCCTGTTTACAAAAGACAGTTCCTTATTAGGCGTGGTCTTATTTGAAGATGTATCCCCTTGCCGCCCTCAGAACTGACTTAGATAGCTAATTACACTGATGATCCAGAACATTATGACCACCTACTTAAGAGCGTGTGGGTCCGGCTCTGGATCACAATTCAGCACTAATTCTGCGTGCTCTGGAACCGACAAGTACTTGATATGTTTCAAGAGGTTTGTGGCACCAGATACCTACGTGAGGGTCACACATATTTCGTAATTTACGTGCGGTTGGTTTGTGGGCGTAGAGCAGGAGCCCGATTGCGTCCCAGCTGGATTCCATCGGATTCAGATACATTATGTGATCAAAAGTATCCGGGCACCCCCCCCCCCCCAAAAAAAAACATACGTTTTTCATATTAGGTGCATTGTGCTGCCACCTACTTCCAGGTACTCCGTATCAGCGACCTCAGTAATCATTAAACATCGTGAGAGAGCAGAATGAGGCGCTCCAAGGAACTCACGGACTTCGAACGTGGTCAGGTGACTGGGTGTCTTGTGTCATACGTCTGCACGCGAGATTTCCACACTCCTAAACATCCCTGGGTCCACTGTTTCCGATGTGATAGTGAAGTGGAACCGTGAAGGGACACGTGCAGCATAAAAGCGTACAGGCCGACTTCGTCTGTTGACTGACAGAGACCGCCGACATTGAGGAAGGTCTTAATGTTGTAATAGGCAGACTTCTATCCAGACTATCACACAGGAATTCCAAACCGCATCAGGATACACTGCAAGTACTATGACAGTTAGACGGGAATTGAGAAAAATTGGATTTCATGGTCGAGCGGCTGCTCATAAGCCACACATCACGCTGGTAAATGCCAAACGACGCCCCGCTTGGTGTAAGGAGCGTAAACATTGGAAGACTGAATGGTGGAAAAACGTTGTGTGGAGTGACGAACCACGGTACACAATGTGGCGATCCGATGGCAGGGTGTGGGTATGGCGAACGCCCGGTGAACGTCATCTGCCAGCGTGTGTAGTGCCAACAGTAAAATTCGGAGGCTGTGGTGTTAAGGTGTGGTCGTGTTTTTCATGGAGGGGGCTTGCACACCTTGTTGTTTTGCATGGCACTATCAGAGCACATGCCTACATTGATGTATAAAGAACCTTCTAGCTTCCCACTGTTAAAGAGCTATTCGGGAATGGCAGTTGTATCTTTCTACACAATCGAGCACATGTTCATAATGTACGGCCTGTGGCGGAGTGTTTACACGACAAAAACATCCCTGTAATGGACTGGCCAGCACAGAGTCCTGACATGAATTGTACAGAACTTCGTGACAGGCCTCACCGACCGACATCGATTCTTCTCCTCAGTGCAGCAGTCCGTGAGAGTGGAATGCCACTCCCAAGAAAAATTCCAGCATCTGATTGAATGTATGCCTGCGAGAGTGGAAGCTGTCATCAAGGGTAAGTGTGGGCCAACACCATATTGAATTCCAGAATTACCGATGGTGGGCGCCACGAAATTGGAAGTCATTTTCGGCCAGGTATCAGGATACTTTTGATCACATAGTGTAAGCCGAATTTGATGGCCAATACATCAACACGACTTCACTATCACGCTCGTCGAACCACTGCAGCACGATTCTGGCCTTATGACACGGACACTTACCCTACTGGAAGATGCAACCGCTTTTGGGGAAGACATCAAGAATAAAGGGTTACAGGCGGTCCGTAATAGTGTTCACATAATTCACAGCTGTCATAATACCTTTGATTACTACAGCAGGTTCAATGGAAGCCGAGGTGAATGCCCATAATAACATTATATTGCTCCCACCGGACTGCGTCCGTGTCTCGTTGAATGTTTCGAGCAGCCGTTTGCTGGACGACGGCGCATCTGGTGACAACATCGACCTGGTTTAACAATAAACGGGATTCGTCCAGCCAGGCGGCAGGTTCCAATAATCGGCGGTCCAATCTCAATTAGCCCGTGCCAACTATAATTGTAACTGACGATGTTGTTGCTTCAACATGGGAACTTGGGGGGCTCCTCTGCTGCGGAACACCATGTTCAACACTGTGCGCTACACGGTTTGCTCCAGAACACTTGTGCCTGCGCCAGAACTGTACTCTGTCCTCAGATCTGCAACAGATCGCTGCCTATCCGGCTTTAGAGTGCGGGAAAGCCTCCGATCCCAATGTTTTGTGATGAGGTACGGACGTCCAACTTCTTGTCGCCTACTCGTGGTTTCACCACTCTTAAACTAGTCTCCACAGATGCTCACGACAGTTGCATGCAGACCCGCCCCTCTATTCATTTTATACTAATATTTGGTGGTGATTCCACATTATATTCACGTGTCGAGATAGTGAAGCAGTAAAGTGCTGTTTGGTGAGTGGAAAGGTATTTAGACCACAAAACATAGTTTACTAGAACAATAATTTCTTAACACAAAAATTAAAACTTCTAGAATGAGGAAGTGCGCGGTTGAATGGTTCAAATGGGTCTGAGCACTATGGGACTTAACATCTGAGGTCATCAGCCCCTAGATCTTAGAAGTACTTAAACCTAACTAACCTAAGGACGTCACACACATCCATGCCCGAGGCAGGATTCGAACCTGCGGCCGTAGCGGTCGCACGACTCCGGACTGAAGAACCCAGAACCGCTCGACCACCGCTGCCGCATACACGGTTAAATATAGTCCTTAGAATGCATAAGGGCAAGGTGATAAATAAAAACATTAAAGATCGCCCACACTGGAGGGCCAAAGTGCAATTATCAAATAATTGAAGTAATAAGCAGTTGGTATTAGGCTGTTAATCACACTACAGCGTTGCTGATAAAAGATCATTCAAGAATGTCGGCTGACTGTACTTAAAAACTGCACAAGAGGCTTAAAGAGCAGTGATAAGTGTCTGCTATGCACACAGTTTCCACGAAGTATCACGTTCTTTTGACATTAAAACCTGTTTACCGATAATAAATACCAAACTTAAACTTACGGAACCTTAATAGCTGTTCAGACAAGAAATGGGCGGCCGGGGGCCATGTAATGACTTTACAATTTTCAGAGTTGCTTCAGGATTTACAGAAATTGGTAACTATTTTGGAATATCTTAAACTTAAACATAAAGAGCTCTACAGCACAACAGCTAAGCAAAACATGAGGTTAAACTTATATGAAAGCTCGCTCCCTTAGATTTTCTCAAACTGGATTTAGAAAAAAATCTGTTGCAATAAATCATCTACGAATGACATATAAAACGCCAAAGGAAGTCAAGACCTTAATTTCAGATGTTACAGGAAAATAAATAGTAGTACTAGCCGACTAAATACGCATGCAGTATTAACTAAGCCGGGTGTGCCGCAACCGCAAATAAACAATGACAAGCAAAGTGACACACATGCTGCCAGTTCTAAAAGTAGCAAATGACAAGTAATCAGCTGGCCAGCTGCCTTATCAAAGTATATACCTTATCCACAGATGCGTTACAGCATAATCTGGTGAATGTCACCACATCGACCAAAGCATACATTGAGATCTCTGACAAATAACACAATAATTAAAGGGTAATGTGTCCTGTAAAACAGACAGAGACATAATTAAGCAGTATTCTAACTAAATATAAAACCAGTGTATAAAATAAGTTCGACAAAAACTGAAAGCATTAAACAGTATTCCAGTATAAATATGAGAGACCAATGAATAAAGCCAACTGGGCTAGTGCTAACCGATAAACACTATTCTAATGAAATGCCTCTTCATCTCAAGTACCACTTTTACCCCATGCCCTCAATTATTTGTGAGATACATTCCAGTCTCTGTAGTGTTTGCCAGCCGGTGTGGCTGTGCGGTTCTAGGCGCTTCAGCCGGAACCGCGTGACCGCTCCGGTCGCATGTTCGAATCCTGCCTCGGGCATGGATGTGTGTGTTGTCCTTAGGTTAGTTAGGTTTAAGTAGTTCTAAGTTCTAGGGGACTAATGACCACAGATGTCAAGTCCCATAGTGCTCAAAGCCATTTGAACCATTTTTCTGTAGTGTTTACCATCTGCAGCTCCTTCTAGGACCATGAATGTTATGTCTTAGCACATGTTAAAATTCAGTCGCTTCTTCGTGTCAGTGTTTACCACATCCTCTTCTCTTCACCGATTGCGCAGAGAATATCCTCAGTGCTAATTTTATCAGTTCATACATGTTATAATATTCCTCTGTGGCACTACATCTCAAACGCTTCGATTCTCCTCTGTTCCAATTTTCTCACAGTCCATGATTTTGTGTTTGTAACTTTTTTTTTATTTTCTTCATTGCTTCTTCGATGTAAGTCGATTGAACAGCAGGAGAGAAAGATTGTAGAAATATTGTATCCTTTTCTTACACAATTTTTAATCCGAACACTTAGAGCTTGGTCGTCCAATCTTACTGTTCTCTCTTGGTTCTTGTACATATTGTGTATTACACGTCTTTCCCAAAAGCTTACCACTATTTTCTTCGGAATTTCGAAATTCTTTCACCATTTTACACTGTCGAACATTTTTCCCAGGTCGACAAATAGCATGGGCATGACTTGTTTTTCTTCTGCCTTGCTTCCATTATCAAGAACAAAGTCCAGACCACCCCTCTGGTAACTTTAAATGTCCTAAAACCAAACATATCGTCATCTGACCGATCTTTTGCGTTCTTCAGCAAATTATGCTTCCTAGCAAGGTGGATGCTTGGTCTGTGTGTGATAGTTCTCACACCTTTCTGCTCTTACTATCTTCGTATTTTTGCGGAAGACAGTTTTCCGAAAGTTTGATGCAATTTCGTCAGTCCCATAGTTTCGAATCACCAACTCCAGTAGCCAGTAGGTTTCCACTTGCCCTATAATATTATCTATCCCTTCTGTTTATCTGATGTCAAGTATTCCACAGTTCTTTTACATTCAAACTCTAATACTCGATCCTATGTGTGTCCCACATCGATTACAGTCTCTTGTGCTATCACGTCTTCAGACAATTACTTACCGCACATAGAAGTCTTGAACTACTCTGTCCACCTATCATCTATCTCCTCTACGTTTGATAGTGGAATTACCATTGCGTTCTTAATGTTACCACCTTTTCTTTGAACTTCACTCGACTTTTCTATATGCTGATTTAGTTGTCTGAACATTCATTTCTTTTGCGATTTTTTCACATTTTACCGGCACCCATTTCACCTCGGTTTTCCTGTTGTACATCCTACCTTTTTCCTTCGTAAGTGATTTGTGTAACTATATTCCAGTATTTTGGTGAAACAGTCCTGTAATTGCTTCTTTTGTAGATCAAGGTTTCCTCGCAATTGTGTTTATTCTACTTATTTTTGACTTGCAAACTAGTGGCTGCGCTTTCTACAGATGTAGAGGTGTCCACTCCTCTTTTATTGGTCTGCCTGCTGTGGTACTCCTTATCGTAGTATCGACATCTTCAGCGAACTTCAAAACCGACTCAACAGTCCTTAGTAATTCTGCATCCCACTTTCTTCATCATTACTAAATAGTGAACCGAGTCTGCATCTGCTCCTGGGTACGCATTACAATACATTATTCGTATACGACCCTCTCTCTGACCGTGATGTAATCTAGCTCGAATCTTCCCGTGTATCCAAGCCTTTTCCAAGTAGACCTCCTCCTTTTGTGATTTTTGAACAGAGTATTCGCTGTTACCAGCTGATCGTTACTGCAGAACTGAAGCATTTATCATCCCTGTTACCGGATCGTATCCTGACGTACGTTTTCTTCGTCTGCTTCTCCTACAAACGCATTCAGTCCCGCATGACTATTATGTTTCTATTTCGCTTTAGGTGCTGAATTATCCATTCGATACCCTCATATATTTAATCTATCTCTTCATCCCCTGTATGCGACGTTGCTTATTGTTGCCGGCGTTGCCTTGCTGTCGGTTTTGAATACAACAACCCTATTACTGAACTGTCCACAATAACTCACTCTCTGTCCGACATTCCTATTCGTTGCGAATCCTACTCCCATTGTACAATAGACGCTATATTCCTCTGATAAGGAATCCCTAACTTCGTCCCGTTTCACTTTACTGACCCTCACTATCTGTAGACTGAACCTTATCGTTTCCCGTTTCAGATTTTCTAGCTCGCCTACAACATTCCAATTCCTGACATTCCAACTCCCCTCCTCCCCACGACTCGTAGAAAATTAGCCTTTCGTTGGTTATCCAGTCCTTTTCTCATGGTCAGCTCCCCCTTGGCAGCCCCTCCCGGAAATCCGAATGGGAGACTAATCTAGAATCCTTTGTCAATGGGAAGATCATCATGATACATTTCCAGTTAAGGTCACATGACTTGTCGATACACATCGTGTGTCTTTAATGGAGTGATTCCCATTGCCTTCTTCATCCTCATGGAAAGACGTAGCCAGGATTTTGTCAAAGGAGGGGTCCAGTTTGTTAAAGAGCAGCTTAAAAAGGTTAATGTTTTTCATTTTATGCTGAAAACACAAATAGTTGTTTATCAGTTTTATGTAGATAATTTGCTTTCGAGAGTCCTTCACGGAAGTAGTATATGTTCCATAACAATGAGCAAGAAATGCTTTTCGTAAACACCTGTAACACATATTCTCCACTGTACGTATAAGACGAAATACGCAATTAATTATTTCTTTATTTGTCACTACGATATTTTCACTGTACTGGCACACAAATTAAATTTCGAGTATAATGTATTGCCCCTTCTAAATAAGGTTCATTATCGGAGAGCAGAAGAATCTTAACGTTGACTTGAACAACTTATAAAGTTAAACGGGCTCAAATCTCTTTTGAAAATAGCTATCTGTTTCCTACTACGATCTTGTATTTACATTTGTGACTTGTCTGAAACCAAGTCATAATTTCTTCAGCGAATCAAAGCATCCTAAGTTTCTGAATAAGATGTCAAATTGTACTAAAGTATCTTTCCTTTCGTTAAAGTTCTTCAATTTCCTCAAGCGATCAAAACTTTCTTTAAAAATGGTTAGTTCAATAGTCACCTTTGAACAATAGAAACCAAATCTATTTATAAAACAAGAATTATACACGAATTCTGTGAGCTACAGTTTTGGGATTTTTAACGCTGATTCAAGAATTAATTTCAGCTATAATTCTAATGTATGCGATGTCTTAAGTGAGTTTGTATTTATCCATGATAATACAGTTACACAGGCTTCAATGCTTCTAAACTCCTCTACGATGTAAATATACGTTAACGCTTATATAATGTTTTTTTTTTTTTTTTTAAATTTAGAACTGTGACTTTGGACCCACTGTTCCAAGGATATTACAAATAAGACTTCTCACAGTAGGGTATTGTAGTACAACTTGAAGGCATGATGTATCACCGTTCCACAAGTGAGCCACCTTTATGAACAGAAAAATGACGATACCTAGCAGCCTTCCTAAATAAATATGGCTTTTAGTCCCGGGAGTCTCCGAAGAGACGTTCAGATAGTTTTCGATGCAGCTATTTTCATTTAAGAAGAGAGGTTGCATCTCTAAGGGAGCTGGAATCCGGCAGGAAAAAAAGGAATTCGGAATGAATTATCTGTGGCCTAAAGCAAGGGACCAGCCCCGTCAATTTGCCTAAACTGAAAATGAGTCACAGGAAACCATTTTCAAGGTTGCCGACGGATGGACACGAACGACCTCGACTCCCTGAATCCGGGGATCGCTAGCGCAGTTCCTTGAGGCTGCTCAGTGTAAAATTTGGAAAAACAGTTTGTTTTACTATGTTTCAAAATAAGATAAAATGCTTCACAACAAAAGATGAAGCTCTGATACAGCATGTTTTTCCTGTATTGTACTTGTTTCTTCATTTGATAATGCATGAATTCATGCATATTTTAAAATTTAATTCGGCAGTAGACTCGTTGCTTCAGTTATTATAATATTACAATAGCGTAAATGGGCTTTAGACAGTCGAGTGGGGGGATGCAAGGCGCAGTCGGTTCGGATGAAAAATATTTTAGCAACGAACGAACTATAGAATGTGGTGTCATTAAATATCCCTTCCTCTCTCCACAAACCCTTTCTATCGTTCCGTATCAGAAACGGTTTACGTAATTGAGTGCCACTGGGGAGACCAGGTAGGGCCATGTTTTGTTATTTCGGCTAATAATAATAGACTTTAGAGCAATTTTTAAAGAAATGCAGCTATTGTCGTTTGGGAGATATTTTTGCTGATAAACGCGATATCTGGGTGACGCAGAAAATCCAAGTGTATTTTAATGCACTGATTTTAATTTAATATTTTTTGCAATAATTGTCACCGCTTCCCTGAATTCTTACATACTGAAATCTTCTAATCCCAAAGTTCAACCAGTCTCCAAATCACGAGTCCAGTGGTAACATTAAACTGCTATAGATAGGTAATTAGGCGGTCATAGTGATGCGTGCATATTTTTAAATTATCGTAACGTTAGCGGACGAATTAAGAGCGGTTTTACTCTTCTTTCTTGTTAAATACTTATCCACAATTAGAAACTATCGGTACAGCATACAGCACAAAAACAATAAACCGTAGCACTTTTGTTGAACTGAACTGCAAGTACGAATTGAATTGATTAAGAAAACAATTGAACTCAAGTAAGGCCGACAAAACAAAATATTTGCCGTAGCTAAAGCAGAGATAGGCAACCGCCGATACTACTTTCGATATATCGGTGGTTTATAACTACCGATAACCTAATTCACTATCGATAGTGTGTGTCACTTTTTCGTAGTGTGACTGATATTCATCATAAAAGGGGCAGTCAAAAACTTTCAATTCGATGACAGTGCAGTCCAGAATTGGTACGCCACCATGGAAAAATCGTAGGAAGTCATCCCACCGAGGCACCAAGTTGAAAATACCCATCTGACGAAACACCGTGTCCTGCTGCACAAAGGTCCTAAGTGCCTGCTGCTTGTCCGACGGGAATCGTCGACCCTTCAAGGCCTTTCTTTTTAAGGAGACGAAGGCGTGATAATCGCACGGATAGAGATCAGGATTAAACGGCGCGTACTCAAGTGTATCCGGCTGGAGCTGGCATAACTTTTGCGTTATGTCATTTCCGGTTTGGGGATGTGCGTTACTATGAAGTAGCAGCACCCCATGTCGCATCATTATTTTCGGGTGACACGCTGCCCCATACAAATTCTTCATTCTCCGGTGGATGTCGACCATTGCTTGTTCTTCGACAGCTAAGAAAAGAATAACAGCACATTAATCCTGTTTGGACGCATTTGGTAATGACGTCGCCAAAGTTCATATTTCCGCATTTCCCACATGCACACTAATTCCACACCAATCCCTTTCCCACATGTCGGTGCATATATATCCACACTGGAACCGCGCTACGTTGCACATGTGCTGTAACAACGCTCTAAAACGGAAAAGTTTGTTTCGCCCCTTTCAATTTCACTACATGGCAACTAGGTTCTAGGTTGTGTGTAATTTCATTTCGGTGATAGGGGGAAGGGGATCACCTCCCCCCTCCCCCCAAGACCCCCCCCCCACCCTTGTCTATGTTCCTCTCTCATGCCGTTGATCACCGCCGATTTTTCCGTTTGTGTGGGCAGTTCCCCATCCCAAGGGCTAGAGAGCGACCTGTCCACTCCTCCGTCTTATTAGACAAGGCCTTGGCAGAATGGAGGTGACTTCTTAAGCCAGAAGTCCTCGGCTTCCGTTTTTGATGATTTTTATTTTAAATGTAATCAGTGGCTATGTTCAAACCCAGAACCCGCGACAGTTTGATTACACATCAAAGACGCTACGCCTAGACCACTGATTCAAGTGGTGTTAAATGATTAAATTTTAATTCGATTACAAAGAAATTCTTACCACTGTATATGTATCTTCTGTGGAAATTATGGAAAAGATGTCCATCTCATCTGTACGAGTGGTACTAGTTCCACTTGGAGATATTCTGAAAACTAGAATTTCATTTGGAAGGGATTGTCGCTCTCTGCCACAGTACTGAAGCACCAGCAGTTTTCCTTGGTGTCTTATCGAACAGAAGTAACTGTAGTGAGACGAATTTAAATTCTATCTGCTGCGGGCAGTGGCTGTGTCGATCTGAGCAGTTCGGGCTTTAACGGGCGGTGGATGGGGGAGCAGAGCCAGTGATTGTACGGCAGCACGCAAACACGTCACGGGCCATCGATCGGCCCGGCCAGACAGTCGCCCGAAGGGGCGCGCGACACTTCCAGGATATCGGCGAAAACATCCGCAGATTCTCGAAACCAAATCTGTGCCAGTTGTATCTTGTTATATCTCTGTCACTTTATCGGCCCCAGTGGCGTTAAATAGATACGTGAAGGATATATCTTGACGGCATGCGTCAGTCGGGCGAGGTACTGTGCTGCATTTCTCGAAAACGTCATCGAATTTTTTTTAATACTTTGGTCTACAGTGTCCCACATGAACTATCTTACGTGTTCTTTCTTTTCTCTTCTCTCTCTTACCAGTAATTTTCACTGTTTCCGTATGTTTTTATCTTCTTTCTTCTGCCCGTAGTGTCTTTGTCTTTCTTTGTTTCTTCCTGGAAAGCATTGAAACTTTTTTCTTTTGGTCTGATCTTTTTCGTTTTCCTACTTCTTATTGAGTTATTTCCACTTCCCTCAGGTCTGCATTATCTTCGTAGGTCCACGGTGTTTTGAGTTTCTGTCAATTAATTAAACATTATTTTTGTTATTCTTTCTTCATCTAGGATTACTGGGTGTCCATAGAATACAAATTTTCTCTTCCTCATTGTGTCCAACAATCGTTATATTCTTACATAAACTTCTTAATTTCCATTTCACATTATTATATTTGGTCCCAATATTTATTGGTAACCGAGGCAGACAATGATACTTAAAAATATAACAAAGATATGACTGTACTAGCATATTAAATTGTTTGTAAATAGTGAAGGTTTAGACATTACTCTCTCTGTGTTCATGTCGCCGTGAATGTTGTAAGAGCCTGTGACGCTGTCTCGAACGTTTAGTTAGCTTTCTTTTGTTCTTTTATCGAGAAAGACGTCATTAGATACTGATGTGTAAGAGAGGTGTGTAGTTTGAATTTTATGTTGATTTTGAATAAAGAAATTGTTAAAAATGCTTGTAATAATTTGTGGCTAGCTTGCTCAGTATTTCATTCCACATTTTTAGCCGTTTTCAGCGAATTTAGAATTTTCCGTGACGCAGTGCTGCTCCACGATCGCGGAAGCCGCTCTCGCGGCAAATTTAAACTATATTTGAATGAAAGTAGTTTTCCCGCAACCAAGCGGGTGGGTAATGGAACATTAAAATTATTTCTTTCAGCTTCCCGTAGACCCCAGACGAGAATTGTAGATTTTATTGTGTTGTTTTCAGATGGACATGGGCAACTGCTAGTACAATATCATCGACGTAAATAATTTACGTAAATCAGACTGTTAAAACTTTATTTGTGTGATATCAAAGACTGCTGTGTTGAAATCTGATCTGGCTAGTAGTATTAAAATTAATTTCCATTTTTAGTTTCATGCTCTCGTGTTAACCGTGGAAATTAACAGCTTTCAGATATTAAAAAATCCACTACAGCGTTTATGTTTGGCAAACACCGCATACTATAACTTCTGTGCCTATAATAAGAGTAATTTTCAGTGCGTTTCAGAGATGTATTTCAGAGACTAAAGTACAGAAACATATGTTTAATTTCGTAATCAGTTACTGTAATGATACAGTGTTCCATTTCTAACAAACCAGGTCACAATTATGACAACATAGTCTTGCAAATTAAAGATCATACATTCACAGCAAGAAATCTTTTAATGTTGTGAGTAATCCCACACAATAGATCAGAGGGCAAAAAGTTAAAATTTTCAACTACAGATAACAGTTGCGAGAACGGCATTTTATCTTTTGTGTTCGCAACAATAATATCATATGGTTTACTTACAGTGGTATGCAACATAAACTGTATATAAAATCAAAGTGCTCGGGGATACGCGACACTTCCTAAGGCAAGTAGAAAAAACTTGGCATTTTGCATTTCTTTCACGTCAATGCTTTACCGGACATTAACTGGCTGTGATTTCCGAAGTCCAGTTTTTGTGCTGTGAGGTGTACAAGGTTACACAGATACAAATTTGCACATTTCATGTAACACAGGTAATTAATTATAGAAAAAGAAATAAAAATGAACATAAATAAACAGGCCAGGGTAATTCTGTCACGCTGCTGTAGGATATCTGAGGACAGCGTAATGATGTACTTCCCCATCCGTCACAACAACACCACATAAAAAAGACCTGTGAAACCGAACTTTTCTTACTGCAGAGAGGGAAAACACTAAATGGCTAGACACTGTAAATGTTTACAATCTGTTACTTCAGTGAACGATCGAACTTAAGAAGAAACAGGGAGAGCAGTTTTCTAGCATCGTTTGCAGTGAAATTAGTTTTTAATATTGCCCCGGATACGATTACATGTTATGGACTATGTAAGGCTGCAGGAATAACTCCAGTGTAGCAATGATTTATGTCCTTTCAACGAAAACAAACAGTGTATAGAACAGGAAACCTGCATACGCGAGAATATTCCGACTGGCGCTCGTGAACTGTGAGTACGAACATCGGCATGATTCAAGATAACAGAGAAGAAACCATCATTTTCTGACAACTGCGAACGCTTAGGCTACACTTTAAGGCTCTCTCGGCAGGAATCTTCCTTTTTCCGCCTTTTATCTGAAAGTGAGAGCGCGCCAAGAGGGTGGGTTTCTTTTCCACAGATCTGTCTCGTAACCTTTTATTAGATGATAAAGGAAGCCAGCGCTATTTGTAAGGCGCCTTCGGGCAAATTTCCTCGCTGTTCGGAAGAATTTCTCGTTATTAGCCGCCGGAGGCGGAGTGCATAGGCGCCGACAGGCGACGCCTCTGTCTTTCGGCTCGGACGTTAGACTCACAGGGGCAGTGCCGCTTCCCGCGCTACAATCACTGCTGTGTGCTATACTGACCCGAGATCGCATTAATCGGGGTAGGACGTCAAACGGGCCATCTTGGAGCAGGAGAGACACCACAGGACATTTTAATTTCCACTGTCTATACTTTTATGAGTAAGTTCATAAAGCTTTGTCAGCATGACCAGGAAGGATCCAGGTTTCACAATCATAGCAGTGGAAGTTCAAAAACATAACAAAATAATTTTTTTTTACATGTGAAAGTTCATCATTTTTTTCACTTCTATTGGCTGCATTTGTTGCTATAGGTACACATTTCTTCATAAGTAAGAGAGATTCTTCAATGAAATTGGCACAGCATACAAACCATACTTACAGGTGTATGAAACTCTAGAAATTATTTAATTTACGAAAAAATCAATGTGCTGTTATATTTTAAACTTCATGTTTAGAAAAAACTCAAATTTATAGTTAATTATCTCAATTTTTACCACAGTTTTTCATACATTTGGTAAATTCTGGAGTTTCATACACCTGTAAGTATGGTTTGTTAACTGTGCAAAATTCATCGAAGAATCTCCCTTGCTTATGAAGAAAAATGTACCTGTAGCAACAAATGCCGCCAAAGGTAAGTGAAAAAAATGTGAAATACAAATGTAAAAAAATAAATTATTTTCTTATATTTTTGAACCTCCACCACTATAAGTATAAATCCTGAATCCTTTCTGGTCATTCTGACAAAGTTTTATGAATTTATTTTTAAAAGTATAGACAGTGCAAATTAAAATGTCCTGTGGTGTCTCTCCTGCTCCAAGTCGTCCCGCTTGACGTTCTACCCCCTCCCCCCCCCCCCCCCGTTAAAGTCTTTTCATTCGCTGAGGTAGTAAAATTAGTACATACTATGTAACAGTACAGTCACGAACGAACCTTTTCTGTTCAGCGGTCCAGGATTTAAAACAGTTTCGTTATGTCTTTCAGTGTCCTATTTCGACAAGGAATAATATTATCGACCTTACGATAAAGCTAGATTTTAACACATTGGTGCACGTTAGATAACCACGTAAATCAAGTATCCTCTTGTTCTGCAGACTTTACTTGTTTAAGCGATTCTTTGAAGCAATCGCATTGCCTGTTTCTTTGTACAAACAGGTAAATTATTAGAATACTGTGCAGCTTTAACTTTTGTTGTTGTTAGGCAGTTTCATGACCGATGGATAAAAATCCAAGCTCCATGATGGAGTCGTTAGGTATAGAGCACTGTATCGTGCTGGAGAAGGGAGGTAAAGACGATTTTTGTCAAGCTATGAATACATCTCTTTTCGAAAATAAATTCGTTCTTCAGTTGCGTTAATGAAACATAGAATACAATTGGTTTCAGCAGTTTCGGACGTCTATAAACTTCGAAAACTGGTTAATTGCTACAAAATATTTCTATAGTGCAGCTGGTCACTAATTTGGGTTTCGAAACCAATACACTCAAATTGCTGAAAAATGACCGCTATGAACAAAATCATATATAAAAAAATCGCATAGTCACCCATTTACCCCTAACGTTAATTTCCAGTAAAGTATACAGAGATAATAAAACATTAATAAAATCCGTACCCAACCAAGTTACGAAAAGTGGTAGTTGAATTATTGACGAGTTAACACGGCCAATGGGGTTTGAAGAAAAAATTACAGGAATAGTTGCTCTACCTTTCTTACTCTTGACAGTGCAAGGAAGCTAGATATTAATGATAAGGACTGTAGACGAGATGGCCCTTCTGGAAGGAAGTAGGGAAGACATACAAGTTGAGAGGAGCTGACAGCTTACTTGGCACAAATATACTTCACACTGAAACGAAGTAAATGTGGATGTGAAGTTTAGTAGAAGGGACGGTAACGAAATGTTTAACATCTATTAATTTCAGTGTCCATGTCATTCATTGATCTCCGCAGCACTGAATCGGCGTTGTTCTGAGACAGAATTATAATTAATGCATTTAACTGACTTGTCTTGGAATGTCTTCATTGATTGTACATTGTTATTAAAATTGAAGGAGAGTTTTATCACATTTTAGAGCTAAAGGAATAACTAGTGGTAGAACTCCTGACAGTCTTGTCCACATTAGCCCACAGTTGATTAGTAACGATTACTCAAATAGTGGAGGTGCAGAGTTTTGGACATGCTTTTTGCATTTTGTTGGCGAATTGTGCACAACAAAGCAAAAAATGGGGAAACATTAAACATGTACCCGACTGTCCATCGCTTTCCAAGTTGTTAATGAACATCGTTAAAGATGAAAATCTGTTAACTGGTATTTATAAGTGGTAACTGAGTTTTAATTTAGCAGACAAGCGAACGAAATGACTAAAAGTAAATTTTCTTATGACTAAAACTGTATTGTGATTGACGTAAGATTGACGTTTTCACTATTAGCATATGTAAGTTTCCGATAAGTTAATAACGCCTGGGGCTTTAATGAATCAGAAACCGATGGATAATGTTCTTAATGGGGAGTGAGTTCATCGAATGAAGAGAAATGAAACACACGTTAGCGTCCTCGTGACATCTGTTTTAGTGTTTTTAGAATTCCGTCGCTGGCTGTTTTTCGCATACCACAGTGTTGTCGCGGCTGTTCACTTCTTAAGAACTAATATCGAGACGACAGCAAAAAAACTGAAACTACAAATATATGCAGTGATATTTATTGATCTTCCCACTACGCATTTTGGAGTATTGTACCACAAAAGTTGCCAGGAATCACTTACATTAACAAGATATATATATATATATATATATATATATATATATATATATATATATATATATATATATATATATATATATACGAGTTATCTGGGTATTCCGGAGCAGTGTGCGGCAAGGAGAGGATGAGAACCTATTTCAGGAAGTGGTTAAGTACTGTGGATTCTTCGATTACATTAGTAAACAGTAAAACAAGTATTAGAAATATCTTTAGTTGATGTTCGTTAACCAAAATCTAAATTAAAGGCTACATCCATTAACTGAGAATTTCAACACGCTGTTCAAACTTTTGTATTCAGTAAACACACTAAAAATTTTGTCACCTTATTTGGGCAGGGCCATGCTGTTTGACACCAACGAAAGGCAATGTTCACGTACAACCCAGCTCACTTTCAGTGACGTCAGCTTATATGTTTCATGGATAACAATAAGTCTCCACGTCACCTGTGGAAGGATGGTATATCAAGATCCGATGATGTAGATGACAAGCACGCTATCAGATACTGACATGATGTATGATTTACTTCAGAGCAGACAAGGCGTAGGAGTAGTCGTTTTTTCTATGAGTCATCACAAACAGTGAAAACTGAGTGTGTAATTTGTTTTTTTTTGAGGCTGTGGAAAGAAGGAAAGCCACCTACCGACTTAAAACAGAAAGGTCACAGACGTCACGGTGATATATTTTTCAGCCCTTGTCTGATAGGGCAACAGGCCGAGTTCCGTTGTGCGCTGCGTGACTGATGGTTTCCACCGGGGATACTGTAGCATGCAGAGTCGCTTTCGCAGAGTACAAACTTTGCCATTTATCGGGAAATGACGAAACAAGCTATATAACACGATGATCCGACACGTACATATTTCGTTATTCAGGAACAATGAGCTGGTAAAAATTATGGATGTGTACTTACCTAAATTTAATTTTTCAATGTTGATCGATTCACTGCTGATAGATGCAACGGATAGCTGTCGTCAGGAACCCATCATCATCCATTTCTCCAATAGCTGTAGTGGTATATATGGAGAACTATCCTGACAGTCGATCTCTGTGATGTACGACTATTCGCCCATCAGTGGAAGTGAAATTACGATACCGCTCTGAAAAAAAAAAAAAAAAAAAAATCAGTCGTTTCCACAGTTCTGTTTTCATTACCCAAGCGCAGTGACTGTCCATGTACTTCACAGCCATTATAAGATAAAATATGCTGCACCGATGATCTAGAGATAGCTCTGTGTAATTCGTAATTCATTGAGAGACTGAAACGAAGAGGTATTGTCTGCCATCACGAACAATCGCAGATAATGCTTATCACTCTTCCAACTTTGCACTTAGTCAGCCGTAGTAATACAGCAGCCAATTACGTTGTTTCGTAAGTAATAACAGTATTGGAGTGGACATATTTGTCCCTTTTACGTTTGTGAGAAAAGAACACTTTAGGTCCTTCCTTTTTATCTTCTAGGACACTGAATCGCTATACATTCATTGATAACCAGAACAACATTGCGATGTGACATGGACATGTTGTACACTTCCTTATCCATTAAATTAGTGAATGATGTGGGAAATGCATGTTAGAGGACATATGTTTGCAAGAACCTACTTTGGAGTTTCTACTCTAGAACTATTTATAATAACTGAGTAGTTCTTTGCCTCCAATCAGTCATTGCGTACTTTTTGTAACAAGCTAGTCCGACGTGGGAGAGGGCATCAAAGCCCTAATCTTATCCTACTGAGGAAATAAGTGTGTAAATAAAATCATTACAGGAAAATATCATCTGTGCATTTTCTAAAAATGTGAGAATTCTCCTTGTTTCATTTAATTTATGTTACACACATTAATTTATTTACACATCCAACCACGAAGTGTGTCTGATGCATCCAATGTACTGATATGGGCCTTGAGGAGAGAATAATGTGAGTAGGTGCTTGATGAATCCTACTAACGAAGAATTCTTTAGTTTTATGTTCATGGTGCATCTCTCAAGATGCTGAATTTTGCTGACACGTGTTATTATAAAAGGTTATCTCAATTCTGAAAACTCTTTAAACTTCGAAGGCTTACATTTCATCCGGTTTCCTTATTTCTCAACATACGTTTCAGTGGTCGTAATCCAGGAGCTCCCTTTAGATGACAGTCTCCCTCATACCTTCTTAAATATGCAAGAGACGTTTCTAATGTTCGCACCCTGAAATCGGAGCTAGGTTGTATGTGAAGACATTTCTAAAATATGGCTAAGACTGTATAACTACTCAACGTTGCTAAAACGAATTACATAATGTGATTCACATACACAGCTGAGGATAGGTTGGTTGCCACCATCCCAAAGTTTATTACCCTAAACGAACGTCCCTGGTACACATTTCTAATACTTTTTAAGAATTGTAGTCCCATTTCCTAAATGATAGCCTATTTCCTCTTCTTTACGTAATACTAAGGGTAAACAATTGTAACTGCTAACCTTTCGACTGCTGGAATACACTTAACGCACGACATTAGGCTTTTCTGCAGGAGTTTGCTTCAACAAATTTGAAACACCACATCTGAGAAAAGTTTACACAATAAAGATGGAAATAATGATGGGTTGTGCTAGAATTACACGAAGACTTGAAAACTTAAGAAAAATGATGACATAGCTTATATGTAGTTGCATAAGTATTTCGAAAAATGTTAGTCGCGTGCCAAGGCATAGAAGATGTGTGTGGTAGGGTAGTTACAGTATAACTCAACTGTTGATTAATTTCTTCTCAGTAACGTACCTGTATGAAAAGTATACTACAAAATAGTCGTCGCACATGTACTGCCATTGAAACGCAAACCAACAATGTAGAAATGCACAGGAAGAAGCTGTTATTTAAATTGTAAGGCACTTCGAAGTGCAGATTCGGACTGAAATGAGAAAATACAAAAATGCAGCAAATGAAGCGGACAAAAGGGAATACGGATGTCCAAAAAACAGATGTGTAAAAAATTACATTGACAGAAAATGCAAAATGACTAAATGGCTAGGGCACAAAGTGTAAGAATTGAGAAGCATATTTCACCAGGGAAAAAACAGATACCGCCTATTTGAAAATTCAAGAGACTTTGGGAGAAAAGAGAAGCAGCCCTACGAACATCAAGAGCTCAGACGGAAAAACGGTATTAAGAAAAGAAGGGTAAGCTGAAAGGAAGGAAGGAAGGAATAATTATTTTATTTTTATCTTACTTGTCAAGTTCTGTGGTACCAAATTGATGATAAAATCTCCAAGGTCATGGAACGTGCCAGTACACGAGACCACAACATAAAAGTAATAACAGTTAAATTTCAAACTATAAGTTTATGTAGACGCAGTCAACAGTATAACACAGGAATCAGCTTTATTTTTCAAGGAACTCCTTGACAGAATAGAAGGAGTGATTCGTGAAGAAACTTTTCAGTTTCGTTTTGAAAGCGAGAGGATTACTGCTAAGATTTTTTTAATTCTTCTGGTTGCTTATTTAAAATGGATGCAGCAGTATACCGCATGCCTCTCTGTGCAACAGTCAAGGAAGTGCGAACCAAATGAAAACTGGATTTCTGCCAAGCATTAACTGAGTGAAAGCTGCTAAGTCTTGAAAAATAAGCTGATAGTGCTAACAAGAGACTACAGTCAAGAAGGCAAATGTCAGAATACCCATACTACTGAACAGGGGTCGACAAGAGTTTCGCGAACGTGTACCACTTATTGCCCGAACCGCCCGTTTCCGAGCCAAAAATTTCCTTTGAGAACGGGAAGAGTTACGCTAAAATATAATACCATACGTCGTAAGCGAATGAAAATAAGCAAAGTAGACTACTTTCGTGTCGAACTATCACTTACTTCAGATACCGTTCCAATAGCAAAAATCGCAGCATCAAGTCTTTGAATAATATTTCAACAGTTTGCTATCTATCTTAACACCAAGAAAATTTAACTGTTCAGTTTTGCTACTCATATGCCCATTCTGTGAAACCAAAACGTCGGGATTTGTTGAATTGAGTGTTAGAAAATGTAAAATTGAATCTTACTGTGATTTGGCAATATATTATTTCCCACAAGACATAAAGTTATTTCATGAACTGCACTGTTTGAAACATTGCCAATGTTGCACACAACGTTCTTTACTACCAAGCTAGTGTCATCAGCAAACAGAAACGTTTCAGAATTACCTACAATACTAGGTGGCAATGGGGCACACCCTCATTAGACCGAGCCCCATTCAGACCCCACATCAAACCCATTATCAACACTATGGATAATGACTTTTTGCTATCTGCTGTTAAAGTAGGAGATTAATCAATTGTGAACTAAACAGAAAAGATTAGGTTTAACGTCCCATCCACATCGAGGTAATTAAAGGCGGAGGAAGATTCGGATTGTGTCCATGATGTGGAAGGAAATTGGCCGTTCGCTTTCAAAGAAACCATCCTGGCATTTACCTGGAACGATTCACGAAGAAGAATTTGACAGAGCACTGAAGTATCTAAGTCGAAACAAGGCCCCGGAAATAGGCGAAATTCCTTGAGATAGCCTTGGGAGACCCAGCCACGAAAAAAGTCTTCCATCGGGTATGTAAAATGTATGAGACAGGCGAAATACCCACAGACTTCAAGATGAATGTAGTAATTTGAATTCCAAAGAAATCAATCGCGACCAACTGTGAAAATTACAAGAAATCAGTTTCATAAGTCACGGTTGGAAAATAATAACACGAATTCTCTACCGAAGAACAAAAAAGCTGATAGAAGCCGACTTCGGGGAAGATGAGTTTGGATTACGGAGAAACGCAGGAACACGCGAGGCAATACTAACCCTACGACTTATCTTAGAAGGTAGTTTAAGGAAAGACAGACCTATGTTTATAACATTTTTAGACCTAGAGAAAGCTTTTTGACAGTGCTGGCTGGAATACTCTCTTTGAAATTCTGAAGGTAACAGCGTGAAAGGCTATTTACAACTTGTACAGTAACCAGAACACAGTTATAAGAGCTGAGTGGCATGAAAGGGAAGCCGGGTTTGAGCAGAGTGAGAGACGGTGTTGTAACCTATCCCCTCTGTTATTCAGTCCGTACATTGAGCAAGGACTAAAAGAAATCAAAGAAAAATTTGGCGTTAGAATTCGAGTTCTACGAGTAGATATGAAACATTAAGGATTGCCGATGACATTGTAATTCTGTCAGTGACACCAAAGGACTTGGTAGAGCAGTTGAACCTTATGGATAGTGTCTTCAAAGGACGATATAGAACGAAAATCAACAAATGCAAAACAAGGATAATGTAATACCATCGAACTAAATCAGGTAACACTGATGGAATTAGATTGGGAAACGGGATAGTTAAGGTAGTAGATGAATTTTGTTATTAGAGCAGTAAAATAACTGAGGATTGCCTAAATAGAGAGGATATAAAATACAGACTGGCAATGGCAAGAAAAGCGTTTCTGAAAAAGGGAGTTCGTTAATGCTGAATTTAGATTTAATTAGTAGTGAAACATGGACTATAAACAATTTACACAAGAGGAGAATAGAGGTTTTTGAAATGTGGTGCTACAGAAGGACGCTGAAGATTAGATGGGTAGATAACGTAACTAATGAGGAGGTATGAACGGAACTGGGGAGACAAGAAATTTATGAAACAACTTGACTAAAACGAGAGGTCGGTTGATGGGACAAGTTTGGAAACATCAAGAGATCAGTAATTTAGTACTGGGGGGAAGTGTATGGAGTAAAATTAGATAAATATAGCAAGCAGATTCAGAAGGATGTAGGTTGCAGTAATTAGAGATAAAGAGACTTGGACTTGGACATGATGAATCTGTACCAGACTAGTCTTTGGACTGAAGACCACAACAGCAACAAGCTGAATAAAGCACGGAGCTCGTACGATAATACGCAGTCTGAATAATAAGGTCGTTCTCAATTTTCACGAAGCTCCCTGCGCTTTAATATTAATGTACATCCATTTCCTGATACTGGTCTTTAGTGATGTCTAACCCAATCCATAGCCGGTAAATACCACTTGCAATTTGAGGTTTTGTCTTAGACTAACATTTAAAAATTGTCTACCATACCGTGAGGGCACAGCAAATATAGCGACAGGTGTTCCATAGCATTTCAATATCCCTAAGCTACACATGATTAATGTTAATTAGAGATACGACAGAACTTAAAAAGAGCCAAAATCTCACGTACCACAATACAGCACATTCTTTCCCTCATAATCATTTTCTATTTCTGAATCCGGATGAGAAACAATGTTTCTTAAAATTCTCAGACAAATTACATCGCTTTCCAACTTGAAAAGACAATGTTGCACCATTTCGACATCAATGTCTTGCACGTACTTGTTAGAGGCTGACTCTGGGACCCCATGCCGGTCCTGACTTTTATTGTCCCTGATCTAAGCAATCCTCTATTGAAACGGTACTCAGTTTCTTTGCATTTACCGTTACTATTAATCGGACAATCTCGTCTGTCCTTGTTCCTTCTGTTACAGATGACATTAAATACCACTTCTAAATTGCTATACTATTTAACATAGTAGTTATTCTCAATGTCTGCTTTCCTTCTTTTATTTATTATTTTGTCTACTCTTATTATTTGTTTGAGAACTGTAACTATTCTTATAATAATACTTCAGGAGCGCATAACTTAAAGAAAATTATTCATAGGAATTCCGAATGTTTTGAACAGATATTGACAATTAATAGCGTGCCTAACGGATCTGATTCATAGACGATGCAACAATGCAGACAAATATACTGCAAGAGAGCGTTTCAAAAGCAGGCCTGTGTACAGATTTTGAGAAACTTAATGAAGGGCACATACGAAGGGCGTCCCGAAATACCTGTGAATTATGGAAGAATAGCTAGGTGTAATAACACCACCAAATATTCTCGACAAAGGAGCTAAACTGGAAAGGAATATGAAATTATTTTTTCTATTAACAAAAAACCTTTATGACAAGAAATTCTTATCCATAAATGCGAAACTGCGGCACGACACTGTCATTAGACCAGAATGAGCTTCTGCTTCATAACCCCTTTCGTTATAAGCGTCAAACTATTAGGTGAAATAGAAAAGATTGAATGGAAAATAATCAGACGTTAGTTTGCAAATGTTCATACATAATATTACACAAACATAAAAATGAAAAATAATTATTTTCTTTTTACAGTATCCACATAACCGATAACTGTTCATACAGATAAATATTTTTTTTCCACATATATTACACCGATTTTACAAATGTCTTTCCAGAAGACGTCACAGAACACACAGACAAGAAAATATTATTTCAAAAATTACAAGAAACTGGTCTCGTCAGTATTCCCAATCTGTTCCAAGAAGCCATGATATCTTTAGTGGAAGTAGAATATGGTAATACGATCTACAGAGATATTTCATGTTAACTGATTAGATGTAAGTTAGTAAATGGTTACCGTAGCTGAATAAACAATGCGCATGCTTTGTATGTACTGTATCTCATTTCGAATCGATGTGAATTTATACTTTTTTCTTCAGTAAGGAACACGGCCTTGTGGTTAGACAATTCGTTGTCTACGAAGTTCTCCATAGTAATATACGAAACACATTTCGATTATGTGCAGCTAATTTCCCACAGAAGATGTGACGGAATTTCGCCTGTGAATCAAGAGGCAGTTCTGGTAGGGAATGACCCCCTGAAGGCGAAAATATGTCTTTAGAACCTATTAGAGAATTATTCACATAATTTCGTCGATACGACACGGTAACAGTCTGACACTCTGGCGCAGTGAGTTACGTCTGCATTCGTACAGTAATAGTCAATGAAAGTACACGAGGGACGTGAAATACCTGCACAACATCACTTTCAGTCGAGTCACATTATTCATGCGCCATGCCTCATCGCCAACCGGCTATTCGTGACTGCATCATTGCTCGGAACGGAGTTTGACGGCGTTGAACGCTGGGGCACTGTACGGCTATCGACTTACTACGAAATCCAGTAGACGTGTAGGAATTGGACTTTGGCTTGTAACAACAATTGTACAGGATGATGAAGTTGCCAATACCTCATCGCAAAAGCCTTCTTTTTTACCTATGGTGCATTTGAAACGTATGTGCCCTGCATTATATGTTAAAGACTTAGAATCAAATACTTGCAAAACCGAAACATGGGTTGTACTTAAATGAAGAATAAAACAGTCAACTGTCTGTGTGGTAGAAAATTAGCTCTGACATGAAAATAATACGTTTCCTGATCCATGTCCTTGTTATATGTTATATATGTGAGTAATGTTTTTGAAAATGTGCCCATATCTTTTTGTTGTACCCCTTATACTGTGTCTCCCATTCAGATGTGGAGCATTATATCGCTCCTGTGTAGAGCCTGTGTATCGGTAGAACGTCTCATGCGTGCACAGTGACAGATGGTCCGTAGCGAGTTCAGTCGAGTACGTGGTTCTAATTTTCATCTGCTAGGGGACAGTAGTGCACAGAGACATTCAAGAAAGAGATGAAGAGAATGTTTTTGTGAACTGTTCTGTTTATTTCTTCAAGGCTTTTTTATTTATTCATGTTTGTACAGTTTTGTATATGCTTTTTGTAGTGTGAATGATGCGTGACTTTGGTCCAAAGTTAACATGTCGATCGTTGTTCTACTGCTGAACGCTGTACGAACTAGTGTGAGAAAGTTTTAAGACAGTGTGAATGCAGACGACGGGGAGTTTTGTATCATAATATGTTAAGTAAGTTTATGGTAAAAGGAAAGCTAATTCGAGTGCAAATGAAGTGTGTTATTTGTTATTTGCTTAGTCATGAAAACGCGGACTGACGCGGGAGAATAATATTTTGCTATTGGCCTTATAGAAAACTGACCAATGAGAACGGAGTGTTCTTCGCGCGTCTTTTCTCTGACTACAGCAGTCTAAGAGAGTCGGAACTCAGATTTTAAATGTTACGGTCGTGTGTAGTATGAGCTCCAAAGGAAGTTATAATTTGCCAGTTTTATTTCTGCTGCATGTTTCAAAAGTGTTTTAAAGTGAAGGTATATGTATTCCGGTGTGTTTTTTAGAAAGTACGGATATTTTAAGTAAATTTATGTATAGGAAAGACAGTAATTTCGCGTGGCATATTTAACAGATTTTTGACTAAAAATTTGAGTGAATTAGACACCGACAAACTTAATAGTATGGCGAGCATTTTAATTTAAGAACAATCCGTGATTAGTAGTTCTTCAGATTTGTGGAAGTACGTTAAACTTGCTAACGTGAATGAAACGGTTTGTGCATGACTGTGTTAAGATTAGCACGGGCTTGGCAGTGAACGTGTACGTCTCAAGGTTCCGCCTGCAGTTCGTGGTACAGTGGCTAGCGTTGCTGCCTCTGGATCACGTGGTCCGGGTTCGATTCCCGGCCGGGTTGGCGATTTTCTCTGCCTGGGGACTCGTTGTTTGTGTTGCCCTCATCATTTCATCATCATCACTTGTGACAGTGGATGGATTGGATAGTGAGTAAAAAATGGACCGTGTGAAAACTGGGACTTTGTACGGGCGCTGGTGACAGCACAGTTGAGCGCCCCACAAACAAGACATCATCATCATCATAATCGTCATATCATGGTTCAGAATATACCGTAACATGGCCAGAATTTCCATCTTTATTTCAAAATTAAGACCTTTCCCCGATCCTTAAAATAGTTACATTGTATGCAGCCTGGTGCGAGTTGCTGTACGGTAGGTTTCTGTTCTACATCTACAGCCATACTCCGCAAGCCACCTGACGGTGTGTGGCGGAGGGTACCTTGAGTACCTCTTTCGGTTCTCCCTTCTATTCCAGCCTCGTATTGTTCGTGGAGAGAAGGATTGTCGGTATGCTTCTGTGTGGGTTCTAATCTCTCTGATTTTACCCTCATGGTCTCTTCGCGACGTATACGTAGGAGGGAGCAATACACTGCTTGACTCTTCGGTGAAAGTATGTTCTCGAATCTTTAACAAAAGCCCGTACCGAGCTACTGAGCGTCTCTCCTGCAGAGTCCTCCACTGGAGTTTATCTATCATCTCCGTAACGATCTCGCGATTACTAAATGATCCTGGAACGAAGCGCACTGCTCTCCGTAGGAGTCCAACCGGCGGTCTGCTGCCAGGACCTCACAGGCAGATGCAGGTAATGGACAAACTAACCGCTCCGCCGCACCATGTCATTGGATACTGTTTGACGCTAGCTTCGGAACGCCACATTACTTAGTAAACGTGTGGCCATCAAGGATAGTGATTATGGCTGATGATCATCGACTCTACTTATTATCAGTTGGTGAGTAGAAAGTCAATAGTGACTGAGGAAGGTGATATGGTCGAAAGCGAAGGATGGTTCAGTAACTAGTATACAGGCTTCATGATGCCCGCTTCCACTCCAAATATGCCCATTATTTATCTCTCAATAGCCAGATGTTTTTCCGTAGACATGGAATGCTTCACAGAGTAGACGGTCGACTTCATTCTGCCCACTATACCCATATTATGGGTAATCATATGGTCACATAAGTGCGACAACTATATCAAGAGGCAGCAATCAGTTTTCAGCTGGACCAGTGAGCTATACCTACATCAGAGGTGGTTTAGGAGTGGTTTGCAGAAGAGAATGAGTTTACTCAATAGGCCTCCTTCTGTACCAGACGCACATCGTACCGAAAATGTATGAGCAGAGACAGAACAGACTATGGAAAAAATCTGACCTGATACAGCACGAAGATGACCTTTGGGTTGGTTCAAATGGCTCTGAGCACAATGGGACTTAACTTCTGGGGTCAGCAGTCCCCTAGAACTTAGAACTACTTAAACCTAACCTAAGGGCATCACACACATCCATGCCCTTGGCAGGATTCGAACCTGTGACCGTAACGGTCGCGCGGTTCCAGACTGTAGCGCCTAGAACCGCTCGGCCACTCCGGCCGCCTGACCTTTGGAACGTCATCCTAGTTGCCTTGCAGAAGATATCAAAAAATTTATTATCCATCTCTCAGACTCCTTTCTTTGCAGAATACTGACAGTCATTGAAGTTGAAGGCTATTGGCCTGGATTATTAAGTGGGAAAGGAGCCGTATGCTATGTCGCTATGATGCTCGAAAAATCTTAATAAGAATAGTGAACTCTTAGCTTCATTACTTTCGTGATTAATGGAGTAACGCAAAGAAAGTTTTAGTTGCCGTTTACAAGATTCCAGTGTTTGTTCGAACTGTAGCACGCTGGATGTCTAAGTGATATACCAGTTTTTCCCTTGTCCTACCGAGCACGGCCTCATTAACGTGTGCAATTACTGCTCCAATGCGAACTCGCAGGTACTGCAGGCCAGCACCAGGGTCTGGTACACAAAATACTTCACATAGCCCATGAGAAAAAATCAAAAGGGGTTGTGTTTGGGGACCTTGGGTGTCAGGAAGAGGGTCGTTCTCTGACAATCCAGCGACCTGTAAGCATGTGGGCGAAAGCTTTCCTAACGATTGAGGCCCAGTGAGACCGATCATCCTGTTGGAGCTCTACATGTGAAAATGCAAACTGGTACAACATGAGCAGATAAACAGTCGACATTTTTGACGCCTCTGCAAAGAAAAACAGTCCCACCACAGGATCATGAAGCAGACTACACTACGCCCTATTCTTTGGGCTATCGCGCGCAGTGTCCTCGGAGTACCATAAACAGTCGACATTTTTGACGCCTCTGCAAAGAAAAACAGTCCCACCACAGGATCATGAAGCAGACTACACTACGCCCTATTCTTTGGGCTATCGCGCGCAGTGTCCTCGGAGTACCCCATCACTCATTGTGTCAATTTATAGTCCGCAACACATGAAACAGGCTTCATCAGTGAAAATCGTATTTTTCAGGCAGTCTAGGTCATCATCGATGAGCCTCAGAATCTAAATGGCAGCCGGCCGGGGTGGCTGTGCTGTTCTAGGCCCTACAGTCTGGAACCGAGCGACCGTTACGGTCGCAGGTTCGAATCCTGCCTCGGGCATGGCTGTGTGTGATGTCCTTAGGTTAGTTAGGTTTAATTAGTTGTAAGTTCTAGGCGACTGATGACCTCAGCAGTTAAGTCGCATAGTGCTCAGAAACATTTGAACTTTCTAAATGGCAAGTGCTTTGCACTTTGGCATGTCATCAGGTTGAACTCATGCTGTAGCGGCACTTTGTACGTATGAAACTTTAGTACCTTGTGTAGCACTCTATGACCGTAGTTGGTGGTAGTTACAATCGTCGAGACGCTTGACGGATTGATTTGGTAGAATTCTGAATGAATTCGTGTTGCACCTGTTCCATATCTGCATCTCTCGTGCTGGAAAGCCCAGAACTCGTCCTGTTCATGACGCTTCCGTATTTCTTTAACTTCATGTACCACTGTCTGTTGGGCGGACGTGATTGTGACGTATCCGGAAACTCCTTTCGACCAGGGTGTCAGGTCGGTTCTCTGTAAACCACTCCACACACTGTGCAATCTGTTGAGGATGGCCATTTTCATCAATAAGTAACCTGAAAATGAACAACAACAAAAAACATAAAGAAAATGACTTAGATATGTGTGAACATTACCCACAAAATATCTTTCTTTCTTCATATCCAACCCCCTTTTCTGAAACATACGTGATAGAAATTGTAAAGATCATATTGGAACAGCATGTATTTAAGAATGAATACCTTGTTGGTATAGTTCCACAAGTGTGACACACGTGAAGTCTTGAGCATAAATGTTAACCCCTAGTAAAAGCAAATTAAATTGATAATTACATAAGATGAATTAATCTAAAGATCTAGAGTAATGTTTTTTACGATCTGAGTCAGTAATCATCTTTAATCAGTGGTGTTCGATATCTGCCACTCGATCCTGTACAGGGTGTAAGATAAAGGTAAGGCCGAAATTTCAGCAAACATTCCTCACACATAGAGGAAGAAAATACGTTGTTTTGACACAGGTTTTGAAATGCCTTATTTGCATGTTATAGCTGAGTTTTTCAAATTAATCACCTACTTTGAAATAAAGTCTCATCCATGAATAATACATATCCACTAGAGTGAGGGTTAGCACATTGTTGAATGAATCATTCGAATAAGTGCCCCCCTGAAGGAAAAGAAGCTGCTGATAGTGCTTTCTCGTGTTGGTGTTGTATATGGAACGGATACTGCAAATCCTTATGTAGCACTCACCACAGAGTCACGTGGTCAATATACCTTGTAGCAGATGTTTGTCTTATACTGACGCTATGATTGTCGTCAGCTGAACGAACAAGTTTGTCTTCTAGATGAGCTGCCCTCTCCTTCTCGGCCTCTCCCATGCCCCATAAGACGACGATCAATTGTTGCGTCAAATTTCCTCCTGTTGGGACACTTGTTTTACAGATCTCTCCCTATACAAGTTGAGCGGCACGATCACTAACCTCTGCTGATCCGTACAGCGTATGGGCATCTGTCATCTCATTCGAGTACACTTCCACTTCACTGACCTAGAAACAAGATCCGTGCTCAACACTTTACATTTCACTTCACTGACCCTTACTGTATCTAGGTTGAGCCTTTGCGTTTCCCTTTTCAGATTTTCTAGTTTCCCTACCACGTTCAAGTTTCTTACATCCCACGCCCTGACTGTTAGAACGTTATCTTTTCGTTGATTATTCAACCTTTTTCTCATGGTCTCCTCCACCTTAGCAGTCCCTTCCCGGAGATACGAACAGGGGACTGTTCCTGAATCTTTTGCCAGTGGAGAGGTCATCATTACAGTTTCTCAGTTACGTGACACATGTTCTGTGAATACACGTTGTGTGTCTTTAATGCATGGTTTCCATTGCTTTCTGCATCCTCATGACGTTGAGCATTGCTAATTCTTACGCTTTCAGGGGCAGTATCCCACCCGATGGACAACCTCTGTCTGCTACTCCGTCCTCTTTGACAAGGCCTTTGGCGGAATGAGGGTGACTTCTCATGCCGTAAGTTCTCGCCCGCCAATGCTGGTCATCAATCAAAATGTGAGCCGTGGCGGTTTTCGAAACCGGGACGGAGGACGTTTTGATTAGTAATCAAACACGCTAATCGTAGACAGCGTAACACATCCTAACTGTCAGCGGTGACAGTCCTTCGCTATTTTGTACGGCATGGGTTACGTGCGCGTCGCTCTCTTCTCCTCCTACCTTTCACAAATGTGCAGAAACATGCTAGACGACAGTGGTGCATGGAACGACATCACTATTGACAGGAATGGCATCATATAGTGTTTTCGGACGAATCCAGGTTCTGTTTGTTTGAAAATGATGGCTACATTTTGGTTCGCCGCAGACGGGGGGAGCCCCATAACAGTGACTGCATTCGCACAAGACATACAGCACCAGCTCAAGACCTAAAGGTGTGGGGTGCTATTGGGTACAACCACAGATCATAGTTGGTGCACGTGTAGGGGTCTGTGAGCAGTGTGACCTATGTGAATGACATCCTGCAACTTGTAGCCATGCTCTTTCAGCACCACACACCCCGACGCCATGTCTCAGCAAGAGAACTCACGACCACCTGGTGCAGCACGAGCACCTGCCTTCTTGATATCACAGGATGTCATCCTTTTGCCCAGGCCCTCCAGATCATCAGATATGTCGCTAATCGAAAATGGATGGAATATGGTGAAACGACAAGTGCAGCGCTCTGACCAAATGCCAACCACCACAGATGAACTTTCGAAATAGGTGAACGCAGCACGGATGGCTATACCACAGGACGCCATTAGCGCCTTATATGCGTCGATTCCATCACACTTGGAAGACGTTAACAGGATCCATGGCGGATCGTGGGCCTACTAGGTAAGAGAACACATACTGAACCTAGCGACTGAAGTGCCAATCATTTCTGTAGTACATACTAACGCGAGCGTCCTACTTCTAGTAGTTCAAGGTGTTGAGTTTCTTCTGAACATGAGTGTATTTTATCTTGCAAAGACATTCTAAGAATCATTTCGCCACTACCATTTTATAATTTATGACCATGTGCTTTCTGTTTTTGTATCAAAACTGGCTCTCTGATGTCCGTACTAATCGGTCTTTTCTGATCGCTGAAAGACTGCTGATTTCGGACAGTTGTGAAATGTTTACACTCATTGCCAACATCAACTACGTAGCAATTTTGTGCGCCGTAGCAATAAGTAGACATTATATTGATTCGTGAGCGGTGATATTGCTTGTGGCTGTTACCTTTATTAACATTCAGTATAATGAGCGGCTCGCCGTGAACGTTCCTGTAACTTCACAGACGCATTTACACATTACATATGCGTTTAGTTTATAAAATATAAGCAGGGCAGTCAGCTTATAGCTGCCCTGGGAGGAGGGAGAGGAGGAGGAGGAGGAGGAGAGGTTTTCCAGCAGCCAGTGTGCTAGGAGGCAATCGCAAGCTAACTCTTCCAGCAACTTTCCCAAAAGAGCAACCTTATACTGTTCGATCAGTATATCAGATGGTTGAAATGTTGATTTTTGCATTCTAAAATGGAAGACGAGAATGAATCAACGGCGCTAGCAATGACTAAACACAAAAACGACGGAATATGGCTACTTTTTACTTGTAATTAAGAGTGAGTTGAAAATGACATGAAATACAGATGTTACAAATGTGCTTGGCAATGACTATTACCCGAAATTAGCTAACCGCGCGATTAAAGTAATATTGCAGTACGGCCTGCTAGGGACTATGTTTAAGATTATTAAATATCTGGAGACTGTGGATCCCCGCAAATACAAAGGTCTACGGGGATGATCATTTTTGTTAGCACATTATATAATCCTCTTGCAACTTTTGAAAGCAGTTATTATCTGCTTACATGCAAAGTGGTTCCACAATGCCTGACTATTATCGGTTATCAATAAGAAATCATAGCAACTTAGACATTTCTACTGAGGTAATACAGCATAAACTGGCGATTTTAGGATAAGCATTGTCACACGTGCAATATATTTATCTGCGTATCAGTGCGAAAATACTGGAAGCCAAATATTTGTAATGAAGTCGGTGAACGCAAGTATTCTGAAAGGGTTCAGAATTTTTTTGGAAATCTTGACTATTGTTGCTTATTTCCATGTTCTGTGAATTCTGCCAATACTGAAAACACAATTGTAGTACTAGAGAATCCGGCCTCGTTCCGTTTCTTATTTGATGCTATTCTAGCAGTTGTCCAGACCTCACGGAATTTTTCCTTGGACATAAAACTCACTCAGGAATAACTGCGGTTAAAGGCTCAGAATTCATTAAACAGTTGTAGAGAGACATATTTCATCACGTTTTCATTAAGTGTAACTAAGTTTTCGGCCTGTAGTAATGTTTACGTGAATTAAGTAACCTACAGCACCAGTAAAAAGAGAAACACAGTCCCCTCATACCGAAGCAATTTTATTGACAGGTGATGTGACAGGTAATTAATCATTGTAGGAGTATACAACAAACTCAGACCAAATGAAACGCCCAGACAGTCGCATCAATACACACTGTACCCCCTCAGGGTTACGTCCCATGGTGCTCAGAGCCATTTGAGCCATTTGAAACCCTCAGGCGGAAACGCAACCGTGCATATCCGCATGCAGTCGATCGTAATGGTGCCGAATAGCATCATGCGGTAGACTGTTCCAAGCACCTTCTTGTACTCTTCTCTAAATCCGGAATACGTGTTCAACTGGAGGAAGATCTGGTAGTCTCACTGGCCAGACCAGTTGTAGTACACCATTAAGAGCACGTTGAGTCACAACAACATTATATGACCGTCCACCGACATACTGGAAAATCACATCGCCTTGTTTCGAATAAATGGCAGCATCGTGGGGATAAAAAACTGTGGTATGTAGCAGGCACTGGTCACTTTCAGCAGCACAAGTTTCAAATGTGAGCACGAGTTGTCTCCAGTCAGCTCTTTCAAGACACCAGAGTAGCCGTTCATGGCGCTGGTGGGGTCAGTCAGCCCTGCCAGAGGGACTCATGAGTCATGCTGCAAGTAGACGGTTGCTGATGGTCCCCGGTGACGCATCAGTGTAACTTGCGTCCTGATTTCTTGACTGGAGCCGGCCGCGGTGGCCGAGCGGTTCTAGGTGCTTCAGTCAGGAACCGCGCTGCTGCTACGGTCGCGGGTTCGAATCCTGCCTCGGGCATGGATGTGTGTGATGTCTTTAGGTTAGTTAGGTTTAAGTATTTCTAAGTCTTTGGGACTGATGACCTCAGATCTTAAGTCCCATGGTGCTTGGAGCAATGTGATTTTGAATCTTGACTGGTTGGTGTTCTGTCGGCCTCTGGTGCTGTCACGATGCATTGACCTTTGTGTACATCTGTACTACGTGGAGGTCCAGAACCTGTTCTACGGCTGTGGCAATGTTCCATAGACCACAAAAGTACCGACATATCACCACTACACTGTGCAGAACATGTGCAGCAAGCATCCATCTGTATTGATACAGGCTCATGATGCGTCCTTTCATGTGACTGATGTTATTCAGCTGGATTACGTACTCGTCGGCAGGGCATGGTTGTACCCTAGAATTAATGTTGCACACATTGTTCACCTCAAAACTCACCAAAATTACTGCGTGCAGAGTCAAAACAGAGAGTACGCAACAGGCCTCCAGAGATCTATGTGCTAGTGGATGCTGTGACAAATGAATCACTAACACTACATTCCCTCAGTATGCACATATTACAACCTGTTGCCCAGAACAGTGTCCTTGAGGGTCTTTCCCACAGAGTAAGTTCTCAGAATATGAATCTTGCAGTTCCCACGTCAAGGTCTCCTCCGAATCTGCTTTACAGTAATTCTAAACACGTCAAGTGCAACCACTTAGGACCACTCATTAAAATCACATCGTGGCTTCGTGGATACAGAGGAGAAATTCAGGCGAAAACAAGCAAATACCATTGGTGTTATAAATGAGACTCCTTACAGTGGGATAAGATAAAGAACTGCAAGTTCATTTCGGTTCTCTTTGTTTATTATTTGGTAACTACGCTTAATGTTAAAGACAGTGTTTTACTGTTCAGTTTTATACACCGAAGTCAAAGTGTTCATAGAAAACTTTACCAACAAGTGCGTGATTTTTCTGTGGAGCCCAAACTTAGAGCTATTAATTTACTGGTAACTTGTGGAAGGTTATTCATTAGGTATTTGTGAACTTGGAAACCTAATAAAAGTGAATCTGATCCAGTTAAAAGCATTTTCTACGACTTCAATTAAATGTCACTATGTTAGTGCTGGAGGATATAAATCTGGCTTTATCAACTTTGAAGTAAAGTCCAATTTAGAAAGCAGTGAGGTACTAATAAGCAATGGCCCCTGGTGTATATTTCCATCAGCTCAGCATAGGTTGTTGTACAGTCATTCCGTTTCAACTGCAGAAAACGAATCACCACTAGATACCCTCCGCCTCCCCCCCCCCCCTCCTTCACCCCTTTATCGGTGGGTTGAGGTTTTCTGTTTTGGCTCGTCTTGTGGCATGTTATGGCGTGGTGGCACGGTGATTTCGATGTGTAACACAATTGTAGACGTGGACCTGCAAACAAAGAAATTATTACTGACATGACGTTATTTATTCTGTCTGATAGCTCACACTTTATGTCTACCCCTCGAACATGTAAAATATAGAAGTTCCTCTTGCTAAGTACGAGTTTCTTCTGAAAGCAAATGAGGAAAGTTTATGTGACAGAAAGATTTGTAAAAAAGATTAGGTAGGAACATTTAGAATTTGTTCACTCTAAACATATATCTTGATACATAATCATAACGAACAGTTTCCCCACACATGGGTTCATTTAGCTATCTTCATTGTCCTTGTTCGTTGTTTTTTGCCATGCTTATGAAAACTGTTCAGACTTTTACACTGAAAGTCAGATGAACAAATGAGTGTGTGATGAGTTTTGTTTCGACTGGTGGGAGGGCCGTCAAGAGACATTAAGATCTTTGACATATTTTAGGTTAACCACTTATAAAAATTATTTATCATATTGCAAGGTTAAGCTTTATTTATTGCCAGAGGTTAGCCAGTGAACAAAATGAAATCTATAAAAACGTATTTACGTATTAGTAGTGATGTGTGGTAACATGAGAGTCCCATGCAATGGACGAGGTAATAACTCTTATAATCTGAAAAAGCAATCTGTTGTTTACTGTCGGAGATGAATGGGACATCTTTCTCGTTTGACAAACACAGTTTGTTTGTATAAAAATACTCACCATTCGAAAACAGACAGGTAAACATTCAACAATGAATGCGAATCATTCAACGCGTCACATCAAAGCTGGTTGTTTGTGATGGGTTTAACCCAGACAGAAAAATCTCTGGAGCTTCTTCCAGGAAAGAAAGCAGTTCTCTCGACACAGTTAGGACAACATGAGAAAGACGAGACTGGTCCTCTTTATAGAAGGTGCTGTTGTTTCCAATATACACACTCCTGGAAATGGAAAAAAGAACACATTGACACCGGTGTGTCAGACCCACCATACTTGCTCCGGACACTGCGAGAGGGCTGTACAAGCAATGATCACACGCACGGCACAACGGACACACCAGGAACCGCGGTGTTGGCCGTCGAATGGCGCTAGCTGCGCAGCATTTGTGCACCGCCGCCGTCAGTGTCAGCCAGTTTGTCGTGGCATACGGAGCTCCATCGCAGTCTTTAACACTGGTAGCATGCCGCGACAGCGTGGACGTGAACCGTATGTGCAGTTGACGGACTTTGAGCGAGGGCGTATAGTGGGCATGCGGGAGGCCGGGTGGACGTACAGCTGAATTGCTCAACACGTGGGGCGTGAGGTCTCCACAGTACATCGATGTTGTCGCCAGTGGTCGGCGGAAGGTGCACGTGCCCGTCGACCTGGGACCGGACCGCAGCGACGCACGGATGCACGCCAAGACCGTAGGATCCTACGCAGTGCTGTAGGGGACCGCACCGCCACTTCCCAGCAAATTAGGGACACTGTTGCTCCTGGGGTATCGGCGAGGACCATTCGCAACCGTCTCCATGAAGCTGGGCTACGGTCCCGCACACCGTTAGGCCGTCTTCCTCTCACGCCCCAACATCGTGCAGCCCGCCTCCAGTGGTGTCGCGACAGGCGTGAATGGAGGGACGAATGGAGACGTGTCGTCTTCAGCGATGAGAGTCGCTTCTGCCTTGGTGCCAATGATGGTCGTATGCGTGTTTGGCGCCGTGCAGGTGAGCGCCACAATCAGGACTGCATACGACCGAGGCACACAGGGCCAACACCCGGCATCATGGTGTGGGGAGCGATCTCCTACACTGGCCGTACACCACTGGTGATCGTCGAGGGGACACTGAATAGTGCACGGTACATCCAAACCGTCATCGAACCCATCGTTCTACCATTCCTAGACCGGCAAGGGAACTTGCTGTTCCAACAGGAGAATGCACGTCCGCATGTATCCCGTGCCACCCAACGTGCTCTAGAAGGTGTAAGTCAACTACCCTGGCCAGCAAGATCTCCGGATCTGTCCCCCATTGAGCATGTTTGGGACAGGATGAAGCGTCGTCTCACGCGGTCTGCACGTCCAGCACGAACGCTGGTCCAACTGAGGCGCCAGGTGGAAATGGCATGGCAAGCCGTTCCACAGGACTACATCCAGCATCTCTACGATCGTCTTCATGGGAGAATAGCAGCCTGCATTGCTGCGAAAGGTGGATATACACTGTACTAGTGGCGACATTGTGCATGCTCTGTTGCCTGTGTCTATGTGCCTGTGGTTCTGTCAGTGTGATCATGTGATGTATCTGACCCCAGGAATGTGTCAATAAAGTTTCCCCTTCCTGGGACAATGAATTCACGGTGTTCTTATTTCAATTTCCAGGAGTGTATATGTGTGCCCTGTGCTCAGCACGATAGTGGATTGGCGCCACTTTATGAGAGCAGTAAACCTCTAGAGACATTTACACAAGACAGGCGGAGTAAAACTAAGTAAAGCCACCGATATGATATAACATACAGCAAATGAGAACCGGGCAGTGAAACACTGAGTCCGCAGCCAGCTAAATTATTGATCTATGACTGAATTTAGTACCAATAGTGGTCAGTTTTATAATTATCCAGAAAATAAAACGCCTGTTTCGTACTGCGGTATCGGTATTAATATTTCAGACGCTTTTCGCCTTTTGTGTGAAAAGGTTCTTTTATTGGATGTTCCGTTCATATTTTAGTAATTGATTTGAAACTGTTCCTCTGGCTTTATGGAAATAAATTAGTACTTAATGCTTTCAAACGATTCTGTGGTCGGGGCGTCGACAGCTGTGGTAATACATTTTGTATCAAGAACTCCGCAAAGAGCTCTATCTCGAACCAGTACTGTTATGGGACTACCAGTTTCGTGGCTTATAGTCACATCATCAGATGCATGTAAAAATTAAAATATGGTGAACAATACGGCGGAGAATATACAAAGCCCTGCCTTCATAGTAAAAACCATTATGTCCGCTTATCGGATACTCAATGGCGCGTTCTTTTTACCTGGTATAGGATATTCTCGGTCGCCCGACATTTTATTCATTCACTGCCCGCTCGACGGACATTACTGTATTAACTATGAAGGTAGGACCTTCTGTATTCATCGCCATGTAGTTTACTAGGTTTTAACTTTTATATGCATCTGATGATGTGGCTGTAAGCCACGAAACCGGTAGTTACTTAATAAACCCTGTTACATTTTCGTATCAGCTATTCAGACATTTTAGATTTATAGCAGTAACTGAGGAAGACATAGACTTACACGGGAGAATCAGTGTTAAATCTTGAATTTCACTGCCTTGATTAAGTTTTTATTTTATTTGAACAGATAACCTGTTTGGGATTTACAGCCATCCACAGAATTATGATGGCTGAATAAAAAAAGCTGTGTCACGTTGTTTGGGACATACAAACAGCAAGTAACTTTACGACTTACAAACGCGGTGTTACTGACAATGTATAACCGTTAACTGAATTGATAACTATAGACATGCCAATGATGTTTAAAAGTTACTATTCTTAGTACTACTTATACTGGCGGAAGGAGCAGTAACTAATCATTACTGACTTCCTACTGTTGGAAGCAATGCCTTCATACTGCTACAATGAACGAAATTTCATGTTACAATCAAAGGCAATAGAAAGAGTACAAAGCTGGCAGAACAGAGGCTCTGGTGGTTACATTTAAATATTTCTGTTAGGAAAAAGGTTTCAGCCGATGTTCTGACAGACAGGAAGGTACCGGCTATAACGAGGCAGTATCGTAGTAAAAATCAGCCGAAGGAAATGCCGGCTGGGCGGGTGCTGTTGCAAAACAATGAAAATGCCCGTCTTGCCTTCTATCGCAAGGTTTTCTGTAACTAGAGAGCGCGGTGTCAAGATGAGAGTGCTGCCATTATAAACTGAGAAGGCGAGTCAGCACCAAGGAGTGTTCCAGCGTTCTTTTCGCATGTGCGTAACTCACCAGCATAATGTGTAGCGTGTTACAAAGTTATGTACAAAGACTTCAAAGTACCAATCATTTTATTTGGCCACCCATCAGTCTTCATAGCTTGGTTATTTTTTTTAATAAAACGCCTTTAAACACGGAGTGGCTTAAAAGCAAACATTTTCGAGGCCTTGGAATGCTGTTCCCCGCTGAAAACGAGTCGCTGTTACTCCATAGTGTGTACAACAGCAATTTCTTTGGGAGTTTTGCCAAGTTATCATTTCCTTCTCCCATTTGTGTTAAGTACTTGTTATTTAGAAATGATTGAGACGTTTAGTATGTAGAACAACTTTTTAGTAATATTCACTATAATTTCGGAACAGCTCACACACCTCGAAGACAAAGCAAAGCCAGAGATGTTCTTTTTTCCATATAGCTACAATAAATCAGAACATACAGAAGGCACATAAACCTCTCTTAGGAAATACATCGAGCGAACGAAGAAAGGCGTAGCAGGCAGCGAAAGACGTCCCCGGAGGCTGATCAGAAAGCCTCCCCGGTGCGTCTGACAAACAGGTTTCAGGTGCTGTCTCTGGCTGAGCCAGATGCAGCAGCCTACCCTGTTTCAGAGGATGATTCTCTGCCTTCAAGGTCCGGACAATCGCAAAGGGTGGGCTTATTGGTCGTTGGGAGCTCCAATGTCAGGCGCGTGATGGGGCCCCTTAGGGATATGGCGGCTAAGGAGGGGAAGAAATCCAGTGTGCACTCCGTGTGCATTCCGGGTGGAGTCATTCCTGATGTGGAAAGGGTCCTTCTGGATGCCATGAAGAGCACAGGGTGCAGCCAGCTGCAGGTGGTGGCACATGTCGGCACTAATGACATGTGTCGCTTTTGATCTGAGGAAATTCTCTCTGGATTCCAGCGGCTATCTGATTTGGTGAAGGCTGCCGGTCTAGCTTACGAGATGAAGGCAGAGCTCACCATCTGCAGCATCGTTGACAGAACCGACTGCGGACCTTTGGTGCAGAGCCGGGTGGAGGGTCTGAATCAGAGGCTCAGACGGTTTAGCGACCGTGTTGGATGCAGATGCCTTGACTTGCGCCATAGGGTGGTGGAGTTTCGGGTTCCGCTGAATAGGTCAGGAGCTCACTACACTTAGCTGGTGGCTACAAGGGTAGCGGAGGCTGTTTGGCGTGGACTGGGCGGTTTTTTAGGTTAGAAGGCCTCGGGAAAGTACGGGGTGGGCTGCAATCTCAAAGGGTGCATGGCAAATACAGGACGTGTTTGGATCAAGGAACAGTCGGAATTGTAGTTGTAAATTGTTGTAGTTGTGCTGGGAAAGTCCCTGAGCTTCACGCGCTAATAGAAAGCACAGAAGCTGATATCGTTATAGGTACAGAAAGCTGGTTAAAGCCTGAAATAAGTTCTGCGGAAATTTTTACAAAGTCTCAGACGGTGCTCAGGAAAGATAGATTAGGCAGAATTGGTGGTGGAGTGGTGGTGGTGGGTATTGTTGAACGTCCCGTCGACAACGAGGTCATTAGAGATGGAGCGCAAGCTCGGGTTAGGGAAGGATTGGGAAGGAAATCGGCCGTGTCCTTTCAAATGAACGATCCCGCCATTTGCCTGAAACAATTTAGGGAAATCACGGAAAACCTAAATCAGGATGGCTGGAGACGGGATTGAACCGTCGACTTCCCGAACGCGAGTCCAGTGTGCTAACCACTGCGCCACCTCGCTCGGTGGTGGTGGAGTGTTTGTGTCTGTCAGTAGTGGTTTATCTTGTAGTGAAGTCGAAGTAGATACTCCGCGCGAAATGGTATGGGTGGAGGTTATACTTAACAGCCGAACTAAGTTAATAACTGGCTCCTTCTACCGACCCCCTGACTCCGATGATATAGTTGCTGAACAGTTCAGAGAAAATTTGAGTCTCGTAACAAATAAATACCCTACTCATACGGTTATAGTTGGTGGTGACTTCAACCTTCCCTCGACATGTTGGCAAACATACTTGTTCAAAACCGATGGTAGGCAGAAAACATCTTCCGAGATTGTCGTAAATGCTTTCTCCGAAAATTATTGCGAGCAGTTAGTGCACGAACCCACGCGAATTGTAAATGGCTGCGAAAACACACTTGACTTGTTAGCCACAAACAATCCAGAGCTAGTAGAGAGCATCATGACTGATACAGGGATTAGTGATCACAAGTCGTTATAGCTAGGCTTAATACCCTTTCTTCCAAATCCACCAGAAACAAACGCAAAATAATTTTGTTTAAAAAAAGCTGATAAAGTGTCACTAGAAGCCTTCCTAAGAGACAATCTCCATTCCTTCCGAACTGACTATGCAAATATAGAACGCTGTTGCAGAGGCAACGGAAATAGCATGCGAAGTTCCGAAGAAATTTACAGACGCGCGAAATTTGGACGGACTTCAATGCGAGATGCCTTTAATAGGTTCCACAACGAAACAATGTCTCGAAATTTGGCGGAAAATCCGAAGAAATTCTGGTCGTATGTAAAGTACACAAGCGGCAAGACGCAGTCAATACCTTCGCTGCGCAGTGCCGATGGTACTGTTACCAACGACTGTGCCGCTAAAGCGGAGTTATTGAACGCAGTTTTCCGAAATTCCTTCACCAGGGAAGATGAATGGAATATTCCAGAATCTGAAACACGAACAGCTGCTAGTATGAGTTTCTTAGAAGTAGATACCTTAGGGGTTGCGAAGCAACTCAAATCGCTTGATACGGGCAAGTCTTCAGGTCCAGATTAGGTTCCTTTCAGATTACGCTGATACAATAGCTCCCTACTTAGCTATCATATACAACCGCTCGCTCACCGATAGATCTGTACCTGCAGTTCGGAAAATTGCGCAGGTCGCACCAGTGTTTAAGAAGGGTAGTAGGAGTAATCCATCGAACTACAGACCTATATCATTGACGTCGGTTTGCAGTAGGGTTTTGGAGCGTATACTGTATTCAAACATTATGAATCACCTCGAAGGGAACGATCTATTGATACGTAATCAGCATGGTTTCAGAAAACATCGTTCTTGTGCAACGCAGCTAGCTCCTTATTCGCACGAAGTAATGGCCGCTATCGACAGGGGATCTCAAGTTGATTCCGTATTTCTAGATTTCCGGAAAGCTTTTGACACTGTTCCTCACAAGCGACTTCTAATCAAACTGCGGGGTTTTGCGGTATCGTCTCAGTTGTACGACTGGATTCGTGATTTCCTGTCAGGAAGGTCGCAGTTCGTAGTAATAGACGGCAAATCATCGAGTAAAACTGGAGTGATATCAGGTGTTCCCCAGGGAACCGTCCTGGGACCTCTGCTGTTCCTGATCTATATATATGACCTGGGTGACAATCTGAGCAGTTCTCTTAGGTTGTTCGCAGATGATGCTGTAATTTATCGTCTAGTAAGGTCATCCGAAGACCAGTATCAGTGGCAAAGCGATTTAGAAAAGATTGCTGTATGGTGTGGCAGGTGGCAGTTGACGCTAAATAACGAAAAGTGTGAGGTGATCCACATGAGTTCCAAAAGAAATCCGTTGGAATTCGATTACTCGATAAATAGTACAATTCTCAAGGCTGTCAATCCAACTAAGTACCTGGGTGTTAAAATTACAAACAACTTCAGTTGGAAAGGCCACATAGATAATATTGTGAGGAAGGCGAGCCAAAGGTTGCGTTTCATTGGCAGGACACTTAGAAGATGCAACAAGTCCATTAAAGAGACAGCTTACACTACAGTCGTTCGTCCTCTGTTAGAATACTGCTATGCGGTGTGGGATCCTTACCAGGTGGGATTGACGGAGGACATCGAAAGAGTGCGAAAAAGGGCATCTCGTTTTGTATTATCACGTAATAGGGGAGAGAGTGTGGCAGTTATGATACTCGAATTGGGAAGGAAGTCATTAAAGCAAAGACGTTTTCCGTCGCGGCGAGATCTATTTACGAAATTTCAGTCACCAACTTTCTCTTCCGATTGCGAAAATATTTTGTTGAGCCCAACCTACATAGGTAGGAATGATCATCAACATAAAATAAGAGAAATCAGATCTGTAACAGAAAGGTTTAGGTGTTCGTTTCTCCCGCGGGCTGTACGGGAGTGGAATGGTAGGGAGATAGTATGATTGTGGTTCGATGAACCCTCTGCCAAGCACTTAAATGTGAAATGCAGAGTAATCATGTAGATGTAGATGTAGATTGTTGGGCGACCTCGATGGTAGTTGTCTTCCCCATTTTTCTGATGGAAAAGCAGAACACTGTTCTGATACCACCTTGGTTGGTATCCAGCACTCTTTTTGTGTCAGAACTTCAATCCTCATTTCCAGTTTCTCCATGATAAAGATGAAATCTGGTTGATCACTTTTATTTTTCGGAAAGTGACGCTACTGAAGTTGACGGATTTGATAGGACCACGGATAGCATAAGTCCTGGCGACTAAGGAGGCATTCAATACCTGATCCATTTGGATACAAATGCATCGCTTTAAGTGACATGTGTAGAAATTTGCTCTGAACGTAAAATTAACAAAGCGAAAAACGGAAAAGTAATACCGTGACATTAATTACTGAACACTAATCGCAAATTTTTTACTTTATTTATTCTCGTTTCGATATTACTCATCTTTATTTATTTACTTATTACTTTTTTAGCCTAACCAGATTAGAGCCTTAAGGGTGTCCCTTATACCTGATCAGGAACAACACACACCAAATATATCACAACAAAATTCACTGTAGTGTCATAATAATATTAACAGTGATAATCGTAATAGTTGACACTAATAATAACAATAATAATATTAGCAATGATAATAATAATAATAAACCCCATGGAGGCCCGGGAAAAGAATAGGCCTCCAGCATGTTCTGCCAGTCGTAAAAGGCGACAAAAACATCAAACCACTAATAGGGCTAACCCCCCCCCCCTTTTAGTGTGATTAGTTGGTCCAGGACAGAACTAATGAAGCCATGGACAAGGGCCGTCATGGTCGGGGACGACGCTTGACCCCTATGCCTGTCCACAATGGTAACGACACTGCTAGCCACATGGAAAATTATTTAAATCCAAATAGAAATGTTTTGCTGATATGCTTCCTGCAACCACTCTAGAAGGAAAACAAAGACAGAGGATGAGATGGTCAGATGAAGTTAACCGACACCTCATGTTCTGTTAATACCAAGCAACAAACTTACAAACTTAGGAACCAACACAACTGGATACTGATCACAAGTATACACAACATTTATTACCAGATACGCAGAATTAAAATTTTTAACAGGACAACGACTAGCTGATCAGGTCCATGTAAAAATCAAAAATAACAGGATACCCCAGTCAGAATTAGAAAACTTCAAACAACAAGTACAACAAATACTGGAAGAAAATAATGTGCAATCAGTAGAAGAAGAAAATACACTAAGAGACTCAAACATCTCAGAGCAAATAAATGAAGAACAACCCACATCAATTAAACAATCAGAGGGAAACAGAAATCTTAAGACAGCCACCAGAACAAGCACAAATAGAACACGAAGTGACACACATGTTAGATATAGAAGAAAAATTTCAGCTGACATATATGGAATACAAAGACACAAATACAGACATTAGACCTTTCTTCCATAGACCCACAAATAACCCACAAGTCGAAACAACAATAACAACTATAAACACGATCATGCACAAAAAAAGGAAAATACAACTATGGAAGAGTTACAACTACTGGTTTATATAGGAGCACTCACTACACTAAATATACACACTAGGCAGAGATCAGAACCAACCAACACACAGAAGAAACCCACAAAACCAGCATGGCAACACAGGCTACAGATCAGGATAGAAAAACTGAGAAAAGACATCGGACAGCTAACGCAATTTATAAGAAATGAAACATCAGACAAAAAACCACAAAGGTTAGGTAACATCTCACAACAAGAAGCGATAGAGCAATTAGATGAAAAGAAGCAGAAATTACAAGCATTGGACAAACGACTTAGAAGATACAAAAAAAGTGAAAATAGAAGGAAACAAAACCAAACATTCAACACAAACCAAAAGAAATTTTATCAGACAATAAATAACACACACATTAAAATAGACAATCCACCGAAAATAACAGACATGGAACACTTCTGGAGCAACATATGGTCAAACCTGGTACAACATAACAGACATGCGCGGTGGATACAAGCAGAAACACACACATACAAGATGATACCACAAATGCCTGAAGTGATAATTTTGCAACATGAAGTCACCCGAGCAATTAATTCTACGCACAATTGGAAAGCCCCTGGAAAAGATAAAATAGCAAATTTCTGGCTAGAGAAGTTCACCTCAACACATTCACATTTAACTAAACTATTTAACAGTTACATTGCAGACCCATACACATTCCCTGATACACTTACACATGGAATAATTTATCTGAAACCTGAAGATCAAGCAGACACAGCAAACCCAGCTAAATATCGCCCCATAACATGCCTACCAACAATATACAAAATATTAACTTCAGCCATTACACAGAAATTATTGACACATACAACACAGAACAAAATTATAAAAGAAGAACAAAAATGCTGTTGCAAAGGAGCACGAGGATATAAAGAGCAACTAATAATAGATGCAGAGGTGACATATCAAGCTAAAACTAAACAAAGGTCGCTACACTACACATACATTGATTACCAAAAAGCTTTTGATAGTGTACCCTACTCATGGTTACTACAGATATTGGAAATATACAAATTAGATCCTAAATTGATACAGTTCCTAAACATAGTAATGAAAAATTATAAAACCACACTTAATATCCAAAAAATTCAAATAATATCACGTCACAGCCAATACAGATTAAGCATGGAATATACCAAGGAGACTCATTAAGTCCTTTCTGGTTCTGCCTTGCTCTGAACCCACTATCCAACATGCTAAATAATACAAATTATGGATATAATATTACTGGAACATACCAACACAAAATCACACATTTGCTGTACATGGATGATCTAAAACTACTGGCAGCAACAAATCAACAACTCAACCAATTACTAAAGATAACAGAAGTATTCAGCAATGATATAAATATGGCTCTCAGAACAGACTAATGTAAGATAAATAGCACAGTCAAGGTAAAACACACTAAACAAGAAGATTACCTATTGGATAACCACAGCGACTGCATAGAAGCGATGGAAAAAACTGATGCCTATAAATAACTAGGATACAGGAAAAAATAGGAATAGATAATACAAATATTAAAGAAGAACTAAAAGAAAAATATAGACAAAGACTAACGAAAATACTGAAAACAGAATTGACAGCAAGAAACAAGACAAAAGCTATAAATACTTATGCTGCACCAATATTGACCTATTCATTGGGAGTAGTGAAATGGAGTAACACAGAACTAGAAGCATTGAATACACTATCACGATCAAAATGCCACAAAAATAGAATATATCACATATATTCAGTAACAGGAAGACTCACAATAAGCAGAAAGGTAGGAGGAAGGGGATTTATCGACATAAAAGACCTACAATTTGGACAGGTAGACAAGTTAAGAAAATTCATTATAGAATGAGCAGAAACTGGCAAAATACACAAAGCTATCACTCATATAAATACATCAGCTACACCGTTGCAATTTCATAACCATTTCTACAACCTTTTAGATCACATAAAATCAACAGATACAAAGAAAGTAAATTGGAATAAGAAAACACTACATGGTATCACCTAACACAGCCACACATTGATCAAGACACATCCAACACATGGCTAAGAAATGCAATATATACAGAGAGATGGAAGGATCCATGATTGCAATACAGGATCAAACAATAAACACCAGATATTACAGCAAGCATATTATTAAAGATCCCAATACCACAACAGATAAACGCAGACTTTGCTAACAACAAATAGAAACAGTAGATCACATCACAAGCAGATGTACAATACTAGCAAATACAGGATACACCAGAAGACATGACAATGTAGCAAAAATAATACATCAACAACTTGCCATACAACATAAACTAATAAAACAACACGTTCCCACATACAAGTATGCACCACAAAAAGTACTGTAGAATGATGAATACAAATTCTACTTGAACAGAACCATTATAACAGATAAAACAACACCACATAACAAACCTGACATCATACTCACCAATAAAAAGAAGAAATTAACACAGCTAATCGAAATATCCATACCCAATGCAACAAATATACAGAAGAAAACAGGAGCAAAAATTGAAAAATACATCCAACTGGCTGAGGAAGTCAAGGGCATGTAGCATAAGGATAAAGTTGTGATTATACCAATTATACTACTACATGAGTCATACCACACAATATCTACCAGGACATCAGCGCAATACAGCTACATCCAAACGTATATATACAACTACAGAAATCTTTAATTATTGATACATGTTCAATTACCCAAAAGTTCGTAAATGCAATGTAACATATACCGTACAGTTAAACGGAAGTCACGCCTGATCAAGGTCGGTGTCACTTTCCATTTTTAACCAGACATAATGTCTGAGAAAGGAAAGAAATAACAACAATAATAATAGTGAATGGCGTAAGGAACTGTATGAATTATTTTAGTACATTTGAGTCTATGTTTAGAGTTATCAGGAGTGAAAAGAATATAGATGAAGGAGAAGACTGAAATGACAGTGACAGTAGAAGATAGGAGACAATAAAATGCAAGGAGAGAACTCTGATGACAAGTAGGGAGGAGAAATTTGGGGGGGGGGGGGGGGGTAGCGGTAGCGGTAATTTGCGAGACTAAGCAGCGAATATGAGTATGGGATAGATGGCTATTGTGATAAAAGGTGGGCCATTAGCTCTCTTTCGAAGCTTGGAAGGGATTTGGTTTCTCTGATATTTTGTGGAAGATTGTTCCAGAGTTGGGATCTTGATACGGAAAATGATTTAGAGAATACGGTAGTGTTATGTGCTGCTACAGCGAGGATTTTACTGTGTTGAGAGCAGGTGCTGCTCAGAGAGTAATATATGAGTTGAAGATAATTAAGAGAGAGTGCAGTGATTGAGAAGACGATAGAGCAAGTGCAAGCATAAGTATGAGAGTCTCTACGCTGACTGACACGTAGCCTTGATAATTGAAGGCAGGAGTGATATGGTCGAAAAAGCGAATGTGACAAATATATCGTGCACAAGCATTCATCACCAGCTCCAGTAAGCGTGAGCACTAGCATAGTCGGGTATAGATAGTATAAGTGACTCTACAAGCTTCTTTTTAAGCTTGGAAGGAAATACTATTTTTATATTTCTGTAGTGAATGAAGTGACGCTGACACCTTCTTACAGAGTGCAATGGTGTGTTCAGTTCAACCTAGGTGATGATACACAATTATTCCCAAGTTCTATGCAGAAGAAGAAAAGATTATTTCTGGCCGTTTAGGATTGATGGTGGAAGAGATTCTCTTCTATGAGCGACAGAAACTGCTTGTGTTTTAGATGAGTTAAGTTTGAAACCGAATTTCTGCACCCAGTCTGACATGGCAAGTAAATCAGCATTTAAATGCTGGATGGCTGTGCACAAGTTTGTGGGGTTGCTTTTACATATAGCAGGAGATCACCAGCGTATAAGTGGTATGTATAGTGGTAGAAAACAGTTGAACGTCATTAACATATAATGAGAATAGTGGCGGTCCCAATACTGATTCTTGAGGGGTTTATGATACTACATTCCTTCATTGTGACCCGTTTTGTTCCAATCATTACACACTGCTGGTGTTACATAAGGTATAACTGGAACCATTTTACAGCACCTGAAGAAAAGTTCAGGCTTTTGAGTATAACAAGTAACATGTCAAAGTCCACAGCATCGAATATTTTGCTGAAATCTAGAAAACACATAATAGCAGTCTGCAGTTTGTCCAAGGCCTCTTTTAAATCGTCGGTCACTCCCGTAAGAACAGTCGTAGTGTTGGGATTTTGCCGGAAACCGTACTAGCGTTCATCTAAATTATTATGTGGGATGAAATAATTAGCGAGCTGTCCGTGAAGCCTTGGATAGTGCTGGGTCGGTAGCCTGAGGTTTCTTTGGCAGATTCCTTCTTTGGTAATGGTTTCATGAGTATGTGCTTCCAGTCTGATGGGAAGGTGCAAGAGGTTAAAGAATTGTTGAAACTGTCCGTTATTGTGGGCAGCAGTGAATCATTTGCACTGTAATATTATCGTGTACTGCAGGTGCAGAACGAATTCCCGCAGTTGACTCCCTGACCGTCTTTGGGCTTACTGTCTGCAGAGAAAATTTCTCTTATACGCTAACGACTGATGCATTAAGGGAATCGATGGTTTATGCCCTTGTGTGTTGGTCAGGTTTAGATGTCTACATTACAAAATACTCATTTAGGACTTCAGTAGAAATATAGTGTCAGCAGCATATTTGGGTTTGCCTATTCCACCGTGCGGCAGGTCTGTCAAAGTCATCAGTCAGCGAGTGGATCTACCTGAGTTTTGCATTCAAGACGCATTGTCTTATTCGGTTGCGTAGCTGGTTCTATGTGATGTGATTATCATATGCCGCTTGTATTTCCTGTGTACCACGTCAATGACACTCAAGCGGTGTCTGAGATGATCTGTGAGCCACGGCACAGGTTTCCTCCTTACTCTTACTTTCTTTAGGGGAGCATGTTTATAGGAGCATGTTTTTCGTATAAGTTACTGAGTCTCTTAATGAGATTAGAGACTCTGTTATTTATGTCGGCATTATTCCCTGCTGTTGCCTGCCCAGATATATCGTCAGCGTCTGTTGTAAGCTCAGACAAACTTACGCGCTTAAGTTCTCTAAAGCTCGAAGTTTGCGTTTTATTCTTTGGGCACAGCAGTGAGTAATTTGTGACTATGACATCATGAGCAGAGAGGCCTGGTGCAGAAATCTGATCAGTGCGAATTACTCTGTTTGGTGATTTCGATGAACGTGTGAGTGCTTGCTGTATGGTGAGTAGGTCCAAATGGAATGAGTGTGAGCGTTGATCAGGAAAGTATAACAGTGAATTTTGATACGGAAGGACTATTGTTCAGAAAATTTTTGTTGATATCTCTGACTAGAAGTGCGTGTCCACATGAAGGTTCAAGATTTGACAGTGAAGACTGGAAACTGGAGAGCTGTCCGACTTATACTGTCATCCGATCTGCACTAAGAGAGACCAAGAGTTAAGAGTTAGCCTAACAAGACAAGTGACGGACTTCTTCACGAAATGTACGAGTAGTTAAGTACACTTGTTGACACTCTATATTCAGGTTAACAGAGCCCGCAGTAAGGATTTCGTATGTGATTAATCCTGTTCACAACGCTTTGGGTTTTCAGTAAACACAAATGATCAGTTACAAAGATATACAGCTTTCCTACTGTGTTTCTTGGATACAAGGTATGAATCGCATAGGCATTACTGAAGTACGTGTAGCCGATGAGTATCATACCCTTGCGCATTACAACCTATTCCGTTTGCTTTATTCGAGAGAATTCGTTAGGGGCCTTTTCGGCCAATCATCAGAAAGATGACTACTGTATCATGCAAATCGTTACAAAAGCACCTTTGAACCACATAGAGCTAGGTTGAAAGTGCATAACTCATTGGTACATTTGAGACACAGAATATATCTTCGAGATGACACAAATTTCCAGTCATACTCAGAACCTGCTGATTGACAACTTTTTATTGGAGCTTTTCTATCATTTAGGGGGTTTCTTTTTGTATTACTAGCGGCTAAACGTCACCCAGTTCCGGTTGCATTTTGCCCATCTAACAGCTTACAAAAGTTTCAAAAACTTGATTTTCAGTATTTCATATAATTATTGGCAGAATTTAAAAACTTAAATTGCTTTCGTAATCAAACCTATACGACGCATTGTCTTACGTTGATGTTTTATGTAGTATGTTAGTAATAACGTTAATAATAATAATAAAACATTCTGATAATAATGAAACGAGCTGTTGATGAATGGATTTTAGAGTAATATTCAGTCGTCAGTTTCTTTGAAATTTTTATTTCGGTTTTCCACTTTAAATAAATTAATGTCATCTTCAGAAGCCTACAAAATTAGGGAAGCTATGACGGCGTGCTGAAAACTTATGCACCAGAATTTTTTATGTGGAAGTCCGTAAAGTTATTTAAATAAAAAAAATTCATTTGCTGTTCTACATCTTTATTCTTAATCTCATGAGCTAGAGGGCCCCGAATTGTAGCCTGTAACATGGCAGTGTGTTACTTAACTGATTCGGTATATGAGAAACAATGTGCTGTAATGACGATTAGCTTATACTTTCCAGTGTCAATAAACTTTTTATCAACAGCCGTGTACCTTAAGGTATTTTATTTTATTCTGAAAGCCACCAATGTCGGCAATTCATTTTGTCATCATCAGGCCCCATAAGCTTTTTTTCAAATCAACGAACTTATCGTGTAGCTACATAAAATTGGATATCCTTAATTCCAATCGTTGTACAGATACTTAATACGAAGAAGTGAAAGCACCCGATGTCCCCTGGCCGTGATGGACCAGTAGAGATTAGCTTAAATTGTCAGCTGTACTGGCGGCGGTCTTAGAATTTAAACGCGTTTATTCTTCTTATTACGGACGTTTATTCGCCCAGATCGCACAAAAATACATAGTGACTAGTAGTTTCTGCGAAACTGAATTGCCATCTTTAGATCATTTTCAGAGAAAACAATTTTTTACAGGGGCACATTAATTGGACACATCTGAAACGTATGTAAACGTACAATTACGGAAAATTCTATGGCGTATATATTTGAGAAACCTGGGGTACAAGGTACTTTAACTTTTATTGATATTTGTATGTATAAAAATATAAAAATAAAATATGTAAACTTCTTTATATTGTATTTCGAAGACATAATCTTATGTTGTAAAGGACTGCTGTCATCTGGTGGCGCCTCAAAACATGACATATTCCGTCGATTACCTCAAAACAGTTTCCCATCTGATGTCAACAAGGACACAACATGAAAACATTGTCACATGTCTTACGTATTTTATTTGTAACTGTTGTGACCGGGTGGCACAACTATTCTCTTATTGTATGACGAAAGAGGGCACTATGGAATGTTCTCTCTGCATAGTACGTTTACTTCGAATTTTTACGCGGTGTATATTGGTTTCAGGTTAGAATTTTCCATTATTGTAGGTTTATATATTTGACAGTTATCTTCAATTGATTTGAACAGTCGATGAAATCGATTGACCCCTTAAAAAGCTTTTTTCCGTATAAATGATCTGAAGATGTCGGTTTAATTTTGGCGAAAGTAGCAACCGTTTTGTATTTTTTGCACGATCTGGCCAATAAACTTTTGTAATTAGAACAACCATACTTACATATAATATCTAAAAGCAGTGGGCTAATTTCCACATTTTATAAAACACTCTGTTACGATCACAACAGTGTCTGTTCTCCAGTGTATAGTGATTGTTCAACAAATATTCTGAATATAGGTGGGAAGAAGAGTATGACATCTGCCAAACTAAGTAAGATATTGTAACACACTTCTTATACTGTATATAAAAGTATGGCCATGTCTCATGATTTTAGAGTATCCCTAATTTTGTAGGGTTCTGAAAACGACAGACTAACCTGTTGAACCGGTAAAGCGAAATAAAAATGTTTTCACTATTGATGACTGAATTTTATTCTTAAATATGTACTACAGTTTCGGAAAAAATAACAGCTGTCAATAAAACAACAAATATTAGAGCTAGCGGCTGTGTTTATGTCTCAAGGCAGTGTAACTGGTAGTGCGCTAATGAGGTCAGTTACCGATTTTACACACAATTTCAAACCTTTTCGAAGCTGTTTCTCGCCGATACTCCCACAAAACGATGAAAAGAAAGAAGTTTATATCTCACTACCGTTTTTCTGTTCATGCAGTAAAACTTATGTAGCATGCATAATATTTTAATTTAATAATTCTGTAATACAAACTCAGTTCGCAACACATTTTGCCGACAGTAATCACATACATCACAGAATCCACTTGTAGAATTACATGATAGCATGACACATTCTCCCTAGACTTTTTCATTTGCCTATATGTAAATAAATAGCAGCTAACTAAACTATCATTGATACGCTTCGCATCTTCAACCATAAAGTTTTACGTGCTTACCGTAAAATATTTACCACTATTCTGCATTTGTAAACTACTGAAACGCGTGCAGCTCTTTTGTACATGGGAGTTCGAGGCTTTAAAAAGTCTGTGTTGGGGCTAACTACTAAACCACAGAAAAGTTCAGCAAGTCGCAGACGAACGTGTTCCCCATCTTTGTCAGACAATAGTTTATCAGATTCATCCATGACTCACAAATGAGACGTACATTTATAAATAACATGCAGGTACATAGAGAAACAGCAATTTTTCGAAGAAACTACTCGTAAAATGACCTCATAGTGCTGCGGACACTACAGGAATGGAAGGTCGTTCTGTGTTCGATTGGGAGCTTCATCCGAGTGGAAACATTTCCACTGTGTGCTCAACTGCCCACGCAGAGCTTCGGTGTCGTTAAAAGTGTTATGCCTCTGTAAGCAGCTAATTTAGCGAGAATTTGTTTTTAATTAACTGAGGCAGTATGGAATTTTGTGTCAGGACCGGGAGCAAACTTGACGCTGAATGGGTCGGCAGAACGTTAGCAACGATCAAGCGAAGCGGATATTTCAGTAGCGATGCCTTGTCGTTGGTCGTCCACACCTTCGTAAGTCAGGTTGCTGTTTAAAGCAGCGTTTCTTTTGATTAATATACGTGCGCTGCGACAACCAAACAAGGCTTTCAGTTAATGTAAGATAATACTTATCTTGAGCGGGACCTCAGATAAACATTTATGACACCGAAATCACGCCTCTTAGCAATCATCTGAGCCAATATTTGAAAGATCGTCACGCAATGATATTAGAGAAGTGTGTAATTTCATAGAGTCCGTTTCTTCTGCTTACGCCAGTCACATTATTTCTTAATATTTACAATGGGTTTGCTTGACAATGCTTCGTATTTGTTTCAGACATTTTAACGAAGCAATGTCTTATGACATTGACACTCAAAGGGTATGATCTGTTCTGCCAAATTTCTTTTAGTCATTGAAACCAAACATGTAAAACCACTACTATCTAAGGTCATGAATAATTTCACAAAAGATCATGAAATTTTTCAGTCTTTAAAGAACCTTCTCTACATACTTAATATTATATTTATCGACATTTTGTAGTATATGACTAACTAAAAATCGTTCTTGATTTCATGTAGCTCGGGGCTCATATAAATATCTTTCGCCTACTTTAAACGGTGGTTTACAGGGACAATATTTTCATTATTAATAGAAAATATTTTCTACGATCACTGTGAATTTCACTTTTTTCTTTTGTGCAGTCAATAATGCAAATGGTTCAGATATTCTCTGCGCATGCTTCCAACAGTAATTATGTTGTACTGAATGACTGTGCGTAAGCCTACAAACGCACATCGTGATTTCCTTGTTTTAACTGCAACTTCAAATTAAGTACATGATGGGCAAAGACGTGATGAAAACCATATTAGATAGGAAATAAGTTGGTACGAGAAATTTATATTTTATTGCGTGATTCTCCCCTCCCCTCTACACACCCCTCCGAAGGCGGTACTGTACATGCTGTATGCACCCACAAAAACTCAGGGTGATAAACTGCGGTAATCTCTACTTTCCTAACTTCAGTTTCAACAACTGCTTTATGCATGCCCACAGACACATTCCTGTAAATCATGAAATACTCTTACGTCAGTGTCTACGTGAGTACCATTCGTACCGTCACACAAAATGACAAAGGACAAAATTTCTGTTCACTGTGAAATGATGAACAGTAACTAAAGCGCCAGCCTGTAAGTTGGAGCTATCTTTTAAAATATAAACCTCATGTACTGATGCTGCTTGTGACGTATCTGAAAATTTTCTATACAGTTACTATGCTTAATCTAAGTTTACTATCGCAATACAAAGAAAAAACAACATTGCATTCAGTACGTTGCCGCTGATACTTTAAAATTGCTAGCGAAATAAAAAGATCAGTTTTCAGTAGATGACATCTTTTATTACGATCTCGAAACTGACAGTCACTCAGTGCATAAATCTTACAATGAAAGAATTGCAACTTTGTCTGAGCTCTCGATGCATGTTAAAAATGTGCCTACTTCATCCCGAGAAAAACCCAAAACAAGCAGCAGATGAGTTATAAATCGAATGCAAAACGGCTTTACTGTGTAACAATACATTAAATTGTTATAATAGAGGTGAGCTGAAATTTGAGATTCGATTATCTTTTCTTCTACGAACTTTTAAGTTTATTAAATGGATTCCTGTATAGCTATGCTCGTATTTCGAGTGCTGACCACCAGATAGCGTCGTTTCCATACCGCTTTAAAAGCTTGGATATATCGTCCATAGAGGTCAGCGTCGACATTTTCTGCGGTGCACTCTTTCATGTAAACATGAAATAAAACGAGTAAAAATTGGCTTACATCTGACAGATATTGGTGGTTTTAATGTAAAACATTACTTTTCCTTGCTTGACGCGTGACGCTGCAGAATCAGTACGAATATTGCTTATTACTGACACACAATTAGACGACAGTCTTAATTGTCAGATGTTCCAGTCCTCTGATGAAGTAAATTTTAACGTCATTTCATAACAATAAATAGCAAGTGATTTAAATCATATTAATAAATGAGCGCTGCTGATACCACACGTCACAAGAAAAGATACAACATGAACTGTAGAACATGGAGTGGGGAGAAGCCGTCTACAAAATAGAATGATTTATGTTTCTGGATAATGTTTTAATTTTCAAAAATAACGTGTCACGTAAGTATACTCTTTAATTCTACCACTTCTTCTCTGCGTGTTACTAGTGATTGGGGTTGGTGTGTCAGAAAGCAGGTTATGAATACTTAATTGATCTAATGAAACATGGAATAAAAATTTCAGGTAATTCTATCTTATTCGTGAGAAATGTATATGATCTAAAGACATAAAAAGTGAACTTTATTTGTCATACAACAGTTTAAGCAACTAGACAACTTAACAGCAATTTCGTACGACCTTTACATCTTCATAATGTTCATAACATAATACGCCGTTATATTAGTAATGTACGTAACACAAAGAATAAAAATGTACACTATACACAGCTGCTTGACTCTAGTCCATAATATTAATTTGTCAAATCCCAACTCAGTTAAAACTGTTTATAGAAACAGGAAAGAATTAGAAACATGAAAAAATTCCTAAAGAAAAGGAAATATTAGATCGACGACAAATTTTCGGGTGTATTGTACATATGCGTGATTGTGCGCGCCGGCGCGCGCGCGCGCGCGCGCGCGCGTGTGTGTGTGTGTGTGTGTGTGTGAGACTGGAGAATGTCTCGCCCATGTTTGTTTATTAATCAGTCTCAACATAAATTAAATGATGTATAAGTTGATGTACTATGTTCGCGAGGAGAAGTCGTATCTTTTTTTTGAGAAATTTTTCCGTAGAGTATAAATGTAAGTATCTCACTGTATTATACGTGCGTCCTACTAATTGCAAGACCAGAAATAAGAAACAGAAGTGAACTTCGACCATTCTGACAATATAAGACGTGTGAAAGCTGAGTTATAATTTTTCCGTACGCCGCACACAACTGCACAGTGTAATTTGCCGTTAAAATACCGGTATGCCCAGATTTAATTATGATTCATTAAATAATTAATAGCGGCACGGTTCTGACACTTCCAAAAATATGAACTGGCGTGAGCGTATCTCTAATGGAGTGTAATATAAAGAAATAGCAGTGAGGTTTGCAGGAAAAACGACTGGAATATATCTTCCTTCCCAAAAATTATTCGTCGCTGCAGCTATCGTTCATTCGGACGGTGATGTTGTGTGGTCATCTCGCTACAAGAGTATTGTTATTTACCATGTGTTGCACTTTCCAAATAGTTCTTAATAAAATTACCCATCATGCTGACAGTAACTAAAACATTTAAACACTTTCTGCGCCTCTTATCGTCGTGAATTTCGTGGTGAAAGTACTTGACCTGGTGCTAAAGTAGTAAACAAAGGATTTAGAATTGAATAAAATAGGCGGGATTAATATTTCCTTCTGTGGTGACGCAAGTCCTAATCGTTATTGTCTTTCTCCTAGAAGTATATTGTTTTACATGAGTAACACCTCTAATTTGAGAGTTTATTTTAGTTCTTTGTGTGTAACGGGATAACTTGAGGTGCTCCAAACAAAATCTTCTACATCTGCTGCCAGAGTAATCTAAACCGTAGAAATAATTAGAAACTACGTCAGACGCAACTGGCTGTGAACTGAATACGCGCAGATTCTCTTTTATTATTAACTGGGGTGAATTAATTAGTGGCTGGCCTAAAATGGTTTTCTGAACCAGTTTCGTTTTGGTCTCATTATTATCATCACCATTAGCCACTTTACAAACACTGCAAAATAAACGCATCACTTAAACAGTACAATGCATAAAGTTCTTAAAGGAGGAATATATATGCGGCTTGTGTTTGATTTATAATTTTATTAACCGTCCTCCATTATGTGGTCGTCTCATCGTTTATACCTATTGGACACTAACTACAAACGTTCTTGGTTTATACGAGTATGTTAGCTATAGGTTATACCCACCGAAATTTACCAATCTTTATTTGAAATTACCGAAGGGTTCATTGCCTGCGTGATGTCCTTTTCAGTTTAGAAAAACCAAACAAAAAGTTTCGGCGAATTTTGTTTGGTTTCCAGGCATACACAACAGACCAAATGGCATGAGCTGAAGTATCTCGCTCCACCAGTGTTGTCACCTTCTGTGGTGTAACGACGCCTTAGGTTTTCGTTTGATATATGTATGACCATGTGCAGACTTCGTCACCTACGTCAGTTACAACCCACTTCAAAAATGATTTATATTCTTTTTAAATTGTCATAGAATGGTTCTTGAACGAAACTGTAAAACATCAGTTGAGTCGTGTGCAGAGAATTACATCACTTGGGCCAATTGGTTTTCGTAACTTTTTCGAATTTAAAGTTCGTTTGTTTCTCCTCAGAAAATTATATCGACACACGTTATCTTGATCTAATCGATATCAGAATCACACATTAAATAAACTTTTTAGATTCAAAGTTTCGGCCAACGCTGTCTGAATCAATAATCTTGTCAAATATATTATTAATCCGTTCACATAAGTCTTCATAAATAAATCTTCAAGACACGTGTTTCACCTTTAGTAACATACACTATTTTATTAGCTTCCTACACATACAGATGTGAACTTGAGCGTTGACAGACAGTGACTAACATCTCAATAAGATTAAGATCATTATGACGTCATTGTTGTACAAAAAGAGTATAAAAATTCATTTTTAATTTTTTAGAAACACGACGCAACAACTCGGTTCCAGGATCTTCTGTTGCTCCTTGGCTGTCGACCCGCGACGTATAGCGGCCAGCAATTTCCTCTCTGGTCGCGGCAACGAAGATGCTGTCCCCGTTCGTTGCGCCGATCTCTCCGTACATGAAACACATAAAAAAATACAAAACTTTTAGATAATTCACATTTATTACAAATAATAAGAAAACACATAAACAAAAACTAAATTAAACTTATAGTCACCTGCAAACTGGGCTGACTTGGTGGATGGGTGACGTTTAATTTCGTCCCACTACATACCCCACCCACAAGCTCAGTTTGTCAGGTTTTAACCGAAATTAAAACTGTTCAATATACAATATTTAACTGTTAATACATTTTCCTCACATTTTACGTAACCTAGAGTCCTTGCTATTAGAGAGATTTAATCCTTTTAATACGATATCGTTGTGACTATTTATCATTTACTCTTAATTGTGCTCTTATGGTAATTCGTAACCGAATATAGGGAGATTGCTCCTCTTCAGTTAATAGTTGCTAATAAATACTAATTTAGTACGTTCTTTAACGTTGTACATTAGGACAGAGCGTTCAAATTGTGATAGATTAGTTTCAGTTTCATTTATTTACTAGAGTTATTCTTTTCAAGAATGTATATTACTAATAAGTTTCTCACAATAACTAATAGTACTATTCACTTTACGTCATTCTCTTCCCTAATGCCTTATTTATGCCTGAGGTCAAGAAGAAATCAAGCAAAACTCTCTTTAGAATCTCGGCACGGCTTTCTTTACCTTCGGACACCTTGTTGGGTAATGGCCATTTATTTATGAGAAACAAGCGAGAGAGCCCCGTTTGGTGTGTTCTATATTAACACTATCGCAAACCTCTATTAAAGGCACTCTGCTATGTTCTCGTGAGCCATATAGCTCTGGACGCCCACGGTCCCTAAAACTATTAACCATCCCCTTTGGTTCCTACTATCCGAGTAAATTTAAAATATGCAAAATTCCTTTTGACCTAAGAGCAAAGTTTCTTCCATATAAATCCCCCTTTGGGTTATCTTTCTCTTTTTGAAGTACCAGTAGATTATTGTAGAACACATGTTTAAGCTTTCTGTCATTTATTTAAAATAACACGTAACTATCACGAAAAACTTCACATGAATAAACTATGAACGCTCTTCCGTGTATAACATATACTAAATATTAACTTATTTAGGAATGAAGGGTTTCATTTGATCAACACTATATAATCCTTTAATTACACCTGATGAAGGTTCCATAAGAAGTAATGCTTTGGGATGTACAATCTTATGTGCAACATATGGACCTTCAAAGATCAAGAAGAATTTTCTACATTCCTTACCGATCTTAGAACTTTTAGGATGAGATCGTACTAACACAAGATCTCCTACCTGAAATGAGGGTTCTATAGCCTGTTGATTATAACTTTTAATTCTCCGTTCGGCATTTTTTACAATCTGTTCGCAAACTTTTTCGTCTGGGATACATTGTTGGATCTCATTTACTGGTGGCCAAGGTAAAGCAACTAGTAAAGGCTCACCTATAATTCGTTTGCCTAAAATTTCTATAGGTGATAATCCCGTCGTTAGGTGAGGCAATTCATTTAATATCTTTTCGAATTCAGGCATTAGTTTGGCCCACCGAGTATGTTTATGTGCACAATAAGTTCTACATAATCGTCCTAATTCTTTCATGACTCTTTCTACTAAATTACTTTGAGGGTGATATTTCGAAATTAAGATATGTTTGATTCCATATTGTCTTATCATATCTTGAAATCTTTGACTAATAAAGGCACTACCGTTGTCAGACATAAGTCGTTTAGGAATGCCCCAGTTAACAAAGTAATTTCGGGTGAGGCAGCGTATAACGCTTGCTGTATTCGCTCGTTTCAAAGTATACAGTTTCACATGTTTGGACCAACATTCCATTACAACAAACACATATGTTAATCCTCCTGAACTCCGAGGCAGAGGGCCGAAAAAATCTAATGATAGTAGATCCCACAAACCTCGAGGAATTACAGCATATAATTTATAACGCTTGGATTTGTTATTAACTTTAACCTTTTGACAGGTTTCACAAGCCCTAATAATACTTCTCACAATACGGGACATATTTTTGAAATAATAATACTTCATTAGATGTTTAATACATTTATGAATTCCAAAATGCCCGTAACCTTCATGAATGTAAGTAATTAACTCGTCCACAACAGTTTTCGGAATGCAGATTTTCCATCTCTGGTGTTCCCTCTGTGCTTTCCAATACAACAAGTCGTTAAAATATAACCACACACCCCGGGTGTTAACTGTTTCGTCCCCATTATTAAGGTTTTGTATAAGGTCCCTATATTGATCGTCATTTCTTTGATTGCATCTAACAGCAGTTACTATCCGTTTAACCTTACGTTCGTTCTCCTTAGTTAAAAGGAAATAAACATGATAATTTGTTCCTGGTTCTTCTGCAATATTAATATTCTCCATTCCTACGGGAAGCCTTGACAAAGCATCTGAAATTACATTCTGAGATCCTTTTATATACCTAATTTCGTACTGAAATTCTTGCAAGTATAATACCCAACGTAATAGCCTACGGTGCAGTAACCGGCAATTGTTCAAAAAGATTAAAGCCTGATGATCAGTATATACAATTGTTTTTCTTCCCATTAATAATCCTCTAAATCGTTGAAAACCCCACACCACTGCGAGAGCTTCCTTCTCGGATACAATATAATTTCTTTCATGTTTATTTAAAGTTCGACTAGCGAATCCAATAGGCCGATATAACCCCTCTTCATTGGTCAGATCACCTTGGAATATTACACAAGACACACCATAATCAGAGGCATCCGTACACATACCAAAGTCCTGATCGAAATCTGGGTGGTATAACATTTTGGCTTTGGTTAACGCTCCTTTTATCTTATTAATAACTTCCTCTTCCTTTTGTCCCCAGAGCCATACTGACTTCTCTTTCACTAAATCTAGTAATGTAGGATTAACAATATCCTGCCCTGGAAGAAATCTTCTCAGAAATCCTACCATTCCTAAGAATGATTTCAATTGTTTCCGATTTCTAGGACTCGGGCATCGAGCAATAGCTTCAATACGTGCTGGGTCTGGCCTAATACCTTTACTGTCCACTATATGCCCCAAAAATCTCACTTCCTCCTTTCCGAAGTAAGACTTAGATAATTTTAAAGTAATTCCTCTGTCAATTAAACGGTTAAACAATTCCCGTAATATCGTTACGTGTTCTTCCCACGTTTTAGTAGCTACCAAAATATCATCTACATATAAAATAATCTTTTGTAACAATTGCTGACCCAAAGCAGAATCTAATGCCCTAATGAAAGTTGACACTGATATATTAAGTCCAAAAGGTAAAACTTGGAACTGATATGATCTGCCTTCAAAAAGAAAAGCCGTATATTGCCGTGAATCCGGGTGTAATGTTACTTGGTGGTAGCCAGAGGTTAGATCCATTGTACTCATATAACGAGAACCAGCGATCTTAAGAAGTACGTCCTCCATAGGAATAGGTCTGTCTCTTTCCATCTCTATAATTTTATTTAATTCACGGGCATCCAGAACCAGTCGTACCCCACCAGTAGCTTTCTTAACTACCCACAACGGACTGTTAAAAGCGCTACCTGATCGTTCGATAATGTTCTGTTCTAGCATCTTATTTATTTCTCTACTAGCCGCTTCTTTGAATTGTACTGGAATAGGATAAGGTTTCTTAAAGAAAGGTTTCTTATCTTTAATCTTAAGTTTACAAACGTAATCTTTAATTCTCCCCGGTTCATCTGAGAAGACGGCTCTAAATTCTAACATCAAAGATTCCAACTCTTCCTTTTCTTGCTCGGATAGACAATTCGTAGATAAACATTTTTCTTTCACTTCGGTTTCGGTACTATTACTAGCCTGACATTGGTATACTGCATACCCAAGATCACTAAAATCTGTTAATAGATTCATGGTCGGTGCGTACTTAATCTGTAAGGACTCGTAGCAATTTTCAGGTACTTGACTGTTAGAGAACCTCACCTTAAAAGTACATGCCTCCTTATGGATGGTTAAGGAAGAATCTTTAAAATCTAATATAGCTTTATATTTACACAGCCAATCTATACCTAAAATTATGGCCACATTTAAGTTGGCTACGACGAGTACAGAGTGAGCAATTAATTGTTTAGCAATTTCAAAAGTTACATAAACTTCTTCAGTAATATTTTGACTTCTTTTACCAGTAACTCCTATAATTTTCACCCCAGTTACAGGTAAAGTCGGGAAATTCCAATATTTCCTTTTAAGCTGAAATAATTCTTTGGATAAAATACTCACTTCACTACCCGAATCAACTATAATATTTACTTCGGTATCTTTAATATAACCTTTAATAACGGGTTTATATGTTACATTCTCCCTTATCTGATTGTCTTCCTGAAGTAAATCTTGTTGCCAGTCATCGTCCTTTTGGCAGCTTAATGATAAATTGCAATTGGGTCTTGGATAATCTTGACCAATAGTTCCCTTTAGTTGACCCGTACTAAAGGACTTTACTAGTTTTCCGAACGTTCTATGATGACGTCACCTACCACTTGACCTTCATTAATTACTTGAGGATGATTTATCTCATGATCGTTACTGTGTAATTTCCGCACTTTAGGGTTATTACCACGATTTTGTTGGCTCTCTTTATCTTTAGATTGACGTTTTATATAACAGAACCGGCTATGATTGTTGTTATTAGCTTTTCGTGGTTCTGAATTATTATTATTATTATTTCGAGGATTGTCATTTCTACCAAATCTAAACTTCTCGTCTTCCCTTTCTCTATTAAGTATATCTAACTGCTCTAAATATCCTAACAATTCGCACTGCTGTGACCATTCTCTTTCTATCATTCTTTCCTTTACGTAATACGGTAACCTACTAATTAGGACTCGTATTAAATGACTTTCAATAATTGGTTCTTCAATTAATTTAGCACGGTTTAAATGCCATTCAAAATAATTCCTATAACCTCCCCACCGTTTAGAATATGGAGGAGGGTCTAACAACTCTAAAGTTAAGTGTTGTTGTTTTCCCCTTGACCAATAATTTTGTTTAAACTGCTTAACAAAATCATCCCAATCCCTGAATTCATTTCTATGCAGTACTGCCCATTCCGCAGCTTCTGCTTCTAAATGTCCTATTACAAATTGAATGCGTTTTTCATTACTCCATTTAGGAGATAATGATGTTTCAAAAGCTTTTATAAATATTATAGGGTGCAGTTCGCCTCCTGGTTTGAATACAGGAAATCGACTTGCTACATTTGAATTTGTTGTTATGTCATCCAGACATTCTGCGAGAGAAATAGTCGGATTTTGTTTAGCTGGCAGAGACGGAGTTGCATCGGATTGGCTTGCCGTGACTGCCTTATTCATATTGTTGCCATCCGTGCTAGCAAATTCGATGCGACTGTTGTCTCTGATTATGTTATTACCTCTGCTACCTGAAATGTTCTCGTTATTATCTAATTCCGATAACCGTTTCGTAATTTCCTGTATCCGCATTTCTGTATTGGATACGCGATTAGCTAATATCGATTCTTCACTGTGTTCACGATGTGAACGCTCGGTACCTTCGTCAATATTATTATCTTTGGCAGTCTCAAGATTACTGCATATTTCAGTAATTAAAGATTTCATGTTTTCGATTTCGGTATGGTCCTTTTCTACTTGATGAGTTAATGTCTCTAATTCTACATTATCTATTGAAGAAATCTCTACAGGTTTGGTAGAGACCTCTTTAATAGATTCCAATAATTCTCTACGAACAGTTTCCGTTTGCATAGAAAATTCATCTCGTAACATATTGTTATTTTTCTGTATTTCATTTACAACTAAGATATTGACACTATCTAGTCTGTCGGTTAAGTCAGTAATATCGTTTCGCATGCGAGCTTTTTCCTCGCGCGATTCCTGGATATGTTCTTCTAACCTTTTACAATTATCAGCAATCTTGTTACTAAGTCCTACTAATTTTTCCTGCATTTCGACTTTAGAAGACTCTATTTTATCACTTAATTCTCGACTGGTTTCATTAAGATATTCCTGCAACCTGTCTGTTGATTTTGTTAGCTCCCCTTTAAGTCTAGCAGTAGATTCCTCGTTAGACTGTTTTAATTCCTGTTTTAGTTCGTTTCAATCTAGCAGTAGATTCCTCGTTAGACTGTTTTAATTCCTGTTTTAGTTCCTGTTTCAATCTAGCAGTAGATTCCTCGTTAGATTGTCTTAATTCCTGTTTTAGTTCCTGTTTCAATCTAGCAGTAGATTCCTCATTAGACTGTTTTAATCTAGCCATAGATTCTTCGTTAGACTGTTTTAATCTAGCCATAGATTCTTCGTTAGACTGTTTTAATTCCTCTTTTAATCTAGCAGTAGATTCTTCGTTAGACTGTTTTAATTCAGCTAGGAAATCCCCGTTAGATTGTTTTAATTTAGCTATCGCCCTAAAAAGGGATCTCATGCTCCTATCGGACATAGATTGCTCTTCGTCTGACATTTCACTTCCCGACATTATTGTAAGATATTAACTATTTACACACGCAGACTTGTAATCAACAATCCTATAAAAGCACACTTCCTATGTACAACACTCCACTTCCAACTTGAAACAAACTCACCGGACACTAATATTGTAATTTGTAGTTCTCGATGATCAGTGTGCTGCTATGGGCTGCAGATGTAACAGCCGTCGATGCAGCCGCTGAGATGCTGCGACCCCGCTTCCGCAACCGGCAGGACGCTGAGTCGAACACCGGAAACGTCGCTAGCTGCAACCACGCCCGGCACCGCCGTAGACAGGCGAAGCCCTCAGCAACACCTCTAACACCAGCCGGAGGAACGCCCCGCAGCTGACGTACTGGGCCTATTAGTTTAGGGAGAAAAAGAGTTGTCGAGGTTTGCAGCGTTCAGCTGCTGCCCAACAGATGCGCCTTCTCGTGGAACCACTGCGTGACCGTACTGCTTGGCTGCGCTCCGTCAGATGCCCACACCCGCGAAGTCGCCGCTGGCTGGTGAAGGCTCCACGAAACTCGCGTTGACTTCCGAAGGACTCTTGATGTTTTGTTTCGTACCTGTGTGCCTTAGTTGCACACAAGTCCTGTTTCTAAGGTCGCCACGGTGTGGTGTAACGACGCCTTAGGTTTTCGTTTGATATATGTATGACCATGTGCAGACTTCGTCACCTACGTCAGTTACAACCCACTTCAAAAATGATTTATATTCTTTTTAAATTGTCATAGAATGGTTCTTGAACGAAACTGTAAAACATCAGTTGAGTCGTGTGCAGAGAATTACATCACTTGGGCCAATTGGTTTTCGTAACTTTTTCGAATTTAAAGTTCGTTTGTTTCTCCTCAGAAAATTATATCGACACACGTTATCTTGATCTAATCGATATCAGAATCACACATTAAATAAACTTTTTAGATTCAAAGTTTCGGCCAACGCTGTCTGAATCAATAATCTTGTCAAATATATTATTAATCCGTTCACATAACTCTTCATAAATAAATCTTCAAGACACGTGTTTCACCTTTAGTAACATACACTATTTTATTAGCTTCCTACACATACAGATGTGAACTTGAGCGTTGACAGACAGTGACTAACATCTCAATAAGATTAAGATCATTATGACGTCATTGTTGTACAAAAAGAGTATAAAAATTCATTTTTAATTTTTTAGAAACACGACGCAACAACTCGGTTCCAGGATCTTCTGTTGCTCCTTGGCTGTCGACCCGCGACGTATAGCGGCCAGCAATTTCCTCTCTGGTCGCGGCAACGAAGATGCTGTCCCCGTTCGTTGCGCCGATCTCTCCGTACATGAAACACATAAAAAAATACAAAACTTTTAGATAATTCACATTTATTACAAATAATAAGAAAACACATAAACAAAAACTAAATTAAACTTATAGTCACCTGCAAACTGGGCTGACTTGGTGGATGGGTGACGTTTAATTTCGTCCCACTACACTTCACAGTAAGCAAAAACAATGCAGCACCATACTGAAAAACACACACATGTATAGCTGGCAGAGCGTATGCCTGCTACACCCATCGACATCGTGTCAAGACTCGCCCTTCCCCTATGGTGGCTTCTTCTATTCTGGTGTGTTGTGATGTCATTTCCAAAAAAGATCTACTTCAGAACTACGACGTGTCTTGTGAATCATGTAACTTTAAGTTACGCTGATGGTCAGTGTTACGGACTATACAGATTTCAATTTGATGACAGATTCCTCATATCATTTGAGGTAAATACCAAATAGGAGCCACAAAAACGAGGGCGACGTTTTTCTTCGCTATGTTTCGACCAGTTGGGGTTCTCCGTCTTTTAGTGATCCAGATACTGGCGAGAAATGAAATTCTTTGTTTCTCTCCTTCGCCTTTGTATTTTTCGTACCCCACCAGGGTCCACTAATAACATTTGCTAACTATTTAGATCTTAGTTCTATGTTCGATGTTTTTCCTGTCTCTAGAATTGTAAATTACCGTAATGGAGGCCAAAAAATGCTTCGGCTTTCTCGTTAACATCGTACCGTGTAGATCAAGCTGCGCATTACACTTCAATTAGATGGAGTCTTAACCGAAAAGTCTGCGTTTCAAAGAAATTTATTTTAACCAGGGCAGTATTTCATACTGATGTGACAAGTCTCTTAACCACACAAGACCTGTATTGTTTAGAACTTTTTCCATTACCGTGTGCTTTCACCCGCCTCTGTTCTCCCTGTTAATTATGATACACTCTGCATACGTGTGAGAAAGAGTAAACTCACACCATTTTGCAGGTCGTGAGGACCTACAACCGTTTATTATCTGTTTTGATGCGGTTCGTGTATGGTTGTCCTCTTTGTCTCATGAGATGTGAAGCAGTACAAACAGCTCCTTCCTTCAGCAAAACCATTACCAATCAAAACTCAGAAATCGAGAGGCAGTGACAGTATCACAATATTTACTAATAAAGAGATGCAGATTTTATTTATTTAGTTGTTTCTTACACTTGAAGCACAGGCCGTAATCTTTGATATTCAAATTCCTACAGTCAACAAAGAATTTTTTCCCGGTTATCGTCAACCAGTGATAGAAAATGCTTAGTTATCACTAACAAAATACTGATTCGCATTATCATAACTGTTTATACTGTTAATGATGACTTCACCCACTGCCATCCCTTGTTACACAGGGTGCTTGGAAATTCCCGTTAGAAACGTCAAGGAATTGTAGAGGGGAGTGAGTGCATAATATTTAGAATAGGAACCCATGTCTGGGAACGTACCCTTCTTGCTCACAGTTGTTTGTGCACATATTTGTTTGGTAGGTTTGCAACAGGGTAGTCATGGTGGAAGGTGCTCGCGTTGAACTAACTAATGTTATTTGATGTCCGTCCTAAATGTCCCACCTGGTTCCAGCCTCATTCAAGTGTGTGCGAATGTTAGTGATGGTATAGAGTGTTGGAGGTGACTACACTGTTGCAAACATACCTAGCAAACACGTTTTCCAACAGCGAAAACGGTACGTTTCCAGACATGGGTTCCTATTCTAAATACTATCTAGTCACTCCACTCTATTAAGTCCTAGAAATTTGTTATGGGAATTTTGAAACACCCTTTATCGGCCACAGCTATTGCCCTAAAAATTCTTCCCATTTTATCTGTCATTGGTATACACTGAGGTTAACTGAAACCCCCACTACCAAACCGCTATTCCGGTAATCGGCTACAGTTGCAGGTTGGCTCTCTGACAGCGTACAGGATTTTAAAAAAATTGATTTCCTGTATGTCACGTAATTAATGTCAAAATTTAAACATTTAAAACCCTGTGGATAAAACCCTGTGGAAATCTAATCATTAGAGTTATAATCTTATGCTAAAAGTTTAACATAATAAGACAAGTATCACAGTTAGAGACTGTGTGTCTTGTGGAATGGTAACTGACTTCGCGCAAATACCCGGATTATATGATTCAAATGGCTCTGAGCACTATAGGACTTAACTTCTGAGGTCATCAGTCCCCTAGAAATTAGAACTACTTAAACCTAACTAACTGAAGGACATCAAACACATCCATGCCCGAGGCAGGATTCGTACCTGCGACCGTAGTGGTCGCGCGTTTCCAGACTGTAGTGCCTAGAACCGCTCGGCCATCCTGGCCGGCCCGGATTATATGCATCCAGTGTTTGAGAATGGGAGCACCTGGCGACTGCCAACAAACTTTATGCGTAATTCCAAATCACATGTGCTGCTAACTATATTTTCGCTGCTCATGCAGTCAAAATTCAGCATTTGTTCATCAATTATGGTATTAATTTATGCTCTAAGACAAAAAAGGCGCACTGCGAAGAGTTTCCAGAACGGGATGAAAATCGGTAGATGTGATGTATATGTATAGGCAAACAACATTACAATTTCAGAAAAATGGAAGGATTTATTCCAGAGATAGAGATTCAGAAACTGAGAAGGTCAAGTACGCGTTGGACCACATCTTTCCTTCATGAAGCCATTATTCGGCTTGGCACTGATTGTCCTCCTGAGGGGGATCATGGCGCATTAGAACGTCAGAATCCCGAGTGGGCTGGAGAGCTCTGCCAATAACGCTCCAAACGTACTCAACCTTGCTGCAATGTCATCGACGTATCACTGTGCTGCTGTAATGGTGCCGTGGATGACAACCAAAGAGGTCTTCTATACAGTGTAATAGCATCCCAAATCATCACTCAAGGGATTCGGGCCGTATGACAGGTGACAGTCAGGTTCGTAACCCACCGCAGTCCATTGCGTCTCCAGACATGTCTTCGCTGGTCATCTGGACTCAGTTCGAAGCGGGACGCATCACTGAAGAAAATTATATTACAGCCAATTAAATTCTAGGACCCGACGACCAGTGATGTGTCTCGAGACGCCGCAGTGGTGGGATATGAAACCGACTGTAGCCCACCATACGACCCAACAACAGGAGTGATAGTCTGGGGTGCCATTTCATTTCACAGTACTACCCTTTGGCTGTTATCTGTGACACCATTACGGCACAGAGATACGTAGAAAATCTTTCCCAGTTTCCTAGCCCTTCATGGTATGTCATTGTCGGCTTGCATTTCAGTAAGACAATGCCCGCCCGCAACCAGCAAGGTTGCCAGCTCTTTCTGTATTTGAGAACATTTAGAGCACTCTGAGTAGTATCCTCCAACCGACTCGGAATTCTGACGATCTAACACGCCGATTCAGCAGAATTTGGCATGATTTCCGTCGGAAGGACATCCATGAACTCTTATCAATCAACGCCAACTGCTTCCCTAACGCCAGAGGTGGATCACCACGTTGCTGACTTCCTCAATTCGCGAAGTGTTTGCTCTTAAATAAATCTCCCCATTTCTCTGCAATAGTAATTATTTGTCTGTCAGAGCACATATGTCACATTTACTAATTTCCGTCCGATTCGGAAAATTTCTTAGCGGCGCATCTTTTTTATATTGGAGTGTATTACTGTATTACTGTATTTGGGGAGCACAGTCACTGACGATATTAATGTATCACAGATATAAAGAGAAGAATAGCCTTGGCAAAGCAAACTTTCCAAAATAAAAGGAATATACTGACAGACAATCATATAAGCCTAGAAGGTAGGAAAAGTGTGCCAAAACTTTTGTCTGGAGTGTCTTAACATACGGATGTGAAGTGTGGACGTATGGAAAGGCAGGGAAAAAGAGACTGGAAGCAATGGAAATATAGATATGGAGAACGGAGAAGAATGATGAAAACAAGCTGGGTAGATAGAATAAGTAATGAACAGGTCTTAAGTGAAGTGAATGAGAACAGAACGCTGCTAAATTATATAGGAAGAAGAAAATCAACAATGATAGGGCACATACTGAGACACAAGCAATTCCTAAAGAATGAATTTTAAGGAAAAGTCTAAGGGAAAAAACCAAGAGGCAGGCCAAGAGCAACGTATTTTAATAACCTCAAAGAAGATATGGGGATAAAATCGTATGAAGAATTGAAGAGAATGTCAATGGAGAGAAGGGCGTGGTTAAATCGACAAGACATAGCCTTTCGTTTATGATGATGATGATGTATTACTTCTTTACTATTGACTCCATTCGCAGTAAGATTTGCAGGCAGTATCCACATATACCACTGAACGTAACTGCAAAAATTGTATCATTGTAAGAAGCATAGCTCAGGACATACGAAGTCTTAAACACTGAAATGCATAAAAAGCTAGCTTTTACATAAAATGGAGCACAAATTAACCACAATATATTGATTCAGTTTTTCATAGTTCGAGCACATAGCGACTTCCACCAAAATGTACGATTTAAAATATTTTGTTGTTGTTGTTGTTGTTGTGGTCTTCAGTCCTGAGACTGGTTTGATGCAGCTCTCCATGCTACTCTATCCTGTGCAAGCTTCTTCATCTCCCAGTACTTACTGCAACCTACATCCTTCTGAATCTGCTTAGTGTATTGATCTCTTGGTCTCCCTCTACGATTTTTACCCTCCACGCTGCCCTCAAATGCTAAATTTGTGATCCCTTGATGCCTCAAAACATGTCCTACCAACCAATCCCTTCTTATAGTCAAGTTGTGCCACAAACTTCTCTTCTCCCCAATCCTATTCAATACCTCCTCATTGGTTACGTGATGTACCCACCTTATCTTCAGCATTCTTCTGTAGCAGCACATTTCGAAAGCTTCTATTCTCTTCTTGTCCAAACTGGTTATTGTCCATCTTTCACTTCCATACATAGCTACACTCCATACAAATACTTTCAGAAACGACTTCCTGGCACTTAAATCTATACTCGATGTTAACAAATTTCTCTTCTTCAGAAACGATTTCCTTGCCATTGCCAGTCTACATTTTATATCCTGTCTACTTCGACCATCATCAGTTATTTTGCTCCCCAAATAGCAAAACTCCTTTACTACTTTAAGTGTCTCATTTCCTAATCTAATTCCCTCAGCATCACCCGACTTAATTCGACTACATTCCATTATCCTCGTTTTGCTTTTGTTGATGTTCATCTTATATCCTCCTTTCAAGACACTGTCCATTCCGTTCAACTGCTCTTCCAAGTCCTTTGCTGTCTCTGACAGAATTACAATGTCATTGGCAAACCTCAAAGTTTTTACTTCTTCTCCATGAATTTTAATACCTATTCTGAATATTTCTTTTGTTTCCTTTACTGCTTGCTCAATATACAGATTGAATAACATCGGGGAGAGGCTGCAACCCTGTCTCACTCCTTTCCCAACCACTGCTTCCCTTTCATGCCCCTCGACTCTTATAACTGCCATCTGGTTTCTGTACAAATTGTAAATAGCCTTTCGCTCCCTGTATTTTACTCCTGCCACCTTCAGAATTTGAAAGAGAGTATTCCAGTTAACGTTGTCAAAAGCTTTCTATAAGTCTACAAATGCTAGAAACGTAGGTTTGCCTTTTCTTAATCTTTCTTCTAAGGTAAGTCGTCGGGTTAGTATTGCCTCACGTGTTCCAACATTTCCACGCAATCCAAACTGATCCTCCCCGAGGTCCGCTTCTACCAGTTTTTCCATTCGTCTGTAAAGAATTCGCGTTAGTATTTTGCAGCTGTGACTTATTAAACTGATAGTTCTGTAATTTTCACATCTGTCAACACCTGCTTTCTTTGGGATTGGAATTATTATATTCTTCTTGAAGTCTGTGGGTATTTCGCCTGTCTCATACATCTTGCTCACCAGATGGTAGAGTTTTGTCATGCCTGGCTCTCCCAAGGCCATCAGTAGTTCTAATGGAATGTCGTCTACTCCCGGGGTCTTGTTTCGACTCAGGTCTTTAGAAATCATTTTTCACTTACATACTTATAGCGAAATATTTAACACATAAACTCAGTTGTAAAATAATCAAATGTTTGAAGCTGTCTTATACAAGGTAGCTAGCATCTTTAAAGAATTGGTAGATTACTGGTATGTTATAAACGGTGATGAAATCACGTTTTGGTCCACCCACTCCGACGTCACACCCTTCTGCCTACTGAGGCGATGCGGAGGGCGTTAAGTTATTACCTGCTCGTTCCCTTGTTTGCCGTCTTCTTGTTCCGAAGGAGCATCGTTGCTGCCGCTGAGGAGTACAGCTACGGTTCTAGTCCCCTGGGTGGCGAGACGAGGACCACGGTTGAGCTCTAACGCTGCTGTTCTCATGATCGCAATACGTGCACTGTTGGCTGTTCGACTGGCACAGCTTTTGTCCTCAGCTGTCCTCGCGGCTGAGCATCTCAACGTTCTGTCAGAACCGCCCGTAGTGCAGCCGAATGGAACCGACTGATGAGGTGACACGTGCCAAAGCCATTCTCGAAATGCAGTCGTCGATATTGTCCAGGATCTACCACGTTCTTTCGCAGCGCCTTAGCATGAATCTTTCTTTCTTCACAAATTCTTTCCAGTACCTCCTCATTAATTACTCGATCTAACCCTCTCATCTTCAGTACTATTCTGTAGCATCACATTTCAAAAGCCTCCTCTCTTCAGAACTGCTTACCGTCCCTGTTTCGCTTCAGTACAATGTTTCATTCCAACAGCCTTCACAATAGTTTCTAACAATTAATATCAGATTTTAATAAGTTCCTCTTTCCAAAAACGTTTTTCGAGCTTCAGCAATCTGCATTATACTTCCTCTCTACCTAAAACATCGTCAGCTATTTTGCTGCCCAAATAACAAATCTCTTCTACTACTTTTAGTGTATTATTTCCTAACCTACAATGAAGAGCCAAAGAAACTGGTACACATGCCTAATATCGTGTAAGGAACCGACTAATGTCTGAAGTAGTGCTGGAGGGAAATGACACCATGAATCCTGCAGGGCTGTCCATAAATCCGTATGAGTAAGAGCGGGTTTAGATAACTTCTGAACAATAATGTTCATGTCTGGGGAGTTTGGTGGTCGGCGGAGGTGTCTAAATTCAGAAGAGTGTTCCTCGTGCCAGTCTGTAGCGATTCTGGACGTGTGGGGTGTCGCACTGTCCTACTGGAATTTCCCATGTCCGTAGTAATACGCAATGGACTTGAAAGGATGCAGGTGACCAGAAAGGATGATTACAACAAAACATTTTTAAGACCTGGAGATGACAGCAAAGTCTGTTGAAACCGGTTGTCTTAAATAAGGAAATATTTTATGCGATCCTGGCTATTGAACGGTTTTTAACCTTTCAACCTCCTTATGGCACTCCTTTGCGCATTGATGCTTCCTGACTATTCTCCTAAACTTCACTCTACTGTTCATTACTACTAAATTGTGATATAAGACTATATAAGCTGCTGGGTCAATCTTACATTCCAATATCTGATTTCCGAATATCTGTATGATCATAATGTTATCTAACTGGAATCTTCCCACACGTCCCGGCAATTTCAGATCATACCTCCTTCTCTTGTGATTCTCAAACGCAGTATTTCCTATTACAGCTGAAATTTATTGCAGAACTCAGAAAGTCTTTTTACTGTTCTCATTCGCACTACCAAGCCCATATTCTCCCGTAACACTTTCTTCTACTCCTTCCTCTACAGCCTCATCCCAACACAATTAGATTTTCATCTCTCTTTGCGCACTGAATTACCCATTCGACGCCTACATACACCTTCTCTATCTCTTCCTTTTTTTGCTTGCGATGTCAACATGTATACCTAGGCAATTGTTGTCTGTGTTAGTTTGTTGTCGATTCTGATGAGAACAACCCTATCACGTAACTGATAGCAGTAACTCAATCTTTGCCCCAATTACCTATTCATAGTGAATTCTACTCCCGATACACCATTCTATGCTGCTGTTGACATTGCCATGTGCTCGTCTAACGAGAAATCCTTGTCTTCTTTCCATTTCACTTAACTGAGCTCGCTATATCTAGATCGAGCCTTAATATTGCCCTTTTCAGATTTTCTAGCTTCCGTACTACCGTGTGCAAATTTGACATTCCACGCCCCGATTCGTAAAACATTTTCTCGCGGTCACCTCTCCCATTGCAGTCCACTCATGGTGATCCGAATGGGGGACTACTCTAAAATCTGGAGACTCATCAGGATACTCTTACAACTACAGGCCACATGTCCTGTGGATACACATTATTTGTCTTCAGTGGAGTGGTTTCCATTGACTTCTGCATCCTCACACCGCTGATAATGCTGATTCTTTCGCCTTTGAGGAGCAGTTTCTCAACCTAAGGGCCAGAGATTGCCCTGTACTCTGCCCGCTCCTCGGGCCTCTTTCACACGGCTGTTGTCACAACAAGGGTGACTTCCTGTGTCGGAAGTCTTTGACTTCCGTTGCTAATCCTTGTTATTTAAAATTGAAGAGTGGTGAAGTCCGTACCCGAGACCCAGGAAGTTTTCATTACTAATCAAAGACGTTAACCCTAGACCATCGGTGTAAGACGTGCCGTCACACGACGAAAGTGGGACGACGCAATGCACCCAGGAACATTGTCGAACATCGTCGTGTTTGTGGTCCAGGTTTTAGGATGCGTGGAGGCATAATGTTTCATGGGCGTTCTGACCCCCAGATAATTGAACATGATACGCTCGCCTGTCTACGTTGTTGTGACACTGTACTCCTTTTCCATGTGGTCTTTCCAGGGGCGCACTCGGTACTGACTTAATTTTTATGGACGACAATGTGTGACCGCACCTAACAACACAGGTGGAGGAATCTGTGGCCTTTCGGCGAAGGGGCTGGTCCACCCTTCACCCGTCTTCAGTCCCATCGAGCAGGTGTGGAATGCGTTGGGGAAGCGTATTGTAGCACGTCCACTTGACTTTCAGCAGTTGTCAACAGTACAGATGCTGTACCACAAGAGGTACTTACCAACACGAGAGTTCGACGCAGAGCATGCACTTCTGTTCGTGGCGATCTCGCACTCTATTAAGAAGTATCTTCTGCCTGTTGTAGTGTCCGGGAAAGTATGATAAGAAGCAGTGACATTAGGATAGTTGTCACTTTAAATAAAAATATCATTACTGTTCGTCTCGAGGCGTTATTCTTTCCGGTACCTTCCCTGCTGTACTGTAGCAGTTCAGTCCATGCATGGCCCAAGTTTCATCGAGCTGTTTGCAGTGACAAATCATCCGAAAGTTTTCCACACTAGTGTTGATAATAGCGTATCAGGTTCATATTTTGTATTCAAGCTGAAAACTCATGCTACAAGGCTAAGGCAGTGTTGCATGGGGGAGCCACAAAATACGGGGTCGGGTTTTCGGTTGACCCTGCGCGTCATTAAAGAAGAACAAACAGGAGGCGAGGCCGTGTAGCTGTTTTGACGCCGCTGTGTACCTCATTAGCTGGGGAAACAAGGTGTGAAATGCACACAGCAGCACAGTAATGAAGCATCGGCCGGCGGGCGGCTCTCTGCCCCGTGAATGGTTCGGCAGTAACGCTAGCCGAGCACGTCCCGGCGCCATCAACAGGCGTGGCACGTCGCCCGATCGCACTCGCCGCCTGGCAAAATATACACTGTCCACACAAGGCCGCCGCTCGCCGCCGGGATACGCATGCAACTGTCTAGGAAGTACGTAGGACCTATGTGCTGCGTTATTACGCTGTCTCTGTTGCACATCTCCCATATAGACGCTGTTTAACGCACTGCTACGCTTCACATCGTGCACCTATGTGAATGTTACAAAATTGCTTACTTCTGAGCTTATAATTTTAGCTTCTTTATTGTAGTTATTTATGCACTCTTCACAAAAATTAGGGGAACATGACTTTGGGCGCCTGCCATACTCCACTGAGCAATAACTGAGTAATGGATATGTTACCAGATTATACCTTTCCCTTTCGTAAAATCAGTAGGCAACAAAATATCATCACATCCTCGATCGTTTACACAAAAAGATCCGAAATGTGTGACAAGTGTCGAGAACGAAGTGCAAACGAACATTCAACACAATAACGTGCGAAGCTGAAGAAATGAATTAAAATATGCGTTGCGGCCGGGACACGAACTTGGATTTTTTGTTTATTTTGCAAATAAGCTGACCATTACACCACCGCAGCATTATAGTCAACATACTTCCACGAACTACCCAAGGCAATTACCCTCCCCAACACAAACTCCAATTCACATCTCCCCTTATATTGTCACTATTACCAGGGATCTCCGACATTTGAATAGCACCCCAGCATTGGACGAAATGGGAAAATGCTGTACTACATGCGATCGTATAGATCTTAAATTAAATTTTGCTTGAGACATTTAAGTCTCTAATTTATCTACGATAACGGTGGAAGCTGAAGAAGTGAATTAAAATTGGTGTGGTGGCCAGGACTCGAACCTGGATCTTCTTGTCTACTAGGCAGACATGCTGACCATTATTATTATTTGTTGTTAATCTCAATTTATTTGTTCCTTTTTCTTCGTTGTATCTGCTCTGGGCGGGCGTCGAAAGACACCCCTTTCAGTTCGTTGTTGAATCATTAACTCAGTTTTTTTATTACAGAGGGCAGCTAGCCCTCTGACCGAACACGCTGAGCTACCGTGCCGGCGACGATTACGGCACCGCAGCATTATTGTCAATATAGCTGCACAATATACCTAGCTCTGTTGACCCTCATCTGCATACTAAACAAGAAGATCCAGGTTCGAGACGCGGCCGTACCACGAATTTTAACTCACTTCTTCAGCTTCCAACGATATCGTAGATAAATTAGAGACTTAAATGTCTCAGAAAAAATTTAATTTAAAATCATTCATCAGGTTATCCTGTGTTCTTTTCATTGGAATTTGAGAGCTTCAGTAATGTGTGTCCTCTCTGTGAACGTTTATCAGTGCCTGAAATTATGTGGCATGCTCCACATAAGTCTACGGATATCATTTTGTGAAACCCGTTTCCATGTTTTAACAAGAGCCTGTTAGAGTTCTTGGAGAGTCAGCGATAGAACAGGATGACCACTAACACGTCGGTCAAGCATGTCCTAATACACTCCTGGAAATGGAAAAAAGAACACATTGACACCGGTGTGTCAGACCCACCATACTTGCTCCGGACACTGCGAGAGGGCTGTACAAGCAATGATCACACGCACGGCACAGCGGACACACCAGGAACCGCGGTGTTGGCCGTCGAATGGCGCTAGCTGCGCAGCATTTGTGCACCGCCGCCGTCAGTGTCAGCCAGTTTGCCGTGGCATACGGAGCTCCATCGCAGTCTTTAACACTGGTAGCATGCCGCGACAGCGTGGACGTGAACCGTATGTGCAGTTGACGGACTTTGAGCGAGGGCGTATAGTGGGCATGCGGGAGGCCGGGTGGACGTACCGCCGAATTGCTCAACACGAGGGGCGTGAGGTCTCCACAGTACATCGATGTTGTCGCCAGTGGTCGGCGGAAGGTGCACGTGCCCGTCGACCTGGGACCGGACCGCAGCGACGCACGGATGCACGCCAAGACCGTAGGATCCTACGCAGTGCCGTAGGGGACCGCACCGCCACTTCCCAGCAAATTAGGGACACTGTTGCTCCTGGGGTATCGGCGAGGACCATTCGCAACCGTCTCCATGAAGCTTGGCCAGGGTCCCGCACACCGTTAGGCCGTCTTCCGCTCACGCCCCAACATCGTGCAGCCCGCCTCCAGTGGTGTCGCGACAGGCGTGAATGGAGGGACGAATGGAGACGTGTCGTCTTCAGCGATGAGAGTCGCTTCTGCCTTGGTGCCAATGATGGTCGTATGCGTGTTTGGCGCCGTGCAGGTGAGCGCCACAATCAGGACTGCATACGACCGAGGCACACAGGGCCAACACCTGGCATCATGGTGTGGGGAGCGATCTCCTACACTGGCCGTACACCACTGGTGATCGTCGAGGGGACACTGAATAGTGCACGGTACATCCAAACCGTCATCGAACCCATCGTTCTACCATTCCTAGACCGGCAAGGGAACTTGCTGTTCCAACAGGACAATGCACGTCCGCATGTATCCCGTGCCACCCAACGTGCTCTAGAAGGTGTAAGTCAACTACCCTGGCCAGCAAGATTTTCGGATCTGTCCCCCATTGAGCATGTTTGGGACTGGATGAAGCGTCGTCTCACGCGGTCTGCACGTCCAGCACGAACGCTGGTCCAACTGAGGCGCCAGGTGGAAATGGCATGGCAAGCCGTTCCACAGGACTACATCCAGCATCTCTACGATCGTCTCCATGGGAGAATAGCAGCCTGCATTGCTGCGAAAGGTGGATATACACTGTACTAGTGCCGACATTGTGCATGCTCTGTTGCCTGTGTCTATGTGCCTGTGGTTCTGTCAGTGTGATCATGTGATGTATCTGACCCCAGGAATGTGTCAATAAAGTTTCCCCTTCCTGGGACAACGAATTCACGGTGTTCTTATTTCAATTTCCAGGAGTGTATTTGGAACGAAGTTTTTCGCGACGGCACTTATATGTAAAACGTTCTCGGTATTCTTTCCTCGCCAGTTCTGGATAAAATCTCGAGCTTTCGACGATTACCTCCATAGTCATCGTCAGGAGCAACTGATTGTCTTCACTGCTGCTGTGGTAGCCTTCTTTATAGCCAATAAAAAAGGCTACCACAGCAGCAGTGAAGACATTCACTTGCTCCGGACGATGACGATGGGGGTAATCGTCGAAAGCTCGAGGCTATAAAAAAGGCTACCACAGCAGCAGTGAAGACAATCAGTTGCTCCTGACGATAACGATGGAGGTGATCGTCGAAAGCTCGAGGTTATAAAAAGGGCTACCACAGCAGCAGTGAAGACAATCAGTTGCTCCTGACAATGGCGATGGAGGTAATCGTCGAAAGCTCGAGATTTTATCGAGAACTGAAGCGCCAAGAATACCGAGAATGTTTTACGTATGTCCTAATATTGACGACCGGTTTCAGGTTGGGATTACCGGCCAGCCATTCCTGTACTGCAAATTGCAGGCTTCGCAACAGATCTCTGCTGACACGCACCAGACAGGCCCCGGCATTAGGAGGATATCAGGGACGCCACCGTATGCAGCGTTCATCAGAGAGTTTGGAATTTGTTCGCTTTCCTGAGTAGCAGGAATACGACCATGGGCAACGACGAGATCCGTATGGCTATCAACACCGATGCCTCAAATCATAGACGGCCGGAGTGGCCGTGCGGTTAAAGGCGGTGCAGTCTGGAACCGCAAGACCGCTACGGTCGCAGGTTCGAATCCTGCCTCGGGCATGGATGTTTGTGATGTCCTTAGGTTAGTTAGGTTTAACTAGTTCTAAGTTCTAGGGGACTAATGACCTCGGCAGTTGAGTCCCATAGTGCTCAGAGCCATTTGAACCATTTTGAACCTCAAATCATAGCACCATGGAAATCTGTACATTTCCTGGACTTCTGGGGGATATCGTTCATCAAGGATCTCCACACACGAAAATGGCAATCACCTTGCATGACACAATATCTGAACTCGTCTGTTAATATCACATATCGACAGGGACAAAGTTGATAGTTGATTTGGAAAAGGGAGAAATGAAGGCGAGCTGCAAGATGTTGATGTATCAACTGACCTTCTCGAACAGGACGTCTTGGTTGCAAGGTCGAGTCTCGTAACCTCTTAATTACAGTCTGATTGGACACAGCGGCCCAAGTGGCCCTTCTGAGATCGTCTTGCACTTCACTGGCGGTGCCCATGCGACGTTCTGTAACGCAGAGATGGCCTGATATAGCTCTCCACGTGAGCTGCAATGCGTCGGTGACGTTGTCTAATACGCCTTGTGTATTGACCAGTCTCCCTGTGGCGTGTCCACCACCTACGGATGACGGATGGTGAGACGTCGGCATCTGCTGCAACACGACGGGAAGTGTATCCATTTTGGATTGAAGAGACAGCCATTACGTTAAATCGTCGCACGGCATGTGCTTGGTTATATACAACGTCCACGAATGACAACTGCCGTTAGTGTACCTCACTAAAAATCGGTTTGACACCGGTAATCGTACTCGTACGAGGCGTCACCTGACACAGTAATGCATGATACTGCCAACAGAGCGAAACTGATTTTAATTGCTGCACACATTGAAAGCGAAACTCTCAAGCCATGCAATAAGACCACAGGTTTGCAAAAACAGACATAATGTCTTATGGGATAACAGCAATCAGTGATTTTATAATGTTACTTTAAATCCGTCTTGATTGTAAATTTTTTTATTATTCATATGACCGGTTTCGGTTCATTCAGAACCATCTTCAGATCTGATATTTAAGTTACAGGAGTAACCCGTCCAATTCAGCAACTGTCACATGCTACGTAGCATGTGAAAGTTGCTGAATTGGACGGGTTACTCCTGTAACTTAAATATCAGATCTGACGGTGGTTCTGAATGAACCGAAACCGGTCATATGAATAATAAAAAAATTTGTAATCAAGACGGATTTAAAGTAACATTATAAGACCACAGGTACCTGGCACATCACAACAGATTTAACATTCCGGGTGTTAATTCACGTATTCCCCTAATTCGTCTGAAGTGTGCCATTTTTATCAGTTATTCCACGCTTCCGACTATAGTGTTACCATTTTGAAGACTACAACAAAACACAGAATAATTTAAAACAAAATTAAGGACGTATCATATAACGATCAATTTGAAACCAGGAATGGTAAAGGCAACTGATAGAGATATCTCACATTACCTCGTATGCCACAAGAAACGGTGGAAATTTTCGACCTCGAAAAAGTGCTCGACAACGTAAAATGTTTTAAGTTTCGGAGAAATAGGTACGAACTGAAGGAAGGAATGGGTAATATACAATATGCACTGGTATCAGGAGGTGAAAACAAGGCTGGATGACATAGATCTGACGAAAAAGATGCTAAGAGAGGGGTACAATCGTCTTTTCCTACTGTTCAGTCTGAACATAGAAGAAGCAATGCCGGAAGGAAAACCTAAGTGGAAGTGAAGTACCGCTCTGTAGAATGAGACGAAAGATTATCAAGCACAGAATGTGGATTGAGTAAAAGCCAAAAATAGACGGAAGTAATGAGTAATAGCAAAAATATGATTAGAGGCAAAATTAAGACAAAAATTGGGCACCATGACGTAGGTGAAATGAAGGAAGTTTGCTACTTTCAGTGCTAAATTGCGTTTGGTGAATGAAGCAGGAAGCTCTCGATTTCGACAAAGTCCCAGAAAAATTTGCAGTTATCGAACAATATACTTACATGAACTGATGAAAAATAATCGCAACACCAAGAAGGAGTTGTGCAACATAAACGAAAAGTGATAGACGTGTTTCTACATCTGAAAGATGATGAATATTCAAATTTCGCCCCAGTTGAGCAACACTGATGCTACTAGCGCTATTATGAGGATGTAAAATCAGGTTTGCCTAACAAACACTTTGTAATGGTCTTCAGCGTCAGTTATTTTAGAGACAGGACGTGGTGAGTTGATGTTAGTCAAGAATGCCTTTAATACTACAAAGATGACATACCGCCATCTCACCCAGTTTGAACGAAATGGTGTAATAAGGCTACGAAAAGCTGGATTTTCCTGATGAGGATGTAAAATCAGGTTTGCTTTACAGACACTTTGTAATGGTCGTCAGCGTCAGTTACCTTAGAGACAGGACGTGGTGAGTTGATGTTAGTCAAGAATGCCTTTAATACTACAAAGATGACATACCGCCATCTCACCCAGTTTGAACGAAATGGTGTAATAGGGCTACGAAAAGCAGAAAAACTTGGCAGAAGTGTAGCCACTGTACAGTACCGCTGTCAGTGGTGATCACGAGAATGTATGGTCTGAAGATGACTGTGCTCCGGAAGGCCACATGGCACTATCGAGAGGGAAGACCATCGTTTCCAGCTATGGCTGTGGCTCATCGTCCTGCATATGCAGTAGCAACCTGAGCAGCTGTTGCCACCACAGAGACGCAATCAACTGTTACAAATCGGTTGCTTCAAGGACAGCTTTGAGCCGACTACTTGTGACGTACATTCCACTGATTCCAAACCACTGCCATTTGCGACTTGCGTGGCGTCTAATGAGATGTCACTGGAGGGGTGGGAGGAGATCTATTGTGTCTGCCTCGGTGCTAGTTGTAGCCGTATATTGATTCGAAGGAGACCATTTGAGCCGGTAAGTAACCTGTCTGGATGCTGGACACACTAGACCCACACCTGGGATACAATTTCATATGACGGAAGTAGCACTTCCCTGCTTATCCCAAGCATTCAGACCACAAATTTTTACGTTTATCTGGTGATTCGAACAATTGTGCTGCCATATGTTGTTGTTGTGGTCTTCAGTCTCGAGACCGGTTTGATCCAGCTCTCCATGCTACTCAATCCTGTGCAAGCTGCTTTATCTCCCAGTGGGTACTGCAGCCTACATCCTTCTGAATCTGCTTGGTGTATTCATCTCTTGGTCTCTCTCTACGATTTTTAACCTTCTACATCTACATCTACATCCATACTCCGCAAGCCACCCGACGGTGTGTGGCGGGGGTACCCTGAGTACCTCTATCGGTTCTCCCTTCTATTCCAGTCTCGTATTGTTCGTGGAAAGAAGGATTGTCGGTATGCTTCTGTGAGGGCTCTAATCTCTCACATTTTATCCTCATGGTCTCTTCGCGACATATACGTAGGAGGGAGCAATATACTGCTTGACTCTTCGGTGAAGGTATGTTCTCGAAACTTTAACAAAAGCCCATACCGAGCTACTGAGCGTCTCTCCTGCAGAGTCTTCCACTGCAGTTTATCTATCATCTCCGTAACGCTTTCGCGATTACTAAATGATCCTGTAACGAAGCGCGCTGCTCTCCGTTGGATCTTCTCTATCTCTTCTATCAACCCTATCTGGTACGGATCCCACACTGCTGAGCAGTATTCAAGCAGTGGGCGAACAAGCGTACTGTAACCTACTTCCTTTGTTTTCGGATTGCATTTCCTTAGGATTCTTCCAATGAATCTCAGTCTGACATCTGCTTTACCGACGATCAACTTTATATGATCATTCCATTTTAAATCACTCCTAATGCGTTCTCCCAGATAATTTATGGAATTAACTGCTTCCAGTTGCTGACCTGCTATTTTGTAGCTAAATGATATGGGATCTATCTTTCTACGTTTTGGCAGCACATTACACTTGTCTACATTGAGATTCAATTGCCATTTCCTGCACCATGCGTCAATTCGCTGCAGATCCTCCTGCATTTCAGTACAATTTTCCATTGTGACAACCTCTCGATACACCACAGCATCATCAGCAAAAAACCTCAGTGAACTTCCGATGTCATCCACAAGGTCATTTATGTATATTGTGAATAGCAACATTCCTATGACACTCCCCTGCGGCACACCTGAAATCACTCTTACTTCGGAAGACTTCTCTCCATTGAGAATAACATGCTGCGTTCTGTTATCTAGGAACTCTTCAATCCAATCACACAATTGGTCTGATAGTCCATATGCTCTTACTTTGTTCATTAAACGACTGTGAGGAACTGTATCGAAGGCCTTGCGGAAGTCAAGAAACACGGCATCTACCTGTGAACCCGTGTCTATGGCCCTCTGAGTCTCGTGGACGAATAGCGCGAGCTGGGTTTCACACGACCGTCTATTTCGAAACCCATGCTGATTCCTACAGAGTAGATTTCTAGTCTCCAGATAAGTCATTATACTCGAACATAATACGTGTTCCAAAATTCTACAACTGATCGACGTTAAAGATATAGGTCTATAGTTCTGCACATCTGTTCGACGTCCCTTCTTGAAAACGGGGATGACCTGTGCCCTTTTCCAATCGTTTGGAACGCTACGCTCTTCTAGAGACCTACGGTACACCGCTGCAAAAAGGGGGGCAAGTTCCATCGCGTACTCTGTGTAAAATCGAACTGGTATCCCATCAAGCCCCCCATGAACCATGGACCTTGCCGTTGGTGGGGAGGCTTGCGTGCCTCAGCGATACAGATAGCCGTACCGTAGGTGCAACCACAACGGAGGGGTATCTGTTGAGAGGCCAGACAAACGTGTGGTTCCTGAAGAGGGGCAGCAGCCTTTTCAGTAGTTGCAAGGGCAACAGTCTGGATGATTGACTGATCTGGCCTTGTAACAATAACCAAAACGGCCTTGCTGTGCTGGTACTGCGAACGGCTGAAAGCAAGGGCAAAACTACAGCCGTAATTTTTCCCGAGGGCATGCAGCTTTACTGTATGATTACATGATGATGGCGTCCTCTTGGGTAAAATATTCCGGAGGTAAAATAGTCCCCCATTCGGATCTCCGGGCGGGGACTACTCAAGAGGATGTCGTTATCAGGAGAAAGAAAACTGGCGTTCTACGGATCGGAGCGTGGAATGTCAGATCCCTTAATCGGGCAGGTAGGTTAGAAAATTTAAAAAGGGAAATGGATAGGTTGAAGTTAGATATAGTGGGAATTAGTGAAGTTCGGTGGCAGGAGGAACAAGACTTCTGGTCAGGTGACTACAGGGTTATAAACACAAAATCAAATAGGGGTAATGCAGGAGTAGGTTTAATAATGAATAGGAAAATAGGAATGCGGGTAAGCTACTACAAACAGCATAGTGAACGCATTATTGTGGCCAAGATAGATACGAAGCCCACGCCTACTACAGTAGTACAAGTTTATATGCCAACTAGCTCTGCAGATGACGAAGAAATTGAAGAAATGTATGATGAAATAAAAGAAATTATTCAGGTAGTGAAGGGAGACGAAAATTTAATAGTCATGGGTGACTGGAATTCGAGTGTAGGAAAAGGGAGAGAAGGAAACATAGTAGGTGAATATGGATTGGGGGACAGAAATGAAAGAGGAAGCCGCCTGGTAGAATTTTGCACAGAGCACAACATAATCATAACTAACACTTGGTTTAAGAATCATGAAAGAAGGTTATATACATGGAAGAACCCTGGAGATACTAAAAGGTATCAGATAGATTATATAATGGTAAGACAGAGATTTAGGAACCAGGTTTTAAATTGTAAGACATTTCCAGGGGCAGATGTGGACTCTGACCACAATCTATTGGTTATGACCTGTAGATTAAAACTGAAGAAACTGCAAAAAGGTGGGAATTTAAGGAGATGGGACCTGGATAAACTAAAAGAACCAGAGGTTGTACAGAGATTCAGGGAGAGCATAAGGGAGCAATTGACAGGAATGGGGGAAATAAATACAGTAGAAGAAGAATGGGTAGCTTTGAGGGATGAAGTAGTGAAGGCAGCAGAGGATCAAGTAGGTAAAAAGACGAGGGCTAGTAGAAATCCTTGGGTAACAGAAGAAATATTGAATTTAATTGATGAAAGGAGAAAATATAAAAATGCAGTAAGTGAAACAGGCAAAAAGGAATACAAACGTCTCAAAAATGAGATCGACAGGAAGTGCAAAATGGCTAAGCAGGGATGGCTAGAGGACAAATGTAAGGATGTAGAGGCCTATCTCACTAGGGGTAAGATAGATACTGCCTACAGGAAAATTAAAGAGACCTTTGGAGATAAGAGAACGACTTGTATGAATATCAAGAGCTCAGATGGAAACCCAGTTCTAAGCAAAGAAGGGAAAGCAGAAAGGTGGAAGGAGTATATAGAGGGTCTATACAAGAGCGATGTACTTGAGGACAATTTTATGGAAATGGAAGAGGATGTAGATGAAGATGAAATGGGAGATATGGTACTGCGTGAAGAGTTTGACAGAACACTGAAAGACCTGAGTCGAAACAAGGCCCCCGGAGTAGACAATATTCCATTGGAACTACTGACGGCCATGGGAGAGCCAGTCCTGACAAAACTCTTCCATCTGGTGAGCAAGATGTATGAAACAGGCGAAATACCCTCAGACTTCAAGAAGAATATAATAATTCCAATCCCAAAGAAAGCAGGTGTTGACAGATGTGAAAATTACCGAACTATCAGCTTAATAAGTCACAGCTGCAAAATACTAACACGAATTCTTTACAGACGAATGGAAAAACTAGTAGAAGCCAACCTCGGGGAAGATCAGTTTGGATTCCGTAGAAACACTGGAACACGTGAGGCAATACTGACCTTACGACTTATCTTAGAAGAAAGATTAAGGAAAGGCAAACCTACGTTTCTAGCATTTGTGGACTTAGAGAAAGCTTTTGACAATGTTGACTGGAATACTCTCTTTCAAATTCTAAAGGTGGCAGGGGTAAAATACAGGGAGCGTAAGGCTATTTACAATTTGTACAGAAACCAGATGGCAGTTATAAGAGTCGAGGGACATGAAAGGGAAGCAGTGGTTGGAAAGGGAGTAAGGCAGGGTTGTAGCCTCTCTCCGATGTTGTTCAATCTGTATATTGAGCAAGCAGTAAAGGAAACAAAAGAAAAATTCGGAGTAGGTATTAAAATTCATGGAGAAGAAATAAAAACTTTGAGGTTCGCCGATGACATTGTAATTCTGTCAGAGACAGCAAAGGACTTGGAAGAGCAGTTGAATGGAATGGACAGTGTCTTGAAAGGAGGATATAAGATGAACATCAACAAAAGCAAAACAAGGATAATGGAATGTAGTCTAATTAAGTCGGGGGATGCTGAGGGAATTAGATTAGGAAATGAGGCACTTAAAGTAGTAAAGGAGTTTTGCTATTTGGGGAGCAAAATAACTGATGATGGTCGAAGTAGAGAGGATATAAAATGTAGGCTGGCAATGGCAAGGAAAGCGTTTCTGAAGAAGAGAAATTTGTTAACATCCAGTATTGATTTAAGTGTCAGGAAGTCATTTCTGAAAGTATTCGTATGGAGTGTAGCCATGTATGGAAGTGAAACATGGACGATAACTAGTTTGGACAAGAAGAGAATAGAAGCTTTCGAAATGTGGTGCTACAGAAGAATGCTGAAGATTAGATGGGTAGATCACATAACTAATGAGGAAGTATTGAATAGGATTGGGGAGAAGAGAAGTTTGTGGCACAACCTGACCAGAAGAAGGGATCGGTTGGTAGGACATGTTCTGAGGCATCAAGGGATCACCAATTTAGTATTGGAGGGCAGCGTGGAGGGTAAAAATCGTAGAGGGAGACCAAGAGATGAATACACTAAGCAGATTCAGAAGGATGTAGGTTGCAGTAGGTACTGGGAGATGAAAAAGCTTGCACAGGATAGAGTAGCATGGAGAGCTGCATCAAACCAGTCTCAGGACTGAAGACCACAACAACAACAACATCCCATCAAGTCCAGCGGCCTTTCCTCTTTTGAGCGATTTTAATTGTTTCTCTATCCCTCTGCCGTCTATTTCTATATCTACCATTTTGTCATCTGTACGACAATCTAGAGAAGGAACTACAGTGCAGTCTTCCTCTGTGAAACAGCTATGGAAAAAGACATTTAGTATTTCGGCCTTTAGTCTGTCATCCTCAGTTTCAGTACCATTTAGGTCACAGAGTGTCTGGACATTTTGTTTTGATCCACCTACCGCTTTGACATAAGACCAAAATTTCTTAGGATTTTCTGCCAAGTCAGTACATAGAACTTTACTTTCGAATTCATTGAACGCCTCTCGCATAGCCCTCCTCATACTACATTTCGCTTCGCGTAATTTTTGTTTGTCTGCAAGGCTTTGGCTATGTTTATGTTTATGTTCCCTTTGCTTCCGCAGCAGTTTTCTAACTCGGTTGTTGTACCACGGTGGCTCTTTTCCATCTCTTACGACGTTGCTTGGCACATACTCATCTAACGCTTATTGTACGATGGTTTCGAATTTTGTCCACTGGTCCTCAACACTATCTGTACTACAGACAAAACTTTTGTGTTGAGCCGTCAGGTACTTTGTAATCTGCTATTTGTCACTTTTGCTAAACAGAAAAATCTTCCTACCTTTTTTAATATTTCTATTTACGGCTGAAATCATCGATGCCGTAACCGCTTAATGATCGCTGAACCTTCACACTGCCCTCCAATACTAAATTGATGATCCCTTGACGCCTCAGAACTTGTCCTACCAACCGATCCCTTCTTCTAGTTAAGTTGTGCCACAAACTCCTCTTCTCTCCAATTCTATTCAATACCTCCTCATTAGTTACGCGATCTACCCATCTAATCTTCAGCATATATGAACAACAATCCAGGTGATGTTTTACAACAGGATAATGCTCGCCCACGTACCGCCGTTGTAACCCAACATGCTGCCCGTAGTGTCGACATTTTTTCTTGACTTGGTTGGTACCAAATCTGTCCCTAAACGAGCACACACAGCACATCATCGGCGACATCTTCAGCGTCATCCACTAACAGCATTAACCGTCCCTTTGTTGACCAAATGCAACAGGCATGGAACTGCATCATACAGACTGGCATCCGGTACTAGTACAATGCAATGCGTGCACGTTTGCATGCTTACATTCAACATTCTGCCGGTTACACGGGTTATTAATGCAATAGCGTCTCACATTGCAATAGCTTATCTCTCGCTTAAGTTAACCAGTGGTCTTGCAATGTTAACCGCTTAAATATGTTACCTAGACATATGTAATCTCAAAATGTAATTACTCTACATTAATAATTTGCAAATGCAGAGGCGTTTTTTTCGATCAGTGCATCTTAATCATTTTACAAAAAAAATTAATATATAAGATATTTACTTTTGTTCCGCAATAACTACCTCCACAGCGGCGTACTCTGATTTAAAGGCAGTTATTACGAACCGAATTTAATCAGTCGATATATTAAAGAAATTTTTGTGAACCGTAACGTGAATAAGATATATAACAAGCAAGAAGTTGACTTGCACAGGTAAAGAGAGCATTCTCGTTAGATGAAGTCTACCAGTAACTTACGAAATAAATTTCAGAGATTGGATATTTGGAACACAACATTGTATGGAAGGGCATTATAAACTGTGGGAAACACGAAAAGAATAGAACAGAATTGTTACTATTTGGTGCTGTCAATGGATAGTCAGAAATAAGTGGGCTTGTAAGAAATTTATGATACCGAAGAACTAAATTTGAGGAATATACTGAATAGGCGAATGAACACGAAGAATGTTAGGTGTATCGTCATCATACTAGCATGCAGAGGCGTTGGGAACATGAAACTGTATCGCAACACGAAAACTTGAATGTATCAAATAAATATGTTTGGTGTAAGTGGTACTCCGAGGTGAAGAGTTTTGTAACGGTGAGGTAGTAGTGGGCGGCAACAAACAAGACAGGAGAGCGAATAAGACGCTGGCACAGTATAATTCAAAACGGAAAGATCTGTTATTCTGTAGTACAAACATAGCGAACGAGAAGAGAAAATGCGTTCACGAATAGCCAGGGCTTGGGTTAATCTTTGTGAAAAGAATAAACGGCCAGTAGGGAAGACGAGAATGTCGATAAAAACGTCAACGGCTTATTCTTGCAAGAGACCCCATCTGTCTATAGGTATACACAGGGCGTGATGGAATTTCTCTCTTAACGATATTGATTCAATTCTTTCTTTCTGTAATTTGAACTCGAAACGAATGAAAACTGATTGTGTGACTCCATACGAGCCGTAATCACTACATGATATACGTTAGAGGTAGTAGAAGCGATTCTGTCGCCATTAATAGAGTTTGTTTAAAAGTACTCAACAAATGTTCACGAGCACGGAGAAGCGTAGACTCTTACGTGACTGCCATACATTCTATGTTATATTTTCGTATTAGCTGTTCTCACCTCATGCGAACGTCTCTGACTTGGCCGTATATCTAATGTCACGCCGGCTCGATAATGACCCCGACACTTCATCGTTATTCCATATGTCCCCCTAAAAAATGCATCAAACGTCCCAGGATGTTCACAACAAATTTCTTTCTTCCATCCCCTCTTACTACTAACCCCACGTATTTCCCACCCACAGGTACCAGACGTTTAACAGAAAAATCACGAGCAAATTGCAACCTTGTTTTGGCCGTTATCCTTAATTTAACTAACTTTAAAAAGAGCTACCGTTTATTTAGCCATATTGTAACCCTCGTCGTGATTTCAATACTCCAAGCCTTCAAGCTACTTCTTTACCGTTCCACTCCCGAACAGAACGCTGGAAAAGCGAACACTTAAATCTTCCCTTTATTTCTGTTATTTTATTTCTCCCTTTGTAGATGCGTGCCAACAAAATATTTTCACTCTCTGAGGAGAAAGCTGGCGGTTGAAATTTCATGAGATGGTCTTGCTGCTGCTAATAACGCCTTTGTTTTAATGAGTGTCACGTGAGTACGAGTATAAAATCCGTTGCACTCTTTCCCTTATTTCGTGGTAGTACAAAATGTGCTGCCCTTATTTGAACTTTATCCATGTGCTCCGTCAATCCAGTCTAATGCGCATCCAACACCGCACAGCAGTACTCAAGAAGAGAGTAGACAAACGTAGTGCAGGCAGTCTCCTTAATAGTCTGTTACATTTACTGTTCTCCCAAGAAATCGCCGTCTTTGGTTTGCTTTCCTGTGTTCATTGCAGTTTAAATTATTCGTAATTGTAATCTATAGCCTTTACATTTGTTCGATTTCGTATAACTGAAGTTAGCAGATTCTCTTTAGTACTCATGACATCACACTCTTCAAAGTTTAAAATCAATTTCCACTTTTTGCACCATACAGATATCTTGTCTAAATCATTTTGGAATTCGTCTCGATCATGTGATGACCTTACATGACGGTAAATGACAGCAGCATCTCCAAAAACTCTAAGAGGGCTTCTCAGATAGACTCCTAAATCGTTTATGTAGATCAAGATCAATATAGAGCCTATAATGCTTCCTCGAGTAACACCAGATGTTACTCCTGTTTTTACTCGATGCCTTTCCGTTAGTTATTATGTACTGTGATCTTTCTGACAGGAAATCACGAATGCAGTGACACAGTTGAGACGATACTCCATAGGCACGCTATTTAATTAGAAGATTTTTGTGAGAAATGGTAGCAAAACTTCTAAAATCTAAAGATGTAGAATCAATTTAACGTCCACTGTCAATGTTTCGACCGTCTTTGCAGAAATCCTCTTCTAGGAGACTAAGCTATTAATTTCTGGGGATGATCTTTCCTATGTAGGTTGTCGCGTGACATATGACGTAAGTTTCCTGAACTTTATTAGAAAGATCAAAGGCAAGATTCACATATGGTTGTTTTTATACAGGAGGCCACTGTCTGTGCTTCCCTGGAAAATAATTGCTAGATAACTGAGACTTTAACCAGGTGCTGCAAGTTCTTGTGCTAAAATGTGAATACTGTATGACAGTTGTCTTCCGAATGCTTGTTTACGTAGGTGCATTCGTGTGGTGAAGAGCTAATGGCTAGTGAAAACACGCGACCGTCGGACTGATGCCACTGGCACCCAGGCCGTCAGAAACTGCTGTCATACATAGGTCCTTTATATTGTGAATTGTTTACAGTTCTTGAGTCCGCTTCTCACAACCTTGTGTACAAGGTTCTCGACCCATTTGCTAAAATTTTTAAAATTGCATCATAGCATATGCTCCTCCACTAGACTTTTTTATGCTCGACAGCGTCATGCTCTTTCTATCTCGTATGAAGAGTGCCAACAAAGTGAACAAAGTACTTCTTCCCTCCTGCGTTCATTCCCTAAACTCGTCACATGACTATAACATTTTAAACGCCGTTTTTCCATATCTTTGATGATGTACAATGATATTCACTTTCTTATTTCGCTGTTTGGGACCTTCCTGTTGTGGCGTAACAAGACAGCTACGCCACACTGAAGTAGCCGAAAGGCACGCGTTATCTCACTTAGGCTAGATAGAGGTCTGAAACAGGATACGTAATGAATGGTAGCAAGAAAAGTATGTAGCTGCTATAATATGTAACTTTTAATTTTTCCTTGTTGTATACATCGTTCTTGATGAGACATTTCATACGATAACTATCAAACTATGTAAGGCTAATGGCGCCTTGCTAGGTCGTAGCCATGGACTTAGCTGAAGGCTATTCTAACTGTCTCTCGGCAAATGAGAGAAAGGCTTCGTCAGTGTAGTCGCTAGCAAAGTCGTCGTACAACTGGGGCGAGTGCTATCCCGTATCTTGAGACCTGCCTTGTGGTGGCGCTCGGTCTGCGATCACACAGTGGCGACACGCGGGTCCGACATGTACTAAGGCACCGCGGACGATTTAAAGCTACCACCTAGCAAGTGTGGTGTCTGGCGGTGACACCACATTACTCCCCCGCAAATCGGCGAACGGTCGTGTGGTAAGGCTTCCGCCCTCCGTGGGGAGGACCCCATGTTGACGTATGCGATGAGGTGGGGAGCCTAACAACAGGCGAGGCTGTGCCACCCGCACCCGGCCATTCGGTCCGAGGGGATCTAGGAAACGCCTGAAAACCTAGTCCAGGGTGCACGTCAACATGAGGTGTATGCGCCCGTAAAGAGACAGGAGGGGCCGAAGGGTCGACCTCCATTGCGTCGGGGTACCCGACGAGCGATGACGCCATGTGGTCCAGAGCGCGCAAGAGTTCCATGGCCGAGGACAGCTGGTCACGGGAAGCGATTGGCGGCGCGTGACCCAGGGAGGCGCTTGGCGGCTGCAGCGAAGCGTCGAATGCGGGCGGCGCCGGCGGGAGAACAGGCGGCAGCTGCGGCGGCGCGTCACCATGGGACAAAATGGAAGCCATCGTCGGTAACACCTGGGGATGAGGCGAGCCAGTAGATGGGTCCCCAGGGCGCTGACCGGACGGCACCGTCGCTGAAAGCAGACGGGGAGCGGCAGAACCCGTGCGACGACAGAGGCGCAGCTGATTGAGATGCTGACGCACCTCACCAGAGGCCCCCATAACCAAATACATCGCGCGGCCGAGACAGCGAAGAATGCGCCCTGCAAGCCAACGATAGTTGCGATAGAATACAGCGTCGCCTGGAGCAAAAGCAGATCTCTGCCGCTGCACAGGAACCTGATGCGGCGGGTGCAGCAAAGACATCAAGGTTCGATGAGGACGACTGTGGAGCAACTCAGCCGGCGAGCGACCATCTCGGGGCTGAGAGCGATACGATGACAAAAAGAGCAACAACGCGTCCTCCCGAGAATGCGACTCTTTTAGCTTCAACATCTGTGACTTGAAAGTCCGGACCAATCGTTCAGCGGCACCGTTTGACTGAGGCGAAAACGGCGCGGTTGTCAGATGTTGAATACCATTGGCCTGGCAGAATGACTGAAATTCTGCGGACATGGATTGTGGGCCATTGTCGGAAACAATAGTGTGTGGAAGACCTTCAATGCAAAAGATAGCAGACAACGCTTGGATGGTGGCAGAGGACGTCGTGGAAGACATCCGGACAACAAAAGGAAAATTACTGAAGGCATCTACCAGAACCAACCATCGAGCATTCCAGAATGGACCAGCAAAATCGATGTGCAAGCGTTGCCAAGGGGAAGTGGCTGTTGGCCATGCAAAGACTTTCCGCGGCGGTGCGGATTGTTGTTCGGCACACGCCATGCAAGAAGAGCACATATTCGTAATCGCAGCATCGATTCCGAACCAAGTACAGTGCTGACGAGCAAGTTGTTTCGTTCACACTATACCCCAATGTCCTTGGTGAAGAAGCCGTAAGACAGAGGACTGTAACGAACGTGGGACCACGACTCTGGATTGATCATTATCAGAACGCAACAACAAAACACCACGTCGTACAAAAAGTCTCTCCTTGTGAGCAAAAAATCGGCGAACCAACGAATCCTCGATCCGTGACTTTGACAAGGGCCATTGCGTAGCAACAAAACGCAAAACGGTAGCAAGGACAGGGTCAGCAGCTGTGGCTGTAGCTACACGACGAAAATCAATCGGAAACGATTCGACCACTTCATCGGTTTCCGAATCAATGAACATGCAAGCAAGTTCGGAAGAATCGAATGCTTTATTCTCAGCAACAGGCAAACGGGACAACGCATCGGCGTTTCCGTGCTTAGCAGTGGACCGATACAAGATATCGTAGCGGTACTGCGAGAGGAAAATAGACCAGCGAACGAATTTCTGCGCTGTACGCAGAGGTACAGACTTGTTCGGATGAAAAAGCGACGTCAAAGGTTTGTGGCCTGTGATGATGGTAAAGTGACGACCATACAAGAAATCATGGAACTTCGTAACACCAAACACGAGAGCCAAAGCTTCTTTCTCTATCTGTGAATAATTTCTTTGCACAGACGAGAGCAATTTGGACGCAAAGGCAATAGGGCGATCATGCGACCCATCTTTGTGCGCAAGCACAGCACCGGTCCCGAAATCCGATGCATCTACCATCAACAAAAGGGGTTTCTGGGGATCGAATGGCGTAAGGCAAGTATTAGAAAGCAACGCCGATTTCAACTGGCGAAAGGCGCGTTCGCATTCCGTCGGCCAGACGAACGGAACACCCTTACGGCGTAAGCGATGAAGCGGAGCTGAAATGGAAGAGGCATTGCGCAGAAAGCGATGATAATAGTTAATTTTACCCAACACACTCTGTAGCTGCTTCACATTCTGTGGAGAAGGCAAATCTTGTATGGCACGGAGGTGCTCTGGACTCGGATGTATGCCTTGGCCATTGATGACATGTCCCAGGTATGGTAAGTCACGAGCAAAAAACACACATTTGTCCTTCCGCAAGCGAAGACCATTTTGTCGCAATACCTGAAATAATGTTCGTAGGTGTGCTAAATGCTCGTCGGCTGTCTTTCCGGAGATCACAATATCGTCCAGATAGTTCGCAGCAGTAGGGACCGACGCACAAACAGTGTGTAATTATTGCTGAAACACTGCAGGGGCGGATGCACACCCGAATGGCAGTCTTTTGAATCGGTACAAACCAAGATGCGTGTTAACCACCAAGACGCGCTGGGATTCGGCGTCCACTGGGATTTGCAAGTACGCATCTGCTAGGTCCAACTTCGAAAAGTATGTACCCGGGCACAGTTTATCAAAAAGATCTTCCGAGCGGGGTAAGGGAAAAGTTGCAATCACGAGTTGTGGATTCACTGTTGCCTTGAAGTCCACACAAAGTCTCAGTTTTCCGGAAGGTTTTGGCAAAATTAGTAAGGGTGGGGCCCAGAGAGAAGCTTGCACACGTTCAATTACACCTTGTGATTCTAAATCGTCTAATGTTCTTGCGACCTCATCACGCAATGCGTGAGGAACATTGCGCGCTCTGAAAAATTGCGGTTGCGCGTTGACTTTCAGTTCCAAATGTGCTTCATAGTGTTTAGCGCAACCCAGGCTCAGTGCAAAAATGTCGGCAAATTCTTCGCACAAACGAGAAACACTGTCTGAAGGCACAGTCTGATTCACTGATAGGACCTGATTTACTATAGACATGTCAAACAATTGAAACAAATCTAAACCAAACAAGTTCACTGCAGTAGAAGAACGAAGAACGTAAAATGACACAAGTTCTGTTTGTCCCTTGTATGTTGCAAGAAGAGTGCACTGTCCTAACACAGGGATCTGCTGTCCTGAATATGTAGTGAGCTTAACAGTTGCGGCACGCAACGGGGGTTTGCCCAGTTGTTTGTACGTGTCGTGATTGAGCAATGAAACTGCAGCTCCGGTATCGAGCTGGAATGGTATGACCTTGCCATTTAAGTCCAAATCTACAAAACGTTTATTGTCCTGCTGACAAGAGCGACTGTCTTGTGCAATTTGAACTGACACTGGTACAGATTCACTTGCTAATTGACGTGATTTCCGGCGACGTCGACGCACACTTTGTGTGGGACAAACACAGTCACTGTTAGAGCCAGTGGCACAGGGCGGAGTGGAATTAACTACATGAATGTCCATGGGTGAAGGTTCATGAGCCTGAGTATCCTTGGTTCGATTCCGGCGCGAAGCAAAAGGCCTGGAATGGTTGTGATTGTCTGATCTGAGCTTTTTCTGGCAAACACTTTGAACATGTCTTTTCTTATTACAGAAAAAGCAAATAGCCTGGCGTGACGGGCAATTTTCACGCGAATGTCTAGTCGCGCACCGCGGGCATGATTTCACTGCAGTTGTGTGCTGGCGCGGCACACCTGGTTCAGAGCATGGCGGCAGCTGCGCGGACGTGTGTGAGGGCAGTTTACCGGGCCGTGCAGCGCGCCCGGCGGGCCGGTTAATGTTACACACAGCTGGCGAAGATGCAAATGAGTCCTAAGCAAAGTCAAGCGTGTCCTGTCTATCCAATATGTCTATCACTTGCTGAAGGGAGGGATTAACTAGTTTCAAAATTTGCTCCCGTATACGAACATCAGAAACGTTCTGTGCAATTGCATCACGGACCATTGTATCTGAATAAGGGAGTCCACATTCACACTCAAAAGCACAATCCCTTGTAAGGCCCTGCAATGTTGCAACCCACTCCCTATTAGTCTGACCGGCCGTACGTTTTGTACGAAAGAAAGTATACCTCTTTGCAACTACATTGACTGTTTCTTTGAAATAGGCGTCCAATGCCGACAAAATTTCTTCGTAGGACAGAGTTGCTACGTCGCGTCGGGGAAGCAATTTCACTATCACACGGTACGTTTGCACCCCTACACATGCCAATAAATGAGGCTGCCCCTCGTTACCTTGAATTCTGTAGGCGGCGGGATGAAATCCAAACTGGCGTGACCACTCCGTCCAGGATTCTTGCGCCGGGTCAAAATTGCGAAACGGCGGTGCAACTGCATGTTGTGGCTGCGGTAGCGGTGAAGCGGCGGCTGCCGCATCGGTGTGCAGTACACGCTGACCCTGGACGAGCTGTCCAAGGGTATCCAATAACGCCTGCGTCTGCTGATTCTGCAAGCGATAAAATTCGGACAGTACACCTGGCGAAGCCATGACACAAGTAAACGTAAGCAATTAGAATGAACAAGGCCCTTTCCGTTGACTCGTCGCCAACTGTTGTGGCGTAACAAGACAGCTACGCCACACTGAAGTAGCCGAAAGGCACGCGTTATCTCACTTAGGCTAGATAGAGGTCTGAAACAGGATACGTAATGAATGGTAGCAAGAAAAGTATGTAGCTGCTATAATACTTAACTTTTAATTTTTCTTTGTTGTATACATCGTTCATGATTGGACATCTCATACGATGACTATCAAACTATGTAAGGCTATTGGCGCCTTGCTAGGTCGTAGCCATGGACTTAGCTGAAGGCTATTCTAACTGTCTCTCGGCAAATGAGAGAAAGGCTTCGTCAGTGTAGTCGCTAGCAAAGTCGTCGTACAACTGGGGCGAGTGCTATCCCGTATCTTGAGACCTGCCTTGTGGTGGCGCTCGGTCTGCGATCACACAGTGGCGACACGCGGGTCCGACATGTACTAAGGGACCGCGGCCGATTTAAAGCTACCACCTAGCAAGTGTGGTGTCTGGCGGTGACACCACACTTCCGTTACCTAGAAACTGTAGAACTTCTTCTCAAAATGTCCATATTCTTCTAACTTATTTTTTAATTTCCCAGGACTCCACTAATTATGAACTAATGTTTTGTATTATTTATTCATATAATCTCTTTTTGTTTTTTTCCCCTTACTTTTATTGCAACATCAAGATAATCGTCACAATCATCCTCTCAATATACAGGGTGGTCCATTGATAATGACCGGGCAAAATATCTCACGAAATAAGCATCAAACTAAAAAACTACAATGAACGAAACTCGTCTAACTTGAAGGAGGAAACCAGATGGCGCTGCCATACGTCAAACGGATATAAACTGCGTTTTTTAAAATAGGAACCCCCGTTTTATATTACTTCTTCGTGTAGTACGTAAAGAAATATGAATGTTTTAATTGGACCACTTTTTTCGCTTTGTGACAGATGGCGCTGTAATAGCCACAAACGTGGTATCACGTAATATTCCGCCACTGTGGACGGTATTTGCTTCGTGATACATTACCCGTGTTAAAAAGGACCGTTTACCAAATCCGGAAAAGGTCGATATCGTGTTGATGTATAGCTGTTGTGTTCAAAATTCCCAACGGTCGTGTGCTATGTATGCTGCTCGGTATCTTGGGTGACATCATCCAAGTGTCCGGACCGTTCGCCGGATAGTTACGTTATTTAGGGAAACAGGAAGTGTTCAGCCAAATGTGAAACGTCAGCCACGACCTGCAACAAATGATGATGCCCAGGTAAGTGTTTTAGCTACTGTCGAGGCTAACCCGCACATCAGTAGCAGACAAATTGGGTGAGAATCGCGAATCTCAAAAACGTCGGTGTTGAGAAGTCAGCATCAACATCGATTGCACCCGTACCATATTTCTATGCACAAGGAAATTCATGGCGACGGCTTTGAAAGTCGTGTACAGTTCTGCCACAGCGCATAAGAGAAATTACGGGATGATGACAGATGTTTTGCACGCGTTCTATTTAGCGACGAAGCGTCATTCACCAACAGCGGTAACGTAAACTGGCATAATATGCACTATCGAGCAACGGAAAATCCACGATGGCTGCGACAAGTGGAACATCAGTGACCTTGGCGGGTTAATGTATGGTGCGGTATTATGGGAGGAAGGATAATTGGCGCCCATTTTGTCGATGGCAATCTAAATGGTGCAATGTATGCTGATTTCCTACTTAATGTTCTACCGATGTTACTACAAGATGCTTAAATGCATGACAGAATGGTGATGTACTTCCAACATGATGGATGTCCGGCACATACCTCGCGTGCGGTTGAAGCGGTACTGAATAGCATATTTCATGACAGGTGGATTGGTCGTCGAAGCACCATACCATGGCCCGCACGTTCACCGGATCTGACGTCCCCGGATTTCTTTCTGTGGGGAAAGTTGAAGGACATTTGCTATCGTGACCCACCGACAACACCTGACAACATGCGTCAGCGCATTGTCAATGCATGGGCGAACATTACGGAAGGCGAACTACTCGCTGTTGAGAGGAATGTCGTTACACGTATTGCCAAATGCATTGAGGTTGACGGACATCATTTTGAGCATTTGTTGCATTAATGTGGTATTTACAGATAATCACGCTCTAACAGCATGCGTTCTCAGAAATGATAAATTCACAAAGGTAATGTATCACACTGGAACTACCGAAATAAAATTTTCAAACGTACCTACGTTCTGTATTTTAATTTGAAGAACCTACCTGTTACCAACTGTTCGTCTAAAATTGTGAGCCATATGTTTGTGACTATTACAGCGAAAAAAGTGGTCCAACTAAAACATTCATATTTCTTTATGTACTACACGAATATGTAATAAAAATGGGGGTTCCTACTTAAAAAAAAACGGAGTTGTTATCCGTTTGACCTATGGCAGCGCCATCTAGTGGGCCAACCATAGCGCCATCTGGTTTCACCCTTCAATCTAGACAAGTTACGTCTTTGCAGTTTTTTCGTTTGACGCTTATTTCTTGAGATATTTGGCCCGGTCACGATCAATAGACCACCCTGCATATCGAACACAATTTTGCCATAGTTATTAACTATATTCTCTTCAAACGAAACTACTATCTGGTTCTCAGTGGCCATGTCCATCCTTACATTGAGGACTACAAGCGCTATTGCGTGTTTTCTTTCGCTTTTCTTGTTTAGGAGCAGTCGTCATCTGGTCGTGAAACTCGTCTTTAGTGAACATTTCCGTATCATCGCTGGGGTATTACTGCTATCAAAACCACAGAGTGACACCATATTTCCATTTCGACTTTAATAATTCATTCGTTTGTTTGTTCTCAATTTTCTATGTTATTTTTCCACTACCTGTTTCTAATTGCGTGCGATACTTCTGTCTTTGTTCTTCATGACTTAATTTCTCCGCTGTCCAACAACTAGTCTCGCCGTCGCTGTCACCTCTCAAGTAAGATAAATAATAACGATAAATTCTTCTGTCCTTTCATTTGCTCTGTCTTCGATATAACTCACAGCTCATTGTATATTTTATCGTATCCATTTGCACGAAATGTTGTCCGAAGCCCTTTGAAGGATATCAGATTCACTTATTCGCCGAGCTTCTTCCACTAGCACCCGTAACACAGTATCCGTTTGTGTTGGATGATGGTGTGAGTGTTGAGATATCTGTACGTGTGCATCTGTTTTCTGTTCACTTGAAGTCCAAGTTTATACTCCATACTCTTAATAAAAGAAACGTGTTGTTCTCTGTGTGCTGCGTGAATTGTATTTATGTAGGGTGTTAAGGTTCTGACAAAACAGGAATACGTGCAGGAAACCCTACACCATACAGTGTTGCACAGTCCAGAATAGAGCAACATGTTATTATGTGAACTACACTTTTTTCCCATAGGTGGTCGTCGAAGTGATTTAGTTTGCGCATCATGATTTAGCTTGTGCCTTTTAGCATTTAGTCTGACCACTAGGCATTAGAGTTAGAATGAAACCTATTGTGGCCTAACAAATGCACATGTAAAATAAGTTGTTGTGACATTTACTAACATTCGCATGCTTTGGATGTGGAGGCATCAACTAATCAGAGTTAGAGTAGAGAGAGCGAGAAATGTATCGAATACAGTTAAATCGTTTCCTCGTGATTTAGAGTAACCTTCCCTTTTTGATGAGTCAAAGGTTGTGCCAGCTACGCGCAAGGAATTACATTCTCACTCGCTTCAGCGGAAAGAAGTGGTTGACACAATATTGTAGTTATTATTGGCTCTTACTGTTATATTCCAATGTTGATTAATCGCTAATGTTGGCAGCACTGGCTAGACTTTTGCGGACTAACAACTAGAGAAAGGAAAGTTGATGGGGAATATTTACGGCAATTCCTTTCATTGATAGCCATTAATTTAGAGAAACTGTTCTGAAAATGTTGACTAGGATACATATATATTTTTTGAAATTCCGAAGGTGTCATCGATAATTTACGGGGATCGAAATCTCGAAAGTTTATTCAAAACTGTTACAGGAACATACTATAGTTATAAGTGTCAAGAAACGCAGGAGTCGTGTACCTAGTGACACAGAGTTGTATCCTGTCCAGCACGTTAATAAACTGTACAGTGAGCAACAAGTTAAGCTAACCAAGAAGAAATTTGGAAAGTATATTAAAGTTCAGAAAGAAGAAATGAGAACTTGGACTTTTGCTGATGATACTGTAAATCTGCCAGAGATGGCCAAGGACTTGAATGATCAGTTAAGTGGAATGGATACTGACTTGGAAAGAGATTATAAGATGAACATAGAGAAACAGAAAGCTGGTACAGGAAATGTAGTTGACTAATCAAGCGATACTGAGTAAATTAGGAAGTAGGTCATTAAAAGCAGTAGATGAGGTATTTGGGCCACAACATTAGTGATGACGGCCGCACAATGGAGGATGTAAGATGCGGAGTAGAGAAAGCAAGGAAAGATTTCCTGAAAGAGAAAAACTGGTTAATATCGAATAAAAATTTAACTATTACGAAGTCTATTCTAGGCCAGTTTGTCTCGAGTGTAGACTTGTGCTGTAGAGAAACAAGGTCGATAAACGGTTCAGACAAATAAGTCAGCAAGAACCTTGGACTGTTTTCCTTTTTCTATGCGTATCAGTCTTTTGAGTGGTTCCATGTAACCCGCCATGAATTCATCTGTCATGACAACCTCATCATCTCAGAGTAGTCCTTGCGCTCTAAGCCCTCAGTTATTTGTTGGATGTATTTCAATCTCTGTCTTTCCCTATTGTTTTTAGCCCATATAGCTCCCTCCAGTACCATAGAAATTATCCCGTGTTATCTTATCACACGTCTTATCATCTTGATCCCTCCTTCTTTCATGGTTTTCAGGAAGTTCCGTTTGTTGGCTTGTTCTTCGAAGAAACTCCTCGTGCCTTATCAATCCACCGACGTTTCAGCAGCCTTCCAAAGCACCACATCACAAACGTCTCGATTCTTTTTTTTCCGATTTCCTCACAACCATGTCCAGACTGTTCTCCAAACACACATTCTCAGAATTTCTTCCTATATTAAGGCCGATGTTCGAAACAAGTAAATTTCTTTAGGCGAAGAAAGCCTTCTTAGCCTGAGCCAGCCTACTTTTTATACATACATTACTATGGCCGTTATAACTTATTTTGCCTACAAATTAGCAGAATTTCTTAACTCCCTCTACTTCGTGGTCCCCAGTTTTGAAGTTAAGTACATCGGCTGTCTCATTTCTGCTGCACCGCATCACTTTTGTCTCACCTCGCTTTACTCTCGGTCCACATTCTGTTTACTAGACTGTTCATTCTAGTCAACGCTTCCTATAACATTCTTCACTTTACCTGAGGAGAGCAATGTCATCAGCTGCATCAGGTCTTGCTTCCATTACAAAGCACAACATGACAGCTGCGTCTGGTGGCATTAGGAAATCCAAACTTATGGTCATCTAACTTCAAGGGAAAAGGTACTGATCTTAACGAGGGAGAGCTTAGTTTGATGGCACAACACCACTCATAGAAGGAATGGGTTGGTTCGACACATTCTGTGACATCAAGGAGTTGTTAATCTGGTAATGGATGGAAACCAACTTGACTGCAAGAAGTAGGTTGAAATGATTGTAGATTACAGAAGTTATGCATAGGTGACGAGACTTTCACATGACAGACTAGCGCGGAGCGTTGCAGCAAACAAGTCTTCTGGAATAAACCTACCACCATTTCGTTAATATGAAGCATGCGATTAGAATCAAAAGCTGAGACAGAATTGGACGAAGAATGGTTTTGCTTTAGAAGAGGCAAGGTTGCGTGAGATGCAATTGCAATTTTACAAATAATTAGGGAAAGGTATCCAGAAGAATGTAGCATTTGGCAGTTTTTATTGGCTGGGAAAACGTCTCAGGTACAGATAAGTCTATTAAATTTTTCGATGCCCCAAACTAGATCAGAATTAATTGAAAGAAAGGAGGCTATTGTTTTATGCATTACACATAAAATAAGGGTAAGAATTGGACAGGGGATGATGGATTTAAAATTGGGGAAAGAGTTAGAGAAAACCTTTATCTTCAACTTACTGTGTTTAATGACTCTTTAGATAATTTATTTATAACGTGCTTATAGCAAAAGTGTGCCGTGACAAAATGAGGAAGGATTAAAACATTTTCTTTATTTCCTGACCTCATGGTATTACTGAGTGAAAATCGAAAGACAGTAAAAATGATGTTAAAAAACTGAACAACGACTGTGAGGAATATGCAATGAAGATAAGTATAATGAAGACTAAGAAAATGATTTTCCCAAGCAACCAAGGAAGATAGGAACGAAAATTTCTGTTGTGTTAGTGGCACAAGTTGGTAAATTCAGGTACCTAGGAGGCCAAATTAGTTTAACGTGATGAAGAAATAAAAACAAGGACAGATTTTTCAAAACAAGTGTTTTACAGAAAGACTATTTTCTGCTGGCCGTTAAATAAACAATTAATCAATAGTTTAATGATGAGTTTTGTAGATAGTGTTGCCTTGCATGGCGTCGAAACGTGTATACTGTGACGGAGAGAAGAGAGGTACTTAGAGGCTACTGAGACTCGATATGGGGAAGAATGATATGTGTAGAACGGACAGATAAAACAAGGAATGTGGGTGTGCTAAAAAGAGCGAGGAACAAGAAACAAGTAGTTGGAAACAGGAGAAAGATAAGGAATTGCTCAGGACACTGGTTAAAAAAAAAGATGCACTGGGAGGAATGGTGACTGGTAAGAAGGCCAGAGGTAGAGGAAGATACCAGTTATTTGACAACACAAAGATAAATGCATCAAACACAGCTACGGAAACAAAGAACTTAAACTGGAGCAAGATGAACTTGTTGTAATGGACCGGCCTAATTGTTAGGACACATCAGCATACTACGAAATAACTGACTGAGAAAGCACGTTAGTAAGACCAACATCTATCTCTAGCATACGTCCCTCCCCTTTTCTTCCTTCTGACGCGATGGCGCGTGGACGTAGGGTCGCCATGTTTCAGGAGCAGAATTTCCGGTCTCAGGGCCCCGGGAGATTTCGATTCCGCCCACATGCATTACCCGTGCGGCCACCTCCTGGCAGCGATATATTTTTTTCCTTTGTATTGGCCGACAAAGAGGTGGGTCTGCGGCCATTGTGAGCGCCCTGACAGGCTACTAGCGGCTGGATGGCAGCCAAAGACCAGTGTGGGGCCGATGCCGACGCCTTACCCAGCGGAGTCGTGGGCGGCCAGTGCCGCAGGGAACCGGCTCGCGGGGCTAATTTGTGGGTGTCTGCAGATTTATCGCGGGACGATGTAGAGTGTCTTGACGCAGACAGTGCGGTAGAACTGCCCATCGTTATGCACGCGAAATGTTGCTTTTAATTTCCATTTTGGATGAGCATTGTCTGAGCAAGACTGCGGTAAACCATTCATATATCTAAACATAATGTAACGCTGTACAATAAAGAGCAATAGAGAGCCTGGTATTAGAGAGAGAGGCCATTCCTCAAGCAGCCGCCATGACATTTTCCAGACTGCTTTAGAATCCATATTACTAAACGGCTTAAACTACATCGGACGAAGTTGGAAGTTACCTATCTAACAGCTTGCAGGAGTAACAAAAGTTTCACTTCCCTTACGTCATATCATTACATAGATAGATCAATTTGAGTTTCGATATAACATTTTTAGCATTTTTTCATTGTAGCTTATGCTTGTTTTATGTTTTCGAGTACACTGCATCCAGGAATGTTCTCCATTCTTGCCGCGAACCGTCTCCCCTCCCCATCCCCACTATTTTTTTTTTTTTTTTTTGCAGTCTCCAACTTCATCGCCCATCGCAAATCGTTATTTTGTGCTCCCTTATTAAATCCTTAATGTTATTCTGTTTAACCTTCCAAAAAGTAGTTACCATTATCATTCTCTTACGAATGGGATCTCCTCTTGCTCTTCTCTGCAGAACTTCGTTGTTGCTCTTTCTCTGATGAGATGACTCTAGGTTTCTCCTCCATGCAGTGACCTGTCATAGTCACCAATCACAAGAAAAATTTTCATATCCTTGATATCTTCTCTGTATGAGACGAGTGTCCTGATAAAATCTTTCGCCCTGCTCGTCACAGATTGCTCCGAGATTTTTAGGAAAGAATCCAAATGTGATTCAAGGAATGAAATAGCAAGCTCATGAATCAACCAAATTTTTTAAACTTCTGAAGAATTTTTAACAATCATTTTTACTCCCCAAAAACTTAGAAACGACATCTCTGAATGCAGTTCATGCCTCCTATCACCATACGTCTCTGTAGCAACAAATTCGTCATCACATATTAACTTTGTCAGGTCCAACAAAAGTACCTTCTATGAATTTGGTCTCTGAAAAAGTAGAAAAACATTCGCACAAATGTTGTAAACATCTCCCAGTTTTAGGGAGTCCTTTTACAAATTGCATCATCATATCTACCTTATTCTTTCCACGATAGACAAGGCACAGTCGCACAACATTTTCAGTTCCTGTATGAGATTCTGTCTAACTGGCGATTTCACTCTGATTTAGTATTGATCTCAGGCTCTGCTACCCAAATAACACAGAAAAGATGGGTACTTCGTAAATCCTGCCTGCTGACCAAGTGCCATGCATATAACACTCAAGGCCTCACAGATAATTCCAGGTATGATCTCAGTATTTTACTTTTGCAGGGATCGGTTTTTTATGTTTTCATAAGTTTCTTTTAAATGCACTGAATGACTAATTGGCATACATGCATATTTGTCACCATAAAATAGAAGAGCAGCTTTTAACTCCATTTTAGAGGAAAAAATAAAAAAAAATGGCTCTGAGTACTATGGGACTTAACATCTGAGGTCATCAGTCCCCTAGTACTTATAACTACTTAAACCTAACTATACTAAGGACATCACACACATCCATGCCCGAGGCAGGATTCGAACCGTAGCGGTCACGCGGTTCCAGACTGAAGCGTCTAGAACCGCTCGACCACAGCGGCCGGCGCAGGAATCAATCATTTGGGCCTCCAATCCTTCATTTCAAACTTTGTACGAAATTCATGCATTAATCCAAGTATGTCGGAACAAAGTACCAGGTCACCTTCTTATTTGAAGTTAGACGTAAACCGCAACTCCCTCTCCCTATAGAAACTAACAGACATATCTTCAGCCAATAAATTCTTTTCTTTCAGTCTAAATGTAAGTAGTTCCGCCTTTTCGTTGGTCAGTCCTAGGTCTTTAACAAGGTCACTGAGTTCGGATTGAATAGCCATTTCGCGGTCCGGATGCGTAGGACACTCGAATGTAGGATCTGCTTCATCATCTGCTTCGCCATCAATTGACATGTTTGTGGTAAGTACAATTTCTTGTAGTGACTCTCGAGGTTGAGGTGTAGGAATGCCTGGACCGTGAGGTACTGGGCAGATGGCGTAGGGATGGTTTGTGTATACAATGTGTTCTATTTTGCTTTTGGAACAATAAACACTAACTTAAGTGCAAGAAAAGTTACAGTTGTCATAGCAGTTCGTTTGCTCCCGCAACACGATTGGGATACAGAATCTGAAACACTTTTTCACTCCCTTTAACCATTTCCTCAAGTCTTCTGTGCACACATAGCGCACTACATGGGGTGCCCAAGATTTGTCTTGGTCGCCCAGATGAACGTCAAAACATGCAAAGTACACCTTCTTAACGAAGCGCGTTATGTTCCATTGAAGTTAACGAATCACATGTTCACCACAAATGTAACAGAATTAACTTGGAGAATTCACACAACGACGGGTTACCACACTGCAGGACACTCAGAATGAGCCTTTTGTAAACTTTGAAACACTTCCAATTTAATACTGTCACTCTCTGATATAATGTTATTGATGATTAATTTAGCTCAGTGACGTACAACTTGACTGGTAATAGTACAGTTTCCCGCAAAATAAAGTAAAAATACTTGAGTAATTCTTGTAAACATCCTGTAATCCGTGAACCACAAATAAAATTTTTTGAACAAAGTGTACATGCTACATTATTTTGAAGCTGATTTTCACGTTAAGCATGCAAAAATACATAATGGAGAGCTGAAATTATTGTAAAAGCTTCTTAGTGTTTGGCCAGAGCTACTGAACGGAATTAAAAATGTAAAATTCTAGTCTAATCTACTAATTAAATGGTATTGTACGTTAACACAGTAAGCAGTGAAATCAGAAACTGTATACATGCCTTGAGATAGTGTAACTCACAACGCGCAGATTACAGACTATATTCCTCGTGTTTGAGAATCGGAGCACTTAGTGACTATCAACGAATTTTACACATAATTTGTAACCCTTTAGTAAGTGAAGACAAAATTATACAGGAAAAAAGTTTGTTGCTTACTAAATTTTCGCTTTTCATGCAGTAAAACTTTAATATCAGGCATCGGATTTTGATGTATTACTTCTTTATTCCTAGGTATTAGCAACACGTTTTGCAGACAGATTGAACATATACCACCGAATGTCTCTGCGAAATTACGTCATTGCATGTCGCACAGTTCAGGAGATACGAGGCCATTATCATTATAACACTTGAAAACCTATTTTGTCCTAAAACGGAGCCATTTTATACGTGGGAGTTCGATTCTTCGAAGAACTAAGAGTGGAGTGGCTACTGCTGTATAGGTATGAAACAAATGCAAAACTTCTCCGTTGTTATTTGGTGCATGGCTAAAGAAAATACTATTCTCATACGATTATATATTTAATGTGGAGTACACTGAACAGTGCGGTATGAAGCAGTGAATACGTCCGACGAACACCAACGGTAGTGAAAGATTAGCCATTTATTGCAATTCTCTTGAATTCTGGAAATAATGAAAATCGATCACTTAGAATTTCGCATGTTTCCTGATGTTTTGAAGCCATTTCAGTTTGTTCTGCGGATTGTTCATTGTTCAAGGTAGTATCCTCTAATTTTTGAATATCATTTTTGTTCCCTGAGTAATATATCTTCAATGAGTCATTGTCTCTTGTACTGGCGAAGTCAAGAAAAACGTTTCTTCATTGACATTTAGAAAATCTAAAACGGAAAGGATCGAAAAAAAAAAACCATTTGCACTAGCTGACAAAAAAATCTGTACCCTCTTTAGTAACATAACATAATAGTAGTAATTTATAGCAGATAATTGATTATCCTCGTTACTGACACTCTAGCACAATCCCCATTGTCAAAGCTATGGTCTTTGGTCTTCATTTCCCAGTATTCATTTATAACTTCCATTTTGATAGATCTTATACCATTTGCCCCTGCGAGCGAATAAAAATGTGCCCAGTTTTTAAATTGCACGAACGCTTCCATAAGAATGCAATTTGAGCTTTATTATTTCGTTTGGATTCTCAAAGACACGCACGTATGTCAAGTTTCTTTCAAGAAGACAAACGGTAAATCCACAGAGCCAGCTGCTTATGTTAATTCAGAGTTACCAGTACACTCACGGAGTAAACGTCCATACATCAAGCTAGAGCAAATTTTAAAATACAGCGGTCCGTAATAAACCTGTACTACTTCAATGGGACATTATTTCCCTCCGAAGGTTTCTAGGAACGTGAAAGTTGTCTTAATGATCTCAAAGCTCTGGAAGAATAAGAAGTACCGACCGCTGTTGACAGTTTTCTGCTCGTGAGGTCCTTTGTGCGGTATAATGTCGCTTTTGCTCAACTCGTATTAGTTCGTTCGTTCGTTGCCTTATCGAGCGCAGTTTTTGAAGTCTGTAAGTGTGTAATTCGGACAGCGTAACAGTACGAACAAATTAGTGATTCAATAGCAGTCTTTTACTGGCAGAAACATGCAGTACACGCCTAGAGAGGCGGTTTTTATTGTGAAAACATATTGGGAGAGAGACTGGTTACAGCATGACGGAGCTTTCCGGAGAGAATTAAATGTGCCGTATGTTCCAAAGAAGGCCACGATTTTACATGTTGTAAGGGAGCTGGGGACAAGTGCTGTACTAAAAAGTGGCAGTTGTAAACATGCACCATCACTGACTACAGATGTCATTGATAATGTTCCAAGACGACTGAGCCAGTAGACCGGCATTTCATACGCCACATGCCAGAGAGCTACAAAGAAATCGGCATTGTGACCATAAAGAGTGCACATGATCAAGAACTGCAAGAAACAGATCTTGAAAAATTAATGTTTTACCGTCCGTGATTTCAGGGGTTTCTTATTCAACGCCCAGACATTCTCTCCATAACTTGGTTAAGAGATGAGGCGTGGTTGCATCTCTCGGGTTACATCAAGCCACAAAACAGTACATACTGGGTTAGTGTGAACCCCAATATCATCCACAAAACACCATTGCATAAAGAAAAGGTTAGAAGAGGGTTCTCTGTGTCAGCTTCCAGGATTGTTGGGTCCATTTTCTTTGATACGATCGTAGACGCTACAGTTTATACGGGCATCTTCAATACATTTGTGTAGCAGTTTGATGATGGCGAACTACGGAAGGCTATTTTCAGAAAAATGGAGCAACGTTTCACACTTCTAACGCTTCCATGTAACGTCTAACTACTATCTCTCCCACCTCCCCCGAGCACGTGATATCCACCCTCCCCCGTTTTATTCCTTGCAAGGATATCTTAAAAGCCGAGTCTACAAGAATAGGGCACGAAATAAGCAACATTGGCGACGATACGCTTCACAGAAGATCGCGGAAAAACTAGTGAAACGGGTACAGTTGTGCATCGATGCCGGTAGAGGGCACTATCAACATTTGCTGTGAGGACTTTTCAGGTATATATTTGATCACCCAATTGTGTATTATCGTCTCTCAAAATTGCAAACGTGCCACACTGTTGCTTCAAATTATATGACTCATTAAAGTACTTCGGGTTTACATGGATCGCACTGTAGAGATCGACTCCTTAGTCTTAAGGTGACTTCTTGCTAGTTTCATGTGGGTAGGTACCAACTCCTGAATTTGGAGAGCTGTTTGGCCGCTCTTTGACTTTGGCGAATTCAGGTTTCACAGCGTTCTTCCAGAGGTAGGATGCCAATATTGCTTGTAATTTTTCACACACGCGGGAAGGTGCAAATACCGGGTGGCTATAATGTAACTGATGGTATTCCGAGTGGTGCAGTGCGGGCTGTATACACTGAAACATCGTAGGTATATTTATTAATTGGTGTGCTCTCAGAGTAAGCTGAAAAAATTTATAGTTCCTCTTTCTGCCACTAGATGAAAATATGGCGCTGTAAGCAGTCAGAATGTGAAATGTTTCCTGTTTTGACATCAGTACGCTATTTGTTGCTTGGGCCCTCGTGCTGATTTCTTTTTTGACGTGACTGTCGGTGTAATGCGTTAAGAAGTTTGAAGTTATCTGTAAATGGCAATTCAGAATATAAATCCTGCACTGCTGCTAAAGTTGTTTTATCAGGACGGCAGCAATAGTAGCGCTGTATTGCGAAACAGCTACGAAGAGCCCCATCAAAATAAATACGTTAAAGAATATGATCAATAAATCCGAAGAGACAGATGAATTGGGTAGTGCTACAGGGAGAGGGAGGCGGCATATTTGCACGGCAGTTATTGATGGCGTTGGTGTAGCTATAGCCGACCGTGCAGGACATGCCTCAAATCCCGCAGACTGTGTTCGAGCTACGTCAATGGTATTATCTCTCCCCCGGTGAACAGTTCAGAATAACCTGCGGCGCATTTTGCACTGGTATCCTTACAATTGAACCTCAAAGATAGCCTACAATGCCGTGACTTTGCTCTTCGTTTTCAGGCACCAAAGGATATGGACGACTTGTGGCCGGGAAATATTCTTCAGACGGACGAGGCAAATTTTAGTCTGCACTGTACCGTTCATTTAGAGAATTGTGACATATGCCATTTTACTCCGCCACATGTTGTGTAGGAATATCCACTGCACTCGACTTGTGTGACTGTGTGGTGTGGTTTCACGAGCTCCATCAGTCCCTATTCGTTTTCTTCGAGATGATACCTCGTACGCCTGTTAGGCGTACATTGACACCTGTTTTTGATAAGTACCTCCTTGTGCAAGACGTATTTACTGCTTTGAAAAAACGCAACTACGCCCATATCACTATTTGCATACAAGATGGATCGACGCCATATGTCACTGGTCAGGTGAAAGATTTGCTTCCAGAAACCTTCGGTAACGACCGCATCATGGTTAGGCATCCGTCGCTGACATGGCGGACAGTTGCTCGCAGCATACCCCCTGTAATCAGAGGGATAAACCGTCGTATGCTGTTCCTCGGATCAGGAACCATCCAGATACATTCCTGATGGACACGATCTTTCAGATATGCCTACAACAAGAAGTCACATAGATTTATTTTTTGAAGAGATAAAAAGTTTTGGCTGCAAAACAAAAACAAAAAAAATCGTTCAAATGGTTCTGAGCACTATGGGACTCAACTTCTGAGGTCAGTAGTCCCCTAGAACTTAGAACTACTTAAACCTAACTAACCTAAGGACATCACACACATCCATGCCCGAGGCAGGATTCGAACCTGCGACCGTTCCAGATTGTAGCGCCTAGAACCGCTCGAGCTGCAAAACAGGCTGTATTATTTTATATTTTGCCAATAACGCGTTTCACATTGTTTAAGGTATCTTCGGATTGGCTGGCTACCAGGTGTTAGGCACACATGTTGCCTTCCATTCATATGTCTTAGCTCGGAAATACGGTTTTCAATATTTTAACGGTCCGCCCCCCGTAGCTGAGTGGTCAGCGCGCCGGACTATCAGTCCAAAGGGCCCGGGTCCAATTCCCGGCTGGGTCGGAGATTTTCTCCGCTCAGGGACTGGGTGTTGTGTTGTCCTAATCATAATCATTTCATCCCCATCGACGCGCAAGTCGCCGAAGTGGCGTCAAATCGAAAGACTTGCACCAGGCGAACGGTCAACCCGTCGGGAGGCCCTAGTCACACGACATTTCATTTCATTTCAATATTTTAACCTAACTAACCTAAGGACATCACACACATCCATGCCCGAGGCAGGATTCGAACCTGCGACCGTTCCAGATTGTAGCGCCTAGAACCGCTCGAGCTGCAAAACAGGCTGTATTATTTTATATTTTGCCAATAACGCGTTTCACATTGTTTAAGGTATCTTCGGATTGGCTGGCTACCAGGTGTTAGGCACACATGTTGCCTTCCATTCATATGTCTTAGCTCGGAAATACGGTTTTCAATATTTTAACGGTCCGCCCCCCGTAGCTGAGTGGTCAGCGCGCCGGACTATCAGTCCGAAGGGCCCGGGTCCAATTCCCGGCTGGGTCGGAGATTTTCTCCGCTCAGGGACTGGGTGTTGTGTTGTCCTAATCATAATCATTTCATCCCCATCGACGCGCAAGTCGCCGAAGTGGCGTCAAATCGAAAGACTTGCACCAGGCGAACGGTCAACCCGTCGGGAGGCCCTAGTCACACGACATTTCATTTCATTTCAATATTTTAACCTAACTAACCTAAGGACATCACACACATCCATGCCCGAGGCAGGATTCGAACCTGCGACCGTTCCAGATTGTAGCGCCTAGAACCGCTCGAGCTGCAAAACAGGCTGTATTATTTTATATTTTGCCAATAACGCGTTTCACATTGTTTAAGGTATCTTCGGATTGGCTGGCTACCAGGTGTTAGGCACACATGTTGCCTTCCATTCATATGTCTTAGCTCGGAAATACGGTTTTCAATATTTTAACGGTCCGCCCCCCGTAGCTGAGTGGTCAGCGCGCCGGACTATCAGTCCAAAGGGCCCGGGTCCAATTCCCGGCTGGGTCGGAGATTTTCTCCGCTCAGGGACTGGGTGTTGTGTTGTCCTAATCATAATCATTTCATCCCCATCGACGCGCAAGTCGCCGAAGTGGCGTCAAATCGAAAGACTTGCACCAGGCGAACGGTCAACCCGTCGGGAGGCCCTAGTCACACGACATTTCATTTCATTTCAATATTTTAACAGCACTGAGCGGTGCCACTTGAAGAGTATATGGCACTGTCCAAAGGACAATAAAAACGGGATGGACTGCGCCATATACTCTGCAAGGGGCACCACGCAGGGTTCTTAAAATATTGACAACGGTGTTTCTGGGGATATCTGAAAGACCAGGATATCTGAAAGGCTGTGCCTATCGGGAATGCATCCGGACTCTTTCTGGTCTGAGGGATAGCATACGACAACATATCACTCTGATTACACGGGATATGCCGTGAGCAGCTATCCGTTACGCCATGTTACGGCTGCAGTGTGTTGCTGAATCCGGAAAAAAATTTCAACACATTTTGTGACTTCCAATCATATCCTAATAAACATGCCGGAACTACTGTTATCAGTCATTTCATCATTTCTTCCGTTTTTCTACACCCATACCACATTCTGACTACTTACAGTGCCATGTTTTCACGTAGGGGCAGAAAGCGGAACTATCAGTTCTTCGTCACTTTTTTCCGCTTTCCGTCGTCCCTTAGTGATGGAGGTACGTTCCGTCTTTGAAACTATATGTAACACAGTTAGTTTGTTGACATACATTTTTCTTTGCCACTTCTTTCAGCTAATTCATGAGCGCGCCGCTAATGAATATACCTACGATGTCTGAGCGTCCTACGATGCATACATCCCTCAGTGCAGCATTTGGAACATCTTCTGTTTAATGATAACCACCTGGTACTATCACTTTCCGCGCTCCGTAGCTGAATAATAGACGCTACACGTGGAGGCACGAATACTACTACCAGACCACGATATTATCATACTTGACCTCCAGTGACCGTTATGTGGAATACTTGGTGACGTCGCAGTAAGCAAGTACAGTAGTGACTAAGAAAAACGCATCGCATTGTGAATGGTTTCAAGACAGTTTTGCAAAAACTATCAAGTGGCTGAATATGTCCTCGTGTAATACCAAGGCAAAGACTCACGATAAACCGACCTATGTGCCCTCACTGATAGGTGAAATAATTTGTGTTTGACTAACTCGTGAACTGTAAACGCTGTCTGCATTGCACACAAGCAAACACCACGTGGCCACGGTGGCCGTGCGGTTCTAGGCGCTGCAGTCCGGAACCGCAGGACTGCTACGATCGCAGGTTCGAATCCTGCCTCGGGCATGGATGTGTGTGATGTCCTTAGGTTAGGTTTAAGTAGTTCTAAGTTCTAGGGGACTGATGACCTAAGAAGTTAAGTCCCATAGTGCTCAGAGCCATTTGAACCATTTGGACCACGTGGTCAACTACGTATTACAACCGCTGGAGCGGAAATGGTAGGTAGATACTACAGCACTAATCTAATAAGGTACCTATTGGAATGTATAGGCGCAATGTGTTACGCACTAAATAATTTTAACGATGTTTGTAGGACAGCTACTAATACCATCAAATGTTATTTGTTTGGTAGTAAAAAGAGACTTTTCTATTCGTTCTTGTTCTAGTACCATACTAATCGTGCACTGAAATACTGAATGGTCTTAAAATCACAATAGCTACAAAGAAATTATATTAGCACAAAATACGCACAGGAAGTAATAATTGACCGTTTTTTTACGAGCTTTCTGGGTTAACTTTAACTAACCACTATTTGCTTCATTCCTCATTTAGCGGAAATGAGATCGTCCTGAAGACAGCTTCACTTCAGTTTTTACAGTCTGTAGCGAAACAACCTGGAATTGGTCTTTATGCTCTTTAAAAATTACATATGTCGTTTTAATTATATTCAGTATATCGTCCATCGACCAAAACTTCGTCTGCCGGCCGTTGTGGTCGAGCGGTTCTAGGCGCTCCAGTCCGGAACCGCGCTGCTGCTACGGTCGCAGGTTCGAATCCTTCCTCGGGTATGGATGTGTATTATGTCCTTAGGTTAGTTAGGTGTAAGTAGTTCTAAGTTATAGGGGACTGATGACCTCAGATGTTAAGTCTCAATAGTGCTCAGAGCCATATTTGAAAACTTCGTCTACAAAAATTTGTGTGAAAATCTAATGTAATAATCATTGCCACCGATTCTTTACTTCAAGGACAACTCCGAGCCAGATGACCTATAGCGTGCATTCCACTCACCCCAAACCACTGCAATTGGCGTACTCAGTGATGTCAAGCGACAGGAGGGCAGGGTAGAGATTTGTTGTGCTTTCTGGAGGGCAGGGTGGAGATTTGTTGTGCTTTCTGATGGTAGCTGGTTATGGTTCGGTGATAGTGATGACCGTGTGTTGGTGAGCAGGAAGCCAATGGAGAGTCTGCAACTAACCTGCCTTCCTGCTAGACAATATAGACCTTCAAATATGATTCAAATAACTCTGAGCACTGTCCGACTCAACTTCTGAGGTCATCAATCCCCTGGAACTTAGGCCTGCTTAAACCTAACTAATCTAAGGACATCACACACATCCATGCCCGAGGCAGGATTCGAACCTGCGACCGTAGTGATCGCGTGGTTCCAGACTGTAGCGCCTAGAACCGCTCGGCCACTCCGGCCGGCTTATCGACCTTCACATGGAATGACAGTCTGGGGTTCAGTTTCGTATTACAGCAGAAGCGCTATCGTGTTTATCCGACACAACTTGACTGTTCGTCAGTATGTTGATTAGACCTATTGTGCTGCCATTCTTGAACAGTTTTCCGGAGAGTGTTTTCCAACAGGATGACGGTCGCCCACATACTGCTATTCTAATACAACGCGCTCTACATTGTGTGGACATGGTGCTTTGGCCTGCTCGGTCACGAGAACTGTCTCCTGTTGAGCACATATGGGGCATTATCGAAGATCTCTAGCGTCTTCCACAAACAGCATTAACCGTCCCTGTATTGTCCGACCAACTGCAACAGGCATGGTACTCCCTCTTATGAACTGAGATCTGACCTGTACAACAGAACGCATGCACGTTTGCATGCTTGTATTCAACGTTCTGGCGGTTCCATCGGATATTAATGTACCAGCATTTCACATCTGCATTGGCTTATCTCGCGTTTAGATTTAGGTGAGATTTTGCAATGTTAATTGCCGGTTCCATCTTGTAATTTTTATGACTGAAATGTCCATTAATTGAAGGTCCCGTCAGTTCTTGGTAGAATATTTTATACATTATGAATGAAAACACATCATTGGTGTGATATTCAACAATATTTGTAACTTATTCCACAAACCGGTTTTGGGCTGTTACACCATCGCTATGTACAACGATATGTACAAATAATCTTACATCGATCACTGAAACAATCCTTTTTGTTACTTTTCTAAATTTAATAATTTTCATCTCTGTAAGTGGGTGTACTCTGTAGAGGCACTAAATAAAAATCTGTGATCTAACAAAACTTCGCTGCATCACATACTTATCTTTCGACGTCATCGTGGCGTAAGCACCGAAAACCTGTTTCTGAAATGCAAAATGTACTGTAGACAAATGTATTCCCGTAATTTCATTACTCTATATTAATTATTTTTTGGTGTTGCGATTTTGTAACTGTCAGTGTATTAACAGTCCAGCGAAAATGGATGGAAGTGCGGAATCATACTGCCAGACGCTTCTCAAACCTGCACAGAAAGCTTGACTTTACATGACTTGTGGTCAGTGTGACCATCGCGCCAAATAGTGTTGACTCTGCAACCTAAGGTATCTTACGAATCAGGAAAAACCGGCGTGTTAATCAACAGTGTACTTTGTTGGTGTTCTTCATTAGAACATGTCCCGGAGACACGACCAGGAAGCCGGAAGAATGTCGAGGTGTGTGAAGTGTAGCGCAGGATTATGGTATTTCTCACAGCATTGCTTCAAGTGCACGGAGAGCGTTCCGGACAACATGCACAACAGCAGGCATTGGTAGACAATGGTCAACTACAACAGCGAACTACAGCTACGTTGTGCAACAGGCAAAAAGACTCACGTCAAAAAATGGTTGCAATTGCAGTCACATTTTGCAGAACTGCAGGGAACGCTACCTCGCGCCCCACTGTGCTGTGGCGTGTGTATGTGGATGTCCTCTTTGTTTCGTTAACACCCACAAATCGGCGGCAGTGTTTGCGATGGTGTGAAGAGCGTAGGTACTGGATCGAGAGAAGTATGCTCATGCGCTCCTCCCGGATGACTGTACATTCATTGTAAATAGTGATCTCGATATTCCCTCATGTGACGAGAAGTGGGAAGACGTAATGCGCTCAGGGACATTGCCAGACGTTATCGTTTATTGTTTGGGCAGGCATAATGTTGCATGGGCGTACCACCTCCAAATCTTTGAACGTGGCACACTCACCGATCTGCATTACTGTGATACTTGCTCGCTCCCCATATGCACCTTCTGAGCCGTGCACTCACCTTGACATCGTTTTTACGGATGACATTGCATGACGGTACAGTTGGGGGAGCTATTGGAACGAGAGGGTATTTGGCGAATGGACTAGCCTGCCCGTTCCACCACTTAGATCCCATCGAACATGTGTGGGATTCGTTGAGGAGACGTTTTCCAGGACGTCCACAAGCATCAACGACCTTCCAGTGTCGAGATGGCCGGAAGCCAATAAATTAAAACAAAAATAAAAAGAAAAACTCTTAGACTGGCGTGTCAAGGCTTGTAGACAAAAACATCCGCTGCCTATTGTTGCACCGACTTACACTCATGCTCATAAATTAAGGATAAATGCAGAATGTGGTGCCACACAACGTGCCACTTCACAAAACTGGCGCTAATAGCATAGGCACATAGGGAACACACAGGTCACAGATCTGTAAGACCACAGTATTGGTGATAAGTTGAGAAAACCGTCCCGAAACACGTGCTACAAAACGCCACTGTTTCCTGCGCATGTACTCCGACATCAACGTGGCATATGATCACCATGCACATGTACGTAGACCGCACAACGGGTTGGCATACTCTGGATCAGGTGGTCGAGCAGCTGCTGGGGCATAGGCTCCCAATCTTGCACCAGTGCCTGTCGTTGCTCCTGAAGTGTCCTAGGGGTTTGAAGACGTTCAACGATACGTCCACAGATACCATCCAAGACGTGCTCTATGGGGTTTAGGTCTGGGGAACAGGCAATCCACTCCATTCGCCTGATATCTTCTGTTTCAAGGTAGTTCTCCACTCGGTGGGGCCGTGCGTTATCATCCTCCAGGAGGAAGGTGGGACCCACTGCATCCCTGAAAAGGCGGACATACTGGTGCAAAAAGACGTCCCGATACACCTGACCGGTTACAGTTCCTCTGTCAAAGACTTGCAGGGGTGTACGTGCACCAGTCATAATCTCACCCCACACCATCAAAGCATCTCCATACAGGTCCCTTTCAAGCTCATTAACGGGTATCTGGTTCCCGCTTCACCCCAGATGAAAACTCGGTGAGAATCACTGTTGAAACTGTTCCAGGACTCGTCCGTGAACGTAACCTGGGACCACTGTTCCAATGACCATGTACTGTGCTCTTGACACCAGACTTTACGGGCTTTCTTGTGACCAAGGGTCAGTGGCATGCACGGGCGAATAAACCACGTCCGTTCAGTCGTCTGTAGACTGTGTGCCTGGAGACAACTGTTCCAGTGGCTGCAGTAAGGTCCCGAGCAAGGCTACCTGCAGTACTCCGTGGCCGTCTGCGGGCACTGATGGTGAGATATCGGTCTTCTTGTGGTGTTGTACACTGTGGACGTCCCGTACTGTAGCGCCTGGACACGTTTCCTGTCTGCTGGAATCGTTGCCATAATCTTGAGATCACACTTTGTGGCACACGGAGGGCCCGTGCTACGACCTGCTGTGTTTGACCAGCCTCCAGTCGCCCTAGTATTCTACCCCTCGTAACGTCATCAATATGTGTTCTCTGAGATATTTTCTAAACACAGTCACCATTAGCAAGTCCAAAAACGACTGCACACTTACTCGCTGCACCGTACTCGGACATGCACCATCACAACTCTACGCATGTGGACTGCTGCCAGCGCCACCGTGCGACGACCGCAGGTCAAATGCACCGCATGGTCATACGCCGAGGTGATTTAAACGCGCAAACCGCCCACCAGAGCGTTGTTTCAGAATGTTTCAGCATTATCCTTAATTTATGAGCATGAGTGTAGATCGCACCTGCGGACGGAAATTCAGTGAACATATTTCCTAAGCGAACTTCTGTCATTGCTCAAGCAAGCACGTCTAACGCGCAAACTGACGTTTGCTGCGTCGCAGACAGAGCGCTTGTTGAGGTACTGTACTGTGCGTTAAAAACTTAGGGAGGTGCTCCGTCCACTGAAATGTGTCTATCCTCTGTATGTCTCGTCCCTTTCATGCCAACTTCTGAAACTCCAGAATTAATTACAGATACAAGCGGAGCAGAGACGATCTACCGACGATGCGGACCGCAAATGCGAAATCCCGCGACGTAAACGTCTCTGACAAGGGAGATTTTTAAGGCCTGGCGCCTAGATATGTGCATCACGGAAACGATGAAACTTGTCGTTCATTATTTTGAACTTCTAGAGAAAATGGTTGAAATGACGTTGAAACCACGAACACGCCTCAACGTGTTGGAATTTTACTGTAGGGATACTATGGTGTCTGTGGATCACTTTCACATGCTTAGCTGAGTGGTAACGTGTTTCCTTATCACGTTCTGTTCCCGGCCGGGTTGGACATTTTCTCCGCTCGCGGACTGGGTGTTGTGTTGTCCTCATCATCATTTCATCATCACCGACACATATGCCGATCATTTTGGCGTCACCTGAAATAAGACTTGGAACCCGGTAGCCGAACTTTCCGGATGGGGCCACATGGCCATCAATGCCACACGATCATTTCGTTTTTACTGACCTTGAACCCAAGTGACGTCACGTGCCGTTATTTACACTAAGTTAATGACGCTTGCCATTATCTTCACACGTGCAGATATGTAATCGTCAATGACTCAGAATACGTGACGTCAGCAAGATGGTCAAAAGTATCTTCAAGATCTTGTCACAGAACTATTTATAAGAAAAATTTCATAAACATAGATACACAACCATATTTTTCTTTCTTGCGCTACTTTCAAAAGTATCCATTTATAGCTCAGCACTTCTAAAAACTTTTTCATCTGAACAAAGTTGCGTGATCATATGTATTTGATTGTTTATAAAAAAATATAGAAGATCACAAACACACACACACGCTTCCAAAAATTTGCTGTTTTTCCACATCTGTATTTTTAACTGCCCTATGATATGTTTATACCAAGTAATTTTCTGCCTCATCAGTAAATTTCACCGCTCTGTACTATTTCACTGAAGATGTTTCAATTAAATTTCAATTATGTCTTTCTCTGTCTCTCTGTTAATTGAGTATTTTCATTCGATTTACATTTTCATTGTTACACAGTAGATACTTTGATACTCAATTGACAAGCGGTTCTAGGCGCTTCAGTCTGGAACCGCGCGACCGCTACGGTCGCCGGTTCGAATCCTGTCTCGGGCATGGATGTGTATGATATCCTTAGGTTAGTTAGGTTTGAGTAGTTCTAAGTTCTAGGGGACTGATGACCTCAGATGTTAAGTCCCATAGTGCTCAGAGCCATTTGAACCATTTGATACTCAATTGATAACCTGAGAAGACATCAAAGGAGGAAATTTCTGAGGAAGTCCGCACTGTGGTGATATTTTCATAGATAATAATATACTGTAACCGTAGGGATGCACTCTTTTAACGACGTTCAGCTACATAATGATTTTCCCACATTAACGGTCACAATAACAATTATTAAAAGTTCCGTGCTTCGTGAACTATTTCCCAGGCACGCCACTCCGTATTTCTGCCTGTTGCTTCAGCGTAACAAGGACGACGTGCACAAGTAGTTGTTATTAGTTTCGACGGACTCGCAACCTTTTTTCTTCAAAGTTTTCGCGCTGGATAATTTTGTGCTCAGGCACCGTATTTTGCCGTACTAGCACTGAACATTTACTCTGGTGCAAGGAAGGCGCTGCTGGCGCCAGGGGTTGCTGGGGAAGTGAATAACAAGCTGTCGACATCGGCCCATGGCGTGCATAAAGAACGGCAGAGGCGTCAGAACCAGACGCCACGTCAGCTACCGGCCGAGCTGCACGGAAACAGGTTCCGCAGCACGCCTGTTCCGGACGGAGAGGTCAGGGGGTTAGCCATTTTGTGGAGCGAGCGGGAACATTTCTGTCTCGCTTGTGTGCTCTGAAGTACGACAGCTTTAAGGTCACCGTACAAAATCCACAGGCGTGCACGATTTAAGGACGAAAGTAACTTTCGCATGATGTCTCACTGCCAAGTGACATGCCTCGATGAAACTTTGACCATACAAACACTACTGGCCATTAAAATTGCTACACCACGAAGATGCCACACTACAACCGCGAAATTTAACCTACAGGAAGAAGATGCTGTGATATGCAAATCCATGCGGTTCTAGGCGCTGCAGTCTGGAGCCGCGCGACCGCTACGGTCGCAGGTTCGAATCCTGCCTCGGGCATGGATATGTGTGATGTCCTTAGGTTAGTTAGGTTTAAGTAGTTCTAGGTTCTAGGGGACTGAAGACCAAAGAAGTTAAGTCCCATAGTGCTCAGAGCCATTTGAACCATTTTTTTTTTTGATATGCAAATGATTAGCTTTTCAGAGCAATCACACAAGGTTGGCGCCGGTGCCGACACCTACAACGTGCTGACATGAGGAAAGCTTCCAACCGATTTCTCATACACAAACAGCAGTTGACCCGCGTTGCCTGGTGAAACGTTGTTGTGATGCCTCGTGTAAGGAGGAGAAACGCGTACCATCTCGTTTCCGACTTTGATAAAGGTCGGATTGTAGCCTATCGCGATTCGGGTTTATCGTATCGCAACATTACTGCTCGCGTTGGTCGAGATTCAATGACTGTTAGCAGAATATGGAATCGGTAGGTTCAGGAGGGTAATACGGAACGCAGTGCTGGATCCCAACGGCCTCGTATCACTAACAGTCTAGATGAGAGGCATCTTATGCGCATGGCTGTAACGGATCGTGCAGCCACGTCTTGATACCTGAGTCAACAGATGGGGTCGTTTGCAAGACAACAACCATCTGCACGAACAGTTCGACGACGTTTGCAGAAGCATGGACTATCAGCTCGGAGACCATGGCTGCGGTTACCGTTGACGCTGCATAACAGACAGGAGCGTCTGCGATGACGTACTCAACGACGGACCTGGGTGCACGAATGGCAAAACGTCATTTTTTTCCGATGAATCCAAGTTCTGTTTACAGCATCATGATGGTCGCATCCGTGTTTGGCGACATCGCCGTGAACGCACATTAGAAGCCTGTATTCGTCATCGCCATACTTGCGTATCACCCGGCGTGATGGTATGGGGTGCCATTTGTTACTCGTCTCGGTCACCTCTTGTTCACATTGACGGCACTTTGAACAGTGGACGTTACATTTTGGATGTGTTACGAACCGTGGCTCCACCCTTCATTCGATCCCTGCGGAACCCTACATTTCAGCAGTATAATGCACGACCGCGTGTTGCAGGTCCTGTACGGGCCTTTCAGGATACATTCTCCAGATCTCTCACCAATTGAAAACGTCTGGTCAATGGTGGCAGAGCAACTGGCTCGTCACAATACGCCAGCCACTACTCCTGATGAACTGTGGTATTGTGTTGAAGCAGCATGGGCAGCTGTGCCAGTACACGCCATCCAAGATCTGTTTGACTCAATGCCCAGGCGTTTCAAGGCCGTTATTATGGCCAGAGGTGGTTGTTCGGGGTACTGATTTCTCAGGATCTATGCACCCAAATTGCGTGAAAATGTAATCACATGTCAGTATAATATATTTGTCCAATGAATATCCGTGTATCATCTGCATTGCTTCTTGGTGTAGCAATTTTAATGGCCGGTAGTGTAGAAAGAGCTGCTACGATATAGAACAGAAGTTAAAGCACAAAAAAACGTACTGCGACGAACAAAAACGACACTTTTAATCAAGGAAAATAATTCTACTGAAGTCTGCCCCCGGTAGCTGAGTTGTCAGCGCGACAGAATGTCAATCCTAAGGGCCCAGGATCGATTCCCGGCTGGGTCGGAGATTTTCTCCGCTCAGGGACTGGGTGTTGTGTTGTCCTAATCATCATCATTTTATCCCCATCGACGCGCAGGTCGCCGAAGCGGCGTTAAATCGGAAGATTAGCACCGGCCGAACGGTCTACCAGACGGGAGAACCTAGTCACACGACATTTACATTTTTTATTCTACTGAAGTCACCGCTATCCATGATTACCCGCTGGAAATAATGAAAGGTGGGATACCGCTCACATCATGGTCTGTTATCAACATTCTGCCATGCTGGTCAAAAGATTGGTAGGGAGTTCTTGTGGTAGGGCGTTATATTCCTCCACCGGTGCGGTTGACAAGGATGATCACTGGTATGTGTGTTGACGTGCTGCAGTGGGTTCCCCCAGCTCATCGCAGACATGTCGATGGGGTTTGTCTGGCGCAAGAGCACGTGAGACTATTCGCCAAATATCCACTGATCCTAAGTGCTCCTGCACCTGCACACTACGATGCGGTCACGCCTGTCTCATCCGTAAAAATGAAGTCAGGGCCGAAGGTACTCCTGAAAAGAAGCCTGGCGAAGGAATACAGTGTTATAGTAACGTTGACTGGTGAATGTTTTGTGTTCAAATATATAGAGGTCATTACGGCCACGCAACATTATGCCTCTCCACACCCTAACACCTGGGCCACCAGAACGAACATGTTCAACAATGCGGGAAGTATTCCGTATGGCAAGAGGTGAAAACAAGTAATGCATGCTGGAAGATTGTCAACATGATGGTTTAGGTGCTAGAGATGTTATGGTGTGGGGATGCTTATTTTTGAATGGGTGCACTGTCCTCTAAAATCCTTGAATTATATTCACCTGTCAAAGTTATCGTAACACTGAACTCCCCAACGTGCGTCTGGTACAGGTGTATTAGGCTCTGGCTTAATTTTTTTGGATGACATCGCCCGACCCAGTCATACAGCACAGGTGGGCAAGTTATTGGAGCGAGAGGATATTCGGTGAATGATCTAGCTTAAAGCACGTAGAACAGGTGGGTGATGTATTGAGGACTCGTATCATAGCACGGCCACATGCACCAGCGACTATACAGCAGATGTAAAGCGCTGTGGTGGAGAAATGGATCGCCCAGCCCCATGAATTCGCTACCAACCCAGTGGCCGATGTGAGAGCACATTGCAGGGCACGCATGCTGTCCATGGTGTTCACACACACACACACACACATAGAGCATCATGCCCAGCATTTGTGATGTACAGGAGAGCCTCATGAATGGCGGTGACTTCAGTATAACTATGTTCTTTGCAAAAAAGTGTCGTTTCTCTTCGTATAATTGCGTATTTCTTTCAGTTACCACCTGCACTATATTGTAGCAGTTATTTTTTGTATGGCTCAAGTTTCATCGAGGAACGTTACTTCGCAATCACACGTCCTGTGAAAGTTATTTTAAGTTTTGCTCACCAGTATATTAGTTGCTTCGAACCGGTGTAGCTGCAGCAAAGAGCACCCGTGGTCTAGAGGCAGCGTCTCCGATTAGTAATCAAAACCTCCTCGGTCCCGGGTTCGAATCCCGCCACTGTTAAATATCAACAGCAGCAGAAAAAAGTATAACGGGAGTAGGATTCGTTAAGAATAGGCAGGTAGGCAGTGAATGTGTTGCTGTCAACAGTTCAATAACAGAGGTGCTCTTATCAGCATCGACAGCAAACCAACAACGAAAAGGGTAGTTCAGGTATACAGGCCGACGTCGCAAACTTAATATGAAGAGATAGAGAAAGTATAGGAAGATATTGAAAGGATAGTACAGTACGTAAAGGGAGACGAAAATCTAATAGTCATGGAGGACTGGACTTGCGTTGTAGGCGAAGGAGTAGAAGAAAAAGTTACAGGTGAATAGGGGCTTGGGGCAAAGAATGAGAGAGGAGAAAGACTAATTGAATTCTGTAACATATTTCAGTCAGTAATAGCGAATACTCCGTTCAAGAATCACAAAAGGAGGAGATATACTAGGAAAAGGCCGGGTGATACGGGAAGATTTCAATTAGATTACAACCTGATGAGACAGAGATTCCGAAATCAGATACTGGATTGTAAGGCGTACCAAGGAGCAGTTATAGACTCAGATCACAACACAGTAGTGATGAAGAGTAGGCTGAAGTTTAAGACATTAGTCAGGAAGAATCAGTAGGCAAAGAAGTGGGATACGGAAGTACCAAGGAATGACGAGATACGGTTGGCTCTAAGACTATAGATACAGAATAAGGAATAGTTTAGTAGGCAATACAGTTGAAGAGGAATGAACATCTCTAAATAGGGCAATGACAAAGTAGGAAATAAAAACATAGTTGTAAAGAAGGTAACTCCTAAAAAACCATGGAACACAGAAGAAATACCATGGTGTCCAAAATTAAAAATACCAAATGCGATATCCCGGTCCTGTGTCTAATTCACGATTTAATCATTTTTTATTTATTTAATCGTATGGCTAGGCCCCCCGCCGGGCAGGCCGTTCGCCGGGTGCCGGTCTTTCAATTTGACGCCACTTCGACGACCTGCAGTCGATGAGGACGATAGGATGATGATGAGGACAGCACCCAGTCCCTGGGCGGAGAAAATTCCACGACGCAGCCGGGAATCGAACCCGGGCCCAGAGGATTGACAATCCGACACGCTGACCATTCAGCTACCGGGGGCGGGCGATTTAATCATACAAAGTGTCAACAACAAGAAACAATACGCATCGAAGTGGGATACAGAAGTACTAAGAAATGACGATATACTCTTAAACTTCTCTAAGGCTGTAGATACAACTGGATACCTCGGTAGGCAGTACAGTTGAAGAGGAATGGACATCTCTAAACAGGGCCGTCACAGAAATCGGAAACGAAAACATAGGTACAAAGAAGGTAACTGCGAAGAATCCATGGGTAACAGAAGAAATACTTCATTTGATCGATAAAAGGAGGAAGTGCAAAAATGTTCCGGGAAACTCAAGAATACAAGTCGCAGAGGAGTGAAATAAATAGGAAGTGCAGGGAGGGAACCCGAAATGGCTGCATGGTAAATGTGAAGCAATCGTAAAGAAATGATAGTCGGAGGGACAGACTCAGAATACAGGAAAGTCAATACAACCTTCGGTGACATTAAAGGCAGGGGTGGTAACATTAAGAGTGCAACGTGAATTTTCACTGCTAAATGCAGACGAGAGAGCGGATAGGTAGAAGGAATACATTGAAAGCCTCCATGAGCGGGAAAATTTGAATGATGTGATAGAAGAAGAAACATGAGTTGATTTAGAAGAGGTAGGAGATCCAGTATTAGAATCAGAATTTAAACGAGCTTTGGAGGAATTAAGTTCAAATAAGGCAGAAGGAGTAGGTAACTTTCCATCAGAATTTCTAAAATCATTGGGGGACGTGGCAACAAAGCTACTATTCACGTTGGTGCGTAGAATGTATGAGTCTGGCGACATATCATCTGAATTTCGGAAAAATATCATCCACACAATTCTGAAGATTGCAAGGACTGACAAGTGCGAGAATTATCGCACAATCAGCTTAACAGCTCTTACATCCAAGCTGATGAGAAGAAAAATATGCAGAAGAATGGAAAAGAAAATTGAGGATGTACTAGATGACAATCAGTTGGGCTTTAGGAAAGGTAAAGGCACGAGATAGGTAATTCTGACGTTGCGGTTAATAATGGAAGCAAGACTAACGAAAAACCAAGACACTTTTACAGGGTTTATCGACCAGGAAAAAGCTTTCGACAATGGAAAATTGTGCAAGATGTTATAAATTCTGAGAAAAATAATGATAACAGTGGAGGACCACAAACGAAGTGTTCGGATTAAAAAGGGTGTAAGACAGGGATGTAGTCTTTCCCCCCTACTGTTCAGTCTGTACCTCGAAGAAGAAATGATGGAAAGAAAAGAAAGGTTCAGGAATAGAATTAAAATTGAAGGTGAAAGGATATCAATGATACAATTTGCTAATGACATTGCTGTCCTGAATGAAAGAGAAGAAGAATTTCATGACCTGCTGAACGGAATGAACAATTTAATGAGTACAGAAAATGGATTGAGAGTAAATCGACGAAAAACGATAGTAATCATAAGTAGCAGAAATGTGACCAGCGGGAAACTTAACATCAAGATTGATGGTGACGAAGCTAAGGAATTCAGCTGCCTACGCGGTAAAATAACCAATGACGGACGGAGCAAGGTGGACATCAAAAACAGACTAGCAATGCCGAGAAGAGCATTCCTGGTCAAGAGAAGTCTACTAGTATCAGACAAAGGCCTTAATTTGATGAAGAAATTTCTGAGAACGTACGTCTGGAGTACTGCATGGTAGCGAAACATGGACTATGGGAAAACCGGAACAGAAAAGACTCGAAGCATTTGAGATGTGGTGCTACAGACGAATGTTGAAAATCAGGTGGACTGATAAGGTAAGGAATGAGGAGGTTCTGCGCAGAATCGGAGAGGAAAGGAATATGAGGCTAACACTGATAAGGAGAAGAGAAAAAATTATAGGACATCTGTCAAGACATGAGGGAATGACATCCATGGTATTAGAGGGGACTGTAGAGGGCAAAAACTGTAGAGGAAGACTGAGATTGTAATACATTCAGCAAATAATTGAGGAAGTATGTTACAAGTACTACTCTGAGATGAAGAGGTTGACACAGGAGAGGAATTCGTGGCGGGCCGCATCAAACCAGTGAGAAGACTGATGACCCAAAAAAAAATGATGTAGCCGAACGTATACCTAGTGTTCATGTCATATTCCACCACAGACGTACGTCGTGAAAATGATGTACATGTTGTAGTTGTTTCTACTACCTGTGTCCACCCCTCCTCCACCCCCATCCCCCACCCCCCCCCCCAAAAAAGTGTAACTTTTTTCCGTTTACGGTCTATATCAGTGTTATTTTCTTATACGCCATCACTATATATACTTATGACAGCACTTTTTCCAGCCCCAGAACCGTTCTGTAGGATGCCTTCTAGGTCTGGCAACGAGAGACGTTTATCACGCCTTGTCAACGGCAGGCTAAAACCTCTACAGAAAATGCTGCTCTCAGTGAATGGAGGCTTATCATTACCAGTTTACAACCGAACATTACGAAGGAACTGTGTGCAGAAGACATTTGTAGTCGAGAACCTCGCAAGAAACCTCATGGAGGTAAACAAAGCTACAAGTCCTTAGTGGATTAAATAACACAGAAACTGGGAGTTAGCTGACTGGAGGGGTGTGATCCGACGAATCGTGATTTAGCCTCTTTTTAAATAATGCAAGGCGTCAACTTCACCGACCGCCCATCACGTGTTTCACCCGCAGTGTGTGGACTATGTAGTCCAGACCAGGGCTGATTATGTGAGGTTTTGGGGATGTTCTACCTAACGCGACCTCGACGCACACATTCGAGCTGAAATGTTTCTAGATTGAGAGCAATGTCAGTTTTGTTTCAAATGTTTGCCATTATGAGCGTCTTTGGTTAACTGAACACATGAGTGATATGTTACTCTTCGGCTACCAGAGTTTGTGTTAGGAGCGGACGTTATTATCATTGTGCTGCGAGAGTCGATATCGAGTCATTGTTAAATCAGGAGCCCTGACACCGGACGTGGCGAAAAAGGTTTTTTTTTTTCCTTTGAGATCCTCCACAGTGTAACGGAGGATAGAAGATGGTTTCTGAGAAGCTTTCACGTAGTAATTGTACATCTGGAAAGAAGTAACATTGGCAGATTTACAATTTGCTGGGAGTGTGTATTGCACATACAACTTCCGTGTAGTGTTGTAATTTAAAGTTATAATCCTAATCAACAATAGCTATTATTTGGTATCCATTGCGAAATTATTGGTTACGTATTCACATTTTGATAACTATTCTTCATGTTTCCCGTTTCAATTAAAAGTATTTCATAAGGAACGCATAGCGTAAATTTCGTAACGTAAGCGTCGTTTGTCCGAATCACTTTTCTTTGTTTACAACAATATCAAAGGAAGAATATAGTTTTCAGTTTATTGTGATCAATTTCAGTGTTGTTAAGAATCGTAATACAATTTCAGTTTAAAGCAACATTTTCATTCATTTCCCAACATTTCATTAAGTTTCTCCTCATAGTTCGAACGCAATTTTTAACACAAAGGTGCTGATACGTCTAACAGTATTGCGTGTGCAACTCAGCATTTAGTACGAGGAGTTCTGAAAAAACTAATTGTCTTAATTTCAAGAATACTTGCTACTGTGTGATTTCTTTTAGAGAAATGCAGCACTCTCAAACAATTTATGAACAGAACAGACCTGGGTTGTCCATTGTGCAGGTAATCAGTCACAAGGGCAGAACGAACACTGTGAGGTGTCGTTAGGATTACGTAACTGCATTCAATTGTAAATTTTTCATGTATCTTAATACAGGTATTTTCTAACAGGACACAGACTCAGTAGGCGTGAGTTAGCCAACGTATTGTGATTGCTTGAGAAGGAACCCACTCTGTGTATTATTGATAGTCATTCCTGTTGTCAATTCCATTTACAGATTGTCAGATGCCGTTTAAAGTAATTTGTACCAGCTTAACAGTTAATGTTCGTATTGAAAAGTAGCTTAGCTCTGGCTGTTGTAATCATAGTACATCTCCAGCGCTGTAATCAGAATTTAGAGCACTTGCTTTCGCAATGCTAATAATACACTGAGATGCTATTTTCATGTGGCATTAAACAGCATAGTTTACCTTATAAAAACAGAGATTAGAAGTGACATGGAGGCTGAAGATAGTAGGGCTGAAATTACATTTTGAAATCATTGCAAAATTAATTAAGCGCTCTATAACATTATACAGAGAGAAACATGAAATGAAAGTTCATGTTGTTGTTGTTGTCTTCAGTACAGAGACTGGTTTGATGCAGCTATCCATGCTACTGTATCCTATACAAGCTTCTTTATCTCCCAGTACCTACTGCAACCTACATCCTTTTGAATCTGTATTCATCTCTTGGTCTCCCTCCACGCTGCCTTCCAGTACTAAATTGGTGATCCCTTGATATATCAGAACATGTCCTACCAACTGATCCCTTCTTCTAGACAAGTTGTGTCACACATTCCTCTTCTCCCCAGTTATATTCAGTACCTCCTCATTAGTTATGTTATCTACCCATCTAATCTTCAGCATTCTTCTGTAGCACCACATTTCGAAAGCATCGAGTCTCTTCTTGTCCAAAATATTTATTGTCCATGTTTCGTCTCCATTCCATACAAATACTTTAAGAAACGGCTTCCTCACACTTAAATCTATGCTTGATGTTAACAAATTTTTCTTCTTTAGAAACGCTTTCCTTGACATTGCCAGTCTACATTTTATATTTTCTCTACTTCGACCATCATCAATTGTTTTGCTTCCCTAAGAGTAAAACTCGTCTACGACTTAAAGTGTTTTAATTTCTAATCTAATTCCCTCAGCATCACCCAATTTAATTTAACTATATTCCATTATTCTCGTTTTGATTTTGTTTATGTTCACCTTATTCCTCCTTTCAAGACACTGTCCGTTCCGTTCATTTGCTCTTCGAGGTCCTTTGCTGTCTCTGATAGAGTGACAATGTCATCGGCGAACCTCTAAGTTTTTATTTCTTCTCCATGGATTTTAATTCCTACTCCGAATTCGTTTGTTTCCTTTACTGCTTGCTCAATATACAGATTGAACAACATCGGGGATAGGCTACAATCGTGTCTCACTCCCTTCCCAAGTATTTCATGCCCTCGACTCTTATAACTGTCATCTGGTATCTGTATAAATTGTAAATAGCCTTCCGCTCCCTATATTTTACCCCTGCCACCCTCAGAATTAGAATGAAAGTATTCCAGTCAACACTGTCAAAAGCTTTCTCTAAGTCTACAAATGCTAGAAACGTAGGTTTACCTTTCCTTAATCTATCTTCTAAGATACATCGTAGGATCAGTATTGCCTCACGTGTTCCAATATTTCTACGGAATCCAAACTGACCTTCGCCAAGGTCTGCTTCTACCAGTTTTTTCTTCGTCTGTAAAGAATTCGCGTTATTATTTTGCAGCCGTGACTTATTAAACAGATAGTTCCGTAATTTTCACATCTGTCAACACCTGCTTTTTTTGGGATTGGAATTATTATATTCTTCGTGAATTCTGAGGGTATGAAAGTGCATACTTGTACAAAAGTGTACAAACTGTACTCCAGTGGTAATAATAAACATAATTAAGTAATAGTTTTTTCACACACAGTTTTCAATTAGAAGCATTAGCTTTAAAAAACACGCGGTTTCGAATTGCGTGTTCTAAGTTGATTACTTACACATTAGAAGTATACTAGCCACAAACACAGCTGCAAAGTCGGTGTGAGATTGAACCACGAGGTTTGCTGATGGCCGAGTGTTGTTGATGTGCTGAGAATGTGGGTCTCGCGGGAGGCGTGCGAGAGATAGTCAGTGCAGTCGCGCATCTTTTGTGCCTCAGAAGGATCCATACCCTCTGGCCGGCACGGTAGCACAGCGTGTTCGTTCAGGGGGTATAGCTACCCTCTGTAATAAAAAAATCTGAGTGAGCGGATCAACGAACAACCTGAAAGAGTGTCCTCGGACGTCCGCAGCGACCAAACACAATAAAAAAAAGGCCAGAGCGTTTGCCATTTAAGCAGGAGATCCCGGGTTCGAGTCCCGGTTGGGGCACACATTTTCACCTGTCCCCGTTGATATATATCAACGCCCGTCAACAGCTGAAGGTACTAGTATAATTTTAATTTCATTAGTAAGGTGCAAATACACGAACCTTACATGTCAAAAACGGCCTGATTGAAAACTTTTGGCCAACTTTCAATTACTGACCTTTGTAGAAGACTCGATTAATATCTAGGCAGCTTGTCTACAACAGTAAATTTAATTTATATTATGAATCCAGCGGTGGGAAAATCCGGAAGGAGAGGACGAGAAACTTTTGGAATGAAGTGTCAGAGATACACGTATCCAGTGAAAGGCATCACGGTACTGTCTCTCCGTACTGGGGAACGGTGTAGAAGAATCTGAAAATCATATACATGCCATGGTAAATATACATCCCTGTGGCCGGAGGGAGGCAGTGACACAGGACGTGGGGATGTATTCGCCCATAATTTAGGTTCCAAAGGGACGAGGAAAACGGACATACATTCACCGAAATGTGGGTAATGGCTTCTAAATTTCTGAGTGAAAAGAGGTAACCATTAAAATCGGAAAGAGGTGAGATTACATCTTGCTATAAGTAGGTGGTCATTCACACCACGACGTAAAAGCCAACATGCTGTGGTGTGTCCCATTCACAGACGGTCTTTATCATTTCTGGATATTTGAACATGGTGGAAATTAATTACGTGGAATGTGAAAGAGGGGACGGTTAATGGATTTTTTACGGTCGTTAAGTGGGCGGTCCCGGTCCTCATTAACAGCGTGTAATTCGCACAGATGGCCCGCTTCCTGCGGGGGCGCTCAAACGGCCTGCCAGCTCTCTGACAGCTTCGCGACTATTTTTTCTCTCTTCCAGCTTTTTAGGAAAAAGAATCTCATCTTCGGCAGCGGACGCTTAATTACTTAGCGTGATTTGCAAGTTTTTCCCACTGAACGCCCACGCTTGGAATGCCTCTGGAGAGGCTTTTATGTCCACAACCGATGTTGCACGTAATATGTGTTACGTTGAAATTTCTATAATGTATTGATAACCACAAATAAATTAGTTTCTGCGTCAGTTACTTGTCTATTTTGCCGCTACGCATTTCGATGGTACACAGTATCATCTGCAGGTGCAGAACTGTTTATTTACACAACTGGTCTTGGTGTACACTCCCGGCGTCTTTTCAGAACAGTAGGCCAACAGTGTTGTGTCTTTCACAAATGATAACAATTGTTTGTTTATAAAAGGCAATTTTGAGGTTAATAAACATGAATTTATGACAGTTGTCGTTATTAGCTCCCCATATTAATCCCTTCCGGAGGTCCGAAAGATAGGCTAATACGGAATGATTTTAGACTGGAGAGATCATCACATGTTTTCAGGTACTGACCGTGGGTCCTGTGGACACACATTATATGTCTTTATTGCAGTGGTTTCCATGGCCTTTTGCATCCTCATAGCAAGTTCCCAAACCTAGTTCATGATGTTGCCTTGAAACGCTTGCGGCTCCTCCTCTCTCATTCATAATGTTGTTGACAGGTCAACGGTGACTCCTTATACCGAAAGTCTTCGGCTGCCATTACTGATGAATTTTTAATGAAAAACTTAGCAGTTACTGGGATCAAACCAAGGCCCAGGTCGGTTTGTCTATAAATCGAAAACGATAACCCTTCAGTGTCGACATTCACGTTTGTTTTGCGTATTCTAGAGTTTGACTTCAACCACATTTTAATCATCGTCTCCCTTTCCTTTTGGAGGTTGGCACAGTAGTTTCTTTTGCCCATTGTCAACAAGTCAACAGTGTGTAAATGTTATGTTTCTCTATTACAGCACTCCAGATACCCGTTAGTCTGAGCTGTAGGAAATATTCAATCGGTTGTGCGGTTCGATTTACGTTGTATTGTAATTTCATGCATGTTAGTGGCTTACTGCGCAGTAAGCTATTCGGAGTTAACGGTATTTACCTGCATATGATTATATGACTTCATTTTTGTGTTCCCTATCCCTGGATGTCCATGCGTACGAATGATCCAGAGCATTATCCTTTCCACGACTTGATAACAGAAGATGCCTACTACTCCACTACTATCTGGAATGTTTCAGTAAACAGTAGTTAATTGCGTGAGCGGATCATTCCCTGATAAGTTGTTCGGCCGACTTCAACAGCGCCTTGTGTACGAAAAGCCTGGAATGTGCTATTTATCTATTCTGAGTGATACAGGGTGGGGCAAATAAAAGTGGCCCTCGCGGGCGGATAAGACTGGACGTGAATGTATGCATATGATCACACCCGTGACGCGCACACCACGTGTACGCCCGCCATGTGATCCATTCCCGTTCCTTGGAGCACGTTTACACAATCTGCGCTCCTCTCAGAGGTCAGTGTGATTGCGGCCTAGCTGGCCAAAGGTCACCTGGTCTGTCAGTGTGGGATTACTCTGAGTGGAGAGCCCTCAGATCTAAGGAGTATCGCAGAAATTCTCATAGTCTTCAAGAAATGTAGCAAAACATTTGGGATGATACCGCAGCAATTTCAGCAGTCCAGGTTCGATCTGCCTTCAGCAACCTGCTGACCAAGGCCAAAAAGTGCCGAAAGTTGAACGGTTGTCACTTTCAACATCCGCTATAGGTCTGGTTACTAACTTATTTCCTTTGCTGTGTTTCTCTGTACTCTAGAACTCTGTTCTCCGGGCCACTCCTATTTGCCCCACCCCATATATCACGACCTACGGCTATACTTCCAGGAATCGGCAATTCCTTACATCGAAGGGCAGGCATATGCCTTTACTTTCGTAGATGTCACATTGAGCCCCTCCTATGAACAAATGTTCGAATCACATATAGTGTGCGTTTCAACACCCATGTTTACTTGACTTGTTTTCCTTGTTTAGTGGGTACTCTGAAAATATGCCGCTCCATTTTAACACCATGTACGAGGTCTGTTCAAAAAATTCCAGAACGTTGTCCACAGAAATTTTCTACTCACAGCATTTACTTATTGTGCATGACGTCCTCCGAAATAATCTACCCCACAACTGATACACTGCACTTCCGGGAGCAGTCTACGTACTCGTCTTTCTGGATCGCATGAAGCGCTGTCTGAATTTTCTTTATCTCGTCGGTCGTTGCAAATGTTCCTGCTTTCAACGCGGGTTTCAACTCTGGAAGTAAAAGTAAGTCCGCAGGTATGGAAAGTACGGAGGGTGAGGTAGCACAGTGATTTCGTTTTTGTGCAATAGTCACCCACTACTCATGAGCCTTCAGACGAACTTGACAGCAGCATGATGCATTCCAAGATGCTGTGTCAGGATTTCAAGACATGATCCAACTGAAATACTACATTCTTCTGCAATCTCTCGGTCAGTCAGTCTTCTAGTGGCACGCACAACTTTCGTTGACGTTTCTGGCGTAAGCGCCGTCGGTAGACGTCGAAGGGCGTCCAGAACGAGGGTGGTCCTTAACTTCCGTTCGCTCATTTTTAAACCTCGTGAACCATTCGTAACACTGAGTAATGCTTAAGCACTCTTCACCGTAGACTTCCTGCATCATTTGGTGTGCCTCAAAAAAAAAATTTGTTTTTTTAGTTTCACGCAAAATTTAATGCAGACTCGTTGTTCTCGAAACTACTATTCAACACAGCACTGACCAGTAAGTAATAGACATACAACAATTAAACTTCCCGTGACTACATTTCAAACACGGATGTATGTTGTGATCCCAACCGAATTTCGCTCCAACACACCATTGCCGCGAAGTTACGAATGGTCCGGAATTTTTTCAACACACCTCGTATATAAAAGTTATGATATTTTTATGGTAGAGGAGGTGGAGTGGGTGCTGAGACTGTGGCCCCAGCGTGTTTTAGAATGAAAACGAAAAAGATGTACAAAACCACACTGAATGCTCTATGTTGTCGTCTGCTAGCGACAAGAGTGCTTACTAAGGTCTTTAGTTACCAGGGACTGTCGTTTTATAACGTAACAGAATATTGAAGAAATCAGAATGTCCTTCATTATAAATACGATTTGTGGTATCCTGAACTTTCAATACTGTCGACGCGTAACTTTGCTGGTGATCTAGAGCGGAATATACGGTATGAGGAGAAAGGATGAGCCGTAATCCAGACAGAAGGCCAGGAAATGTGCCCATAGCAAGATTTAACAGCTCTCTCATCTCCATGACAGTAGAAGACTGTAGAATTGTGGCACAGAGCTTCAAAAGTGCCCCAAGGATGACATCGTGCGACTAAGTCTTGCAACAACACACAAGTTACAATCGCAAGTTCCTCCGCTAAAGACAATGGTTATGTCAAACTAAATACACCTCCGTGGACTAGCCAGCGAATGGCGAATGTTTGTTTCACATACAACTTGAAACGCCATATCTAAGAGCAGTAATCGCTCCTGAGTGTCTGATGATGGATAAATCCCGAAAATATCAGCAATTAAGTCATTCCTTGCCTGATGTTTGACTACCATTGCGACCAAGTCAGCGTGAATGCAGAACTGCCGATTATTGTAATGATGGTCGCCTGCCTCACCCATGATTTTATGCCACATTTACATCTGTGAATTTAAAACATTCTCGAAAGTCTTGAAATCCTGGCGACTGATGTGTCAGAGTCGATAAGAGGCGAAAATGGTCGAGATTCTCAGTTCCGAGAATGGATGAACCGTTTATATAAGTAATTAAATTTGTATGGAACCCTCAGCGCGCTAGTGCTACTCGCACCTGGCTAATTTTTCTTTAAATTTCTCATTTGTCCTCTTCTAAATTCACTTAATTTCAAGCGCATCTCAAACTCTTCGATTTTATGCTCTTCCGGTTTTCCTACATTCCGTATTGCACTGTGGATCTGACGTACATAGTAAGGGATTTGTTCTTCAAATTAAGGTCTACATTTGATACTAGCGGTCTTCCCTCAGCGAGGAATGAAATCGCTTCCTGTGCTAGTTGCTTGACACATCCTCTTTGCTTCGTTCACCTGGGTTATTTTGCTTCTATCGAATTGGAATTCCTTCGTCTACTGAGTGCTTACCAATTTAGTTGTTGCGTTTATCACATACCTTACTGCAGCTGTCCCTCATTACATTGGACTTTCATTGATTTAGTCCCTGTAAATATTCTGCTCTCATTAGACTATTCATACCATTTAGCAGATCCTGCCACTTTTCCCCAGTTCCACTGCGGATACACATATTGCCAGTAAATCTAATTTTTTTAGTTTCTCCCCGGTCTTTAACTCCACCTCTGAACGTCTTAAATTTACAGATAACACAGAAGGTGAGGAAGTCTGCATCCATGCGTTGCTCCCTTTAAACCTTACCCCTTCTCTCTTGATCTTCGATTTCTACAGTTCTTACAATTCAATGCCTTATTGGGCAAATTTCGATTGGTTTCGTATTCTGTAATACTCTTGCATATCTTGTGGCTCCGATAGTTACGATGCCACAACGTAGGTGCCCGCTCTCGTAAGTTGGCACTGCGAGAGGAGACTGACTACGTCGACCACAGCGCCCTCTGGCCGACGCTGTGGAGCTCAGCGAGTGCCGTCTTGATTTCTGCCCCATTTCATCAAGAGGAGACGGCCTGGAAATTCGCTTCTACTACCGAGTGGGCTAGCTTGCTATTGAGGCTTTGTATTAGTTACGTCAAGTTAAAGTTTGGACAGGAACGAGTATTTGTTAGTTTTGAGATTATACAGAACAGTCATGCTAACTTCACAGGATTAGACATGGACTACGGCTTCACACCTACGTGCTCATTCTAGCCAAAGTTATGTATGCGTTTGATATTTACTTGAGTTTTTGACTCTATTAAGAGTGTTGAAGTTACATGCAGTACCGAAGTGCTTCACCACTCCTGCTCCTAATCGCTTCCTTCACTCTCGGCCTATATTACAGAAGCAGTTCACAGGAGCAGACCCACGCACCGCCTATCAAGGTGGGATCCAAAATATTTGATGATGGATAATTTTAGAATCATATGATCAATAAAGTCAGTCCTTGCTCGATATTTATCTTTTTCAGTTATCCTCAATGCTGAACTTCCGACTGTTTTAATTTATAGTTTTACGTCCGATAACAAACGACAAAAGAAAATTATTTCGTGTGTTATAGATACAAATTTGCAGTTTTTTTTCTTTTTGTTGTAGTGTGAAGTCTGCCTTTTCACCAAATTTCAAGATCATAGACAAACAGGAAGTACCCTGTAGCTTTTGCTGAGCCAGTTACAGAATATTGAAATGTGTGACACAAATAGGTAGCCCGTTGGCTCCAGCTGTTGCAAACCTCTTCCAGGAGAATTTTGAGAATTTTGCCACAGATACTGCGCCATTGAAGCCGAAGTGTTTCTTTCGATACGTTGACGACTAGTTCGTCATTTGGCCACACGGACGCGATAAACTAGACGAGTTTTTGGAACACCTCAGTGGCATCAACAGTAATATCCAGTTCGCCATGGAGGTGGAAAAAGATAATGCATTGCACTTCCTCGACGTCCTTGTCCACCGTAAACGAAATGGGTGCCTTGGCCACAGCTTCTACAAAAAACCCACCCACACAGACCTGTACCTGTACGTCACCAGCCATCATCATCCAGCACAGAAGCGCACGTTATTACAAAGATTGGTGCATCGTGCAAAAGTAATATCAGACGACGATAACCTGCCCCATGAATTGAGCCACCCACTCAAAGTTTTCAGGAATAACGGCTACAGCGCCCATCAAGTGAAAGAAGTGATTTCTGGGAAATATTAGAATAAGACCACCGACGAAGAACAGGAAAAGAAACTTGCTTTGCTGCCATTGTATGGCTCTGTGTCGGGCAAGATAAGCCGCCTGTTGAAAAGACGCAAGATCAAATCAATCTTCAGGCCTCCAACGAAAATCCGTCAATTACTGAGACCAGTTAAAGACGCAGTAAGTTTCAGAACACCTGGAGTCTACGAATATTGTGAGTGTGGCCAGAAGAACATCGGACAAACAGTGCGCGCTGTGGAACAACGCAGGAAAGACCATGAGAGGTATTATCGCCTACGCTATCCAGAGAAATCAGCGTTAGCTGAGCATGCGTTAGAAAACGGTCACCACATGAAACTTGACGATATCTGTGTCGTGGCTCGCACTAACGGCTTCTGGGACATTTTAATAAAGGAAGCTATTGAAAGAAAAATTAACGCAAACACCCTGAATAGAGACGGTGCTTGCAGCTCAGCGCTGCGTGGGATCCAGCGATCCCGCGGTTGAAGAGGGCAGATCGACCGCCGACTCAAAACATGCCCATATATGGCAATGTCACGGGCACCAGTAACGTCACAGCCGGCAGCTAGCGTATACAAGGGCGAACCAACAGCCCACTGGCAGTCTTACCACTCGGCAATGGCCAAGGAGTGCTTGGCCGAATGCTCATGTAGTTTTAAGCAATTGTCGCGGTTGGAAACCCGAGAACATTTTATTCACAAACGGCAGTATATTTTGATTTTATTGATTTAGAAGCTTCAATTTCTTTTACAGCGCCAAGGGACCATAGACCTCAGTATGTGACATAAATTTCAACTTGACAGGTCTACCAGTCCCTCAGAAGAAGAGTTTTTAATCGTCAGAAAGGCAGACTGTCAACAAAAGCGATCCTATAATGGTTCGGTCTTTACCAATTATGCTGTCTCATTGCAGAAGCTCAGTGGTGCTATGGGAAGACATGGAGGACAAAACCCAGTCCCAAGACTGATAGCCTTAAAGGAAAAGCATTTTTGGTGTGACATGGATAAATAATGCCATTTTCAGCCTCCACCGACGAATATTTTACGATGTTTCGCTTCCGAAACCTTAACGGAGCGTAGTTACTCATTTGTTACCGTATTACCACTTTCTGATCACCTTTCCGTTAGAACGTCAGCGCTATTTTATGACGTCTTCTACATACGCCCTTTTTCTTTTGCCCCACCAGAGTTCCGACGCAATTTGTGTGATGAAAAGTCCCCTTCTTCTCGTCCTTAAGACGTCTTACGAAGGACTTTGCAGTAAATCTAGCGGGCATCCAGAGCGGCTGTTGCTCTGCTTAAGGCACAATAAACTTTACTGCCGCGCCGCTCGCAGAATCTCTTTTATGTCGCATTCTGGCGCACAAGGAGAGCTCCCATGTTGGCGCCGGCCATTTGAGGGGATTTCCTTGACGAATGTTTTCCAGCGATTCTTATAGAAAGGAAATTGGATTCCTCCTGCTTTCCTATAGGGTTTCTTCGGCAAGGAAGTCTTCGTGCCCGTTATTCTTTTTGTCGCATCGACCTTTCCCTTTTATATTCAAACACGTGTTTTTCTTCTGTACGACACCACATATAAGAAGATAGTTTCGTTATAATTATTAATGAATTGTCGTCCTTACGTGCTGGTGACCCTTATTGTACATAGCAGGTTCATAACAAAAACAGCTGTCCTTGTTGCAACCAAGAGGTTCGAACATGCAGGGTAAATTGAGTAGATTAATATGAACTCTACTAGTGATAGTACGCAACGTCGAAGCGGCGGATCTTTACTAAACAAATTCCCTAATTCAACAAGGGGCAATTAAGTAACTACCTTTTTATGCATTTTGTGCAATTGGCAATATGATACCAGTGAATTATGCCGAAACTGTCGCCACGTATGTATATGAGGTGGCGTACTAGATTCACCCTATATTTACGTGAAGCTATGAGGGCAGACACGAACGTCTGTGACTATGGAGCATCCCCTTAAGGGGAGTTGGAACGTCCTATCCCGACAATGTTAAATTTAGAGACTTGGCTTCCCTGTTTTTCAGTAACCACTGCATCCATTGACATGAAACTTTTACAGGACATTGAACTGTATGCTCTGAGTCTAATGAACTGCAATAATAGTATTTCAGCCATTTCTTTCGGAAAAAAGTTTTTGAAATACACGTTTAAAATTTTGTATACTCTTCTGTACGTTATCCTAAACAATTTTAATTACACGTAATGTTATGTTCTTCTTTTAGTTCAATAGACTTAGGATATGTATGTTGTTACTTCCTGAAAATTTGAATACTCTACTCGAAGTGTTTTCTGAGATTTAGGGAAAACGCAACAGAAAATGTAAATTTTCGGGAACTGCTTCTAAAGCTTCTAAAGACTGTAACTCACTTAATACATGCTTAACTTTTTATATCTACCACTCAGAAACACCCTGCACCATACTGCATATCATCATCTTGATCTTTTTCCTAGTTTCTTTTTCTTTTCATCATTCTGGACTCCTTAATGGCCAACTGTGCTGCATATGCTGCCTTATCAGTGCAAAGCTTGTCCATCCGTTCAAGTTCTCTGATGCAGTTTGCTCTACGATTAATTCCCATACGCTGTAACACTATCACCCTACCACTGTTGCCATCATAGAAGCCATAACTGCATCACTGACAATTCCCCCCCCCCCCCTTTAATGTCTTCATTCCATCAAAAACAATTTTTGTTAAGCAAGTCCATATAAGGTTATCGAACGACTCATTGGGATTTTGAGTCTGACCTTGCAGACACTTTTTCAGTAATTCAGCATTTGCCACGTCTCTTTGTAAACAGGTTTTATGGTATCCATGACTGCTGCCGGGTTGGAATGTTTATGGCAGTGTAAACTGTTTGAGTACTGGACATTGCGGTAATTGCACCGTGAATCGAGTCCAGGATGGCAAAGGTGGTGTACTGGTTTTTCGTCAGTTGATAGTCTGTGGAAGAAGGTAGCCCATACTGCCTGCTCAGTTTTCAGCAAATCCTCAGTATTATATCTAATGTCCATCCCATAATAGTGCTGTGCTTCATCAATAATTTTTTCTGTCAGCCTGCCTCTTTTGGTTTTATCATCAGAAAGTTTCTTGTCTATCAAACTTTGTTTCAACTTCCTCAACCTGGTGCCCATCCTCTTCTGGACATGGCCGACACATTCCAGTTTAGTGATAACCTTCTCACCATAAGGCTGAGTGGCTACTGCACTGTTATATGCTTTTGAGTCTACATCATGTAAGATCTTAGTGTAACACACTTCCCTTTCGTTCACGGATCGATCAAAAATTTCAATAGCTGCAGAGGCCTCCGTACCTCTACTTGTTCCTTCATAATTACTGTCACAGGTACACTCTTCTTCAGTCCCTAAGTTACACTTTTAACAATGTTTGATCAAAATATGAAAATCTGTTACCTTTCTAGTATCCATACTGGTCACCGTAGCAACGGAATTCTTAGACCTGTAGCCGCGCTTCTGCCAAGTGCCATCAAAAGCTACTCTTCTGTTAGTTATACTATCATTTATTTCAACAGCTTCGTTTGCAACACCCTTCATTGACTCATATGCAACAGATTTCACAGCAGCTCCAATGAATCCTGCATACAAGATTTAATAATTGCGGTGTGACAGATGTAATGTATATTTCAACTAATAATAACATTATAATCGAGAAAAGACAGTTTACTTACTATCCTTACGTATCTGGCTTTATGTTGTCTTAATGATAAACTTCATTTGCTGAAACCTTTTCAGTGACTATTGCAATTTCAGGAACTTAGAAAACGATATATAACATGAAACAGGTGATGTGTTTCTTTCACGACGAGTGAGAACGAGATCTACGAACTTCAACAGTCTGAGAAGAATTTGCTCCCTGGTTTGCAATTTACTAGCTTCAGTCAACGGTCACACGTAAAGCTTATGAAATGATGTTGGCTTGACCTTTTGAGGAGACCAGCGACCTTCATATTTAAATAAATCATGGAATTCATATTGTCGGTCAAACCGTATTTCATTTAGAAAAGACAAACGGTTTTACTTTTACAGATATCATCAGAGCTAGTAAACGGAAACAAAGATAAATGTTTTCAGACTTTTTCAAATATAAAATAAACGTGATACACGCAAACAGGCAAAGAAGGAAAGGGCGGCTTGCTTTCTCGTTTCTCTTTGTTTGCGAAACATCCTCAGTGACCAATAATACAATTTTGTTGTATGAATACAATAAATGTGTTTTCAGATATATTATTAAATTACAAGTTTTTTCGTTATTATCTTATGGTTAGACTAGCTTATCGCCACTGCTTCGCTCGCGTAGTCTGTATGGTCTGCACAAATTTCCCGGTTTTCTTTAATCGAATTTTTGTGTTGGTCAGAAGTTCCAACACCTTATAAAAGTTTCACGCTAATTAAAGCCGTAGAAACATGATCTTTGACGAATAAACTTCTGGCCAAAAAGCGATTCTGATAGATGGAATCCAAGGATGTCGTTAATCATGTCTTTCACGTTTTGCGGTGATTTGTTCGTAGAAAGATTCGTAATCTAGCACATATTTCGTTATATATAACCGAGAAAGAAAATAAAAATTTTCTAAGAGTCATTTTAAAAATTTCTGATATAACTAAATATATTCTTGAAAGTTGTCATCCCCTATATCACTCCCTTAGGGGCTGAGTTTCCAAAAACTGTGAAATTCATATTTTTTATTTCTAATAGAGAAACACATTACAGATTTTCATAGATTTAGCTTTGAAAATGCTTTCATAATGAATTAATTTCATAAAATATTTCATTCCTATGTGCCTTCTTTATGAGGACGAAATTAAAAGAAGACTGAAATACGTATAATTTTATTTACAAGCGATATGTCAGATACCAAATTTCATAGATGTAGCTGTAAGTATGCGTTAGTAGTTCTATAATAATTATTTATATTCAAAAAATCTTTTCACCCCATTAATGATTGAATGCAGAAACATAATTTTTTAAAATTCTGACTGAGAAATCGAACACAAACTTCCGGTGTTCTACCTCCAAATTGTCTTAGTAGCCACATATTTTCAAAAAAACTTTTCATTCTCTGTTTCACTGACTTAGGGGTGGAATTTCAAAAAATCCTGTCTTAAACGACACCGATGACATGAGATGAACACCTTCTCAAAACTTCGAGTTTCTGTCCTTAGTGGGCTATGATAAGTCAGTGAGTGAGTCAGTCAGTCGGAACAGTACGTTTTATATATATAGTTGAGAATCAACCTATTGGAGTGCGAATTTCGTGAGGTTAAATGATGTTTCGTTCTATTTAATATCTTTTGGGAACTTGTCATCACGTATATGAAGAACTCGATTGTATCTCCTTGACTGAATTGATTAAAAATTAAAGTGATAATTAATGTGTAAAAGTTAACAATCTTGGCGCTAGTGGCGCTGGTGGAAGGGACGGTAACAGCGTTTCTACCAATGTCACTAGCGCCAAGCGATCACCCATTATTTGTCACAGGTAGGGTTATCCATACAGTTAACAACTACGGATCCTCCGTGTCACTGCCTTGTAACTTAGGTGGCTTATTTGTTTTACTGTTTGCGCGTAAAAGTTGTCTCATGTTTCACAAATTCTCAAATTATATTTATTTTATTCATATGGATCTAATGATGACCGTAAAGTTCAGTCCAGTTATCTTTTCCTATAACATAAAATGTAACCAACACTATGATCTCCTCGGATGATTTAGATAAAGCTCTACACTGAATTAAGAAATATTGGTAAACATCTGCTGAAACTGAAAGAGGCAGATTTGGAACTGGGATATTTTGTTATCGCTGAAAGAAATGTTTCATGAGATATTTTGGCCGTTCCTTAACGTGTCTCTGTTTAACGCACGGTGGAATCGAATTGTGACTGATCTTTTACTTGAAAATGTATGAATCTTCTGTTACTTTGATGATGTCACAAAGAAGGGCGTGAATGAAACCATGTCTTTCCTTTGGTAATTAATTTTGACAGACTTTGCTGTCAGAAACAATAGTTTGCAGAGCGATTTGCAGTAGGAGGACGTTCTTAACCTTTGACATTGCAGACACCTCCCGGACGATTCAACTCTTCTATAAGCAGTTCAGTTAGTTCCAGAACGATTAAAAGTGTTCTCACTTTTCCGGAGTGTTGCATAATCGAACGTTTTGCTCTGGTTACACAGGGTGGAAGCACTAGGAACAGTTCAGAAGCAGAAGCAGAAGCAGAAAAGGGTGCTTC